>NC_135633.1:14630000-16120000 GCF_053574225.1 Canis aureus
AACCACTGCTACCATTCTGGTCTTTTTTTTCCCTCCTTCTACGCACGAGCCTTTAACGGAGTCAGGACCATACTGTGAATGTAAGTTCAGTTCCTGCCTTTTTCCACTAAAGTCCATTTAAAAATACTCCACTGCGTTCTCAGAAAGAAGGTCACCCTTAGTGAATAAACAAATTAAATAACAAAATGAATCAAAGTTAAATTTTTTTTTGATTATCCACTGAGCCCCTATTTCTCCAGCAAGAGAAAAAAAAATAAAATCACTCCAGCCAGCACAGAAACTCCCAAAGGATAGAAATCACAAGCTTATCTTATCTCTTACCTCTACTGTATTTTCAGTAGACATTTATGGTTTTGAACAAGCCACATAATTACTTTTTTTAAAATCAACAAGGGAATTTTATATCTACATCTTACTATTTTGAAGCAAGCCTTGGGAAGGCTTCGTCTTCTAATCTGCAGGTAGACCAGAGCATTTAAAAATGATTAGCTCACAATCATGGACCATGACACCCAACTGGAAGTCCTAGCTTGGGTTTTTTTATATCATGTCACCTATTCAGTGGAGTAAGCAAACGGCCTTGCCAGAGATGTACTGTGTGTCCTGAGCTACCTGGTTGGGAGCTGCCCTGATGTCTGCCCATGTCCCAGTGGAGTACCTAGGTGTTCATGTAGGCCCAACACTTTGGCCAGTAGAGAGCAGAAGAACCGCTCTGCCTAGCAGAAAAGACCATCCAGGATTAAGATCTGTGCACAATGCATTTTCTTTCCTATCTCTCACATTTTACACTTCATTCAACAAGTATGAATGTCCATGCCAGCCCTTATACCGGGTGCTGGGGACACAGGGGAGCAACACAGACATTCTGCCAGTTTCCATGGAGCTACAGTTTCCAGAGCATCTTCCCTTCCATTACTTTCACAGCCTGGGAGACAGGAAAGGCCATTACCGTTATTCCCATATTGCAGACAATAAAGCAAACATTCTTCAAAGTACTTTGACCCGTGTGATAAGGCAGAGGGGTTGGACTCAAACCTAGGTCTTCTGACTCCTAGCTCAGTGCTCTTTCTACTGTATCACTCACACCAATGAATTTCCTCTAATAGGCAACTGAAGTCTTTGGGATTATTCGTAGTCCCTCCGGCACCTTGGTTCTAACCGGGCTGCCTAGTTTCTGAGCCATGAGCCACCTTGGCTTCCACACAGCTGTATATGCCCTGATTTCTGTGTCCCTGCCTAGATTCTGACCCCAGACTTAGGCATCTTCCTGGCTCTCAAGAGAGCTTCAAAACTCTATTGAATCCTTCCCATTGGTACCATGATGCAACACACTGGAAGCTTCTCCTAATGTTCAATCTCCTCTCCACTTTTTAAAATAGATTTTGTTGGACTTGTGATCTCCCACCTAAAGATATTTCTCAGCCTCCTTTGCAGTTAGATGTAGCCATATAACTAAGTTCTGGCCCCTAGGGTAAAAGAAAGTGCTACTGCCAGGTCTTGTCCTTAAAATGACTACATGTGTCTCCACTTCTTTTCCCCCAGGAGATGGTAAAAATAGAAGCCTCCCCCTTCAACCACCAAGTGGAAGCCACATGATGAAGACTGAAGGCCTGAACCACTACCTACTATGGACTAGTTTCAGCCATTGTGTCTGTGGATCTCTTTAATACAGGAACTTGCAGTGTCCCAACTAAAAAGGTTTGAGTGACAGTAGTTCTACATTCTCCAAGTAAAGCCCCTCACTGCCAATTAAATACTTTAAAGAGGAGATTCAAAACACTTTTATAAAAAAAAAAAAAAAAAAGTGTTCCATCCAGGTTTATTTCGGGGAAAACTTCTAAAAAATAAAACTACCAGGACCTCAAATATGATTTATGTACAGACCACAGGAAAAACTGAGAGAGCCCAGAGAAGCAATCAGCCCCCTGTCTGTAATAACAAGACGGTAGAGAGGTCTAAGTGACAAGCACGACCAGTCCTCTCTCCTACAGCAGTTCACTCCATTCCTGGAAAAGGTACCAAGAGCTAAAATGATGTGAGCCAAGGCTAATTTCCCCATGGAAACAATGTGATAGCAGGAGCTTGTGTTCCTAACCAAGAACTTGATGGTCAACTTTTAAAGACATGACATAAATTTCATGTTTAATCATCTCTTAAAGCTTTTGGACCTTTTTTTTTTTTTTTTTTTTGGATTTAATTTATTTGAGAGAGAGAGAGAGAAGGAGAGTGAGCACGCATGTGCAGTGCATGAATGGCAGGGGGAGCAGAGGGAGAGGGAGGGAGAAGCAGACTCCTCACTGAGCAGAGAGCCCGATTTGGGGCTCGATCCCCAGACTCTGAGACCATGACATGAAACAAAGGCAGATGCTTAAGCAACTGAGCCAGCCAGGTGCTCTAAAGCCTTTGGGCTTTTAAAGCTAGAAGGGCTGTTGGTCCAAAAATATACCACAAAAGATATATGTGTATTCTATGCCATACAAAGCAGGTGCAAATCAATTAAACCCAACACAACAACCAATTACATGATCTTTTATTTATTCTGATTCACTAACAGTATATAGCACAAAATACTTCAATTTAATAATTCCTGCTGATTTTTGAATACAGTAAATCAGGTTATTTAACAAGATCTTTTTTAAAAATTTTATTTATTTATTCATGAGAGACACAGAGAGAGAGAGAGAGGCAGAGACACAGGCAGAAGGAGAAGCAGGCTCCATGCAGGGAGCCCGACATGGGACTCGATCCCAGGTCTCCAGGACCACACCAGGGACTGAAGGTGGCACTAAGCCACTGAGCCACCCGGGCTGCCCTAACAAGATCTTTAATAGAGAAAGCAAAGAGAATCTTGGGAACAGAGTAAAAGTTAAAGTCAGGAAAGCAGTGTGTAAGTCCTGGCTGTGCCACTGATGACTAGCTTTGGGATCCAGGGCAGTTGCTTAAACTCTCCAGATATGTCACAGCCTGAAAAATGAGTCTTTATAAAAACCTCTCCTCATGGGGCCGTGGTGAAGACTAACAAGAGAACACATGTAAAAACTACTTTGCAAATCACACACACAGAGGTAAGCAGTATTATCACAATCATGACATTTGCAAAGACTTTTGTGGGGAGATTTTGACAAGCATCATGATGAACACTGAGCAGACTACAAGGTAGGTGGCTACTTTTTGAAAAACTGACCCAGAGCAATCCCTTGCACTGTCTTCTTCTTGCCTTAAAATTCCCACATGCATTAGGCAGCAAGAGTTGGTCAATCTGCTGCATTCAGTGTTAGCATCCATTTGCTCGTGGGCTGTCAGCAGCTGGTGAGAGCTGCTCGAGGTCAGCCATGGGCTATGAAGAAGAGAGAGCTACAGTGAGCTGAGGTCACTGTGTGACGTGTCATTTATCAACCAAAAATGCCTTCTAAAGATCCACTGTGATGTCAGAAACCTCAAAACCAGGGTAGGGAGCATGTGGGGTGCCAGGAAAAGGTAGAAAGAAGATGGTAGTGTTGAGAGTGTAGGCTCTGGAGTCCTGGGTTTGAATCACAGCTTTTCTGTCCCCTGTATGTTATCTGAAGCATCTCTGGGTCTCAGTCTCCCTAAGCAGAAAGTGAGACTAACAGCATCCACCCCACAGGGCTACTGTATTAAATGGGTAAAGACACAGAAGCACTTTGCACAGTTCTTGGCAGATGGCAAATTCTCAAAGGTTAGGTATTAATAATAATAATATACAAACCTTACAAAACTAACAAAAATTAAGATTTGGCACATCTCCAATCAAAACTTTGCTACAGGCTTTAGAAGCAGGTATTACCTGGACGGCACGCTGGCTCACCCTTTAGCCCCTAGGCTAATTGAGGTCCTTCTGGATTTCTGCCTCATGCCCCAGAAGAGGTGAAACATCCCAGCATACCCCACTGGCCAGCTGGCTAGATCCTGACACTTGTTTTTCAGGTTCACAGATGCCCATCACTATCCTGAGAGGTGTGTGCAGAGGAGAACAGATTAACTTGAGTATCTCCGCCTAACCTTTCCAGCCATGCCCAGGCAGTGGTTTCCCATCTCTAAGAGTGAAATATAGCATCACCTTTAAAATATGGCCCTACTCAGCAAAGTGAGGCCCGTCAGCACCCATCTGGTGGACAGCGCCACATCCCTAAACATGCCCTAGAGGCAGGGGAAACTTCCTTCGATGCCCTCCAGGCTATCCCTGCAACACAAGCACCCCTTCACTCTGAAAACCTCAACAGGGCTCCCTTTAACCAGGGAGCAACTTTATAGCTTTCAAAACCCTTATTCTTTCCTTATCTCATTCCAGCATCAGACCCACACTCTAAGGGGTTGGACAAGAATTGTTACAACTGTTCCACAGATAAGGAACCAGCCACAGTTTGAGACGTTTATGTCATTTGACTTAGGCTACCTGGTGCTTAAGTAGCAGAAGCAGTCTAGAATGCAAGTTATCTGGTTCCTCATCTCGTATTCTTTCCAGAAAATGTGGGTATTTGTTTTTAAACATTCATAATGGTGCTTTGCTTCTGGAGGATTCATTAACCGAGGCATCTCGGTCACAGTACACTGCAGATTCCACATACTTGAAAGACACACAGGCAGATGTTCGCTGCACTCTAGAAATCTAAAGGGTGACGGAAAACAGCCATGTCAATTAACATAATTGACAATTCCCAGCTCCGGCTCCCTCTAACTCTCTGTCTGGATTCAGCTAGCAGCCTCCTAACAGGTCTCTACTGCAGCTAGTCCCCTCTTTGCTCTGATACAACTGAAACACATAGCTTTAGGGATAATTATTTCACATCACTGAAATCGTAATCATAACCACAGTAAAATGAACTTTAGTGGTTCTCCCTCCACTGCTTACCAGTCTCTACCTCACCAGGTAAACTCTGACTTGCCACTTAGCCTCACAGGGTTTCTCAACCTACAAAATGAAGAAGTAGGCTAAACAGAGCCTTGTCCACTTCCAGCTCATGACTCTAACACCCCAACCAAATCCAAATCCTGCATGTGAAGGACACTGAGAGATAGCAGGGTCCAATGGTCAAGAGCTTCCATGGCCTGGTTTTTAAGCTTACATCCTCAGCTTCTTAGCTAAATTGACCTTAGGGAGGTCACTGGACCCCTATGTGCTTCAAGTTCCTCATCTCTAAAATGATGCTAATAATAGTACCATTTCATGGGGTTTTACAGGCATTAAATCAGATAATACATGTGAAATGCTAAGGACATCATAAGAACTCTCTATATACTAGTAATTACTATCATCTGAAATGATGTGCTTCATGTTTAGGCATTGACTGATCTTCCAAACTTAAATTCTCACCACTGTTGGAGAACCCTCCATTCTAGGCAAGTCTCCGTTCCTGAATAGAGGTTGGTCATTCGTACTTCTGTGCTTTTAATTGTGCTATGTTCCCACCCATACACTCCCTGGAAATACCTGTGCTATCCACCCTTGTCTGTGAATCTGAAAGGTATACATTAATCCTGATCATTTCCATGAGGCCTCCTCCTCTCCATAAGAACTCACAAAAAGATCTCTTTGGTCTCTGAACTCCTGTAGTACTTACATATAGTCTAGCCCACTTCATTGGCTTTATACATGGCCTTGGATTATCTTCTATCAACAGATGAAACTGCAGGCTCCTTGGCTACAACTCTTTCTTTTTAAATTTTTTTAAAGATTTTATTTTTTCAGTAATGTCTACACCCAACATGGGGCTTGAAACTGCAAATCTGAGATCAAGAGTCATATGTTCCACTGACTAAGCCAGCCAGGCGCCCCTATAACAACTCTGCTCTCCTTCTTGGTTTAGCCTGAGTGCCTGGCATCTGGCCCTTCAGAGATGTGTTGACTGAATAAATGTGTAGTACTTATGCCCAAAGAAATACACAGTAAGTTTTCTTTTAGTTGACGCAGCTCAGCTATTGATTTGTGGCACTTTGAGGCCAATTAAAGATAACATAAAGATGAACATCAGCCAGGCTGGGACAACTGTGGCCAGTTAAGTCCCAATCATCAATAAAGATACTGATGTCTGGCCAACCTGAAGAAAAGAAGAACACAGATGTCAAAAGGATGTGGTAACCTAAACTCCAAAGTATGCTGGCAAGACCAAGCTCATGAGGGTTAAAGAGGGAAGGAAAGTTGAGGTTTCCCCAGGCTGAATTCATTCATTTAGTAAGTATTTATTAAGTAACTACTCTGTGCAGACACTGTCTTAGTTGCTGGGATTACATACAGCCGAGAACAAAACAGACACCATTCTCTGCTCCTAGTATAGCATCTAAGGAGGAAGGCCAGGTATGATGCCACCTTCCAGCTCCAAAGTGACAAGCAGCAGAAATTTCTTCCCCCAACTCCTTGCTGTGCCTTCACATAAGGAAAAAAGAAAAGAAAAGAAAAGAAAAAAAAAAACAAACCAAAACAATAATCAAATATCTCATTCACAGCTGACCAGAGGCCATGCTGAAAATGCTGTTTAAATCCTGAGGAGGCTTCCTTTGCTCAAATCTGGTGGGGAAATCTGCAGAAAAGCACCCTGTGCCCTGAGCCATGTGAGCTCTAACTCCTCCCTAACACCCTGCATCCCAGAGTCCTTTAAACAGCAAAGTTCTCAAATGGCAAATGTGGCTCATGACACCAAAGCCAAAGGCAGGGAGAGGAAAGGAGGAAGGGAGGGGTGGTCGTTAGCTAGTTTTCACCACTGCCAAACCTGAGACTCCTTTCTCCTTTGGAGCAGAAACCTCTTCTATCATCGAAAGCCTTAAAAAAAAAAATTTTTTTTTTCCTCCAGCAGGATACTGAAAATAGCTTTGCATTTAACATTTAAAATTGTTTTTGATCCCACACTCTTTCAGCTCTGCTCTCTCCTGCAAATTCGTTTCATTCCCTAAGGGCACTTAGAAGTATAATTCATAAGTAACAAACCATAGTCACCATTTTTATCCCCAAGAGTTAAAAAGAAAAACCAGTTTACATAATTATATGGAAGATAAGTTGGCCAAGAACACAGGAGTCTTATCTGGACCCAAAGTTCTAGGACGAAATTTCTTTCCACTCATTAAGAAAGATAGCAGATCAAACTGAGGGTGCAGACAGAGTGCGCAACTGCTGAGTAGCATACACCAGAGCTTCTTGAGCTCCTCATTATTTGCGTACATCTACTTCTTCAAGAAGAAATTGGAGGCAGCCATTTGGGGGCAGGTGCAAAGAGTGAAATATATGGATGTTTTCCCATTGTGGTGTGTAAACAGGCTCTTCTAACCAAGAAGGACCTGAGAAATCAAAGCTCAGTGAGGGCAGCTTACTCAAAGTTATTCAGCAAGTCGGTGGCCAAGACTGGGCCCCAGGCTTTCCCAGCTCCCATGGCAGGTCTCTCTCCCTTCTGCACGCCACAGGCTCATTTATAAATCTCAAAGGCAACAAAGGCAAGAATTCCTTTCATAAAATTTTTTGACAGACTGGAAAAATAGTAGGAGATGGGCCCCATTGATGCTAATAGTAAATGACCTATAATGCCATCTAGATGAGGGAGTCCGGCTGCAGAAGGCTTACTTAATTCATGCTGAGGATACTTTAGTACTAAACAGGATGGCTTCAACCACAGTCAGCAGGAAATGGTGTTTGTGGGCTCGCCTCGGAACTAAACCATCTGTTTCTATAGAAAAAGTTATCCCAGGTTTCAACTGCCTGACAAGTGAACTTTGGGAACAGACCTGTTTTTAAGATGGCTGTGCATGTAAAATAGAATTCTGAGGGCTGAAGCTCTGCACTAAACACAACTGAAACAGCAATAGTTGATGGTACATGCTAGGTGTGTATTTATGAGAAAACCCGTCAAGCTGTTAATTTATGTGAAATCTAAAGTTTTATTAAAAGCCTTTCGGTTGCAGAATGTAGTTAACTGCTATTTCTATAATACATAACTAAGGGCAAATGCTCCAATTCTGTATGCGAATATTTGCAGGGACCTTCTGGCACTGGGCCCAGGTCACAGGGAGGATAAAGTATCTGTACACAAGGAACTCATAATACAGTTACACAGGCCTCTACTTTCCTCATAAACAAGCTACTTGCAGCCTCAGGGCCTTTGCACTTGCTGTTCCCACTTCCTGGGACACTTTCCCCTCCTCCCCCCCAGATCTTCCTGCAGCTAAGCTTAAATATCACCTCTTAAGAAAGGCCTCCCCAGGGGACCCAGCTAAAGCAACCTCTCCCCCACCATTCATCATCACTATTGCTTTACTCTGTGTGGTTGCTTTCCACACATCTATCCACTACCAGAAGTGAACGTCTTCAACGTTTACTATCTGTCTCTTGCTGGGACTCTGTTTTGTTCACTGCTGTATCTTCAGAGCCTATAACAATCCTGTGCACACAGTAGGCATCCAATACACTACACTGAAGGAGTAAATGAGGAGAGTTGGAGAATGGGAAGTGATGACAAGATATTTATTTGTGAAACGATTAAAAAATGAGAGAACCAGCCATCCTGATCAGATACAATGTGATAATTTGCTAATTATGAAGTCCCACTGCTTCTGAATGAATGGCTGGCAATCAAAAGTGAAAAAGACAGAGTATGTACTATGTACGTAAAGGGGGCAAATGGCACCAGAGAAGGCTGCACAAAGAAGTGACATCGGAGGCAGGCTAAGACAAAGAGGACATACCCCTCAGGTCAAGGAGGGTTATGTAAGCAAAACAGACAGCAGAAAGGAGCATGGCATGGGTGGCCCAGGCAGGGGAGGGCAGAGACAAGCAGCACTGAACCTCTGGCTCCGGGCTTATTCTGGGAATGGGGGTGGGGATGGAAGAGCAGGGCGGGCGAGGGGGAACAGGGTCAGACTCTGGAGAGTCTGGAGCACTGAACACAGGGGTGTCAACCACAGGCTGCAGGCAACAGAGCTGTTTTTGGAAGGCAAAGTTGGCCATGTTGTATGGGAAGAATGGAAGGAAGCAGAGGGTAGAACAGAAACCTGGTCAGAAATGACCTCACTGGCCCAAGTATGAGGGGCAAAAAGAGCTTCTTCCCTCTACTTGGATATGAGGAAAACGGAAGTAAGCAAGATGTCAAGGAATTTATCACCCCCCGAAAAAGACAATTTCCAGAGTATTTCACAATAGCATTCCATGGCAGATTCAGGTCAACTTCCCATACATCCTACACTTGGAGCGCTCAAGGAGGATAACAGAGGTTCCAAACAATAGCTCTGAGGGCAGAGCATGTCTTTCCAGGCTTTCCAAATCCGAGATTAATTACATTCAGTATAGCCTGTGTTTATTATCTTTCTATTCTTTGGGGGAAAAAAAAGTGGTATCTAATTCCACTGTGCAGTATATATTTGAACATTATATAACACATTTTTATGTAACAGGTTCTTGACACAAGACAATGTTTCCCTTACTATCTAAATCTATTCGGGAAACAACTGGCATTAAAAATATATATATACACCAAGGCTGTTGATGCCTGTCTTTGGGTTAAGAAGCTGGGGAGAGGAGGAGGGAGGTGAGAGACTCTTGAAAAGGTCTCCTCCCCAGCGAGGAGCTCTGCAGATGGCTACAGGGGGGCAAGGGGTACCGGGCTCCATTCTGAAGTTCATCTCACGCCCGGAGCTGCCAGGGGAACGGCTGGCAGAGCCACACAAGGCTCATGTCAGATCAATGCCACAGACAGGCTTGAAGATGCAAGAGAGACAGAAGTGCACAAAGGGATGTGAGAAGAATGTTCACAAGCCCTCGGAACTGCTCCTGGGGTGAGATCGAAACCGCCATCGACTCCTGTTGCAGAGGACTTCAGTCCTGCAGGAGACAAGGTGCACAACCACATCTGTCAACAGTAAGACTAGTTACCAATCGGGGCGCCTGGGTGGCTCAGTGGTTGAGCATCTGCCTTCAGCTCAGGGCGTGACCCCAGGGTCCTGGGATCGGGTCCCACATCAAGCTCCCTGCAGGGATCCTGCTTCTCCCTCCGCCTGTGTATCTGCCTCTCTATGTGTGTGTGTCTCTCATGAATAAATAAACAAAATCTTAAAAAAAAAAAAAAAAAGATTGGTTACCCATCACTGCCTCCCGGCACAGGACTAGCCACTCACTGCACACGCACCATTTCATCTGGTGGCTCCCCCCAGCAGGTCCCAAGGACGGTGCTTAGAGAGCAGACTCTGGAGTCCTCTGGCCATAAATCCTGCCCCGCCCCACACTAGCTAAGTGACCTTGGGCAGTTTCCAAAACCACTACACTTGTAAAAAAAAAAAAAAAAAAAGAAAGATAATCATGTACCTACCTCATGGGGTTGTTGGGAAGGTTAAATATGTTAAGAAACATAAGGTGACTAACATCTTTGGTGCACAGAAAGTGTTCAATAAAATGTTAGCCACTAATACCATCAGTACTATTATTTCTATTTTGCAAATGAGGTAATAAGCAGCTAACTAATTTGCCCAGGTCACATATTTCAAACAGTAGTTGAAGATGTAAATAGATGGAAATGTTTTACTTGGTATACATACAAAATCCAATGGGTAGCATATTACCCAGAATAGGATATCCAGCAGACCTCCATCCCCTTCTTTAACCAGGCTGGATGAACATGAGTTTACGCTGTTTGAAAGGACAGCATGTACTAACGTAAAAATCATTTCTCATCATATGCCAGCACTCGACATTCCCCTAAAGCAAAGATGACTAAAGCTGATCCAATCTCATCCTTCTGACCACATTAAGTCCCAAACTCAAATCTCTCCTCCCTGTAGATCTAACTACTCCTGGCCATGTCCAACGCACGTCCCTGATGCACCCCATCCCCTCATCTCCTCCTCAAAGGATCATTAATTGAGATTGGACAAGCACATCCTGAAGGCGACTTGGGGAAATCAAGACGAATTCCCCCCCAAAGTGCTTAGCCTGAGCAAGGAGGGGAGCTAGTCCCCGAGACAGCCCAACACATGCAGCAGTGCCTACCAATTCAAGCTAAATCCAGGCCTTGGGGACACTGCTGCCAGGTGTGAGGAGGAAAACAACCACAATGAAGAAATAGCTCCTGGAGGACCAAGCTTTGAGCTGGGTCTTAGAGAAGAATAAGATTTTGGCATGAGAGAGTTGGAACATGGAGTGGGCCAAGGGCTGGTCCAGGGAACAGAGAGCCCCTCAGTTTGACTGGATAGTCCCGTGCAGACAGCCAGGCAGGCTGGATATGCTGAGGCAAGAAGGAGAAGGACCAAGAGCTAACACTCACTGAATGCTTGTTGTGTGCCATGAATAGCTTCATGTATTTTTAAATAGTTTTAACTCACTTAATCTACACCACAACTCTTTGAGGTAAGGACTCCAGCGATCCCAGGCTTATCACTGAGGAGACCAAGACCTAGCAAGCAAGGAACTTGACCACAAATCATAAAGCTGGTAAGGAAGAGTTAGGATGTGCAATCTGCACTTTTCACCACTCAAACAGACTGCCTCTTGGGACAGCTTGGGGGTCGAGGGGTACAGGCACCAGTGCGATGAGACAGCACTTGCAAGTAGCATGCAGCCTATGACTCCAAGATCACAAATGCTGGCTCCAGGGGCCATTAATGTGTACGATGAACCTGCTAGCAGCTGAAGCAGGAGAGACAGATTGGGACAGAAAATGGGACCCTGGGTGAGAGGAACAGTATGAAGAGCAGTGGGCAGGGCAAACACCCACCTTTAAGGGTGTGCAGGAAGAGGACCAAGAAAGCATCATGACCCAAAGGCTGAAGGAAGAGGGAATTTGAAGAAGGATGGAATGAAAGGTAGGGGAACAGCTGCAGAGGGACCCAGAACAACCATTCTGGATTAAGGACAGGCCCCTGGAATTCAAGACTTAAAGTTTTTGGAGATCTGTGAGAACAACAGAGAAGGGTTGTAGAGAGAGCAGCCAGAGGGTGGGAGTGACGGACAGAGCAAATGAGAGAGTGGAAGAGGTGAACGTTCACAGCCCTGCAAGAGGCTGCCGGGCAGGGAGAGGGGAGACAGACATCCAGATTCAGGGGTACCCTGTACAGACAAGTGAAAGCTGCCTGCTGCATCACAGGCCCACAGAAGGGCTGTTTTTCCCCCCCTTCTGTCCTTCCTCTACTAAATTGAGATGAATGCTTTTCTGGGGTTGGTGAGGAGGCTGAGGACAAACAGCATGGAGGATATTCAGGGGGCAGGACCCTGGCAGCGGTGGGAGGGCGTGGCAGCAGGCGCTGAGGGAGGGCTTCCTGTGTGCCAAGCATTTTACATGCACCATCTCCCTTGATCCTCACGCAGACTCCATGAGACAGGCACTGTTGCTACACCACAGGGGAGGAGCCTGTGCGCAGAGGGGTCAAGCACTTGTCTAATCAGAACCCAAGTCCTAAGTCCTGGCACCAGAGTCCAGGCTCCCGCCCAAAGTGAAGGTCCAAGAAAAAGAAACAGAAGAGAGAGATCCAGTTGCTTTTTCTGAACTGGAAAGAGAGGAGGAGACATGAGGGGGGTGGGGGGTGGCAGGACATTTTGAGCAAGAAGGAAGAGATGCTGACAGCTCAAGTCGGAGCAGGTCCTGTTTTGAGAGAGAAAGAGGAGAAAAGCCAGGGTGGGTGTTTGGGGTACTTTTGTTGTGACAAAGTGGCAAAGTGGCAATGAGGAAAGAAAAGACTGCAGAGGGTGGCGTGCCTGTGTTTCTGGGCTCTTCACTAAACCTCAAGGTCTAGAGAGGATTTTTTACTTCCCTGCCAGTATCTACCGTGATGCTAACTAAAATCATCCTGTAACTGTAACGTCGTAAGGGGCAGAAATTGTTTCTTTGATACTGACTTTCTCTAACCACCCTCAGAGCTGATGTTGCAATCGCAAACAGAAGAAAGCTCACAGAAGGAAAGCAACTCTTACACCAAAGAGAGATATTAAATATTTAGTTTTTATATATTCTCATGCAGTTTTGTTAACATAGCCAAGTCTTTCCACAGTGCTCGTTCATCGTGGAATACATAAATTGCACAGAGATTGCTGGCGTGGAAGGATAAATCTGAAAACACGGCCACTTCCTTTTCTTCCATGTGGTATGCAAACCTCTTCTGCAGAAGGCAGACAAACTCCCGAGTAGTCATCATTTTATAAATCATTCGAAATGGATTCTTTAAAAACCCCATCTGTTGTTCTGTTTAAGTTTCCTGTGAAAATAGGACTTCAGCTCAGATGTTCTGGAGGTAAATACCAACCTGAACTCAAACGTATTAAATATTAAGAGATGTAGAGGACTCTAGGGCAGGAGGTACCTTTGAGATCACCTATTTCAACTGCCTTACTTTCCATCTGAGGCAAACAGAACCCAGAGGGGTTCAGTGACTTGCCCCAAGTGGCACAGCCGTGAAAACCCAAATCTGGGCCAGAACCAGCATGTTCCGACTCTCAGGCTAGTGCTCTTCCACCGCTTGTTCCTTTCTCTCGCCTTCTCTTTAAACTTGAGGGGTTGGAAAAAGGCGTACATTTAACTACAGTTTAAATTATTCTTCTTCACTGGCTACATCTAACCATCAAAACAAAATACCTCCACAGATCCAGCTTCAGATGATATAGGCAATTCCAAAGCCTTCCAAATAGCTTCAACAAACTGTTTTGAAAGACTTACCAATAAAGTGAACTCAGTAACAGATCATGGACCAAAAAATTCAATATTTATGTTTGAAAAAAATATTTTTGGAGTTTCATTGATATGGAAATGTAATTTAACAGCAGTGACTTTTTTTTTTTTTTTTTTTCCTTTTACTTGCAAGCACGAAGAGCATGAGATTATTCTAAACTGCTCAGGAGCAGCACTGATTATTTTAAGCTCATGATTCAACCAGTACATTAATTAAAAACTCCACCAACCCAAATTGACAGATCCTGATATCAATGGGACCAGAAGAATTAAAATAATAGTTGTCACATAAAAATAGATTAAAGTGGGGGAACAGCAGCAGATGTCAGAAGGACAGGCAAGCCTTGTGGGAACCGAGATGCATCATCTAATGGGCAGCGTTTGTGGATTCTTAAAAAAAATAAATAAATAAATAAAAACGAAGACCCTGGAAATACAGCTACAGTCAAGACATGCTTCCTCACAAATACCGAATCTTATTTCTGGAAGCTAGGTGAGAAAACTCGGCTAATAACTCCAGGCTGGGGAGCAGCTCTGTAAGCAGGGAGCAGAGACTAGCAAGGCTCCTGGGCCGGGGAGGGGCCAGGGGCCGAGCAGAGGAGGGAGACGGGGATAGGGACGTGGAGGGAGGGTGTCAGCCTGGTCCCCCGTCGGCCGGGGCAGGCAGGGCCACCCGACGCCAAGGTCCAGGGCGCCCCTTCCCCCCCACCCCCCGCCCCGCGCCGGCCCTCGGACACCTGCCCGCGCCCCGCGCCGCCGGCTCCCGAGACCCCTCCGGGGGTCGCTGACTCAGGCCCCGCGGTCGGCACCCACTCCCACTCTTGCACTTGCACCGCCCGGCACACCGCAGCTCTCGCGGCTGTCAGCGCCGGCCCTCGCGAGCGGGAACCTTCCTTTGCTGACATCTGTCAAGCCCCGCGCTGGGGCCGGGCCGGCTGCGCCCTCCGCGGGGCTCCGGGGCTCCAGGGCTCCGCGGGCGGGCGGCGGGCCCACGCCTGGACGCCGGGCGGGCGGGACATCCCCGAGCCGTCGGGCACCTGCGCAGAGCCCCACGGAGGATGCTCCCGGGGCCGCCGGGGACACGGGCGGCGCGGGCCGGACGAAAGTTCGCGGGCTGAGGTCCGCCCCAGCCGGGGCCCCACATTCCCGGGGGGGGGGGGGACGGGGGGGAGGGCAGCGCCCGGGCCCCGCGACGGGACAGGGCCGAAGGGGCGAGCGGACTCGCGCTCCCCGAGCCCGACGGAGACGCCCTCCCGCCCCCTCCCAGCCCCGCAGGCTCTGGAAAGGGAAGCGCAGGAGATGGCGAGGAGGGAGGGCAGGAGAGGCGCTGCTCGCCCAGCGCCCTTGGGGGTGCAGCCGTCAAGAACGGTCCACTCGGGGGTCCCCCCGGCCCCCCCACCCCCCGCCCCAGCTCCCGGGGATACATCCTGAGACGCGCCCTGAGCCGGATCCTGGCTCCCCAAGGGCGGAGCTGCCCCTTTAAGAGGCAGCTGGCGGCTGCCTCCCGCCCCGGCAGGTAGCGATGCCCGCGGAGGGGAGGTGGGCGCTCCCGCGGACACTCTCCGGTCCCTTTAAGGGCGCCTGCGGCACCTCTGCCCGCCCTACCCTGCAGCGCCAGCCCCCGCGGGAGAGGATGGGGGCGGCCGCGCGCGGCGCCTTTAAGGGGCGCAGCCTCCCCGCGGCCGGGTGGGGGCAGGGAGCGGGCACGGGCCCTTTAAGGCCGGCAGCGGGCACGTCGGGCAGGGCGCCCCGGCGGCCGGGCTGCGCCCCGGGGCGGTGGCGGGGGCGCCGCGCCTGCCCGGGTGCTAACGGCCCCCGACGGGGAGCGCGGGGCCGCGCCGCTGGCCGCCGCCAGCCCGACACTCACCGAGGCTCGCGGGAGCGCCCGCGTCCGCGCCCCCACTCGGATCCCGCGGCGGCGGCGGCGGTGAGTCCGGCGCGGGTAAACAGGCACCTCCGTCCCTGACCTACTTTCTGCCTTCCCTAAATGTCGCACCACTAACCTACTTTCCGACCAATCCGCTCCCCGCCGGCCCAGGCCCGGCCCCCCGCCCACCAATCGCGGCGCCCAACCCCCCTTCCCCGCCCACCAATGGAGGAGCCGCGGAGCCCGGATACCTGCCTCTCCCCGCCAGCCAATCCGGGCGCCCGAAGGGAGCCGGGCTCGGCGGCCGGCCCCGGCCAATCGGCGCGCGGCTGCGCGGCCCGCCGGCCAATGGCGTGGCAGCCGGGCAGCCCGCCGGCCAATGGCGTGGCAGCCGGGCAGCCCGCCGGCCAATGGCGTGGCGGCGGGGGGCCGGGCTACCTGCCGCTTTCCCGCCACCAATCACGGGGCGCCCGGGAGCGCACGCCCCGACCAGCGCACCAATCGGCGCGCCTCCCCCGGATTTCCTCGCCCCGGCCGCGTCCCTGCCCCTTAGGGCTCGGGCTCGGGCTCGGGCTCGGACTCGGGCTCGGGCTCGGGCGGCCGCTGCGGGCGCGGACGCCGCGCTCCTCGGGGCGCCGGGGCTGCCCCTCTCCGCCCGGGGCCCTGGCGCGCGCGCTCTCCCCCCCTCCTCCCCCTCCTGCCCTCGGGCACCCTGACAACAACCAAAAAAAAAAAAAAAAAAAAGAAAAGAAAAGAAAAACCCAGCAGCGCCTCCTCGCTCGCCTCCCTCCGACTCCATCTAGGAAACCAGTCTTGGGAACGCAGAGCGCCGGACCCCGAGCAGCCGGGCTTGCGGGGTCCAAAGGGAGCGCGGCCTCGGGGTCTGCAGAGGCGCCCCGCCCCGGCCCCCCCCCCCCGCCCCCGCGCCCCTGCGGCCGAAGGCTGGCCCCGGGAGCGGACGGAAGGGAACGGCTACCAACAAAATGAACGGTCTCCTCGCAAGGACCCGTCGCAGGTGCTGAGAAGACGCGAGCCGTGGTTGTGCACCCCAAGCACTTAGCAGAGGCCTCCAGCGCGAACACCTCCACCTTCCAGATGTTGGGCCCCCCGCGCGGGACGGCGACGTTCTTCCCCGCCTTCCTCTCACTCACCCCGCGCCCCTCGGGCGCCTCCGGGGAATGGGATGGACGGCTGGGGGCAGGGGCCTGACGCCTAACCGAGTGCTTGAGGCAAGAACCAGTGGATGCAAACCTCTGCCCTCAGCTCCATGACCCAGACCAGCCCCTCTGACGCTGGAAGTGTAGCCTCTTTCCTTGAACACCAGACACTGCCTTTCAATTGTAAAAATCCTTGCTGTCCCCAGCTCACTGCCAGGCACGGAGTGGTTGCCCAGTACGCGCCTGCGGCCGGTGTATTGACTGTTGTCGAGGTCACCCAACGTCACTGGTAGCTCACTATTTTTCCTAAATTTATATGCAGCTGGGATCTGATTGCTGTTTACTTCGTCCCCGCCCTGATCTCCTAAGGAAACCACTCTACCGAAGTGGCATTTCTAGCAATGCACTTAACAAGATATTCGCGGACAAGATGAAGAAACATAGGCCCGGGTTCTAGTATATAGTTGATTGTAGTATATATACTAGCCCGGGTCTAGTATATTAATTGGATGAATAAGTGGTTAGGTAGGTTAAGTAACCATAACCTACAGACGCTGACTAATGAATCCATGTGCTAAATGCTTTCCCTGCAGCTTCTCCCTTGCCCCTCACAACCCTACCTTACAGATGAGGAAACTGAAGCTCAAAGCGTTAACCAGCTAGTCCAATATCACGCAGTAGGTGGCAGAACCAGAAACCAAACCCAAGTTTATTTGACTTCAAAACCTTCATACCATACCAGTTCCCATCAAGAATGACAGACGGACTGGGTGACGGGCACTGAGGGGGGCACTTGATGGGATGAGCACTGGGTGTTATTCTATATGTTGGCAAATTGAACACCAATAAAAAATAAATTATTAAAAAAAAAAGAATGACTGACAGCTGTCTGCAGGGCCTAGGCTTCAGGACTTTTATCGGTGCTCCGAATGAAAACCCAGACGGTTTGCATCACATTTCTAGATGACACAAAACTAGGAAGGGAAGAGGTGTTGTTGCATAGCATCAGCCAAATGCAATCTGGGAGCAATGGGCTAGCTCTCCCAGGGATAAATGTGGAGGGGGGGGTCCCACCCTGGGAAACTAAATGCAGAAAAGCAGAGGTATCTAAACAGATGCTTGTAAGAGCAAACCTAATGGGTCTTAGGGGGCAGACAATGCGATCTGAGTCCTCAGTATGGCTGCCCAGATAAATGGATGCTTGTCTTAGGCTGCATCGATAAAAGTCTGACATGTGAAAGCAAGTTGGGTGTTACAGTACCACCCAGTGTTGGTCATCACACACATAGTGTCTCCAGTTAAGGTCTGGCAAAAGAAAAGTAAAAACAGGCACAAGGAGAGAGACCAGGAAGTCAAGAGGCTGGGAATATGTCATATGAGGAAAGATTAAAGGAAGCAGAAGATTTTTGCCCCAGGAAGTATAAGATAACTGTCTTCATACATGTGAAGGGCTGTGAAAGAAGAGAATTAGGCTCATTCTTCAAGCCCTGAAGGGTGGAAGGGGGACCTGTAGTAGAACCTCTAGAATGAAACAATATGAAGAGTTTTCTAACTAATAGAACCTCCTCTGCCTTGATAAGTTGAATCTCCTGTACAGAAAGTGTCTACATAATAATTGGATGACCATGTGGTGGGACGGGGCCTGGAACAGGTGTCCTTCTAGGGCTCTGCCTCTCTGAGATGACATGGTTCTACCTTCATACCTTGGTCCTCCTCTTTTAAAGTTTATCACCCTGACTTTTCAGTGTACCCTCAGTACCCTCAGTACTTTTCAGTACCCTCAGTGGCCCAGCTACTGTTTCTCCTCAAGTGACCCTGTTCTCCCATAAGTAGCTATAGTTGTGTTTATTTGTTTGTTTTCTGTTGGAGATCCCAAGCAACCTCCATCTTCCACTGGGACTCACTTCCCTTTTATTTTCTACCTACCAGAATACTGGTTTTTAATTTTCTGGGCACTGTTAAGGTTGAAGTATTGTCCTGAATCTAAAATTCAGTGGGCATGAATAAAATTATATAGATAAAAGGAAGGGGATAGGGAACATTTATTGAGCACCTACTGTGTACCATGTGCTTTAGATACATTATCTAATATACTATCCTCATTAAGTCCAGCAGTTGATATGCTTACTCTCCACACTTGCCTAACTGGATGACTTTTATCAAGCAACACTAGTTTCCTCATCTGTAATATGGGGTTAATCTAGTATCTACTTCACAAGATTGCTGTGAGAGTTAAATGAGACAATAGATAGAAAATCCTTAGCATAGTACCTGGCACACAGGAAAGATTCAATACATACTAGGTTAGCAATTTATGAAAGAGGTATTTACTGCACCCACTTTACAGATAAAACCAGTGAGGATAAAATAGTATAATCCACAGTAGTTTCCCAAACTCTGATCCAATGGTCAGATCCCTTAGAATTAACTGAGGAGGTCTTTTTTGTTTTGTTTTGTTTTGTTTTGTTTTGTTTTAATACAGATTCTCAAGTCCTAATTTGGAAGATTCTGATTCAAAATCTTTGGTATCTGAGAGGCAGTCCTATTTGGGAACTGCTAGTCTAATGGAATAAATCCAGACCCCAAAGTCAAACAGACATGAAGTCAAATTTCAGGACTGCTAGATTGAATGGAGGAGCCAATAATAGGACCAGGAAGTTAGGTAGTTGTGGTCTCTTTGGAAGGAAGCTGAGAAGTCCTAAGACGGACGTATTTTTCTGTAGAAAGCCAGGTAGGAATGGGTTGCTAAAAATAACATTAATAACAAAGAAATTTTAAAAAATAACAACAATATTTACTACAGGTTTACAATGTGTCAATGCTATTCTAAGAGCTTTATATGCATCAACTCTTCAATTCTCTCAAACCCCTATAAGGTAGATTCTTTTCTTATTCCTATTTTACAGATGGGAAAACTGAAGCACAGAAAGGTCCTGAGATCCCAGGCTAATTAGGCAATCAGAACCCAGAGCCCACACTCTTAACTGCTTCAGCAAATCACCTCTTCCTTTAGACAATTCCTTTGAGACAATTCCTTTGGAAAAGGAAGAAACTTTGTATTTTAGAGACACAGATTTAGGAGTCATCAATTCAAAGGTGGTGAGTTGCTTGGGTTTCTTATAGAGAAAAGAATGCCCAGAACTATGCCTTAGGGATAAGGGTGTCACCGCACATTTAGGCAATGCGAGAAACGGAAGCCTCTTCAACAAACTTAAGCCCAGAGGGGGAGGTTTATTGGGAGGAGATAAGAATATTTCATGGTGTGAAGCACAGCTAGCCCTTCGAAAGGACCAGAACCGAGGTGCCATTGGCACGAAGCAGTTCCCATCTCCTCCTTCGTTCTCTTCACCTCTTTTCTTCAGGGTCATGCATCCTCTGGACTTGTCTTCCCTCTGTGCACTTTATGATTCTCTTTCCCTATAGCTCTTCACCCTCCACCCCATTTGTACATGGCCCTTCGTGAATGCTTTCAACGACTGGCTGAGAAAGGGAGAACAGGAGAGGCTCAGACAGGTCATTCTCAAAGTGGGGGACATGGACTGAGCAAGATTCCCCAAAAAGTGCCTACTGAAGTGAAAGAAGAATCAGAACAGGAGAGAATAGAGTAAGAAGAGCAAAAGACGTAGTGAGTAAATAGCTGGGTTTGGGAGACTTCAGAAGAAAGTCTCAGCAGACAAGTTTAGAAGATCAAGGAAACTTATGACTGGCACAAAGGTTTTGGGTAGAACACCTAAGAGGTCGACCGTAAGAAAGCTATATTATGGGACACCTGGGTGGCTCAGCGATTGAGCATCTGCCTCTGGCTCAGGTCATGATCCGGGGGTCCTGGGATTGAGTCCCACATCGGGCTCCCTCCAGGGAGCCTGCTTCTCCCTCTGCCTGTGTCTCTGCCTCTCTGTGTCTCTCATGACTAAATAAATAATCTTTTTAAAGAAGAGGAGAAAGAAAGAAAGAAAGAAAGAAAGAAAGAAAGAAAGAAAGAAAGAAAGAAAGAAAGAAAGAAAGAAAGAAAAGCTGTTTTGCTAACACTGCGTCTTGACCCACAAGATCTACCCTAGGAAATGAGGGAAATCATGGACAGAAATGAGTGAAGACAACATGGTGCCAGAGAGTACAGATCACTTTTTGAAGATTTTTGTTATTCAAGGAGAAATTAGGAAAAGAATCATAGCTATCTCAGCAGCTAACCCAACCAAAAGTGGTTTTTGCTTATATGTGTCTGTGTGCCTTTTTTTTTTTTAACCCAGGTTGACTATCTGGGCAAACGAAAATGGAACTTCTAAAAATCAGGCCTCAGTGGGCTGACTGGTGTTTATCACTCTTTCAGCTCCTTTTGAAAAAGAATTTCCTTGGCTCTTTTTTGAATGGGATGGTCATAGCAGCCCAGAATGGGGGAGCAGTAATACCTCATTTGGAATGTGTCCTAGACCGTGTAATCGGGCTTTAGGCTAGATCTTGCTTGCAGACATGGCCAAGATTCCAGGGATCTTGGTGCTCAACTGTCAAAGGGGCCTTTCCACTTGGCTGAGGGGTGTTTGCTAGAGGGAGCTAAAACACCAGGGACCACATCAGTTCTCAACAGAAACCCTGAAGAACAAATAGACGCTGTCTTCAAAAAACTGGCATAATTTTTGCCCTGCTTTGCTAGAATGGGCAGCACTAAAATTCAATCTCTGGATAATATATTTACATGCATATTATATATATTATTATTTTAGTATATATATGTGTGTATGTTTGAATGTGTGTGTGCATGTGTGTGTATGTGTGTGTGTGTATCCCTTCAAGTTAGTAAAGCAAAGTGAAGTGTTAAGTCACTTAAGAAAAGCATTAACTAAAAAAAATTATAATATGCTTTTGAAAAAGAAAACGAGATGGATTGAGGGATTTTACCTAACATATTATCAAAGAATACTACCATGGTCATTAGAATAGTCTGGTATTGGTTTAGAAACAGATCAAGAGGGACACTTGGGTGGCTCAGTTGGTTAAGCAGCGGCCTTCAGCTCAGGTCATGATCTCAGGGTGTCTGGCTCCCTGCTCAGTGGGGAGTCTGCTTCTTTCTCTCCCTCCCCCTCCCCCAGCTTATGCACGCATGTGCTCTCTCTCAAATAAATAAATGAAACCTTAAAAAAAAAATAGATCAAGAGATGAATGAAAAAGCATAGCATCTAGAAACAGACCCAAAAGATGTGAAAATTGAATATAATATAAAGGTAACTTTTAAATTATTGAAAAAAAAATGTGGAGTTTTCGATAAGTGCTATTTAAACTAACTAACCATATGGAAACACATCATTTGCACTCTACCCTAATCCTTACACTAAAATGTAACCTACCGTTGTTTAGGATTTAAATGTAAAGAGTGAAATCTATAAAAACACTGGAAGAAAATATGGGTACAATTTTTACAAACTTGAAAGATCTTTCTAAGCATAACACAAAATCCAGAGACCACAAAAATGAAAGTGGATTACACAAATGCGTACACACAAATGCCATGAACAAGAGAAAGGGACACCAGCAAACAGGTCCATAACACACTGTTAAAGAAGGCACCATCTACATTCCAGTTAAAAGGTCAGAAGTTGGGTAATGAGATATAAGCAATGCTTCTAAGGGCGTTATTTAAACCTGTCATTCATAGAAGACTTATTCCTCCTTGGCAGGCAGGGGGCGGGGGCTGTGCAGGGACAGAGGGAGAGGGAGAGAGAGAGTCTTAAGCAGATTCCACACCCAGTGCGGAGCCCTGCACAAGACTCTGTCTCACAACCCTGAGATCATGACCTGAGCCAAAAAATCAAGATTTGGTCACTTAACCAACTGAAACATCCAGGTACCCCAAGAATTACTCTCCTTAAAGCGTTACTCCTTGTAAAGTTGTCTTATTTCCTTGGCCTTCTCTTTGGTTTTTTGGTTGTTGCTGTTGTTTTAAATAAAAGCCAATAATCCCCCAGCACTAACCCAAGCAACAAAGCCTGTTTCTGGGTCCTTTACTTCACTCCCATCTATCAAGGATGTGTGTGTATTATAAGAATGATTGCTGCTAAAATCCCTCCTTTCTCTTTGCAATTAAAAAAAAAGACAAAACATCCATTGCTTTTTTTAAATTCAGATTACAAAACTAATACATGTTTGCGACAAAATATTGGAAAACACATGTAGAAAAAAGCATGAAGAAGAAAATAATCTATAATCTCATTAAGCAGATATAACTCCTATTAAAATATTGATATATTCTCTTCGCCCAGTGTTCTTTGTAATTATATTGTGATTGAAGTTTTATCACGCTGAAATTTTTTTTTTGTCATCCTGCTTTCTAAAATTGACCTACTGTGAATATTCCCCTGTACCAGTCACCCTTCTACAACATAATGTCCGAATGGCTATGGTATATTCCATTGCATGGAGGAATCATACACCATTATGAAATACTCTCATTTCTAATTGTTCTTCATTCTAAACAGTTCTGGGTAGACTAAAGGCTTATGAGATGGTCCCACAGCTTTCCTACCCTATGTCATACTGGGTTTCAAAGAATGACTCAGTATTGACAGGGAATAAAACTTACATATTTTTTTCTTGATGGTTTTTGTGTTTTCTCCTCTTGGTGCTGCTTCTTTCTCCCTAAGTCATAAATCACATGTTAAAGACACAAGAAAATTTATACGCGGTCCAATTAAAAACAAAACTGGAAATGGCTGTAGCTTGATAAGTGGTCTTTATGAAATTTATTACCCCAATTCTGCGTTTCAAAGGGCACTCCAGCTATCAAAAGGATTGATTTGCAATAAAACTTACTGTTAATAAAGATATCCAAATCTTGAGTACAAATAGGGTCATTGAGTTTTGATTGTATTATTATTTTTTTCCCTTGTGCTGTGTCTTTTCCTTTATATCCCTATTGCTGAATAATCTCTTTTTGCATTTGTATTTCTGCCAGGGAGAGGCAAGGAAATATAATCAAATGCTATTTCTTCTCAGACCTTCGGAGATTTGGTAGGTGGCAAAGTTGAAAGTCATCAGCAAAACAAAGTTGTACAGTGACCCCAGGGCTTGTAAATCTCTCTCACTCTCGATGCCTTTGTCCATATTAAACTGGCTCACACCTGCTTCGCTGCTTAAAGGTCACTTCCTCAGGGAAGCTTTCCCTGACCTCCCAGTCATAAAAAGCACTCTGTATTTCCTCTCTCAAAGCGCTATCACACTTGTGATAATTTCTTGTCTTCCCAAAGACTGTGTGAGCCGGATGCCATGTCTCTGTGGTTCACTCATCTCTCCGATAGCTATCAGAGTAGCAGCACCTTCACAAAAATGAATCTTGTTTGGAGGAATGAATAAACACCAATGAAGAGACATAAAAGTACCTGTTCCATGCATAAAAGAGCTGTACCTGTTCCATGCATACGCATGTGTCCTTCCATAGGCAAGCGAAGACACAGGAATCACTCCCTCCAAATTCCCACTCCACTTCAAAGAACACTTCCCAGACTACCCTTTCTGAAATAGAGCTTTCTTCCACTCATGGCATGAAGAGCCACAGGGAAGAAAGGCAGAGCCTTGGAAACATAGCCAATGGTATCATAACAGGGCTGTACGGTGACAGATGGCACCTACCTTTGTGGTGAGCCTCGTGTAAGGTATAAACTTGTCCAATCACCCTGTTGTACACCTGAAACTAATGTAACAGTTTGTGCCAACTAGCCATCAGTACAAAAATACATAAAAACTAGCAGCTGCCCCATTTTACCCCATCCCTGCCCTTCTCTACCCCTTTACCTTCTTGACCTTTTGTTGATAATACTTACCACTACCTGACATTTTGTTATGTACTTAATTATGGTATGTTCTCTGTGATGAGGGTGTGAGTGAAGGGGCATTTTTGCTACTCTCTCTTCCACACCTAGAAGAATCTCTAACATACCGTTGATGTGTAATAGATGTTGGCAGAATGAGTGAATGAATAAATGAGTGGGTGAGATTCCACAGTGTAGCCTTATTGGGCCATTGTGGTCTCTGAGTGGCCATGGACTTCAGTAAAACTCATTACATGATAATGCAGGAACAGATGAGCAAACACTTTTTTTTTTCATTTTTTCCCCTTTAATCAATTGCACTGTTCCTGCCACGTGTTAGCCATTTATACAGTTGTCACTACTAAAATTGTTGATTTATCACCTAACCACGAGGTGACAATACACCCAAATCAAGTATTTCACGTAGTATAAAAAGAAACAAGAACAAGGGGTTCCTGGGTGGTTCAGTTGGTTGAACATTGGACGCTTGATTCTGGCACAGGTCATGATCTCAGGGTCATGGGATTGAGCCCCACGTCGGTCTCCACACTCAGTTGGGAGTCTGTTTGGGATTCTGTTTCTCTCTCTGTCTCCCTCTGCACCCCTGCACTTTCTTCCTCACTCTCTCTAAAATGAATAAATAAATATTTTAAAAAAGGAAGAAACAATAACAAACTTTTCTGAAAGTTATAAGGGGAATGGTTTGTGTGTGTGTGTGTGTGTGTGTGTGTGTGTGTTGTGTCCTTTTATTTTTTGTCAGAGTCCAGCAAGAAGGGGTAAGAAGTTGATTTGCCTTTGAAAAAATACATAGTTTTATCACCAGGCTAAGATATCATGCCATCCTTTAAAATGTTAAGTACAAAGTTATAACATAAGTACATAGAAAAAGTCAAAGAAAATGATGTTATAAATAATGCTATATGAAAAGACCCCCATCACATACAGAGTAAAATTTTGTAAGTAAGATGTATATATATGGACCAATTTGCAAGTGTCCATAGAGATATGTTAATAATTTTATTGAAGAGTTTATGGGACAAACTTTCTGCAAAGTTGTTTATAATAATAAAAATGATTTTAAAAGGAAACCAGGAAAGCCAAGTGTTGCAGAATACTTCATGTATTCTCTGGCATCACTTCATGTTATTCTGGTTTTGTCTCCTTAAAGTCACCAGTTATCCAAATTGTACAGCCTTTGAGATAACTTGCCCTGGTTGAGCTGGGATCCCTGAAAAATCATATGTGATCTATTCTTAGGTGTTGGAGCCTCCTTTTGTCTCAATAAACTAATTGGGAGATAACAAGAGTCACATTTTGAATGTCTAGTTCCAAGATGAAATTGAAAATAACTTATAGCATATTAGTGGTGCTTAGATTTATTTTTATCTGCAGATATTCTCTACCCTGAAGCCCTCTTTCTGGCTGTGTAGGAAATAAGGGACCTGTTAAAAGAGCTACAAGACCTCCAAACTATAAAACCACAATCCCACACCCCACACTAAGTCATTGCCTTATCCAAGGGTCCCAGTCTGGGCCCAAGAGAACAAGTTTCATTTTTTCCCAGGGGCCATGGTCTCAGAGACTTCATGCTTCCTAGGGGCAGCAGGTTTTAGAAAAGGAAGGCGACTAGCTCTATTCATGGAACCCATACCACATTTATGCCTCCACTCTCTTTCCCTATCATGGGTGCCACATTGGCATCT
Source organism: Canis aureus (assembly GCF_053574225.1). Taxonomy (NCBI): domain Eukaryota; kingdom Metazoa; phylum Chordata; class Mammalia; order Carnivora; family Canidae; genus Canis; species Canis aureus. The sequence continues at coordinate 14,656,170 of NC_135633.1, forward strand.
TGGAGAACTGGCCATAATTCCTGGCTCATTACAAAGTTTAGGAGTTAACCCTTCCAGGTAGGTGAAGCTAAAAGAGTTGGCAACCTCCATGTTAAAATCACCTTTCCTCCTCTGCCCCTGCCTAATCCTAGGATTTAATGATTTATCTGATAACGATTTCATTGTAACCAGGGGAAAATACATTACGACTCTCAATCTATTTAATACTTCAACCCAGGTTTTAAGCATCCAGCTGTGTTCAATTGCAAGGCATTAAATATTTTCATATTTCACAAATGGGGCTCTTTGACAATGATGAATGAATGAAGTACAATGCAACTATTTTTAGTATGGTAATTGTAATTAAAAGGCAGTGGTATGATAATCTTGCCCAAGCATGTCTGAGATCTCCCTTCCATTTTCTCAAAACAATACTTGCTATGTCTGTTTGCAGAGACTTGTTGCTTGTTTTCCTTCTGGTAAAGAATAGGTAACTCTTGACATTCTTCTATAACAAAGTGATTGGTGTGTCTGAAATTGTGGTTTTGGCCAGACACAATACTCCTTTTCTCTATTACTTCATTTGCCCCTTCTGAGGAATGAAATTTCTTTTCCGCATATAGTGGTAAATTACCATGAACCAAATCAATTTCTTAGGAAAGTAATTCTACTATATATCTATACATTTTTTAAAAGAATAAACAGGAAGCATACCTGATAATAACAGTAACTGGGGTGCCTGGGTGGCTCAGTTGGTTAAGCATTTGCCTCTGACTCGAGTCATGATCTCAGGGTCTTGGGATTGAGCCCCACATCAGACTCCCTATTCAGTGGTAGTCTACTTTTCTTTCTGTGCTATCCCTTTCTATATATAATAAATAAATATAATCTTTAAAAAAAACAGTAACTAACACTTTTGCAGGGTTTTATATAGTCTCTATATATTGATGTAAGCCAACACAACTGATACAACAACTCTAGAGTTTTTATTTCATCTTCATTTTATAGGTGAGGAAATTGATGAATAATAGCAAGGTTAAGTAACTTGTCCAAGGTTCTCATCAAGCAAATGGCTGAGCAAGAGTTCAAAACTAGGCATCCAGCTCCAGTCTCCAACCTCAATCTACATGCTGTCCTCACAGCAGCAACCCCAACATCTAGGCATTGCCCCCATTTGATGGATGAGGCCACTGAGGCTTGGAGAGATAAAGTTATTTGCCCAACATTGCAAAAGTGGTAAGTAGCTAACCTAGATTTCAATCCAGGCTTCAGGTCTCTTTGGCTCCAATGTCTGTGTTCTTTCCATTACCAAAATAATGCAGTCCAGGCTGGTGTGAAACTCAATCACCACAAAGAATTTTTTTCCCTATTAGAAATATTTTCAGACTTCCAAAGGATCATCTTCAAAATGACTGGCTGCCATTCATTACATCTGAAAGTTAAGGATTAATTGAGATTGGAGAATAAGACCCAATTCTAAAATGTTAGGCACCACAGTCTTTTGGAAAGGTAAACAAATATTCCATTTTGTTTCTTTTTTAAGATTTTATTTATTTATTCATGAGAGACACACAGAGTGAGAGAGAGAGGCAGAGACACAGGCAGAGGGGGAAGCAGGCTCAATGCAGGGAGAATGGACTCAATCCTGGGTCTTCAGGATCTCGCCCTGGGCTGAAGGCGGCGCTAAAACGCTGAGCCACCTGGGCTGCCCTCCATTTGGTTTCTTACTCTGCCAAGGGCCTACCAGGTTGAACTAGCAAAATATATTTTCTCTAAAACAAAACAAAGACTATTAAAAACAAAACACATAAATAACATTTTGATTTTTTTCTTGATCCGTTACTAACCATGCTTCTAAACTGTGCTTATCTTCTGCAAAGCAAGCAGTAAGAAGCCATTAACTGCAATGCAGAAAGCTTTTTTTTTTTTTTTTTTAAAGCTTCCCTCTCCAAGTTTTTGTTTGCAGGAAAGTCCTTGGTGCACACTTGAACACACTGGGGAGACTGCACTAGACGAGCTTGCCTCAAGAATCGAATCTGAAGATAAAAGCTCCTTGAAAAACAAGCAGTCAAACCTGATTATCATAGAACCCCATAGAATAACACATCACTGATATTTTTTGTACACATGAAGACCCAAAAGGCCTTGTATATGTTTTTATTTCTGTTTCAGCAAATTTTGAGCTGAAGTGTGATTTCCATGTTCAGCATTAATGAGGCTTTTGCTGTGCTTTGAAAATTGCTGTCATCCACTTCCTGTGCATTACTGTTTTTGAGACCAGCTCAGCCAACAACAAGCAAGTCCTGCTTGCTCTCTGCTGCCCAGGTCATTAGAACCTGATTTACTGAACAGTGGCTTTCCTCTCATTGGTAAAATGATCTACCCTTTAAAACAGCTACAAACCTTAACATAGAAACATCTGAAGTACTGGTTAAAGAAGATGCTTGGAAATCCATTGGTAGAGGGACTGTTCTTGTGATGAAACATTAAAATGAGCTATGTGTGTAGTTAAACATTTATTTCACAGAATGTAAAGAAAAAATTGTTGGAACTTCAGATTTAAGAATGCTTGATACTTTGTGTTAAAACCATTTCATATATATATATATACACACACACACACATATACACAGAGAGACACACACATATATGTATATGTGTGTATACACACAGAAATGTCAACGGAAACATTTCCTTTCTATAGATACATTGTTCAACAAAAAATTGCTATTCTCTTTCTCCCTCATGATTGTTGACACACTTCTCAAAAGAAGTGGTCTATATTTGTGGCCTCCTGTCATTCATTCAAAATCCTTCCTTATCTTCCTACAGACCCATTTCTCTAAATGACATCCTAAAGTCAAATGACTTTTCCTTCATCTTCAGTCTCCCTGACTTGAGAAGAACACAAATGAAAAAAATTTAATGTTGGAAAAATAATTGTTGAAGTTGATTTGACATATATTAAGTGATAGGCAATGTAGTATCTTGCTTAGTAATTAAACAAAAATATTAAGTAAACATTAAATAGTTTTAACTGACAGCTTTTCCCAGCCCAATCCATTTTTATTTTTCAGTTCTTTTTGCTTTATTTGATCAACTATTGAATTTTATTTTATTTTATATTGTTTAGGCACTAAACACCATGCTAAACATTTGGCACATATTATTTTTTGTTGTTCTTTTTTTATTTTGGTACATATTATTTCATTTAGTCCTCACATATGTGCTACGATATTTGTCACTTTACCAGTGATGAAACAGAGACCCAGAATGATTAAGTAACTTACCCAAGATTACATGGCCAACAGTAGAACAAAGATCTGCACCGATCTTTGTTAGATGAGAAACTACTTGCTCCCAGCTCTCATTATCTATACACACTATCAATTGTGATTATTCTTTTCTGGTACCATATACATTTGAATTCTCAATGCACATATGCATTTATCCAATCACACAACAAACATTTAAGTGTTTAGATTCCAAGTTAAAGACATTATTCCAAGATAAAGACACAGTCCCATCTATCAAGAAAGTCATGAAGTCAAAAAAAAAAAAAGAAAGAAAGAAAGTCATGATGTCTATCTTGTCAAGAGCAATAAACAATGGCATAATGCAATGGGAGAGTCATCTTAATAGAAATATATGAAGTGCCATGAGAGTGGGATCATCAAAATCTGCTGGCGGAAGTGAGGAAAGTTGTCAGAAAATGGCTTTGATCTTAAGAGAGGCTTGAAGGGCACAGAGAAATTTGCAGGCAGAGAAGAGACAGACTAGGCTCAAAGGCAGCTGGGCTCCAGCATTCGGGAGGTGACATTCCTATGCCTTCAGGCCCCTCTGTCCCTGTGAAATCTCTGGACTTGGTGCACTTAACTGGAATACCTCTCAGTTTTTCCTCATCAAGAAGAACAACTTATTGTATAGATAAGAGGTATCAGATTCTTCAGACATAATACTTCTTTATACCTTATCCCCATTCCTCCTTAATAGTTTATTCCAGTTATTCTCAAAGTGGGACTCCTGGCCCGGCAGTAGCACCTGGGAATTTGTTAGAAATGCAAATTCCTAAGAAACAAAAATGAGCAAAGGGACAAAAAAAAAAAAAAAGAGAGAGAGAGAGAGGAAAACCAAGAAATAGACTCTTAAGTATAAGGAATAAACTGATGGTTATGAGAGGGGAGGGTGGTGGGCGGCTGGGTTAAATCGGAGATGGGGATTATAGAGGGCGCTTGCGATGAGCGCCAGGTGTTGTATGTAAGTGAAGAATCATTATATTGTACACCTGAAACTGATATTATACTGTGTGTTAATAAAATTTAAATAAAAACTATAAAAATGCAAATTCCAAACCCCACTCCAGATTTACCAAATCAGAGGCTCTGCAAGTAGGCCCAGCAATCAGGTTTAACAAGCCCTCCAGGTAATTCTGATACATGCTGGAGCTTGGGAACCACAGCTGCACACTTACTGTCCTCTCTATATTTTAGAACAGTTGAGCTGAGTTCCCTAAAGAGCTGGGAAGTGTGATGCATCTCTTTCATTCACCCTTGTATGTCCAGTACTTAGGCCAGCATTGGACACATAGTAGATGTTCAATAAAATGTTTGTGGAAAGAAAGAATTAGCATTTGCTCAGCACTGGGGGCTTTTCAGAGGCTTTCCAATAACTTCTGGCAACCTCATAAAGGAGCTGTTGTCCTCACCTGAAAGACTAGAAACTAATGTTTCAGAGAGGCAATGTTCCCAGAGGCACAGAGCTGGTGGGGGTAGTACAAACCCAGGGCCAGTACTCTTTCACCTCTCCATGGCCCCTCTATAGCCCACCACCAGCAGCCAAGGAAGCTCCAGTGAGAAATACAAACTCCATGAACCACTTTGCCAGGCATCATTATCATCGCCTCAACACATTTGTTCAGGATACAGAGCCAAGCAGAGGCTTGGCTGTTAGCAATGGGTTCCTAGGCATTCTGTACCATGCCTGGTCATCTTCAGAACCCTCCTCCCCTCCACTGGCGGAGGCATCATACCATCTATCATCTTCTCCTGGCTGAAGGAGCCCTTGCAGCCACCTTGCTGCGCTGAAAGGAGATGTGAGTCTGCTGAGCCTTGACTGGGCTGGGTCCATTCAGCTCTTCCTTATCCCTTAGAGACGTCTTCCTTTTGGAGAGCTTCAGTGACATTTTCATGACTCTCCAGCACCTGGCCCGGCCTGGTCCTCCACTACTAGGCCTATCTATCTGCTGGATGTGGCCTTTGGGTGTCCCGTGTTCACTTTAAATACAGTGTGTTTGAACTGAACTCACCCATTTATGCTCTAACTCTATGCTTCCTCCCAAACGATTGCTGTTTCTGTCATTGGCACCACCTAGGCTTTGAACCTAGGTGAGTACTTAACTCTCCCTTCCTTTGTAGTCTATCTCTTTCTCCCTCCTTGCCTTTGTCCCTTCCTTCTCTCTCTCCTCTTCCTCTTTCCACAAGTAGGTAGTGAGCACTTGCTATGTGCCATACCAGGCATTGTCTTTGCCTTCCTGGTGCCTACATTCTAGGAGAGAGAGAAAGCCAACAAGCAAGCAAATAAACTAATTGTAGCTTATGATAAGTACCGTAACATAAATAAATAGGGCACTATGTAGATAATGTTCAAAGAGGGTGGCCAGGAAAGGCCTCTTGGGGAGGTGACATCTAAGCCAAGAGCAGCAAGGGGGGGATGGGGTGAGGTGGCTGTTCATGCAAGGCCTGTTAGGACCGGAGCTCCATGAACTGGTGGGGACAGGAGCAGCCAGGGGGACAAGTAAGGAATTCGACTTCACTCAAAGTGCTGTGGAAGCCTTCAGGAAGATTCATGGAGGTGGAGGCCGGGGGGTGGCCCAGACTAACATACACTTAGAGGAAGTATGGAGTGGACAGTGACCTTTCCAGATGCTCTCAGGAGAAAGGATTGGAGAAGTAGGGAAGCCTGTGGATTCACTTTTACCTTTCAGTGTCTTCCTGATAGAACGTCCTTCTAACTAGGAAATGATGCTCTACCTCCCATCAAAATGGTGAGAGTTACAGTCTGTACCTTTCAATGGCTATGTTTCAGAGACAGAGGGTCTCGGGCATTGGTAGTGAGCAATATCATCAACAACAACAATATTAGTAAAGCTACCAACAGTCACTTTGTGCACTCAATATGAGTACTTACATCTATTACATGTTTTGATGCTCCACAGTACTCTAAAAGGTGTATAATTACCTTCAATTCCCAGGTAGGGAGGGACAGAGAGGGTAATTAACTTGCCCAAAGTCACATAGCTGTTAGGACAAAAAAGAATAAAGAGACCTTTTTTTGAGTAAACATGGGAAGGCTTTGATTGTTTTCTCCTTAGTGTTTTCCATACTCCCTGTGGAAAATTCAAGTCGTACAAAGCTATACAAAGTATAGGAAGTTAAAGCTCCCCTTAATCCTGCCCCTAAGGTGTGACTTTGAGCTTTCCTTGTGGTTTTGCCCCAGAAATGCTGAAATGCTTCATATTGGCAGTGCTGAAAATCTCTCAAATACCGTGTCCTATGAAGGGGCTAGTCCCCTGGGAAGCTGGCATAGAGACACAGCGATATGGAGCCACTTTCTTACCATCTCTGCTACAGGAAGTGGACGCCAAACTGTTCTGGTTCCAAAAGGAGCCACACCCACCGAGGGTGAAAGAACTTTAGCCAGTTTTTATCACTGCTTAGAAGGACAGGCCAAGAACAGCAGGAAGAGGACACGGAGAGGTTACCTACACCCACGACAGAGCAAGAAAAATTCAGAGGTGGAAATCTGGTTGTTCATTTCTAATGTTCACGTCTCATTAAGAGAGATCATTTGAGTTTCCCCTGTAATAAAAACTACAATTCAGCAGGAAAACTAATCACAACAGGATAATATTCTGGTGTCATTTTAGAATTCTGAGTAAAAGCTGGAGGTGTTCAAATTTCTAAACCCCACTGCACAGAAGGCAGTTTTCCAAGCATGGCCATGCTAACTGTTGAATAGGAAAACTAATTAGCATCCTGTGTGAATTATCTTGTCTTTTTTTTTTTTTTTTTTAAGGACCGGAAATCAAATGGGAAGGGTTCCCTCCTATTCCAAGTGAGTTCCAGAAGAATTACTCATGCTCCTTAACCTATGAGTCAGACAGGAGTCTAGGAGAATGTTTCCAAAACAGGCCGACAATAAGATAAACAAAGCAATTGATATGTGACAGTGTGGAGCGGCAAGGCTACAATTGGCCAAAGCCCCCAAAAGTGATGGGGTCTAGAGGACACCAAACCCGGGATGGCTGAGCTGCCCCGGAGAAGCTCTGGAGAACTGGAGCTCTGCGAACCAGCTCAGAGCATTTCCCTGAAAGTGAACGTCCACCAGGAGATTTGCCTTCAGATCCTTTATTCAATTTCGTGGACTTAGTGTATGGAATTATAGGATCTTCCCCTCAAATGACTCCAGGGGCTGATTGCTATCACACTGCACCTCCTGGCTCTCCAAAAGCTTTGGCTGGCCATGGGTTTTGACATTTCACAACACAGGATATTAATCATTTTGGGCCTCTGGGCCTGTTCCCAGTGTCCATGTTTGCCATTGTTGATCTGCAGCCAGAAAAAGAGCTCCTAAATGAACAGAGGCTTCCCCGAATCGAAATATAAATTAATCGAGAAAGCTCAGCCTAGGAAATCACCCAGCACCAAGCAGGATTCTCTCCAGGGAATAGAAAAACTAAGCCTCCTCTCTGCTCCCTTAGGAGAGGTGCTGAAGCCAGGTCTTGGCCCTGCCTGAGCCTGCGAAGGGCCCACAGGCATCATTATATTGGTCCCGAAGCAGCAGCAGCGGAGTGGTACGGCCTCCTGAGGACCTGGCCCCTTGGCCTGACTCCTGTCATCTCTAGAAAAAGCAGCAGGGTGGGTGTGCAGGAGGAAGAGCGAGGCCTGACAGGTGTTTTTCTTCATCCCTCGTTAAACCAAGAGGCCAGGCTGGGGTGTGGGGCGTGGGGGTGGGATGTCTCCGTCTTCCACAAGCGGTCAGTGATCTTCCCAAGCACTGCCCAGATCACCTCCCTCTTCCTAGAAACCTCTGGGAGAACCTTCCCCCCACCCCCCAGCTACAAGGAGAAACGGTTCATAACCACTCATGGCCCTTCACCCCCTGACTCCCTGCCCAACCCAGCTTCCTTGGCAGTCCCTCCCTGGCCCTCTCTCACTGGGCTACTAGTTATTTCCTGATCCCACCCCAGCTCTGGTTTCCTCAGTAGCCCGGCTCCTTCCACCTGGAATGCCATCCTCCTGCTGGCTACTTCTGGCCCAGCCCCCCCTCCCAGCACCCCCTCTGCTCGAAGGAGGGCTCTCATGGTGGTGTGTCAGGGGTATTAGCTGGTGTGGGATTGGGCCACCTCACTGTCCTCCCCACTAGACTGGGAGCCTCCTGAGCACAGGCACTGTGTCTGCTCTATCTTTGGCTCTCGAAAAATCAACAGTGTCTAATCAGGTCAAGACGACGTTTACAGGGCAGTTGTTTTACCCTTTGCTTTTAGAGAATGGCCAGCGATTCCAAAGAGGCTGTGCCCAGCAGTGGGGAGGCTCCATGATTTTCTTCCTTACAGCTCTTTGCGATTTCAGTTTGATTTTCAGTAACATTTGCTTGCACCCCGAGACTGATGGTATTCAGTTTTTGAGGGTAGTGGCTTCAGGGTGCACTGATTTCTGTGTTTAATTGTTTAAGATAGGGACAGATGGCAAACCTATATTATACTCCAGATCCCTCTCTCCGTCTCCCCCTGTCACACACATTCACAGCCCACAGAGATAGAAATTCCTAACAGTCTGTGAAGGAGGCTGATGGTACAGAGTTTCACGTATAATAAAAATTCTTAAATGTCACTTAATGCAGAAAGCTGATGAGGTGTTTACAGGAGGGCACGGGGGGTCCCTGGCAGGCCTAGGTGCCCTAAAGGGATCCCAAAGGAGGCGAACGCATTGTGGTATCGTGGCAAAGTCTCACTCACTTGGCTTTCATTGCAAAACAAGCTTTTCTTTCCTAAATGTTTGTACGTGCTGTTCTCTCCGCCTAGGAAGGCTTTGCCCTCCACCCCTAGCACCTTCACTAAGTAAGTCCCTTCATCCTTCAGGTGTCAACTTAAACAGAGCTGCCTCAGACGGGCCTAGAATCAATGTCCCCGTGCTCCCCCTTTCCACATTGTTGGTATTTTCCTCAAAGCCCCTGCCAATGATGATAACGACGATGACAGTGATGATTTTATGTCTACCTCTCCAGTTAGGCTGAAAAACCTGAAGGGAAGAGGACTCATGTGGTTTTATTTATTAGTGTATCCCCAACATTTATTAATGTCTCCCCAACCCCTACAGAGTAGGGGTTCAGTAAGTACTTCAGGGTGAATGAGGGCAGTCTAAGCCAATGTTCCACTTGGACCCGAGGGAGTTGGTTGGTTTCCTGGACTCACTGCCTATCCCTGCCCTCTCAGTTTCCTGGCCCCCCCAACTCCACCCCTGCTCTCCCCAACTTGGTTCCCAGGAGTCCACCTCCCTTATCACCTTCTCCACTTAACACATTCCTGCTGGCTTCCCAACACCTTTTTGTGTGTCCCCTCCCTCCATCCTGACACTCTTCTGGGCTGTTAGTGACTCTTGCTTCTGGGTTGCCCCAAACACTTGGGACTTACTTCCACATTTTCCCATAATGGTTTCTTTTCTATTACAAAAACTTGAGGGCACTTTTAGAAAACCTTGAGCAAACATTATAGAGGCGTGTAAAGTTAAAAGTGAAATTCTTCCTTCGTTTCCAGTTGACCTTTGGCACCACTGAGTTCTTTTCTCTGCATTTACAAGCATACATTAGATCTTTTCTTTTAAATAATTTTTAAAAGGGACCATTGTGTACTTCTAAGAAGTAAAAAGTAGATCGTATAATACCGTGTTGTGATATTTTCACTGTGTTTTATTTTTCTTTCCACCTTAGAAGAGAGAGAGAGAGCCATCTTGATTTTTCAACGGCTGGTTGCTGGCCTCTGTGTGCTTGCACTATCATTTAAAAAAATCAGTTTGTTCACAACTGTTTAGGTGCTTCCTATTTTTGTAAGTTCCAAGCAGTCCTGAGATAAATCTCCTTACACATTTGAGTAGTTATTTCTCTAGAATATATTCCTAAGAGTGGAGTTGTTGTATCAAATGGGCTCCCATTTTGTGTTTTGATAGCTAGAGCCTGACTGTCTGCTACAGAAGCAGGGCCCGGTTACCCTCCCATGCATGGTGCATGAGAATGTCTGAATCCTCACAGCCATGACTAGACATCATCACTGTACTTTACCTTTCATATTGGTCAAATTTTTCCTGTCCTCAACCCTTGAAGTTAAATAGACTTTAATCACCCCTGTATCGTTCACCTGTACACTATTGTTTATATCCATTGCTCATTTGCCTATTAGAGTGTTCGATTTCATTTTTTACTCATTTCTAGTGGGCTTTAAAATAATTATAGCAAAATACACACAGCATAAAATTTGTCACCTTAACCAGTTTTAAGTGCCTAGCTCAGTGGCTTTAAGTACATGTATTTTGTTGTGTAACCATCACCACTGTCTAGCTCCAGGGCTCTTTTCATCCTACAAAACTAAATTTTCCCTTTCCCCCAAACCCCAGCCCCGGGCAACCACCCTTCTCTTTTTTGGCTCCATGAATTTGATGACTACTTGACTTTTAAATACTTTTTTAAAGGGTATGCATATAAGGGTGCCTGGGTGGCTCAGCTGAGTAAGCTTCCAACTCTTGATTTCAGCTCAGGTCATGATCTCTTGGGTCATGAGATCGAGTCCCACATCAGACCATCAGGCTTCACACTCAGTGGGGAGTCTGTTTAACATATTCCTTTCCCCTTGCCCCCTCCCTCTGATCTCACTCTCTCTGTTTCTCTCATAAATAAATAAATAAACAAAAATAAATAAATAAAATAGTATGCATATAAACCTTTGTTTGTTATAGAGGTTCAACATATTTTTTTAAAGATTTTATTTTATTTTATTTCATGAGAGACACAGCGAGAGAGAGAGGCAGAGACACAGGTAGAGGGAGAAGCAGGCTCCACACAGAGAGCTGGACGTGGGACTCGATCCCGGGTCTCCAGGATCACGCCCTGGGCTGATGGCAGTGCTAAACCACTAAGCCACCAGGGCTGTCCTCACTGCCATATTTAAATTGGATTCTTAAAGTCATGAGAATCAAGGCCCTTGATTCTTGGCTTTCCTTGGTCTCAGCCTGCCACACTCAGCTGCAGCACTGGACAGTGCCAATGCCATGCTTCTACTTGAAAACACCATCTTGACCTCATTCCATTCTATGTTTTTGCTTTTCCTCCCACGTCTTTTGCTACTCTTTCAGCTCATTCATTTAACATGTTTTTATTGAGCATCTGCTATGTATTACACCTGATCTTGTTATTGGGGACACAGTGGTGAACAACACAGTTATCATCATGGACCTCTGGAGCCTGAAGTGTGTGGTTTAGGAGGACAGACATGAGACAGTCATATATATTCTCTGTATCAGCCACCTGTTGTGCAGGTGTGCACATGTGTGCATGCATGTGTATGTCTGTGTGCATTTACACATTTATAGAGTGTTAAAAAGCAAGTAACAGGGATCCTTGGGTGACTCAGTGGTTTGGCGCCTCCCATCAGCCCAGGGCATGATCCTGGAGACCCGGGATCGAGTCCCACATGGGGCTCCCTGCATGGAGCCTGCTTCTCCCTCTCCCTATGTCTCTGCCTCTCTCTGTGTGTCTCTCATGAATAAATAAATAAATAAAATCTTAAAAAAAAAAAAGCAAATAACATGGAGGAGGTGGCAGAAAGGGGAAGCCAGGGAGAGACAACTTAAGGGATTTTTAAGCTGAATCCTTTAGGATGAAAAAACTGTTAGCTGCATGAGCTGTGGAGAGTTTGGAGGAGTAACTTCCAGGAAAAGAAAGGAAAACTGGAGAGATTCTGAGGATAGAAGGAGCTTGGCAAATTCAAGAAGTTAAAAGAAGGCCAGTATAGCTGGAGGGCAGGCAGCAAAGCAGAGGACAAGGTCAAAATCATGAACAAAGAACCGGGTCATGCAGGGTCTTATGGATGCATGGAGAGGCCTTGAGATTTACTCCCAAGGTCAATGGGCAGCTATGACAACCTCCCTTCCCCTGCTTGTTCCCCCACCTTGGATCCCCCTCATAGGTGGGTCTTTGGTGCTCTGCCTTTCTCTTGGCTCATTCAGTCTTATGGCTAAGTAATCACCTCTCTATGGCTTATTCTTGAATCCTAATGCCCTCCTGAATTCTAGTTCCTTTCCCAGCTACCTCCTGGGAGGTATTACTAGGAATTAGGTATTACTAATTACCCTATTACTAGGGTTATTACTAGGGTAATCCTAGGGTGTCTTGCTGGTTCCATGTATGTAAATGTTGGAGCTGACCTCTTTTTCCTTTCCAGAATCCTTCCTTCTTATGTATTTTCCATCTTGATCAATAGCAGTTCCCCCTGGAGCCCCATTTTCCCAGATTGGATACATGTGTTTCTCCTTGACTGCCCCCTCCTTTTATTTACTCATTTATTTATTCCGAGGATACACCAGGGACCACTGGTGAAACTTGCGTTCTATGAAGAAGGCCAACAGTAAACACATCAAAGGATATTATAATGCCAGTAAATGACGAGTGCTAATAATAAAAGTAAAGAACATAGAAAGTGATGGGGTGGAAATGCTGTTTATTTTCGTCAGAGAAGGGCTCTTTGAGGAGGCAGATTTGGGCAGAGGAAAGAGCAAATGCAAAGGCCCAGAGGTGGGAGCATGCTTGAGATGCAGCAAAAAGGTCAGTAGCTGGAATGCATCAAGTGACAGGTTGAAAGTAAAGAGATGAAGCCAGAGAAGCAGCATTTACAGACTGCAGGCTGCTGAAAGGTATGAAAAGGGGATTGGAATTTAATTCTAAGAGAGGTGAGAAGCCTTCAGAGAGTTTTGTTCAGAAGAGTGACGTGATCATAAAGATCAGAGGATCCCTCTGGTGCTAGATGAAGGATAGACTGTGGGGGCAAGGTGAAGATCACCTAGTAATCCACGTCCTCGCCACACTCACAGGGTTTTGCTCACATCCATCCCCTTCTCCCATTCCCACAGCTACTGCCTAAATTAATCCCCTCCCTCTCATACCTGAATTATTACTGGGTTCACATTAATGATCTTCCTGTATCCTTCTGAATTTATCTTCCAGTTGCACAAATCTGAGCAAGTGCTTCCTTTGCTCAAGCCTTTCGTTGCTCCCCACCCCATAAAAATGTAGTGCAACCTCTTTAGCCTTGTATGCAAGGCCCCTCCTACCTTCCCACCTTATCTCCCACTACTGCCTTTCACATAGCCCACAGTCGAGTCACATTGCACTACTCAGTTCCCCAGAGAAGCCTCTTGCCTTCCCACCTCCATGCTTTGGCCCAACCCATTCCATCTTCCCATAAAGCATTCTCTCACCATCCCCCATCTCTGTAAGACTCAGACTTCCTGAATCCTGCCTGATGGTCGAGGCAAAGGGGATTCTTCTTGCCTTTGGACTTTTAAACTTTTCCAATGACACTAATCACTCTCTCCATGGTTATAACTCTTTATTATACACATCTTATCTTTCTCATGAAATTATAAGTTTCCAGGGGTCAGGGTCCAAGGACACTTTCCATCCACACTGCCCAGTCCAATGCAAATGGGGAGACATACCAGGCATTCGTCAAACAAATGAATGCTGGTTCCTGAGTATTTAAGCTATCTATTGGGAGAGAAAACCAAGTCCTAAGTTCAACCAACTGAATAATATAAGACTGTATATAATGGAGGGACACCTCAGGTAATACACTCTGTGGACTATGGGGATTCAGAGGGGACATCTATAGAAGACAGATTGGTCAGGAAAGAGCTGATAACAGCTGATGTTTCTGGGGTGTTTGCCCCGTGCTGGGCTCTCTAGGCTGAACACTTTCCTGCATTATCTCACTCCTCCCCACTACCCTATGCTACTGATATACCTAGCCACTAATATGATGATACCCCTCTATGGATGAGGAGACTGAGATAGCAAGACGAAGTGATTTTCTGGAAGTCACACCATTACAAAATCTACAGATGTGGGATCTGAACCCACGCCTATCTGGTTTGCCTGTACCAATCCCTCCAGCATTCTGACTTTAGAAAGTCTCTGCTAAGAGAACAGGGTTTGTGTTTTATCTCCTGCCTCATTCCAAAATGGATTTGAAGCAGTTAAATATGAACTGAGCTATGCCAGAGAAGATGACGAGGATTTGAAGATGAGGTAGGTGGTTCGGGTTAGGGAAGTAGCTATTTGTGGGCTATCAGACAGACTCGTTCCTGGATGGAAGCAGAGTGTGTTGACTACATTGGAGGATGTATCTGGAGTCTTGTTGGAGACTAATGTGTGGAAGGTGTTGAATGCCAAGGAGGATTGTTGAATGTTAATGTCTTAGGACACCAGGAGATGTTGAGGGTTTATGAGCAGGCCAGGATATAATTCCATTCAAAGAACATTCATTGGGATAGATTTTGCACTGAGCTGATGAATGGAAAAGTACTATTCACTGAGTAAGCCCTTGCTCTCAAAGAGCTGATCATCTTTTGGGAGAAACAGCCCATAGGATGCAAACGAGGCATGGTGGAGACAGAATGGGAGAGACGGTTTTTATGAAGGACGAGGGGATCGTCCTAAGGTTGTGGCATTCAAACCAGGCCTTGCAGACAAGTCAGGATGGAGAACAGACGAGGGTGGCTGCTTCTGGGTCAGGGGAAGAGGGGGGAGGGCGGCTTTTGTAGTGTTCCCTGGGAATCTTAGACAGGCTGGGTCATAATATATGTCTCTAATATGAGGAGGAGATGTACTCAAGGCCAAAAATCCATCTGCACAGGCAGAGGCACCCCTGAGAAAGACTCAGGGGTCTTAGTAAGTTGAGTGAGAGAATGGGGCCGCCTGACTGTCAAAGGAGCTGAAGTCATCTGTAGCTGCCTTAAAAGGTGGTCAGGGGGCAGCCCGGGTGGTGCAGTGGTTTAGCGCCGCCTTCAGCCCAGGGCTTGATCCTGAAGACCTGGGATCCAGTCCCATGTCGGGCTCTCTCCATGGAGCCTGCTTCTCCCTCCTCCTGTGTCTCTCATGAATAAATAAAATCTTAAAAAAAAAAAAAAAAAAAGAGAGAGATGGTCAGGGCTGCGCAACCGGCTCCCAGACTCTAGCCTGAGAATTTTGTCAGTTCTGGGGGCCACGTGCTAGACCAGCAATTCACAACCAGCGGTGATTCTGACCTTCAGCAGACATTTGGCAATGTCTAGAGACGTGTTTTGGTTGTCACACTGGGAGGGGATGCTACTGACATCTAGTGGGTAGAATCCAGGATTCTGCTAAACATCCTACGCTTCACCGGACAGCCCCCCATTCTCTGCAACAAAGAATTACCCAGACCAAACGCCAATGGTGCCAAGCTTGAGAAACCCTGCTCTAGAGGACGAAGCATGCAAAGCATGGGTTGAGGTTTTTACAACAGTGTCATTAGGAGCAGTTGAAGTAACTGGGAATGTGTATCCCAGAGGAGATTTAGGGGCCTGATAGGTATCCAAGAAAAGCAGAATGTCCAGAGCAACTGTCCAAACATCCCCCATCACTCACCTCGACTTTTGTCATCAGAGTCCAGCCAGACCCAACATTTGGAAGATTAAGAAAGTCAACCTCCTAGCAAATGTTTACAGAGCATTTACTGCATTTCGGGTACTAAGGTAAGAGCTGTACATACGGCAACGCATTCAATGGTCCCAGCAAACCCATCTCAGCCAGTTTTCAAGTGGGGAGACTGAGACACAGAGAAGAGGGCAAGTCACTTGCCTAAGATCACAAATCTTAGTGAGTAGCAGAGCCAGAATTTGAATCCTTGTGGCTTGTGCTCTGAACCACTGTGCAGTATCGCGGCGCCGCATTGGAGAGAGCTATATTTGAAAGACACAGATCTGAGCTCCCAGCTTTACCACTTACTCGCTGTGTAACCAACCCCGGGCAGTTTCTATCCCTGCGTAACAGGGATAGTAAGATGATAAATGGCCCCTCGCTCTTCTGCTCTACTCGTTCTCGCAATTCAAGGAGATATGTGTTTCGTACCCTCGTTTTACATACATGAGGCTTATATGGCTTAGAGAGGCCAAGTGACTTGCCCAGGGTCACCCAGCTAGGAAGTGGAGAGTCAGGATTTAAACCCACACCTGTCCAATTCCAGAACTTGTTTTTAACCACAAAGCTGTTTGTTTGCAAGCTCGGGGTGAGGGTAGCAGGACAAAGCCTATGGTATGAAAATTCCCTGGAACGTAGAAAGCTAATTAACAAGAGCTATTTGTGATTATGATGGTAATCGTCGTTTGGATCTTCATGACCAGCTCACTCAGGTGTGCAGATGGCAGCGCAGTACTCTGTCCAAGAGAACGAGATCTGCGGAAGCTGAATGATGCAGTGGTTTGTGTGCGGATCACAAGCCCGCAGCCAGTATTCCATAATCCTGAGCTCCAGTCTCTCCGGTAAGGTGGTGTCACTTTTGATCCATTTGTCCTGCTCTCTGCACAGCCTACTATTCATAGAACAGGAGTGGGAGGAGCAGGGACAGTGTGAGGCTAATTTAATGTCAAGGTTCCATAGCCCATACATTTCATAGATTCCTCTTAGTCATTAAAAAAAAAAAAAAAAGATGAATGTAGTGTCTTGTGCAGAACCGGAAAAGCCACCACACACTCACATTCTGCTCTGCAAATAGAACCACAGCTCACCTGACAGTTAATTCCATCCAGGAAGGATTGCATTTTAAAACAATTGCCTGATTTCATTGTGTGGAATGCTGTGTGCGTTTTCCACAGAGAGGGGGTGGCATCTGCCCCGTTGGAGGGTTGGCAGCACACGGAATCTGCCTGCAGTGGATTCTTAAACGTGGAATCCTGGCCAAAGGGATGCCAGACAGGAAGAGATGAGAGAATTGCTTGGGTGATGGACGTGGGCATGCAGGGCAATGGGGGCCCTGGGCAGGGGACCCCCAACTGCCTCCTGGGAGAGTGACCAGAAAAACTTTCACAGACAGGGGATATTTGACCTGGATCTTGAAGGATGAATAGGAGCTTGCCAGGTAGACAAAGGGGGAAGGTATACAGACAAGAGAGACCAAGGGCCCTGCAAAGGTCGTATGGCCTGGGAGAAACCAGCCACTCCTGAAATGCTTTGTGGGCTGGTTGTGGCCAGAGCTCAGGGAGAGAGGGCATGGAGCGAGGGAGAGGAGGCCAGACATGTGGGCTGGCGTCAGCTCATCAAGGGCCTGTAGCTCTACAGAGACTTCTGGGCAGCGTGGTGCAGTGGAAAAGATTCCTGGCTGTGCAGTATGAGCAGAAACAACCCGGCGGTTTGGAGTGTGTCAAACCTGGTTTTGAATCCAAGTTCCATTACTTACTGGCTGTGTGACCGAGATCAGGTTACCTTACCTCTGAGTCCCAGCAGCCATGTTTATGTGATGGGGACACGATGCCCACCTTGCAGGGGTGTTGTTAGGCTGAAACAAGGCAGAGTGCAAACTCCTGGCACAGTCATAGCAGAGGTCAGGCTCTCAATGGGTGTCAGTCCCCCTTTTCTGGAGAGGTGAGGGGCTGTTGTTTCCAGCAGGGTGGAGTTTCAACCCAGATCTCTATTTCAGAATGGTAACTCCGGTGGATTGTTCTAGGGGGAAACTGAAAGCCCAGAGAAGACTCGACTCTGAAAAGGGATTATTTTGCTAGGATCAATCTGTAAATGTGGAGTTTTAAGAGCTTCAGTTTTTACATCCTCATTATCAGGTACCAGATTCTGGGGCTATAGCCTGTGGCTCCAGTATCTGAATCTCTCTTTAAGAGGACCCAATAATGGACTGGCTTAGCTGCCTCAATTTCCCCAATGTGGTGAGAGCAGTTTGAAAGGACACAATTCAAGCAAGCTCAACTTTATATGGCCATGTACAAGCTGTCTCACTTCTGTTCGTCACGTCATTTATTCGTTCATTCATCTGGCAAATATTTATTGAGTGGCAACCAATAAGTGGGCTGCACAGGTGCTGCGGATACAACTTCCATCCTCCCATCTGTGTGGTCATATATGATCAGAACTTAAAGAAACAGCAATGCCATCCCCTCCCAATGCCCATGTGCTGCCAAGGCTTCCCAATGGTCAGTTGCATGCATCCCCGGCCTTTGTGGAAGATAATTAACTGGTCAGAGAACATGGTCCAGTGAAGACAGTCCTGCTGGAAAATCACCGCACTGTGCCGTTTTCTCAAGTTTCATTTTCTAAGATCTCAGCACAGAATTGTGAATCTGAGATCACAGCTCCTGAACTCTTTCTGAGAAAGAGGCTGGGGAAAGATAGATGAAAAGAAATAACTTGTGGGCCACGCTGGCTTCATTACTTCTGGTTGGACTGGAGGTAATATACCCAGAGCGTGAGGCAAGTTCCTCAGTTTGGCAAATCAAGAGTCTTGGCTCAAGTCAAGAGAGTTGAGAGATTTAACCAAGAAAATCTCTATCAATGAGGTTAAACAAGAATGCTGTCACCAAAACAAAAAAGAGTGGAATCCGTGATGCCCAAACTTCCACACCTCACTAAGACACCCTCAAACACTTGCTTTCCCCTCCTGAATCCAGACCATTGTCTTTTCCTCTTATGGACCATTCTAAGAGCCTCCCAAAGGGTCAGCCAGCTGTGGGTCTGCAGAGCCATCCATTCTCCAATGGTGTCTTCGGATTGCTCTGTCTCCAGAAGGAAAGAAGGACCCCAGCTCCTCTTTGCTTAGATACGTCTCTGAGTCCCTGGCGCCGGGTGGGGGTGGGTGGGTGGGAGTGTGTCAGGCTGTTAGCTGGGAATCAAGGCTGCTCCTGGCCCCTCCTGAGTTCCACCTTCTGGTGAGTCTCCCTGTTTCACTCAATATGTATAATTATTAGGACAGGACTGGGGACCGATGGTGTTGAAACCACACCCCACAGGGTTAAACCAGCAGAACATCTAAAGCTTGTTTTTCAGGGAACTATTTCCTCCTAATCAGTTATTATGTCTTTTCAGACCCCACTAATGAACTCACTGGCTGTCTCTGTAAAAGCCTGGACTTGGGGTCAACTGATAGGGTTCCAGCAGAGGAACAAGCGAGACCCTGCATTCCTTACCTGGGGTAAGAGCCCGGGGCCCCATCCAGTTTATGCGGGCTCTCTGAGCTTGCCCATAGCCCCTTCCCCTTGTCCTGAGATAACCTCCTGACGTCATGGGCTGAATTTTGCCTCTTTCTAGTGTTGTCTCTACCCCAAAGCGAACACACGGGATGTATGTTACATGATGTTTGCTAAATGTGCATGCTCCACCTTTCCTCATGACTAGTCATAAGTTACCCTGCCCCTTTCATCAATCTGGTGTCAGCTCCTACTCTGAATTTCCCCTTCAAAAACCCTGCTTGATCCTTCACCTGGAATCTCAGAGATGGTCTTTGCACATCATCAGTTTGCCCTCTCCCCAGGTAGCTGGCCTCCTGAACAAAGCAACCTTCCTTTCCAGCCAACACTGGTGTGTCAAGTATTGGCTCTCAGTCGCTGAGCAGCCCAACTCGGGTTTCCATAACACTGTAGCTTTCTACCTTAGACTTAATTTTCTTTTGTATCCCCATCTCCTTCACAATCCAGCCTAGTTCTCGTTCCTCCCAGGGACTGCTTCTTCCTTCTCTCTCCAGAGAGCCAACCACTCCTTCATCTGCAGGGTCACTTCTGTATTCCAGTGCCTCTCAATGTGTTTTCTGTGTTGAGTTATACCTGACTGGATACTGTGTCTTGCTTGCCCGCAGTGACCTTGACACACCAGGGCATGGACTCTGTGGCGCACAGTGCCCAGTGAATGATAAACAACTGCATATGTGATTTTTTTTTTCAGTTAAGTGATGAAATGGAAGGGAATAAGTATTCCGAAATAGAAGAGGGGAAGTAAGACCCACTAAATCTGCCTTCTTGGCCAACAGTCAACACCACTTCATAGTGAGGAGCTTCCTTGTCTCCGGGGCTGGGGATTGGGACCTGAGAACAATCCAGACTTTGCCCTCATGGAATATTGCTGAAGAGTGCAGGCCTTGGAGCCAACCCTCTGGGTTTGAAAGCCAGGTCTCTCACTCGCTGTGTAATCTTAGGCAAGTGACCTAACTTAAATCCATCTTGGGTTTTCATCTCTGGGGTAACGATGGACTTTATCATCCAGTTTTGTCATGAGAACAAATGAAAAAGTCCTCGTCTAGCACTTCGAGCAGTGTCTGGCATAGTGAGCATGGGGTAAATGTCAGCTTTTAGTAGAGAGCTCACAGTCAAGCAAGCTTGAGGTAGCATGAAGATCAAAAGAGTCATCACTGAGAGAACACGATTTCCTTAACAGAATCTGCATGCTGGCCTGCAGAAAGGCTCAAGATCTGTTGGGTAGAGTCTGCTGAGACGCTCAGGGATGGGGCTTTGATGCTGGAGGCATGATTTGGGGAAGGACAGATGTGGTGGTTGAGATACTTGTTAACCAGCTCTCAAGTTTTTGCGGGCTTGTTGAGGACGCCAAAAAGGAGCTGGTGGTCTGCAAAGAGAGAGGTGAGACTGTGAGCTCCTCGGGCAAAGAACTTTGCAAGGCAAATGAGTTTTCAAAGCCCGGGCTTCAGATCTACCTTTGTGTGGTGTGTGATGCAACCCTTTCCTCAGCCTTCTCACAAGGTCCTCATGGTCCTAGCTGCTGGAGTTGGCTTCCTTTCTTCCCCACTCTAGAAGGTGGGGTCTGGGCTCAAGGTAGTTGGTGAGAGCAGTGGTGCCCCCAGGAGGCCAGCGACATCTGTAAAGATGAGGGCAACACAGTGTGAGAAGTTCCATGAGAAAGGCAGTTTGGGTACACTGAGGCAAAAGAGGCAAAAGCAGCCTTGGGAGCAGTGGGAAAGGATCAGCAGATTGCCATTGGTGAATGTGCAGTTCAACAGTAGGATAGAGTCAAGTTCAAGTGCCTTGCAGCCGCGCCTCAGGAGTGCCCACACCAGATAAACTAACACTAAACACTGTATGTCTCTGGGAAGTTCCTGTCACCTCTCATGTTATATCCAACCATGCCCTTTTGCGTGGGGACAGGTAAAGAACATGGCACCTGCCCGCAGAGTTGGCATGGATGTCTCTGTGTGTCTGAAATGCCAACGAGGCCCAAAACACAGCACTGGAAAACTTCCAGAAGCCTCCATGATATTATATACTAGTTCATGGATCAAGCATTTGGATGCCCTAACTCCAATTTGAGACCTCCAAACCCAACTGCTTCTAGACATTGTTCAGTGTGTCCTTTTTTGGTTGACTAGCTTTGAGCACTTACTACCCGCTAGATGCTATGCTACATGCTTTACTTGAACCATTTCTCTTCAGCCTCCCTGAAACCTGGTAAGTCCGGGGAAATTATGAGCTTCATGCCACAGATGAGAACATTGAGGTTGAGAGAAGTTAATTGGCCAGCGCAAGATCATACAGCTTGTAAGTAGTAGAGTTGGGATATGGACCCTGCCAGGTCTCTTGGAATCCAAAACCTGAGATCTTAATAACTATGTTAATTGGTTTGGAAGGGACCAGAAATTATCCAGTTCAATCAGTTGCATACCTAGAGGGTGCAACTTGCATTGGCAAGTGCATGGGACCAGGACACTGCTTTTGCTTTGTCAGAGACGCTGCTGCTATGCCACACTGAGCAAGTTACTAAACCTTCCTGGGCACCAGTTTTCTTTTCCAAGAAAAGGGATGGGAAGGGAAGACAGGGGTGGGGAAAGGAAGGGAGAGTAGGGAGGGGGAAGGCGTAGGAGGGGAGGGAGGAGAAGACATAGGAGAACAAGGGGAAGACATAGGAGGGGAGGGAGGGGAGAGGAAAGAGTAAACTGTCTTCCTCATAGGTTTGTTTTAAGGAGCAACTGCAAGTAAAAGCCTAATATAAAGAGTGGAACAGAAGGAAAGCCACCACTTTGTCCTCCTAAACAGACAGCAGGCATATCCTAGTCATCTTTTATGGGGTAGCTAATTTCTGGTACATCTAGCCAAATGTGATTAACAAGGAAAAGTTTAATATAGAACCACTCCCTTTTCTGACTCACTAAAAAAATGAGATAATCTTGAATATTGCATTAAAATAAAGAATTTAAAAGTTGAATTTGATTTTTGGCTGCTCTGTGCTAAGCATTTTCATATGCATTTAATCTCCAGTAATGCAGAATGAGGCTCCCAGATGGTTAAGTGATTTGCCTCCAAACACACAGCTAGTAAGTAGTGAGGATTTGAACCCGGCACTGCCTGATTTTACCTGCAGGCACATTTCCACATAGCAAGGGCTCAGCGCAGATCCATTTGAACACAGAAGCGAAGTGAA
Source organism: Canis aureus (assembly GCF_053574225.1). Classification (NCBI taxonomy): domain Eukaryota; kingdom Metazoa; phylum Chordata; class Mammalia; order Carnivora; family Canidae; genus Canis; species Canis aureus. Next base: position 14,678,634 of record NC_135633.1, read on the forward strand.
GTCACCATAACATCCTGGGAAGGCTCCTAATGTCTCCACGTACCCCAAATGGAAGAGTTTCCTCTGCCATGTCCAAGTCTAAAACCTTACTAAAACCCAACTGCATCTAAACAAATTAACCAACCTCAAAATATATAAAGGGCCAACAGACAAAAAAGGATATATAAGTGATAAAGTATATCACTTGCTGAAGGATAACTTTACCAGTCTTGAAGTAAAGGAGGAATTAAATTTTTAAAAATCAAGGGCTGTATTGAATGTGAAACTTATTTAAAACCATGACATGAAATTAAAAGGTAGACAACAAACTGAAAAAGAGAAGTCTTAAAATGATTAAATATTGAAGCATACGATATGCATGTATGAAGAAATATGCAAATTTTTAAGGAAAGAGACCAAGATCTCAATAGAACAGTAACCCAAGGACACAAAGAAAAAAATTACATAGAACAAAAAACAAATACTAAGCACGTATCCTGGTAAACGTTTGTCCTGAGTAGTAATCAAAGAATTATAGTTTAAAATAATCTTTATCATCAGAATAACATGTAACAGTTTTATAGTTCTTAATATTTACTAAGTACCTAACATATAGAAATTCATTTAATCCTGAAAACTGCCTTAGGAGATAGTGCTATTTCCATTTCATAGGTGAGGAAATTGAGGCCCCTAGAGGCATAATAACTTGCTCAACTCAGAACAAAGTCAACTTTTGTTTAATAAGCTCACGCACAGACATGCAGATTGGGGAAATAATTCAAGAGAAGCAGAAATCTCTATGAAGGCAGTTGTTCACTGAACTGTTATCCAGCCCAGCCCTGTCCTATATAAGTGTAATACAAACCGCATATTTAAAATTTTCTAGGAAACGGGGCACCTGGGTGACTCAGGCGGTTGAGTGTCCAACTCTTTTTTTTTTTTTTTTTAAAGATTTTGTTTATTTATTCATGAGGGACACAGAGACATAGGCAGAGGGAGAAGCAGGCTTCCTGTGGGGAGCCTGATACAGGACTCGATCCCAGGAGCTTGGGATCACGACCCGAGCCGAAGGCAGATGCTCAACCACTGAGCCACCCAGGCATCCCAACCAACTCTTGATTTCAGCTCAGATTGTGATCTCAGGGTCGTGAGATCGAGCCCCATGTCGGTCACCACTCTGGGCATGGAGCCTGCTTGGGATTCTCTCCTTCCCTCTCCCGCTGCCCCTCTCCTCACCTCCTCACCCGCCCACACCACTTGCATGTTCTCTTGCTCTCTAAAAAACAACAAAAAATAAGATTTTCTAGGAACTATATTCAAAGATTGTTTTAAATGTGAGATTAATTTTAATAATTTACTTTCTTGAACCTAATATTTCCAAATAATAAAATGTCAGCATCAATAATCAATATAAACATTTACAGTGCTTTTTCTTAGAAATCTGGTGCATATTTTAAAGATTTTATTTCTTTATCTGAGACAGAGAGAGAGCAGGAGTGGGGTGAGGGGCAGAGGGAGAAGTAGACTCCCCTCTGAGCAGGACCCTGGAACTCTGGGATCATGACCTGAGACAAAGACAGATGCTTAACTGATTGAGCCATGCAGGCGCCCCTCGTGCATATTTTATCTTCAAAATACACCTCAACCCAGACTAGACACATTTCAAGTGCTCAATAGTCACATGTGGCCAGTGGCTACCTATTCAGATAGCACAGATCCAGAATAGCAGAATATAGAAAATATTCATTAGGAGAATGGTTTAGAAAAGTATAGTCCATCAGTCTCTGGAATTGTATAAATACATAGAAATATATAAAATGTTTATGCTTTGTTAAGTACAAAAAAATCTAAGAATATAAAATATTAGGTCAGTAGATATTTAAAATGTGTCTAAATGCAGACCACAGATGAAAGAGAACGTGCAAACATTAAAATAGTTGTGTTAGCATGCTGGGATTTAAGGTTGGTTTCTTTGTCAAATTTTCTTTTCCTTTAAATAGGCATTCAACGTTTATTTCTAGAAAGAAACTTTCCTAAACAGAAGAAAGGCAGGGAGGGAATCTTTCATACAAAAATACAAATACTTGGATATTTTTAATATTTTTTTATAAACCGTATATCCTCATAAATTCCACATACTAGTTATCATATGAGTTTATTCTTGATAAACCTCAGTATTTTTTTGACATAGAATTTAGATTTTGAGATTACTGGCCTCTTTTGTTTGTTTATGTTAATGTTCAAAAAAAAAAGCTCAGTTACTTAAAAAAAAAAAGGTCATTCACAAACCTTTGAATAATACATTATTTGGACAATGGGATGCTAGGACCATTGTTCACATCTAATATACACTTTTAATAGTACATTCTTTTCTTTGACCTATGAGCTATCCTGAAAGCTGACCCAAAACCATGCCATTTTTCTGTGGATTCCTAGAGTTAGAAACCAGTAAATAAAACCCCAGCTACTGCAGAAAAATATAGAAATTTTGATTTCAGTTTTCATTAACATGCCTAGCTCAGAAGTAGAGTCCGGAAAGAAATGTGTGAGTTAGATGAAGAAGGATGACTGGAATCACAAAAATGATTCCAGGATGGAATCCAGATTCATCCCGAATTCAAAAAGATTCCAGAAATGGATGGGTTGGATAAAGGATGACTGGAAGCACAGATGGCCGTGATCCTGAACTTGGAGAGGCAGCCTCTGCTGGGGAGAGGGCATGAGTTTAGGGTCAGAGAAAACAATTCTGGCTCTGCCTTCTACTTTCTTGGAAAACTGCATCTTTGTTTCCAAATCTGTAAAATCAGAGGTCATAAGCTTAATCCTATAGGTAGAGGGTTAAATAAGAGAACCCATTTCCCTAAAGATCTGTGATTCTCAGAGATCATGAAGTGCAACCTCTCGTTTTAGCAGCATGGTGTAAACAGGCTGGGAACCCAACCAGTCTGCCTTGCTGGAGTCGTGGTACTTTGAGGACAAAGGCCTGGAGTCCAGGCTCTGAAGTCAGAGCACTGAATTCCAGTGTCAGCTCCACCAGCTTCTGACACTATGACCTTGAGCAAGTCATTTACACTGTCTGTCTCAGTCACCACACCTCTAAAGTAGGGACAATCATTGTGTCTATTTCTAGACTGATTGTAGTGATTTTAAAAAGTCACACTCAGTAAGGTGTCTGGCATACTGCAAGCTCTTGGTGTTATCTGTTATTCGTAGTAGTCCCTGAAACTTTCTTTGAATGCTTTCAGTGTTTGCAAACCAATTCTTATGATCAGCCTTATTTTATAGTCAGCATGTATATTTTACTCCTCAATTGGTGGAATCTTTACAGTGTAAATGCTAAGGAATTAAATTTTGATAATTCTAGAAAATAAAATAGAGTTGGGGGAGGAGGGGGTGGTATAAGACCACCACTAGAGGGAATGTTGGCAAAGATTTTATCTCTGACTTTCCGGGGCAGGTGGGTTCCACAGAGGGAGAGGCACAGATAGAAGGAAGGGAGGGGAGGAGGTCACGGGTGCAGATGGGTACAGAGGTGTGGTCCTGGTTGAAGGAGAGCTTGCACAAGGTGAGCAGGAAGGCAGGGCTGCACCCTGGAAATCACCATCATTTATTGAGCACTTATTGTATGCTGAGCCCTGTGCCTCGTCATTATTAGTTTGTTTCTGAGAAATGGGAATAATAGGATCTCCTTTATAACCATTGTTGTGAGCACTTCAAGAAATACTGTGGGTCAAATACTTGAACGGTGTTTGACACAGAATATAAAATTAGTTGTTACTATTATGATGATGATGAAAACCCTCCTGTTTCAGATGAGGAAGGCTAAGTGGGCAACATGTCCCAAACCATGGAGCTACTGAGTGGCAGATATCACCCTCCTCTGATTCTGAAACTCTTCACTCTGTAGAGCTCACAACTCAAGCCCAGGCTTCCAGCCTCCTCCTGCCCAGCCCAGCCCCACCCCTCAGCCTTCCACTGAGGTCACGATGGGCTCTGCTATCACATGGGCCTGGGCTGGGACCCTCATTCTGCCTCTCCCTGACTATGTGACCTGGGCCAGTCACTTCGCCCCTCTACAACTCAATCAGCTCATCTGTGAGGTGGAGGGTCTTTCATCTCACAGGGATTTTATGGGGATTCAATAAGGTTTTCCAAGTAGAGTGCTTAGCTCAATGCTTGGCACATGAAAAGCACTAAGTGGATATTAAGCTATTATCATGAAGTGGGCACCTGGGTTCTTTGTAACCAGAGTTCCACACCACTGATATTTCCACACTCAACCTTTATTCTGGAACAGTCTGTGACAAAAGAAAAATATCTGAAACCTTGGCTTTGACAGCTCTCTCCCTCTTTGTAATATGCCATTTTCTTAATTCAGCACTGTATGAATCAACGTGGCCATCTCTCTGGCCTCTAAATTCATTGATGGCGTCAGCGGGCAATGAAATGCCAGGGCACTTGGATCCAACCGTCTCCCTGCCGTTCTCTGGCTTTCCCTGGGTGAATGGTAACATTTTCAAATGGATAAAAATCTCCAGCCAACGTCGCTCTCCTCCTCCAGAGCAGATTTATTACAGAGTGGTTGGCATTTCCACATGCTCCGCATTTGTCAGTGTCAGATTCATATGCATTCTTAGGTGTCTATACATATATAGGCATAATTTCAATCTCCAGTGAACAAAGGCTATTTTTCTAACTTGGAGATCTTCCAAAAGATCCCTGCATCTCATCTATTTTTAAATGTTTGTGTGATTTAAAAGTATGGTAATATCAAATGATACAGAGGAGGGCTGGATACTCAGCTTCCAGCATCGGATCATGTGCCACGCGTCAGCCGCTTCTATATCCAATATTTACTTGGACGGGTAGGCATTATTCTTGGTCTACAGGGGAGGAAACCGAGGCTCAACCTGATGAGCTATGTGCTCAAAGTGGCACCCGCTCACGACCCGCCAGCTGAGAGCGGGGAGGGTGGGGTGCAAACCACCCTGCTTCCAAATCACATGCTCCTGCATTTATCACAGCTGCCTCTGCAGACTCACTCATGCATTTCAAAGCTATTTACTGAGCACCTACTGTGTGGCATTTTGCCAGGCGCTGGTGAGACAGCGGTGGGGAAAATAAGCAAAAATTCTTGCCTTCAGGGAGCTGACATTCTAGTGGACACACCACACAGATCAGTTCTGTGACTTGGCTTTGTCTTCGTTGGATGACTTGGGGGTGAAGGAACAAGGCAAAAGTGCAAGCGTGGCTGAGGGGTGGTTCCTGTCCTTCCCCAGATCACGGTGGCATGGGACGTGTCCAGGGCAGGCCTTTGGGGAAGGACCGAGGAGAGAGATGGCACATGAGGCTGTGCCTGTTCCTCCCAGGCTTCTGTTCTCTCCTCTGCAGTATTTAGGTCGCTTTCCTCCGGGACTTGGGGCTTTGACAGCACACACTGCTGCTTTAGAGCAAGTCGAGATAACGTGGGCTGTTGAGCAGCAGGCCATGGGGCAAGGCGTTGTTAGGATGGGGAGGATAGAGGAGTTCCAGAATGTTGGGAGCAGGTGCTCAAAAAAATAATAGTGGGCGCACTGTGACCACACATACTCCTTTCCTCAAAATTCCATAGTGGCATCAATGGGAGAATGGTGACTTATCCTCCTGATGATCTTTTTTCAAAAGCAATATCGTCAGCTACCATTCATTCAACAATTCCTGCGGCAGGCACCGTACTACGTTCGTTGTGTGTGTTGTCAAATTTAATTTTAAAAAAAGAGAGAGAGAAGGGAAGAAAGTGAGATTCGGAGAAGCTAGTGAATGGAGAAATTGAGATTCGCAACTGAATTTGTCCTGGTCTCAAGCTTTTGTCCTTTCCCCCGACACCCAGCTGCCTCTGTGGTTCCCGACAAAGCTTTAAGGAGAATGTGGGATTAATCTGTGATTCGTTCTGAGTCTTTTATACCACCTGGTATAGCTTGCGCACCACCTGGGAGCTTGTTAGAAATGCAGAGTCTCAGGCTCCAAACCAGACTTACCGACTCTGAATTTGCTTTTTAGTGAGACAGGACATACGCGCTCCGAAAGGTGGTAGAGAGATGCTTCTCTCCGGCTCCAAAAATCATTACATCTAGAATTGAATTGGTGGCTGCTGTTCAATTTAATCAAGAAGTGGCATTTTTAAAACTTGTTTGGGTGCCTCTTCAACAAAATTGAAATGGAGGAACCACTGAGTGAGCTAAGAAGTTAGCTTTAGAAGAAGAATTTCTGCTTCAGAGATGTTTCCATAGTCTTTCTAGGGAAGGGATGCTCATTGTTAATGACTTTTCCCCCCTCGGTGGGAATTGAGATCACATAGACAGCGGTTTAGAGGATGAATAGTACGTGGGGGTGCAGCCCACTAACCTGGATTTAGGACAAGGTGTATCTTTTATCTCACTTTATGGTCTTAGGCAAATCATTTAATCTATTTATCTAGTGGTCTTGGCCCCGGAATATTCAGAGTAGTAGCTGGGTGTTCTCATGCCATTATCTTGATAATTAGGGAAACTTGTTTTTAAGGCAAGAATATTAAGTGGGCTAATATTCTGGAACCTCAAAAATTCATAGGTGTTTACTAAAATTATTTGTTAGACCCTTCCACCAACCAACAACCCAATCAACCAAACCATTAAAAAGTATTTATTGGGAAGCTGCCATGTGTCCTGGAGTACAAAGGGAATAATGCTCCTGGTACAAAAAATAGTAATTATGAATCCCTTTCTACCTGCTCTCGGTTTCACAGTGATGAGCATAAGAAGCCGAGATGAAGGGCCCTGGGCATGGGGAACTAGGTGGGTGGCAGGGAGAGGACTGTGGTTTGCTTTGCATTTTCCTATTCACCCTTAGCCTGACCCACTTGCCTGGCACCCAGAGCAGAATTTCCAAAGGCCTATTGAGCATCTACCCCTGGAACATAGAGTTGAGGCGCCATGCTGCAAGGCAGAGGAAGTAGAGAGGCCTAGGGTCACCTTAGCTCATTCTCACTTCCATATCCCGTCCCAGAGTCCTAACCACTATACCTTGGGAATATCTTCTCTACTGCCCTCCACATTCTATTCATTAGCCCAAGCCTCTGTTTGTAGGCTTCCTAACATCCAGAACAAATCAGGTCCCCTGCTCCTTCAACAACCTTTAATGGCTCCCATTGGCTTCAGGAGAAAGTTTCCACCTCCTTAGTCTGGCATCCATGAGCCTCTGTGATGTGGCCTCACACTGCCTTTCTAGCACGTTGTTCCCCCCATTCATCTCTTCCCAGTCTTCAGGCAGAACGCTGTCCCTCCAAGTTGACTCCACGCCGTGTGTGTAAGCAACCCCTTGCCTCGGTCCAGTCATTCTACACGGACTGCTCCTTCTGGCCCATTCTCTAGCTCTCAAAGATCATGCCTCTCCCTCAAGTAGATTAACCCTTGAAGTCCTTGAGGACGTTCTTAGTTTTTACTTATTACTTGTCAGAGTCTGTCAGGCATTAGGGTTTATCAAGATGTTTTCCTCCTTCGCCGGGTGGCGGGCTCTCTAAGGACAGTGGTCATGTTGTAATCATCTTTGTGTCCTCAGAGGCTCATGCAGTCCATGCTTCTTAAATGAAGGAGATTCGTGAATGGGGGCCACCACCCACAGATGCTGCAGGGATATACTTACTATGAAGAGGTGCTGGGGGGTCTCTTCATACTAAGGCAGAATGGCTCCATCACTTACTAGCTGGGTGATAAGGGGAAAATGAAGTAACCTCTCCATGCCTCTGTTCTCCCTAATAAAGTGGAGATGACAGTAATGTCTGCTTCATAGGGTTGTCATGTGGATGTCAACGAATGTAAGCTCAGGAATGTGTACTTGCTGCTGTCTGAACATTTGTACTTCTGTGACCTTTGCCCTTTCTCATCCCCATGACCCTTCCTTTCATCTGACTTCTCCCACCAATTTCTCAGATCCTAACTTCGATGTCACTTTTTCTGGCAAGCGTTCCCCGACTCCCTAATGTCTGGAGTAAGTGTCCCTGGCATGTCTTCCTGCAAAACCTCACCTTCTTCCACCACACCCTCATTTCACTATGGTGCAATACTTTGTTGATATGTCAGTAACTAGAGCAAGAGCAGTAATATTTATTGGGCTTTTAATATATGCCTGGGGCTATGAGAGGTGTCTCTCAGGCATTATCTTATTCAATGACCCTGTGAGATAGGTTTTGTTTTTTGTTTTTTTTTAAAGATCTTATTTATTTATTTATTTGAGAGAGAGAGACAGCACAAGCAGGAGAGGGGCAGAGGGAGAGGGAAAAACAGATCCTCCACTGAGCAGGGAGCCTGATGTGGGGCTCCATCCCAAGACTCCAGGATCATGACCTGAGCCAAAGGCAGATGCTCAACTGATTGAGCCACCTAGGTGCCCCTGAGATAGGTTTTATTATTCCCATTTTATAGATGAGGAAACAGGACAGAATAAATTCAGGAAATTGTCCGAGATCACCCTGCTGGTGAGTTACAGACTGGGATTCAAACTCAGCTCCGTCTGAGCTTGGGCCTATGTTCTTAATACTATGCTAATACTATGCCCTCGGCACCAAAGGCTGGCATGTTCTGGAATATGCAATAACAAACAAACCAAAGCAAAAAAACAGAAGCCTAAACCATATTTAAAACAAAGTGCTTAGTAAATTGATTAGCATCGCAAGGCTTCTCCACCATTCCTCCTTTCCTTCTCCGGCGGGGAGGGGCAGGGGAGGAGGGTCTGGGGGAGATAGAAGAAGATCATCATTCCCTGGTTTTCACAGTGGTTGAGGGACTGCACAACCCTGCTGTAGTTAACTGAGCTCATTAGAAACCCACGGAAGTGAGTTAAAGAAACATGACTTGTACCAGCCTACCTAGCCACATTTTAGGTTCCTGGGGCATATGGGCACAAGCTCATTTAAAAAGCATTTTTAACAAAAGCACACAACAGAAATGTTCAGCATATGTTAGAGTAGGTAGAGATTCATGGAATCCTAAATCGACTTGCTTTTTATAGCCATTCAGAGAGGGGCGAATTAGTGCGAACCATTTCTTCCATCAATGCACGCTAAGGAGAGGCCAGGCTGAGGGGCAGATGGAGTCGCCAAAATGAATGCTGTGCACTGGAGGGTCCCAAGCCTCCAGCCCCCATCCTGTGACGACCTCCCACTCCGCACCCTCTCTCCCTCCTACACCACTTGAAATATGCCCTTACGTGCTCATCCTCTCCAAGGCAGTGCCAACTCCAAGAAACTCCCCCAAAACCTTTTTTTTTTTTTTAAAGATGACATAAATAAGACATCTTAATTAGAAAATAGGCTTAGGGAAAAAAATTATCCTCACTCCCACTTTCCTAAAGAAAACATTTTGGTGTCTATCCTTCCAGGGTTTTTTCAGGTGGTTGATAATAGATATGATATTATGCATATATACACATATGTAATACCCACATTTATACACACGTACTTGCATGTATCGACATGTATGTATGTGTTTACTTCCTTTACCAAATTATGATTATACTAAATGTTTTGTACTTTGCCCCCTCTCATGTAATACCACCATTGCGAGTCAATGGTGCACATCTACATCATCATTTTTAGCAGTTCTATGGTATTCTATTGTAAGGCTTATCGGAATTTATTTAATAATCCAGTGTTGTTGGATGTTTAGGCTGCCTAACCAGCTGCTGTTGTCAACAACACCTCCAGGAACATCCTCATACATACCATCCTGAACACCTGTCCCATTATTCCTTAAAACAAATTCCCTAGGCACTATATCTTAAAAACAAATTACTAATTACCACTGGGTGTTGTCATCACTCCTTAATTGCCTGGTGTGAATTCCTCCAAAGGCTCCTTTCTCTATAACAGGAGGTTTGTTGGAGGTGAGGGTGGGTGGGTGTTAGGGAGAAGAAGGGGGCGGGAGAAAGAATGGCTTGGGGATATAAGACATTACCAGAGGAAAGGAGGACTTGGTGCCATAGGATTGAGAATTGTAAGGTCAGACTGAGGATGTTGGATTCAAAACAAAACAAAACAAAACCAAAACAAAACAAAAAACAAAAGCTAGAGAGCAAAGATGGAGAGGTCCCAAACGTTGCCTCCCTGCTCTGCAATTTCACCAACGCTGGATCCTTGGCATAAAATCAAGGAATGGCCATCTTTGTTAGCCTTTTGGAAAATATTTCAGCAATCAAGACCCACAAAAATATTCATACTGTTTGATTTAGGAATAGTACTTCTAGAAATACTTCTTAAGGCACCAAAGAAAGTAAAAGCCGTGTGTACAAAGATGAAGGGACAACTTTAAGTACTGAGTTACTTAAAGTAACAGACACTTTTACTCAATGAAAATAGTCAACAGTTAACTAAATTACAGTACAGCTACCTGATAGAGTAGCATATAGCCATCTGGTACTAGCTGTGTGATCTCAGGCAAATTATTTAACCTCTCTTATCTATTAAATGGGGGTACTAATATTTATCATTGCAGGCTTGTTGTCAAGATTAGGCCAAAAATTTTTAAAAAGCCCCCGTAATGGTACACGACACATGATAAGCAGTGAATAAACAGTAGCTAAAATATGTAAAGAATATGTCACACTTTTGGAAATGATTATGATATAAACAAAAGGATACCCACAAAAGCATACACATACTGGTTTGTCATGGAGAACCCCTGCACCTGGAACCATATATCTTTTTGTCTCAGTGCGGGCTTGGTGGCTCTTCAGTTTCAAGACCTGGAGACTCAGTCTTGTCAGTGCTCAGGGGTGTCAGGCCCTGAAGATCTGTCCTTACCCTCAATTAACAAGAGCCTAAAGTGGGCACTAGAGTGCCAAGGTACTGATTTACTAAGAGAAATATAAATATGGTGTGGAACAAAGATAGCTGTCCCAGCATTGTGATGCTTTCTCTTCCCAGAGGCAGAGGGCAGAGGGAGCCAAAGCAGAAGCAGAAGCCATGATATAGGACTAAATCACAGGGAGCATTAAACCCTAATGAGAGGGATGCCTGGGTGGCTCAGCGGTTGAGCATCTGCCTTCAGCTCAGCGTGTGATTCCAGAGTCCCGGGATGGAGCCCCACATTGGGCTCCCTGCATGGAGCCTGCTTCTCCCTCTGCCTGTGTCTCTGCCTCTCTCTGTGTGTGTCTCATGAATAAATAAATAAAATCTTTTAAAAAAAAATCCTAATGAGAGAAATAACCCAAATGTCCACTGATAGGTGAATGAACAAACAATATGTGGTCTACACATGTAATGGAATAACGTTCAGCCTTAAGAAGGAATGGAATTCTGATTCATGCTACAGCATGGATGAAGCCTGAAAACATGCTAAGTGAAATAAAACAGACACAAAATGACAAACGTTGTAGTATTCCACTCACATGAAGTACTTAGAATAGGCAAAATCATAGAAATACAAAGAAGAGCAGAGGATACGGAGACAGAATGCAGAGTTACTGTTGAACAGATACAGAGTGTTAGTTGGAAGGATGGTAAAGCTCTGGAGCTGGATGGATGGGGGAGATGGTCGCACAACAATGAGAATGTACTTAATGCCACCGAGCTGGACCCTGGAAAGGGTTAAGATGGTAAATTTTGTGTATATTTCATCACTAAAAACAAATGAGTAAAATCTAACGAGAGAGGAAACACAGCATGGGGGTTAGGAACATAGGCTCTGATGCTTGGCTGTCCGGGCTCACACACTTCCTCTGCCTCTTTACTGGCCACGTGTCATCAGGCAAATTACACTCCCTCTTACGCAACTGCAAAATGGGTAATACCTCTTTCCTAGAGTCATCATGAAGATTAAAATGAGCAGATCTAGGTAAATTTCTTCATCACACAACAATGCTGGGCACAGAGTGAGTCCTATATAATTGCTAGCAAAAAAAAAAAAAAAGTGTCTTTCCTGGTTTCTTTTGAGAGATTGTTACTCTGAAGATCAGAAATAGCCAAAGTCAGTGGGGTTGGAGCATGATCTTTGCGTGGCAGATCTACGAGGAGTCAGTTGTAAGGTTGTTTTGTAAACGTGGAACCAGAAGAAAAGAACCAGAGAAATGATGTAGCTAGTAGTATCCAGCTAAGATAGCCTGATTTCAGCACAGGCGTGGTTTTGCTTGCAGAACTGGAAACACTCAAAATCCATTGACAAGTTTCTGTGTCTCCTCAAAGGGTGCTACTCAGAGCGGCTGGGGCCTGCTACTGCCCCTGTCCCTTGTCTGCACTTACCAGACTGACCAGTTCTTGCCCAGAGCCGGCGGACGCCTGGTGTCCTTTGGGTGACCTGCCTCTCTCTGGCCTTCATGTAACACGTATTGTCTTTATGCTTTCGTTCCCTGAGAGCCTTCTATCGCTCTGGAAGGAAACGTGGAAAAATGACAGCAGCCTGGTTGCAGAACCGTGGGTGAAATATTTGAGTTCTGTAACTGGAGCTATCATGGCTGCAAAATCTTAAAAACAGATTTTAAATAAGCCCTGGTTGCCCAGTATTTTCCCATTTGTAAGCGATTTTCAGTTGGATGTGTCTGGTTGCTCAGAGCACTGCGTACAGTGTGAATAATGAATGTGAACGGGATGCCGGTTCATGCCACGGGGTCCCATATTCATTCCAGCCTGTTACCCATCTCTGGGTTGTCCTCAAACACTAAGTGAGCATAATGAGGGGCTTGATGTGGTGTCTGAATGTATGATGAGCCCCATTCATTTGCTTTTACACTCCAGTAAACAGCTGCTGAACTTCTCTCTCCGAGTGGTTTATTCTTAGTCTTCTATGGCTGGGAGTAACTTCAAAGCCAGCAATGCTGTGTACACACACACACACACACACACACACAAGTTGTGTGTTGGCATGGCCATGCCCCTTGGGCCAAGAGCTTGCTGCTGTTGCTCTTAGGGTGTGAGTCCCGGATGTGGCTCCATCTGAATGAATGGTGCTGTCAAATCCTACCTCGCCCTAAACAGGGGCTGGTAAGGACTGTGTTGGAGTCTAGGATGATCTCTCTTCTTTTGCTTTGCTGGTAAAGAGAAGGCATCAGCCGACGCTGGGCTCCCTGAAAGCATCGAGTAGCAGACATTGTCAGCCTGTGATTTACATTCCTCCAATCTGTCTGAGGCAGGGTGCATGGGCCAACCACTCTGTGTCTCCATGTCTGAGGGCTTTTTTTTTTTTTTTTCCAGAATAGCATCAGGCTGGAAGTGCCAGAGAATGAACACTCCTGGGAGAAGCTATCAAGCAAGGATTCTTGGTAACTGGGGCATAAATATCCCAACTCCCACCCCTCGCTTTGGTGGGATCTTTATTTATTTATTTATTTTTTTTAATTTATTTTTTATTGGTGTTCAATTTACTAACATACAGAATAACACCCAGTGCCCGTCACCCATTCACTCCCACCCCCCGCCCTCCTCCCCTTCTACCACCCCTAGTTTGTTTCCCAGAGTTAGCAGTCTTTACGTTCTGTCTCCCTTTCTGATATTTCTGGTGGGATCTTTATGTTTTCTATTGTCTCCTGGATTTTTTTTTTCCCTGTGGAATTAAGTTCCAGTTGCCTGCAGTGGTCACTGGCTCAAATGCACTCCCTATGGGCCACCCTTCTGCTTGCTGTGTCACTGTCCTGCTCCCCTACTACTCTCCTCCCAAATACACCCACTGTACTGGAATCCCTGTCTCAAGGGAGAGCCTACCGTAAGATCGTAAGATATGCGATGTCGAGAAAAAGACCACAAGGTTCAAAAGTAGAAGTCCTGGGCTTTGTCCTGGCATTGTCACATCTCACATGACTTTAGGTAACTGGCTTCACTTTCCCTTAACTATAAAAACTAGAGCATAATAATACCTACTTCATTCACTGGGCCATTTGTAAAGCCTAAGTGAGACTATGTAAGAGGTGAAGCTGAATAGGATAATGTTCTTTAAAGATGGTCATCATATTGTTTTATGTGGCTCTTCTACTTCCCCTTTTGTCTGCAAAGTACCCTCCCTAAAATGTTTCTCTATGCTCTTCTTATCCATACTCATGCTAATAACCTGTACATGAATCAAGATGATGAGAAACTCCAGATTTTGGAACGCTTGGGTGGCTCAGCAGTTGAGCGTCTGCCTTCGGCTCAGGGCAGGACCCCAGGGTCCTGGGATCAAGTTCCGCACCAGGTTCTCCACAGGGAGTCTGCTTCTCCCTCTGCCTGTGTCTCTGCCTCTCTCTGTGTGTCTCTCATGAATAAATAAAATCTTAAAAAAAAAAACCTCCAGCTTTTCAGTTTTTTTGCAGCTAATTCCTTATTATTCTTTTTAACCCTATTTCTTATTATGAAAATCTTCAGATATAAAGACAAGCTGAAAGAATAGACCAATAAACCTTGGAGTTGGATTTGATAATTATAAACACTGTGCCATATTTGCATTGTCTGTTGGTTTACCTGAATGCCTATCTATCTATATCTGTAATCTAACTATCATCTAGCTATCTTGCTATACTTTTTGAAATGAATTTCTAGATTCCATGACACTTTATCTCTGAGGATTTCAGTCTACACTTCCCATCGAGGCCAATCTCCCACAATACCCTCTGCACACGTAAGCAGGTTAACCTTAAGTATTTAATATCATCTAACATTATACCTATATTCAAGTGTTCCAGTGGTAAATTATATCAGAATGTTTTTTATATCATCTTTTTTTTTTTTCTTTAAAGCCAGGATCCACTCTAGGTTCTTTGCAGAGTGTCTGTACTTAGAAAAAAAACCATGTTGGCTCTGACTGTGTGCGTGTGTGTGTATGTGTGTGTGCATGAGAGAGAGAAAGAGTGTGTGTGTGTGCATAGCTGAACCATGTGTATGGTTGTCCCTGAGCATCTGAGCATCCTTTTTCAATGAAGCCAGATCGGTGTTGTGGATCTTTGGGCCTTGGGTGACAATGGGACAAACCTGAGTCTTGTCTGGACGTTTGATCTTGCCTGGCCTGGTGGCCTCTGCCAGCAGTAGAGGGTTCCAAGCAGGTGGTGCCTGCCAAGTCGGCCTGGCCGATCATGTCAGGGCTGTGCTAACCACTGCCGTGGCCGCCTTCGGTGGTCACCTGCCAGCCACTCACACAGAACCACTGCCAGTAACATCAGCTGTCAGTTGAAGAAAAAGGCACCCTGCCCAATGATTTAATGAGAGATAGATTTTCTCCTTTTGGGGGAAAAAAATCAAACTATTTGGCAGATAGAATGCCTACTGAGACAAATCAGTATATGCTTTATTCTAAATTGCCAATGTTCTTCTGTCCTTTCCTGTCTTCAAGGAGATGTTGAAATAATGGAGACAAATGATGATGGAATTTTGAGAGCAAGCAAGAGTATGGACCAGAATAATAGTAGGAAGTTATAAAGTCCTCAATAAATATTTATTAAATGAAAAATGAATGAATAATAGAAGCAAGCATTTGTGGAAGTCCTCCTATGTGCTATCCCCTTGTCTACGCCGCACAGCAGCAGGCTGTGATAAATATTACCATTGCCATTTTACGAACTAGGAAACCGGGATTGCCAACTGGCTCAAAACCCCACAGTCATGAAGTAGCAGAGCCTTGCTTTGAACCTGTATCTCTCCGACTGCAACATCTGTGCTCTTTAAGCAGAGGTCCCGCAGTGCGTATTGTGCTCACCCTGTACAGTAAGCCTCTCCAGCCACAGATGCCACTGCCACCTCTTATCAACACCTGACACAGTCCACAGCACAATGTGGGTGTTCAGGTAATGTTTGTTGAATGACTGTCCAGCCCAAGATATGCATACAAAAGGTGAATATCAGTTAGATTCTCAGGGCCCTCATTAATATCAGTGACTCATAAGTCTCCACCCAGTTCCTTTCTGTTTGCCCTCTGTGTCATTGTCTCTGTACCCTCCTACTTCCCCCAATTCTTCCCCAAATATCCTCCCCAGCCCAAAACAGCATCTTCCATGCTATTTTCTGCTAAAATGTAACGAGCACCCAAATGCACTAGGTACTGGTATCCCTAGGTCCCCGTATCTTTTTTCCCCAAACAAGCCCTTCATAGTGAAATTCTGCCTGGCAGAGATTAGAGAGAAGTGTTCTCTGCAGGGTCCAGAAACTGTGTTCTTGGTTATTTACTCACTCAGTAGCCCCCTTAGAGACTAGAAAGAATAAAATGGAAGATGCCATTATTTCAGATCTGGAAAAGCTAGTGTAAGAAACAAATCTTTCCCAAGGAATGAATCAGAACCCAAACTCTGCTTCATACTTTGTATCCTGTGAATTTTGCTTTATCAATGAGTGAAAGATTTACTCAATTCATGGAAATAAAATCTGAGAGACCTAACATCTGCCAATCCACTCTCCACTCTCATTCCCCTTGGGAGGTGGAGAGGGAGCTCTGAGTGTCAGCCGTCTTAAGTTTGGTGACTCAGAGGCTGTTTGGGATCCTCTCCCACTCCATACTCTCATCTTCTTCCACCTTAACTCAGGCTAAGACATGAGGGACAGAAGGTGTGCGGTGGGGAGGCAGGAAGATGGGGACATGCCTATAGCTGCATGTGGAGAGGTGACACTAGTCTTCAACGTTGGGCTTAGCACTTGCTTGGGAACATGAGGAGGAAATCACAGATATAGAGAGATGATTACTCTGTATCCAGAAGCATGAGATGCATGGCCCCTGCCTTTGCGGGCTTACAGGCTCTTGGTGGTTTTTGGAGGAGACAGAGATCACCAGGCAACTACAACACCACAGGTTGTAGTGATGCTAAGATGTGAAAGTCAAAAACATTATATGTTCTCATTCATTTGGGGAATATAAATAATAGTAAAAGGGAATATAAGGGAAGGGAGAAGAAATGTGTGGGAAATATCAGAAAGGGAGACAGAACATAGAGACTCCTAACTCTGGGAAACGAACTAGGGGTGATGGAAGGGGAGGAGGGCGGGGGGTGGGGGTGAATGGGTGACGGGCACTGAGGGGGGCACTTGACGGGATGAGCACTGGGTGTTATTTTGTATGTTGGCAAAGTGAACACCAATAAAAAATAAATTTATTATTAAAAAAAAAAAGATTTCCACCAAAAAAAAAAAAAAAAAAGATGTGAAAGTCAAGAGTGCCATAGGTGGGCGTCAGGGAAGGCTTCCTAGAGGAAGCAACATCTAATCTGGCAGTTGAAAGATGAATAAATATTAACTCGACCAAGCTAGAGGAATGGAGCAAAGTGGAAGAATGTTCCAGTATGTTCCAGGGGGAAAGAATAACATGATGGAGAGGGGCTGGAAGCTAAACCAGGAGGTGGTAAGGAACCATGATGAAGCTAGAGAGGAGAGAAGGAGCCCGAAGAGTGGCCTGTGGGCTGGAGGCTGGAGGCTTGGAGGACTGTTAGAGGTTGACAAGTGTGTGGTCTCAGTCCTCAGATAGGAGGATGACAGAGCTAAGGAAGGAGATGCAGGGCAGTGGAGTTTGGCATGCGTGCAGGGCTGTTTAGCTCTCCTCTGCACTGCCTGCCACCTGGCTGAGGGTCTCCATCTAGACCCCCATCCCCATGATAGCCACCTGGCCAAATCTAAGTGAAATCTTACCTGCCAAAACCTTCTCCTTCCCTCACTCTTTCTATTTCAATTCACGACAGCACCACAGAGTCACTCAGATCAGAAACCTTCTATTAGGAACGACAGACACTTGAAGTTGACTATCAACTCCAAACACTCTGCAATGGCTGCTTGGTCCATGGTGTTGAGGAGGATTCTGAAGTCAAGTCATGTCCCAGGAGGAAGGGGCACAACGGGTAGCCATCTTGCAACGAGTATGGGAGGGGGGCTGGTGACACGAGGGCCACATGTTTGCTACCTGAGGCTTTACACAGTTACCTGGACCCTCCTTTCCCTCACTTTTCAAAAGCAGTGGGTCACAGAGTCTTGCTTCTGTAGCTCTGATTCCTTGTTTCCATGCCCACTGTCACTTCTTTGCTCCGGCCTCCTTGGGTCTCGCCTAGCTGCCTTGCTGGGCTCCCTGAGCTCAGGCTCTCTTGCCCACAGAGCCATTTCTCTAAGCTTGTTCCCACAGTGCCGAAAGCCTTCTGTTGGCTCCCTACCACTTCCAGGATAAAACCTAGAGGCTTCAGCAAGACATGTTAGACCCAGGATGATCTGGTGTCTGTCCATCGCTCTACCTCATTTCCTATCACTCCCTGACTTCCTCCTTAGGCAAATATTCCAGGCACACCGAGCAACTTAAAGTTCCCAACACACCACGCTTTACCACACCCTCCCTTAAGGTTTTAGCCATGCAACGTCCCTGGCCTAATACGCCCTTCTCCAGAGCTGCAGCTCCAGGGCCTCCTCCTTTAACCTACCAGTATTGTGTATCAACGGCTCTGCAAGCTCTTCCTACCTGGCAAGTTTCTCTCCTTCACCTTCCCAAATCAGATTTAGTGGATTCTTCTTGCATGTGTTTCTGTAGCGTCCTGTAGACAAAGCCATGATGCCTTACTTTGCTGTCTCCGCACTTAGGCACAATTCATTCATCTATTCAATCAGCAAATGTTTATTGAGCAGCTTCTATACACCAGGCACTGTGCAAGGGGCTGGGATGGAGTGATGAGTCCGACAAAGTCTTTGCTGTCAAGGAGCTCAAATCCTTTTCTGTGTGACTGTGTGTGGGTGTGCGCGTGCATGCGCCCAATATATAAATAAACATAAGATTTAATGTCAGAGGAAAAAGAAAATAAAGGTTGAGACAAAGCAGGGTGCTGTGTGAGCTAGGTTGGTCATGAAAGACATTTTTGGTCAAGCGACCTTTGAGCAGAGATTTGAATGAAGTGGAGGAGTAAGCCAAGCTGACATCCGGGGGAGGCGTGTTGTAGGCAGAGGACACGGTATGCAAATGCCCTGTGGCATTTATGAGGGATATAGGAGGAGTAGCAGGAAGGAAGGAGGCTGACGAGGAGTGAATGAAAAGGAACATGTCAGAGCCAAGGTCAGAGAAGGGGCAGAGATAGGAGCAGAGCATATTGGTTCTTCGGGAACAGAATAAGGGTTTTGGAATTATTCTGCACGGGCAGAGAAAGTGCTTGATGCATTTTGTGCAGAGGAGTGACATAATCTGCTTTGTTCTTTAAAAGTATCAGGCTGGCCTCTGTGTTGAGAATAGACCGTAGGGACGAGGTCTGAGGCAATACCGCGGGTGGCCTTTGTGGCGGGGGCCAGGGTGGCAGCAGTGGCGGTGGTGGGAAAGATGGATTTATGACATGTTTTCAAGGTAGAGCCAGTAGGATTTCCTGACAGATTGAATGTGGGGGGAGAGAGAATCAGTCAGTCGAAGGAGATTGCAAGAAATTGCAAAACTGCATCTTAACGATCCATTCAACATGTCACTCACTACCTCCTTCTGGATCAGCAGTCCTTAGCTGCCCCTCCACGCCCCCACTTCTCTTAAATTCTGGATACCTTTGAGGATCTGCTAAGGGCTGTGGATTCTCCCCCCTGAAAAATTTACCACGTGCCTGCATATAAACAATACTGTCGATAATTTCAGATGGTCACGGACACTGTGAATCCATCCCCTACCGCTGAATCCAGGGGAGGGAGCCCCCGCCCTAACCTTTGGGCTCCTTGGAGCTGGCTGCACCATATTCACCTTCCTTTCCCGAGCAGAGTAACGGGAAGACAGTCATAGCTCAGTAAATGTGCCAGAATAAACAAGGGAAAAACAGTCTTTCCTTCAAGTACTTGTCCTGGTGATGAGGAAGCATGTCCCATTCACACCCCTTCTAGTAACTGGGACTATCATTGTACTATAGTAATAACCCAACCCAACCCGACCAACCAACCAACCAACCAACCAACCAACAAAAAAACCAGAGAAAGGGGAGAAGGAAAGACGAGGCAAGGGAATTACAGCAGAAAAACATTTTTTTCAAAATGTTCTTTTCAGAAAGCGTTGGTGGAGATACACCAGGGAGGAAAACATGTGAGTAAAAATGTAATCATT
This sequence comes from Canis aureus, assembly GCF_053574225.1. Classification (NCBI taxonomy): domain Eukaryota; kingdom Metazoa; phylum Chordata; class Mammalia; order Carnivora; family Canidae; genus Canis; species Canis aureus. The sequence goes on from NC_135633.1 coordinate 14,698,601, forward strand.
CCACTGGTAACATTGGGACATTTCCCACCTCAGCTGCAGGCAGAGAGAGGGAGTGGCTTGCTTCAGATTTCTGCACAAGAAGACAGAGGTTCTGCTTGCAGCTGAGCTCCAGGCCGGGAACCGGGAGGGAGGAGCACTTTATCCTGAGCATCCTAAGCTCAGAGCCCGTCGGGTGGGGGTGAAGGGCTGACACAGAAAGCCTGATGGGATCCTAGAACAAAGGAGTTAGAAACCATTAGAATAAAGTGAAATAAAAGGCAGCTCTGAATGGTACAAATCGGGTTTGTTATTCCTGAATCTGTCCATTGAACATCACTGATGATTCCAATTTAGCAGACATGTGTTGAGTCTGGCTCTATCCTGTCCCATATTTCCTTTCATCCCAATGATGGCCGGTTAAATTGGTATTATTCCTCTTTCCTGTTACAGGTGGAAGGTGGAGAGCTTGGAGGAGCGAATGCCACAAAGTGGTAAGAGCAAGAATCGAGACCCAGACGTTCCCGGCTCTGAGTTCCAATTCTCCCATTCAAAAGGCGGCTTTCTGAAATGCCCGTATGCTCATCCAGGAGAAAAATGATTAGCCCTCTTTTGTCCTGTGAGTCAGAGGGAGGTTGGAAAGGGCTGTGGGGTCCCCCTTCCCCCCCAGCTGACAGCTCTCACAGAAGAACGCCACGGGAGCCCCAGCCCTAGGGGAGAGCCAGGCTGGGGCAGGAGGCTCCCCAAGAACCGGCTCTGGCTGCCTGGGTCCCCCTGCTATCTCTTTGTACCCTGTCCCCTAGCTCCTGCCGGAGAAGCAGGCCTCATACACTGCTGCTGTTTAGGGGGGAAAGAACATTCTCGTCTCGCCCTTTTCTGGGATGAGGTATCTGGCCCAGTGGAGGCATGGCAATCTGAACAGATTAAATTCAGATCTTGTTCATTTTACAATCTCTGCCCCGGGGCTCAAAGATTGGTTATAATTTTAGTCTTCATTTTCCAGACATTTTTATGTTCCCTCTAAGTGTAAAGAGGCAGGATGGACTTTCTAAATGATATGAGGCAAAGAGGACAGGGTATTCTGGAGAGGAAACTACCTAAGTCTCTAATGTGTCTCTTTGAGCTTCTTAGAGCAAAGAGAGCAGAGCTCCCAGACTGGGGGAAAAAAAAAAAATCTTAAGAGGCTCTTGATAGGAAATATGCTGGCACTTGTCATCTACCCAATGGCTCCTAATCCTCTTTCATGAACTGAAATCCCCTTGAATTGGATTATAAAATTCCTCTTGGTAGAAGGCACTTCACTTAAAAACGCAAAGCCCTTGATTGAGAAAGAAAACAAACACTAATTTGAAATTTTTTGCCTTAGGAAAGCAGATGTGGGCAGAAGCCTTGAAGAAACCTGGCTCCTTGCCTATTGACCTCCCCGTTCCCGGATATGTGATGAGCACTGAGGTCTCGTGGCGGAGGGCATCCGTCCCTCTGCCCTCTGCGACTCAGTCACATTTCCACGGGAGCTGCTCCTTGGACTTGTTTTAAAAAAAATTATTTTAAGCATTCAGCAATGGGAAAAGAAAACCTTGCTTAGAAGCCAAGGGGCCCTTTCGAATGACCCATTAATTGGATCAAAGCTTCCCTCGATGCAGGAATAATTGCTTGTAACTGGCTGAAGTCTCTGACCTGGGACCAGACTGGCAAATGTCAGATGGCGACTTGGGGAGAAGACTGGAGATAAACCACTCGCTGCAAATGACCAGAAGAAAGGACAAAGGACCGGGGGCAGAGGGGAGTGCACTTGCTAGAGGAACATTTTCCCGCTGGTTACAGCTCAGATTACTCTCTTATGGACCCTCTGATCTTTTCCTGGACCCACGTCCAGCCTCTGACCTTTCTGTCCTTTCCAATTTCTCCATCCTCCAACTCTCTTTGTCTCTTGCTTGAGTTTGGCAGGAGCGTGACTCAGGATTTTGAACATTGCTCTAGGGTTAGAGGTGAGCCTGGGGCTCTGCTGTGGCTGGAGGTGGGGTCTGGGAAGAGCTGGGCCTCAGGAGCAGAAGGGGGTCCCTTATGACCCATGCCAGCACCAGGGGACTGCTTGTGGGTGCCATTAAGCGTCTCAGCACTCCACCGGGGAACGGGGATGCACCGCTCACTGTTCGGTCACTGTGAGCTTAATACCATACAGGTTTTATAAAGGGTTTTATAAAGGGCTAGCAATTATGTCACTGCTTTAGTCGGTATGCTTAGGATCTGCAAAGCTGTGGCTGTCTCTCAGGAGCCTTTGGATTACAAAGAAACAGGAATGTGAAGATCAAGGAGCAGATGGGTCAAAGGGTCTCTCTCTTTATTTCCTATGAGGATCCATGCCAACTACCATTCAGCCTTACCCACGCTTCCTGCCCTCAGCTTGGACCCCGGCCCTGGCAGGGCTTCCTTGGTAAAGAGTGGAAATCACAGACTCATAATGACACAGCTCTCTTGCCTTATCTGGATAGGGATGAAAACATTTCTTCCTATTTCTCGAAAACTTAAAAGTCAAGCCAACAGAATTTCTAAACAAAGAGGGACTTCCAACAGAGGACTTGCTCTCATTACTGGTTCTCTTCTTTCAAAGCCTACCTGCAGCCCTTCTCTGGGGAGAGCACATAGACCTTCCTGAGACGGCTAAGGAAGCCACCTTGTCTGTGCCCTATAAGAAGGAAAACATTATATGGCAGAGCCAGGAGACTCTGGATCCTAGGCTGGGGAGAGTCCCAAGAGTTGCCAAATCTATTGGGACAAAATGGATGAGGGACCTAGGTTTAATTTCAATTTATTCATTTATTTTTAAATTTCTTTCATTCTTTTTGAATACATAATCTGTGCTCATGAGGCAAGCTTTGAAAAATTCTGAAGAGTAGACAGTGAAATTTAGGTCTTTCCCCCTTTCCTGCCCGCCCCCCCCCCAACCCTGAGTCTCTGTGGAGAGGCAACAGTGTGCGGGAGAGATAGGGAATAGGAGCCAGGAGTCAGGCACTCAGCTTAGAGGCCAGTAGAAGCATCTGGAAGGGTGTGAGGAGGGAGGGCTGGCCGTTGGGCAGGAACAGAAGCAGCTGGTGTGACGTTATTGTGGAGGAGGAATGAGCGGGACTTGGGGGTTGATTGGAATTGAGGAGCAGGAGCAGGGTAGAAGTTGTCAGAAATGGGAATCCCATGAATAGAGAGTCGGCTCTGGAAGGCAGATGAGAAGTCTGGCTGAAAATACAGTGGACGGATGGGGCAAGGCCAGAGTCAGTGTTCTGAAAAGTGCAAAGGAGGCAGAGAAGAGCACACCAACGAATGTTTGGTTCTCAAAGAGCAAGTAGAGTTTTGCCGGGTTTTGAAGGTCAAGTAGGGTTTATACATGGTTGGATGGAAGGCGGAGGGAGGGCATTCTAGAAATGGGAACTGCAGGGTCAAAGGTCAGATGGAGGGACAATATGTTCTCAACTGTAGGGTGGGCTGTCATATCAGGGTCTGCAAACAAAACAAAACAAAACAAAACAAAAAAACAAATAGAGTTGGACCGGATTACAGACAACTTGGAAAACAATCTGGAGGTACTCGGACTTGAGATGAGACTGACTGATGAATAAATTTGAGAAGATGAGGAAAGTAAATGAAGTGGCATCTAAAGAGGCTTTACAGGTGTCCCATTAACTTCTCGTTTGGGCACCTCTTTGGTGACATTTCTTTATCCTTTTCTCCATAAGTTCAACCTTAGTCTTGTGCTGTGTGTGAACTTCTGCTTTTTTTTTTACCAATCCCACCATGTCCTCACTATTCATTCATCTGCCTGGGCTTTCCTGTTAGAGTGTCTTTCTTATTTCTCATTTTTTTATTTCTGGAATCTCCAATAGTGGCAACAATATTAATTAATATTATATATTATTATATTTTGAGTACACTCTTTTAGGGGCCTTAAAATGTTGTCTCAAGCAGTCTTTTCAAACTCTATGAAGTAGGTATCTACTATTAGCCCCATTTTAGAGATGAGGAGACTAAGGCACAGAGAAGCTACGCACCTAGGGTCATATTGCTGGTAGCTAGGATTTAAGTCTGAGTGGTTGAACGACACAGTCTACACTCTGTATTATTTTCATAACAATGATAACATTTGGGGGACATTTGAGAAGAACCAGGCATGGAGCAAAGTATTTTACATGCAATAGGTCATATAATCCCTCAACAATAAGGTAGGTCTCATTATTATTCCCATCTGGCTGATGATCAAACTGGGTTTCTGTTTTTAATTTTTAAATTTTTAAATTTAAATTCAATTTAATTAACATATGGTGCATTATTAGTTTCAGAGGTAGAGCTTAGTGATTCATCATTTGCATATAACACCCAGTGCTCATTACAAGTGCCCTCCTTAATGCCCATTACCCAGTAGCCCCATCTCCCCACCCATTGTTTTTGTTTTTTAAGATTTTTAAATTTTTATTTTTAAGTAAACTCTGCATCCAAAGGAGAGGCCCAAACTCACAACCCCAAGATCAAAAGTTGCATGCTCTTCTGACTGAGCCACAGCCAGGTGCTCCAGAAACTGGGTTTCAAGCCATGTCTAAGTCACAGAGGAAGAAAGCAAAGGGCCTGGACCCATCTCCAGACTCTTCGATACGGTTCCATAGTCCCTTCCAGCACATGGTATGTGCTCCTTAGATATTTATGGAATAAATGGCTGAAATAGAGGAAGGAGGGAAGAAGGGAAGGAGGAATGGAAGAAGAAACAAAAGGAGGAAAGAGGAAAGAAAAGCATGAAGGAAATAGAGGAAAATAAATCCAACAAGGTGTAGCAATCAGTTATCTCATGAGCTTGGATCAATGGTAATGCAAAGATTACATTATGTAAATATTTTGAAAGAGGAGTCTGAAAGTAAAAACCTCTAAATCAAAGGAAGCTTCGGGAAGGTGAAACTTCAAAACAGCACACGCCGATGGGGAAATCCTTGAAAGTAGAAAGGGCTTCCTGGAGCCCAAGTATCAGCCAGTGATTGATTTACTCCCAAAGTCCTGACACACTTCGTTGGAATAGCAAATTGTGATGAGTGTGGGTTCCTTAAAATCACCCACACACAAGAGGTACCTTTTTTTTTTTTTTGGAAATATTTCTTGGTATTTGGTTGTTTGTAAGGGACACCAAAAATCTCCTCTATTACCCAATGACCCGAATTGACCAACAAGATGACTGAGAACTCGAGTAGGTTTCTTCTTTGCAGAAGGATGGTATTTGGCTTTATAGACATTGCGTGAGTGTGTGTTCTGGGTTTCTCTGTTGCTGTCTGCCTTAGTAAGGGGACGTGAAGGCAATCTGGCTGCGACATCTGTCACCCCATTGATTGCCATGGTTGATTCTGATTCGGCTGATCTGGCTCGGCAGGCGTCCCCTTCCTCCCTCACTGCTCCACAGGAGTCCCTCCTGAAGCTGTGCACTCTGTTGAAGAGGATGACCTTCCTCGGTAGAGGAGGACCGTTCTTTGTTCTTCCGTCAAGGGTATATGAGTAGCTGCGCTCCCTGCTAGAGCCTCCAAACAAGCTCTCTAGGTTCATGTGTAGGAGAATGTAGGGTCAAGCTTCCAAGACTCCAGACACATCCAAGTGAGGCCCTGCATGTGGCAGTCTGCCTTCCAAAAAAAAAAAAAAAAAAAAAAAAGAAAGAAAGAAAAAAGAAAAAAGAAAAGAAAGAAAGAAAGAAAAGAAAAAAGAAACAGAAAAGGAAGGGACAAGCATTTCTGCAGGGAACGCAGGCCTGCTGGAGGTGCTTTCCTTAGGTTAATCAAGCCATGCTTGGTGGATTTTTCTACCACACACAGGAAGACCTCAGTTCAGCATACCGAAGTAACCATATTTTCCAAACCCCAAATAGGGTCACAGCGTCTGATGGAGCACCGAGTTTTGCTTTATGAACGCAGTCATGTGAACTTCTCACACGGCACAAAAATGACATCATCTGTCATTAGCCATTTTACCAATTGACTTTATGGAAGGTAAAAGGGCAGGATGTCAGGACCACCCAGGGACACAGGGACAAGTGGTCGTTGGCCCCCACCCCGGAGCCAGTGGTCTTCAAGGAGAGCAAGGTGCAGTCGCAGGGATGGGGCCTCTCTGCCCCACAGACACGGGGGGCCTCGGTGACACGGCATTGCTCACGATTCCTGTGGTTAATGAGCTCACCCTTGGGCCGCCGGCCGGTCTGCTCCCAGCTATCCTAGCTAGCTGCCAGCCTCCTGGCGGGGGCCGTGAGTCAGCCACGGGCTGTCACTCGATCCAGAGGGGCCACAGCCCTGGGGAGCCTCCCCAGACCCAGAGTTGCAGGCTGCAGCCCAAGTGTAGCAGGAAGCCAGCTGGGTCCAAGCTTCCTTTCCCTTGGTGCCCGGCAGGGAAGCCGCTCCGGTGCCTGGAATCCAGAGCATTGTTAAGAAACCCCTTGTCACACCCACAGCCATCCCCGCCCCTGCTCTGGAAGGGGACTCACTGCACACACAGGGTTTCTTTGAAGCACTCCAGAGATTTTACTGAATTAATCTCCTTTGTCCTCCACATAATTCCAGTGGAATTTGGCAGCTTTAATGGGTAGCGTCTCATTCTACTTCCCTTTCTGCCTAGAAGTACACCCACTGGCTTCTTCCTCCAAGCCCCAAAGTTTTTCTGCGCCTGGTTGTGGCTACTGGGCTGTCGGTTAACCCTTGCAGGCCCACGCTGGGTGAGGAGGTGGGCGGGGAAGTGATATGCTGGAGGCTTGCTGAGGCACGATGGCAGGAGCCTCCTCCCGTCTTATCGCATCAATCTTCCCCACAGTCCTCTAAGGTAGGAGTTATTATCCACTTTCTAGGAGATGAAACTAGGGTCAACCAAGTTTTGTAATTCGCTCAAGGTCACACAGCTGGTGAAGGGCAGAGCCAGATCCAAACTGGAGTCCATGGGATTCTATGAAGCCGCAGAACAGGAGGCTCCTTTGGGGGAATCTCTATTCCTCACATTGTTTTTGTTTATTATTTCCAAAAATATATGTATAACTCCTCCCCAAGTCCCTCTCAACATGAGGAAACCTCATTGACTGCATGACCCTGTTTCCCAGGCATGGGGTGATTTTTGGTAATATGATGACACAGCTGCAAATGGCAGACAGGGCGCGGTCACCCGCTTGACCAGCCCAGATGATACAGCAATCCTGCAGAAAGCCGATGATCAGCACTGCCTTTCAACACTCGGGGTGCAGAGAATAGTCACCAGGTTTGCTCCTGGTGACCCCCTACTCCTTCACCGCCTACTGCCCCACCCTCCCCACCTAGCTCTCCTACCCCAGCACCCAGCTTCTCCACTCTATGCTCTCACCCTAACAATCTTTCTACTAGAGCTTTCTAATCCAAGGTGGACTCGCATAGCATCATCTTCTGTTTAAAAACTGCCGTATGATCCAGCAATTTCAGTCTGGGTATACATCCAAAGGAAATGAAATCAGTCTCCTGAAGACATATCTGTACTCTCATGCTCATTAGCCACAACAGCCAAGAGATGGAAACAACAAAGATGTCCATCAAAGGATGAATGGAAAAAGGACATGTGGTATGTACCCAGAATGGATTATCATTTGGCCCTAAGAAAGAAGAGAATTCCGTCATTTGTGGCAACACAGGTGGACCTGGAGGACATTATGCTAAGTGAACTAAGCCAGACACAGAAAGACAAATCCTGTGTGATCTCACTGATAGGTGGAACCTGAAAGAGTGGAAGTCACGGAGTAGAATGGTGGTCGCCAGGGGTTTGGTGGGAGCGGGGGAAGCAAGAAGGTGGGAGCAGCGCAGGGCAATGTTGGTTAGAGAGTATGAACTTTCAGTTACAAGATGAACAGGTCCTGGGGATCTAATGTACACCGTGGTGACCATGATTAGATTCCATATATTATACTTGATTCCATATATATGTATATACTTCCATATATATGGAATAAAATATATTCCATATATATTTCCTAAGAGGGTCAATTTTGAGCAGTCTCACCACAGGGAGAGAAAAAGGTAACTCTGTGAGGAGATGGGTATGCTAACCAGCTTGATTGTGGCGATCATTTCCAATGCGTAGCAAAACATCACATTGTACAACTTTAATATATCCATTTTTTGTCAATTATATCTCAATAAACCTTCTATAGCTCTATGGTTTCCTTCCAGGCATCAGATTTAAGCTGCTGCAGAATCTGTCGCAGTCCCTAACTGGGCAGCGAGTATTTAGGCCTCTAAGCTGTTGTTGGTGTTATTCCTCCTACCTGGAAAATCCTCCCCTCCTGCTCTGAGTGGCAACCTCCTTCCAGCGCTAGCTCAAACACGACTTCCTATGAGAAGACATGCGCTCTCCATAACCCACTGTGGGGTGCTAGCCTGCTCCTGTCACCCTGAATTAGTGTCTATCTTCCCCAGTAGGCCTGCAGCCCTCCACAACCGTGGCAGGATTCGCTGGTGTGTTGCACTCGGGCCTGAACCATGTAGCGAGTAATTTGCACTATTTATAGTAAAAGCACCAAAGTTGTCGAAGGAACTGCTTTTGTTATAAATTGGAGTGGGTTCAAGGTTATTCTTATAACAATGTCATTTTTGCTCACTTGCATGCTTTCCAGAACAGACGAGAAAGGGGTGGGGTTGCACGTAGCTTTGGTGATAATTGTTCCAAGTGTGAAAGAAAAACAAAAAGAAAGGGTCAACAGATCTCGAGGTACGTTAGTGGGCTGTGGCGAATCCGTGGCGCATGTAGGGGTGCGTGTCTGCGTGTGCAATTTATCATTTATGTATGTGCATGTGTGTGGCCACAGGCGTGTGTGGGGGCAGGGTGCTTTATATATTCATGCTAAAAAATATCTGGAGGCGAGAGCAACAATTATTTCCACCAGATTGAAGGTTAACTGTGATCAAGATGGAACAACGTAGAAAATACTCGATGTAATGTTGAAAGGGAAAAAAATGAAGATCTCAAACTACCGGACAGGACAGGTACCCAACAAGTCAAGGCAATCCTGGCAGGACGGCAAGCTAAGAGACACATGAGCTGTGATCTGTGAGATGATAAGGTTTGAGGTGAGGTTGATTTCTTCCAGTGGTTTGAGCGCTCTCTTTATCTTGCAGGTCCATCTTCTGACCACAGTGTGTGGCCCGCAATGCTGTGGCTGTTAGCCCACCTAGCTTGATGCTCCTAGAGTTTTGGCGGGTAAGAGACCACCCCCTCTACCATCCGTAGACCTTGTGCCCACTCTCCTCGAAAAGGTGTTTGATACAGAATCCTCCATGCTAGTCATCCCTCTTTTACTGTCAGTAACCCAAGTATAAGTAATCTGGTCATCCTTTTGCTGATGTTTCCAGTCTTTCTACCATGTCCTGGACCTCCTTGCCTTTGACCTGGCCCCTGACCCTCAAACTCCTATGACTGAGCCCTCTGGAATTGCTTGTTCCACCACCAGCAAACCACAGGACATCTGCCACTCTTTCTCCCAGTGCTCCCTCCCATTCCCTCATTACGCAGGCTGACTCGCCCCAAGGACACCACACACCTCGTACCCCTCTCCAGTCATGGTTGTTCATCCTCCACACCCAGTCCTAGGGGTGGAAGGTGCTGTTGCTGTCCTTGTTCCCAAATGCTGTGGGAACAAGGGCCATGCTGTTGAGCAACCCTGCTCCCGGGATTCCCTGCCACGTTGCCACCACATCCTAACTGCCATCATCCCTTTCATCCACTGAAGATGTGGGCACCTGCCTCATCACCTTTCTTTACTGTCCCATCTCCGCTTTCAACCTGGTTGACTTCAGTATCCGCGGCGGGGGGGGGGGGGGGGGGGGGCTCATTCAACACTACTAAGCTTCTCTAAAGAATTGTCTCTACTTACTGTCTCTATTATCCTTATTCCCCTCTCTCCCCACAGCCATTCCAAGCAGGATGCTGGCCCTGCATGCCACCAAAGCAGCTCCAGCTTAGGTCTCCAGTGACCCCCATGTCATCAAATCCAAGGGACATCTGCCCAGCCTCATCTTACTTGTCCTCAGCAGTGACTGACACTGTTGACTATTCACTCCTTCTGGAAACACCCTTCCCTCGGCTTTAAAGACAAACTATTCTCCTCGGTTCTTCTCTGATTACCCTGTATCTTCTGCAGACCTACCCTTCCCATTCTCACTGTCAAGTGCTATGTCCCTCTCTCCTTCTCTCTCTACGATCTCTTCCTAGGTGATCGCATCCTTACCCACAGCTTCAGCTCTCTGTGGAGAACATGGACATTTCTATCTCCACCCTCAGCCTCTTCTCTGAATTCATGGCCCAGAGAACCAACTCTTGACTTGATATTTCCTTTTTTTAAAAAAAAAAAAAGATTTTATTTATTTATCCACGAGAGGGAGAGAAGCAGAGGCAGAGCGTGAAGCAGGTTCCCTTTGGGGAGCCTGATGCGGGACTCGATCCCAGGACCCTGGGATCATGACCTGAGCCAAAGGCAGATGCTCAACCACTCAGTCACCCAGGTTCCCCTTGACTTGGCATTTCCATGTGGAAGTCTCCAAGGCAACTAGACCTCAACAGGCTCCAAGACAAACCTTGTCTCCCTGACACGCCTGGTCCTTTTGGTGTTCTCTGGCTTAGAGAGCAGCAGCACCATCCATCTAGTTGTACAAGCCAGAAACCTAAGACTCATTCCTGGCATCTCCTTATCTTACACACACTATCTGCAATTTACCACCAAGGACTATTTCTGTTCTCTTGTCAAAATTTCTCAAATCCATCTACTGCTCTTCATCTCCAACTCAACACCTTAGTTCAAGTCAGCATTGCCATGTGCCAGGCCTATGGGTAGAGTCTGGGCTATCCCATATTTATTCTGTGTCTCTCCAGTCATCTTCACAGAGCACCTATAGACATCTTTGTGAAATAGTCACCTATGTCATCCTCTGCTTAAAACCCATGATGACTTCCCATCTTTTTAGGACAATGACAAAATCATCAATGTGGCCTGCAGGTTTCCTTTCATCTTTCCCCTCACCTCATTTATTCTTTCCCTCTAGCCTTCTTTCCCCTCCTTATTCTCTCTTGTTCACCTTTGCCCCTGGGCCTTTGCACAGCAATTCCCTTTGCCTGGAACATTCTCCATGCCCTTGGCTCAGTTAACTTCTTACACTTCACACATTAGCGCAAGCATCACTTCCTGGGGGAAAATCTCCCCTGACCTCCAAAAAGGCCACATTTCCCTTTAATAAAGTTTCATAACATCTAAGTGTGTACTTCTTCATGGCACCAGTAACAATAGTTACGTGTGTGTCATTATATGAGTAGTGGCTCTGTCCTACTGACATTAAAGTTTTGTGGGGGAAAGGAATCATGTCTGATTTTGATCAACATTAAATCTCTAGCACATAATATAGAACATGAGCACCCAGTTAAAATAACAGCTTTAATCACTATTTTTATAGCCTTATTCTTTTACAATAGCAGCTATAACCACTTGCCACATTTGAATTTATTTGTTTCCCAGTTACTAGATTGAAAGTTCCACAAGGGCAGAGACTTTGTTACATATTTTATTGCTAGCACCTGACACAGGGCCTAGCATGTGGTAGTCACTCCAACAGGATTTTTGCATAAACACTAAGTGATTAATAAATGTCTGTTGACGGAATAAATGTACGTTGCACAATAACAAAATAACCACCCTCCTCAGCAACAGTATGGGATTCAATTAACCCATCTAGCTATTACGTACTTGCAGCGCGCCTATATTTGCCATAAATAAATCCACTCCATGAAATTATAATGGTAACTACCGAATTTACCGAAATAACTGCCTTATCCTAATTAAGATATTAATTGAACATTTACTATATTCAGCGGTCACTTGTTTATTTGCTTATCTACCATGAAAAGAATTGCCTCCAGAAAAGGAACTTCAGATAATGTTAAATATCCCATCCATAATTGCAGAGTAATATTTTAAGTAACTCGAGTTATTTCTTGCCTCCTCCAGGCTGTGTTGTCCTTTTCACGGGCACTGCCAATAGCCCTTCCAAAGGGTTTTACCAATATTCGCAACCCCTGGTGGAAATGGAAATGCTGCTCATTCCACCCCCCGTGCCCCCAAGATCAGAACAGGGTTTGCAGAGAACAAAAGCTGCCATCGTGAGGGTGGCTTGAAGAAGCTGGAACCCACAGGTGGGAAGGCCAGACATCTAGGAGCTGAAATCCTAGAGGCGACCACTGATGTCTGCCTTTATGTCTGGTGCCACAGTGGGGCAGCAAAAAGAGAGGCTCAGGATACAAGCTCCCACCTTCCCCGAGTCTCCAAAACCTTACCTGTCAGGCTTCCTGCCGAGGTGGTCGAAGAAATCTTGGTCCCTTGCGCCACCTGCTGTCCAGGTTAGGGTAGGGCTTGCCGACGTCCGGGCCTCCGGATTTTTGTTCCAGGCGATTCCTACCCAGTTCTCCCCCGGAGCCTGACTTTCTCCTCCCACAGCACAACCTTCGGGGGTGTGGATGGACACCAAGGCACGGCTTGGAGGGTGCCTTGGGGAAACGGGCTCAGAGCTCCTCTGGCAATGTTTTAGGTTAATTGTTCAAGTGAGCCTGCTACTAGGTGCTGAGCGGGCCCTGCAGTAACAGGGATGCATGAGATGTGATTTTTCTCCCCAAGGATGTCACAGTCTAGAGGGAGTGTCAGGCACGCAGACGAATAATTAAAATGCCAGTGTCACGGTAGACCATAGGAACCGTAGGGAGACAGTACGTGCCCCGTGGAATCCGTGGAATCCTGAGGCCTTTAGAGAGGAGATGAGCTTTACCTGCGCTCGAGGGCGGGCCGGGGCTCCCAGGTGGGAAAGAGGACCTCTCCGGCAGACCAGGTGGCAGGGACACCTGGCTGGAGCCGGCGGTTAAGGCCCCGACTCTTGGTTTCGGCTTGGCCCAGTCTGCAGATGAAGCCCCACGCTGGGCTCTGCGGAGTCTGCTCGAGATCTCTCTCTCTCTCCCTCTGCCCCTCCTGCTCTCATGGTCTTTCTCAAATAAATAAATCTTTAAAAAACGACAACAACAACAACTAGCAAATTGCAAAATTGGGGAGGCTGAGACATCTCCAGCCTGTTCTGGGAGCAGCAAGTAGTTGATAACTCCTATTAGCAGTTCGTTATAGATCCTTTTAGGCCTTTTTTTTTTTTTTAAGATTTTATTTATTTATTCATGAGAGACACAGACACAGAGAGAGGCAAAGACACAGGCAGAGGGAGAAGCAGGCTCCATGCAGGGAGCCCGACGCAGGACTCGATCCCAGGCCTTCAGGATCACACCCTGGGCGAAAGGCAGGCGCTAAACTGCCGAGCCACCCAGGCTGCCCCTTTTAAGGCCTTTTTGAGATCCGTTTTACATGTATATTTGTGGATGGATACTTGTGTGTGTCTATGACTACTTTCAGGTCTCTAAACATTATATTTTAGACATCTCTCCAGGTTGGTGATTCAAGACCTAGCTCGTTCCTTTATCTCCTGCACAGTGTTCCACTGTGTGGATCCACCATATCCCCGTTTAGTGGTCATTTGAGGTGGTTTGCAGTTTTTCACCTTGTACGTCTCTCTTTACGGACATGTGCGGGGATTTCCTCGGAGGGAAGTTGCTGAGCCAAAGGGTAACTACACTTACGTTTTTATCTGCTGTTACTTAATGACCTTTTAAAAAGGCTCTACCCGTGTATACTCCTTTTAGAGTAGCTGAAGGAAGTCATGGAAGCTAGCGAGCCCTTCAAATTTTTCCCTGTCTGGTTTAATCCATGCGCATGTTTTGCTCCCTAAAATAGTGATCCTGACAATAATCCTACAGGCATGGAGCGATCTGCTTTTTACAGGGCCCTCGCTCCTGCCTTCTAACGCTGCTGGTTTTGTCCCCATTTTATAGGTGATGAGGAACCGAAGCTCAGAGGAGTTGGGGGTCTCGTCCAGAGCCCCAGAGAGTCAGAACCAGAACTAGAACTCAGGCCTCCAGAATCCAAAAGCTCTTTCTACTACTCTGTTGCTAGGCAACCCTTCTCCCTTTCGATTCTTGTGCCAATGCTACTTGTTGCCATGGTACTGCTGGGACAAGGAGCAGTACATTGTAATTAAGCAGCGAGCTAGAATCTTGGCTCCTTGCAGAAAGGGGTCTTTATGCCCCATATGGGTGGCCAGAGAGGGGCAGTTGGATGGGACTGGTCAGTTATCATGTGAGTTTTGTGGGGGGCAGGTCTGTCTTCACCTCTGTCCACTTGAAGCCACACGTGCCCAGGGATGCCTGGGCAGGAGTGCCGTGTTGTCACGAATCAGCGTCTAAGTTCAGTGTGTGCCTTCTCTGCTTAGTCTAGGAGGACTAGGGGTGTCGCTGGTAAGCGGCACCATGCTGGCGTCGGACCTGAGTTCAAATCCTGTGAGTTACCCACATTTTCTGATCCTCAGTTTCCTCATCTGAAAGGAGTCAGTGCCCACCCCATCAGATCCTATATGCGGATGGCATGAGCTGAGGGACACCAATCACTTAGCCAAATGTCCACCATTCATTACGGCTTGTGAAGCACCCAGTCTATGTAGCTAATGTGGGTGTTGTGGTTTTTCTTATCCACCCACCCGGTCCTCTTTGCAGTAGTCAAAGGAGTTCCAAAACATCTCTAGTATTCCATCACTCAGCACCGAGGTGAAGGAGTACAAAAGCTCATCATGTTCTTGTCTTTAAGAACAGTCATAAACAGGTTTTCAAAAGATTTGATGTAGTGAAGTTCTGTGCCTCAGAAACGCGTTATCTGCCCCAGGAATGAGTCATCTGTAGTAGGAGGAAAAGTGAAACTGTTTTTCAAAGACGGCACAATGGAAATTGCACAATTCAAATTACTGCAATTGCCTTTTCAGCTGAATCCAAGGAAATTTTTTTTCTTGAATTCATTCACTTGACTTTTTGAACGTCTATTATGTCAGGCTCCATGCAAAGGGTGGAAAGATGAATAGAACGCGGCCCTTGCCCCAGGGAGCTCGAGGATTAGCAGGGGAGACAGGCATTTAAAATAATTACAGCAATGTGATAGCTGTGATGGGGTCTGTGGATGGTGTCGGGGGACATGGAGCAGGAAGGCCTCCCCGGGAGGGCTGGGCTGGGCTGGGGCAGTGTCAGGAAAGCCTTCCCGGACCTCGAAGCAGCTGAGCCAGCAGACAGGGGGGCAAAGGCACTTAGAGAATAAGAAGGGGAAGCAGGAGAGAGCGTGGTGTGTTCAGACTGGGGCACAGGCTGCTGCAGGGTGCGCTGGGGACAGAGGTGCAAGAGACAAGTGTCTGCACCCCATGCCTCTGCGGTGGCCAGGCTTGGCCCTGCGCTGCACAACTCAGCGCCTCCTAGGAGCCCCCCTGCCCACTCCCCTTCTTGTATGCTCATGGCTCCAGGCCTGAGCCCCTTGTCCTAACCTCTGCTGTGTAAGCACAGAAATGAACTGATTTTGCCCCAGGAGGAATCTGAATGTCACCCCCAGGCAGCCAGGAGGTGTCTCCATCGTGAAGAGCACTGATAGCCTTTCTGAAGCTGTTTCCCCTCGGGGGCAGGGGGTGGTGGTGGTGCGTGGGTTAGCTTCTAGACCTTCGGTGAGAGAAAGGCCTCAAGTTTTCAGGTGAGGCGGAGCAAATGCCACTGCTGGCCTGTCACTGACCTGGCAGGAAAAGACAAGAGCCATTCACACATGTGGTTTCTGTGGGGTCCCAGCTGTACCTGAGGGTGAGGCTGCGATTTTCTGTTCTTCCAAACCTCTGGTTAGGAGGAGAGTACCAAGTTGCCTTTCATCATTTCTCCTGGGACATCGAATCAGCCAGCTACTCCTCTACAGAGTTCTCCTCGCTGGTGCAGGGCTCTTCCTTAGAATGGCACTGTCTTCTCGGTGGGTGTAGTTCCAGGGAGGCTTATGGACACATCCACGGTGAATTGTCCCAGACAGAGAAGGACAGATGCCCGTGTGTGGCTGCTGGTCTGGCTAGCCATCTGGATGCCTCACCGCATGAACCCACCCTGGCAGGGGCCAGTCTGTGGACTACACGACTCACGGGGATGCCATGCCCAGGGACTGGAGTGTGAATGTCACCTGCTGGAGTGGTGATATCCCAAGGGGTCACCCATCAAGGCTGAGAAAGTACATCTGCATGTGCACGTGGGCAGAGTGGGGACAGGAGTATAGGAATACAGCGGGGCCACAGACACCCTTGCCATGGTGCCTGCGTAGCCAGTGGAAGGCTTTGGGACACCAAGGACTGTGTTGAGCAGACTTCATGTCCTAACACCTGTATTTCCAGCCCACGAGGAATCGCTTTCGAATTCTGTTGAGTCTGGTTGGATTCAAGGACATGAAGTTTATCGCAATCATCTTCATATTTCACCTCGGCTGGATGGACGCTCAGTTCTTGTCTCCTTCCTGGAGCTCCTAGTCCAGAATAAGATAAATGGAGGAACTGCCCTTCTCCTGCCCCCTCACTATGTACAGAATGCACCTTCCTGCTAAATAACCTATTATGAATGTTTTCCTGAATGTATTAGTAAATAGTGTTAGTGAACATTGTCTCATGCTTTGGAAAGCCCCCTGTCAGGCAAACGTATGGGGGAAGGCGCAAAGAAAACCCAAAGTCCCTGTTGCACAAACTAGAAGGAGTTTGGTGAAATTCCACAGTGGCTCTCCTGCTGCTGGCTGTAGGATTGTGGGCCAATTGTGAAAGTGTCCCTTTTCCCAAATGGGTCTAACCATAGTGCCAATCTTAAGCTTGTTTCCAAAATTAATGAGATAAAATACTTAGCCCTTTTCCTTGTATAAGTCAGCTCTCAGGAATATGAGCAATCATGGTATTGCTTCCCTTTTACGGACAAAGCGTCTGAGCACTTCTTCTTCTTCTTTTTTTTTTTTTTTTTAGATTTTATGTATTTATTCATGAAAGACACAGGGAAAAAGGCAGAGACATAGGCAGAGGGAGAAGCAGGCCTCCTGCACGGAGCCCAGTGCGGGACCCGGTCCCAGACCAGGGATCATGCCCTGAGCCAAAGGCAGACGCTCAACTGCTGAGCCACCCAGGTGTCCCTCATTTTTTTTCTTTTTAAGATTTTATGTATTTATTCATGTATTAGAACAGAGGCAGAGACACAGGCAGAGGGAGAAGCCTGATGTGGGACTCAATCCCAGGACTCCAGTACCTGAGCCAAAAGGCAGATAGATGCTCAACCACTGAGCCACCCAGGTGCCCCACGTCTGAACATTTCTAAGAAGGGAATCAAACATGAGCACGATCTGAGGCAGTGGCCACCATCACCGAGCACAATCCGGGCTCTGCACTCACTAACCAGATACACACACACACCCACCCCACCCCACCCCATCTCTGATTTTAGAAAAGTGCAGATTCCAGTGAATAACCACTTGTTCATACAAAGCCAGGAGTGGCGTCATTGTGGGTGGCATTTCTCAACTGTCTGAGAGATCATGGGTCAGACCAAACCTTGCTTTTCCACTCTTTTCTGCATGGGAAGACCCATCAGCTGTGGAAATTCTGACCATAAGTTTAGCCCTGCACTAATAGGAGGGGAGGGAGATGGGAGGGCATACCCTATTTCCTGTCTGAGATCTAAGCAAGGGGCTTTTATTTTAAGGCCCCGAAGGTCAAGAAAGGCTTTCTCTGAACCACTCTCTTGGGTTGGAGAGGTTGGAGGCGACGTCTTCCTACTGCCAGGACAGCTATGCTAGATTGTCTATTGGTCACTGACCGCCATTCCCCATTTTTGCTACTCTACCTTGTTCTGTGAGGGCTGGAAGCCTAGGCTCTAGAATATTCCAAAATCCCTTGCCAGGGTTCTGTGTCAGACTCCACTCACCAGAGGTACTTGCGCAAGATCTGGAATGTGGAAGGTAGGTGGAGGCCATTGTGTTGTTCCCCTGGCAGTAGGAGCAGGCGTGTGGCTTTTGCAGATGTGAGGCATTTGGGAGGCCCGGGCTGGCCTCTGGGGACCCCTGACCCGGGCGCTGCAGCCAGCTGGATCCCTGCTGGCTTCCTCTGCCTGCCGTGATTTCTTGCTTCTGAGACCCAGAAGGAAGTCTCGGAACCAGCCATGGCTTTCCAGACTTTGGTTCCTTCAGCCCCCTTGGGCTGTTCAGCAAGCATCCAATTCTCTGGACTGAATCCCTTTCGCTTAAAATATCCAGAAAAGTATTTCTAGATCCCTGAGCAGTAGAAAGTGGCTAACTAGAAAAGTCTTACTGGCTGGACTGAGAACTCAGGACTTTGTATTTTTCCTGCGTTACCGAGTGCTCGCGGAGGTAGTTGAGACAAACGTGTGATCCTCGAGCCTTGTTTCTGCCCCGATGACCTAAAAGTGTGCTTTATTTCCAGGAAGTAAACCAGAAACCGCAGGTCCCTCCTCCCAAAGATAGAGCCTCATGCTTTCTATCAGTTTGAAACATGTTTTAAACATGCACATATCGACTAGGAAACGAATGCTCTGTGAACTACTATGATTTCATAATCACCTCATCCAACCCATTACTAATATCATTTGGGGAAAAAGCTTCATTTAATTTTATGCATAAAGCTCATTATAAATGCAAGACCAGTTATAGAAATGAAAGAAAAAAAAGCACCCCTGTATTTTAAACATCCCGACAAATCAAGTTGTTTTGATTTTCTTGTTCCTGCTTGTCTTATCCACAGGCCTACGTAATTTCGTGTATTACTAACTATCGCACTATTATGAAAACACAGTTTATCGTCTGCTTTTTGCACTTAACGGTGAGTTCATATAATTTCCATTTTGCTCCACAGACGTCCTAATTGTCATGTTTAATTACTTCCTAATCTTTAGTTGAGTGAATTGATCATAATTTACTAACCTTTTCCCCCACGGCTGAATATTTAGGCAGGTTCTAATTATTTTGTTAGTATGCTTACTGCTTCAATGAACATCTTCTTTGCTTCTGTTGATTAATCTCAGGATAAATTCCCACGAGTAGAATTTCTAGGCCAAGAAGCCTAATTTACACGTCTGGAACGGATTTCCACTCTCCGCTCACCTCATCGCCCTAGATTTTATGCTCGATTAGTTACCTGGATGGGCCAGAAGGAAAATGGGAGGAGTTGGAGAGCCTGGAGTTCTTCTAACGTCAAGCTGAGACTGGGAAGAGACTCCAGGATCCGGGAAGACACCGCCCTAACCGCAGTGTCTGAATTGGTCAGAAGTAGCGACAAAGAGCCCCCAACATTTTACGTAATGAATGCATCTGTCTGTCACTGAGGCATAGGCAGGGCGAGGGACCTCCAGAGTGATTTGGGCTCTTCATCCTACGGCTGCACCTGCAGGGCTGTTGGTGTCATCTCCTTGCAGCCAGCCAACAGAGCAAGAGAGGATCGCGTAGGGGGCGGTTCAGGGGTCCAGCGTGAGAGTGGTCTCCTTTCTGCTCACATTCCAGTGTGCAAGTCACAAGGCCTCAGTTAACTGCAAGGCAGGCTGGGAAGTGTAGTTTCGGCGTGTGCCCAGGAGGGAGAGGAGAGTGTGGATACTGGTGCCCAGTCTCTGCCAGAGGTTATATTTTTCAAAATATAACCAATCGGGACACCTGGGTGGCTCAGCGATTGGGCGTCTGTTTTGGGCTCAGGGCATGATCCTGGAGACCCGAGATCAAGTCCCACATCGGGCTCCCTGCATGGGGCCTGCTTCTCCCTCTGCCTGTGTCTCTGCCTCTCTTTCTCTGTGTGTCTCTTATGAATAAATAAATAAAATCTTAAAAAAAGAATATATATAACCAATCAAGCCTGAGAACACAAAGGGCCGGGCAGCAGAGAGAAGTGGTGCTCTACTACTTGTGCACAATTTGCATGCAGAGTAATGCAGATAGGATGTACCTGTCCAGAGGCTGGCAGATTTTTTTTTTAAATGACAAATTGATTTTATCCTCATTTAAAAAAATTCATTAAGTCTTTTAATTCCAGTGTAGTTAATATACTGTGTTGTATTAGTTATATTACAGTGATTCAACAGTTCTATACATGGCTCAGTGCTCATCACAAGTGCCCTCTTTAATCCCCATCACCCGTTTCACATATCCCCCCACCCACCTCCCCTCTGGTAACCATCAGTTTGTTCTCTATAGTTAAGAATCTGTTTCTTTTTTTCTCTCTCTTTTTTTCCCCTATGCTCATTTGTTTTGTTTCTTAAATTCCACATATGATTGAAATCCTAAGGTATTTGTCTTTCTCTGACTGACTTATGTCACTTAGCACAATACTCTCTAGCTCCATCCATGTTGTTGCAAATGGCAAGATTTCATTTTTTATGGTTGAGTAACATTCCACTATATATTTTATATGATATATATATTTATATTATATATATCACATCCTCTTTATATGAGGATTACATATAATATATACAATGATTATATATCATTATATATGATACATATTTATATTATATATAATTTTATATGGTATATATTTATATTATATATCATTTTATATGATATACAAAATATATAATATGATATATATCATAAGATATATTTATATCATCAATAAATTTATATCATAAATTTATATTATATATCATGTTACATGATATATAATATATATCATATGATATATTTATATAATCATTTTATATGATATATATTTATATTATATATATAAATATATCACATTCTCTTTATCCATTCATCTATTGATGGACACTTAGGTTGCTCCCATATTTTGCCTATTGTAAATAATGCTGCAATAAACACAAGGGTGCATATAATCTTTTCAAATTAGTGTTTTTGTGTGTTTTTTTTTTTTTTTTTTTTTTTTTTGGTAAATAACCAGTAGTGCAATTACTGGATTATAGTTCTATTTTTAACTTTTCAAGGAAAATCCATAGTTTCCACAGTGGCTGCGCCAGTTTACATTCCCACCAACAATGCAAGAGGATTTCTACATCCTCCCCAACACTTGCTGTTTCTTATGTTTTTGATTTTAGCTATTATGACAGATGTGGGGTTATATCTCAATGTAGGTTTGATTTGCATTTCCCTGGTGATGAGTGATGTTGAGCATCTTCACATGTGTCTGTTGGCCATATGCATATCTTCTCTGGAGAAATGTCTGTTCATGTCTTCTGGCCATTTTTACATTGAATTATTTGGGTTTTTTTGGCTGTTGAGTTGTAGAAGTTTTTTATATATTTTGGATACTAACCATTTATCAGATATGTCATTTGCAAATATCTTTTCCTATTCAGTAGGTTGTCTTTTAGTTTGGTTGGTTGTTTCCTTTACCGTGCAGAAGCCTTTTATTTTAATGAAGTCCCAATAGTTTATTTTTGCTTTTATTTCCCTTGCCTGAGGACTCATATCTAGAAAAATGTTGCTATAGCCCATGTCAGAGAAATTGCTGCCTGTGCTCTCTTCCAGGATTTTTATAGTTTCAGGTCTCACATTTGGTTCTTTAATCCATTTTGAGTTAATTTTTGTGTATGTTGTAAGAAAGTGGTCTGTTTCATTCTTTTGCAAGTAGCTGTCCAATTTTCCCAGCACCATTTGTCAAAGAGATTGTCTTTTTCCCATTGCATATTCTTGTCTCTTTTGTTGACAGATGCAGTTTTAAGCAAAGGCCACAGGATCACACAGTTCCTGTGATTTTTTCCCTCCCCCATAGTCAACACAGGAAGAGGAACAAAGGAGTCACTTTTTATTCTTTCCTGGATTTCAGGGGAAGCAGACACTAGTAATATTACTCACTAACCTCCTACTCCTTTTCTTTCTCTCTGTGCAGCCTGGTTCCTTCAGCTCTTAAATTTCATCAACTCATTCGGGCTCCAAGTCTTTGGCCCCATTTTTCCAGTGTCCTAATCACAGTCCTTCTTTCCTTATTTATTGGATGTTCATCATGTGCTGGTCACTGTGTTAAGAACTTTGTACATGTAATGGGAAGAAAAAAATATTGCTGTAGTTTGAGCTTGTCAACCTAGAAAAGTGACAGAAACTCATTAAGGGACAAACATTCTTTTTGTTACGGACACACCTTAATGGATTTGTTTGGCTATAAATGCAGAAGCTTCACAGAGGAGAATCAAACTTAGAAGAGCTTTAGCAACAAACAAAAAAATAAATGTTTCAGTCCTGGATGTACTTTAAAATTAGCTGGGCGGAGGGGAGGGGAAGGCGCCTGGGTGGTTCAGTCTGGTTAAGTGTCCGCCTTTGGCTCAGGTCATGATCTCAGGGTCCTGGGATGGAGCTCCTCCCTGTAGGGCTCCCTGCTTAGCGGGGAGCCTGGTTCTCTCTCTTCCTCTGTGACTCTCCCTGCTTCTGCTCTCTAGCTCTCTCTCGAATAAATAAATAAGACCTTTTAAAAATAAAAAATAAAATGAAAATTACCTGGGGGGATTGTGACTTTTAAGACTTTAAAAAATAAATCAAAAAACTTGAAATCTAATGTACTTACAGAAAATTATACAAGTATGTGTACAGCTTGATGGATTTTCAAGTGAGCCTGCCTGTGTAATCATCACTCAGATAAAGAAAGTAGATATTAACGGTATCTAGAAGTCACTTGTTCAAGTCCCCTCCTTGACCAACACTACTACTCCACGGTAGCCACTATCCCAATCTCTAACACCATAGTTTTGTTTTGCCTGCTTTTGAATTTTATGAAAATGGAATCGTGAAGTATGTACCCTTTCTTGTTGGACTTCCCTTTTTCAACACTACTTTTGTGAGAATCTGTCAAGTTGATACATGTAGCATTTTTATTCATGTATAGCATGAATATAGCAAGAATGTATGTAGTATGGATATTCCCCAATATTTTCATCCACATCTGTGTTGTTTTCCAGTGTTGGCTATTTTTCATATTGCTGTTTTGAACACTTTTAAAAAGTGCTTAAATTGTGGAAAAATATATATAACATAAAAATTGCCAATGTAACCACTTTAAGCATATAATTCAGTGGCATTAATTACATTCACTATCTGCTATCTACTTCCAGAACATTCTTTCTTTATAACAACTTTATTGAGATTAATTCACATACCATACAATTAACCTATTTAAAGTGTAAACTTCAGTGGTTTTTAGCATATTCACAGAGTTGTGAATCATCCCCACAATCAATTTTAGAACATTTTTATCACCCCCAAAAGCAGTCACTCCATTTCTGCCTATCACCCCCTCCCCCCACCCACGTGTCTTCCTTATGCAACCACTAACCTATTTTCCTTCTCTCTGGATGTATAAATGTTCCTATTCTGGACATTTCGTGTAAATAGAATTATATATTATTAGGTCCTTTGTGACTGGCTTCTTTCCCTTGGCGTAACATTCTTAGGTTCATCCATGCTACAGCATGAATCAGTACTTCCTTCCTTTTTATCGCTGAATCATATTCCACTGTATGAATACAAACATTTTATTTATTCATTCATCAGTTGACGGACATTTTACAGATGTAGATGATAAGACCTTGAAAGTCAGTTCATTGTATAACAATAGATTAGAAAAAATAATCCCCCCACCCATTCATACCTGTCCCCAGGGATCTGCAGAGAGACGGCACCCTTTGAAGGAGTTGGGGCACTTTGTAGACTAGACTTGGAGCCATGTAGGGAGCTGGGGCTTCTTCAGTGAGAAATGGCCAAACCTGGGTCTGTGACCAACATCGGGAAGTTGGGTGGGAGCACAGTCGGCATCTCCAGGTATTTCCCTTATCCCTCACTATTGGAATACACTTATCACGTCAACCATACAATGAAGCCACGGCAGATGTTCTCCATGCAGTCAAGTAGAAATCTTCTTGAACGTCATCCAAGAGAAGGATGTCTGCCTGTGAAACATCAACTTGCTCACCTCCATCTTATGGGCCCCATGTGGACACCCCCATGGTACCAGCATACATACTTGAGTGAGATGGGAAGGTAGGGAACCACATTCCCATTATACAGATGAGAAAACTGAAGTTTAATGTGGTTAAATGATTAAATCAAAATCACAGGGATAGCAAGTGATGGAGCTGCATTTGGATCAGTTGCTTTGAGTACCAACCCCATATCTTTAGCCAATCCACCACGCCACCTGACAAGTTATTGCTACAGGTAGAGGAAGGCCCCTATACTCTAAATTTTTCATGTGGCCCAGTGCAGGTCTACTTTAAGCCCATCTCCATGCTGCTGCGTGCTCTTTGAGGCTGACCTTTGTGGATTGCATCAAAGGGCTCCTTTGCTTTCTGGCTATAGCTGGGTTTGGCCAATGGGAGGCACAGGCCAGAGGCAGAGGGCAGGAATGGAGTGAGGCTGAGTTACTCATTCTTCTGAGTCTCCTTCTGCCAGACATGGATTGGCTGTGTCTCTAGGCTGACAGGTCCCTCTCCTTCTCCTTTCAGCCTATGGTGACAATGGTCCCTTCTCTTCCTCCTCCAGGGTGTTTCACCATATCTGTGGTTTTCTTTAACCCTCCTAAATAATCCTTTCCCAAAATTCTCTTTATGTAACCTGTTGGGTGGAGGGTAACATCCGCTCTTTCCTGAGACCTGAACAATCCAACCCACAGCCTCTGTGCTCACTAGACTTGGCTGGGCCCTGGGATTGGGCCAGACTGAAAACCAGAGGAAGGAAAGAAAAAGAGGAACCAGATTTCCAACCAGGTTATGGAATTTGCCCTGCTGGGAGCAACGCTGTCAAAAAGCCTGCCCTGAAAAAAAAAAAAAAAAAAAAAAAGCCTGCCCTGCAGCTCTTCAGGAGGTCTCTAGCCCCACCCACTTGGTCCTCACACTCGGCACCCTCCTGCTCTCACACAGCTGCAGCCCCTGTGGCCCCATAGCAGCATTGGCCTAGACCTGGGGAGTCCCTGCTGTTCCTCCCCAGTAGATGTGGGAGGGGAACAGATGACACAGGAGGACCTAAGGTCTGGGGTTGGAATCCCGGATGGGTTTTTTCCCCCCGAAGCTTTTTGCATATACTTTGGTGGCAACAGTGTGATATTTTAGATACATTCATTCAAGAATAACATTCCATAGTAAATGAGTTTTGAGGGTGGCTGGGACCTAACATTGTTTCTATGGTGACATGTTTCGAATACATGCCAACCAAGTACCAAAGAAAATAAGATGTCCTCACTTACCAGGTGAAGACCGAACACATGTAACCGATGCCCCTGTCACTCACACAGACACAAAGCTGGCTCCTCCAGTTTCCTGAGTCACGTTCAAGCTGCCTCTACCTTTCTCTCTCTCTGTCTCTCTCTCCCTTCCGAGGAGACCTCCCAGCTGCTCTTTGACAGCCTTGTAGGGACCCCACTGGGTTTCTAGTGGCATGGGCACATCAGTGAGATGATTCCCTATGCTCACTGGTGGCCCTGGTGAGACTTGGTGGTTCCCCTCTGGCGACCTAACAGTGGCTAGAAGCACACTGCCCAGAGGTTAGTGCTTTGTCTCTGTCTCTTGTGGTTCTGCTGGAATCCTCCAGCAACACCAGTTTCTAGTATGTCAACATTCACGCTCCATGGGGCCAGATTGCCTTGGAAGTGGCCACAGCTCTGCAATGCAGTTAACTGGCGATGCTTTGATGCTGGGGCTTGCCCACCCACTTGACCAGGGAGGCTTGGAGTTAGCATGTGAATGGCTGTCTCATCTTCAGTCTATGTTGTGGTCAATTTTGTGTTTGAATGTGTGTCTGAAATAGCTCTCTGAGATGATAACGGGTAACAATGGATATATGGGTACACCTGCTTAATAAATTGTCAGGTAATAAGCAAGTTGGAGGCACTGTGACATAGAGGGAAAACTTAGTTTTAATGTTAGACAACCAGGGTTACAATCTCAGGACTTTAATGGGTCGGCTGTGTGTCCTTGGCAGGGTTACTTAACCTCTCTGAGCATGTCTCCTCAAATGTGAAGTAGAAATAATAGCACTTTTCTTACCTCCTGAGGATATAGTAAGTACTGAATGCATCAAGTCATGTAAAGCATCTACCCATTGCCTGGCATGTTTGAAGCTGCTTGTAAATGGTAGATAAAATAGGCAGGATGTGGGCCCCCCTGCGTGGCTCAGAGGTTTAGCACCACCTTTAGCTCAGGGCATGATTCTGGAGACCTGGAATCGAGTCCCGCATCGGGCTCCCTGCATGGAGCCTGCTTCTCCCTCTGTGTCTCTGCCTCTCTCTCTCTCTCTCTCTCTCTCTGTGTCTCTCATGAATAAATAAATAAAGTAAATAAATAAAATCTTTTTTAAAAAATAGGCAGGATGTCCTCTAAAACATAAAATGAATTTGTGACTATTGACTGCATTGACTATGAAGAGCAGTAGAGGGCAGACTTTACAAAGTTATTCATGAAATACTGTCTTTCAAACCCTCTTCCAAGAGGAAACCCAGAATTCCAGAAATGACTTTCTTAAACGCTTTGGCTGAAAGATGCCTCTATCGCTCCTTATAATTTCTTCACAGAAACTGGGGCTTTCTTGTTTTGCAAGGCTCCCAAAGGAGAACATTGGGCAATATTTAACCGACAACTTTCATCACCATGACACATATGCTTGGTCTCCAGATTACAGTGGAGCGTTTTTGACAGGTTTCTCCCACCACTTCTCTGCCTGTCATAGATTTTAATGATAAATCGAGGAAATAAAAGATGCCAAACTCTCTTGACCTCATTTCAAATTGCATCATGTCAAAATAGCGTGAAGTTTGTGACTAGAAGCATCATGGGGTATGGAAAGCCAACTTGCTGCTGACTGGAGGTCAGATTGCATTTGGTTAACAATTAGGATTGTGGTGGGCATGAATTCCATTCTATGACAAAAGAATAATGGGCATTTAGTAAATATTTGTGGAAATCTGAAGAGGTTCTGAAGTGTGAACATTTGCTCGTTTACAGGGCCACCCTCAATCTGGGGGTGGGTACTAGCCTCACTCACCCTCCACAGCATTAAGTGATACCATCGCTTGACATTTGTAATAAGTGGGAGATGAAACAAATGGCACCTTGAGTTGCTTAAAACTGGTATTTCTTTGGTTACCGAAGATGAACATTTTTCCCCCTGCGGATTTGAACATTTTTGAATGCTAACCATGTGCTATGTGATATGCTAGGAAAATGATGGGCTGATAGAATTGGGTCACCTATGTTTTCCAAGCATGATAGCAATGATTTTACAGTGAACCCCTTGCAGAAATTAAGAAAAAAAGGCAAAACCTATCAATAGGAGAGGGAGCTAAAGATATGATCATTGACCAAAAACTGATCAACATATAATTAAACGTTTCCCCTTTTATTTTGTGATAAACAATGTTGTTACAAGGACAGAAAGGCCAAATTGTAAATATTTGTACATATATTTCTATCCCCCCCAAGCCATGTAATCCAATCCCCCACACCCTGCATCTCTCTCCTCCCCACTCCCTGCCCCTACCAGCCCCTTCCAGCAGCAGGTGCAGAGGAAGGTGGTTTTGCTTTGCTGAGCTGGGAGGACGTAGACCTATGAACCTGTGAAGCTATGAGAAGCAGTTCCCAAGCTGGTGATTGGGGTTGCCCCAAGGGCACAAATATCAGCGAGAGGGGTTGTAAGCGAAGAAAATGAGAGAGCTGAGGTTTGGGAAGACAGAGAAAGAGGATTAGAGAGGATTTGAAGAGAGTTTTGATGTCTAAACCAGGACTACACATGCTGCTTGTGAGCTATTTGTTGTCTGTCTGGGCTACACTAATTGCAAACATCTGAGAGCAAGCATTTAGAAATTTCAATGGAAGTTCAACATTGCTGCAATAACCCAATGCCTGGTTCAGCTGCGGACATGGCAAGCCACACACTAGTCTTGCACAGAAGGGCTGTATTACGGAGTGTGATATTCGAACATTATCTTATTTTTTAAAAAAATATTTTATTTATTCATTCATGAGAGACAGAGAGACACACAGAGACACAGGCAGAGGGAGAAGCAGGCTCCATGCAGGGAGCCGGATGTGGGACTCGATCCCGGGGCTCCAGGATCACGCCCTGGGCCAAAGGCAGACGCTCAACCACTGAGCCACCCAGGTGTCCCAAAGGTTATCTTATCAACTGTAAATCAAAAGTGTATAAATATTGGAGAAAATGTAAGATCATTAAAAAAAAATGAATGCTTTGTGCTTCTGCACCATTAGAAGCCTTTTGGGCCAAACTTTTAAAAGATGGGAATTGGGTAACCAGACTTGGTAATTCTTCTGATACTTTGACGAGTTAGGTCATCACGATACTCCCATGCGAGGAGATCACGCAGCAGATATTTTTCAATGGTAGATAAGATCTAAGCGCATTAAAAAAAAGTTAGAAGCTTGGAAGAATGGAGAGTCGCTCCAGATTGTTAGGGCATGTTCCATAATGTAATAACAGTCATCCACGAAGTGCTGAGCTGTTGCTGCACATCTGTGAAAAGTTATCACCGAATACTTGTCGAATCTGAGAGTATGTTTTCAGATGTTACTTTGAATATCAAGTGAAGGCCTATGCAACGGCGATTCATAGATTTATCATTCACTTCCTTTATTGAAAGGTAATTTAAATTTAACCTCAACTCATGGGGATATTTCTTTGGAACTGGCAACTGCTGAAGGTCCGAAGATGACATTTGAAGATACATCTCTGCTTTGCTTAATTTTGCATGAAGTTAAAAGCAAATACAATGTGCTCCTGAAATTGCTTTACATCTCTTCTCCTATATTGTCAACAGACCTCCGGCAGAAAGACTTCTCTATTATGAGTGCTAGGAAACAAGCTACAGAAAGAGTTCAGGTAGGCAGCCCGGGTGGCTCAGTGGCTTAGCGCCACCTTCAGTCCCGGGTGTGGTCCTGGAGACCCGGAATCAAGTCCCACGTCAGGCTCCCTGCATGGAGCCTGCTTCTCCCTCTGCTGTGTCTCTGTCTCTCTCTCTCTCTCTCTCTCTCTGTCTCTCTCTCTCTGTGTCTCATGAATAAATAAATAAAATTTAAAAAAAAAAAGAAAGAGTTCAGGTAAACATTGTCCCCTTGACAAATGTGTTGTCAACCTAACCTAGATTAAATTAATCAGTAAAGAAGCAAGCTCAGTTTTTTACATTAAAAAAGCAAGTATTTACACCTTTACATTGTTTATGCAAGGTATGAGTATAGAAGTTGAATAGGAGTAAGAGTATGGGTAATATTGCTATTTTACTTATAACTGCTTACTTAGTCACAATTACGGAATGACTAAACTTACAAACGTAATAATGATTTTGCCAATCACACGTACGCACAATTTCAATGTTGCGTAATTCTTGTAGTTTTTCCCTTTCTTCCTGTGTTGTTTCAGCACTCATTATATTTATTGACATGTAATGTTTGTTGAATCTAATAATAGAAATTGGGCTTGTATTATGTGTATTCTTCAATTTCATTTTTTCTAACTGCTCACTTTTTAAATTTTTTTTTAATTTATTTATGATAGTCACACACACACACAGAGAGAGAGAGAGGCAGAGACACAGGCAGAGGGAGAAGCAGGCTCCATGCACCGGGAGCCCCACGTGGGATTCGATCCCGGGTCTCCAGGATCGCGCCCTGGGCCAAAGGCAGGTGCCAAACCGCTGCGCCACCCAGGGATCCCTAATTGCTCACTTTTAATTGCATTTTACCAAGGTATCAGTCCACAATGTACTGGAGATTTACAAACTCTGGTCGTTCAGTACAAATGGTTTGAGAAGCACCCATGACACCACCCACCACCACTTGGGTCCTTATGAGAAAGCTCAGTAGAGAGTTTCTGTGAGGGCCTACGTTAGCAATCAAGGCTTCTGGAAGGCACTTATATTTTATTTCCATGTAAAGCAGAAGCAGGTCCAGGTTGAGCAGGATCACATGTATTGCTGTTCTAACCTTAGACTGCAGTTAGTATTACTTCCTCAGAATGGAAACCAAGGAAGACTAATGTATTAATTAATTTCAAAGCTGGAAATAATAGATGCTACAAAATTTGTTTGAAATATTAGAAGGAAGAGACACAGCTCTGAGCCCAAGAAGAATGTGGTCCTGAAGGAGAGAAAGATCTGAAGTCAATGTGAGCTCTGGGTCCCACATGATGTGCAGCCAGTGAGGACAAACAAGCGTCTCCCTTGATGTTGCTTATTCCACACATCATCCCAATTCCCTTCCTGACACAACAGCCAAATGTCTCAACACTTTTCCAGAATGATCTCCCACACTTACTGCCTGCCATCCTGGCTCTCTTTGGGTCTCCTCTGCTGGCCACTAGCCTCCCCCACCCCTTGCACTGTCTGGCACCCAAGTCCTCTCCCCTCTCTTGGCTTCAGTGACCCTCCTTTGGTTCTCCTCCCACTTCTGACTCCTCATCTTTAATCTCCTTCACCTTCTGTGTCTTTTCTCTCTACCTTCTCGGAAGGCATTTTCTCTGCACTTCTCTTTTCCATCCCCTTTGAATAGATCATTCAACCTCACGGGTCCCGATGCCCATCCTTCACATTCATGTAAGTCACAGAGCGCAGACACAAGTTTTCCAAAATTCTAATGTTCATGTTGCAGTTCCAATTTTGATAATGATCTCTTAAAAGTTAGTTCGTTTGGGCAGCACCTGGGTGGCTCTGTCAGTTAAGCATCTGCCTTGGGCATGGGTCATGGTCCCGGGGTCCAGGGATGGAGCCCCACATCTGGCTCCCTGCTCACCAGAAAGCCTGCTTCTCCCTCTCCCTCTGCCCCTCCCCCCCGCTCCTGTGCTCTGTCTCTTAAATAAATAAATAAAATCTTTAAAAAAAGTTAGTCGGTTTTCTTGAAAGTAATAGGCTTACTATCATTCATAAATTTTCCAGAAAATATCTGCTAAATACCTAGCTCTGAATGATGAGAGTTTATCAATCCTGCAAGTGGTTCTCCATGAAGCAAGTGGCTAGTTTAGCTCTTATGTCAAGCCATTTTATGGCTTTTCCCTGGCAAGCAGCAACCTACGTTCCCTTTCTGGCAGTGTCACTGCTGAGAAATAATTTGCTTTCTCTTTACATTTAGCCTTAACTATTCCTTTTCTTTGGACCTTGAACTGTGGTGACTTTGTTTTCTGAATCTCAGATCAGAACGCATGGTTTGAAAAAGGGTTTTTATGCCAACCTGAG
This sequence comes from Canis aureus, assembly GCF_053574225.1. Lineage (NCBI taxonomy): Eukaryota > Metazoa > Chordata > Mammalia > Carnivora > Canidae > Canis > Canis aureus. Next base: position 14,729,710 of record NC_135633.1, read on the forward strand.
GTACAAGAAGCAGGCCAAAAGGTAGGTGTGTCTATGACTTTGAGAGTTTGTGTGATGGACCACACAACATTTGAAATTGGAAATCTTCAAAATCCCTGACATAAGTTACACGGGTCGGTGCGAAGTGCCTCCAGGAAGGAAATGGCAAATGATGGCACCGTGTTGGTGCTCCACTTGGAAATGGTTATGGAATGCCTTGAATGTCAGATCTAGCAGAGTCTGATTTAAATTGACATTCCATAATGGGGCTGCTTAGAACTGCCTCATCAACTTTGTCAACAGGCATGGAAATACCAAGTCAAAGAACAGTCTGGTAAAGACCACACCTGCCCTGCCTCTTTGCATACACAGGTGATGAACATTTATACTAGAAATGCTGTGTAGACTATTTATCTGCCTATTTTGGAGGTGGATCTGATATGGTCATGTGATCACAGGTACCACCTGTTGGGGAGACAAGACTCATAATTAATCCATGTTTGGTGGACAAGTGAGAAAAATGGGGCATTGTTGAGAGAAGGAACTGATTATAGTCCTTATGCCTCACCCATCTGGCTGTATTAAAACACTTGCACGCCCCAACATATGGTTACTAGCTTGAAAGGAGGGAGAGGATTACAAGATACAAATGATAAATGGACTCCACAGCTTCCCTCTGTGGCCAATATGGGAGGAGCCAAATGTTTAAATTTTCTTAAAAATGTTCTTGGAGAAAAGGGTCTTTTACCTTTAGTCCCAATTTTGTCACTGGGACATTTGAGGCTTTTGTCGAACATGCCACTTCTTTATTCCCTCAAACAAGAATCATAAATATTTCTATCCATTTGCCTTTTTTCTTTTTTTTTTTCCTTAAAGATTATTTTTAGGTAATCTCTACACCCAATGTGGGGCTTGAACTCACAACCCTGAGATGAAGAGTCACGTGCTCTACTGACTGAACCAGTAGAGCACCCCTGCTTTTTTCAGGATATATATTATATATATATATATAATAAATAATTATATATATATAAAGATTTTATTTATTTATTTATGAGAGACACAGAGAGAGAGGCAGACACACAGACAGAGGGAGCCTGATGGAGTCCCAAAGGCAGACAGATGCTCAACCACTGAACAACCCAGGTGCCCTCAGTATACGTATATTAATTGATGTTTGATAATGGTTTGGAATTTTTTTAATTTAATTTATTTTATTTTTATTTTTTATTTTTATTTTTTAAAGATTTTATTTATTTATTCAGAGAGAGAGAGACACACACATACACACACACACACACAGGCAGAGGGAGAAGCAGGCTCCATGCAGGGAGCCCGATGTGGGACTTGATCCAGGGTCTCCAGGATCACACCCCAGGCTGCAGGCGGCGCTAAACCGCTGTGCCACAGGAGCTGCCCATGGTTTGGAAATTTACAGAAGAAATATCATCTATATTTGAGCTCTTCTTACTGTATTATTATAATTTCTCTTGTACTACTTAATTGGTATAAGGGCAATATTCCCTTATACCAATAGGACTATTACAGAGAAAAAAAACTGACGCAGAGAGTGACAAAGGGACGCATCCAAGGGCACAACTCTAATAAATGATGTTGCTGAGTCTACTTGTCTGATCCCAAAGCCTGTGTTCTTCACCATTTTGCTTTACTGTAGTAAAATGGGAAGAACTTAAGAGAAGACCTATGTCCACAGCCAGCTCCATGGTGAACTAATGTGTAACTTTGGACAAGGCCACACAATCCTTTGGTTGTAAGTTTTCTCATTTCTAAAATTCTCATTTCTCATTTCTCATTTCTAAAATGATAATACGTGCCCTCCTTAACATGGTTGGTGAGGATAAAAAGACTATGGCTTCCTTGAGAGAAGGAATTGTAGGATTTATAACTGTAATTTGAGCCCAACCGCAGTACTTAATAGAGAATATTTTTAATGATTACACACATACATCAATGAATGAATGAGACAGTGATTATATAAAGTGATGGAGGTGAAGGCACCTTGAAAAACTGTAGATCATGTTATAAGGGCTTGTTCTTCACTTGCCTATGAAGTCCTGAATGAAATTTTTTTCATGAAGTTTTTTTAGTTAAACTTTTAATTTTGAGGTCACTAAGGATTCATATGTGATTGTAAGAAACAAAACAAAGAGATTCCATGTGCCTTTACCTGATTTCCCTCAATGATGACATCTTGCAAAAACTAGAGTATGATATCACAACCAAGTTATTAATATTGATACAGTCAAGACACAGAATGTTCCATCACAAGGATCCCTCATGCTGCCCTTTTAAGCCACATCCACTTCTCTTCTGCTCCCACACCCTCTTCCTTGTCTACTAATCTGTTCTCTGTTTCTATAATTTTGTCCACATCAAGAATTTTATATAAATGGAATCATACAATATGTAGCCTTTGAGGTTGCCTTTTTCACTCAGCATATTTCTCTGGAATACCTCTCGTAATTTTAATCTGAATTTCCTAATGACTAATAATGTTGAATATCTTTTCATGTATTTACTTTCCATCTGTCTCTCATCTAGTGAAATGTCCCTTCATGTCTTTTCCACATTTTCCAGGTGGATTTTTTTTTTAACTGTTGAGTTTTGAGAGTTCTTTATATATTCTAGACTAGCTTTAGCTATTCTAGACTAGCCCCTTGTCAGACATGCGGTTTACAAATATTTCCTGCCAGTCTGTATTTTGTCTTTTCATCCTCTTCAGAGGAGCTTTTCTAGCACAGGAGTTCTTTTTTTTTTTTTAGATTTTATTTATTCATGAGAGTCAGAAAGAGAGAGAGAGAGAGAGAGAGGCAGAGATAGAGACAGAGACACAGACAGAAGGAGAAGCAGGCTCTCCAGGTCTCCAGGATCACGCCCTGGGCTGAAGGTGGCGTTAAACTGATGAGCCACCTGGGCTGCCCTAGCACAAGAGTTCTTAAATTAAACAAAATTGGATTTTTAAAGATAATAAATTTGTGTTGTTTCAAGCCACTCAATTTGTAGTGGTTTGTCACAGCAGCAAAAGAAAATGAATACAGCTTTTTCCCATCTTTTTACTTTCAACCTGTTTATATCATTCTTGGAAGTGAGTTACTTTTAGGAAGTGAATAGTTGAGCTGTGTTTTTATTTTTATTTTTTAATTTATTTTTATTTTTTTATGAGCTGTGTTTTTAAATCTACTCTGCTAATCTTTATCTTTTAATTGTATTTAGACTATTTATATTTGATATTATTATTAATATATTGGGCTTAAGTCTACCTTTTTATTTTTTATTTTCTGTTCTGTTTTTCTATTTTTGTTTTCCCTGCCTTCCTGTGGATTACTTCAACATTTCTTTAAATTTCATTTTATCTATTCTATTTTTGAGTGAGCCTGTTTGATGGCTTTTTTAGTGGTTGTTCTAGATATAACACTATATATATAACCTATAAGAGACAATTGTGTCATTATTTTACCAGTTTGAGTGAAATGTAGAAATCTTATTTCCTTTTACTTCCTTTTACCTTTCCCTATTTATAAAATCATTGCTTTAAATATTTCCTCTCATATTTAGGACTATATCAGACAATGTTACGATTTTGCTTCAACCATCAAAGATAATTTAGCAAACTAAAGAGGAAATGCAAAGTTTATTGCATTTACCTATATTTTGCTTACATAATTACCCAGAATAGAGGGAAAAACCATATTCTTTCTTCCTTATTGATGTTCTAAGATTCCTTCTATTATTTTGTCCTTTCTACTTAAAGAATTTCCTTTAGCCGTTCTTTGGGGTAAGTAGGCTGATGACACATTTGTTAGTTTTCCTTCAACTGAAAATGTCTTGATTTTCCCTTCATGTCTAAAGGGTATTTTTGCTGGGAATAAGATTATGAGTTGACAGTTCTTTTCTGTCGGTAATTGAAAAATATTGTGCCATTTTATCTTAGCCTTCATGGTTCCTGATAAGAAAGTCACTGTTATTTGAATTCTTTTTCTCTTATAGATAAGAATTGTTTTTCTCTCCTTGCTTTCAAAAGTTTTTCTCTGTCTTTAGATTTCAGTAGTTTGACTAGTATGTGTTTTGCTTTGGGTTTGGTTTTTTTTTTTTCCCCCAGAAGTTTATCCCAATGGGGTTCCCTAAACTTCTTACATCTGTGGGTTTATGTCTTTTTTTCAAATTTTGGATGTTTTCAACCATTTTTTTTTTAAGATTTAACTTATTTATTCATGAGAGACACAGAGAGAGAGAAAGAGGCAGAGACACAGGCAGAGGGAGAGCAGGCTCCATGCAGGGAGCCTGACGTGGGACTTGATCCTGGGTCTCCAGGATCAGGCCCGGGCTAAGGCTGCACTAAACCACTGAGCTACCTGGGCTGCCCTCAACCATTATTTCTTGGAGTAACTTTTTTCTTTTCTCCTTCATCTCCTTCATCTCTTCTTATCAATAACATAAATTTTAGATTTTCTTATAATGCCACACACCCCTATGGTATCCTAGAAAGAACATTCAATAATTGGTTTTGTCATTTCAAAGTCTTTCAGAGACTTTCCTGACAGTTGGTTTTAACAAATCTTTTTTTCTAGTCCCTCTATGGCATCCCCTGTGCTAGGTGCTGAGTTGCAGAGATGCATAGGGCACACTCTCTGCATGTAAAAAGCATATGGTCCCCTGTAAGAGTCAGATACATAGACAAAATATCCTTACTGTGTATATGCTAACTAGAGGTATTCATTTAAACCAGAGATGGGCAAAATTTTGGTACAAGTAGTAAATATTTTAGGCTTTGTAAGCCAAGTGGTCTTCATGATGACTATTTATTTCTGCCATTTTAGTGTGAAAGCAGCCATAGACAATAGATAAGTGAGTAGATATGGCTATGTTCTGATAAAACTTTTTAAAAAACAGGCAGTGAGTCTTTTTGTGGTCTATTGGTCTATTGGTGACCAATAAAAAGCTCGGTGACCCCTGATCTAGCCTTTATTTTATGCCTTTCTGACTTTCTATGTAAAAGAAGGTGGTTATAAGAATTACATTAGTTAATATTTGTAAAGTGCTCAGAACAAGGTGTGGCAAATATTAAGGTTTGTATGATGTTGGTTTTTAGCTCTCGTTTCCCATCCAGCCCTCTACCCTGTTCACATGGCCCACCTGAGGATTAGGTGTAGCTCATGATGGGTATGTGCTCAAAGACTAAAAGGGGAACCATTATCAATGTATGTGCTCATTACTTAGCTGGTCACTTCAACAGTAACCTAAATGAAGAGCTTACCAAGTCCGTTGCTACCTGGAGCATCCATGATTCTGTAAGCATCCCTCTGCTTTCATCTTTCCCAGAGAGGAGTGGGGTTGGGGAAAGAGAATTTGTCCTGGAGTTAGGAGATCCAGATCTGCATCTGCATGGAGATCTGGATCTCCTAACTCCACCCGTTTAGCTTCATCTCATTGACCTATATATCCTTGTGTTTAAAATGAGAATGATGATCCACCCTTCACGGGATGATTGTAGGAATTAAATAAGATGAGGTGTATGAATAGTACCTTGCAAACCATAAAGTACTCTGCAACTGCTGGTAATTATTGGCATTATTAGGCTATAAAGACTCTCATTCATTCATGAGTTCCTTTCCCACAAAGTTTTCAGCCTCTGTGGTGGGAAGGGTGGCACTTACAGAGGCACTAAAGATCCGACACCCAAGGAGAAAAGGGAATTGTTACCTAGCAAGCTTTTGTTGCACTAAATGGTACCTCTGTGACTTTCCAAATTTTACATGCTTCAGTGTAGCCAAAGAGGAAACAATTTACCTTTTTCTTGTCCTGGTGTGTTATATAATTGCCTGCTAAGTGATAGCAATTGAAAGAAAGCTGAGTTTGCAATGAAATTAAAAGACTGCCACTTTGGCAGTGCTGCTGAGGACCTAAAGGTCCTCAGGCTGGGACCTCGAACAGGAATCCAATTCAATACAGTTCAATTCAACTCAACTCAACTCAACTCAACTCAACTCAACTCAACCCAACTCAACCCAACCCAACCCAGCCCAATCCGATCTGATCCAACCCAATCCAATTCAACTTGATTTAGTAAACTGAGCTTTGCTATTTGCTAGACTTTGTGCCAGGCACAAGGGACCAAAAAACTATGACACTGGTGCTGTCCTCCTGGAACTAGTAAACTCCAAGTTATAGTGTGGAAGGAGCTAGGCTAGAAGAAACCTTAAAGTGGGAAAAAAAGACAAGGTTTCTTCTTCATGGGGCTTGCTGTCACCTCAGGAGCAGGAGAGCAGGAGAGATTTACAAGGGTGATGAGAAATAAGGCTGTCTTTGGCTGTTTTTTCAGAGTCGCATTCCTAGGGGTGTGTGACTACCAGCAGGGACTCTGACATTAGCAGGCACCTAAAGAGGTTTTTTTTCCCTCCCATTTAAAAAATATGTCTCCACCTTTTTAATGGCTATTTTTGTTTCTTCCAATTGAGATGCTGGCCCAATTTTAAAAATACTTGATTTTAACAGCTTCATAAAGGGAAGCTTTATGAGTTTAGTTTTGCTGACCATTTCCTCGTTTGAAAAGTGGAAGAAAGCAAGAAGGTTTATGGTTCAAGATTTACTTCTGTCAGAAAAAGTTGTCAAAAAAATGCTTTGCAGTAGAAAAAAATTACTCGTTGCCCTGTCTAGTGCATCCTTTGGTCATCTTACTTTTCATTATAGGTAAGCAAATTTACAAATCTTAGGTCATAGAAAAGTAAAAGCAAATGATTCTTATCTCTAAAATGCAAGTGAATCGTGTGGATGGGGTAGTAATATTCCTTATTGCCTATATATGTGTGATTCTTTGAATTCTCCTTTGAGCCACTTGCCACATCTTACCCTTATTAGGTGAGTTACATGAAACCTTTAATATGTGTTCATTTTATATTTGTGTGAGTGATGATTTTATCTTTTTTTTAATACCTTTTAAAACTTTTCATGTGGAAAAAAAAATAAAACTTTTCATCTGGGAAAGAACTGGCTGGTGATGTGGAGACATAGAACATGAGGAAATTAAGATGCGTTGAGTGCCAAACCTTTATGTGCATTGTTTTGTTGAATTCACACAACAGTCTTATACCTTTGGGTACTGCTTTTTTTTTTTTTTTAAACCAAGGTCCCATATTTGTTATGTTAACAAGGATTATGTTCATGAGAATGATAGGCCATGTTATGGGGTGAATCCTGCTCTCTCAAAGTTCATATGTTGAAGTTCTAACAACCCATACTTCGGAATGGGACCTTATTTGGAGATAGAGTCTTACAAAGGGAATTCAGTTAAAATGAGGTCATTAGGGTGGGCCCTAATCCAGTATGACTGGTGTCCCTAGAAGAAGGGGATATTTAGAGACACGCACACAGAGAGAACTAACCCATGTGAGGATGAGGCAGAGACATGAATGATGCATCTAGAGGCCAAGAAACCCCATAAATTGCCAGCAAACACCAGGAGTTAGAAGAGAGGCCTGGGACAGATTCTCCCTCCCAGCCCTCAGAGGGAACCCACCTGGCCAACACCTAGACCTTGGACTTTCAGATTGCAGAACTTAGACAATAAATTTCTACTGTTTTAAGTCACCCAGTTTGGGACACTCTATTACCACAGTAAAACCACAGCAAACCAATACAGGCCATAACAAATTCTTTATATTTTCCTATTTTAAAGAATCATTTATATTTAATTATATATGCAAGGGACCCTCCAGGGCAGCGAGGCCCAGTCCCCACTGTGAGGTCACAAGTTCACAGTGAGGACTCAGTCATCACCAGCCTGAGCATCTGACAGACACTTGACCTCAGTCATGGGGATTTGTAGGCAGGGGATTGATGCATGTGCCACTTAGATGAGGGACCAAAGAGTGGAGATGTATCACCTTCTTCTCATCAGACTCACATGACAAAACAGCCCTGTCCCCTGGTTTTCACCAGCCATAATGGAACACATTCACTTCTGCCGTAAGTTCACTGGCATTTGCTCGATCCAAACGAAATAGTGTTACTTTTTCCTCCTGGAATGCTCCCCAAAAAACAATACCTTTGGGAGGGGTTGTTTTATTCCAACTGTTAAAGGGAAGCACCCTGAGAGCAGGAGAGCGCCCTGAGCTCGTTGATGTTTGTAAAGGGCCTGGCTGGTGTGTGCAAGTGTGGGAGGAGAGAGTGGAAGTGGGGACATCACGTTGGAGGCTTAGTCCATCACAGTGGACGAAGGGGGAAAGGATGCTGAGCTAGATCCCGAGGCAGCAGTAGAAACAGTAAGAAATTATCAGGGTCGGGATAGTTCAAGGAAGAATGGGTAGGACTTGCTGGAGAATTAGATGTGGCAGGTAAGGGAAAGAAAAATCAAGGATGGCTCCATGTTGTTTTTTCTTTCCCTGATAAACTGGATGGATAGCCAATTAACGAGGAAGGGGTGGGGGCTTCAGAGAGGGCTTCATTTTTATGCCTCCTATGAAGGTAAATGCTGGGAAGGGACCCGTTTGGGCCTGGTCTTTGGGAAACCAGATTTCAAGCCATTCCTGGAAGACTAAGGGCTCATTCTTCCTTCAGATAAATAATGTTAGTTATACGCTAATTGTGACAAAGTGCTGTGCAGGCTGCCAAGGGTGTTGCTAATCTCCTGGACATAAACCATGGGGTGGAGGCCCAGAGATGTGGATTCTGAGGAGACAGGAGAGCCCTTCAGCACACCTGTCTGGAAGAAGTGTTACGGATTCAGAAGGACTGGCAGGTTGATAGGAAGCTTTTCAGCCAGTGAAAGCTCTGGAACAAAGATGGTTACCTCTGGTCAGGGAGCCCCAAGTATAGAATCCCAGTGATGGGATCTCATCCTGACTTCCTGTGCTTTCAGGAATCCAGTTCCCAACTAGATCTCTTGCTGACACCCTACTCCGCTCTACATTTGAGACTCATCCTTCCATCCCCAGGGCCTACACAGTGCTTCACATAAGGAGGCATTCAATAAACTTTATCAAATAAATGAAGCAAAGATGCTATGGAAGTAATTCCTTTTTTCTTTTCTTTCCTTTTTTTTTTGTTTTTGTAATTCCTTTTCTAATCAGACTAACAAGTTGGCAAATAAGTGGATACTGTAGAGATGGTGTACCTTGATTTCAACAACACAGTTGAGAGAACTCTCCTTATATTTTGAGATTATCACGGAAAGATCTGGAAATAAATATAGGTTGGATGAGGAGATAATCGGCTTAGGAGAATTAATTACTGTTGGCTTATTATATAAAAGGGACACTGATATTTGAATTACTACACACATGGGAGGCTCCTCAAGTGACCTCCAGACACCTCTGATTTAAGCCCTGTCCTGAGTAACATTCTTAGAAATGACTTGGATAAATATGTAGGAAATCAAGAATCAAAAAATTTGCAGCTATTTTAAAACTGAGAAGCCAGGTAAATGCCACGGAGCTCATAATCAAGATTCAAAAAAGTATCTAAATGGGGACACCTGGGCGACTCAGTGGTTGAGCATCTGCCTTTGGCTCAGGTTGTGATCATGGGGTCCTGGGATCGAGTCCTGCCTCAGGCTCCCTGTGGGGAGCTTTTCCTTCTGCCTATGACTCAGCCTCTCTCTCTGTGTCTCTCATGAATAAATAAATAAAATCTTTTAAAAAGTATCTAAGTGGATTTTGATTCTGTATGACAACTAACAAGATTATATGTAATAAGAATAAAACTCTTTTTAGTGTAGCAAATACATGAACAAGAAGAGAATGAAGGACTCGTGGATTTTCAGCAGTTCATCTAGAAAGAGCAGCTCCTACTGGCAGATTAGGATATACCTGTGCTTCAAAAAACACCCCGGTGGATGTTCCGCACCCCCCCCACCCCCCCTCACCCCCCCACCCCCCCCCACCCCCCGCTCTTTGCAAAAGCATCTCAAGACTCCAGTGTATGAAAGTTCTCTTGCTCTGGCAACATTCAAGATGCCCACAGCTGGTGTTGTGTCAGCCCCAGGGTGTGGTGAGCCACAGTTGACCCAAAAAGCCAGGTGTAATTCCTGGGCACTGCGGTCCGGAGCCCTGGTCTCTGGACACACCTCGGCGCCGCTCACTCCCTGCTCCCTGCTCACTCCCAGACGGCCTTCTGCCCGGTAGCTGAAGCTCTTCCCCCTGACTCAGACCCTCCCCAGCATGGATCCACAGCCAGCTCCCTCCAGGAGCAGAGGGAAGTCACCCAAGTGACAGCCCCCTGCAAAGTTTCCATTAGTCACCTGGGGTTTCTGAAAGCCAACAGGCCTGGCCGGGGACAAGGAAACCGGAAGACCTGCTGCTCCCCTTTCCTGAGACTAATGGCTGTGGGGTATTGCGATGGACCCAAAGCCCTTCTGGGAAAGGGTGCCCTGTTTATCTTTGGAGCCTGCCAGCCAGTGGAGTGCAGAGTGCTACCTGCTGAGTGCTAACTGCTCAGTGCTAACTGCTGACTGCTCAGTGCTAACTGCTGACTGCTCAGTGCTAACTGCTGAGTGCTGAGTGCTAACTGCTGACTGCTCAGTGTTAACTACTGACTGCTAACTGCTCAGTGCTAATGCTCAGTGCTAACTACTGACTGCTAACTGCTGAGTGCTAACTGCTGAGAGCTAACTGCTGAGTGCTAACTGCTGAATGCTAACTGCTGAGTGCTAACTACTGACTGCTAACTGCTCAGTGCTAACTGCTCAATGCTAACTGCTCAGTGCTAACTGCTGAGTGCTGACTACTAACTGGTGAGTGCTAACTGCTGAGTGCTAACTGCTGAGTGCTAACTACTGACTGCTAACTGCTCAGTGTTAACTGCTCAATGCTAACTGCTCAGTGCTAACTGCTGAGTGCTAACTGCTGAGTGCTGACTACTAACTGCTGACTGCTAACTGCTGAGTGCTGACTACTAACTGCTGACTGCTAACTGCTGAGTGCTAACTGCTGAGTGCTAACTACTGACTGCTAACTGCTCAGTGCTAACTGTTCAATGCTAACTGCTCAGTGCTAACTGCTGAGTGCTAACTGCTGAGTGCTGACTACTGACTGCTAACTGCTCAGTGCTAACTGCTGAGAGCTAACTGCTGAGTGCTAACTGCTGAGTGCTAACTACTGACTGCTAACTGCTCAGTGCTAACTGCTCAATGCTAACTGCTGAGTGCTAACTGCTGAGTGCTGACTACTAACTGCTGACTGCTAACTGCTGAGTGCTAACTACTGACTACTAACTGCTGAGTGCTGACTACTAACTGGTGAGTGCTAACTGCTGAGTGCTAACTACTGACTGCTAACTGCTCAGTGTTAACTGCTGAGTGCTAACTACTGACTGCTAACGGCTGAGTGCTAACTACTGACTGCTAACTGCTGAGTGCTAACTACTGACTGCTAACTGCTCAGTGCTAACTGTTCAATGCTAACTGCTCAGTACTAAGTGCTGAGTGCTAACTGCTCAGTGCCAACTACTGAGATCTAACTGCTCAGTGCTAACTACTGAGATCTAACTGCTCAGTGCTAACTACTGACTGCTAACTGCTTGGTGCTAACTGCTGAGTGCTAACTGCTGACTGTTAACTGCTCAGTGCTAACTGCTGAGAGCTAACTGCTCAATACTATACTGCTGAGTGCTAACTGCTCTATGCTAACTGCTCAATGCTAACTGCTGAGTGCTAACTACTGACTGCTAACTGCTGAGTGCTAACTTCTCAATGCTAACTGCTCAGTGCTAACTGCTGACTGCTAACTGGTGAGTGCTAACTGCTGAGAGCTAACTGCTCAGTGTTAACTGCTGACTGCTACTGCTCACTGCTAACTGCTGAGTGCTAACTACTGACTGCTAACTGCTGAGTGCTAACTGCTCAATGCTAACTGCTCAGTGCTAACTGCTGACTGCTAACTGCTGAGTGCTAACTGCTGAGTGCTAACTGCTGAGAGCTAACTGCTCAGTGCTAACTGGTCAGTGCTAACTACTGACTGCTAACTGCTGAGTGCTAACTGGTGACTGCTAACTGCTCAATGCTAACTGCTCAGTGCTAACTGCTCAGTGCTAATGGAGGGTCGTGTCGGGTTCCAGCCCACAGAGCTGGAGAAGGCTGCTGGACAGAAAGAAATGCCCCTCTTCTGTGGTCAGCATGGTCTGCTGTCCAGCAGGGTGGCACCGTGCGGCCTGTGATGCCTGCTTCTCTAGTCTCTGCGGTGGAGCCAGGTGGCAGTGGCCGGGAGGCGCTGCCCTCTGCTGTAGGGACACCTCGGTGGGTCAAGGCCAAGGAGACTCCGGCTCAGGAGTTGCTGGTGAAAGGCACTTTTCAGCCCTGGGGCATCAGCCCGAGGGAAGGCCTCTCCCTCTGCAGAAGGAGCCCCTGGGAACCAAACCTGTGAGGGGCTGGGCTGGAGACCAGGGGCCAGAAGAGAAGAAAGTCACGGTTGTGCGGTTGTGCGTAGTCTCTCCTCCTGCATCCCCGTGCCCACCCCTCCCCCCAAGTGGCCTGACTCATCCATAGGACACTCTCCTGGAATTCCCTCTTCTCACTCAAAGAGATTTGAATAATTATGAAAAAGAAGAAAAGAATAAGGAAGAAAAAAATAGAAAAGAAAAAAGAAAGGAAAACCATATATGGTCTATTTTCCTCTTCGGGAAGTTAGCTCTAGTTACAAACACTAGAAAGCTGTGTCCACACTGTGCCAACACAATGGGCAGAAAGTGAACCAGACAACTCTCTCTCCTCCTCCGTGTGTGTGTGTGCACGTGTGTAAATGAATCCCAGTGGACCAATAGCCAGTTTTGTTGTTTCGGTAAAAAGGAAAGAAGGTGCCTAACACACCAACCTGCATTAATTATGAATGCCTATCTATTCCTGAATGCAGATCTCAGAACCAGACAGGCATGGAAATTCCACTTAGGAGACTTGGCAACTCCCTGACTTTGGCTAACTCCCATAATCTCTTGGAGGATCAGGTGAGAATTCCTCACTTGAAAATTGGGCTAACAAGCCTGGTTCCTAGCCAATGGTGAATATTAGATGAGATAGCATGTGTAAAATATCCTAACTCAGTGAGGGACGCGTAGAGGTGAGTCTGGAGAGGGACCCCGGGACTGAGTCTGGCAGCCTTGGAAGCGGTAGGAAGTATCTTGTCTTTATCCTTAAAAGCAATGGGAATTCAAAGAAGATTTTAAACAAGGTGGAGACTCAGGGCTGTGGCATGGAGAAGGCATTGCCAGAGGTGGGCAAGGTCAAGGTCAGCAGCAAGGAGATCTGTGGGGTGTCAGGACAGTTCAAAAGACTCCAGACAGTTTCTGGGCTTTGACCCTCTGTGATTTCCTGGCTTTTGGCCCTTGTCTCAAATTCCATGAAACTTTTTTGACCTTCAGTTTCCTGAAATTGGATTCAACCACTGTGAAGTTTACTCCTTAGATCAAATTCCAGCTTTAGTTTTATTTGCTTAAATCAATGTTTATTGAGTGCCCATCATGTGCTAAGAACTCTGGAGCCTGAGTGTAGAGTTTAATCGAATAGAGGGATGGCAAGTAGGTTTCAACCTGTGTTGGAAGGATTCTAGGGCCTCACAGTCAAGAGAGCCAGGACTTAGCCATGCTAAGAAGACTTAGCATGTCTTCTACAGGCGAGGGGTGCGTTGGCAGCACATTTGTCACATATTCACCATCTCTGGTCTAATGGTTCCCAGCTCCTATATTCTACCCTCACTCCATACTGTCCCGCTCAAACTCTATTACCTTCAGACAGCACCCACTAGTCTGCCCAGAAACTATTGGGAAAGAGGCTTTCTTTTACCATGGAGACTGCTATGCTCAAGCAGTGTGCTAGCTGACAGGAAGCTCCATGTGGAGAGGACAAGTCTGATAATGAACACAAGGAAAGCAGAGTTGAACAGGAGTAATAGTTTCAAGCTTTGAAGTGCTGGATCTCGCAATGCTGGAAGCTTTCATCCAGGGGAGATGCATGGATGTGTGCCCACGATGGGGGTGAATTACTACACCCTGGGGGGAGCTGAAACTCAACCCAGGCAGTAACCACATACAGAGAGCATAGCAATGGTTGGAGCAAGGTAACGGAGTTAACAACTGACAACTAAAATAGGTTTTGGACAGGTGAGTGTTTCTTGGGAGATTTCAGAAAAGATTGGAAAAGGGAACCTAAAGGCTTAGGGGCAGCTAAAAGTGGGTATGCCTTCCCATGCTCATTCTTTCCCATCCATAGGGCTGGAAGCAAAAGGTTCGGGAAGGCAAAGTTACAAGACAGAAGTCTCTGGCTTCTTGAGTCATCCTTTGGAGGGGAGCTCCTCAGGAGTCCTCCAACCCACATCAAGTTGTGAAGAGAAACACATTCTGTATGCCATACCACTGAATGTTTGAGGTTTATTTGCTATGTTAGCTTATCCTGTATTGATCAATCATTTACAAAGAACGTCAAGAAATGGCTAAACTTCCATTGCCCAAGGGTTTAGAAAGGATTATCTATATACCGCCCATTAGAAAAAATCTTTACCACTTACTTGCTCATGCACTATTTATTTTGTTGATGATAATGCAAGGTTAAGCTAGGCCAAGAGTTTGGTGAGATGAATACTTTCACACACTGCTTACATTGTAAATTTCTGGAAGGTTTTGGAAAGCAAGCTGGCAACATTTATACCCTCTGAGCAGGTAATTCTACTGCCAGGAATCTAGCTAAAGGAATGTAAAGCAAATGTACGAGAAATGTGAGAAATGTGTGTAAATAATAGTGTGCAAAGCCATTTATGGTCATCATGGAAACAATGTAAATTTGCAGTAGTAAATTTTCAGCAGTAGTAAATTTTTCAGGGAAATTGTGGTATCTGCATCAAATGGAATATTATGTGTCAGTTACATTTGTACTTATGAAGCCAAAGTACATAGCGTGAAGAAATGTTTATACTATGTTAGTGAAGCATCAGGAAAACCCTGCTACTCTGTGTATAATTTTTTTTTAAAGATTTTATTTATTTACTCATGAGACACACACACACACACACACACACACACAGAGAGAGAGAAAGAGAGAGGCAGAGACACAGGCAGAGGGAGAAGCAGGCTCCACGCAGGGAGCCCGACGTGGGACTCGATCCCGGGTCTCCAGGATGACACCCTGGGCCGAAGGCAGGCACTAAACTGCTGGGCCACCCGAGTTGCCCAACTCTGTGTATAATATTTATTAGGAATAGAATAGAAGAAAACACACCCAATTTAACAGTTATAGTGGTTTCTGTCTTACCCATAGGATTACATGGAATTTCTGTTTTCTCCTGTGGATCTTCCTGTATTTTTAGTTTTAAAGAATGTTGATATATTATTTCCTATAACAAAGAAAAAAAATCACAAAAAGCTTTATTCAAAAATATTATGCCAAAGTGTTCCCCAAAGTTTTGCCAGTGGGCTTCTCAGAGGTGAGGTTGTGCTTCTTGAGATATATTCAGGAGATGTTCTTTACCCAGGTCTTTAAGTGGAGCCCTTACCCAGTGGCCACTAAATCCTTCATCAGGAACGCCTCATGCCACTACTTAGTGTCTGAGCATGTACTAAAGGCAGGAATCAGGGTAAATGATTTGTCAGTTGGGGAGAATTTTGTTAGTGAGTCTCACCCCCACCTAACCTCTGACCTGTGTTTGGGAAAGAGAGACAGAGAGAGAAGGGAGTGCTCAGGGAAAAAGATAGGATGGGTGGGGTGAAAAGCAGGAGCAAGAGGGAAAAGGTTCAGGAAGAGAGAAAGAATACGAAGGCAGCAGAGTCTGGCAGCAGAGTCTGGAAACTTCTGGTACCGCAGAGAGATGCCAGTAGGGAGCCTGCAGCAGAATAATCAGAATTATTGAATGACAGGTAGAAGGTGCTTGAATAATTGCAAACAAGGAGACTGAGAATTCCTTGTAATTATTTCAAAGGCCTGATGGACCGCTAGATAGAGGTATGCATCCTACTGTAACTGGTCCAGGTTAGGATTACCAAATAATAATTTAAAGAGGTGAACATCTGACCACCCAAATATAACTGAAATGAAGATATTCCCTTACCCTAGAAAGGAAAAATTGGATATTAGTATCACATCAGTGTTGTGTGCTTTTCACTACATGTTTTAACATTCCCATGTGCCTCCAGAGATGTGAAAGGAAATATTTGATAAAGAAAAAACTGGATGTAGGGTTTTCCCATAACTAATATACTTAGTACAGTGTGGCGAATTGGAGGGCTGGGTGAAACCATGGAGTCAACAGCTTC
The DNA here is from genome assembly GCF_053574225.1 of Canis aureus. Taxonomy (NCBI): domain Eukaryota; kingdom Metazoa; phylum Chordata; class Mammalia; order Carnivora; family Canidae; genus Canis; species Canis aureus. Next base: position 14,745,934 of record NC_135633.1, read on the forward strand.
ATCCATGCTTTACTCACTCATTCCTTCATTCATTCATCTACTGATTCATTCAGCCCCTGTGTGCTGAGAATCAACTGAAAGGTACCAGGTGCTGGAGACACAGAGATGAATCAGTTCTCTATTTTCAATGAGCCCAGAGTCTAATGGTTAAGGTGACCATGCAAATAACCCAACTATTACGTGGTGTGAGAATTACTGTAATGATAAAACGCACCAAGTGTGGAGAGCACACCCCTGATGGGATAACATATTCATGGACACGTAGGAGTTTCTGGGTCAAGAGAGTAGGAAGGGAATTTCAGGCGATGTCAAGAGCATGCCAGGCAAAGCTAGAGAGGTGAGAGGTGGATCCTGTTTGGGGGACCAAGAGATATTGTGGCTGAAGCTTAGGTGTGGGGAGTGACAGCCTCTGACTCTGAAGCTAGACTGGGAATTATCTCCTGCACACAGTAGCAGTTCTCAACCTTGGTCGAGCATTGATTGGGAAGTTTAAAAAATATTGATGTTGGAACCTCAGCCAAAAATTCTTTTTTTTTTTTTAATTTTATTTATTTATGATAGTCACATAGAGAGAGAGAGAGAGGCAGAGACACAGGCAGAGGGAGAAGCAGGCTCCATGCACCGGGAGCCCGACGTGGGACTCGATCCGGGGTCTCCAGGATCGCGCCCTGGGCCAAAGGCAGGCGCCAAACCGCTGCGCCACCCAGGGATCCCCTCAGCCAAAAATTCTGATTTCATTGGTCTTGTGAGTGGCTTGGGCATTGGGACCCTGAAACCTCTTCAGGTCACTCTAATGTGCAGCTAGGCTTGAGAACCATTACTCAAAGAGGTGGAAAGTCCTAGAATCAGTGTATTTTCATTAATATTACTTTGGCACCAATACAGGACAGAGACTGGTGGCAAAAAAAGCACATTAGAGACTAACTATAAATGTCAGGTAAGAGAGGATGAAGGTCTTTTTTTTTTTAAGATTTGTTTATTTTAGAGTGAGTGAGAGAAAGTGAGAGTATGCACAAGCAGGGGGAGAAGCAGAGGGAGAGGGAGAAGCAGGCTCCCCAACTGAGCAAGGAGCCTGATGTGGGGCTTGATCCCAAGACCCTCAGATCATGACTTGAGCTGAAATCAAGAGTCAGATGCTCAACCAACTGAGCCACCCAGGGCCCCTAAGAGGATGAAACTCTTAAACATGAGGAAGAGGGAGAGGAACAGATCTGAAAATTATCAGGAAGGGAGAATCGGTGGGCTGGGGTGGCATGAAGGGGGGAAAGAACAAAATCAGGTATTCTGATTTTCTGGGTGACTGCTGGTGCCTTCCCTGAGATAGGAAACCCAGGAGAGAAAACAGAGTTGGTGCACGTTGAGGCATCTGGGAAGCAGGAGTGGATGTGGTAAGTTCAACTTGTCTTGTTGAGTTTGAGGTGCTTGTCTAAGTTTTCCATCACTTTATAGGCTTTTCCAGTTGGGTGGCTACTGAAGATCAGATTGCTCAATATCCATTCCAATCTTCTTCTAGATGCTTTCTGATAATGCAGAAGGTGGAAAAGAAAAGAATTCTTAAAAAAGTACTAATCCCCCAGGAATTGTGCCTCTCTGCATTTTCTCCATTTGCAGTAAGGGCACAGAGCTTGGTGAGAACTCTCAGTCATTTAGTCCTGATCCATGTTTTATTTGCACATTTTGTATTTCAAAAAAAGGCGATGATAAGCTTCCCATTTACCTCCAAAGAAACCAACATTACTTGTTTTTTTTTAAATAAAAATGACATGTGAGAGGTAAGAAGAATTTTACATTTTCCAGAACATTTAGACTCATTTTTATTTGCTTTTCCAAAATAAAGATTATTGGATAATAAATTTACACTATGGCCACAGGAAATAAAAATAAATAAAATCCTCAATTTTTGTTGCAGGAAGAGTATTGAGTCATTAGTAAAGAACTGTAGATTAGAGCGACGTATTCGGCTAAAATCACAGTATGTGAAATGGAGTGGAAGTCAAAACTCAAGAGAAAATCACAATGTTAAATATTAGACAAGCAAAAAGATTTGCATATGTGTGTTTTTTTTTTACATGGATGACGGTGGGAATCAAGGTTTATGACACTTAAAGTTCCACTGGCTTCATTAAAAAGAATCATGCGTCAGCTTGATTTTTAAAATTCATATTTACAATGTCTCATAAGTTACATTACTTGCAGCTATTTAACTCAGGAGGAAATATTTCAGATGTCTGCTTAAAAATGTGCAAATGGGTTTTTCAAAGTTCTTTTGGAAGTTATGACAGTAAAAGAAGAGGGTGACACCCATGCCCTCCTCCTTCCACCCCGGGTTGTGCCACCCACCCCAGAGCAGCGGGAGCATGAGTGGGATCGCAGAAGGCAAAGTTAACTTCAACAGTGGCTGGAGACAAGTGCCAGTGGAAGCATCAGCCTGCTGCTGAGGATCGGTGTTGGGATACATCCCAGGCTAAAGCAGGAGAGTCAGGTCCTTGGCTGTTTGCATTATTCATGCCCACGGTCCCCCCGGCAGGCTAATCCAGACTTGACAAAAATTAAAAGTGTGGGCACGTCTGGCCAGGATGCGTCACACACATGTCACTCTACCATTTACACACGACTGACTTTACAGCCACTTACAACTTTCAGTTACAAGCAAGAACATGCTGGTTTGTGTACTAACTGCATTTGGCTAAAAGTGTGGAGAGTTTAGGAACGGTTGCATGTAATGGAGAACGTGAGAAATGGGTGATCAACATGCTTTTCTTCACCTCCCTTCTTTTTTTTTCTTTTTTAAAATTTTTATTTATTTATTCATGAGAAAGAGAGAGAGAGAGAGAGGCAGAGACATAGGCAGAAGGAGAAGCAGGCTCCATGCAGGGAACCCGACATGGGACTGGATCCTGGGACACCAGGATCATACCCTGGGCTGAAGGCAGGCACTCAACCGCTGAGCCACCCAGGGATTTTTTTTTTTTCTTTTTCTTTTTTTCCTTTTATTTATTCTTCACCTCCCTTCTTGCCCTGGTCTTCATCTGGGAAGTTTTCCTCCGTGACCTGTCCTCTTCAGGCCACATCTGGCTCTTGGGGGGGGGGGTTCCCGATGTGAGAACCCTGGGGGTGTCACTTGCTGAGGGTTTTTAGAGTGGTCTCCCGGCCGCTCCTGGGCTCAGATTGTCCGGGGGGCGATTTATAAAGCCCGCTGAGACCCCCTTCAAGTCTTTGTTGGGGAGCCCAGGGCCTCCGGGCAGCTTCCCCAGATGTCGGCACCTTGGCAACGCCCGGGTTGGAACACGATCGGAATAATAGCGACTGACTCCCTCGGCGGTGGCGCTGCTGCAAGTGGCTCATCATTTCCCGACAAGTTCAGTCTGGAACCAGATGAGACTATTTTCCCAAACAATAGTGTCGTAGCAGAAAGCAGCCGGGGCATGTCAGGGGACAGCTGTGAGGCTGGTAGCACGGGAAGGTGGGCCAGGCGAGTTATCCACCCTCTGAGATGATTCCCTGCTGAAACCTCTCATGCTTCCCGGAGGGAAGGGGGCCCTTGCAACTCTGCAGGTGCTTCTTGGTACCTTTGTGATGTGCTCAGGGACTAGGGCCGCCAGGGAAGTGGGGGTAGATTGTTAGAGGAGTCCTTTCTCAGTTCCAGCCCAGGGTTGGGGCTTGGGGCTGGGGGGGAGGCACCATCCACAAGCCCTGCTGGACCCATTCAGGCCCGAGGCAGTAAATTGGTCCCTGTTTTTAGTGTGTCACCACTCCATCCTCCCCAGCCGCTGCCACCCACTCGCTGGGTCATCGGATGTCCTGCACCCTGGGGGTCCATGCCTTCCAAGTCCTGCTTCATGGCAGGGGGTCTCCGGGGAGAGGCTGCCCAGGGACCGTGCGCCTGAGGCTGGGACGGTCAGACTCTGGGACGTCGGTGTTGAAAACACACGGCGTTGCTCGAACACCTGTCATTCGCCTGACAGCCAATTATAAACCAACTCCCCAGTTCATTTACTCTACTTGGAAGTTCAGCTTAGGCTCCTCCTGGCAACATGAAAGCACAGATAACAGGGACGCAGTGGCGCTCACGGAAAGGCCCTTTCTTGGCTGGCACTCATTTCCAATGATAAACACTACTTCTCAAAACTCTGCTTTGTGGCAGGTTCTTTAAACAGATCGGCGTGAATTCTCATCTTTGGGCTACTAGGCAAATCGTCTTGATCCCTTTTCTCCAGAAGCTGAGCTTCAGAGAGATTATTTAATTTTCCCCAAGTGAGAGGCTTCTATGGAACAGAACCTGCAGCCTGCCTGACCCCGGGGTCTGGGTGCTCCCCACTGCATTTTGCTGCCATTAATCTTGCTTCCCCTGCACGTGGATAATACATCCACGGTCCTGATCGTGTGCCTTGTGGTTTTGTGGATTGGCATCTCTGGGTTTTTTCAGTAGTAGAGTCCTGTGGTGTCCTAGAAGCCAGGGGCTCTAGGCTGCAACTTCTCTCAGTTGTCCTCTGGAATTTCCCCAGCTTTGTCAAGTGTTCCTTGAACTTCAATGGCCGGGCCTGAAACCAGGGCTTCAGAGGCCAATGTTCTTTTGTTTGGTCCAAGGATACAGAGACATTTCTTACTTGGTTTTTAACTCCCAACACTGACCACTAAATTCCAACATTTTTGAGCTGGAAAGACGCTTAGGAAGCATCTTACCCAGGGGTCCCAAACTTAAGTGTGCGTCAGAATCACCTACAGGGCTTGTTCAGTATTTATCTATTGCTGTGTAACAGATTACCCCCAAATTTGGCAGCTTAAAACAAGAAAAATTTATTATCTCACGTAGTCTCTGTGGGTCAGGAATCCAGGAGTGGCTTATCGGCATAGTTCTGGCTCAAGATCCCTAAGGAGACTACAATCAAGATTTTTTTTGGAGGGAGTGCAGTTCATCTGAAGGCTTGACTAGGGCTTACTTACATGGCTGGAGGTGAGGTGTCTTTTTTCTACCACGTGAGCCTCTCATAAAGTTGTCTTAATGTCCTAAAAACCTGGCATCTGGCTATCCTGAAACAGGGATCCAAGAAAGATCAAGAGTATAACCAAGGGGGAAGCCACAAAGTATTGTGTAATATAATCTTGGAAGAGACATACCATCACTTCTGATGTATTTTAGTCATCAGACAGACTAACTCTGGTTCAAGGTAGGGCAAGACTACACAAGGTGTAAATTCCAGGAAGTGGGGATCATTGGGGACCATCTTGGAGTTTAGGTGTTGCAGCTTGTTGAAACACAGATTTCTGGGCTGGATCCCTAGAGTTTCTTTCTTTCTTTCTTTCTTTCTTTCTTTCTTTCTTTCTTTCTTTCTTTCTTTCTTTCTTTCTTTTTTCTTTCTTCTTTCTTTCTTTCTTTCTTTCTTTCTTTCTTTCTTTCTTTCTTTCTTTCTTTCTTTTTTTAAGATTTTATTTATTTATTTATGAACGAAACACAGAGAGAGGCAGAGACATAGGCAGAAGGAGAAGCAGGCTCCATGCAGGGAGCCCGATGCGGGACTTGATCCCAGGACTCTGGGATCACACTCTGAGCCAAAGGTAGACTCTCAACCACTGAGCCACCCAAGTGTCCCTTTTTCTGGAGGGAGTGCAATTAATTAATTAAATAATTAACTCATTTTTTCAATCCCTAGAGTTTCTGATTCAGTAGGTTTGGAATGGGGCCCAAGACTTTTCTAACAAGTTTGCAGGTAGTGCTGATGCTACTCATCTAGGACACATACATGGAGAATCACTGATCTATCCCTGATTTGATTTTGCAGACAGTGAGGTCGAGTCTCACAAAGATGGAGAAAATTGAGGAGCAAGGAAGTGTACCAATAATTATTTATTGAATACCTACCATATGTCAGGCACTAGGCAGGAGACTTTATATACATTTTCTTGCTTAATAGAACCAACCCTGTGCCTTGCTCACCATTTCATGGTAAGGAAGCAGTAACTGAGAGAAGGTAAGTAGCGTGCCCCAATTCACACAGATACAGTGCCCTCACAGGGGCAGGACTCGAAGCCAGATCCCCTGACTGTCAAGTCTGAGCGCTTTGCATAACTAAAGAGTCCTCAGCCTACTATCCTATTGTAAGTGGGATGGTTCTCCCTGAGAATGCGTTAGCTGCGTTATTACAGCCCTATCACACGGCACTAGGGAATCACCCTGTAAGCTGTACCCATTGCACTTGCAGCTCATAGACTAAAAACTAACCTTAATTTCATTTGAAGACTTAAAGATTCAATATTCATGGTGCTTCCCAAGTCTCCTAGAACATGTCTAAGGAATACTGGCTCCAGCAGGGATCCCCAGGGCACTCTGATGACGGGGCCAATTACCCACAGGATGTAACCTCAGTCTCCTCGAGCCCTGAGCTGTGCTGAAGTCACAGTTCCAACATAACCTCGGGCAGATATCTTAAAAGCCCATGCCTTCGGTTCATCATTTGTAAAACAGAAAGAACAGTAATTGTGGGGGTTTTTTTTGTCCACCTTGAGGTTATTATGAGGTTCAAATGAAATAAAATATGCAAAGTCCTTTGCAAATTGATAAAATGCCTTGCACAGAGGAGATCCTATTGCTGGTACCAGACTCATCCATCCCATATCTGCTGAGTTGTCTCTGGTTCTCATCTCCTATTTTTAAGAGTAGGATGATAGACTTCATTAAATGCCCTGTAGGTTTCTATTGAAATGATTTTTTTTTTTCTTATACAACAGATATTTCTCCAGGCAGAAATCAGCTGCTGGGTAAGAATTTTAGAAAACATACATGAGAGAAAAAGCCAGCTCTCACTTTCTGCAGGGCCCTGTGCTGGATGCTCGTAATGAGTCTGTAAGGGTGATATAAATATCTCTGTTTTAGAGGTAGAAGCGGAGGAGAAGAAACATAAGGTCATTGCTGTACGTAGGAGAGGTGGGACTTTACTCACCACATGGCCTGGCTCATAGAAAATGTCCCATGAATGGAAACTTTTTAATATTATGCCGATGCACTGGAGGCCTACCCTCTCACCACGCTGGATGGTCTTGCTGGAGTCAGATGGAAAGCAGCCATCTGAGAAGGGCTTACAAATCCTCTCTTCTCAGCATGGAGCATGGTGGGGATGACTTTCTCTAGTAGAGGGTCAGATTTCTATTAAGTCTGTTATTGGTGACCTTTTCTTTTATTACGGACCATACTGGGAGCAGAATTTCCCAATGCTGACCACTTGGTAACATTTTAGAGCATCCAGAGAGTGCAGTGGTCACTAGGAGGCAGCATGGGTTAACTAAGAACCAAAGTGTGTAGGGGAAGAATTATTAGCTGTGTAAATTAGAAAAATGCCATAAATGCCGTACCTCTTGATTTCCCCCAAGAACTTTGAGGCAGATGGAGAAAAAGTCGCTGGACCCAGGGGGCCTCAAGCAGCTGGTTGAAAATTATACTCAAGAAAATAACAGTAGCATGTTTTAAGATTCCACTCTTGATCCTGTTCTCCCTGACAGTTTCATTAGTGCTTTGTCAGAGGTTAATGGCCTGCTTATCACACTTAAAGACATTAAGTCCTCAACCCAGATCAACAAGCAATTTCTACACGTGGTATCATAAAGACAAAATGGAGAATTAGTTTGTCTCTAGTTCATATAATGACTTGAGCATTTTAATTATAGCTACAGTCAGTATTTTTTTTAAAAAAATTCCATTTAGTGAGTTAAGAAGGTAAGTAGTTAAAGGGCTTGAGGTAATACACCTCATCATTAGGTTCTCATTAAGTAGTCTTGGGCTGTGCTGATGGATGAGCGGGCGAAATGTAGTCAAGAATTTTCAACACAGCCCTGCGACATCAGGAGGTTTTGACTGCTGTGTTTCCAGAGGTATGATGACGTATTGTAATATACAGAAAATGGAAATTGAAAATTTTAGAGACACGAAGGCTGGGAACTTCTGTAGGACCTCAGACTCTCCAGTGAGGAGAAGAAAAAGATTTGGAGTAGGGGGTGGGCGGTTATGCTCACCTGGCTGCTGGAAGTGCTAGGGCCCCTCGTGGACCACAAACACCAAGTGTGTAGGTCAATATGACCGGCATCACTGCTTTCGTTTCTGGATCTACTTTCTCAGCCTCATCTGCTTCTCTTTTTTTGTATCTTGTTTTTAGTTCAACACTTTTATGGAGATATAACGTACCTGTAGTAAAGGTCACACGTGATGTGCACAGCATGATGGATTTTTACATACGTATATACCTGTGCAATGCTTGCCCAGGACAAGTTTTAGAACAAGTTCCCTTGGGTCCCAGAAGTCCAGACTTCTGACAATAGATTAGTTTTATCTGTAGCAGAATCAGATAGGATATATTCTTTTTGTCTAAGCTTTTGCGACCCACCTTATTCTGAGAGCTTCATCCATATCATTGGGGGAAATGGTAGTTTGTGATTTTCCATTTCTGCGCAATATTCTGTTTGTATCAATGTACTATAATTTACTCAGTCTACAGTCGATTGACATTTGGGTTCTTTACAGTTTCGGGCTACTTTGATATACCCTCTTGTAAGCTATATCAACCTGTTATAAATATTTATAACTTACTTTATTGTATTATTTATCATTGTAACTTCTTATAAATATTTATAATTTAGCTTAAGTATATTTGATATTCACATCAACAGACTTCTGTGCTGTGCTCAAGAATGAGACCTATCCTGTGTTCCTCCGCAGGCAGCAACCAGTAGTTAGTCTATTTCCTGGCACCATAATAGGTGCTCAACAAACATCTGATGAGTTTGATAGATTTGTTGGTTAATTGTTCAGAGCCAATGACTAGAAGTTACAGAGATACACATTTTATTCCCGATAAAGAAGAATTTTCTTAATATTAGCTGTTGAACCCTGAAGAGTGATGAATCATAAAGAGTAGGTTCCCCTTTTTTTGAAGGTGTGAAAGCAGGAAATAGGATCCTCCATCAGGGGCCTTGGAGTAGGGGACAGTGTAAGGGCTCTGCCCAAATCTCCCTGGACCCCCTTTGTCACTTCTTGTACCTCACTCCCAGCTTACATGATCTTTTGTTTCTAAGGGCCGGCAGTATCATTGTAGGGAGCCCAGCTCCCTTGGCTTGCATTCAGATAACCTCTGAGTTGTCATTTGTCTCCCGGAGCCCCCTGTGGCATCAGGCTGAGGCTGTGACTTGGTCTCAAGTCTTGCCCTGGTTGTCCTCTTTCCCTTCCCTGCTCCTCCTATTCATTCTCTTACTGCTTTCTCTCGGGAATGCATCCTTAATATATCACCCGGATATGAATCCTGGTCTCAGGGTCTGTTTCTAAAGAATCTTAGCCTAAGACATTTGGTGATGAATGAATTGATCTGATCAATTCTGATGGATGACAATTCAGTCCAAATAGTATGGAAATAAAGTGATTAAGCAATTACACGATAGCCTTCTTTCAAAAACTTAAATGATTATTTGCTTCTCAGCCTTTTAGCTAAGATCAAGTGTAGTATCAAAAACCTAGAGGATGCACAGTCTTGATCACCTCAAGTCAGGGTTCACTGTTAAAACTCAGAGGGGCTGAGTCACTAGGCAATGCTGAGACCTCAGAGGCGGATCAGCCCACAGAGAAGGAAAAGAAGCTGGGGCCAGAAAATAGCAATGAAGGGATGACCCTCCAGGAGGATGTAATCAAGTCCAAATTACAGGATCCAAACCAGGTGTAAAATGCAGACTCCATCATTTATCTCCCAGGGAAATACTCAGAGTCCATGGGAAATAGCATCAAGGTTCATTGAGTTTAGATCAGGATCCCAGCTAGTGGCTGGTTGCCATCATCCAAGGCAAAAACTAGACATAAAGTCTAGTGCTGGCTAGACATAAAGGCCAGGACCAGCGGGATCTTGTGACTTCAGGGTCACAGAGGTGCTCAGCTCTCCACAGAAGTACCCCATGCTGGACTTGTGAGCAAAGCAAAATTCCAGCTTCTCATGTTGATGGAGCAGAGATTTCAGATAGACTCTGCCCTGGTAAGAGTTGGACACAGGGAGCAGAAAACAGGCACGGAGCTATGCGTTAGGACTCCCACGCGCTGCGCACAGTACGAGGCACTTTTCATACACAATCTTTCATCTTCACAACAACTCTGTGAAGAAAGCATTATTAACCTCATTTTTCAAACTCAGAGAATGAGGCTCAGAGAGGTTAAATCAAGTGCCCTAGGTCACTGGTTAGGGCGGAATTCACACGCATCAAACAATAGCTAATTGAACAATGCCCTCTGCGGTCTGTGCCAGGGGAGTGGTGCAAATGATAATTGCCACAGGGGTGTAAACAAAAGAGGCAGAGGTGCCAAACCAGCTTTGTAATAAATGAAAAAAAAATATCAGTCATCCTCATGTGTCGCCCCTTAATGCCAGCTTATTGGGAAATAGGGCATTACTTCTCTCAAAGCATTTTTCTAGACTCATATAGTCCAGAAATTTTCCTTAATTATTCATATAAACTCCTCAACTGGCTTGAGGCAGGGGAGGAGGAAACAAATTCTTTCCGTCCTTTTATCTATGTTGCATTATTCAACCACCTTGATCCCAGTGAGGAAGGTAGACATCCTTTTGTTTAAGAGATGGGGCTGATGAACATCAGAGAACTGAAACTTTCCCCAAATTTCAGCCTGTAAATAACTCTACTTTCTCTGATCTAGAGTCTGTGTGGGTTATCCTTCACCTGTGCCTCCCTCTCTGTGACATTCTTGAAACTAGGATGGAATTTACGTAGCCGGGTGGTTGGTTGAGCTCTGTGACTGCTTGTCTGCAAAATGAGGGATTTGTTCTCTGTTCTAGACTTAGGAATGACTGTCCTTGCTGTACGTTTCCTCCACAGGCCACAGCATAGTGACTCCTTGGTTAGCATTTGGGTCCTTGGTCAGTGTAGACAACCAAACAAGGAAACTTTGGCTACAGAATCTGCTTTCAAATTGAGGATATCCAGATAGATGGTTTATTCTGACGAAATACAGATGTTTTCAAAGTCCTCTGTTGTGTGTATTACTCTGTCCATCCAGCCTTCCTCTCTCCTTCTAGAAATAGCTCCGCCTTCATCTGGAGAACTCCAACCCCATCAGGCCAACAGGGTTTTGGAGGAGACTGCTATCCTCCCCTTGGCCAGGGAAGTTGGTCCAGGAAATGGGCATGTGACCCCAACCAGACCAATCAGAGGAGTCTCCTGCAATTTCTTTGAATTGGAGCCAAGAAAAGTTTTCCTTAGAAGGCAAGGTAGAGAAGATGTGAGACTGCAACTTTGGGGACCATAGGTCCATTTTTGGAGGGAAAGCCTGTTTCAGAGGCTGAGGCTGACACGTAGAGAGAAGCTGAGATCAGGAGAGAGAAAGGCTTATGTGAGCAATGGAGTGTTGATGGAGACCTTGTCTAGGTGTCATCCCATGGCTGGCTACATGACCCTCTAATTTGGTCACCTTAGGGTGACATGACCCCCAGAAAGTCTCCTTGCTGCCCAAGGTAGTCTGAGTCATGTTTCTGTTACTTGCAACCAAATCTGGTGTAACATATCCCATCTTTTTTTTCCTACTGCTTTTTCTCAGCCAAAGACCAAGACAACACATGACTCTGAAATTAGTAGTTTTGATTTCAGTTGGGACTATGGGATTGCTGTGTCCTCTGAGGCTAGAAAATACCCTGGTCTGCTCAGGACAGCCTTGGTGTGTGCCTGTTGCCCTGGAGTAATTATTATCAGTGATCCCTTTCAGTTCATAAAGGTCTGACTTAGGTGATAAAGCATACAGGTACTTATTTCAGGTTCATCTCAACCTGTCCCTTTTTAAAAAGTCTTTTGACACCTACCCCTCACCTTGAGCCGTCCTCCTATAAGTTGGAGCCCTTGGGAGACAGAGATTAAGCACACCTCACCCACCTGTGTCACCCAGTAGAGTTTTGTGCAGCACTGGGCACACCATATTGGCTACACTGAATGTTTACACCTTAAGGCAACTATTAAGCAGACTTACCTAAAAGAAATTAATTTGATTGATTTGCATTAAGCAGGATCTGGGTTCCTAGTCTTTCAAGTCTTTTTTTTTTTTTTTTTTAATTTATGATAGTCGCACAGAGAGAGAGAGAGAGGCAGAGACATAGGCAGAGGGAGAAGCAGGCTCCATGCACCGGGAGCCCAACGTGGGATTCGATCCCAGGTCTCCAGGATCGCGCCCTGGGCCAAAGGCAGGCACCAAACCGCTGCGCTACCCAGGGATCCCCTAGTCTTTCAAGTTTAAAGGGAACCCAACCTTTATGAGTACTGATGATGATGACGATGGAAACTTTGAATAAGTACTTTTATTTAATTCTCTCAGGCAAGCCTTATCTCCATATTTATAGATGAGGGCACTGATGGTAAAAGAGGTGAAGTGCATGCCCTGAACTTGAGCTCACCGCCACACCACTGAAGCCTGCATTGTGTGGTGGGCTCACCCCTTCTGAGTGCCATCCTGCACTATAGAGACCGAAAGCTCCACACTACGCTCGCCACACTCTTTCATAGCTAGGGTCCTGGGTGTGATGTAGGCCTCCATCTGATGCCGTGTTATACTGAACCTAATTAATCCCATAGGGTGAGTGGCAGATGCAGAGCATCCATTTTGCTCATGCAGCAAATCTTGAGACCCAAAACTACAGTGTGGCTCTGGGTGTCATTCCCAGAAGTTCAATGTGGAGTCAGTTTCTTCAGTTCTGCCATTGGTTCTGTACTTTTAGTACCATTACAGGCAGGTGTAGGGGGAATTCTTTCTCCAAGTGAGCGCTGGCTATTCAATCATGTCAATATATCCCCAGAGGGCATCACAATTAAGTTCTGGGGAGCAAGATGGGTTGATTTCGCTTCTCCCTATCTATGCTTTACTTCTCTCTTCTTCCCTTTAGTAGTGGAAACAGAGCCTGAGGACTCTCATCTAAGCTTCTGGCCCCTCATTGTATAATATGAAGTTTAATACTTGCCCACTTCCTACTGCTATTTGCCTGGGGAATCCATGGTCACTGCCCAGTGTAATTCAGATGCAGGTATATGGAGAAAGAACCAGCATAATCATGACCCGTGCTGTATTAATATAACCACAGGAAAATCACTTGGAGCTTTTTTTCATTGATATATATGTTAGGCTAGAACTTTTTCCCCCCTCCTTTATATCGGGGCCAAGTAAAGGCATATGTCTTCTATTTATTTCCTTGAAATGATTCTTAGATGATAATTTTGCTTACTATAATCACAGCTTGGTTCCATATTCTAACAACCGGGTATTTTTCTTTTCTTTTTGGAAAGAGGTGACTTGGAATCATAGAGAAATATTAATCATTTGGTGTGGTTTTCTTGATTAAAGGAATTGTAAATGGCCATTCGAAAAACTCAAGGAAGGCTCATTCTTGGATTAATATCAGATAAAACTTGTGTCTATAATTCATCTTACAGAGCAATCGGCTATTCTTTAAAAGTTCAAACAGAGTAAAATAGGGAAAATGAGAATAATCATCTGTTAAGCCTCAATTAGCAAAATGTCTCAGGGAATGGGCTGTCCAACCATTAGGGTAAGAAGAAGGACTTTTACTAATTTCTATGTAGTGTAATTTTGGTAGCCTCTAGAAAGACCCATACATCCAAAGAAATTCCACTCTTCTGGCTCACAAATTGTTTGAATTTCTTTAGAAAGGTGTAATGGTTAATTTTATGTGTCTTAACTAGGCTGTGAGGGTGCCCAGATATTTGGGCAAACATTATTCTGGGTGTTTCTATGGGGTGTTTGTGGATAGAGAGTAACATTTAAATTGGTAGACTGAGTAAAGCAGATTGTCCCCACCCTACAACCCAGTGTGGGTGGGCCTCATCCAATAAGTTAAAGGCCTAAACAAAACAAAAGTCTGACCCTCCCCTGAGCGAGAGGGAATTTCTCCTGCCTGACTGCCTTCAAGCTGGGACATGGTTTCTTTATCTTTGCCTCCACACTAAAATATTAGCTCTTCCTGGGTCTTTAAGCGGCCAGCTTTCAGACTGGAACTACATCATTGGCTCTCCTGGGTCTCCAGCTTTACGATGGACCCTGCAGATCTTGGGAATTCTCGGTCTCCATAATCATGTGAGCCAGTTCCTTATGACGTATATATGTAAACTGTCTATATGTTTATCCTACTGGCTCTGTTTCTCTAGAAAGCCCTAGCTAATACAGAAGAACACCAAAAAATACCCATATATCCCAGAGGGGAAGCAGGACTCATACACACATCTGCACACTAAGGAGCGAGTAATTAATCTCCCCATCGCTCATCTTTCTAGCACACACTTGAGAGGAGAGAATGGAGAAGGAGCCGACCACCTGAACCAAAGGGTGAGAGAAAACACCTATGGAGGAGATACTTGGCATAACAACCAGAAGCTTCATTTGACCATAAAATAGATCAAAGTTTTTTCAGCAGAAAGTAAGCAGACGGTAGAGGGGTAGGGAAACATTTCCATTTAGGGGACATGGACTGGGTAGTCTGGTTAAGAGAGGGCCATGGTTTCCCAGTGGCAGCACAACTTGAGAGGGTTCACCCCATTACAAATGAAGGATTTCCTACAGTGCCCATGACTTCCCCTAGGAAAAGCAAAGTATAGGTTCAGAAGTCCAAAGAAGCAGACTTGCATGCGAGGCAGGCAACCAAACACCCATGTTCCAGACCTGTCCCTGTCACTCCCCAATGATTGCTTTCTCTCTGTGTGCCTCAGTTTCCCCATCTGTAAAACGCATTGGTCTGACTCTCTGCTCCTTAGTTTTAGTGATAGTTGGGCATTTTATATAGGTGGAAAAAAAAAAAAAAAACCCCAACCCTACGTGTCCCTGTTTGAAGCAGAGACAAAAAGAGGTTAGAGTTGTGTTCCAGAGGTAAAACCATTCTGTGCTGTAGTCACCATGATGTAGCTGATCTGGAATCAAAGGCCACAGAAGTGCAGATTTCTGTTAAAATTAAAAGGGGAGTTGGAGGATGGCCAAAGCCTTTTCTGACAAATTTGTCTTCACTCTGAAAATGTTTCCAACAGCAACGTTGAGGAGGCTCATCTCTTCCCCTGGCCAGGCACCTCTCCCGTCTTCCAGAAGAGAATTTGGTCTGAGACACAAATGGAAGGCAGGTTCTTCCTCCAACACAGGAGCCTGTCTTGGATCTCAGGGTCGCGGGCGCCAGGAGAGGCCACAGGAGAGAGCAGGTGCTCCTGAGTGAAGCTCAGAAGCAGATACAATGTGTGGCTTTAGGGACAGTTTCAATGGCAAAGGAGGCTGGTGTGACTGACGGCTCCCCACTGAAGTCAGGAGCAGACATTGTGCTCAACAACACAACCCTCTTTTTCAGAGGAAACTAGGTAATAGTACGTGTCCTTATCTGTTCTGTTTTTTTAGGAAAAGATGTGGGTAGCCTCATGTCGTTCTCCTGCTAATTACAAATTGCTTAGATCTGGGAACAGGAGCCACTCAGGGAAGGGGAGGGGTCCCCGCTGAATATGGTTATCACAGGGCATTTGCTCCCTGCCCTGACCGCCCTCCTCTGCCATCTCCCCACACATTCTTGGTTTCGTGACTCCCTTCCAAATCCCAGGGTGTGGCGCGACCTCCTCCAGAAGCTTATGTTGACCTATAATATTAGGTTGAGTGCCTGCATCAGACGTTGAGCTCCATCCAGATCCCCTTTACTATTTTTCTGTGCCCCTCCCTGGCTTCCTGGCTTCCTTGTTTTCCCCTTTGGAATGTTTGGCTTTCTGCAGCTGGCACCTGTGACCCTTCTCCAGAGGAACTGCCCTGGGCCTGCTGGCTCCAGTGTGTGTAGGATGCCTGGGAATGTATGTGCCTGCCCTCACAGTCCTCCTGAACCTATGACTGGCAGGGTAGGAGTCTCAAAGCCCAGGTTCTTCCCCTCCTGCTG
Source organism: Canis aureus (assembly GCF_053574225.1). NCBI lineage: Eukaryota > Metazoa > Chordata > Mammalia > Carnivora > Canidae > Canis > Canis aureus. Next base: position 14,761,857 of record NC_135633.1, read on the forward strand.
GGACAAGACTGAGGCCTGGCCTACACCTCGGAGTTCCCTTGAGGGGTCAGGTGGAAGTTTTTTGAAGCAAAACTGTGCTGCAGATCTCAACCTTGTTGAGTCTCTTCTCCTGTCCTGCTTCTTCCATTCTCTTACTGGTTCCTCCTGAGAGCATTACTTGAAACATCAAGAACATATCAGACACACCACTCTCTGGAGGACCAAACCTAGGATGGCACCTGCCTTGTGCTCCCGAGGCCCCCTGGGCATGCCCCTATTATAGTACTAGCTGGCTTCCACACTGGGCTGGGAGCTTTCTGAAGGCAGGGTGTGTGTTTTGTCTACAGCTGTACCTCAAGACCAATTCAGGACCTACCAATGGATTCCAGGGAGCCTGTGAATGAATGTATGGAACCATGAACTCCAGCTATTGGAATCAACCCCGAGAGAAGGTTGAACACAGGAAAACATCTGGGCACTTGTGGAGAAGAGCAGTCCTAAACAGAAACAGACGTGTGCTTTCCTAAGAATGGAAAGAGAGTGGCAAGGGACCCCAGTCCCTGGGCCTGGGACCTGAATGACCCTGCTTCCTCGTGTCCTGCTTGCACATCTTGGCCCGTACACTCTTGGCCTTTGGCTGTTGGTGCCGTTTCCCCAAAAGGCCTTACTTTTGAAAATGGGCATGGGCATGTAGGATTCCACTGTTTTCTTAGTTTTTTAATCCTCCGAAGCATCTGCTCCCAGACTCTCACATTCCACCCCAGTGTCTACAGCTACATCCTAGCTGCTAGCTCACTTTTGGACATGGACCTGCCTCAGAATTCCACCATAAGCCCTGCATCCTCCACCCCTCATCCATCCTGTTGTCCCTCTCGTGTCCCCAGTCTCCAAGGAGGCCCCACCTTTCCAGATGGTCAGACCCAGAACATTGGACTCTAATCACAAACCCCTGTGCCCTGCCTGGCCCTCTGCCCCCTCCCAGGGCCACCACAGTGTGGAATGTGGTTGTGACAGAGAAGCCGAGTCTGTTACCACCACACCATCTCTAGCACGTCCAGGCAGGCCCAGGCAAGTTGCCAGGGGTTTTGTTGACATGAAGGACAGCCCCTGGGTTTCCCAGAAGAAACTGTGAGGAAGGCAGACTGGAGGGCCCTTACACTTAGTCATTTGGGGTTCTGGAAGAGGCTTGGCTACAGGCTGAATTTGCCTTGAGGAAGGATCCCAAGGCCCCATTTCTCCAAGGTATTTGGGGTGGGGTAAGGGACAAGAAGAACAAGTCATGTAAGGGAAATGAAAAAAAAAATGTGAGAGGAAACCCCCCTGCTGCAAGTGAGGCCCATGGGCCTGGAAGTGGTCTAGGAGGGGATAGAACCATTGGGAAGGGTCATTTCATTGCAGAGAGGAGGGGCCTAAATCTCATGTACTGAAAAAGTGCTTGAAAATTAACCTTGTAGACTTGTATTCCTTCTCCGTTGCGAGCATGGCAGCTGCCATCCTTCCATCAAAGGTTCACAGGGGAGCGTGGGCACTTGGAAGCCAATGACAGTGACCTTGGCTGGGCAAGCAGAGGGCAGGGGAGCTGTTATGCTTTACAGCCAGGAGATGTGGGGAGTCCTTCACAACAGCTCGCTGCAGATCATGGCACAGGGAGCTACAGAAGGGGCCGCAAAGATGGGAAGGATCTGAGGAGGGGATCCAGGAGGACCGTGGGGGCAGACAAGTCTCACTGTGAGTGTCCTCTGTCTTTGTCTCTGTCACGTCCCCCATTCAGGATCCTCAGGTCCACACAGCTATGAGACTCCAAACGTCCTTGCCTTCTTTTTTCCTGCCTTTGCTCAACGGACACGGGTCCAAGTTCTGCCCTGGCGGAGCTTGCACTCTCAAGGGAGGGCCCAGACTCTGGTGGAACATGTCAGGAGCCATAATAAGCCCACAGAAGGAGGGGAAATGGGATGCGGCCCATCACCCATGGGGGAGGGTACTCTGATTTTAAAGACAGGGGTCAGGGAAAGCTTTGCATTTGGCATTTCAATCCAGCTCCTCTCTATGCCAGACTTCGTGCTGCCCACTGGGCAGGCAAATGCCGACTAAAAGGCCATGATTGCCACCTTTATGAAGCCTGCAGTCTTGTCCTTTTCGTCACACCTTGAATCGTCACTACAGCTACCCTGCGGGTCTTCCTACCACACAGAGGGCATCGCATCGCTGGGGGGCTTCAAACCCTTTCATACCATTCCAGCCCCCGGAGGATCAAATCCTGGTTCCTGGGCAGGTTTCCAGGCTTCAGTCCCCATCCTGCCCACATTCCCGTCTGGTGTGGGTCACAGCCTTCTCCCCTCGAGCCAGGGAGCCGCACAGCCCACTTGCCTAGAATCGTCCTGGCGTATGCCCGGCGCCCTGCCATCAGTACTAATAGTGTGCCACCTTCCTCTCAAAAGTCTCTCAATCCAGGCCATAAACTCTACAGTCCTGCTATTTGTAACACACACCCAGTGCTTCAGGTGCACAAGGTATTGCTCTGCACAAACACGTCCTGCTTCTAGCATCTACACTTTGTGCATGCTCCCGCCTCAGTCTGGGTTATCTTTTCCTGCCACTGGTGGATGAACTTCTCTTTAGCCCTAAAACCCAGCTGACATGTTACCATCTCTCTGTTTTCTGGGCCATCTCCCCACCCTCAGCCCTCTACTTGACAACACGGCTTGTTCCCTCCTCGGTGGGTAGCCTTTCTCTAGAAGGCACCCTTGTCCTGGCACCGTCTCCACCTCTGCACTGGAGGTGGGGCCTGTAGCCCTTTCAGCCCGGCATCTGCTGGCCTCGCACAGTGTCTGAACCACCCCAGGTATGGAGGAAGCGTTGATGGGGCCAAATGCAATGTGGTGATGCTCGAGTGGCAAATACAATGACCAAAAGCTTTTAATGCTTCTGAGGAAACCACTAGAACGTGAAGACTGGGTCCACTAGGAATTTTTTTCAGCCTGTCACGTAATTTCTTAAACATATCGCTTGCTGACCCACACGTGCTGGCTCACCTGGACTCTGTAATGGCCCGCCCTTCCGGCTCCCTGTCTCCTGGGCGAGAGCCGCTGTGAGATGTGCCTGAGTCCTGGGTGCAGGGGAGCAAAGAAGCCTACGAGGACTGGGACAGAAGGGAAGTGAGATGTGGTGATGGGGAGACAGTCCAGAAACCAGAGTAGGAGCAAGAAAATAGGCATCCCTTATCCAAAGCTGACATGAGAAGTTTCTAGTAAGGGAAACACGGAAGCAGAAAGTTTTGGCATCAGTAGCAGTATTTTAAGCAGCTGGAAATGACAAGAACAATTCTATGCTATCAGTCCTGTGCCAGGGAGGACCATGGAGGAAGTCCAGACAAGACCTTTAAAGTGAGGAGGCCAAGGGTTGGAGAGAAGGTGTGAGGCATGGAATGAGCACAAACCGTGTTTAAATCCTGGCTTTCCATCCATGCAGGTGTTCCATCCCTCCTCCTATTCAGTCATAGGGCCTGGTACTGCGGTAGGTGTTCAAAATACAACTCACGAAAAGGACAAAAGTCCTAGTCCATGCCAGTCTCATGAAGGGGTCAGAAGATAATCATAATGCTCATGCCCGTTTGAAATGGTGGTAAGGGCTCTGAAGGAAGCATAATGGGACTCTAAGGGCAAGTGACAGTGCTGGGGAGCATGTCTGGGCTTGGCTGGGGGACGTGAGGGGTGAGTTATGACCTTAAGGGTGAACACTAGTGAATGGGGACCCGAGTGGTGCCCAGAAGCGGGGCCTGCAGTGGCTCTCTGGGGGTAGGCGACAGCGTGGGAGGTCCTGGGCCAGGGAGAAGCATAGTGCAGCCCAGCTGTGAAGGATGAAGGGGGAGCAGGAAAGAGGAGGCCAAAGAGACAGGATGGGCAGATGGGGTACCACAGGGCATCTGGTCTTTGTGCAAAGAGCATCGGATGACCAGGGCGGGGTTTTGAGCAGTGAGTGTGGGGGTAAAGAGTATGTATGTGTCACCTGACCACTTATGTCCTTGGAAAGCTTCCTTCTAGCTGCTGGTGGAGAGATCATTTGGAAAGCCATGGCCAGAATCCAGGCCAGAGATGGGTGGGAGCTTGCCTAGGGAGGGGGCTGCGCTGCCTTCCATAACCTCTCTGAGTCTCAGTGTGTAATCCTGTAAAAGAGACAAGAAGTTGTGAGGCTTAGCATGAGTAAAGGGGCACGGTGTCTGGTTCACAGTACGTGCTCGAGAGATGTGCCCTGGCCTTCCCCGCTGACGTGAGGGGGCAGCCGACGTTTGGCTGAGGTTCCTGGGCCTGTGAGGCTCTGCTTTCTGGGATTCTTGTTTTATTCACAGAAACAACCCCGTGTTTGTGCAGGGAAATGGGGACAGGAAACAGCCCAAGACACATTGTAGAGAAGTTCCTTTTTGAAATATTTTTGAGGTACAAGAGGACAAACTATATGGATCCCAGGAGTGTCTCTCTCTCTCACGTTCACACACACACACACACACACACACACACACACACACACCTATTGTGAGTTCCTTAGGTAAAAAATGACGCTGGTCTTTATCACAAGAGGGAGGACCAGTGCCCCTGGCTAAGGAGGCTGATGACCCCTGGGAGCGCTGCTGTACCCGAGCCTTCCTTGGAAAGCCCTTCTTGTCTCTCAGAGCTAATCAAGTAATGAAAGTTGTAGAGGACCACGATCAGGTAACCCAGATAAAGGCCTCTTGTGTTCATCCCGGGGGTGTCGTATCGGGTGATGTGCTCTTCCAATGAAAATGAAGAGTAGCCACCCTCCCACCAGCAGAGAGGGAAAGCGGGCCTCCCCTGGCTCCCGCAGGCAGCGAGGACAAAGGCCTCATCGCTGGTTCCTTTGCCAAGTGCGCAGCTAAGAGAGACCCACACGTCGGCATTAATCAGATGGTGGGGGCGTAGGCGCAGTCAGGAACACTCCTGGCTCAAAGGAAAATGGCATTTTATTGTTTTCCCCTCTCTAAGAAACGACCCGCAAAGGGAAGCTCACCTTGAAGCATTGAAAGCAAATCATTCGTTCCTGAAGACAAATTTAGGCAAGACCATTTTGCAAAACTTCACTGGAACCTAAATGATTTGTGCCTTAAAAGCCTGTAACCAGGAAGGTCACACTTCCTTTTAGTACCCAGATTATGACGGCATTAACCCAACAGGCAGCTGGATCAGTGGTGAGCAGCTCTCCTCCAAGTGTCCCTTGGTTATTGCAGGAGCTCCCCAAGGGTGCTCCCCGTGCAGGCTCTCAGCCCAGATGCCTTGGGGAGGGCCCTCCTCCCCCTCTCCCGGTTGGCTTCCCATTCATTCCGAAGCTACCCTGCTGTTCCAGCTGCTCAGGAGGTTGCCAAGGACCCCATCAAGAGGGCTTCTCCAAAGACAAACATTATATGGTCTCATTCATTTGGGGAATATAAAAAATAGTGAAAGGGAATAAAGGGGAAAGGAGAAAAAATGAGTGGGAAATATCAGAAAGGGAGACAGAACATGAGAGACTCCTTAGGGGTGGTGGAAGGGGAGGAGGGTGGGAGGTGGGGGTGACTGGGTGATGGGCACTGAGGGGGGCACTTGATGGGATGAGCACTGGGTGTTATTCTATATGTTGGCAAATTGAACACCAATAAAAAATAAATTTATATATAAAAAAAAGAGGGCTTCTCCATGGAGTGGCCAGGAAGTCACTGGAGGGTTCTGAGGCCAGGGGCACACACTGTCCTTCAGCTGGATCAAGTGTGGCTGTGCCAAAAACAAATCGTAGGGGGTGAGAGTGGCAGCAGGGAGCCTGGCAAGAGCCTACTGATGTGCCCGGGAGACATGTTGGGGCTCGGATGTGGGTGGCAGCTGTGGAGGTGACAGCATGTGGTATGATTCTGGATATATTTTAAAGGTAGAACTGATATGATTGCCTAACTGGAATGTGAGGGAGAGAGAGGAGCGGAGGGCGATGCAAAGGTCCTTGACCAACAACCAGCGTGGATGGAGCTGCCATGACTTTCTCTGAGCAGAGAATCAGCTCCATCTGTGTTGCCTGCCTGACTGAGCCCTAAAATTGTCACTAGTCACTAAGCCCATTGCTAGGAACAATGAAAGCTGTTTTTCTACCTTCTTCACAGAAGGTTATATTTACATTTAGCAAACAGATGTCACTTGTCAGGCCAAAACATGTAAAAAATATTATATATATATATATATATATATATATATATATATATATATATTTTTTTTTTTTTTTTTTTTTTTTAAGTAGCAATTTTACAGGTAAAATTTCTTTTCTACTCTTTTTTTTTTTTTTTAGATCGTGGTATAACTGACATATAACCAGGCAAAATTTCTGATAACAATCTAATAACTTGAAAAATAAATCATTAAAAGCTGAGGATCCCTGGGTGGTTCAGTGGTTTAGCGCCTGCCTTTGACCCAGGGTGTGATCCTGGAGTCCCAGGATCAAGTCCCCACATCGGGCTCCCTGCATGGAGCCTGCTTCTCTCTGTGTCTGTGTCTCTGCCCACCCCCTCTCTCTCTGTGTCTCTCATGAATAAATAAGTAAAATCTTTAAAAAAAAATTATTAAAAGGTGAAAAAAAACCCTTTATTTAAGAATTATGAAGTATGCACCTAGATAGGCTTTTGGCTCAATGAGGAAATTGAAAGGGAAATTTTTATTGCTAAAGATCAACAAAAACCAATGACCTAGCAAAGGCTGCCCTGAGAGGAAAATTGATAGCCTGTCATGCTCTCGCAGTTACAGCACAAAGACTAAAAAGTGAGAGAACTAAGCGCTTGTCTTAAGGAACTAGTGAAATAAAAAAGCAAAGGCAACTAGGAAGAGGGCATTTATAAAAATAAAATCTGGGCAGCCCGGGTGGCGCAGCGGTTTAGCACCACCTTCAGCCCAGGGCGTGATCCTGGAGACCTGGGGTCGAGTCCCACGTCGGGCTCCCTGCATGGAGCCTGCTTCTCCCTCTGCCTGTATCTCTGCTTCTCTTTCTCTCTCTCTCTTCTCTGTGTCTCTCATGAATAAATAAAAATAAAATCTTAAAAAAATAAAATCTAAATTTAATTAGATGAGTTTATTAAAATGTACCATATTGATTTGTTACAATTAAATACACTTATTTAAAAGCTTAAGCTAAATCCTTAAGAGACTTGAATATGTAAAAAGAGAGAACAAAAATGGAGATTCCACCCTGTGGTAATAAACCCAAGGATTTAGAGGGAAAGGGTGACTTCCTGGCACATGACCTAAGAGAAAGAAGGAAACCTGAACAGACCAGTTACTGTCACTTTGAAAGGTGATTGAGATGTACAGTCAAGGGGCACCTGGGTGGCTCAGTCAGTTAAGCGTCCGACTCTTGATTTAGGCTCAGGTCATGATCTCAGGGTTGTGAGATCGAGCCCGGCATCAGGCTCCTGTGTTCGGCATGGAGTCTGCTTGAGAGTCTCTCTCCTTCTCCCTCTGCTCTTCCCACTCTTGCTCATTCTCTTTCTCTTTCAAATAGATAAATAAATATTTTCTTTACTTTTAAAAAAGATGTACAATTAAAAAAAAATATGTACCATAAAAAGAGTTCCCAGGGCCAGAGGTATTCACAGGTTAGTAACAGACCATTGTTTGTTCCATTTCCCTGCCTAATTACCCAGCCACAACACATGACTCTCTAGCAAATAATAGTTACATAGTCACACTATTTGGATTCTATTTACTGGTTTTGCATTTTAAAAATCAACCCATAGGGCAGCCCGGGTGGCTCAGCGGTTTAGCACCGTCTTCGGCCCAGGGCCTGATCCTGGGGACCGTGAATCGAGTCCCATGTCGGGCTCCCTGCATGGAGCCTGCTTCTCCCTCTGCCTGTGTCTCTGCCTCTCTCTCTCGCTCTCTCTCTGTGTCTCTCATGAATAAATAAATAAAATCTTAAAAAAAAAAAAAATCAACCCATAGACCAAGTAAGTTCAATTATAATTATTGTACAATATACAAATATTTTGACTATCTTGACATGTTAAAATGTGGTTCGTTGACAAAAATAGGAGAAGTAGGTGGTGGTGTGGGGGCATTTACTAAAGAGCAAGTGTAAAGAGCAAATTTGATAGATCAAGCCATAGAGGTAGAGGTAGAGGTATATTATTTTATTATAATCGTCAGAAGAACTCAAACTAAGGCTATCACAAAGATCAAGAAAGGGAAAAGGGAACAGAAAAAATAAGTGGGAGGTAGAGTATGTGGCTAATTTCACCATATTTCATACTGAGGAGTCAATAGATACTGTCTCAGATGGATAAATCATGAAATAAAGACCTAAGTATTAGAAATGAATGTTATGTTGGTAATCACAAAAAATAGAGTTCAAATCAGTAATTTCTGGGAAGGGGAAATTAGGTGTAAAAGAGATACGGCACTTTGGGATGCCTGGGGGGCTCAGCGTTTGAGTGTCTGTCTCTGGCTCAGGGTATAATCCTGAGGTACCAGGATTAAGCCCCACATCGGGCTCCCTGCAGGGAGCCTGCTTCTCCCTCTGTCTGTCTCTGCCTCTCTTTCTGTCTCTCACGAATGAATGAATGAATGAATGAATAAATAAATAAAATCTTTTTAAAAAAGAGAGAAAGAGATGGCCTTTTAATTTTATTTTGCACTCATATTCTGTTTGCAACTTAAAAATCAATTCTTATAAATAGCAAATTCATATACATGTATTCATATACAGGTACATAAAAACAGAGGAGAAGGGTGCCTGGATGGCTTAGTTCGTTAAGTGTTCGCCTTCATCTCAGGTCATGATCTCAGGGTTCTGGGATCGGGCCTTGCATTGGGCTCCCCGCTTAGTGAAGAGCCTGCTTCACCCTCTCCCTCTCTGCCTGCTGCTCCCCCTGCTTGTGCTTGCTCTCTCTGACAAATAAATAAATAAAATCTTAAAAAAAAAAAAAAACAGGCGAGAAGAGCCAACACAAAATTAGTCTTCAGGAGAAGCTCCTGGTTGTAGCTTAGTCAAAGAAAGAATTTCATGGGAAGACATGTGATGCATAGTTTTTGGTTGTCTGTGGTGGAGTGTTCTCTGTGAGTCACTCGTCACCACTCCCACACAGTCTACCTTCCTCCTGGATGGGTCAGAGGTCTAGAGCTATGGACCTGGGCACCCAGGTGGCCTTGGGGTAAATATAGACAGTATCTGGGGACTCTGGGGCTGTAAGACAGAAAGATAGCCAGCACTGTGGTTCCACAAAGATGGACACAGTGTCCATCTTGAGGAATTCAGTCTATGGGAAGAGCCAGATATGGAGACAGAGCTTTGCTTGGGGCCATATGGAAACAAACCGTTTGATGACCATAGTAAAGGAAACTTCTCAAGAGTCGGGGAGGTCACTGTGGAGAAAGTGGCCTCTGAGTTACATGTTCAACATGAAGGTTGAGGAGCAAAGAGCTTGCTGAGAGAGAGAGAGAGAGAGAGAGAGAGAGAGAGAGAGAAAGGGCCTTCCTGGCAGAGGAAGAAGAAAGGATGGGGCTTGTTCTTGGAATGGTGGGTGGGTGGCATGGCAAATCAGAGGCTGTGTGGGGTGGGGAGATTGACAGGAAGTAAAGCTACAATGATAGGCTAAGGGAGATCATGCAGATGCTTCTATAGAAGCAAAGCTCAGGCATTAGCTTGTGGGTGATGAAGTATCCGTGAAGGGTGAGCAGTGGGAAGATGGCATGAGCAGATTTGATTTTAGAAAGATCGTTCTGGCTGGAGGCTGGGAGACCAGATGAGATTGTGACAAGAGAAGACATGATGAGAGAAGTCTGTGATGTGGGAGGTGTGAAGCTCAGCACTTGCCAGCAACACGTAGGATGCCATCTAGAGACTTTGCCCAGGGTCCAGCACAACGTCCTTGGGTACCACAGTCCCAGGTGTGGTTTAGGAGATATGGGTATCAGTGATTCCGGTAATAATGGCTCTCAACAGAGTGGACACCAGACTGGAGAATCCAGAGGGGAGATTTCAGAAAACCAGGTGGGCTGAAGCCTCAGCTAGAACAGGGCCACCACATGCAATAAAAGCCCCCTCAATGGTTAACTTTGTCCTCCTTTCTTCTAAACCACAGTCTGAATCCGTGCTGGGGCCTGATGAAGTCATGTGGCTGCCCCAGTCAGAGCTAATTTGCTTTAATATTCATTTCATATTCATTTAATGGGGTGGAAATAGAGAAAACAGATTTTCAATAAAAAGTGCAATACAGATCCCATGGAAAAAAAGGTCCTCTTTATTTTTAATACAAAGCATTGCTATGTATTAAATAAACATGATTTTATTTTCATTTATTTGAGTTTTTTGTTTCACTCATAACTAGATGGCATCAGGTTACTCAACAGAGAGGGAAGTAATTTATGATAATATAGTCACACAAATTCTCCCTCCTGCCCCTGGGTTTTGAATAAACTGCTTTTCAATCCCTTTGTCATTATTGACTAGCTATATAATAAACCATGTTACTTAACTGCCTGAGGCTCATCTTTCTAATCTGGAAAGCAGCAGTATTATTATCTTCCTCTCAGGACTGCTCTGAGGATTAACGGAGTTTACTGTGTGAAAGTTCCAGGAACATAATAACTACACAATAAGTGTTGGCTCCCTTGCTTTCCCAGGAATGTGTTACAGAGGGAAGTGGGATATGGTCAATTGGCTCAACCCCGTGAAACAACGTCCCTCACCCCTGTGTTCTCAGAAAAATTAGGAAGATAGGGAAAAATCATTAGGAGTTATTCAGGATGCACGTATTGCAAATGTACCATCTGATAAGTTTTTTTTTTCCATCTGATAAGTTTTGACATACATATGCGCCTGTGATCACTACATCACTACAAGCAAGATAGTGAACATAGCCATCATCCCCAAAGTTTTCTTGCAATCAATCTTTAGGAATTGCTCCCCTGTGCCCATCTCTACTACTCCCATCCTTCTGCTTCCAGGGAACCTCTAATATGCTTTCTTTAACTATCTAGATTATTTTCTTCTTATTGAGTTTTGAGAGTCCTTTACATATTCTGGAAACAAGTCCTTCAGCAGCGATATAATTTGTGAGTGTTTTTTTCTCCTAGTTTGTGCCTTCAGTTTGAGTTTGCCTGCCGTTTCCTCATGATCAAACTGGGGCTATAGGAATTGAGGGGGGATATGGAATATTACAGAGAATATAAAATATCTCATGGCTTCTTATTGGGGTACATGCCACAGAGATGACTTATCACTGGTGATGTTGACCTAGATCACTTGATTAAGGCAATTTTTGCCAGGTTCCTCTACTGTGAAGTTACTTTTTACACACTTCTTTGGAAGTTGGTAAATCTAACCCATACTCAAGGGGATGAGAATTAAGTTTCACCTCTTGAAAGGGAAAATATGTATACGTATTACTTAGATTCTTCTGTAAGGAAGTTCATCTCTCCTCCCTAGTTGTTCATTCACTTATTTATTTAAGTAGGAACTTTTGGAGATGTTTTGCATTCTTTTGATATGTTCCCATCCTTTCAGTTTTTTTACTTCCTTATTTTGTCTGCATTATAAGATGTTCCAAGCTCATCTCATATTTTTTCTTATCCAGCCCTAGAGTTGGCTGTTTCTCAAGGGTCTTTGCTTCCTTGTATCACAGAATAGTACTTAGAAATGAAGATTGCGGGGCACCTGGGTGGCTCAGTGGTTGAAACTCTGCCTTTGGCTCAGGTCCTGATCCTGGGGTCCTGGGATCAAGTTCCATATCAGGCTCCTCACAGGAAGCCTGCTTCTCCCTCTGTCTATGTTTCTGTCTCTCTGCGTCTCTCATGAATGAAAAATAAAATATTTTTTAAAAAAAGAAATGAAGATTGGGATAACAGACCTGCTCCTTGTTTGTGGTATTACTGCTTCGAGGAATGGGGGGGTTATTTCTTATTTCCTATGGAAGTTTCTGTGTATTTCAAAGGGAAATGGAGCAATTTACAATTAGTCAGTCATATAAGATAATTCTCTAGAAGTATGATCCATGATCCATCAGCATCAATAGAACTTATGAATTTGTCAGAAACACAGATCTTGGGCCTTACCTCAGACTTACTGAATCAGAAGCTGAGTGTTCGACCCAAGACTCTGTGTTTTAATAAGCTCTGTAGGTGATTCTTTGGCACATTACAATTTGAGAACCACCGATGTGAGAAGTGTTTTGCAGAAGTCTGAGTGAACTGTTGTGTTTTGCACTTATTCCAATACCTCCTACAGGGGGCACTCCAGACAATTGTCAGATTGGCTGGCTCCTTACTCTAGCTGCCATCGCAGCCTTTCAATTCTTAATATTCCAATGATGACACATCATACAGAAGAAAATACATAGGCTACATAGAAGAAGCAAAAACAAGAACAAAAGAACCAATTTTCAACCAAATACCAGCAAACCAAATGTAGTAGCTATAAAAAGGACAATAAACCATGACCAAGTAGGACTTATCCCAGGAATGTAAGGTTGGTTTAACATCTAAAAATCAATGAATTTCATACAATATTAATGGAATAAAGGATAAAACCACACGATTATGTCTATAGATACAGAAAAGCATTTGACAAATTCAGTACCTCTCCATAGTAAAAACACTTAAACCAGGAACAGAAGAGAACTTCCTGACCTAATAAAGAGTGTCTATGGAAAAACTCACAAATAACATCATACTTAAAGGTAAAAGAATGAATGTTTTAACTTACAGATTTATTGTGAAGACTGATTGAGTCATAAGGTGTATAAAGTACCCACAACAGAACTAGGCATCTACTGGTACAGTTATAGAAATATCTAGTCTAAAAAAAAAAAAAAAAGAAAGAAAAGAAAATAAATATCTAGTGTAGGGGTGCTTGGGTGGCTCTGTTGGTTAAGTGTCTGACTCTTGATTTCAACTCAGGTAATGATCCCAGGTCATGAGTTAGAGTCCTGCAATGGCTCTGCCCTGAGCATGGAGTCTGCTTAAGATTGTCTCTTCCCTTCTCCCTCTACTCTTCTCCTCACCCACTTGCTCACTCTCTCTCTGCAAAAAAAAAAAAAAAAAAAAAAAAAAAAAAAAAAATATATATATATATATATATATATATATATATATTCAGTGTAGTTTCTTTTTCTTTTAAGATTTTCTTTTCAAGTAATCTCTACTCCCAATGTGGGGCTTGACCTCACAAACCCAAGATCAAGAGTCACATGATCCACTGAATGAACTGGCCAGATGCTCCTAGTATAGTTTCTTTTTTCTTGATTTTTCTATTTTTTTTCCTAGTGTAGTTTCTTAATATAGTTTCAACTTACTATAGTTTCTGACACTAATTAAGGGCACGATTAATATTACTGTTATTATTAATGTTATTTCAAAAGAGTCCTATTATCTTGAGGCAAGAGAGATGGCATATAGAAGTTTCTACATGTGAAAGGAATCCTTGAGGGACACAGCAGGTGCTACGAGTGTTAAAATGCCCTTTGGAATTTTGATAAAAAGGTAATGCTGATTATCAGCCAAATTCCTACTATAGGGGAATACTCTATGGCCAGTTTGAACTGAGTTCTGACTGCTGGTAGCACTGAGCTGGAGTAGGGGCAGGAGGGGGCACAGCAACAGCTGGAGTCCTATAACCAGGAGGAGCTGCCTTCAGGAAGTGAGGTGTTAGCCAGCCCTCTCACCTAACTGAAGAGTCTGATCCCCCCTAGCCCAGCCCCAGCTCTGAGTTTTAAGTGTTGTCTTCTCAGCACAGCTGGCAGCACCTGTCTTCACAGGCCCCAAGGTCATGCTCAGTCGAGAGGCACCCAGAGTCACCATCTGTAGGATACGACTACTCAATTCGCTTTCTAACAGATCAGGGGCCAGGTTTTTGTTTTGTTTTGTTTTGTTAATTGCATGCCAAGCTGTCACCTAGAGCTTAGTGAAAGGGTATGAATATACCCATAAATTATCCAGTATTCAAAGGTAATTTTGATATTCCTATCAGGAGCCTCTTTATGCTCAAATGAGCATGCGGTATTTTGCAAAGGTAAGCATTCCGAGGGAGCAGTTAATTGTTTGAAACCGGGTGCTTGGGTGAGTGCAAACAGCAACTGATAGATCCCAGGAGTGGGTCAGCATGGGACAGGAATTTACAACTGCTAGTGGGGGGGGGGGGGGCTTGCTTGGGAACTATTCAAAATATAAGAGTGACCTCCTGGGTATTTCACAGTTCAGAAGTGCCTCCCTGTGGCAGAAATGTGGTCTAAAGGGAATCCTAAGGATTTCTATGTCTCTGATGGGAGGCACTGGTATTGTGGGGTTCGGGTGGTGGGATGAGGACACTGAGTCACAACTATTGAGGGAATGGAACCACACTGAGATTCTTTAAGGGCATGGGTGAAGGGGACATTTAATCTCAGGTCCATCTCATTTTATGGCTTTCTCTACTCCTTACAGCTGGACCTGCTGGTGGTTCTAACTACAAGGTCAAGCCTGTCCCAAATTCTGAGCCAATCTCAACAGGCAAAGGCAAGGCCTTTCAGTCCTTCATCTTTTTATCCTTTCATTTACTCAGCAAAAACATGGTGACAGACATTATTCAAGGCATGAAGTGCTACAAAAGACAGAACAGAAGGCATGATCCCTCCCTGGAAGTACCTCACTGCCTTGGGCTGGAAATGGACACATAAATCACCCTAATCTTCAATTTGCCCTGCCCTAGAGTTAGTCTCTGCCTGACTCTCGCTTGCTCAACAAATCTAGACCTATGCACCCTCCATTCCAGCCCTATGCAGCCAGAAAGTCATAGTGCCACCTTGTGCCTCGCTTCCAAGTTATGGGACTGTCTCACACATGGTAGAGTGAAGGAGGAAGGTCAGAAGGATGAAAGAGGCAGGACCTACCGAGAAGGCAAGGTTGACAAGAGCAGGTGCTGGACAGGAATAGAACACTTGACAGGACAAGGAGGAAGGGGCAGGTTTACTCACATCAGCATCTCTAATATCTAAAGTTTAACAGGTTAGCTTTGTCATAAAAAAAGGAGTTTTGTATGATTCCCAGTATTTTATAGTGGTCAGAATGAGTGATCTGAACTCATTCCAACCTGAACTCAAGACAGTACTTTTCTTAGATTCAGGTAAAAGGAGCCCTTGCTCAGGCCCCACACCTCTGGACCTCCCCCCACCAACACACACAAAGACACATTTTACAGCGAGTTTCCTGAAATTTTCTAAGTGCCTGTCTGGTATTTGGAACCAGGAAGAACTGGCGATACTGTCCAGGTGGGATGCCATGATCCCAGATGGGACCTGAGTGGGTCTTGTCCTTGTTCCTCCCACTGGGGCCTATCTCTGACCCTCCACCCACAGCATGGGGTCAACCAGATGCCCCCTTTCCTTTTTCCAGGAAAGCAGTCTGGCAATCCAGTTACTTCTGGTGGCTAACATGGTATTTCTTTCACATGAATTTGAGCTGCCTCCACAGTACCAACATGCTGATTTGGGTGTCTCACTCCTGTACCACAAAGGATTACTTCGTGGCTTTGGGCTAGTGACTCCCACTGCTGGCCCTTGGGCTTGAGCTGTGTGTGCTTGCCTCTGCTTAGACTCACCTATCCGCGTTCTGACCACAATGCTGGCTCCAGGCTACAGATCCATGGGTGGTGGGGTGGTAGCAGACTTCCTTTACCCTGTGCACACCTCCTCAGGCTTCACACTATGTGCAACAGACATTTGCTTCCCCGAGTGGGACTTCAACTGTGTTGGACCATGCAGATATTCCTGTGAGGAAGGGACTGGTCTTGCTATGCCAGGATCAGTCACCCATGATAGGAAAAACTATCCTGGCCCTATCATTCCTTTTCTGTTCTAGTTCATACATTGGTATTAACAGAGAAAGAAGAGAGAAAGGAGTGGGGGAGGAGAAGGGGGGGGGAGATTAAAATGACGTTAAGGAGTTAAGGTTGAGGGAGAGACAATGGATTTATATGAGAAAACAGTTAAGGAATCAAATTTGTTTTCTCTGTAGAAGAGAAGGCAAATGGGTGGTTCAATTCTTGCTTTCAAGTATAGGCAATGATTTTATGCAGGGGATACAGGTAAATTATTCTCTATATCTGAAAAGACTAACAAAAGGGACCAAACTTAGATTAGAACCAGAGCGGTTTCAGAATGATAAAGGGTAACCTGAAAAAGCCTCCCCCTCCCCCGCTTCCCCCAGAACATTCAGAGGGAATTAAACAACCACTCATTCCACTTGTGTTCTTTGTCAAAGGTTGTTTTTTTTTTTTCCGGGGCAGGGTCAGGGGAGTGAAACGCAATTGTGGTCCTAGCTGCTTTTCTCCAGATATTCAGCTTCAGCAGAAATGTAGTGTTTAGCTGGTGGCCCCGAAGAGGTGAAAGTTTGAACCCCAGGAGCAAAGAGAACTAGGATTTTCAGGGAACATTCTGAGCAGCAGAGTAGCACTTTCTAGACTTACATCTCCCCTTCCCTGACTATAAAAAGGGATCACAAACTTACTTCTTGCTCTTTTATGTCTGGGAAAAGTTGAGATTTACATACAAAAATAAGTTCCTTGCAGGATTCAGAGTCTGATGACCCCAGCCCACATTAGCTGAATTTCTGTGCATGATAATCTGGGCACACAAAATATCTCCACCATTTCCCAAATATGCCTTGTTCCTTGGCATCTTCTTTGCTTAAAATGAGTTTCCCTACCCTGCCCCCTCACTCTTCTGGCCAATTCCTACTCATCCTTTAAGGCCCAGCTTAAGTGTCATTGCCTGTGTGAAATGTCCCCTATGACCTCAGGCTGAGTCAAATTGGGTCCTATTTCTGTGATGCTGAGTGTTTTGTCCACACTATTGTCTCCCCTCTGGACTGAGCTCATTGTAGATAGGAGTCATGTTTCTGTCAGTTGGTCAGTCAATAAGTAAATGGTGGTGGGCACCTAAGTCCTAAGCACTGCAGATACACCCATGAACAAGATAGATCAGTGTATCTGCAGGATACATTCTAGGAGCCACTAACAGAAAAAGACAATTTGATGAGTAAAAGTCATGTGGATGAAGAGGATGGAGAAGTGGGTTCAGATAGAGGGAACGGCATCTATAAGTATTGGTGGCCAGATAGACTTGGCTGGTGCATTTCAGGAAGAGAAAGAAGCTCAGTACTGCTGGAGAATACTACTGGCAAGAGACTGGTGAGCGATGGGAATGGAGAGGGGACCAGGGGCCACATTACCCTGTGCCTCTTGAGCCCTTTAGAGGAACTAAACTCCATCTTAACAGCAAGGAGGAATGTCTGAAGGGTTTCAAGGAGGGAAGAGGCATCTCCTATTTGCACACTAACAGATGATCCCAGCTGCCATTTGAGGAACAGCTGAGCAGGAGGTGTTATTGGAGGCAGGGACAGCAGTTAGGAAGGGTTCTGTTGGGATGCCTGGGTGGCTCAGTGGTGGAGTGTCTGCCTTTGGCTCAGGGCGTGATCCCGGGGTGCCGGGATCAAGTCCCCATGTTGGGGTCCCCATGGGGGGCCTGCTTCTCCCTCTGCCTATGTCTCTGCCTCTCCCTCTGTGTCTCTCATGAATAAATAAATATTTTTTTAAAAAGAGGAAGGGCTCTGTTGAAATAAAGGCAGCCTGCTCCAAGGTGGTAACAGTGGGAATGAAGACAAGTAGGTTGTTGGCAAGGTGTCCTGCAGGTGTAACACAGTTTAGTGGTTTATTGTTGGTTTACAGGTGGAGTGTAGAGGTGTCGATGGAGGGGAGGACACAATGGAAGCTTCCAGGCTCCTTTCTTGGACAATGTTTAATGGAGGTGGTGTTCATTTCCTAGGGCTGCTATCACAACATACCACAAACTGGGTGGCTTAGAAACACCAGACATTTATTGTCTCAGTTGTGGAGGTCAGAAGTCTGAAATCAAAGTGTTGGCCATGTACCTTCTGAAGAAGGCTTTGTGGAAGAATCAGCTCCAGTCCTCTTTCCTGACTCCTGATAGCCATAGATGTTCCCTGGCTCATAGATGGCCATTTCCTGTATTTCTTCTCCTGGTGTTCTTCCCATGTCCGTGTATCCAAATTTCCCTTTTTTATAAGGACGCCAGTCATATTAGAATAGCCCCCCGCCCCCGAATTTCAGTATGACCTTCTTTTAATTACATCTGTGATTAACCTATTTTCAAATAAGGTCACATTATGAGGTATTGGGGATTAGGACTTCAATATACGAATTTCAGAGGGGCACAATTCAACCCATATAGAGGGGTAGTATCATTCACTAAGACAAAGAGCTCATGTGGCAAAACAGGTTTGGTGGTACAGGGATGCAGCCTTGCGCTTGGGGCACATTGCATTCAGTGGGGCCCTGTGGAAAATCCACAGGGAAGTTCTAGAAAACGATTTGCTATATTGGGTTGAGGCTTAAACCGGGTTGGGTTAGGCATATAGATTTGAGTGATCAGCAGAGTGGATAAGACAGTGAACCTTTGGGGAGGATCAAACCACATGGGAAAATGACCAGCTCATCTTTGCAACCCCAGCACCTAGCTGAGCCCCTCCATTGATCTAAACGTTGAATGAATCTGTGTGTGATGAAATAAAAATATTCCTTCGACTCTCCATTAGCTGGAGATCAGAAGGCTTTGCCTGGGTGACAGCCCGCCCTGCTCTGGCTCCGTGACAGGAAGGGAGTGTACTTTGTAGGAATGAGAAACCAGCATTCTTAGGCTTCACCTTACATTCTCAACTCCAGCCTAATTTAGTAAATGTGTCACATGTAGCATCTCCCAGGGAAAGCCAGGAGGTCAGGGTGAGGGGTCCTCGGGTTGTGCTCATCTCCCGACTTGTAGGAATGGAGCCAAGGAAAGGTGCACGAGCCTGGCTGTGTTTTGCAACAACATTTCTATCCTTCTTACTTGAAAATCTTCACCTTTGCTATCAGCCCAGCTCTTACTAAACCAAATTTGGTACTAGGTTCCCAAATAAAGCCTTTTCTATACCACTTCCTTTCCCCCTAGAATCTTGAGACTGATAGTAATTTGATTTTGGGGGACTCTGGGGCTGAGTGGCTCTCCCACCTGGCTGTGCTGGAGCACACACTGTGGGGGGGCCGCTGTCACCGTGTGCTGGGCGGTTGCTTGATCCAATCTTCTTTGTGCCCGTTGCCTGGTGACATTCAGAGGCCCCTATCTCAGAGCCACATTCTGGCCTGCTATTGGTCCGGTGGTGGCATTTGTTGACAATGGACACTTCCCCTGCCCTGGACTCCTTGGGAGCTTGAGTTTCAGGCTACAGTGCTTGTCCAAATGCAGTTCTTTAACCCATTATGTCCCCTGCTGGGAAGGCCGAGCTACAGCCGCAAGGCCAGGGCCAGTGTGCCCACCCCAGCATGGCAGTGTTCTCTGCTCCAGGGTGTGCAACTGGTTTTGGGGGGTTCTTCGCTGCTCTGCTTCTGTGGCAGGACAGGGTTTTCCTCCCTTTTCACCTCTGCCTGGGTTTCCCTGTACGATAGCTTAAACAGACTGTTGGCTTAACCACATCTGGGCTGAGCTAAGAAAGGCAGTCACCAGTAGCCAGAGAGAGATTCGTGTGGTTGATGTATATCACAGAGTCAGAAAGACTTAAACCTCTTGCCAGGGTGCCCAAGCACCTATGGAGGAGAACTACATCTTCTGGGGGTGGATATGGGGTTAGGCAGGTGGAAAGAAGTGAGAAGAAGACCGAGGTGATTATGGAGGAATTAAAAGGGTGGGTAGCCAGACAGAAAAGAGATTCTGGAGGCTTCCAAGATGGACCTTGTTGGATCAATGAGTGAATCCAAGGCCCAGAGGGGTGGTGCCATTTATGGAGGCCAGTTCTCCAATTGGATGAGCACTGGGGTGTCTGGACTCCTCAGGCAGCTCCCCGGGGGCCTCCCCACCTTCTGCCTCAAACACTCTTTAGAGAATGGGTCAGCTGAGGGTCAGGCTGGGGAGGAGTTGGGTCAGGTCTGTGGTGAGGACCTGAGGTTGCCCAGTTAATGGAAGGAGAGTTCTGGCTGGTTCCTCAAAGGGCTTAGCTCTGATCTTTTCAACCTGGTCTCGGTTGGAGGAATGTAGAGGCCCAGCCTCCTGGCAAAGTCCCCACTCCCACTCCCTACACCCCCTTGCCTCTCCATTCTTCCAGCTGTAACAAAACCATTCACCTTAAGGTGGGGAAAGCAGAGGATCTTGCAAAGACCAAGCAAGGCTGTGTGTCAGGTATGAGGCAATGCTTGGAAACAGGAGAAAGGAGAAGTCTTTCCTTCCTTCTGTTGACCCTTGTTGCCAACTGCCCAAGCCTGACCTACACTGCAAGAGTAGGCCACAAGAGGCTCTTAAGACAGAAGAGGAAGTCCTAGTGGTTTCAAGCTGTGTCTTCCAGAGTAACTGTTCTATGTTGACAGTGGCCAGCACTCCAGAGCAAGTAAGGTTTGGAGTTGGGGCACAAGTGCCAGAACCCCATGGCCATGGAGACGTGTGTCCCAGTGACCCTTGGGTCACAGGAATTCCTGCTAGGACCTGCGGGAGCCCAGGTCCTGGTTGTCTCTGCTGAAGGCCATAGTTGGGTCAGATGCAGTGAAAGGATTCCCCACCACCATAAATATGGATCATATTTATGCAGCTCCTGTCATTTCCTTAGGTCACCTTTCTGCCAGCAACAGTTATTCTTCTGGGTTTATAGTGTGATGCTCCCTTTCCCATGCATCTGAGAACCAAGGTGAAAAGAGCTATTTATGCCCAATGCAGGTGCAAGGTGCCTGCTGAGAACACATGGATACTCCTCCACCATTAGTCGCCTTACCCATTTGGGCTAAGAACCAGCAGGAAATATCTCCTGAATAGCATGTATCTAGGTTTTAGTTCTTTTTTTTTTTTTTTTTTTTTTTTTTAGGTTTTAGTTCTATTTGTTTTGTTTTGTTTTCAGAAAGAGGTGACCAGCTCTAATGTAAGCATCACCATCAGACATTTTAAGGGTATTTGTTTTGTTTGCTTTTGCTCGTAGACATTATTGAGAACAGAAGTGTTGGGATAATAACTACGGTAAGATCCACTCCAGTAATGAAAGTGGAAAGAAGGTAGACTTCATACAACATGAATCAGTGACCTTGAAATCAATTCTGAGAAATATTTTTGAAACAAAATTTTAAGAGCATGTATTGGTTGGCTAGGGCCATTTTAACAAAGTATTAGCAACTAGATGGCTTTGAAGGACTGAAATTTATTGTCTCCTAGTTCTTGGGGCTAGAAGTCTGAGATCGGGGGGTTGGCAGAGTGGATTCCTTCTGGGGGTTCTGAGGGAGGATCTGCTCTATTCCTTTCTCCCAGCTTCTGGTGATTGTTGGCCATCTTCAACTTTCCTTGAGAAGCACCACCCCGTCTCTGCCTTCACCTTCACATGAGGGTCTCCCTGTGTGTGTGCTTGTGTTTAAATTTCCCTTCTTGGGGTTCATCTCCTCCACTCTACTCATCTTTAATTACATCCACGATGATTTCCAGGCAAGGTCATATTCTAAGATGCTGGAAGTTAAGACTGCACCGTACAAATTTGGGGGGAATGCAAGCATAACAGAGGACTTTGGAGCATTTGGTAGAAAATCAGTCATCTCTAGGAACATTGGTGCATGTCAGTCTACCTGGATTTCCTCTTTCACAGGGTTGAAGAGGAGTAACCAGATTTATCTGGAGATGTGGGCAGGGGCCAGAACCCCATTGCCCTTACGGCCACACCAACAGTGGATGACTTTCTCCTTTATCATGTAAGGCCTGACTTCTCATTTGTTCCAGGGTCTCTCAAATTCATAAGTGAAACCATTTGGAAAGGAAATTAGCCCCTCATGGCTTCGACCTCTGGCCTGGTGAGCAAGGAGCAACCGTAGTTACTTGCATGGCTGTCATTACAAGCTCCGGGAGGCAGTTCTCAGAATCATTTCTAGCAAAATCTCTAAAGCTTGGAAAACAATCTCCTATCACTTCCCTTGTCATCATACTACTTCCTTTTAATTTCCAAACCTCATTTGCACCTCTTCCCACAGAGTCTGCCTGAATGAAAGCAAATCTCCGTTTTCGCCAGGAATAACAGTGCAAGAGGAGTGTGGGCGTCAGGGCCCTAATGCCCAAGCTTGAGCCTCCACTTCCCGCCATTGTTCCCTGAGTCAGGGTCCCAAACACTCATTTGGGCTGTCCTGGGGGGAGTTTTTCCAGATAAAAATGGCCTGGTTGGCTGCCAGTGATTCAGGCAGGTTCACAGCCCTAAACCTGTTTTATCTCCCATGCTTATCACTTATCATCAGCTGCCAGGAGACAGACAATAGGAGCAAAGAGGCATTTTGGCTGAGCTAGATCTTAGGCAGCCCCAAGGGTTTTAGAGGCCTCCAGACAACCAGACTCAGGCAGTCTGACCAAGTCCCTTTGGGGTCCCCTGCTAGGAGTCCTCATGTTAAAGCAGCATGGATGCAGTGAGGTCCCATAGCCATAGAGCATTTCCTTGGGGCCATAATGGCAGAAATGGATCTCTTTGTATTGATTTGTCCTCTCCCCATACCTGTTTCAGGAAGCATAGGACCTTCCCAAAGGTCTCGGGAAGAGGGAGTTTCAAAGGATCTTTCAGAAAGTTGTTTTGTTTCTTTATGGTTGGGGTTGGGGTTGTTTTTTTTGTTTTTTGGTTTTTGGTTTTGTTTGGTTTTTCCCCTGAAAACTTCACTAACTTAAAAAAAAAAAAAAAAAAACACCCTGATAGTAAAATTAGTGAAATCTGAATTTCAAACTCAAAACTCTGGATTTTACTGTCAATTCCCTGTTTTTGATATTGTATTACAGTTATGCAAGTGCACATTTTGTGCAACTTCCTGTGAATCTGTAATTATTTTAAAGTTAAAAAAAGTTCCTTAAAAAGTAATCCTTATGGTTCTCCAAAACCCAGTCAATATGCCCTGTCTTTGAAAAGCCACAGAGCTTGCTTACTTACTAGCTGAGAACACAGGATTTAGTCTAGACAGACTTCAATTCAAATGCAGCTTTCACGCCTACAAGCTGTGTGATTTTGGGCAAGTTACTTAATCCTTCTGAGCTTGGTCTCCTTATCTAGAAGATAAATCTGAGCGCTTCCCTAATGGGGTGAGGGTGGGGACTGAATGAGGTAATTCATGGAAAGCACCTAATGGGGTGAATGGTAGTGTTTTAAAAGGTAAATATTCCTTTTAAAACAGTAATCTATTGAATAGAGGAGCCATGGATGTGCTTTTAGCAAGATCAGAAAGTCATGTGTCTGGCTGAAAGAATTTTTCTAGAGGCCTCAATGGTGAGTCCAGAGGGTCCACACCTGGACATGATTCAAACACAAGTCAAATGCCTGTGGAAGAAGTGTTTGAATTCTGTCCTAATTTTTTTCCCTATAAACTGTCCAGAGTCCCAAATTGCCTAATGTGGAACTAGAGGAAACAATTAACATCAGAGAATACGCAACATTCCATTTCCACTGTGAATAGGGATTGGCAACAACCTTCCAGCCAGGTGCCTGGGGCTGGGGTGGGGCAGGGAGCAGCAGGGGCTGAAAGGTGGTAGGCCCTATTGGTGCCTAACTTCTGTGCGAGAGCTAATGAAGGGGCACACATGTCTGTGAAATACCCCAGGTAGCAGCCCTCCAGGAGGAGAAGGGCTGTCTGGTCCGGGAAAGCCTCTTTGTCACCTATCAGCACCTCTTGGAAATTTAAGAAAAGGTCCTAAAACCAGCTCATGGCACACCCTTTCGAGTCTACCTCCCTGTCTCAAGCTCTGTGTTTCAGACATCCTGGTTACCCATCATTTCTCAGACCCCACTTAGGTTTCTCCAACCAGGTTGTCTACCTACTTGGAAAGTCCTTCCCTCCACCTGCTCCTTTATTCTCATTCACCTTGAGTGGTTCCACCCACTCATTTTTCAAAGCTTCCATCCATCAAATGCTTTATCTTCCTAGAAGCTTTCTCTACACCACCATTCAGCAGTCCTCCCTCCTCCACTGAACAACCTCAGCCCCTGGTTTGTCTGCTTCTCACAGCCTTTACCACATTCATCCAACAAAAATCTACTGTGTCTGCACACCATGCCCTACGCTGGGCTCCAGAGACATGGCGGTGGGTAACAGAGTGCTCATGTGCATGTGCTGGGGGTGGGGATGGGGGCATGGGATAGGTGTTGAACTCACAGTCACACAAATAAGTATATTTGCAAATTGTATTCGGTGCTCTACAGGAATAAGGGGATTATGAAAGAACTGTGATGTGTGCTTGAAAGGCAAAGGCCCTCAACTGAGGCAGGATGGATTAGTTGGAGTTGTTAGTGACCTAAGTGAAGATGGCAGGTAGGAGTCTTTCATGAAAGACAGTAGATATGAAGCCCCCAGGGCTGGAGAAGGATGGGGTGTTTGAAGAACTGAAAGGAGGCCAGTGAGGAAGCAGAGGGAGTGAGGGGTATAGCAGGACATCTAATCATGGAGGACTACAAGGTCATGCATGGTAAGCATTTTGAAAAACTTCCCAAGTATAATAGAAGCCATTGAAGGCTTTTACACAAACAAGTAATGTGGTCTGATATGTAATTTTAAATACTCCTCTGGCTGCTACTTAAAAACAGAAGCAAGTGGGCAGCCCTGGTGGCTCAGCGGCTTAGCGCTGCCTTCAGCCCAGGGCGTGATCCTGGGGTCCTGGGATCGAGTCCCACGTTGGGCTCCCAGCATGGAGCCTGCTTCTCCCTCTGCCTCTCTCTCTCTCTCTCTCTCTCTCTCTCTCTGTCTCTGTCTCTAATAAATAAATAAAATCTTAAAAAAAAAAAAAACAGAAGCAAGAATACAAGAGTGGCTAACAAGAAGAGCTTGTACCCTGTCCATACAAGCGATGGTGTTGAATGTAGGGATATTGTGACCAAGGAGAGATCCTAGATCTATTTGGAGGTCTGATATTTTATTGGACGTGGAGACTGAGGGAGAGGGAAGTATTACAGGTTACTCCCTGATTAATGGTTTGAACATCTGAGTGGATAATGGTGCCACCCAATGAGAAGAGCCATGCTGGAAGAAGAGCAGGTTTAGGTGGAAATGTCTGAGGTTCAATTTTAGACATAAAATTGCCAGTAGAGATGCTAAGTAGGCAGTTGGATATACTGATCTTGACTTCAGAAGAGAGATCAGAGCTGGAGACATACATCTGGAAAGCCATCAATGCCTAGATTTAAGTCACATGAGTGAATGAGATGCAACTGACCCAGTGAGGTGGGTAACAATATCCTCATTTAATAGATAAAGGAGATGAGGTTAAGAGAATTTCACCTGCCCAAGATCACACAACCAGCTGGTGGCAAAGCAAAGATGTGACCTTGGCCTTGCCTGGCTCCAACTGTTGTTCTGGGTATCACCCTCATAGTCTGTTAGAAACATGTCTTGGTTCTTCTTCCCTGCCTTGCCCCTGCTGCAGAAACTCTTGGCCTGCCTACTGTACACCATGGTTCCCTGGGATACAATCTACCTCCTTCTAACAGGGAGAGCAGAGGCTTTGGCTTCTGGCAAGAGTTGATGTACTTTAGACTAGTTTCAAGGAGCCTACAGTCTAGAAGAAGAAATAGGACACATGCACATATCTGGATCATAAGAATGATGAATCTATGGCCCATTTTATATTTTTAAGACAGTGTCAGCCTGGCAGCAGACAGTTGTCTCCCCACAACACTTTTTCAATCTCCCTAATGGAGTCCCTACGTTGCCTTGTGTCTATAGTCTACACTTGAACTCCTGAAGCCCTGCAGAACATGGACTTTGATATGATTTCACATCCTGTATATATCTTGAATCTAGTGTCCTCACTCCTGGGGCAGATTCACTGCCCTCTTACTTCATGCCTTGAGTTCCTGCCATAGCTTCCTTCCAGCTAGCTCCCTGCTTCCAGTCTCTCCCCACTTGGATCCATTCTTCCCATTGTAGCCAGAGTGATCTTGAAGTGCAAATCTCAGGTTGATTCCTTGCTTAAAACCCTCAAGGGCACACCACAACCCCCAGGATGAATCCAACTTCTAAACCTAGTATTCCAGACTCTCCCTTTATATCTTGCACATTCCATGCTTTAGCAACATTCTCTGTCCCGGCAAGAGGGGGCTGCTAAGGTCTCGTTCCACACACTCAGCTGTTTCCCAGCTCTGGGCCCCTGTTGTGCCCTTGAAAACATGCTTTCTCCCCACCTTCGCCCGACCAACTTCTGCTCATTCATCAAGACTGAACCAAGACAAAGGAAGCCTCTTGGCTCTGTAGTCACCCTACTGTATGACCACCATCTCCTCATGTGCTGGCTTCCACCAGTCGGACTGGATCTCCTGAAGGCCACCAAGGTGTGTCTTCTTTGCCCTGATACCTCCAGCACCTACCACGTTTTCAGAAAAATAATAGTCGCTCAGTGAATACTTGTTGAAATAAAATAAATGAGTGAATGGTTAATTATAAAGTGCTAGGATGCATTAGGTGCCAAATGAGTAGTACAGAAAATAAGCATAAGAGAAAGGAGGAAGTGGTCACTTCCAGTGGAGACAGTCCCAGAAAGCCTCACAGATAAGAAGCATTTCTGTTGCACCTTGCAGGATGAGATAACACACATGTTGAAGAATGGTGAAATCAGTCATTTGGCGAGGTGGAAAGAAGTGGGGAGGACATTCCATGGGGGCAGGTGGTGGGGGCAAAGGTTACCAGGTGGCAAAACACCAGGCAAGTTTAGGGAACAATTGCGAGACTGGTTTGACTGGAGCAGAAGATTTGCAGGTGGGAAGACAAGTAGGTTTGAAACACAGGTGGGGGGACAGTACAGAGAGGCCTCATACTTTTGTCCAGAGTGGTCCACATAAAAGAGCCACAACAAGAAGTCCCTCCCATCAAGAAGGCAGAAATTTGAACTTGATTAAGGGGGTCTTCGGACAATGCAAGCAAAACAAACATTTGGGGCTGTGAGATAGGGGCAGGGTGGGTGAGGCGCAGGATTAGGTAATTATTTGGTGTCTCTGTAGTGTGAACAATAGGCCAAAATAACTGACCGGTTTTTATTTTTCTTTGTCTCTTTGGTTTTGCCTGAATCAG
Source organism: Canis aureus (assembly GCF_053574225.1). Classification (NCBI taxonomy): domain Eukaryota; kingdom Metazoa; phylum Chordata; class Mammalia; order Carnivora; family Canidae; genus Canis; species Canis aureus. The sequence continues at coordinate 14,788,917 of NC_135633.1, forward strand.
AGAGCAGCTGAACTGACCTAGGAAAAAAGTTATTTTAAGCAGGAAATGCAGTAGGGAGGAGAATGGGAAATCCTAAAATCATGCCAGGAGAGGAAGCAGTCAGTGCTGATCAGGCTGAGAAGAAGGGGCCTGCTTGCCCCACTGGGCTCATGGCCTGCTCTTGGGAACAGCCTACTTGTGAGGTGCTCGACAGCATAGGATAGTGACAGATGGGCAGGTGCCATGGTGGCCACCACAGGCTGTTTGGAGCCAACACCAGTAGTATGCTGTGTTTGGAGAAGGAAAGCAGAGAGTGTATTTGGGCAGCACACAGGAGAGCTCTCTGTCCCCTCACCAACTCCAGCTGCATCCTGTGTGTGAGTCAAAGGGGATAGCAAAAAAGAGAATAGAAAGGGAGTTTCAAGCCAGCAGCCAGTCGACCTCCCCATTGTTGACTGGCTATCTGGTCTTCACAAGCCACTGCAAGTCTCTAAAACATGGTCTTCTTTTCTTTCTATCGTTCTAATGAGGGCAGTGGGTTAAGGGTTTTCTCCAGATCTCAGGTTCTAGGATTTTCTCATGATTTGGTTCTAAAAAACAAAACCAATAGGATGCGTATAGAAACAGATCTAGGGCGGCCCTGGTGGCTCAGCGGTTTAGCGCCACCTTCAGCCTGGGGCTTGATTCTGGGGACCCGGGGTCGAGTCCTATGTCGGGCTCCCTGCATGGAGCCTGCTTCTCTCTCTGCCTGTGTCTCTGCGTCTCTCTCTCTCTCTGATGAATAAATAAAATCTTAAAAAAAAAAAAAAGAAACAGATCTATTATAAAATATTGGCAATTATGGAAGCAGCCAAGTCCAATATCCGCAGGGTGGGTGGACAGGCTGGAGATCCAGGGGAGATGGTGCTGCAAGTCGAGTCTGAAGGCCTGAAGGCTGTCCCCTGTGGAACCCGGAAGAGATGGTGTTGCAGACGAAGTCTGAAGCAGGCTGCTGGAGCCTTCTCTCCTGCTTTGGGGGAGGCCAATCTTTTTGTTCTATTCAGGCCTTCAACTGGTTAAATAAGATTCAACTCCAAAAGGGAGAGCAATTTGTTTTACTCAAGGTCCACTGATTTCAATATTAATCTCCTCTAAAAACACTCTCATAGAAACACCCAGAACAGAATTTGACCAAATATCTGGGCATCCGTGACCCAGCCAAGTTGACACATAAAATGAAACCATTATATCAAGTTATCCAGCCTTAGATTCCTATGCCAGATCTCACTCATTCTTTTGATGAGAACAAAGGCAGAAAAAAAAAAAAGGTAGATAAAATTAAATTCCCTTACAATGTACAGCCATTTGACAAATACTTGAGACAGCCAGAGTATGACATTCCTCAAGGAACTCACAACTGTCCTAACGTTAGTGCTTTTCTAGAGGCAAAAAGCAACCTTGACAATAGCCAGACCTCTGGGATCCTGTAAGTCTTCTTTAACATAGGAACATCCTTTTGGAAACTTCCTTTATCTCTACCCAACCTCCTCCTCAACTTAAAAGTACATCATCAAATGCTCCTCACAATCCCAGTGCAACTCTTTCTGCCCATGGATCTTGGCCCTGAGCATCATCAAAAAAACACCTTTCTGCAATGTCTCAAGACATTCTTTCTTGACTATTTGCTTGGGCCCAGCTGTAAAAGCACATCCCCCATACCCTCCCTGTATTTTTCATCTCTATTCCTTTGCTCATAAGCTGCCTTTCACCCCAAATAGCCTCCTCCTTCTATCTCTTAGTTCCAATTTTTGAAATCCTGCGTTTCCTTCACACATAACTCATTGACCACGTCCTCTTGGGAGCGCTGTCACACTCTATTAAGAAACCTCAGATAATTCCACAACCTCTGTATATACCTCAGTTTCCCCTTCTGTAAAATAGGGACAATTCCCGAAGTAGTGAGCATTGCATGAACTAATGCAAATAAACGGTATCTCGCTGTCACGAGTGTTGACCCGATATTATTATTCTCCCGCCTGTCCCTCATTTCCTACTAGAGATGGGCAAACAATAGTAATGTGGCTGGGAATTTAGCAGTTATCTTAAAGGTAAAATGCTTTGAAAATGGACATGTATGCGTAGATGTTACTTTTGCTCCTCTCTTGTGTTTGTAACCCAGAGGTCTTGAACTCCCCATGGTTATAAGAATTACTGCCCAGCGTTGTAAACACATAACAACGTCTGCTCTCGTCACAGGCTTTAAAGGATAATCGTGACCATATGTGATTTTTGTTGTCTGCACGGACTCTATGTGGAATTTAAGCAGGGACACTGCTTTTGTGGGTTTGGTCCTAACTAGGACGAAATCCTTTCTCCCTGGGTTACTGAGGAAGCCCTGGGGTGGTGGTGGTGGTGGTGGTGGGGAACATGGCCAGCAAAATGCCAGCCCTAGGCAAGCTTGAGTTACTCTAAGTTTTCCCACACTCCCTTCACTTTCAAAGGTGGTCCACAGCTCTGAAACGCTCCAAGTCCTAACCTTAAAGGGTGGCTTTCTGGCACAATTACTAGCTCTTTAGCAACTGTATTTCAACAGCCTGTAAGCCATTCACTATTGTGGGGAAATGTAAATGAGGGTCTCTGAGCCCAGAAGAGGCAAATGCCTAATTAAGTGGGTGTCACCCAGACACGAAAGCCAGAGATGCAAATGGCCAGCTTGAGACAAAGGGGCACCTATTGTTGTGCCTCGATGTCCCCTCTGGACAACAATGGAGAAAAAATGGCCTGGAAGGACCTTTGATATCCATAGAGTCAGAAGCAGGGAAGGGGAGGGCAGCCTCATCCTTAGAGGTTAAAATTCCCACAGGCTTTTATTTACTGCCTTTTGGGAAGTACCAGGAAGTCTGGCCCAGAGGAGAATAAAAACTTGTAAAAGTCCAGAATCTGTGTTATTTCCCTATGTTTGCAACTTGTTTTCCCTCTGGCTGTGCTCCTGCTGGGAACAGCAGCGAGCTCCCCCCCCCACACCTGACCTGTCTTTAAGGGGCTGCAGGAGAGAGAACTGGGGTGTCTGCGTCTCTCCTCATCAGGCTCAGGTGGGGAAGAAAAGGGCCTTATGGAAGCCAGGAGGTCCAGGCAGCCACTCAACGTCCTCGTCCGCAGTCCTGGGAGCTGCTGTAAACCCGCAGGGAGAGCTTAACTAGCAGGCCCAGGGCTGAAAAGGTCCCAGTTCCAAGCTGTATGACATCCCCTGTGAGTGGCTCCTCAAAGCCATTGCAAGTTTAACATTAAACTTTAAAATACCTGTCCCCTGGGATCCCTGGGTGGCGCAGCGGTTTGGCGCCTGCCTTTGGCCCAGGGCACGATCCTGGAGACCCGGGATCGAATCCCACATCGGGCTCCCGGTGCATGGAGCCTGCTTCTCCCTCTGCCTGTGTCTCTGCCTCTCTCTCTCTCACTGTGTGCCTATCATAAATAAATAAAAAAAAATTTAAAAAAAAAAATAAAAAAATAAAATAAAATAAAATACCTGTCCCCTGAGCTCCAATGTCCCCTACCAAACTTATTTCTGCACACACGTGTGTGATGTCCTGCTTTCTCTAAGCTCATGGAGGGCAGGAAACTTCCTTGGTTACCCTGTCACTCCCAGGGTCTATCATAGGGTGTCGCCTGCAGGAGGCACACATCTATTGCTGTGTAACAAACGACCCCCAAACTTAACAGCCTGAAAAAACAATCCTTTAGTGGTTCTCTTGGTTCTGCCATTTGGGCTGTGTTTGGCTGGGTAATTTGCTCCACATGGCATTGACTCAGACACTAGTTAGGCTGTGTTCAGCTGGCCACTTTGGCTGCATTGGAAGGCCCTGGAAGGCTTTGTTCAAATGTCTGGCACTTAGGGGCTCCTCCACAGGACCACATTCTCTCTCTCTGTCCATTTGGGAGTCATGCTGTAGCTCCTTTACAATATAGTGGTGGCTTCCAAGAGCAAACGTAAAAACGGATATATTATATGCATGTCATTTCACAGGTTATCAACCAAAAATGATTGAGGAGATATCTTACATTCTCTTTTATTTTTTTTATTTATTTATGATAGTCAGAGAGAGAGAGAAAGAGGCAGAGACATAGGCAGAGGGAGAAGCAGGCTCCATGCACCGTGAGCCCGATGTGGGATTCGATCCCGGGTCTCCAGGATCACGCCCTGGGCCAAAGGCAGGCGCCAAACCGCTGCGCCACCCAGGGATCCCTTACATCTGCTTTTAAATTTTTGTGCCAGGAGCACCTGGGTGGCTCAGGGGTTGAGTATCTGCCTTTGGTTTAGGTCATGATCCTGGGTTCCTGGGATTGAGTCTCGCATTGGGTTCTTCGCAGGGAGCCTGCTTCTCCCTCTCCCTATGTCTCTGCCTCTCTCTGTGTCTCTCATGAATAAATAAATAAAATCTTTTAAAAAATAAATTTTTGTGCTAAATTTCAAAACTTGTGTGTGGCTTTTACACCTACGGCACATCTCAGTTTGGACTAGCCACTTTTTTTTTTTTTTTTAAAGATTTTATTTATTTATTTGACAGAGAGAGCAAGCAAGAGAGCACAAGCAGGGGGAACAGCAGAGGGAGAGGCACAAACGAGCTCCCTGATTCGGGGCTCGGTCCCAGAACTCCAGGATCATGACCTGAGCCAAAGGCAGACACCTAAGGAACTGAGCCACCCAGGTGCCCCTGGACAAGCCACATTTTAAATGCTTACTAGCAACACGTGACTAGTGACTATCATACTGGACAGTGAAGAGCTAGACAATCCCTTAATTTTCCTTATCTCTAAAGGAAAGTAGAACAGGTGAGCATTATAGTGTATATATATTTTCGTGCTATTGTGAGCATAAATGAGACAATACACAAAGCACTGAGCAAGTACCTTGCATGCAGTGAGAGCTTATTAAATGTTTGTCTTAGTACCTTGGGCTGCTTATTTTTTTAAGATTTTATTTATTTATTCATGAGAGACACACACAGAGGGGTCGGGCAGAGGCATAGGCAGAGGGAGAAGCAGGCTCCCTGCAGGGAGCCCAACATGGGACTCGATCATGGAACTCCATCCTGGGACTCTAGGATCACGCCCTGGGCAGAAGGCAGGCGCTAAACCACTGAACCACCCAGGGAATCCCCCTACCTTTGGGCTGTTATTACAAAGTACCATAGATTGGGTGGCTTATAAACAACAGAAATTTATTTTGCAGAGTCTGGAGGCAGGAGGTCCAAGATCAAGGTGATGGCAGATTCGGTGTCTGGGGAGAGCTTGCTTTCTGGTTCCTTGACAGCAGTCTTTTTGCTGCGTCCTCACCTGGTGGAAGGGCATGAGGCTGCTCCCTGCGGCCTCTTTCACGTGGGCACTAGTCTCATTCAAGAGTCACTGCCCCCGCGACCTAGTCACCTCCAAGAGGCCCCACCTCCTAATACTTTGGAGATTAGGTCAACATGGGAACCGAACCTCGGGGGACATGAATATTCAATCTAATGTTAGTCTCATCTCATTGTGTGTATTTCGTTGCCAGCCCTGGAGATGCTTTCAGGCTTGGTCAAGTAAGGTTACCCGTTCCTTGAGTTGGAGTTGGGGAGTTGGGGAGCATTTATAATTTGCTTTTCCCTGGTGCTCTTAACCAGGTTTATCCTTCTCATTTCTCACAGTTTTGCTGAATTTCTGTTTCTCTCTCCGCTTATCTACTCTGCTTTTTTCTCCCCACTCACCAGCATCTTTTGCCTACTTGTGGTTCATCATACCTGGCCTTGCCTTTCTTGCCAGGACATGACCTTTTGATCAACTGTGACTGATTGATAACTGGTTTGGGTTCTCCATATTTCCCAATTTAAATTCCCAGGAGAGGTAATCTGATTAGCCTGCTTCATCTTTTCATGCCCTGTCTCGTCCCCTACCACCTGAAAATTGGCTGCCTGGGGTTCAGGTGCCCATCCTTAGTCAAATCAGCAGTGGCCAGGGATGTGCCTTCTTATGGCACATCATATAGTCACGTGGAAATCAGGGGCTGTGGGTGGGGTCGTTTTCTTAGTGGGGGTGTGGGCAGAGAGGCGCTGATTGCTATCACAACGCGCTGTTTCTCTCTGTCACTGCTGTTTCCCAGTTGAGCTCATCAGTCTGATGTCACCTGCCAGAAGGAAGGTTTCTTCTCTTGCTACTGTCTTTGACCTTTGGGAGAGCTTCACCTGAAAACAATGTGTATTATTGGAGTCTGCAGGATCCCTGCTTGCTGAGGCAGTCCAGTTAGGTGCAAAGCAGTTCTCAGCCTTCCAGTGGGAGGGTGATGCACATAACCTTCTTTTTGTTGTTCCTGAGGAACCCATTCTTGGTCCATACACTTAACATAACAGATTGTTCCAAGTATTTACTTTGCTGACATCCCCCTAAATCAATGTTTGATTTCTAAGTGGAATTTGTCCTCTGACCTTCTTGCATTAGGATCGGTTGGGAATGCTCATCTCAACCCCAGACCTATGGGTAAGGAGCCCAGGGAATGTGGCTTAGGAACATGCATGTTTGTTAGCTCCACAGATAAGTCCAATGCACAGTGAGCTTGAGAAGCATTGTGTCAAACTGCCCTGTGAACCTCATTTATTTCGGATGGTACTATTCCATTCCCTAGATTTCAAGAAAACCTCTGAGGACGCTTGATTCATGGAACCTAGAATTTTTCTAGAACTTTCCAGTTAGTCTAAGGTCCATCCAATATTCTCAGAAGCAGATATAAACAAACACGAAGGTCCTGGCCACTATCCATTCTGACCCAAACCCCCAGATTCAATCAGACAGGACCTAAACTTTGCCCCTGACGTGACATTTCCCATGGGACAGCAAAGGGATTTACCTGGCAGCTCTTGTGTAATAAATCAGCAGAAATCTTAAGGCACCACCCTGGATAGAGGCCCTCCTGGCTGGCTGCCGGAGTCATAGCTCAATGGGATAAGCCCAAAGAAGCCCCAGGCGGGTAGAAAGCAGTGTGTGGGGCTGCCTCTCTGCAGAATCACAATGAAGCCAGTGTTTGCATTAGAGCCAGACAATGACTCTGATTCAAAGGACAGGATGCCAAGGCTGAAGGGTGCTCTGGGTAAGGGGGAGGACCTGGGCCCCTTTCTTGGCTCTGTCTCTGCCTGGAAATGATTCCACTTTTGTTTTTAATCCTATGTCTTTTTTTCATATCTTTAGGAGTTCGAATAAATAGCCATCCATTTCTTCCAGGGCAATCGCATATTTTTCATATTTAACCCAAGAATTTAGACGCTGTACCCCAGCCAGTCCTTAATGTATATGAGCAAGAGATATGCATTCTCCAGATTCTGGAGAAAGTGAAGTAATCTCCTTAACAATGGCTCGGAATTGACTTTCAGCCTCTCTCTGCAGCCAACACTGAGCTCTTTTGCAATCAATGCACCACTGCAGGCGGGTATCACAAAGTTCCAGCTCTTGTCACTCCAGATAGTTCAATATCTACTCTAGGACAGAAACCACCATTTGATTGGTGGACACTTAATGGATTATGTGCTTCAGACAGAGCCTTTCCCCTAAGCATCCATCTTTAATGGTGTCCAGAAAGTCTTCAGAGCAGGTCAAATGTACAAATAGGGTTTCCTGCATGGTGCCTAGCTTATTCATTGAACAGAAAGAAAACCTACTATCTCTCTTTTTCCAGCGTGGAGTTGGGTGAATTATATTTAAGACTCCAGCCTCATCCTGAATATATCTCACTCTGAAAGGATAACCAAAGAGGGAAAAATTAACACAGACCGATGAAAATCAATGTAACATAAGAGAAAAATGGCCCAATATTCTGGAGTAAAATATAGCATTTTCTCCTTCTGATGTAGATATTTTGGTATGGAATAAAAATATTTTTAGAAACTACTTGCCTTGTGTTTTCAGTAACTGTTACTGAAACTCTCCTACTAAATAGGAACAAGACTTATTGAGAATACAATCGGCCAAATTAGAAATGACTCCATGGAATTGAAAATGCAGTACAGATCGGCATCCATTCTGAGTGCAGAAAAGTAATAAATACAGCGCTGCCAAAAAAGCGTATTAATGAGAGGATAAACTGAAGAAATCATACTGGAGAACAGGAGAAATGTAAATATAAAAAACTGAAGTGGATAATTATATTTTAAACAGTTTGGTTACAATTACTGGAAATGGGGAAACATAGATCGAGGAAGAACACTTGAGTCCTCACTCCATATAAAGAGGAGTGAAACATTAATAGTCACTTTTGAATGAAACAATAAAGATCTGGCATCTGTTATCAACTTGCTATCATTCTGCGTGGCCGCAGAGAAGAATTGCCTCCTCCAGATGGTTCTAGGCTAGAGTTTGCCCAGGAGAGTCCCACTCCAGAAGACAGGTTCATTGTTCTCCTGAGACGGTTGCCACCACAAAATTGGGCAGTCCTGTGACTTCACAGTGGCTTTGGACCTCCTGGCTCAGATCAGGTTGGGGGATTCACTGCACTGTTCTTCCAAATTTGTGCGGGCCCCTGGAGTACACTTCCATTTCTAGAACACCTAGACATTAGTTTTCCTGCCTGAGCATTTGAATTTCAGAATTATTTCCTAATTTAGTCACCACTTGTAGATTTTTAATTTTTTTTTTCACTTGCTGAATTTAAAGCAGGAAGTCTAGCTTCCCAGTTATTGCCGAAGACAAAAGCAAACAAAATACCACCTAGTTAGCAAAGAACAAAATAGAGAGGAAACATGGTGGAAGGCATGAGGCAAGATGACAGGAGTTAACACCCCACATAACGGTTATGTCAACAAACATCAATGCTTTTAAACCCCTTTCAAAACAGGCAGAGGCTCAGGTTAGAGTAAAAGCAACAAAGCAACCCAGTGGACTGCTCACCAGAGAGGTCTTATAATGATATGGAAAAGCTGAAAAGGATGGGGGCGGTGGGGGGAATCTGCAGGCAAAGGCACACAGAAAGAAAACCAGAGAGGATTTAAGGGTGTCAAGATGAAACCGAGTAATTCGAATTTTAAAAATGTTTACACAACCACTTCACAGATACATTCTCATAAAAAGTTCAAACAATACAGAGGTCAACAGAGGTGAAGGGAAGTATTGTGAACGTTTGATGCTTATCCTTTTAGTCTTTCATCATATACTATTGATCATCTATTTACCCATCTGTCTGTGCGGTACTGAGTCTAAGGTGCATCTATTTTTATTTTATTATTTTTTAAAGATCTTATTTTGGGGTACCTGGGTGGCTCAGTCGGTTAAACATCTGCATTTGGCTCAGGTCATGATCTCAGGGTCTGGAGATCAAGTCTCATGTTTAGACTCCCTGCTGAGCAGGGAGTCTACTTCTCCCTCTGCCTCTCCTCCTTGCTCGTGTGCTCTCTCTCTCTCTCTCAAATAAATAAAATTAATAAAAAGGATCTTATGTTTAAGTAATCTCTCCACCCAACGTGGGGCTCGAACTCACAACCCTGATATCGAGGGTCACATGCTGCAGGAGCCCCAGATGCATCTGTTTTTGAAAGTACCATTATTGGGGTGCCCGGGTGGCTCAGTTGGTCAAGCATCTGACTCTTGATTTCGGCTCAGGTCCCGATCTCAGGGTGGTGAGATGGAACCCTACATCAGGTTCTGTGCTGGGCACGGAGCCTGCTTAAAGTTCTCTCTCTCCCTCTGCCCCTTCCCCTCCCTCTCTAAAATAAATAAATAATAAAAGTACCATTATTTCCTGTATATCTAAGGAAAAAAAATGGTACCAAATTATGACATGCCAGAAATTGAGATGTATTCTAATTTCACACAGTAAAAAATATCTAATTCTTTCAATAGATTTATTCTGTTTATTTTTGTATAAGAATTGACATATCATTTCTTTCTCTTTCTCTCTGCATAGATAGGTTTCCTGTGATTTTCTTTCTTTTCCTAATGATATAACTAGGGAGATTTTTCTACTTTGGGTCACAATTACCTAGTTAAAAATGCCACAGAGTATTTCATATCTGCAATCTACCATCACTTATTAATATTTCCTATAAATGTTAAAATTAACATTTAGGTTATTTCCTTTTTTTTCCCCAAAGACAATGCTACAATGACCACCTTCATACAGTCCTATGGAGCCTTTGTGTGCACATTTTTCTAGAATAAATAAGTTGTATTGAGGATAAGCACCTTTAAAACTTTGGTAGATGCTAACAGATTGTCCTTTGACAAGATCATACCAATTCACATTCCCATCAATACTTGTTTCCTCATCAAACTGAGCATTATTATTATAATTTATTTTTTAAAAGATTTTATTTATTCATGAGAGACACAGAGAGAGGCAGAGACACTGGCAGAGGGAGAAGCAGGCTCCATGCAGGGAGCCCAACGTGGGACTTGGTCCCTGGACCTGGGATCACGCCCTGGGCTGAAGGCAGACGCTCAACCACTGAGCCACTCAGGCGCCCCTATTATTATAGTTTAATTTTTGTCAGCTCGATAACCTATTTTCCTCTTGACTTTCTTGATTACCAGAGAGGTTTACCACCTTATCATATTTATTACCGATCACATTTCTTCTTCTGTGAAGTGACATTTATATCCTTTGCTCATTTTTCTATTGGAGTATTTTCTTTTACTTTTCCTATGATTTGTGGATCTCCTTAGGGATAATAGTTCACTGATCTGTTATGTACCTTGCAAATATTTTCTCCTCTTCTGCTGCTTCTATGTCCATTTTGTTATGATGAAGTTGGCCACCTGATTTTTAAATATAATCAATGATATTGATCTTTCACAGATTTTAGGGTTTGTGTTCTGATGAAAAATTACTTAATTCCAAATTATTTAAAGTATCCTCCTATGAGTTCTCACAATAAGGAAATGTGTTATTTACCTTAAGATGTCTAGGAGTAAGGTGGATTTTGGCACGCTATAAACAGTAATCCATGATGTTTTCCTGAACTTGACTTCTTTGCATCCCATCTTTGGTTCTGTCTTTATTTTAGGCTGCTAGCAAGACCGCGAGAGCAGGCACAGATTTCATATGCAGAGTTCATAAAAAATCCAGAGGAACAAAAGAGACTGTATTTTCCTGTTTCTCTTCCTTAGAAACATGAAAAAATTTTCCCAAAACTCCAACACACTTCCCCTCATGTCTTGGCCCAATTACTGCCCAAGGAAATGTGATTATCATAATTACCTTAAACTAACCTTTGGGTAAATAGATTGGGGGTCGGGTAATCAAATATGATCATCACCACAAATACTTTGTTAAAATTTTAATGCCAAACTCTACCTGAAATTAATTTGTGTAAGGATCTAACTGAATCTTATTTGCTTATTCATTATCTAATTATTTTAATATCTTTTATTGATTGTGCCATTGTTTTGTTATTGATTGGAAACGCCACTTATGCGCATGCAGGCACATATACACATAGATACAGATGTATGGGGATCTTGGGACTCTCTTCTCTTCTAGGTCACTACTTGTCTATTTCTGCACCGAAGTCACCAAATCCATTGTGTTTTGCTATGTGGGAAAACAACCCCACTCACATTATTTTATTTAAAAAAAAAAAAAAGTTGTTATTTTCACATAATTTTTTTGAGGCATTATTGAATAAACTTGTCAGGGTTAAAAAAATAATCTGTAATTTTAAATGGGATTCCATTAAATATCTATTACTTTGGGAGAAGATCACTATTTTTACAACATTGAACTTCCTTGGGTCATTTTTTTTTTTTTATCTCAGAAAGATTCTTTCTTCATATTAGGTTATACATATTTGTTATTAGGTGCATTAGTCTGTTGGGGCTGCCATAACAAAATACTATAGACTAAGTGGCTTAAACAAAAGAAATTTATTTCTCATAGTTCTGGAGGCTGCTAAATCTGTAATCAAAGTGCTGGCCCATTCAGTTCCTGATAAGGACTGTGTTCTTGGTTTGCAGATGGCTGCCTTTTTGCTGTGTTCTTATTTGGCAGAGACAAAGAGAAAGATTTCTCTTTTTATAAGGCCACAGTCCTATTGGATTAGGGCCCCACCCTTATGACTCATTTAACCTTAATTACCTCCCAAAGAACCTGTCAGATACAGTCACAGTGTGAGTTAGGGCTTCCATATATGAATTTGGGGAGGGGTGGGGGGAAACATAATTTAGATCATAGTGTGTGAAGCTATTGTGAAGAGAAAAAAACTGACAGCAGATTCAAGAGGAGCATGGGGAAGAATAGAGTTGATCTCTGCCTTTGCCCTATTCCCCAATAAAGATCTCAAAGTTTTGCATTTTAATGCAGCCATATTTGTAATTCTTTTCTTCATGGTGAGTCTTGTCAAGAAATTCTTCCCCACCCCAAGGACATGAGGAGAGTCTCACATGTTTTAATAGGTTGAAAGTCTTACATTGGGTCTCTCTTTTTTTTTTTTTAAGATTTTATTTATTATTCATGAGAGACACAGAGAGAGAAAGAGAGAGAGAGAGAGAGGCAGAGACACAGGCAGAGGGAGAAGCAGGCCCCATGCAGGGACACCCTGGGCTGAAGGCGGTGCTAAACCGCTGAGCCACCCGGGCTGCCCTTACACTGGGTCTTTAATCCTTCTAGAAATTACTTTGGATAGAGAGTAAAGTAGAAATCTAATTTTTCTTACATTTAGAAATCCAGTTGCCCCAATACCATTGACTCCTTTGTCCTTTCTGCACCGCTATACCCCCGTCGGTTGTATTACACTAGATTCCTTCCACTTGTGCTTTATTGTCCAGGCTCTATACTCTCTTCTTCCAATCTGTTGGTCTCTTCTTGCATCTACAGGCAACTTGCCCCATACCAGAGCGGGTTGCGCATGCACACACGTGTTTGTGTGTGTGTGTGCATGCATGTGTATGTTTGACAGAGAAGGGTGGGGTTCAATCCTGAGGTAGAGTTTCATGTCCAAAAGGTTTACTTGGCTATTAAAAGGCTATCCCTTTTAAAGATTTATGATAAGGGCCACATGTGCCAACAACTGTCATTCTAATGCTATAAAAACCTTGACTTACAACATCCAGATTTCTTACAAGGAAATGATGTGAGCAAATAAATCAAACTCATTCTTTTGGGGCTTTTACTCAGAAATATAATCACAGTTATTTTGTAATGGTCCAACCAGGATAAGTGTGAGGGCAACTGAGAGTACCTTCTTCATTCTGTGACACATGTTTACAGGTGGTTAGACTGTGTATGATTTCCCCTCACCTTTCAGCTTTTCTGTATTTTCTAAATTTTCTATTGTGTGCATGTGTTGTTTTTATGTACCTATTAGAAGTGTGTTCAGCTACAAGAATGGAAAACCTAACTAACAGTGGCTTACACAAGTTAAGGAAGTCATTGGGTAGAGAGCCCAGGGCTGAGCCAGTGCCACACTGCTGCCAGAGACTCACACTTTGTCTTAGATGTACATCTGCATCTTCACGATTGTATCCTCACCATCACGGGACAGCGGCTGCTCCTCCAGGCTTTGTGTTCCTGTTGAAAGGAAGGAAGAAAAAAGAAAAGAGAAAGTAAGATCACCTTCATTAGGAAAACAGAAGCTTTTCCCGAAATTCACTGTGGTAGTCTGCTAGTGTCTCATGTGCCATGAATATCCCTAAGTGCAAAGGAGTCTGGGAAGGTGAGAATTTTTGTAAGGTTATATTGTTGTATGGAACATTCTAAAGCAGAGGTTGGCAAAGGATGGCCCCCGGGGCCAAATCTGGCCTAGAGTGTTGTTTTTTTGTTTTGTTTTGTAAATAAAACCTTTTTAAAAAAATTGTTTTTGGTGAATACAATTTTATTAGAACACAGCCACATCCATTTGTTTATATAATGTCTGTAGCTGCTTTTGCTACAACAGCAGAATCGAGCAGGGGTGACAGATCCTATGGCCACAAAGCTGGAAGTATTCGGCAACTGGCTCTCTCCTCAGGAAGTTGGTGGACCTCCAATCTAAGAAGAGAAAGAGGGCAGATGTTGGGAGGTGGCTGGTAAGTAAGAAACAAAATCCAACATGATGTCAGCAGCCAGTAACCTTTGAAGAGTGACTCATGCCCCGAGGCAGGCAAGTTGTTTCAAGGAATACATCCCACCAAGGAAAGGACAGATGTTTTGGTTTTTGAACCAAAAACCGAAGTTAGAAAAGAATTTACTGGAACAGATACATTTCTGTAGAGTGTCCAGGTCCTGCAGGGCACAAGCCCTGATGCCTGAAGGGCAATGGCTTAGTCTCCACCCCTGGTATTTTTTTCATCGTTTTCTCCTCATTAAGACAGAAGAAAAATCTCCTCAGGTTTTGGAAGTCCCTCCCTGGGTCCGGGTGGAGGAAGGCAGTAAGGCTAGAAGGCTGTGTGAAGCCATCTCCATCCCCTATCCTCACCCTGCAGTGGAAGGAAGCAGTGGCTCTGCCCTGGGAGTCGCTCTGGGGGGAAATAGTCCTCATCATGTCTGAAGAGTGGTGGTGGCTGAAGAGGAGACCACAGGATCCTGAAGAGGGTGTGCCCCGAGCTGAGGTCCCCTTATAACTGTTTCACGTACAGACCATGGGACACTCTTGATTCGTCTCTGAAGGATCAGCCCAAGTCACCTGGCAAATGAATGGTGCTGATCTTCCTTGATCCCAAATGAGAAAAGTAAGTCCACCTTGACATAAAGATGACACAAAATTCTCATGACAGTCCCGGATCCTCTTGACTCAGTAATGGGGATAAAGCAGCCCACTTCCAGGCCACCGAGGCTCAGGTTCTTTCTGCAGTGACCATGCATCTACAGTGACTATCAGGGCAGCTCTTCACAGTTTACATTCCAGATGTCTGATGTAGTGTTTTAAGACGGCAGCCAACCATAAGCCCAGAGCTTATAAGGAATCCACCTTCCTCGGGGCTGCCAGAGGGATCTGTTCCCAAAATGCGTATCTGATGAGGCCTCACAAAAAAGATGCTGCTCCACCTGAGTTGTATGCTTGTTTGTTTTAAGGTTTTATTTATTTATCTGAGAGAGAGATTGCAGAGGGAGAGGGAGAAGCAGACTCCTCGATGAGTAGGGAGCTTGATGCTGGGCCCTATATGGAGCTCAATCCCAGGACCCCAAGGTCATGACCTGAGCCCAAGGCAGATGCTTAACTGACTGAGCCGTCCGGGCACCTCTCCAGCTGAGTTTTGAAGGGCCAGCTGCATAGGTAGAGGAAATTGGGGAATAAGTTTACTGCAGAGAGAAAGTGATGTTTGCAAATGTGGAGGCATGAAACAACATATGGGACCAGGAAACTGCAAGGAGCTCCATCAAGGAGCCCCACAGGGTGGAGGAGCAGAAAGAGGCTAGAGAGGCTGGTCTGGGCCAGATCAAGAAGAGTCCTGTGAGCTTAATCCAAGACTCTAAACCTCGTCTTAAAGCTGTAGGGAGGGATGCTTGGGTGGCTCAGCAGTTGAGTATCTGCCTTTGGCTCAGGGCGTGACCCCGGGGTCCTGGGATCGAGCCCTGCATCGGGCTCCCTGTGAGGAGCCTGCTTCTCCCTCTGCCTGTGTCTCTGCTTCGCTCTCCAGGTCTCTCATGAATAAATAAATAAAATCTTTTTAAAAAAATAAAGCTGAAGGGAGCCATTGAAAGTTTGTGAGCAGGTGGCAACATGGTGATATTGGAATGTAAGAAAGGTCACTCTGGGGGATCCCTGGGTGGCTCAGCGGTTTAGCACCCGCCTTCGGCCTGGGGTGTGATCCTGGAGTCCCGGGATCGAGTCCCCCATCAGGCTCCCTGCATGGAGCCTGCTTCTCCCTCTGCCTCTGTCTCTGCTTCTCTGTCTCTCTCATGAATAAACAAAATCTTTAAAAAAATTAAAAAAGAAAGGTCACTGTGGTTGCAGAGTAGACAATGGCATCCTGAAGGGGACACTGGAGGCAAGAATCTTTTTATGAAAATAATCTAGAGGAGAAATCTGAGTGGAAGATGTTGAGGAGCATCCGATAGGAGAGATTTTGAATGGTAGAAACTGTAGGAATTAGTGTCTCTTTGGATAGGAGAGTTGAGGAAGGTGCCCTGAAGGAGTTGGGCTTGGGTCACTAGGTAGACAGTGGCGAGCTGATTTTTGTGGTATGATCTTGCCATCAATTTTCTCAAGCTGTTGGAATGGGGTAGGACTTGTATCATCCCCTGCAAAATAATGAGCAGCTTTTGACCGAAAGCTAAATTCATTATCTTCTAGTATCTGTCATTGCTGTTGAGAAGTTTTACACTCATCCGATTTTTGTTCCTTTGTTTAGGACTGTTTTATTTCTTCAGAAGCTTTTACAATGTGTTAGGTGTGGAGTTTGGGTTTCATCTTGTTCAGAGCTCAGTTCTAAGTCTCAGGACTGCCTTTTACTGTAGAAGATATTCTTGTATTGTCTCTATGAATTCATGTTAATTCTCTGGAGTTTCGAAGACAGAATAAAAATAAAAGGACTTAAAATGTTCCCTTGGCAATTTTTTATATTGATTACATGTAGGAGGTGGTAATATTTTAGATATGTCAGATGAAATAAAATATATTATTAAAATTAATTTGACCTGATTTCTCTTACTTGATGTAGCTATTAGAAAATGTAAAATTAATATGTGACTTACAGTATATATCTATTGCACAACATTCTTCTTGATTAAAATTACAAGATAGGCAAAGTATATTTTCCAAAGGTATGACAGGACGGATATTTTTACGGCTTACCTGCAAGTCAGCATGCAAACTTTTAAGGGACAAACCGACATCATGAACCTCTGATGAGATACATAACATCATTCATCAAGTATTCCTGCCCAACATATATGGCCAGAATCTAATCAGGAAAAAATCAGACAACGCCAAACCAAGGGACAGTCTAGCCTGTACTCTCCAAATAGATCAACACCATAAAAGATGAAGAAAGGCTGAGAAACTAGAAAATATACACACATTGAAGTATTTAGAGATTAAGAATTACAGTGTCTGTAACTTATTCTCAAATAGTTGAACACAAATTTTTGTAGCTACATAGAGAGAAAGCGCAGGGGAACTCATTGAACTCTTTGGCATCTTTTCCATAAATCTGAGATATTTTGAGAGTAGAATATTCAATGATTTTTTTTTATTTATCTATTTGAGAGAGTAAGAGAGAGCATGAATGGGGATGGGGGAAAAGGGGGCAGAGGGAGAGAGAGAGAAGCAGACTGCCCACTGAGCAGGGAGCCCAGTGTGGGGCTCAGTCCCAGGATCCTGAGATCACAACCTGAACCCAAGGCAGACGCTTAACTGACTGAGCCACCCAGGCACCCCATATTAAATGATTTTTAAAGATAAGCTTTTTTTTTTTTTTTTTTTTAAAGCTTATGAGAGGCAGCACTGTGGAAAGTGCCAGGAAGTTCTCATTCTTAGATCCAGTCAAGAGAGGCTCTTACATTGGGCCTGGCACTTCAGAGGGCTCCATCCTACCCTTCTCTGGCTATGCCTCCCTCAACAAGGCAGGGAAACTGTAGAGCCACAGGGATGCATCTAACTAGAGCCCACTGACCCCATTTTAGAGCCTCCAAGTACCCAGAACCTTGCAATTCCCTGCCATGTGAACCTGAACCCACTTCTGGATTGTGTGTGCCTATTGCCTGGATCCATCTTCCTGAGAGTGGACCACACCAAAGGGATACACATTCTAAGGCTTGAGGGACAGATATTTGCAGGGAGCATTGCATGAAGCTTAGACAGGTAGGCCAGAGTGTCTACATGCACTCAAGGGACACCCCTTGCAATTCAGGGTAGATGGGAGGAGGAGTCGGGGAACAGGGGTGGAGTTGGGGAGACAAAGCCGCTGTTTGCACCAGCTATTCAGGTGTAGAACTCCAAGGAGTCTGAAAAGTCTGAATTCAGGCCTGGCCTTGTAAGTCACTGTGATGGTCTGTTTGTCTAAGTCAGATCATAAAGCCCATTTTTCATATAGTTGGCTGGCTCGATGTGATGTATCACTTTCAAGTGTTTAGCCGAATGGTATGTGTGCTTGCATTCGTGCTCATTCTCCAGGCCCTGCCATGCTAGGCACGTGACCAGGGCTGGGAAGCCTAGGGAAGCCTGCCTGCACAGGCTCAGCACTGCCACCACCTCTTGGCTCTCAGGAAAGGTGGCAGAGGTGGGCGGGGGCAGACACCTCCCTGAACTGTGGAAAGAGCAGACCCTACAGCAATATGGGAAGATTGGCAGGAACCTGGACTGAACACATGGGGAGACAGAGAACTCAGAAGACCTTGAGCAGTGGCCCCTAAGGGAAAGCACACACTTTGTAGGAAAATCTCTCACAGGTAAGGACAGGTCACAGTGAGAACAAAGCACTTTTACTGTGGTGAGGATCTGATGACCAGGCCCCAAATGGTGCAGACAATGTGGAAAATTCTTGAGGGGGATTTCCAGTCCTTCAAGCCTCATATCCCAAAAGGGGTTGGAGGTGGGACTAGTAGTGGGACCAAGAACCCAGCCTGGCCTGTACCAAGCAGCCTCCTTAGAGAATTAGCAGTACTGGTCCCCAGGAAAGCCTCAAGGGGTAGCCCTGGAGCTTGGGAGTTCTGACTGGCTCCTTTCAGGTACTGATCCCCATAGGAAGGCCCACGTGTCCTACAGCTGACATTTCTCACTCTTCACTTGGCTGGCTGCTTCTCATTACCCACGTCTGAGCTTCAATGCCATCCTCTCAGAGGCCGCCCTGACCACCCAGCTAAGGCCACAGCCTGTAGCCTCAGCCCTACCCAGACATGCATTCATTCACCCTCTTCCATGGTTTTCACAGCACTTTAGACTCCTGAGAGTGTCTTGTGTATTTATTTGTTCTCTTGCTTCTTCTCAGACTTCCTCCTAGACTAGAGCTTTTTGGGAGCAGAGAATTTTACCTGTCTCACTTATCACTATAGCTTAGTCCAACACCTGATAAAGAGCAGACATTCACAATAAACATTTGTTACAAAATACAAAAAAAAGAAAAGAAAAATTTTCTCAAGTTTCTTTCTGTGGGAAACATAAACAGCAAACCTCTCAGGGTCACGGAACATAGCTCAAATAGCTGACAGCAAGCCAAAAATTAATATGTTTTTAAGCTAAAAAGTCGATGTATTCATTTTTTATTGCTGTATAACAAATTACCAGAAACTTAGTGGTTTAAAGTAACACAAAATTATTACCTCAGCTTCCATGGAGTCTGGCATGTTTTGGCTGAGTTCCCTGCCCAGAGACTCATAATGTAATGAAGATGCCAATGGGCTGTGTCCTCATCTGGAGGTTTGACTGGGGAAAGGTATGTTTTCACACTCTCCCTGGTTGTTGACAGAGTTAAGTTCCTTGTGCTTATAGGATTGAGGTCCCTGCTGTCTTGCTAGCTGTAGAGTAGCAATGCTCTTGGCTGCTAGAGGCTGCTCTCAGCTTCTTGTTATGTGGCCCCCTCCACCTCAGCTATGGAGGACACTTCACACAGGCCAGTCCTTTTCATGCTTTGAATCTCTCACATTTCCTTCTGCTACTACCCAGAGAAAATGCTTTGCATTTAAGAGACTCAGGTGGTGACATCAGACTCATCTAGATAATCTCTTTATCTTAAGTCAACTGGCCATGTAATATAATCTAAACCCAGGAGTAAAGTCTGTCATATTCACGTTCCTGGGGATTTTTCAGAACATATACACTAGGGCCAGGAAGTTTTTGGGGGGCATCCTAGAATTCTATCATGGTCAAGTTCACTTTCCTGTCTACTTTATTACATATTAATTTGTTTTGGTAAGTGTTTATGGATATTTGTATATAAGTACAAATATATATTTTATATGTTTACATATTTATATATTATATATAATTATGTCAAATTATATCATAGTTAATATATTAAATACATCAAAATTATATATTATGATGTATTATAAATATATATTGACATATACAAATATATAAATATGTATATATCAGAAAATATGTATCAAAATATGTATTTGCATATAATTTGTATTAAGCAATATTTAAATAAAATTGACTGGCTAGGAAAATGTAGGATAGCTTCCTCTGGTGTGGCCTGTCTTTTCACCATGGCATACCCACTTTGAAAAACCTAGACAGAATGGGTGCATCACATCATGTGATGCTGTGAGTATCACATGAGGCAAAGCATGAGAGAGAAAGGAGAGCAGGCTGTGGTGGGTGCTACATCCACTTTTGCTGAAGTTGAATCAATAGCCTTAGCCTCCATCGCTGGAGAGAGCCCTAGACTGAGACAGGTGGCAGGATGCTGGGGCATGGCACAGGCTGGGGGAGGGTCTTCGACCCTATATAGGGTAGGGAAAGCCAGCTGAACTTCTGACTTGGAGTCAGATAGACGTGAACTTTAATCCCATGTCTTTCATTTGCCAGCTTTGCAACCTTAGGTAACTCATTTGTTTTGAGTTTTGGCATCCCCAGTTTAAAATGGGAACAGTTACACTTACCTGAGAAGTTTGCTGTATCAAACGAAACAATGGTTAAGGAAGTTTTCAGGGTTCAGATTAAAGTAGATATTCTATAAATGCTTGTGGATTCCAAATCTGGCATTTTCCCCACCAAGCTTAGCCTTTGGGTTAGGACATTATGTCTCCGTCGTGCTTCTATTGCAAGGCTAATATGTTTCCAGAAGGTAAGACCTTAACTTGGCTCTGTGTTTGGCACCTGCTGGACAAAGAAAAACTCTTTTGTCTTGAGAAGTCAGCCTGGTGAAAGGAAGGAGGTCCTGGCAGAGAACTGGTAGGAGAGGAGATGGCCCCCAGGGCAGAGAAGCCTGGGGATAGCAGGGGCATGCAAGAAAATCTAGATCAAGGGTGGCTGTTCCTGGGGCTTAGGTCTTAGGCAAATTCAACAGTCCACAGGAATCATGGAGGCAGATGGGAATCTCTATACACACCCTTCCTAAGGAGTGGTGTTGATGCCCTGCAGGCCAGAAGCACATTCTGGCATCCCAAATGTCCAGTCATTCCACTCAACAGTCCTCCCTCCCTTGCCCTAATTCCCTCCACATCCACTCACTCTCTATCTGCCATCCTAGCACATTCGCTCTGACCTACAAATCCAGCTGCCCTCCTTTGGGGAGCTCTCACAACACTTATAAATAATTGTAACCTAAAGTGATCCATTTTTCCAGAGGTACCTGTGCAAAGTGCTCTTATAGCAAGCAGCCTGGGGTGGTAGTGAATTGGGGAGGGGAATGTCACCTGGAAAAGACTTCCAGGGGCTCTTGAAGGCTGAGGAGCTTGGATAGCTGTGGAGTTGGGATAAGACTTCTAGAGGGAGTATGGGCTGTCTACAAACATCCTGGCTCTCCTTCTGGGCACATGGTCCAATTGGATCTCTTGTTATTGCCACAGAACCAAGGAGGGAGAGAAAGAGGGGACAAAGGGATGGAAGGAAAGAGGACATGAACAAGAGGACAAGAAGGAAGAAATATTTAGCAGTGTCTTCTCAATCTTCTTATACAGATCATGCTGTGAAGGAAGAAAAGTTTTGTGAGGAGTGTGGTGCTGGTGATGTATGGAGGTAGCCTGGTGTGTGTGTGTGTGTAAGAGAGGGGACAGGGGAGAGAAACTAGGTAGCCAGAGAGTTGTCAAAAGTGAGTTAAGCAAGAACCAGGCTGATTAGCAGGCAGGCAGCCAGGAGTTTCCTCCTGTGGAAATAAGTCAAGACATCTGTCCTGCGTAGGCCATTACAGATGCTAATACCAGCTCTGGGTCCAGGTGCTGTTGCTCAAGCTTTTTTATATATATATATATATATATATATATATATATATATATATATATATATATAAAGCTTTTATGTTTTTTAACCACATCTTGCCTGCTGAAAGTCTAAACCCCAACGAGGAAGGATTTACAAGGTCCTTACTTTCTCACTACAGAGGCATTTTTTCTAGGATCAGGGCTTGTTGAATTTTGGAGCCAAAGGGAGTTAAGACTCCCCAGAGTGGTAGGATGGACTAGGCCTTCTTATAAGCACTTTGGGTCTCATCAATGCCACCAAACACTGCTCTCGTTGATAAAAGACTTTCAGAAAGAGGAAAGAACAACCCCTCCTCCCACCCCACCCCCAAGACTATACCAAGAGTTAGTAGCCCAATAGGAATACTAAGGAACCAACCCTAAGATTGTTTGGAATCAGAAACAGGTCCCTGGTAGAGCAATTGTCCCAACACTTTGCTTACTTGCATGTGTTCTGACCTGAATAGCATAGTCTATAATTAACCATGCTGAATGTATTGGCATTAGCAAATTGCTAATCAAGTCATAGGGTGATTAGTTGTAAAACAAAACAAAATCCCAGGATTGCAAATTCTTTAGCTCCTTAGTGTAGCTTTCACTGCTCCAGGTGCCTGGCTTGGTGTTTTGACTTGCCCTCCATCCAACCTAGAGAGGAGGTTTGTGTGCATGATCCAACAAGGAGGAGAAAAGGGAAAAGGGAGGTGGTGGGAGAGAGCATGGGAGAACAAAGTGTGACCAGATGTTAGCTGTGTTTCTGAACAACCAGGATGTTGCATAAGTTGTGAGGAATTGTGGGATGGGAAACCTGGAGTCTCCAATCAGCATAAAAGAGTGAAGGAAGGGAAGGAAAGAGGATCCCAAAGGATCTGGCACTGGGACACTTGGAGGCTCTTGTGATTTCCTTGAATTCTTACCATCCTGCTCTGAACTTGAAGCTTTCTGGGGACCTTGACAACTGGGAGAGGAGGGAAGGGAGAGAGATCAGACTGGACAAAGAATGTAAAATAGAGAGGACAACCAAGAAAATGACCTGCCCTCTGAAGCAGCCCAGAGGAAAGCACCTGAGCAACCAAGTGTGCCCCACCACCCAGTCCTGGATAGGAGCTTGTTAAAGAGGGAGGAGCTGGGCTGCCAGCCCTGGGCATGGAGGAGCTATCTGCAGCCTGCCAAGGAAGTGTTAGGGTCCATGTTTTGTATGATGAAGGAAGCTATCTTCAGCTCCAGCTCCAAGAAGGAAGTGGCCCTTCACAATTAAAGAGGGGTAAACTGGCACACCTGGGTGGCTCAGTTGGGTAAGCATCCAGTTCTTGGTTTCAGCTCAGGTCATAATCTCAAACTCATGAGATTGAGCCCTATCTCAGGCTCCATGCTCAACATGGAGTCTCCTTGAGTTTCTTTCCCACCCCCCCTTCCCTCTCTGCTTCCAATGCTGCATGCTCTCTTATAAAAATAGATAAATTGAATTAAATTTAATTAAAAAAAAGAGAAGTAAATCCTCTACTCATTTCCATTATCTCACAACACAGTCCACGGAGAAAATGGAGACCTAAAGCCAGCCCAGAGCTAGCAAGAGGCAGTATCACACAGCAGTCTTGAGCATAACAAGCAATAAGATCAAGAGTATTCTTTCAGTTGGACTAAGTTTCTGAAGCATAAAATGGCCGTGCACCTGCTTTAAACTAAGTGGGTCAAGAGCAGTGAGAGGCATAGAGGAGAAGGTGAGCCCCTCCTTCTCCTATGTAGCCTCAGGATACCCCAGCAATGGGCAGCTGGGCTCCCTCATCTCCCTCTTGCAGATCCAGACCGTGTAGTGATCCTAAGCCAGACAAGACATGGGTCATCGTCCTTGGCCCTCTTATCCATGATCTTGTGATTGGTGACAATTGGACCCCATCTTGGGTTCCACTCTTCTCTTCCTGACGTCATATGTGCCTACCCTTTGGGCTGCCATGTTGAAATAGTTCACAAGACTGAGCTTCATCTTCTTCCCTCCCAAAGTCCTGGATCAATTACACTATCTGCTTACCCCGAAAACCAGACTCTGCATATGCTCACCCATCTCCTTCTCAGGGCTGGGTTCTGGTTTTCTGCCTCCCTTGGGTTCAGCCACTACTTGGGTCCTCACTGCTCTTTATCTCCCCTGTCCTGGGTGCTTACTATTTCTTGATGCTACGTCTGTGAAAGAGAAAAGCTCCCTCAGGCCCAAGTTTATGGAGGGGATTTTCCTCCCTCATTTGCCCATTCTAGAACCAAAAACTTGCTTCTTAAACTCAGGTAAGGCATCATTTCAGCACTCATATTTAACAATATAGAATGTTGAAAATGAGACTTGAAATGTCAGGAAGAGAACACTGACATTTCTGAGAACGACTGCATCCATGCTAAGGAGAATCATGCCTACGAACAGAAAGGGCATAGAGTAGCCCGGGTTCCTCATTTCATTGGCAGTTGATAGACTTTTGGCCTTTGGCCTTATCTTGGGACATCCTCCCAGTGAATTCTGATGTGCTGAGGGGGCCCTACACCCAGTTCTCATCTTAACTCCATCCCTTTCTGGATCTGAGTCTCAGGTTTGGATAATATATTTTGAGGGTACATTCATCCATCTATTCATTGATTCATTCATTCAATATATAATTCCAATGATTTGCTATGTATGAAACCCCAGCCTGGGGCTTGCACCTTCCACAGAATGGCAGCATTACACGGTGGCTACAGTGCAGGCTTATGCTTGGGTTTAAATCCTGAAATTCATACTCATGAGTTGTATGATTTTGAACTATTAACTTTCTGAACCTCAGTTTCCTCATGCGTAAAAAGAACACATGATAATAGTAGCTAATTTGGGAGTTTTGTTAGGCTTGGCATGTAGTGACTGCTCAATATCTGTTGGTTATGATTTTGTTTTATGCTAATTCCACTTGGGTTACCAGTCACTCCCCACCACAAAACAATCCTGTAATTCTCAGGCAATAAAGCAATAAGAATAAAAAGTCTTTGACTTCTCTGTGACAACTGAGACAGCCTGGGCTATGTTCTACCAGTAACAGAGGGGCTTCATCATTTAGGTAGGAATGAGTAGGATTCCAGAGGAACTTTCTTTGGGAATCTTAGCAAACAAGAGCCTACTCATTACCTTATACCCTTCCCCACCCTACCTCCACCCCACCCTGCTTCTCAAGTTGGGGATCTCCATGCTCGTCTAGTTCAGGAGCTCATCCAAAATGAATCAGGATATCTACCAGTGGTGTCTGGCTCCATAACTGGAAGGGCTTATGATGGTAGAATTTTGTTTTTGTTTCTTTGAAAGTAGGCTCCATGCCCAGTGTGGAGCCCAACATGGGGCCTGAACTCACAACCCTGAGCTCAAGACCCAGGTTAAGATCAAGAGTTGGACACTTAACCAACTGAGGGCACACAGGTGCCCTAGGATGTAGTTCTTAATTCAGTTTTGAATCTAGGGCCTAGCCCCATGTAGTGCACCTCTTATGCCTCCTCTTCTAGGTCTTCTTTTGTACCAATACACTCAACAACTACTGGATTGGAGATTGTACTGGGCATCTGTATCCTTCCTACTCTATCACATCACAGCCACCCACTCCTCTTCCTGTGTTGGCCCACTCCAAAGACTGGGCCTCTGCCTGTTTCTTCTCCTTAATTCCCATGCAGGGCCATACCTCCTCCCTGGGACAGGGGCCCTGCTCTGGCATTTCAGCCAGTGGCCAAGGCCCTAGTTCCTGACCTAAATTCTGAATCCTCCTCAAGTTGAAGTCTCTTTCCCGTTCTTCCCACTGCTCCACTTGCATATCCTTGGCTCATTTGTTTAGATCTACTGCTGCTCACCTCCCGGGCTGAATTTGGAAATTGTCTATTTGCCATCATCTTCCTTTTATTACCAGTGGGGCTAATTAAACCACTTGGGGTTGGATTCCTGAGTCTCTATATCAGGCCAGTTCTTCCAACCCTGAGGCCACTCAGTCCAGACACACGGGCTTTTGAGAATCCAGAACCTACTAGTGGTGTGACCTTGGGAAAGTTAAAATTTCTATGCCCTGGTTTTCTCAAGTGTAAAATGGAAAAATAAGAGGTATCTCATGGGCCTATTGTAAGGTAATACATGTAGAACTCAGTACAATGCCTACAACAGTCTAAGCCATCATCAAAAGACACCATGAAAGTGTTCGAAGCAATGGGATGAAAAGGTATCTGTTCACTTCAGGGTACGTGGTTTTGCGCTCACATATTCCTCATTGCTCCCTTCTCTGTGCAGTTCACACGGTCTGTGACTAGTATTCAGGACCCACGGGGGAGTCTGAAGGGCTCCACGGTGAGCAGGACAGAGTCTGTGCTCCCAGGTACTGGGCAGAGTGGTCTGGTGGTCTATTCCCCTTATGGTCACCAACGATGCAGATGCTGCTCAGGACTCCAGCCTTTGTGTGCAGATGAGCATAAATCAGGGAAGAGAGGACAAGGGAGGGACAGAGGATGGAGGGGAAAGAGGACCCAAGAAATGAGAATGTGGGGGCACCTGGGTGGCTCAGTGGTTGAGCATCTACGTTCCACTCAGGGTGTGATCCCAGGGTCCTGGGATTGAGTCCCACATGGGGCTCCCCGCAGAGAGCCCCTTCTCCCTCTGCCGGTGTCTCTGCCTCTCTCTCTGTGTCTCTCATGGATAAATAAAATCTTAAAAAAAAAAAAAAAAAGAAATGAGAATGGGGACACCCAGCAATGGGCCTCCTTGCAAATAGGGCAGGGACAAACCTAAAGGCTCTTCTGTGTGAGGATAAGGGGAACTGGCCACACACTAAAGCCAAGCTGCTTCTCCGTCCCTTCTGTTCCACATGTTCAAGCCCCGGCGGGACAGGCCGGGCAGATGGTGATATTGATGCTACCTGCCCCGCACTTGGCCAAGCTCTCATCAGCCCCCCAAGGCTTCACCAGGCTCTAATTACACCTCCCACCAGAAACACATTTCACAGATGGGAGCAGTGATAAGAGCAATTAGCTTTGGCCTGTGTCAAAGTTGCCTCTGATCCCAGCCTCTCAAATCACAACACTCCTCCTCATACCCGAGGAAGACGAGCAGAAGGGATTTGTCAGGTCATGAAGCCTGGAGCAAAAAAGGGCACAGAGCAGGTGCCTAATATGTCCTTCCTCTTGTCTCAAGGTAGCTTAAGTGTATGCCCATAAAGAGAGGCAAGAGAGGGCCCTGTCTAGACTAGAAATTGGGAGATTGCGGTTCAAGGGCTGGCTCTGCCTCAGGTTCCTCATGGGAGATGCTAAACTAAACTAAAAATGCACACACTCGTCATCACCATGAGCAATGTCAACCCACAGCTTTGGGATCATCCCCGTGGGCAGGGCTATTAGCACACCTGCTCCATACACATCTCTCCTGCCACTCAGAGCCTCTGGGACTCAGACACGAGATGACCAGCAGCCTGATGTAGATCATTTGTGTGAGGACAGTCAGCTGTGCATGTGTCGTATAAAACCAGGCAACCTTCCAGGACTCTTGACCCATGCTCGCCAGCCTTACTCACCTGGAGCGCCAGAGGGGCTTCTGTGGGGCTCACCTGTGTTTCCCCAGGAAAACCCCCTCTACTAGAATGGAAGCTCCACCAGGACACACAATTTTGTTTTGCTCACTTTGGTATCCACAGGACAGGGCACATAGGAGACAATCAATGAATATCTGATGAATGAATGAATTTCTCTGCATCACTTGGCCAGGCCCGTAAGTGTCGGCCCGGGGCCAGGCTCTCCCTGGCTTTGCCGACAGAACTTTGCCTCCCTGTCTTCTCCAACTGGACACACTGGGCCTCTGCTTAATATCCTCCTCAATCTTCCAGACCTTAATTAAACGTAAGAGTCATCATAAGAGTTTCTTAAAAAAAAAAAAATACTTGTGCCCAGACACCACTTCCAGAAATTTGGTTGAGGGTAGGTAAGACCTGGGTATGGATATATTTTTGAAATACCAATGCAAAATCAATGATTCTAATATGGAGCTGAGGCTGACAACCTCTGCTCTAGACAAAGGGGAAGTGTTTCCCAAGGACAGGATGAGCATGGGGTAGGGAGATAAGTCTGGGCGGGGGGTGGGGGTGGGGTGGGGGGTGGTGGTGGGGGTGGTGGTAGGGGGAGGAGTCAGTAGGTGGGGGGAGGGCGGGCTTACCTGGATTCACGCCAAGTCGAAGTACTTTAAGACCTGTTAATTAAAAGTCAGGGTAAAAATTGGGGCTTTTTCTTCCCCAGTAGGAACCCAAGCCACCTGAAGCTGCTCCGGGAGGGCCCATTGCCTTTCTTCCCACAGATATTCAAAAGACATGAACTTCCTTAAGCCCCTACTTAGCGCTTCACTCAGGATTGCTCGTAACCTACCCTGCCCACCTGTGGCCCCCAAACAGGGACTATAATCTTGACGGGGTCCATCTGGCTGAGGTCCTCCTCTTTACCGATACCTGGAGGGATTCTTCACTGAGGACCAGAAGTTAGAGGCAACAGAACTACTTGTTGGCTAAGAAATAAACCCACACCGTGGGATGAGCTATGAATGGTGTTTATCAATATTCCACACCCCTGGACACACACACACACCAATGATAAGGGGTAAGTATGGTGTAAATCTGGTGTTAACACCTATAAACCTGTTTATTGAATGGGCTGAACTCCTTGGTTGTATAAACAAGGAGGAGTATGGTTTTCTCCTCTTGGCACTGCCTTCAGCCACCCGGCCTTCCCTTTATGGCTTTCTGGTCACTTTCGAGAATGTAAAGGTCTACCCTGATTTAAAACACAAAACAATCATACACCCGAGAATGTAAAGGATCTACCCTGATTTAAGACACAAAACAATCATACACCCGCTTCAAGGCAACTCCCTCCTACTTCTCTTTCTCTAAAATGTAGGCTTGGGGAGCCTGCATGGCTCAGTCAATGAAGCTTCCAACTCTTGGTTTTGGCTTAGGTCATGATCTCAGGGCCCTGAGATGGAGCTCTGGGCTCAGTGGGGGGTCTGCTGGAGCTTCTTTCCCCTTCTCTCTCTACCTGGACCTCCCTCTGTTTGACCATACAAGTGTGCATGCACACGTGTGCTCTCAAACGAATAAATCTTTAAAAAAACAAAATAAAATTCAGGCTTGACCTGTGCCCAAGGATGAGCAGTGGAGAGAGGCTGTGTTTTGTGGCCGGGGGTGGTGGTGGGGTGGTGTTGGGGTTTACCCTTTCTCCACTCCCTTCCACTTCCTGCTGCATATTCCTCCGGGGTTGGGTAGGGGAAGAGAGTATCTTTATCCTTACCTGTCCTCAGGTGCTTCTTCTCCCTGGAGTGTCCACGCCCTCTGGGAGCCGTAGGTGTTGACTGGCTGGCCCCACTGCAGGTTCTCCCATCGCGGATGCACCGCTCTGGCCAGCTTCTTGCAACCCCCTTAGCAACCTTCTATAACACTCTGCTCTGCAGCCTTTTCCTGTCACCTCTATGCTGGCAGGTGACCCTCTCTGGCAGGGTCCCAAAGGAAATCACAAAGGATTTGTGATTTATCCCAAAGGAAAATCACATTTCCTTTTCACACCCTCAGCTGGTGTTTTTCTGCTCCCTCTCTTTCCCCTGCCTTAGTGGGTGACTTCGGCCACCCTCGTACCTTCCAAACTTAGCAGGGGGCAAGGCTGGGAGGAGGCACCGGTCCCTGTGTTCAAATATACCTCCAAACACATCGCTTTCAGTGTCTCTCTCACGATAGACCCACACTTTCTGTGGCGCATCAGGACTGTGAGTTATCAGCTTTTTTTTTTTTTTTTTTTTTTCAATCTATTTCCTTAGTGCCCCTTCACCTGTTTGGGGGTTATGGGAACAAGAAGAGAAACAGCATAGCCTTCCCAGCTCAGCTGGCAACTCTCACCTTGCTGACTCTCCTAAAGAGTTCACTTTGAATTTCTTGTTTTCTCCATAAACCTGGATAGGTTAATGGCTGCTAGAGCTATTTTTGTTAGCCCTTGAGTAGTCCGGGATGGATCTGTTTAGCACTTCTTCCTAGAGAACACGGTACTTCTCACCTCCGTTTTCACATTAGGATTTCCTCACCAACATTTTGGATCAATAAGAAGAGTTCCATTAATATCATTTTATGGTACCAAATCAACTCCCTGGGGCCCTCAAACAGGGGAAAGCTGGCAGTTGTAACAGTGCTGACCCACCCAGACCTTCCTCTGTAATTATATGCTGCTTGTGCCGTGTATGTGTATATATGTGGACACACACCAGAGACCCACAATGATCTGTGTCCCCAGCAGCCAATGCTGGTCTGCATCACACTGGGCAGCGTCCTGACCTGAGATCTGCTGCCCGGACTTCTCAACCACCTAGACAACTGTGATTCTATTGCTCTTGCCCTAACATTTCTATTCTTAATTGCTAATTGTCCCAACATGGATTGTTCGAGTTGTAGCTCTTTGTTTATAACAGACCTTGATAGATCTTCTTGGATTCACCACCACTACCCCACCCCCCACCCCCCAAAAAAAAGAGAGAGGTGTTCTAGATTAAATGCTACCTAGAATCCTTTGGCCAACTATTCAGAAACCTGTCCCTCCATGGCTGTTTCCTGTGTCACCTTCCCAAATGTCGACCAGCCACGGCTCCTGTGTGGCCCACCTCATGTCTCATTGGAGTTTCGCTGATTGTGTATTTCATGCTTCCTTCTTTGTGGGTAACGTGTTGCTTTTCTCTTTTTGCCCTCTGCATTCTCTTCTAGGTTGACTCCCTCTGTCCTTCCTCCCTTTTTCCCATCTGTGCTGGCATCCTTTTCAACCAAAGATGTTCCTGAGTCCCGGCTATAAGCTCAAAGTGGTTACACCAGCGCGTCCCAGATCCTCTGTGGTTTTGCTCCTTCTGGCTGGATCGGGTGCCCCATGCCCAGCTTTGGGCCACTATCTGCCCTAGTCACTTTGGCAAAGGCTCTCAATGTCCCACCCACGGCTCCTCTACTCTCCATCCCCATGCGTGCCAACCTATTTCTAGCTCCAGCACCTGGCATCTGCACCTGGAGGCTAGCACCAGCTGCTGAGCACACCTGGAGCAGGTCAGGTGCTAGGGATGCACACCCTCCCTCTCCCCCATGAGCAGCTCTCACCCCCTCACGGATGGGAAGCCATTGCCCTTGCTACTTCTGTAGTTACCTCCCAAAAGCATATTCTAGACTGGCTCCCAGAGTTGCTCAGCGGGATCAGGCTTCAGTTGCCACACCTTTATTGGCTGCCTTCCCTTCCCTGCTCAGCTTTTCTTACCACATCCCCTTCCCCCCTGGGCAAACACCCCCCCCCCACACACACACACACACAACCTCACCAGCACTCAAGGTAATGTCTCAGGATGTGCTTCCAGGGCAATCCAGACTAAGAAAGTGTCCGAGCCAGAAGTGAAGATAAGGTGAGCAGATCGAAGGCTCAACCAATTCTGACAAGACGGAGAAGGCCTTGAGGTGTAGGCCGAGTCTGTGCCGCTTCTCTCAATCTAAGGCTATGTGTCAACAGGACATCTTGAACAGGGCAAGCCTGGGAGCAGGCACCCAGGAAAGGGTGCTCTTCCTCCTTTGTTCAGTCTTTCACCTCCTACCCCTCTTTGTCCACTGTCCGGTCACCTTCAGAGCGCGACCCCAGGCTGCAGAACTCAGCCCGTCCTTCCTCCCTTCCCAGCTCCAATCAAGCTGACCTGGATGCAGGTGTCTGCCCTGCAAACCACCCTCAGGAGCAGCCAGCCGGCATGCATGCCATCATCTGTGAGCATGCCCCTAAGTGCCAACCATTGTCTCGGGTCTTTTGGAAGGAAGTCAGGTAAATGATTCACCCATGAAAGAATCTGGTCTTAGGAAATAAATCCAAAGTCAAACCCAGGCTTTTTTTTTTTTTTTTAATTTTAGATGATGGGAAATCTCTTATCTCTCTGTCAGCTGTGTCAAGAAAGCAGCTAACTCATTATTTAATATTGGCAAAAGTGATTTAAGGGCTTTAGCTGGAAGCCAGTAAAAGTGCATATATTACAGCAGTGATGGGGGAGGGAGAGGGGACCTGGTCCTCCCAACAAGCACACGGGTATCAGAATCACACGGGCTGCTCTTTCACTCTGTGCCTGAGTTCATGCAGAACCTTAAGCATTTTAAGATACCCTGTGACTGGGGTAGCAGTGGCCTAAGGCTGGTTCCTGCAGCCAAAGCACAGCCATTGAGAGCCACTACAGCTGAGTGCCCCACATGAGGCCCTCAGGGGGTGGGATGAAGGGAAGGTGGTGCAGGGACATCTACTTACTGTGTGTGCACTTCCCGGGAGGGGGTTTGTTGTGACTTCCACTTCTGCTCCCAGAAGAAGCTTGGGGCCCAGGGACTGCCACGAGGGCCCTGTAGTAGTATGCCTCCTGGCACCCTCTGCATGGGGTGTGGGTCTGGCCTCAGAGCCCAGGAGCCGGAGGGATGCATCGCCTGCATGTTTTGTTGACACACACAAATTTTCTCTGCTGGGTAGGATGATTTATCTGTATGTCTTCATTGAGGGCAATTATTTTTTAGCACCTTGCTGGGCATGCTGGGTGATCTCATCATGGGGAAGAGCCCATGAGCGCCTGTCTCACTTGGAGCAAAAAGTGTGAAAAAGAGCCTCCCTTCTCTTGGCTCATAGAGAAACTGTCCTTCTCTGGCACCTTTACACAGAGATGAGGAGTCTGTCTTCTTCTCTACTGAGAGACACTGGTTTGCCCACAAAACTCATCAAGGATGACTTTTAAAAAGCACCTCCCTGGGGTGCCTGGGTGGCTCAGTCAGTTGAGCGTTCAACTCTTGGTTTAGGCTCAGATCAGGGTCTCAGGGTCGTGGGATTGAGCCCCGAGTAGGGGCTCTGTGTTCAGCGCGGAATTGGCTTCCCTCCTTCTATAAATAAATAAATAAATAAATAAATAAAATCTTTAAAAAAAACCCACACCTCTCTTTTGGAGACAGTTTTTCTTTTTTAAAGAGAAAGGGGGAAAAAGAAAAGTATTTCATCTCTCCCACTTTTAAAATAAAAGCAAGTCGCATAAATGTTGTTCAGTAAGTTAACCTAATGCTAGAGATGTCTTAGATTTCCAGACATAGATAGTTGAGTCGGGGAAGAGGAAAAAGGGGAGAAATGGGGACATAAAGACACAGAACAGGCCCCGGCAGCAGAGAAGAATCCACGAGCAAGGGGAGAGACAGACAGAAGGGAAAGACAGGGAGAGGCAGCAGGCCGGGAAATGGTGATGGGCGGGCAAACAGTAGGTGCTGGGGGGGGGGACACCAGAGGGAGAGGGCACAGCCCCCCACCCACAAGGCTCCCTGGTTCTCCTCCCCCTTGGGTCTCTTCTGGCTTCTTCCACCTTCTCAATACCCCCTCCGTTCCTCACCAAACGACCCCTCAGTTTGGATCCCCCCACCCACTGCTCCTTCTGTGGGCCAGAGGTGCTTCCTCTGTGAACCAGGCCAGATCCGACAGAGTGGCCCCCACCCATGTCTTCTCCTTCTTCGACTTCAACGCTGTGCACCGTGCGGGCTGCCTGTGGGACTCCCGGACGGTGCTGGGTGCGCTGGCTGCCGCATGGGGGTGCGGGGTGCACGCCTGTCCCTCTTGCAGTCTTCGCCTCCGGAAACTGGCGGGAACGATCACACCTGGCCTGCTCCCAACACCAGGTTTGGAGGCCTAGGGGTGCGTGCGTGCCCGGGCCTCTACGTGATCGCCGAGAAGCAAGGCACACGGTGAACTAGGAAAGGATGCACAAGGTGGAGTTGTGGTGCTCCTCCTGCCACCTGTCTCTGTCCCCGCTGCCCGTCTTGTCCCATCCCCTACAAACAGGCTTTCCCCAAGGCTTAGCTTGGCTCTTTTGAATTCCTAACGTTTCCTCACTTCCCCTTCTTTCGTGGCCTCCACCCCTGGCCGCAGCTGCTGGCTGCTGGGATGACATCTGTCTGGAACTGTGGCCCCAGTGTGGCCCTGGAGGCCCAGGGGTCCATCCCCCTAGAGGAGCGGGAGAGGCAATGCTGCGCCTTACAGGAACCTTCCTTCAGTTTGCTCCCTTACAGGAATGAGAGAACCCAGCTGAGAAATCGGATGAGGCCTCACAGCGATGAAATATTAAACGACCCGAAGAGCGAGGTGAGGCCGCGAGGGCCCATCTGGCCTAGAGATCCTACAGGCCCTTCCTTCTCAGCACCAGCGAGCACAGGGCCGGAGGACGATGCTCCCGTGGGGATGCTCCCGTGGGCAGGGGGCAGGCCTGCCTCTAACAAGCTGGCAAAATAGCAGAGAGCTTGAGAGCTCAGATGCAAGGGCCAAAGCGTGACTCTACTGCTTACTAGCTGTGTTGCTTTGGGGAAACTACTTAATTCCTCTGTGCCTCAGTTGTCTGTTTTTTTGTCTGTAGAATGAGTTTTCATGAGGATAAATCATCAGATACATCAGATAAATTCATGCAGGCTGCTTAAAACGGTGTCCGGCGCGAAGCAAGTTCCAGGTAGGTATTTTATCTAAGTGCTACGTTAGCGAAGAGTGACATGATTTGTCCATGTTTGCATGTTCATTTCTTGCTCAGGAGGCCTTGGGGACTGTGGTGGCTCACAACCAAGGGGCCTGAGGACAATTCCTCACTGCGCCTTGTGCCAAGTCTTCTTTCACCTTCCTCCACGCTGGAATCATCTCTCTGAAGTGAAACCAAGTATTTATTGCTTGCCACCCTGTCCCCTCCTCCCCCTTGGAGCCCTGGTGCGCGCTACCCAGGCCAGTGACATCACCAGGAGAGGCAGACGTGCTTGTTCGGGCAAGGGGATGACGCCAAGGGAGGGGTGAAAGGTGCCTCCAGGTCCCTGTTTCCCCTGCCAGGTCATTCTGGCACATGGCATCACGGGGGACGGCGGGGGCGGGGGGCGGGGGGGGCCGGGAGGAGAAGTAGGTCTGAGTAGATAAGGATGGAGCTGTGTGGGGGGACTCAGACCCTGTGCAGGGGCAGGCATGGATCTCAGGGCAGCAAGGAGAGAAACGAGCAGTTTTATTTAAGAGAGATCTCTCTCTGGGATCTCTGGGTGGCTCAGCGGTTGAGTATCTGCCTTTGGCCCAGGGCCTAATCCTGGAGACCTGGGATCAAATCCCATATCAGGCTCCCTGCATGGAGACTGCTTCTCCCTCTGCCTGTGTCTCTGCCTCCCTCTCTCTCTCTGTGTGTCTCTCTCTCATGAATAAATGAATAAAATCTTAAAAGAGAGAGATCTCTCTGACTCTTGGATGGAAACAGGGCTCAGTTCAGGGCACGACGGGAAATAAGGAGAGCAAGTACGTGGCTGTCACGGTCAGGAGGGACAGCGCGCTGAGTCTAGGTGGTGACAGTGGGGAAGGAGCAGAAGGACCGATGAGCCCAACTGTAGAGGAAGAATTGGCCAGACTTGATGACCACTTAGGTGCCAGAGGCAGGGAGGGGTAGAGAATCCCGAGTGGCCTGTGGTCTCCAGAATAACGGATGGGAAAGTGCTTTACCGACTGTGACAAGCTCTATGCTGCCAAAGGGGTCATTTTGCACAGGAAGACCTCACAAAGAAAAGGGGAAAATTGTAGTGTTGGTTGCTTCCTTCAAACATAGATTGCACCCCATAGCAGGAGCTGGCAGGTCCAGACCGCGGGCAGATGGGGCTCTGGTTTTGAGGTACTCCCATTCTAGCTGGGGAGGCAGGCCCTTTGGCTGAGGGGGCCCCGTACTTCCTGCCTTGACCAGGCTTGGTCGCAAACCAGGGAGGACCCAAGCTTCCCTCAGGGCAGGGACCTCCAGGCCAGCCTGAGTTGCCAGCTCCTCTCAGTCTTTGACCCTTCCCCAGAGGCACTGGGGTGACCTGTAGCTTCAGATTACAGTTACTGGCTTATCAAGACATTTGTCAGCTGGTTGCTTCATCTGTAAAATGGGGACGATGATAAGAGGAGGAATAAGCTAAGAAATACATGTAAATTTCCAAGTACAATGTTGGCACATAGTAAGTGCTCAGTTAAATGAGTCATTCTATCACTATTACTGCTTATTATTATACTTATCGCATCCCTGTCTGTTTTTTTTCTCCCCTTGCCTCAATACCTCCAACACTTCCTGGTCGCTCACCTCCCTGGAAGACTCCTCCACACATACCTGAGGACTCAGTGGGGATCTGAACACACCGCCACAGGTTCAGGGTGGATCTGCTTCCTTCTTTGAGTGGATCTACTCTACTGTCAAGAGAGGAGACAGAACCAGGAAGGACAGAGAAGCCCCCGGGGGCGCTGAGGCTTCTGCTCAACACCAAGTGCATCACTACCCCACCTGGTGGAGTCCTCACAGCCCTAGGAGAGGCATCATTGCTATACTTTATAGAAAATGTAAAATGATAGAGAGGTCAAATGGCATGATTAAAGGTCACACTGAGATAGCCATGGGGATCAGGACCAATTAGGGGGCTGTCTGAGTAAAAAATCTGAGCCCTTACTTCTAAGGCCCCCACGATCTCATAAAACCTCCCATCTCTGGATGGCCCCCTCCTACCCAGGAGCAGCCATCCCTTTGATTATTCTCAAAGGAGGAAAGTAAGTCATTCAGTTCCATGCGGCCTTCCAGGTGGAGTCACCAAAGGAACAAAGTGTGCCTTAGACCCAGAGAACCCGGACTGGCTGGGCGTGTATCCCATTCCTTCTGGGTGTGGCCGGGACACAGCGATGCTTGTGAAATGCAAGGGCTGTAAAAGGAGTCAGGTTGAGGATGTGGCTGAGCAGACACTGACCTGCGCAGCATCTCCAGTACACCTCGGGCTCCAGCCCAGGCCGTGCCATAAGCAGGCTGTGAAGCAGGAACAATTGTTCAGTCAGAGCACCTACTCTGCCCTGACTGATGGGAGACACAACCTCAACTGCTCCCTCAAGCCTCCCTAGTTTCCAGCACTGGGAGGAGGCACCCACAGTTCCCATAGCCTGCACTCCCACGTGCAGCTTAGATACCTCTTTTCCATCTATGATCTCATTCGACCACAAGTGGAGGTAGAGTCAAGAGTCCTGGGTTCAAATCCAAGATCTGCCATTTACCAGCTGTGGGCTGTGAGTCATTTACCACTCTCACTACAGCTCCGTGAGATTTTCATTGGGTAGGTGAGGAGATTTGGCTCATAGAGGGCATGAGCATAAACGACAGAAAAGGGTTTTAAATCCAGGTTTGTGTGATTCCAAACCCAAGGCTCTTTCCAAAAGAACCTCTGGGCCGTGGAGAAAGGGAAACCTCAGCAAGCAGAGCATCTCTACTTCTTCTCCTACTACCATCTGGAGCATAACCAAACTCAACCACCGGCCAACTCAACACGTTGGGCAGAAGGACAAAGCTCTCTGTCCCATTCAAGTTTTATCAGTAAAGACTCCGCTGCCTGTATGAGACTGTAGCTCCTGTGGGGGACTCTGTGCCGTCTTCTGGACAGCACAGACTAGCTATGTGAAGGCCTCAAACCTTGGGAGGTACAGCCTCTCTGAGGGGTGCCAATGCTGACCAGGAATTCAAGTGGCAGGATGTGAAGAGTGGGGCTGAGGCAATCCACGTGCCCCTGAGGATGATCCCAGTAAGGCACTGGGTGGCTGAAGACCAGGCACAAGGCTTGTAGAAATGGGAAGCCTTCAGCTCTGAGAAATTCCTGCCCTGTTTTCTGTATCCATAAAAGGATCAAGTCAGTGTGACTTCTGGAGACCAGGCTGCTGGCCAGCACTTTGTGAGGTTGTGCTCCGAGGATGGACCCTCCGGGTTATTTTTCTTGGTCTCCTTTTTCTAGGAGGGGATGGAGCCACACTTTGCATTACCTGGTTGCAGAGTCCAAAGAGAAGTAGCGGGATCCCTGGGTGGCGCAGCGGTTTGGCGCCTGCCTTTGGCCCAGGGCGCGATCCTGGAGACCCGGGATCGAATCCCACGTCGGGCTCCCGGGGCATGGAGCCTGCTTCTCCCTCTGCCTATGTCTCTGCCTCTCTCTCTCTCTGTATGACTATCATAAATAAAAAAATAAAAAAAAATTACAAAGAGAAGTAGCTTATTACTCATTCATTCATTCACGTATTCATTCATTCTCCCTGCCAGGCACTGGGGATACTGTGTAGCAAGACAGAGCATGGCCTCTGCCCTTCCAGGCTCAGTGAAATGACAGGAGATTTGGGGCAGGTGGACCAGGGCTCTGCTCCTAGCCCTAGCATTTACTACCCGGATGATCAGGTGGTCTTACCTGTTCCTAGACCCTCTGAACTGCAGTTCTCTTGGGTGTCAGATCTGTGTAATGATGCCTTCCTTCTGTGATTTAAAAGAGTGAAATGGTTTAATTAAGCTAATGCAAAAGCCATCGAGATCATATCAATTTTGGTTATGACTGTGAATAATGTCACTATGACACTTTTCCACTCAGGGTTTTTTCTCTGCCTGACCTGTGTTTATTGTACCAGAATCTGGGTGAAATTTACTGAGACAGCAGGCTCTGACAATATTGATTGATCTACTCCGGATCATTAGCCTGCTTCTGTTTAAGTATTAAAATTCATGTACTATAAAACTTGCCCATTGAAAGTTCAATGTTTTTTAGTATATTCACAGGGTTGTATAACATCACCAAATATAATTGTAGAACATTTCCATTTCCCCTAAGAGAAACCCCACAGCCATTAGCAGTCCTTCTGTTCCCTCCCATCAACCCACCACAAGCAATCAGGAATCTTTCTGTCTCCATAGATTTGTCTATTCTGGACCTTTCACATAAATGGAATCATCTTTTGTGACGGTTTCTTTTACTTAGCATAATGCTTTCAGGGTTTCTGTTGTAGCATGTATCAATAGCTCCTTTCTTTTTATTGCTAAGTAATACTCCATTTCATAGATGAAGCGAATTTTATTCATGTAATCATCAGTTAGGAGACATTGGGTTATTTCTACCTGTTGGCTGTTAGGAACAATGCTGCTAAGAACATTAGAGTATAAGCTTCTGTGTACACCCATGTTTTCCTTTCTCCTGGGTATATCCCTGGGCAGGGAGCTGCTGGCTCTGTGTGTAACATTTGGAGGAACCACTGGAGTGTTTTTCAAAGCAGCTGTACCATTTTACATTCCCACCAGCAGCGTTCAAGGGATCCAACTGGTCCACGCTCTCACCAACACTTACTACGGTCTTTTTGCTTAAAGTTATCTGGTAGGTATGAAGTGATATTTTCTTAGAGCTGGGATTCACATTTCCCTAATGACTAATGATGTTGCACATCTTTTCATGTGCTTATTGTCCATATGTATATTTTTGAGAAAAGTCTATGCAAATCATTCGCCCAATTTTAGATTGGGTCCTTTGTCTTTTTATTATGAGTCGGGAATTCTTTGTATATTTTGGATATGAGCCCCTTAGCAAATATATGATTTGAAAATTTTTTTCTCCCATTCTGTGACTTGTCCTTTTACTTTCTTGATGATATTGTTTGTAGCATAAAAGTTTTAAATTTTGATGAAGTCAGGCACCTGGTGCCTCAGTGGTTGAGCATCTGCCTTTGGCTCAGGTGGTGATCCCAGGGTCCTGGGGTTGAGTCCCAAATTGGGCTCCCCAGGGGCAGGTTGCTTCTCTCTCTGCCTATGTCTCTGCCTCTCACTCTGTGTCTCTCATGAATAAATAAGTAAAATCTTTAAGAATAAATAAATAAGTTTTGATGAAGTCAATTTAACTATTTTTTTTTCTTTTGTTGCTTATGCTTTCTGTATCATGTACGGTCTACCTAAATGGGCTCTGCCTTTTAAAATTTTGCGTGCCTATTTTTTAAACAAGACTTTGATACTACCCAGCATTATTTCCAAATCAGGGAAAAAATATTAGTGAATCATCACTGTAATCTTAGACAAGTTACAATAATTCAATAAACACAATTAAAACCTTCTTATTGTGGAAGAAATCGGGGAAGGATGATGTTTTGTGTGTGTGTGTGTGTGTGTGTGTGTGTTTTGGATGGTGTTTTCAAGGTAGTAGGATGGCAGTTGAGGTGAGCTAGTAATGCCCTGGCTCCCCTCACTGTCACCAATGCAAGATTTTGTAGGAGGGGCTTTCTTTAAGGGAGGAAAGAGTGAAAATGTCCTGGGACTGAGATACGAAGGAGTGAAGCAAGACTCTTAAGTGTGCTGCATTTGGATCCAAGGACCAAGCAAAGCCAAAGTCTGAATTCCTAGCCCCCCAGGAGGACCTGTGGGGATAAGTAAGCTCTTCGTGATGGCTGACAGGACACCAGGGCCTTTGAACATGCTCTTCCCTCTTCCATTCCTTATCCTCAGTCCTTCACCCAGCCAACTTCTACACCTCTTTTCATTCCTATTTCATTGTTGGCTTCTAAGGAAAGTCTTCCTTCACCCCTACCCACTCTGCCCCCTAAAGATCGGGTACCCCTGAATACATTTGATAGCTACCTACACTTCTCCTCTGTGATACTTTTCACAATTTTTAATTATATATTCTTTCTAATTACATATTTCAGCATGTATCTTTTTAATAGGCTGCAAACTCCATTAGCATAGGGCTTGTGTTTGCTTTGCTCTCAATTATAGGCTTATTGCAAAGTGTGACATCAAGTCGATTCTCAAGAAATATTTGTAGAATGAATGAATGAATGAATGATGACAGGAATAGAAACACCCCCCCCAAATGTTTGTTTTCAGAGGGGTTTGTTTTCAGGGTCCTTACAGAATGAGAGTAATATAAGAAGGTCAGTCCGCTGTAGAAAGAGCAGGAAAAGAGCCTCCTGTCAGGTGATTTCAGGAGTACAGGACCTGCTCTGCTGTGGGGACTGATGGGTCCTCGGGATGGGCCGGGAGAACATGGAAGCATCGTCTTTCTTCACTCTTCTTCCCCTCATGCTAGTCCCCTTCTCCAGCTGGTCATCTCCCTTTGGTGGCCACACAGCCACAAGGTAGCAGGCTTCCTGCTTCAAGAGGATCAGAAAGAGGACTTCTTCCCAACAGAGCCAATTACAGTCCAAGAACTGGGTCTCACCAGACCTCCAGGGGCATATGCCCATCTCTAAATCAACCCCTTGGGATAAAATAATGGAATACACTGATTGGCCAGGCCTGAATCAGAGGCCCACTCAGGAACCAGAAGGAACCAGGTGCAGTGAGAATAGGAGTGGGGCGCTGCCCCAAAGGAAAACAGAGATGTTATGATCAGCTGAAGGGTGGACGAAGGTGGGAGACGCAGAGGGATAGTTGTGCCCTGCGTCACTGTGCCCAGTGATTGTCTGAAGCACAAACCTGATCATGTTGCTCCACTGCCTTCAAGACAGAGTGAGCAAGGCCTTCAAGAGGCAGCTGTGGCCCACATCCCTAAAATGAGTCCTTGCTGCCCCCATGCCCACACGTTTCCTGCTTCCCACCGTCCATGGGTGAGCCTGTCCCTCCATCGCCCTTCAGGTGCAATGCAAAAGCTCCCTCCTGCGTGGAGTGGCATGCTGTGGCTCCTCCTGGTTGGTCCTCACTGAGCCAGTTGCTGCTTCCTCCAGACCCTACCTTCCCCTGCTAGAACACAGAGGGCATTATTCTGCCCCTGAGCACTTACCCCTCCTCGACCTGGCCCTGCAAAGGGCCTCTTGACACATACTAGCTGCTTGGTGAATGCTGGTTGAATTAATTAATTAATCAGCCATCCAAAGACATTGAAGAATGTCCTGAGGGTCCTGGCTCTTCTGGATATAATTTTAGTACAGACTGGCCTCATCAGGGCACTTGCATTGGGAAAATGCAAACCAATCAACCCCAGGCTCTACTTCAGTTTTCCTTAGGTTCACTGAAGAGAAAAGCGATTTCATTTTTCTTTCTTTTTTTTTTTTTTTCATTTTTCTTTTTACGTATTGTGCATCCTCCACTTACGCACCAAGACCCTGTATGTTCCCTGAGAGACTCCCACCTCTGCTAGTAGGCAGTTCCCAGGCCCAGCCACCCCATCACTCTAGGGGCCTGCCCCAGGCCTTGGGCATCAGTGCAGGCCTTAAAGCATATGCATCAGGGCTTCTGGGGGCCAGAGATGCTCTCCACTGCTGCCAGGGTAGCCTGGATGTCTGTCTGCCACATTTTTGCCTCCTCCTGCCCACCCAGAGTCTGTCAATCAGTCTGTTTGTCTGTCTCCAGGTCTGAAGCTGCCTGCTGCCAGCAGCAGCCCCAACACCCATGGCCCTTCCCTCCCAGGTATTACAGAGGGAGGTGAGAATGCTTGTATCTCTAACCCAGGTGTTGTGCAAGTAGCTATTACTGTCTATTTTCCCAGAGATGGAAAGGGAGTCTCAAAATGGCAAAATAACTTGCCTGGTGTGCTTTTGTCTACATAGCTAGACATTACACTTCACATTACGTAACTACACATTAACTAGGCTTTGGAGAAAGGAGGCAGGGAGGCCAACCATGTCTGGTGGGCTCGTGGATCTCTCCTCGAGACAGCACAGGCCACCCACCACCACCAGCAGTAACACTCCACTCCTCTGACCTCCCTGCCTTATCCTCCTCATTGTTCATAGATTCTCGAATATTTATTTCCTAGGCACTGTTCTAAGCTCTGGGATACAGCAGTCAACAAGACAGGCATCAGACCTTATCATCCAGTAGGCATGACAGACAATAAATACGGGAATAAGTACATTATAGTTTTAGATAGTTGATAAGTGCTAGGCAAAAAAAAAAAAAAAAATCAGGTATTGTTACTCTTCTAGATCTTAAATTGGTTGGTGGGTTCATAAGTATTTATTATGTTATGCTTCATAACTTACCTATTCTTTCCATGTATTCTCTGCATAGTCTTTGTATTTGAAATTACATCATTTAAAAGTTCTGCTTA
Organism: Canis aureus; assembly: GCF_053574225.1. NCBI lineage: Eukaryota > Metazoa > Chordata > Mammalia > Carnivora > Canidae > Canis > Canis aureus. The sequence goes on from NC_135633.1 coordinate 14,831,511, forward strand.
TAAAAAGATTGGAGTCAGGGCACAGAGAGTGATTATGATGGGGAGTGAGAGTGTCTCAGAGGAAGTCACCAGGAAAGGTCTCTCCGCAGACGTTTATTTCAGATGAAATCAGAAGGAGAGGCAGCCTGCAGAGCACAGGTCCCAAGGAGGAGTTATGGGGCATCAGGAAGGGAGGATGAAGACCCTGCCAGAATGACTTGGGAGTTCTAGAAACACAGAGGCTGGCGAGCCTGGAGCCCAGGGACTGAGAGCTCTGGACAAAGGGAAGAACGGGACAAAGGTCACATAGGATACATGGACCTTGGGTGTAGGGCATATGGATGTTCTTCTGAGTGTAATGGGAAGCGGGTTTTGTTTTTAAAAGATTAGTCTCTCAGGAGCACTGAGGGAAACCACAGCTGCTCCCTTTGTCCCCTGAATCCTCCCCTCTCTCGTCAAGAGGTCAGGACTTAAGTGGAGATGTCAGAGACTAGCCTGCCCCTCTTCCCAGACTCATCAACCCCCAGAGCTTGAGATCTGTTTTTATAGCGCAAGGAAGCAGAACAGGTAAAGGTTTAACTTTCTGCTGCATTTACAGGTGACAATTAAATCTGTGTTGCTAGTAAGTTCCAAGTTCAAGTATGTCTGTAAAATGATGCTCTAGTCACTTGGTTTATTTACATTGACTGTCACTGTCTTCACCAGACCATTCTGCTCCCTTAATTAAGCTAATAACCTCACTCTTGCCATCTTTGACCCAACCATTCTCCAGCCACGTATGCCTGGACCCCAGCCCTTGGGTATGAGAAGAGAACAGAGTCTGGGTGTCTGACCTGAAGACCGGGCTTTAGCATCTGCCACATGTCTTATCAGCCGAGTGACTTTAGACAAACCACTTAGCCGACTCTGAACTCATATTCTCATCTATCAAACGAGAATAAACCCTTTCTCGCAGAAATAAAGTAGGGGGAAAATGCCTAGCACAGTGACTGGGATGAAAGAGATCTGTAAAACTGAGTTCAATTCCCATTACATTCACATATTAAAATTTCTAAATCTATTTTTCTTTTTTTCTTTTTTTTTTTTCTCTAAATCTGTTAAATCAATTTCACCCACATTAGTGTAGGCTCATTGATCACTCAATATTTTTCCTAGTTTTTTAAATAATTGTGCATACTCAATGTAGAATATTTGTAAAATCCTACATAGCATAAAGAAGGAAATTCTTTTTTTAAAAAAAGATTTTATTTATTTATTCATGAGACACACACACACACACACACACAGAGAGAGAGAGAGAGAGGTAGAGACACAGGCAGAGAGAGAAGCAGGCTCCATGCAGGGAGCCCGACGTGGGACTCCATCCTGGGTCTCCAGGATCAGGCCCTGGGCCGAAGGCAGGCGCTAAACTGCTGAGCCACCCAGGGATCCCCAAAGAAGGAAATTCAAACCATAATTCCACTACTCAAGAGTTAATTACACTTAAAATACCCATGTGTTTTCTTCTAGGCTTTTTGCTCTGTATATATTTTTCTATTTGGAAAGTACTGTTTATTCTATTTTGTTTCTGGCTCTTTTCATCAAGTACTTCATTCGATCAATTTCCTAAGCCACTAAAACACTCTTTGAAAACATGAGAAGTAAAACATATCTCTGCTCTGTGGGTATGAACGGTAAGGGGTCAAGAGCAGACGTAGCAGCCGCAGATCTCAGGCCACTTCAGGGCGACAGTGGTGACTGGGACTAGGGTGGAGATGGTGGGAAATATTCAGATTCAGAGTGGTTTTGGAGATGGATCTCATGTGAGCCATCAGAGAGAGATTATAGGCTAATTGCTAGTGTTTAGACTAAGCAGTTGGGTGAAGAGTGGTGCCATCTACTGAGATAGGAGAATGGCAGGAGCTACAGGTCTGAGAGAATGTCCTTGACTATGGGACAGTCCAGCCTTTTGGGTCTTTCAGGAGACTTTGATGGTGAGAGTGGGTGGTACAGGCAGATCTGGCCAAGTGTTCAGAAGCAGCTGACACATGATCCTTGAGATGGTATAAAATGCTTGACCAGAAAGCACCCCGTGAGCAATTCAGAGGCAGCTCCACTGACTGAGTGCCAGGTGACTTTTGGAAACCAGGGTCCACATGTTCTGTAGAAGAAACTCACAGACACATCTCTCAGCAGGTAAATGCTGACACAGCATGTGTTTCTTATTCCTCAAATAATTACTGACCTCTCACCAAGTGCCGATGCTGTTCTAAACACTTAGTATTCAGCACTCATCAGACACCATGCCCTGCCCTTATGGAGCTTATATTCTAAGGCCAAAGTCAATAAGTCGTACGTACATAGAATGTTCAATTGTGGTAAGTGCCATGGAGAAAAATAAAATAGAGAAAGTGGCTCAGGGTTTAGAGGGGGTGGGGCTGCAATTTTAATTAGCATGGTTAGGAAGGTCTCACCAATAAAGTGATGTCTGAGCCACATGGGGATGAGAGTCTAAGGGATGATGAATAACCAAGGCTCCTTGGGCCTCTTGTAGCTACTGGAATAAAAATGACTAATGACATAAGTTCTGATAGTTTCAAGGCAGACAGTGGTGGTAAGGCTGCAATGGTAGAGCCAGACAGGATGTATTAACCTAGGCTTTTTCAAGAGAAACAGAACCAATGGGATATATCCTATTTTATTTTTATCTATCTCTAGATACATGCGTGCACGCACACACAGAGATTTATTATAAGGTATTGACTCGTTCGATCATGGATGCTGAGAGGTCCCACAATCTGCTGTCTGCAGACTGGAGACCCAGAAAGCCAGTGGTGTAGCTGGAAGGCTAGAGAGCCAGAGAGCCAATGGTACAGATTCCAGTCTAAGTCTGCAGGCCTGAACACCAGGAGCGCTAAGGATAGATCTCTGGTGTAGCCCAAGCAATCGGGCAGGGAGCAAGGTGAACTTTCCTCTGTCTTTTTGTTCTATTCAGATTCTCAAAGTATTGGATGAAGCCAAGGCACATCAGGGAGGGCTGTCTGCTCTACTTGGTCTACAGATTGAAATGCTAATCTCTTCCAAAAATACCCTCACAGACACACCCAGAAGTAATGTTTGACCAGCTATCTGGGCATCTCATGATCCAGCCAAGTTGACATATAAAATTAACTATCTCACAGGAGTAGGGAGGAGGGGATGTTGGGAGAACAGAGATCTCTTGACTGCTCTCTGGACTCTTGACGATGGTGGTACAGCGGGCCGGAGAAGAGCCTCTCACAGAGAACAAGGATCCTGTAGGGTGCTCTTTGGCAGCCTGAGAGGCTAGGGGAGGGCATCTTTCATGTGCAGATGATGTCTGCAGAGAGAACTCAGGATGGGAATCCAAGTGAGAACGCAATTATATTGGATGTTATGAATTTTATTGTGTTGGGTGCAGGATATTTTTATATTCCTGTGAGTATTTTTGAGCTTTGTTTTAGGATACAGTTAAGTTACTTGGAAATAGTTTGATCCTTTCAGGTCTTGCTTTTATGTTTTGTAGAGGGGTTCAGAGCAATAACCAGTCTAGGGATAATCTCCACTACTGAGGCAAGACCTTCTGGGATAGTCTACTTAATGCCTCATGAATTACGAGTTTTCCCTGTGTGGCTTATGGAAGCAGGACTAGTTCTGTCCCTAGATGTGTACCAAGAACTATTCTTTTAATCTTTTTGAATGCTTCCTTCTCCGACCATTGGTGGTTCTCTCATACACATATGCTGATCATACCCTGCTAAAAACTCAAGAGGGCCTCTATGTGGATCTCACGGTCTTTCTCTCCATGCAGCTTTCTCCTCTTTGGTACTTTCCCAATGCATATTCTTGCTGTCTTCATCTTCCAACTCAGGGCATCTGCTGGGCTTTGCTTGGGAGCCCCCTCCCTGAGCTATGGCCTAAAAACCTTCAGTCAGTAAGCTTGGGCAACTGTAGGGCTCAGCGTTTCTTCCTTGTATCTCTGGGACCACCATCTTTCTTTGTCTGCTATCCATATCTTGAAATTTTTTGTTTTCTATATCTTGTCTTAGTTATTTCAGGCTGGAGGGTATATCCAATCATTATTATGCCATTTGGGTCAAAACTGGGGTCTCTCTCCATTTTATTTCCCTTTCTCTACAATGAGATTTGTGTTGGAAGATTCCTTAGAAATTATGCATAAGCTGTCAAAAGGCTCATATCACTCTCCATTGACCCAGATCACTTTAATATTATGACAGCATTTGATTTAAGAAATAAACAAATGAAAAAATTATCTTGACTCTTCTGGGAGCCTGAGGAATTTTTAAAAGGCACAGCACTTGGTTACTGACCTCTAGAAACTCCCACACTCATGGAGCCATAGTTCACTAATAAATGGCTCTGACAAGACTAATTTACTCAGTTATCCAAACTGTTTGGAAGTTGATGTAGCACCTCTCCCTGCAACCTACAGGCTGAGAGAAGGAAGGGTGAGGCCTGAAAGGGGCACACAACCCGGCATATTCATCCCTAAATTGGATTTCAAAAGACTGATAAATGTAGAGGCATAAATATATCTGTAATGCTTATCTTCAGAGATTCAGAGCAGTGGCTTGAAAGACACTAATACAGATGTAATCTTAGTTTCAAATAGTCCAAGGTGGCAGCTGGGTTTGGAGAATGTGAGATTAAAGTCTTCCTGGGGCCCCTAACAGTGCCATCAACATTCTTGCCTGCAGGCAGCTGTAGAGCTAGTGGTTAGGGTGGTTCACTGAGTGGCAGGTGGCAACAGGGAACATGTGTGGGCGTTAGGCTTTTAGGGAAGACAGCCTTGGGGTGAAATCCCAACATCGCCATTTACTTTTTCTATGAGCTGGGGCCCATCAGTAGTTCTCTCTAAACCTCAGTTCCCTCAGGGTATATTTTTTCTATGACTGTTGAAATCATTACATCTCAAGTTATACAATTACATCAGTAATATCTCCCTTTTAGAAGTCCCAAGCAAACCATCTACCTTCTGTTAGCAGTCCTATCCCACATTGTAGTATAGCATGGTTTAGCTTTCAGCATTCTTATTTGCAATAAAAAAATATATATATGGGCTTGGCAGACTTGGGCATCTTAGCTGAATTTGTGTGTTCCTCAATCTCAGCAAACTTTTCTTAGCAGATTTGGTTTGGATTACTTCTAGTGATGGTGACTCTCATGTGTGCCATCTCTGTCTTTCTAATTCCACTTTGGGAGACTCCTGTTTCCAAAGACTGGGAAGATCTTCATTATAGTGCTTGTCACATTGCTTTGGGAATTATTTGCTATTTTTAGTGACTGCTCCAGTAAAAGATGAAACCCTTAAAACTAGGACTAAGTATTATTTGTGTCGATATTACTAATACCTGCTATCTAGAAGGAAAGGACTAATGGAAGAGCAAATTCTTATCTGGTAAGAATAGACCTGAAGTGGATCAGAGGTTGAGACTAGCTAACTAAGAGCCCTACTGAGAAGAATAATTTAAGTGAGGCTAGTTGGAACCCAAAGAACACATAAAGCATCCTTTCTCCAAAGCAGTTCTGAAAAAATACAGTAGGGGCATAGACTTCACTCTCAGATTGGCTTCAGTTCAAATCCTAGCTCATCTGTGGTTAAATGTGTGACCTTGGACATGTTGTTAAGCCCATCTGAGCTTTCCTTGTATTTAAGAAGTAAAAAGGGAGAAATAGTAAAAACAACATAATAATTATTAATGCTCTTCACTAAATATTTTTTGTTCTTCAGGTACTTGGTGAGACTACATTTCCCTTCTCTCTTGATTTCAGGCATGACCAAAAATTAACTTTGGCCAATGAAATATGGAAGCTTTTAGGCTAGTATAAGATTTGCCACTGTTTCATTCTCTTACCCTAAAGACTGAGAACGTTTCAGGGGTGACATCTTCATCACCTAGGTCTCTAAATGGGTACAAAGTGTAACAGATCTCCCAATGACCTCAAAAAAATAACCTTTTGTTGTTTTGAGCCACGAAGATTGGGGGTTGTTTGCTACTACAGTTTAACCAAACTCAGTCTTACTGATAGAAATATTCATAGGTTGTTGAGATAAGTAAGCGAGTTGTTTTCAAAATGTGTCAATCTTTAAGTCTTTGTGGGCTTGACGTGGCTGAGTTGAAAAATGCAAAAAAAGTCACACATTATTTAGTTTGGATATGGAAGTCTCTCTTTTAGTGAGGCAATAGCACTGTGAAGCCTATCAATAAGAGAAATCCCGGCCTCAACAATTCGCAATTAATTGAGCTACTTACAGTCTAATTGGAAAGGACACACACACATACACACACACACACATGCATATTTTAAATAAAGAGCAATCCAGTGTATACCAAAGAGTAGATACCTAGAGCTGGCAATCAGCTTCCAGCAAGATCTAATTAGGTGTGAACTCTGTGGAAAGGGATCTAGTAAAGGGAGAGGCCAGTTATAGCTGGAGGAAATGAGAAGGGAGTTGGAGCGAAGTCTTGAAGGTGGGTAGGCTATGAACAGATGGAGGATAAAGAAGACTGTGAGTTTCTAAAAACTGTAAGACACGAGGTCTTACTCTTCTCATTGCAACCTTCTGATTAGAAGTTGTATTTGCATATGAAAAGCTGTATTTTTACCTTTCTTTCCAGGGGATATGATATCATCAAAACAGTGCTTGGCACGTATTGAGATTCAATAAATATTTGTTGGTTAAATGTATGAATGGATGGATCACCGGGCTTTATAGAAAGACCAGACCTGGGTTCAAATCTCAGCAATCTTTCTTACTGTGTGACCTTGTAAAAGCTACCTAGCGTCTCTGTGGATTACTTTCCATACCAGAGCATACTTTTAAGTTCAGATGTATCACTGCTTCTCATGGTGGCTGCTCATCTTCTGTTGCAACACAGCTCTCCTGACGATCACAGTTGACACCTTTCACAAAGTGGATGTACGTTCTTGGCTCAAAGGGAGTTTTCTGATGTATCACTATCATAAAATGTGTTGATAACATCATCATGCCTACAGCATCTTCCTTTTATTGGATATTTTCTTTAGGATAAGCTTTAAAATTCAGATTCACTGAGTCAAAGGCAATGAACATACCGGTGGAAAACTCGGCATCTCAGAGGGGTGGTACCGTCTCAGCCAGTGGCAGGATGAAGCATAATTAGAAGAGCCCAAATCAACTGAAGAACTTCGATTGGACAAAAAGGTCTGCTTGGGCTTGTCAGCAGATTCTGCTTTGCAAAGTGGTTTTCTGGTAAAAACTCTTTGGCCGTTCTAAATTAATCTTCAGTCTTTCATCCCGCCGCTCTCTCTCGCCTCCCAAACCTACCCCCATCACCTCTGGAGTTACTTCAGTCCCGGATTAGTGAGCGATACCATCTGAGGGTGGTACAGCTGGCTGGGGTGTTGACTAATTATTTCCTGGGCGGTGTGTGGGCCCATCCTCACTGCTTAGATGCCTGAGTTCCTTTTGATATCTTTCTGCACTAAAGCTTTCCAGTTTGCTTATCGGGTAAATTATGGATACTGATTCAAGTTCCAGCAAAAAAGGTAAAATCCATAGTGCTTCAACAAGGGATGGCATTTCCAAGAGTGAAATGTAAGCATACGGGATTCTTCTTGAAACCAAATCGTGTGTGTGTGTGTGTGTGTGTGTGTGTGTGTGTGTGTACATGTGTGGTTTCTTTTTTTTAGGGTTTTTACTTCCCAGAGTATCTAGGTCATTCACTAATATTTCAGCCTTGAAATATGGGTCAGCTGAGGCTCTATCATGGTGTCTCCTCCTGGAGGACTCAGCCCGAAACAGCCCCCATCCTGTCTCTACTTCTGTACAACGTAGCCACAGGACAGGGATCTGAATGCAGTCTGAGTTGAATGATAGCAGGTAAACTCCTTAGTATTGCCCCATTGCTTTAAGGTTAAAACCCCAAATCCTGAACACGGGTATGTGGCCCTTCCTACACTTGCTCTCTCATCTCACACTCCTGCCTTGTTCTCCACTGTGTAAGTCGGCCACACTAGGCTCTGAAAGTTCCCTGGGGCTGCTGAAAGCAAGTACCACAGAGCTGGTGCCTTACACAACAGAACCTCATCGTCACACAGCCCTAGAGGCTAGAAGTCCCCAAACACAGTGCTGGCGGGCCAAGCTTCTCCCCCAAACTGTGAGGGAATTCTTTCTTGCCTCTGCCTAACTTTTGGTGGTTTGCTGGCATGTTGGCATTCCTCAGCTTGGCAGATGCATCGCTCCAAGCTGACATCAGCACATGGCATTCTTGCTGGGTCTCTGTCTTCACAAGGCCACCTTCCTATAAGGACAGCAATCACATTACATTAGGCACCTATAAATCCAGGATGTCCTCATCTTAACAATCCTATTTGTTGGTCATATTCGGAGGTACCCAGGGGTAGGACTTCAACATATCTTTTTTTTTCCCATATATCTTCTTTGAGGGGACACAGTTTAATCCATAACAGTAGCATTCATTCAGTTTCTGAAAGAAGCCACACTTATCCTGCTTCAGGATGAGTCTGCTTCATGTTTGAGTCTCCTACCCAAACCTGTCATCCTCTTGATCCCAGTTGAAGATTCATTCTCCGTAGGCAGACTTTTCTATTTCACGTCCTCCTGCAAGCCTGGTCAACTCTGTACTCACAGAACTTTGAATTTTTTTCCACAGCATTTATGACTACTTGTAATTATATATTTATTTGAGTAAATATCTTGACAATGGCTGTCTGCTCCATTAGCCCATAAACCCCACGAGAGGGGGGATTGTGTCTGTCTTGCACACTATGTACCTCCAATGCTGAGCCTGGTGGCTACACATGGGAGGCACACAATATACATGTATTAAATCAGTGATCAGGTTTTCTCTCTCCTTATAGTTTTAAGTATCAGGCGTCCTTGTTTCCAGGAGATATGGTGCTGCACCCAGGCAGTGAAGACAACACCTTGTGAGGAAGTGGGGGGGATGAAGAGAGTAAGTCCCAGCTAATGGTACTTGAAGTTGACTCCTAAGATACTCCCATGAAAGAGAGCACAACCCTAGCAAACAAAGCCTTCTTCCAGGGGCCATTTGCAAATCTGCTACCCAACATGGAAAATGGGCAAAAACTGTATGACTCTGCTGAGTTGTGAACTTTCCTGCAACCAGAACCCTGCAGAAACCCAAGCTCCTGCCAAGAAGCTTAATGAATAACGAGAGCAATATGCTATTCCTTAAATTTTCCACCTAGAGGGGAGAGGGTGCCTCATTCATGCAGGTGACATTTGGGAAGGTAGAGCAGTGGAAACAGCCCAAATACATGAAAATGACTATTTAAAGAAGGTTGAGGTTGGGGGAGGTGGAGAAGAAAGTTCTAATTAAGATGTTATTAAAAAATATCTACTAAATGAAGGGTGACTACTGATGAGCTGTTATTTATTGAGTAGAGGAGTGAGTAGTTCTTATTTGATGAAACCCACTTTAGCTCTTTATGTGCTATGCTTTTTACAGGTTTTTTTTTTCCCCCTTGAAGATGCCCTTTGGGTAAGGTACTATTCCCTCTTTTTGCACTCAGTGGTTCTTATCTCCTTTTGTCATTGGCTATAGCTGCTGTCATCCCATCCTTGCTGGGTACCAAGATTTATCAGGCTAACTGGGACAAAGACATTTTCTAGTTGGAGGTATTCTCATCACACAATGCTGCAGTGTGCTCAAGTGGAAGGACCTTTCCAGAGAAGCAAGTCTAAAAAGAGTAATTCATATTATGAATTCTTTAAAATTGTTCTTCTTTCTTACCTTCCTAAGTACATGACCTTTATCATAAGATGCCCCCAGAAAATTAGATATTGTGACAGAGAGAATGTAAAAAGAATTACCAAGGTAGTAATCAGCCTAGCAATCACAATTTAGGTAGCAGGATAATAGCTTTGCACCCAAGGCTACTGTCTTGAGAGACGGTTTTCCAAATTATTTTGTCTTTCTCCCTAGGTATCAGCATTTAAGCCTGAAGGACCTGGCTCAGAGAGTGCTTCCATGGGATGGAGAAGAGACTCTTGTCATTATGGGATCCAGCTGCACTCTGTGCAAGAAGAAGTAGAGCAGAAGCAAAAGACAAGCCCTCCATTTTCTAATCTGGGGAATAGCAGGAGGCAGAAAGAGCATATGGAGGTGGCACAAAGCTGTTGGTCTAGCTGGTTACCTCCCGGGGGACTTAGGAGGGCCATGTATTAGGTAAGTCTAAGAGAGCCAAGAAGACTAGAGGCTTGTTCTGCAACTTATTGAAGAGTAGGAGGAGGAGGCTAATTCCCAGGCTGTCCACACTAAGCTGGGAGGCTGACTGCCTTCTCACCCCAATGGCCTGGCACGGTCAGGCAGAGGCAGGCCCTATGGCTCAACTTTCCAGAGTCATCCTTGTCCCCAGTGTGGTAGAGACAAGTTTCGGAAATACCTGAGAGTCCAGTGGAGGAATTTTCCAGAAAGACCACCATGGAAAGGATGAGGGATCTCAGTACCCAGGCTACTGAAGGAAACAGTCAAGCCAAAGCCAAATGGCAGTCTCATCAGAGGAGTTTCTGATGCCTGAGAGAGCCAAAGTAAGGCCAGAGGGTGCTTGAAGGCCCTGACTGGGCTGAAGGGGCTGAGGGATATGCGACAAGGAACAAAGACCCTAAATCTTCCCTATGGCCATAGGTTGCATAAACCACCACCACCTCTCATATACACGTCTGGATACATCTTTGGGAACAAAAGACTGGAAGAATTTTATCTGAGGGACCACACAATTTTATTCCAAAGAGGTTAATCTAAATAAACCTTGGGTTTAATATCGAGTTATGTTTAAATTTGAACACTTACATTTCCTCTTCGCTAGCCAATTGGCTGTGGGCTTGAAGCAGGAAAGGCTATTTTAGATATAAGAAAAATAAAGTGTATTTTCTTTCTGTGTCCAAGTTAGAGTGCAGAGTTAATACACGAATAAAGGAACCATGAAATCCCGTGTCAAAAATCTCAGCAATGTCTAAAAAACCAAGCAACCAGTTGCTCCAGGGTCGGATGGTCACATTGCAAAAGCCCCCACCAATGGGCCTGACTACAGTTTTCACAACTGCAGAAAATATAGGAGGAAATTCAAGGAGTGACCGGGATGGTGGATTCCTTCAGGAATTGTTCTCTTCTCCACTTCAGAGAGAGGTGCCCATACTCAACCCTCAGTCAGAACCACCTTCTAAGGAGTAGCTCAACCAGTCTACACATGGTGGACACTGGGTAACTTCCATGGACATGGGACCTGCCCATTCACTTCCCTTCCCTGGCAATATCTATAGTGGTTATATCAGCAAAATGGTTCGTTTGAAATGACCAAGCCCATTATAGGTGACAAACTATACACACATTACATTACAAAACTGTTAATGTAAGCATATATTTATAGTAGGAAAACAGTATACAGCTAAAACAACCACATGGTCTGGTGTTAACTCCCTGTCCCTCCCCACTAGGACAAGCCACCGTGACTTTGGCAGGCTCTTCCCTATTCCTTTCTTTAGTTATCCTTGTGATTCCTCTATGGATCTCTTGCATGTCCTGCTGGACCATGTTCCACCATGGTCCTGTCTGGTTCCCGAGGGCCTGTCCTGTCTTTGGAGGAGGACTTTGTTTCTAGTTGTACAACCACCTTATGTTTTAGCTGTAGTTCTTCTCCAGTGAAAACCCACTTGGTCAGGTGCCTATTGCCAAAGGTCAGGGAATGTCCACTTGTCATCAGTGCTAAATATAGTCCTCTTTTAAACTCTTGGCAGGAAGAGGACAACTCCCAGGGAAGGTGCCTTCACTCCTACATCCCATTATTCAGAAGTTTTTACTCTGAATAGTGCCTATGTCTCACCAGTAAGTGTCCTGCCAGATACAGCATGGGGTCTTAAAATTGCCCACTTGCTTTCTTAGTGTTTTTTCCTGCTTAGTCTATAATTGTCTCTGCATATGTAGATGAAACCCATTCTTACGCTTGCACACTTACCTGCATGCTTATTGTTAGTGATTTTGAGCACTTGATAATGTCGTTAGAAAACTCTACAAAAGGGGGACCTAGGTCGCTCAGTCGGTTAAATATCTGCCTTAGGCTCAGGTCCTGATCTCTGGGTCCTGGGATCGAGCCCCATATGGAGCCTCACATGGAGCCCCATATTGAGCCCCCCTACTCAGTGGGGAGTTTCCTTCTCCCTCCACCCCCCCTTAATAAATAAATAAAATCTAAAAAAAAAAAAAAGAAAAGAAAGAAAGAAAGAAAAGAAAGAAAACTCTACAAGAGTACAACCCAACTCTAGAGAAAATTTTTTAGGGACAGGGATGATGTTCTATACTGCCTTCAGTTCCCTCAGTGCCAAGCAAAAAAGTTACTATTTTGACTTGAGATCACTTCATATTCAATTTATATTTGATATCTAACCAGTGTTTAGTAAGTGTTCCAATAGGCCTGAGCCTTTCTTATGCATTATATTATTTAGTCTTTGCAACAACCTTGTGAATTATGGACTATAACATATTCCAAAACACTGGTTGAGAGAAGTCAAGCAACTTGCCCAACGACTCAGCTAACAGGCGGCAATCTTGGAGTAGGAACACCCTCTCCTCCTGCTTCAGACTACAGTGTTGTTTCCTATACTACACCTGTTTCTCCAACGATAGTTCCTGCCTGAAAGAAGGGGGGCCCCAAACTCAGCAGACTTGCCCATTCAAGAGGAAGTCCTTGATGAGGAGAAGTAAGAACTTGGTTTCATGGAGCAGGGCCTGGAGGTCCTGGCTCATGATAGGTACCATCCCAGCAGGTTCCCAGGTGTTAGAGAACTGGCCACAGAGTAGGGTCTGATGCATGTGTAAGGGCCATCTGGGCTCATCCCACTGCTCCTGCCAGGGGTGGCAGAGAGAGGGATGAGGGTTGGTCTGGTGGGGTCTTCTCACCCACACGCCTAGGTTAAGGCTTTGGCATTAGCCCTCTCCTTTAAGAGAATAATACGGAATTCAGTCTCCTACCATAAGGAAGTTGTAGTGGGGGTGACAAGCAACACTTCCACACCCTGCCTGTCCTTGACCGTGATGATGCAGAACCCCAGGTACCATTCCTTGAGCAAGCAATGGGGGCCAACCAGGTCTAGCAGGAGTTAACAGGGCCAGAGATAGCTAGGACACAAGTAGGTCTGTCCTCTCCCCCCAGTACCCAGCATATGAGCTCCACGAGAGTGAGGGTCTTGAATGTCTTGTTCACTGCTGTACCTGAGTGCCTTGAATTGTACCTGGCTTACAGTAGGCACCCCAATAGATATTGGTTAACTGCATGATTGGATGGTTGAGCAAAAGAACCAAGAGGCATGGTGTGTCTTGTGTTTATAAAATCCCCTCTGCAAGGGAAACCTACACACAAGCCTTTATTAAAAGGCCTCTCCTTATGCCTTGCCAGTCCCAGTCCTTCTCCAACACATACTATTTCCTGAAAAAACATCTCTGAATGATCTCTAAGCATTGGCCTTATGCTAGCACCTTCTTTTCCAAAGGCAAGAAAAACTGGTCTATCAGGTTTCCTAGTTTGAGCAGAAGCAAATGTCTACAGCCTCAGAACCATGGCCCTCTCCCCAGCTCTGAGGCCTTTCTGCTTAACATCCACCCCCACCCGAGCTGGAGGGGCAGAAGGCACACCAAGGTCAGGTTTCCCAGCCTCAAGCTGCCTGAGGCAGGTGTGACCGTCAGGCCAGGCTCCTGTACACAGCTAAGAGAGGTCACAACTGGATTCTGGATTCTTCCATTTTCATATATATTACCTCATGGTTCTTTGAGGGAGTCTAGAGTAAGTGGCCAAGAGTCTCCCTGGATAATTGAGCACAGGAAAGTCTCTTTACTTAGGTAAGCCTCAGTTTTCTTAATTATAAAATTAGAATAACAGTAGTATCTGCCTTCCAGGATCTTAGAACTAAATAACAGAATATATATAAAGTGTTTAGGGGGCGCCTGGGTGGCTCAGTCAGTTAAGCATCTGCCTTTAGCTCAGGCCCTGATCCCAGGGTCCTGGAATCGAGTCCTACATCAGGCTCCCTGCTCACGGGGAGCCTGCTTCTCCCTCTCTTCCCCACTCATCCTGTCTCTCTCTCTCTCTCTCTCTCAAATAAATAAAAATCTTAAAAAAATAAAAAAATAGAATCCATTAAAAAAATAAAGTGTTTAGTACAGAACTTGGCACATAGTAAGAGCTCAATAAATGAAAGCCATCATTAATCCTATTTGGCATGGTTTGTTTCTGTGTTTTTGTTGTAACAAACAAGCACAATCCACAATCTGAAATAAATGGAAACAGTTCACTCCTCCTTAGTAAAGCATACAACACTGTGTCAAGCCCTAGATGAATCTAGATGGGACAGGGAAGGAAGGTGGGACTCAGAACACCTGAGCTAAGTCTTCAACTTCTCTGGTCTTCACTTATGTTCATTGCTGGAATGAATCACACATACTCTTGGTTTGCCTGTCTCACTGTTAGTCTCTAAAACTTAGCCAAATGTAACCTCTAGGATGCTTTCCCTGATGGCTTGCATCCCAGGCTGGATTCTTTTGGAGACAAATATTGAGATTAGCCTACAGAAAGTTTATAAAGCATTACTTTTGGGATTGATACCTGTGGAAGAGAGGAGGAAGCAAATTAGGTAGAGGGAGAGGTTGAGCAGCAATGCAGTCCCAACAGAAGCCTCAGCAACCCCACAGACCTGTCCCAAGTTGCGGTGAGGGGGCCAAGCTTTTGTATTCCCAAGTTGGATCAATCATTGGGTGCAGGATGCCTCTGGAAGGTGAAACCTCGGGCAAGATAGTCTCCTTCAGCCAAGACAATTCCCAAAGAGGGCTGTCAGCTGATGGTGATCTTCTGGAAGATGTACAGCTGGGAGGATGAGTCCTTCCTTCCTGAAAAGGGGTCTTTGATTGTGCAACATAGCATCTACCAACATTCTCCAACTTAGATGTATCGGTGATGAAGAGATGTCAATTTTCATCTGCTTGACTACTGTCTCTCAGCTGGTATATTACATGGTAAGAAAAGAGGAAAGGAATTTATTAGGTTCCTAACTCAACCCCATTACAATCTGTATTATTCCCATTGGGAGGGTCGCCTCTTCTAGTCCTTTCTTAAATACTAAGTATTCCTGCCATCAAGGCTAGAAGTCAACCAATGTAGAGGGATTTATGATAAATGAAGTGAGTCAAAAAACGCAAACTAGTAATTATGGAACAATGATGGGGGGGAGGCGGACAGGGAGGAGGTAAGTAGGCAGGGATTAAGTTTATCTCCAGATTGGCCTGGGTCTAGTTTAAGACAATTTTTGATGTTTCTGTGGCTTTTTTGAAGAGCAAAAGGTGTAAGTAGATTTCAGTCTCACCCAAAAGAGCAGGGAGTTGTTTCTCCGGGCAGTCAAGTGTATCCACTGCCGTGATCAGGTTGGCACCATCTCTCTTAACAAAATGTAGCTGGTGGTTCTGCTGTCTGTTGGCGTGCTCCAACAAGGCCAAACCTGAGACATATTGAGCATAAACGCCTATTTGAATGAGTTCTGGGATCACACAGTGGATTTGCAAACATGTCTTCAATTAAAGGCTACTCTCAGGAAATTACAGTTGCCTTTCCACCCTAGAAAGAAAATATCTCCAAATCTAACTCCAAACCAAGAACTGAACTTGTATTTCAGGCTTATAAAAGATTTTTATCAAAGGTTTCTGAGTCCCCAAGGTATTTTTCAGATTTCTCATTGTACCCATTAAAAAACTTCTATGAATTTTAAGAATTATAAATAAATCCTAAACTCATTTTCATAGGTTTGTTTTCTGTAATGGTACAGATGAAGCAATTCTGAAACTATTGGATATGTATTATAAGATTGAGAAGTGAGGGAACAGATTGATGTGGAGATCCAGAGTTTCTACTACAGAAGAAAGAATATACGAATGTGGATAGATACCTATGTGAAGTGATGGATGCATTATTTAACTAGATCCTATATACACATATATATATCAAATCACCATGTTGTACACTTTAAATATCTTACAATTTAGTCAATTTTGCCTTGATAAAGCTACGAAAGAGAGAAGGATTGGGGTGTGTCACAAGGACATAGGAGCCAGAGTAGAGGAACTCCCACTGGCTAAATCAGTTAAGTACAGTAATGAATAATAGAACATTGGAAAAAAACAGGAATTCATATGTTCTTATATTTAAGGAACAGATACATAAATAAATGAGGAAGGCAGGGCTCTTGCTTACAACAAAATGCCAAGAACGAGCTGATAAACATGGAGGGCGGGCTGTAGCTGGAAAATGCTCACTTTGCAACCATTGTGATTGATAGGATTAGGCAAGAGCCATCAGTGGAAGCAAAATCTAGGAGAAATTTTGACTAAGAGTGGAATATTCGAGCTATCCTAAAGCGTTTCCCCACAGGTGTTCATTAGCAGCAAGGAAGAAAAAATAGTAATTACAGGGTGGAGAATTGAACAACACCTCAATTGGATGATCAAAATTAACATCACCAAGAGGGACAGATGGACAGCATGAGCCTCCGGATGTGACACCCTGAGAAGGACACAGTACACCTATGCAGCGTTCTGGCCAATCGTGTGCAACCGGAATCTCATCATGAGGAAACATCAGATGAACCTAAAATGAAGGCTGTCCTGTTAACACTTCAAAATTGCCAGTATCATAAAAGACCAAGAAACTCTGTGGATAAAGACCAAAGACCAGAGACAGACAATAACAAGTCTGAGGGAAGATGTGCAGACCCTGGAACTCCCATTCAGGGTTGATGAAATGTAAAATGGAGCCGCTGCTTTGGAAAGTAGCCTGCTGGTTCTTCAGATTTTAAATGTCGAGTTACCATGTCACCAAGTTACCCTTTCTACATGAATAACCGAAAGAAATGAAGACATACGTCCCTATGAAAACTTGTGCATGAACGCCAATAGCAGCATTATTCATACTAGCCAAAAAGTGAATAATAGGCAAACGTCCATGAACTAATGAAGAGATACACAAAAAGGGGTATATCCGAACAATGAGAAAGAACAAAGTGCTGACACATGCTGTAGCTTGGATGACCCGTGCAAACATTATGCCAAAGGAAAGACATGTGTCATAAGAGATCACACTCTGTAGGATTCCATTTACAGGATATGTTCAGAACAGGCAAATCCCTAGGGACAGAAGATGGATTGATGGTTGCCTAGCAGTAGGGGAGAAGGCTAATAGGGAAGGGTTTATCTGGGGACAATAAAAATGTCTTAACTGGGGCACCTGGGTGGCTCAGTTGGTTAAGTGTCTACCTTTGGCTCAGGTCATGGACCCAGGGCCCTGGGATCAAGCCTCACATAGGGCCTTCTGGTCAGTGAGGAGTCTGCTTCTCCCTCTCCCTCTGCCTGCCGCTCCGCCTGCTTGTGCTCTCTCTCTCTCATTCTCTGTCAAATAAATTAATAAATAAATAAAATATTTTTTAAAAAGTCTTAACTCTGGTTGGGGTGACAGTTGCACGATTCTGTGAATACACTAAAAACAATGGAAGTGCATGCTTTATATGGATGAATTTTATAGTCTGAATTATACCTCAATAAAAATGGTTTTAAAAGTTAGGTGTGTGGTTTGTTCTATTTACATTTAAGACAAGATGATCTGGGTAGCAACAACATCTAGCAGTCTGATTTATCTCCCTAAAGAGCAATTTTTTAAAATTCAAGGACTAAAACACATACACGCAAGAATGGATTGCAAGCATGGAGGCCATTCGTGAACTTGGCAGGAGCAGCTCTGGTGGAGAAATACAGGCAAGAAAGCAGAGTGGACTAGGTCAGAGGAACGGGACGTGAGGAAGCAGAGTACACTAGGGTGTAGACAATTCCTTCAAGGAGCTTCCATGTGGAGGGAAGAAGAGGGATGGCATGAGAGTTACCAAGGCCTGTGGGGCTGGAGTGTTGAGTGCTGCTGGGAAGGATGTGGTGGGAAAGCCCCCATTGGAGTAGCAGGACCTGAAGAAGATAATCCATACAGCCTACACCCAGATCCAAGAGAAGTTATGGGACTCAGAATCCATGTGGTACCGAGAAGCACACTTTCTCCAACTGAGCAAGAGGAAAAAGAACAGGCTAGAGGCTGGTATAGACACGTCTGTGGTTGGCTGTGGTAAGGTGAGGAAGCTCCTAACAGCTGGCTTCTAACTGTGGAGACGGAGAGAGGATTGGAGGTTTGAGATTTCAAATCCTAGGTCAGCTCCATAGGAGCTGTGTGACCTTGGCAAATGCAGTGAGCGTCTGGAGCCGGTTTCCTCCTCTGTGAAGTGAGTAGCACCTTGGAGTGTCCTTGTGAGGATAAAATGAGATAACCGATCAAACATAGAACAAAGTGACTTTCACCCAGCAGCCTTTCAACAAACATTATTTTTTAGTTCATTTCTATATCCTCACTCACTTTGCTACCGTGGCCAAACGCATGCAGAAATGAGTTTCTTCAAGGCAATAACCTTATTTTATTAATCCCCATGTTGCCACTACTTCTAACGTCACCTGGCACATTGAGTAGATGCTCAATAAATATTTGCTTTCCACAGTCAGATCGAACTCCTCTCCACGGAGTAGCTGTCAGGCTAGGATTTTCACCAGTGTCACTTCCCCTAACTCCGTGGAGGCCACACGGAAGGGGGTGGTGGAGCTTCTGAAATGGACAGGTGTCAATCATCCAGCTGTTCAGGATAAAGGTGAACCTCCAAGCAGACCCTTCACTCCGACATCAGTATCTTTCCACTGTCTTCCAGCTCCTTCATTTTGATTTTACCTTTTTTTAAAATAAAGATTTTATTTATTCATGAGAGACACAGAGAGAGAGGCGCACAGGGAGAAGCGGGCTCCGTGTAGGGAGCCCGATGTGGGACTGGATCCCAGATCCTGGGATCATGCCTTGAGCCAAAGGCAGATGCTCAACCACTGAGCCACCCAGGCTCCCCGATTTTGTCTTTTGTTTTGTGCTCCCCTCCCCTCAGGCTGGTTTCTAAGCCAGATACTGCCTAGAGGACAGTGTGGGAGCCTCACAAGTGCGTGGAGCCTGGTGGTCCCCTCACCCCTCCTCACTGCTCCCCCAACCAGCATCACCCTCCTTCTTCCTCCTGCCCACCTCCCCCGCTCCCACCCGATCAGAGTGTCTAGCACCATGATTAGAAGGTTTCAAGGCTTCAATCTATTTTCAGACCCAATATATAAAGAGAATAAGCAATCGTCCTAAAGACTAGTAAATTATCACTGAGCAAGCGAAGTTCACCATCTAGTCCTGGTGTGATTGAAAAGTCCCTGGAGAGCTGAGCTGCCCCAATTGACTGCAGCTAGAAAAAGACGAGTAGCAAGATCAAGGGAAAAACTGAATCTTGTGCTTTTTAAGTTCTGCCTTTTTTTTTTTAATTTCTTAACATTTTAATGAAAAATTTTGAACATACAATTATGTATAATGTATAATTGCATAATGGCCTAGTAGAAAAACCAGTATAATAAACCCATGTACCCAGCAATTAGCAAGATTTTGCTGCATTGGCTGCATCTGTCTTTTTTTAATGCAATTCCTGACTTCCTGTTATTTCAGTCTCCACTCCAGTATGCATTTTTTTAAAATTAGCCTTTTTTTTTTTTTTAACGTAGACACAGGACCATTTTTACACCAGCAAGCTTGACAACAATCTCCTGATATCACCCAACACCAAATTTATATTCAAATTTCTGTCTTGCTTTTTTTCTTAGTTTTGTTTTGTTTTTGTTTTTTTTTTTTACAAATGGTATGTTTGAATCACAATTCCAAACCCATACTCTCCATTTGGTTGTTATGTCTCTTTTTTTAAGATTTTATTTATTTATTCATGAGAGATGCAGAGAGAGAAGCAGAGACATAGGCAGAGGGAGAAGCAGGCTCTGTGCAGGGAGCCTGATGTGGGACTCGATCCTGGGACTCCAGGACCACACCCTGGGCCGAAGGCAGGCACTAAACTGCTGAGCCATCCTGGGATTCCTGGTTGTTACATCTCTTAAAGCTTTTTAAGCTTGGGAGTTTCTCTTTCCCAAGTGTCTCCTTGATTTTTGATGCCAACGCTTTGAGAGAACTAGATCCATTGTCCTGAGAATGTCCCCCCATCCTCAATTCGTCTATTTGTTTCCTTGCAGTGAAAATTTAACTTCCTCACTCCCTGTGCCCACCTGCCCACCTTCCCCTGCCCAAACTAGAAGTTGGCGTTTAACATTTGACTCCTTTGGGGTTTGGGTGATGATTCTTTGAGGTGGTGCTGTGTGCTTCGCATTGGAGGCAACCATGCTGACTGTCCCACTCTTGGCCATGCTGAGGTTGATCAGTGGGTTCAGGTGGTTGGCCTGTCCTTTTCTGGGCAATAGCAACCATTAAATGCATTACCAAAAGTCTAATCAAGAGTATTCTTTGGGAGCACCTGGGTGGCACAGTTGGTTGGGAATTCGACTCGGTTTCAGCTCAGGTATTGACCTCAGGATCCTGGGATCGAGCCCCGCCTCGGGTTCCATGCTCAGCATGGAGTCTGCTTGAGATTCTCTCTCTCTCCCTCTAGATCTGCCCCTCCTGCTGGTTCTCTCTCTTTCTCTCTCAAAATAAATAAGTAAATCTTTAAAAAATGAGTATTCTTTAATGTATTTAGGAACCATCACCTGAGTCCCAACCATGTACCAAGCCACTGTATTGAGGAGATATGGAAATAAATTAAAAAATACCCTTCCTCCCCCACTGAGAAAACTCACTGGGATGAGGGCAACAAAATGTGAACTGCCCTGGCCTCACCGCATGAATGGCTTCCTCCTCTGTAAGCCTATAAACACTTACAAAACACAGCCTGGAGGCCAGCAAGCACTAACATTGTCCTCTAAGACATCATCTTGCTTGGAGCCTGCACACTTTCCGGACTCCCAGTCACGATGAGCTTCCTTGTTCTCCCTACAGGAGCTGGGAGTTTTCTCTAAGAGCCACAAGGCCACCCTAGTTGAATCCTGAAAAGTTTGACTTCCTAACTCAATAAGCAACTGGGTTTTTTGCTTTGTGTGTCAGATTTTTAAAAGTAAAAATCTCACCTCCTATGGGGTGAAAAGGTCTTGAATGCAGTTACTTTAAAACATCTATGTCTTAAGTGCCATGAAGCTGCTTGGGAAGAGGGAGACTTAAGTCTGTACTTGGCAAAATGAGAATTTTAGAATTGGGTCAACTCAGCTTTTATGTGCTGTCCAAATGCCTCGCCCTTCCATGGCTCTCACTCTGCTCAAAGCCCCAACAAGACTTCTCTGCTGGAATTCAAGAGTACTTTGTATTCCGCTCTTGTGTGGGGAAAAATGAAAATGGAATCTAACTTGCTGCTAGTGCCCACAGCTGAGAGAAAGTATGTCAAGTGTACTCCGGAGCTCTGCATCCGTTAAAAGAGGCTCTGCTGAGTCACCTGGTGCCATGTCCACTTCCTGGGTGAAGGGAGTGGGAGCAGCTGAAAGCTTCTTTGTTTCCACAGCAGTGTGAACACTCTACTTGGGGCCACTTTTTTCTCTGAGTATTTTTATTATGGACACATACATCTTTAAAACATGATGAGAGCACTCTTTATTGCAAGAACTCCCTTTGTTTGCATTTCTAGCAACGTTTCCTAGCCAGCTCTGGAACTGGAACAAATTCTTTCCTTCACCTGCCCCTCCTTCTCCATTTCTCCTCCTGAATGCCCTGCCAGCCCTGGAGACTGAAACAACACATGACACATCCTCCTGGGTGTTGACAGAGGAGGCTGCAGCCTCCCTTTGATGGCCCAACCCACCGCCTCAGGACCTCCTTCAAGGAGAGTTCACTAGGACCTTGACAGGGGTCAGGGCCTCCCCCACAGGTGGCTTGATCAGAGTTCCCTTGACCAAGTTCCCTTGACAACTGCCCTGGAGCCTGAAGAAAACAAAGGTGGGGATTTGCCTTCCTCACCTGCACTGGAGCCCAACCAGCCACCAAAGGCCAGCGGCTCCCATACTGGTTGCATCATCCTGTCACCTAGTTTCACACAGTCTCTTTCTTCTGTTTTGTTAACTTACATAACATTGGCTCATGTCATGAGCTCATGGCTCATGAACCAAATAACTCACTGGGAGGACTCTGAACTTGTGTTTGGGGATTTATGAGAAGATTCTGAAGAACACCCAAAATAAGGGAAATGAAAGTCCCAATTGTTGGAGTTGTAGAGTTAAGGTGAGAGCCGGCTAGTTTTGCATGTGTGCGGATATCTGACTTATGTTATAGATGCATATGCCATGTATCCCTCCAATGGCACTGAAGGGACAGACAGCTGGAGGGGGAAATCATCAGTCACACAGAAGAACTTTTCCACCAGCTGGTCTCTTTTTTTTATTTATCTTTTATAATAAGATATTTTGACTTATTTGCAGGTTCTTACATCTGGGCCATACATTAATACTTTATTTAAAACAAATTTTTAAACTCTTATGAGTCAACCATTCTCCTACTGGATCATATGTGTATCCTTTGCATTAGAAACAGGAAGCAAAAGAGGGAAAAGACCTATAAGTCTAAGGCATTACTGAGGACCTTCCACATGTTCAATCCTTTTCTAAAGAGGCAAGATGGTCCCGCTCCTTCTACTGAACCTGGGTTCGGATACTAACCCAGACACTTGTCTGTCTTCTGCAGGTGAGCCTTTGAGACTTCATTTTCTCATGCATAAATTAAGGAAGATGACAGAACTCATAAAAATGTGAAGAGACTTATGAAAGAGATCATGGGGGCACCTGGGTGGCTCAGTCAGTTAAGTGTCAACTCTTAATTTAGGCTCGGGTCATGATCTTGGAGTCATAGGATGGAGCCCCACTTCAGGCTCCACACGGGGCATGGAGCCTGCTTGAGATTCTCTTCTACTCCCTATGCTGCCCCTCCCCCCATCACTCATATGCTGTCTCTCTCTCTCTCTCTCTCTCTCTCTCTCTTTCTCTCTCTCTCTCTAAAGAAAAAAAGAGAGAACATGGCTGTAATGTTAGCCCATAGTGGGTGTTGATCACAGGTTAGTCCTCTTTTTTATCTCATTGAAAATTTGGAAGATTTTTCAGAACTCATTAAATCAGTACAACAACTTGGGAACATGAGCTTTGAAGTCCACCTCCCTGAGCTTTAAATGTTGCCTCCCTCTCTTCTAAGCCCTATGACCTTGAACATGTTCATTAACGTTCCTAGGCCCCAGTTCCCCTATCTGGAAAGTGAGGATACTGGCAATACCTATCTCATAGGGTTGTTGTAAAGCTTGAGACAGCAGTCCATGGCACATAAGGAGTGCTCCATAAATATTAGCTTAGGCTTTCCAGAAGCAGAGAAGTATGAGAGTTGGAGCAAAATCACACTTTCTATTTGAGTTGGTCATTATGCAAAAACTTTCTCAACTGGAAAAACAAAAGTGGTGTCGCTTTGCCCTAAGAGGAGCAAAAGTCACCCATTAAGGAGCTACTTGAGTTAAAATGTGCTATCAGGAAGCCTTACTTTTGATGGAGTGTGGAAAGTTCTGTACAGCAGGCAACCTGTGAAATGAAATAGGTTACGTTTCTGTGAACTCTTCCTACTCCAAACAGGGTAGTGCCACTTGGGGCTCTCCAGGGACAATGCATGCTTTTGTTGGGGATTGACATTTAAAAGTGTTTGATTGTTCAGTACATGTTGTTTGAAGAGTTGCTTTACTAAAATTTAATGGCAAATTCCACTCTGGATTTCCTGCCAAGAAATCTATAAAGCTTTGTTTGAGACTGAAAGCATTCAGACATTTAAAAAAAAAAAAAAAAAAAAGCTGGGAGGTGCTGGGTGTACATTAAAAAGGAAAAGGAAAAAAGGAGGAGGAGAGAAGTCCTGTGGATGCAGGATGAGTGTTTGATGTAGGAACTGGCTGGTCGGCTCCAGAGTCAAGCAATTAAGAAAGGTTTAAAAGGGCCAAGATGAAGAGGGGCCAAGGCCAGCAAACAGCTCCATCAACGCCCAACCCAGAACACAGCCCGGGCTGTGCTCTGAGCTTCTCATTCAACAGCTTTGTTCCTGCTCTGAGCCGACGTGATGAGAGAGCAGCTTCGCGTGCGTTCTTACCAGAATGCAACATTACATAACACCTGCTCCGCGTGGCCCGCTGCGGGCATCTCGGGATAATATCCAGGACTGGCATTCCAGTGTTAGGCTCGGGAGGTTAACTTGTAGTAGTTTTCATGCCAGTGTTCATAGATGGCACCTGGCTGAAGAGCTTTCAGGCTTACATCCCCAAGGTTGTGTCAATCACCCTATATTCATGTTGGAAATAAAGTGTCTGCTAATAGAGGACTTTTAAAAGATGGATCAGTGTCATACATATAATGTGAAGTGACATGTACAGTTGCAAAAGGGCATATATACCTCCATGAAGCAATTTATGTGAATTTAAAAATAAGACTGTATTACATATTATTTACAGAAGCAAACACATGTCAGCAAGTACAAAAACATGCCCAGAAATCCCGCATACCAACCTCAGGATAGTTAATTAGTTCTGGAGAAGGATGATGGGGGTGAAGGAAGGGAGGCAGAGGGATGAGAGTAGGGCCTTAGTTGTCTCTAAACATTTTTTTTTTCTTGAAGTCCAAAATGAAGGGATCTGAGTCTAATATGTCAAAACGTTACCATCTATTAAAACTAGGTGATGGGTGTATGGACAGCTGTTATATATTTTGCACTTTAAATTTGAAATTAGGAAACAGTGGTGTATTCCTAGTTGGACTATCATGCAGCCACTAAAAAGAATTTTAAAAATCGTGTAGGTTGTCAGAGAAATATGTGCAAGCGGTATTTTAGATCAAAATAATGGGTTGCTGTGCCGTATGACAGCATGATGTATTTTTGTTTAATATAACACACACACTCTCTCTATATATATATTTTAAACCTTTCCCGTGGGCTGTACCCTCATATTCAGTGCCTGCGGTCTCTATTTGGATGTCACTCAAGCCATCAAAAAAAACCTATAACCAACCTCTTGATCTTTCCCTCCAGACACTGTCATCTCCTTCTCTTCCCCATCTCAGTACGTGACACCATCAGCCATCAGTTGCTCAGCTGAAAATCCCAGGAGTCAATGACAAGTTCTCCCTGGCCCTCAAGTCCTGTGAGTCCCAACTGCGCACCTTCTAATCCTTGACTCCTCTGCACCCCTCTAGCCTGTCCCTAGTCCTTTGGTGGGGTCTTGCAGGGGTCTCCCAACCAGCTCTCCAGGTGTCAACTGCTACTCCCTACAACCCATTCTCCACGTAGCCGCCAGTGGTCCCATAAATCACCCCCTACCTAAAACCCAGGAATGTTCCCATTGCTCTCAATTCCTTAATTAAGAGCGGGGATCTCCCATCTTCCCCTGCCTCATCAGATGCCACCTAACCCCCACCCCACCCCTGCACTCCAGCCACTCAGGAGTAGTTCCATGCTCCCACCATGGCCACTGTTCCTCTTGCTCCAAATGCTTGTTCCCTTCTCCTTTTGTAATAAAAAATAACCATTAATTTAATTAAAAAGTCCACACTGAGAGATCAGATCAATTTAGTTAACTTATTTATTTGTTTAATATGTTATTTATTTACTTAATTCAGCAAACACTTATTGAATACCAACTGTGTTCCCAGACCTGCAGGAGATGTAATGTTGTCCTCATTTGACTTTCACATCTCGAGCTCAATTGCTTCAAGGTTTACATAAGCGCTTTCATTTTGATTATGATGTTCCTTAGTACAGGAACATCTGTACTGAGCCTAGCTCTGCTCTGTGACGGGTGAGATTCAGTGGAAATGCAAACACACAACGAGAAACTAGATTATAATAAACCACCTTCTTGGGAGGAACAAGGCTTAAGTGGTTCCCGTTGCCATCATTTTCCTCTCACTAGAGACAAGTGCAAGTCCAGAACACAAAGGATTTTCACTATGTTCCCACTGGCCTCTTGTTCAGAGATTTCTACATCAGCCCTGTTGACACAGAACTTTTTTTGTGTCTGGAGGGTTTGCTGGGTGCTTCACTGAGGAGCTTTGTGGTTGGAGCCTAGGGTGAGCAGCTTCTGGGATACACGGACAAGTGCCCAGCGCACTGTGCACCTTGCCTGTGAGAGCTTTCCTGTCTCCTTGCACACAGTTCAGTTAAATGACTCATTTCAAAATCCACAGAGCAGAACCTGCAAGGAAAACATGCATGTGTAAGACCTGAATTCTCTAGGTTGGATACTGCTATTAACTCGCGCCAGTTTCCCTTCTGTCACCCCAAAAGACCTGGGTGTACAAGAAAAGTACTCAGCGAACATCTGACTAATTATGACACGAGTGTAGGTAGTCAGTTTAACATAGTGTTTAAAGCATGGGCTGGAGAGTCAGAGAAAGCTTGCTCAATATGCTCTTTCCTTCATGCCCTGCCCTTTGCTTCCAGACAAACTCCTACTCATCCATCAACCCCCACCTTAAATATCGCTTCTGGAAAATTTCCCCAGTGCAATCTTTCTGAGTAGGCAGTTCTTTCTTTTCCAGGTTCCCAGAGCATGTCTATCATGTATAGGTTATATATGTCTGACAATTATTTGTTTGCTTTTATGTGTCTCGCATCGAATAGCAAGGTCCTCCAAGGGCTGAGCCATACCTAACTTGGTTTATCATGAGGTCTGTCATCATAATCGTAGTCAAATATGAGCACTCCGTAGTCAGTCAGACCCAGGTTCAGATCCTGCTCCACTTCTGACTAGCTATTTGTGTGAAGTTACATAATCACACACCTCAATTTCCTCATTGAAAAGACATTTACTTATACGTTGTTGAGAAAATTATATTAGGCATTGCACATAAATGTTCGACATGGTAAGTGAGCCTGCAGAAGCCTTTTTAACTCTCGTTTTTATGATTAACTGCATCGATGTTTGCTAGCCAAGCTAATAAACGAATGACCCAAACTTCTGATCACAGCCCCTGATGCCAGCCAAAGAAGGCATCATGGATAAAGTGTGGGAGGAGAGATCCTTGATATGGTGTTCACTTTTCCATAAAAATACAGCTAAAAACACACTGGTATTTTACATGACCACTTGTGAAGGCTGCCTGTTGGGAGAAAATGGCCTAACCTTTCCAAACGGCTCCCTGAGTTATGGTAAAAATGAAACTCAATTTAAATGCTGAAGGTCTTATAATGTGCACTTCATAGTCTACCTGTTTGGGCAAGCGATTTTCTCTGGGTGCCTGCAAGAGACAGCTTAATTAGCGGTCATTAGAATAGATGCAGCTGATTACACATCACTTGAAAGCATTTCAGGCCTTTTTTTTTTTTTTTCCACTTTGTAATCTACTCTTATCCTTCCCTGGCAACTTTTCTGCTTACTTCTGATTGAAGTTTAAGAGATAGACACATTTTCATAAAAATTTACAGCCTGTTACTCTACCTCAAGCCCTTCATCGCTTCCTTAATTATGATAATAGTAGCACCGATTCCTGGAGTACCTACTGTGTGCTGGCCAGACAGGGTGCTGAGTGCCAGATATAACCTTATCTCTCCTTTTCCTGGAGCTTATCACCATCTAACATACCAGATAACTTGTTCCTTCATTATGTCACTATTGATCATCTGTCTCTCCTCCCTTCCCGCCCCTTGCCCCCTAGGAAGGTAAGAGCCCAAGGTCGGGGACCTTTGTTTCCTGATACAGCGTAAGAAATGAGAACAATGCCTGGCACATAGCAGATGCTCAATAAACATTTGTTGAATGAACACATCTTCACACAACCCTGAGATACTTAGTATCGCCTTCGAGTTCCAAAATAGACCATAAAGAGCCCAGCATCACACAGATAAAATAAGTAGCAGCTGTGACCTTGGGACTCAGGCATGTCCGACTCTAACTTCTATACTTTCCCCACTAGGGAATGCTTTGTTAGAACTGGCTGTCTGGTGGGCTGGCTTGAGATGGGATTTAGGACCAGGAGGGCAAGTGATTGTGTTGTCAGCTCTAGACAAGGAGACAGGGTCAGAGTGCTGGCCACGAGGAGGGGGCTTGGAGCCAGGTTGGTAGACCAGAACACTCTCTGGCTCTGACCCTATCAGAACTTCTGGTCTTCTCAGAACCCCACTGTTACTGTGTGTCAAAAGTTAATATAATCTCCCCCGCCCCTTACAGACCTCCTAAACTTTCTATGAAGGTTCATGATTTAAGAGCCGAGGGATCCCTGGGTGGCTCAGCGGTTTAGCGCCTGCCTTCGGCTCAGGGCGTGATCCTGGAGTCCCGGGATCGAGTCCCACATCGGGCTCCCTGCATGGAGCCTGCTTCTCCCTCTGCCTGTGTTTCTGCCTCTCTCTCTGTTTCTCTCATGAATGAATAAATAAAACCTTAAAAAAAAAAAAAAAAAAAGAGCAGAGATTCCAGTTCTTTGGAGAAAGGTGCTCTTTAAATGCCAGGTATTATTAAGTATTATTATAATGATCATTTACTGCTTCCATTTCCTTTGATATTCTATACAAGGCCCCTTGGTTCCTGGACCCCTCTAGTCAAAAACGAAACCTATTTTATTGCCAGTTCCTTTCCTTTTGTATACTGAAAGTTAAGAAAATATTGGGTGAGTTCCATATTTCCATCCAGGATGTGGATTTTGATGAATGAGCCAAAATAAGAGACCATGACCTACTGTGGGAGGTGTGATACCCTCTCCTCTTCACGTTGTGCATTCTTGTTGGGCAAGACCTTTCAATTCCACAGCTTCAGCTGCTGGTCACAGGTGGATGGCTGCCCAATCAGTATCACCCTCCCCCACCTTGCTTTCCAAACTCCGAACCTGTTTTTGCAACTGCCTTCCACACACCTCCACCTGGATGTCTGAAAAACATCTCATACCCAGCATGTCTGAAGAGCAACTTATCATCTTATCCCCAGTCTAAATACACCTCTCAACTCTTTGTCCAAATGAATGGTATCTGTCATCTTTTACTCCTGTTCAATTCGCTTATCCTCACCGCCCACCTCCAGGCAACAAGTTCTGTCTGTTTCAGATCAGAAATGCCTCACATCTGTTTCCTTCTCTTCGTGTCTACACATACTGCGCTAGTTCTGGCCCCAAGCCATTGCTTACCTCTTCCCTGGTCTTTCTGCACAATTTCTCCCTTCACACAGGGCCACCACAGCTGTCTTTTAACATGACAAATCTGCTGATGGTACACACTCCAACTCTGGGATCTTCGGAGGTGGCCTCAGTTTCATGCTAACACCATGTACCCCATCGTGTGCTATCATGTCCTCCCCACCGACTTCATGAATATCCTACACTTCATATCACGGTGGTTTTATTTCTCCATGGCTTCATACGAGAGTATGAAGTATGTGCCCCTCGTCTAGAATGCCTTTCCCCCTCTTTGACATCCACCACATTCACATACACCTTTTAGGTCCCTTCTCCTCTGCTTTGCCAAATCCCTCCAGGTGGAGTAACTCCCCTGCAGTTCTGTAGCACTCCAGGGTATCCAGAAAAATAGAACCAATAGGAGATATATATGGGAAGAGATTTATCCTAAGGAATTAGCTCACATTATATGGAGGCTGAGAGGTCCCACAGTCTGCTGTCTGCATGCTGGGGACTTGAGGAAGCCAGTAGTATGACTCACTCGGAGTCTGAAAGCTTGAGAACCAGGAACAGCAAGGACAGAATAAGATAGATGTCCCAGGTGAAGCAATCATACAGGAAGGGGTGAATTCTTTCTTCCTCCGACTTGTTGTTTTATTTAGGTCCTCAACAGACTGGATGATGCCCACCCACGTTGGGAAGGGCAGTCTGCTTTACCGAGTGCACCAATTGAATGCTAATTTCACCGGGAAATGTCCTCACAGGCACACCCAAAATAACATTTAGCCAAATACCTGGGCAGCTTGCATTCCAGTCAAGTTGACACGTAAAATTAACCATCACACCTCTCAAAACAATTCTAGTAATAGCAGTCCTATAGCATATGTTTTACGACAGGTGCTTCTCTGACCTCTTTATATACTCATCTAATCTTTGCAACAAACAGAGGGTAATCATTATCTTAATCCTCATTTAATGGATCAAGAGCCTGAGACCAGAGTCAAGTCACTTGTCCAGGGTCACCCAGCAAGGAAACAGAGTTGCCACTCTGATAGAGATAGTCTGTGCCAGAGTACGTACTTGACCACTCCCCTTTCTGTGCCCCACTGAGAGATTTATGCACCTGTCTAGACTGTAAGCTTCTTGGTCTCCCCAGCTCAAAACCTGGACAGTTGGGGGATCCCTGGGTGCCCCAGCGGTTTAGCCCCTGCCTTCGGCCCGGGCGTGGTCCTGAAGACCTGGGATCGAGTCCCACATCGGGCTCCCTGCATCGGGCTCTCCCTCATTACTTCTGCTTCTCCCTCTGCCTGTGTCTCTGCCTTTCTCTCTATCTCTCTCTCTCTATCTCTCATGAATAAATAAATAAAATCTTTTTTTAAAAAAAAACCTGGACAATTACTATTAACACCTATTCCTCAGGCTTTGGGGAACCAGTAGCAAAACTTAAAAAGTAGGTATAGATATAGGTGATAAAATGCTAATTGAATAGTAAGCTACTATGATTACTGCCCTCAACCACTGTAGCAAGTCTCCTGACCATCATTTATCCTTCCAACCCATCCTTCCCTTTGCTATGAGGTTAGTCTTCTAGAACAGAGATGAAACGATGTCATTCTGCTGCCTAAAGTCCTTCAGTGACTCTGTATTGTTGAAAAGGTGCTATCCAAGCTCTTTTTTTCTAAAAGATTTTATTTATTTATTTGAGAGAGGAGAGAGCAAATGGGAGGAAGGGCAGAGGGGAGGGAGTGGGAAGGGGAAAGAATCTATAGTAGACTCCCTGCTGAAAAAGGAGCAGGACACAGGCCTTGAGCTCATGACCCTAAGATCATGATCTGAGCAGAAATCAAGAGTCAGGCGCTTAACCAAATGAGCCACCCAGACGTCACTATCCAAGCTCTTTAGCTAGAAAAATGGGCTCTTCCTAAGCTGGCCCTGCTATGCCCTGCAGTATTTTCTCCACTGTTCCTTGCAGGCAACTTACACTCTGCATATAAAATCAGCAGTCATTTTCTGAACACACCCATGACGCAGTTCCTCCTATGTTTTTGCCCAGTTTGTTCCCATAACCCAAAATTCTCTCTCTTTACCTGTTCAATGAACAGCTACTCTGTTAGTAAGACTCTATGATACCTCTTTGTGAAGCTCACCCTGACATCCTTGGACAGGATTAGGTCAATTTCCTTTCTGCTACCACAGCCCCTGGGATGCAGTGTTTCATGAACACCCCACCAAAAAGGAAGTTTCACAAATACAATGCAATTCAATTAATTTTTGTAGCCAGGTGTCAGCTGAGTCTCCCTCTCTCATGGATCCACGAGTCTCTGAGGGCTGCCATAACAAAGCTGTACCAACTGGATGGCTTAAAACAACAAAACACAGTTGTCTCAAAGTTCCAGAGGCCAGATGTCTGAAATCAAGGTGTCAGCAGAGCCATACTCCCTCTGACAGCTCTAGGAGAGTGTCCTTCCTTCCTCTTCCAGTTTCTGGTGTCTGCCAGCCTTCCCTGATGTTCTATGGTTTTAGATGCATCACTCCAATCACATGACCATCCTCCATGGTTATCACATCATCTCCCTTCTGTGCCTGCCTGTCTCTGTCCAAATTTCCCCTTTTTATAGGATCATCTTTTCATAGGGTAGGTTGGGGCCCATCCTAATGATCTCATTTTAATGTCATTACTTCTGTGAAGACTGTATTTTTCAAATAAGTAAGGTTGCATTCTGAGGTACTAGGGGTTAGGACTTCGACCTATATTTTTTTGAGGGGACATAATTCATCCCATAACAACGGGAAGTTGTGCTCATCTAGAAACTTGAATTTTTTACCCTCAGTCTGAAATCTTCCACCAAAGTTCTGTGATTCTCATGACTTACTTTCTCCCTATCCCACGTTCAGACTATTTCTGAACACGCGGCCCCCATAACTGCATGCCTTCAATATTTTCAACAACTAATCCAACAAGATCAGGAATTCTAAGCATTTAGCAGCTTCCCTTCAGATGAGGAGCTGGGTACGAGGAAA
The DNA here is from genome assembly GCF_053574225.1 of Canis aureus. Lineage (NCBI taxonomy): Eukaryota > Metazoa > Chordata > Mammalia > Carnivora > Canidae > Canis > Canis aureus. The sequence continues at coordinate 14,863,664 of NC_135633.1, forward strand.
GATCTCATCAAGCACCTGCCATGTTTCTCATTCCATCTCTTTCCAGAACCTTGGCCAACTGCCAACCCAGGATCCTCCCAAGAGACCTTCTTCATTGCCTCTAGCTCGCTGGGAGACACAGGCCAATTCTCGCTCCCATTTCTACTCCGACTGCTTCCCTCACTGGGACTACCCCTGGCAAACCAGCATGGTTTCCCCAGTCACCCCATCCCAGTATTCTACAAAAGAAAAATTGTCTCCACTTGTTGCATTTTTTATTGATCACTCATAAGCTGGCATTAAGTTGAATGCTGGTCATATAACAGAAAGCCAACAGATATATCCCCGGTCTAAATGGGTGTAGAGTCTGGTGGGGAAGAGATATGCGAGTATGGCTGCAAGTGCGATGAGTATGACGACAGAGGGCACGTGTAAAAACACTAACAGTGCTGCAGCTTTTCAATGAGGATATACAATGTGGGCCAGGCACTGTTCAAGTCTCATGGAGCTTACATTCTAATAGGAGACAGAGACGAATAAAACTGTCAGGTAGTGGTAAATGCTATAAAGGAAAATCAATCAGGATAAGGGGATAAAGCAGTCTGGGGGTTGTATTGGTCAGGATTAGGTTCAATTGCAAAGAACAGGAAAAATAAATAAGGATGGCTTACTACGAGGTATGTTTTCTTTTCTCTGAAATGAAGAAATAGAGGTAGGCCGTCCAGCACTTTTAGAATAGTTTCCAAGCTCCCTCTTTCTTCTCTGTCACTTAATGTGTCTCATATCTTCAAGATTCCCTCATTATTCAAAAACGGCTGTGAGAGCTCCATCCATCACAGTTGAAGCCCAGAAATGGGGCTGGAGAACAGAAGTGAGGGCAAATAGAAGGTGCCTCTCAGCTAGGTCACCTCTTTTAAAGCAGTGTGCCAGAAACCTCACCCAACCTGTTCCTCTTACATTGTGGTAGCCACCCCTAAATGTAAGGGAGACTGGCAAGTGCAATCCATCAGCTGTGTACCATGCTATCCAGAATATGGATAACCATACACCAGAGTTGATTCATAAGGAAGAAAGTTAAATGGTTTTGGATAGACAACTCACCCTATCTCCTGGGGCCTATCAGAGACTTTCCAGAGAAAAGAGGCCTACGTTGGCAGCCAAAAAACAAGTAAGAGTGCCCAGGCCAGGAGGAGATCCCGGGGAAGAACACTGCTGCAGGTAGAAGAACCACAGCTCTGATGCTCAGGTTGGGTCAAGTTTATCTTTGTTCTGCAGTGTCTAGCTCAGAACCGGGCACAGGGCTCATCTCAAGAAATATTTGTTGACTAAATATTGGCCTCTGATTGAGCGCTTATATCCCCCAACATATAATCTCTGCCACAAGAAGAATGCCCCCAAACATAGTCTCTCAGTTATTCCCATTCCACTTACAGCAAAGCAGATGACTCTTGATGGAAAACCATCTGGCATCTAGCTACAGACAAGACTGTGCACACAGGTACCCAGAAATCAAAATAGGAAGCATGTACTGCAATAAAACCTGACCATAACTTCCTAATGAATCAGGAACCGTGCTTCACAGACTAATGCATCTCACATATTAAGTACCCTTTGTTGTTTATAGCTGTAGAAGGTGCTGAGGTTGGGTTTAAGGGAAGGGAATAAGAAGAAACTTGCCCAGCCCTTCCTGTTGATGAAATTCAAATGGAGCCTGGTTCTCAGGTTCAGTGATTATTGAGCCAAGTCTGGAAGCTCTAACCCTGGGCCTATCTACTCTGCTGGCAAACCTGGACAGCTTGGATGGAGCAGCACAGAGGGCGGGCCAAATGACTAGGCCTTGCTCAGAGCCTGGCACGTGGTAGATCTTCAATAAATATCAGCTCCCTGAATGGCTGGGGCATTTGAGCAAAGGTGTGTGGAAATATGACATTTGATTAAGTCATAAAGGGCAAATGGAGGTTCTTGCAAGGGTGGGAAGAAGGGACAGACATGAAAGGAACAGTGTATGCAAAGGGAGTGAGGTGCGAACAGCAAAACTCAAGCAGTTCAATGAGTCTTGGAGGACGGTGGAAATAGGAGACGAGGCTGTTAGGATGCCTTGAGGAGGGCGGTGCTACGATGTTTGCACTTTCTCCAGTGGGTAACAGGGAATTTTTTTTTTCTTTCTTTTTTTTTTTTTCTGTAACAGGGAACTTTTGAAGAATTCTGAGCAGGGGAGGGACACAACCAGAGTCACGGCATCACTGTCCTCCCCAATCACTGCTCTGACACAGCCTTCCCTATATTCACAGTATCGCTTCCATCGATTTACCTTTCCCTGTTCCTTCACCCCAAAACCTTTCCTTTCACTATCCCAACTTCTGACACTGTTACAGATGTATCAACAGTCATGTAGACATATTTCCCAAAACCTTGGGTCTCCCAGCTTTGATGACCTTGGCCTTAGGCCATTCTCTTTAGCCATCAACTGCCAGAGCCACATCATGGGCCTTCTCCACCTCAAGAAACTCAAAGCCCAGTTTTTCTCTTCCTTTGTCCTCCTCTGAGCAGCTTGAGGAATCTAACAACATCATTCTCCTGCTTCAGGGATTCCCAAGGCATTGCAAATAAAAATCCAAACTCCTTCCGGTGGCTTTCTGAACTCCACGTGTTCCAGCCCTTGCCTACTTCTCCAATCATATCTTGGGCCACTCTCTCCCTCAGCTTCCATTCTTCCTTCTTTAGACTACAGTTACACCTCCATAGTTACCCTCATCAGACCAGACTTCTCAACTGAATTGTCATCCCGTGCTGTCCCCACTTTCCACTTCCACTCAGTCGTCAAGCCACGAAATGTGGCTTCATCTCCCATCAATCCACTGTTGACTCCTCTCTCCTTATAAATGGCCAATTCACATGGGTCCAGGTGGCCACCCTTGTCTTGAAACTCACTCCTCCCAAACATGGTCTCCACGATGTTACTTTCTCTTTCTTTACTCCCTTCTATGTTATTTCTTAGTCTTTGCAAATTTCTCTGTCTACTATTCCAGGATTAGTCTTATCCAGAGCTCTGTCTTCAGACCTCTTATATTCCTACTCTGCACCTTTCCTTAAGCATCTGATCCCCGTCTATGGCTTCCCCTGCCCCCCAACAGATGACACTCATAGGCACCTCAGCTCAACTGAATACAAACTGAGTTCACCACTTCCCTCTCCCGCCCCTTGTCAAGACCCATTTCACACCATCCAAGGAAATCACCCACACTTATCCTTCCATTTGCCCAAGCTGGAAACCTGGGAGTCATTTTAGGTTACTCTTACTCCTTCATCCTCTACCAATGATAAGTCACCACATGTGAGTGAGTCTAGCTTTTTTCCCCCCCTTTTAAAAAATGTTATTTTGTTTAAATCCATTAATTAACATATAGTGTGTCATTAGCTTCAGAGGTAGAGTTCAGTGATGCCTCAGTTGCTTATAACACCCAGTGCTCTCTCTCTCTCTGTGCCTCTCATGAATAAATAAATAAAATCTTAAAAAAACAAAACAAAACAAAAAACACCCAGTGTTCATTACAGCACGTGCCCTCCTTAATGCCCATCGCCCAGCTATCCCATCCCCCCACCTACCTCCCCTCTAGCGACCCTCAGTTTGTTTCCAATCGTTAAGAGTCTCTTATGGTTTGTCTCTCTCTCTCTCATTGGGTCTAATTTTATTTTTCCCTCCCTTCCCTTAGTGAGTCTAGCTTCTAAAGATGTCAGATCTCTGCTCTTCCTCTTCTCCTAGTTCAATCTCTCATTTCTCTTCCAACTGTTGACCTGCCTGATTGCTGTGTTCCCTGCTTTTGCTTTTAATTTCTCATCTTTACTGGACTATAAGGGACCACATCTTAATAAATTTCTTATCCTCTGGGCCTGCCCTTGCAGTGGCACATAGTATGTACTTACAGTGGGTGTTTTTGACTGTGTGAGTGAAATGAGCACATGAATGTGTGAATAAAAAAGAAACAAATGGGATAAGGCACTTGACATGGTCCAGCTCAAAATAATATTTTATAATATTAAGATTCACAGATCACTAGGGTGTCTGGGAGGCTCAGTTGGTTGAGAGATCGACTCTTGATTTTGGCTCGGGTCCTGATCTCAGGATTATGAGACCGAGCCCCACATTGGGCTCCATGCTCAGAGTCTGCTTGAGACTCTCTCTCCTTCTGCCCTTCCCTCCCTTCTAAAGTAAGTAAATAAATCTTCAATATTCACAGATCACTTGAACAACAACCCTGTGAAGTGCTTTTTATTATTCTTAACCTCTCTGGTTAAATGATTTGACCAAAACCATAGAATTAGTGAGTCACAGTTAGCCAGTGGAAATGCCTTGATTTGAACCTGCAGGTCCAATTCTTAGACTTTCCACCAAATTATAGAGCTTTGCTCAGTGACTGCATTCTTTTTAGATCCTTCCATAAAGCTGGTATTAGCAAAACTGATTACCTACTTAGCAGCACTGTTTCTAAATGACACATTTTGCCCTTGGAAAATGAAATGTATTCATTTTTTTCAAAGCACAGAAGTTTGTCTTCATTCTTGTTGATCTAAAGAATGTGTGATCATGTATAACTTCAGGCAGAGATTTCAGTCCTGGTAAGTATATTCGAAATTTAGCCCCTTACCAAAGGCAGGAAGATTTATATGCTTTTCTTTCTCTCTCTCTCTCTCTTTTTTTTTTTATATGCTTTTCTTGAGATATTCACTTCCTTGGTGATTCCAGCGTCTCTTAGGCTGAAATAGATAAAACATCAGCAAAATAGAGTTAACATCCCGCACCATGTTTTCCCAAGCCTCCCTCTCCTCCCATATTTCCTATCTCAGTGAATAGCCACCCATTTCCCAGGTCAGAAACCTGGTCATCATCTGAGTCTTCCTGAGTCCTCCCTTTGTGGATCTAACTCAGCACCAAGCCAGTCCATTCCACCTCTTCATGTACACTGGGTCAATTACCTCTTCGTCCCTATAACTACAACCTTTACTCGGGTGTCCACCTGGATCTTACCTGCATGAGGAATTAGCCCCCTGACACTTCTGCTCACTTCCAGTTTTGCACACATCAAGCCATCATCCACACTGTAGCCCAATTCCTGATTCAGGTGGGCAAATCTGCTTGGTCAGGTTTCTGCCTTCAAACTTCCAAAGTCTTCTCATGTTTCCTCAAGATTAAGTCTAAAGTCTTCATCACGGCACACAAGGCCCACATAGCCCAGCCACCACCAATCTCCCCACTTTTTACTTCTCAATTCTGAGGTGGTCTTTCTTCCTCTGCACTTTGCACTTACTGGTCCTTCTTCCCTCACCAACTTCAACCTGGCCACCTCAAACCAGCCTTTCAAATCACACCTTACGCTTCATCTACTCCTACTATCTGTGGCTCCCACAATCTGAGTTAGATGCCTTCCTCTCCCATGGAAGCCATAGTGCCTTTCCATACTGTATTGTGATGCATTTTTGCTCATCTATCCATCACCACCACACTCCTTACTCAGAGAGCTCTGCGACAGCCTGGGATGTATCTTGTTCATCTCTCTGCCTCTAGCTCCTGCTCCCATTTGCCCCCTGGATTTGGACCCACTCAGGACACTCACTGACAAAGAAGTCATGGTTGGAAAATAAATAACTGACAACACCCTTATAACTAAATATTTCCATTCAAGCATTAAAAGATTAATTCAAACTATACGAATTTGTATTTTAACCCAGAATGAGCAGGTTAAATATGTTTCTTTAGGTAATCATGGGGTCACTCTGCTGGAAAGCCGGCTTTGCTGCCACATGATGAGATGAGAAGACTGTCTTTTCTAGAGAGTGTAGATCACTTTGTTAATCCCTCAAGGCATAGCACGTTGGTTGGCTGGGGGGTCACACCAAGCCTACTCCAGTTATTCAAGTGCACCTTTTGTTTTTATACTTTTCAGTCCTATTTTCAGCAGCCATATTCAACCAGGACACAGTAAACAATCTATAGTACTTGGCTCATACCTTAATTATGACATCTTATTCATTCTTTTTTTAAAAGGATTTATTTATTCATTTATTTTTAGAGAGAGAGTGTGTGAGCAGTGGAAGTGGCAGAGGGAGAGAAGTGACTCCCCACTGAGTGCAGAGCCTACCATGGGGCTCAGTCTCATGACCCTGAGATCATGACCTGAGCTGAAATCAAGAATGTGACTCTTTTTTTTTTTTTTTAAGATTTATTTATTTATTTATGATAGACACAGAGAGAAGGAGAAAGAGAGAGGCAGAGACACAGGAAGAGGGAGAAGCAGGCTCCATGCCGGGACCCGACGTGGGACTCCAGGATTGCGCCCTGGGCCAAAGGCAGGCGCCAAACCACTGAGCCACCCAGGGATCCCCCAAGAATGTGACTCTTAATTGACCAAGCCACCCAGTGCCTCTCATTCCTTTTTTAGAGTAACTCAAGTTATATGTACCTATTTCAAATTCAAATGATCCACAAGTTTATATTTTTGGAAAAATAGTTTCCCACATCACTCCTTGATCCCATTTCCCAAATATAACCACAGATAATAGTATAATATAGTCTTTTGTTCTGTTTGGTTTATTAAAAAGAAAAATACATAAACCACTCCATGCATATTGTTCTACAACTTGATTTTTCTTTTTTGCTTTCTCTTTTACAATTTTTTTTGCCCTTTTTTAAAAAAGATTTTATTTATTTATTTTGAGAGGGAGTGAGAGCATGAGCAGGGAGAGGAGAAGATGGAGAAGGAGGGAGAGAATCTCAAGCAGGCTCCCTGCTCCCCAGTGAGTGTGCACCCTGACTCAGGGCTCCGTCTCATGACTATGAGATCATGGCCAGATGATCAAGAGTTGGATGCTCAACTGACTGAGCCAACCAGGTGCTCCTTTTTACTTTTTATTACGGAAATCTTCAAACCAATACATAAATACAGAGAGCAGCATAATGAATTCCACATACCATCACCAAGCTTCAACAAATATCCACAATTGGTCAATTTTGTTTTATTTATCTCTCCTCCACATCAAAAGCTTTTTTGTGTGTGTGGTTTTTTTTTTTTTTCTGGAATATCCTAGCAATTCCCAGACATTTTATTATTTCACTATAGTACTTTGTTATATATTTATAACAGGTAAAGTCTTTTAAAAACATGGCCATTTTGCCATTATCATATCTCAAAACAATAGTCTCTTATTTGTCTATTTTCTATTTTCCTTGATTGTCATTGTTTTTTTAACCTTTGGTTTATTTGAATTAACATCTAAATAAAGTCCATAACTGGTTGATACGTCTTAGTTCTTTTTAATTCATAATAGCTACAATAATTATATCTCCACTCCCTTTTTTAGGCTATTTATATGTGGGCTTTTGTCCTGTAGAATTTCCCACAATCTGGATTTGGCTGATTACGCACTCAGAATATCATTCCACATCCTACTCTCCCTGTTTCCTGTAACCTCTTCAATAAAACTAGACTCTTGGTTAGATTCAGATGCCATTATTTGGGCTGGAATATTTGATAGGTGGGGTTACATGCTTCCTATTTTATCATACTGGAGACACATTGTAACTGAATGTTCCATGGATGTCAGTGTTATCAGCTGATCATCCAATTCAGCTTCCCATTAACCTGACACCTGCTCATTTTACTACCTATCAATGACCACTCTCTAGATGCATTAATTCATTAGGGCTTGGTTACATACAGATAATCATTCCTTCTGCATTTGTTCAAATTCTTTTGTAAAGAACAAGTTCCTCTCATCTACCAATTTCATGACTTAGAAACATGGTTGTGTACAAACAAGAATAAATGTTCTCTTTATTACCGATATCCAGAATAACAACTTGGCATCCTAGCAATTTTCAAAGGTGATTAATGAGTTAATTTATTTTTTTTGCAGTATCATTGTGAACTCCTAGATTTTTATATTTTTGATGTTCTTCAATCCATTGCATTTGGTATTCTCATTGAAACTCATATTTTCTCATCTTTAGCCATTGAAGCCCCACCAGGTTGCTCCTGAATCTAGATAAAACAATTAAGTCTTTATATTCCTTCCTTTCTAGTACACTAGAAGTGGCAAGCTCATCTTATCTTCTTGCTGTGGATTTGGAATCAATGATTGCTTCAAGGAACCTTTATCTTTTTAATAGAAAATGGTATTTAGATACCATGATATAGGTGCTAGTGGGTACTCATTGCTACTAGGCAGTAATTGATTCCCGACCTTTTCAGTAGACAAAGGTAAACAGAACAGGACAAAGGTAATTTTTAGAGTTTTAAAAATAAGTAAGGAGCTTATACTATTTCCACTGATTTGCTTTTTTTTGTTTAATAATATATTAGATATTTTTCTATGTCAGTGATCCAGATCCACATTATTTTAGTAATTGTATATTATTAATAATATGATTATAATATGGTTTATATAACCAGTTTCCTATTTAGGATGATTTCTAATTTTTCACTATAACAAATATTGCCGTAATTAACATCATGAACTTAAATCCTTGCCCACTTATGCAGATAGTCTGTAGACATCTAAAAGTGGAATTACTGCCTGAAAAGTATGAATCCAAATGGCTTTATGAATTTAAAATCTCAATATTAGTGTTATAGAGAGTATTTTTAGTAATTTAACACTACCTGTTTTACTGATCTCTGCTTTTGAAGGCCTAAATCCTGGAGCTGGTACCTAGTGGGCACTTAATATTTGTGTGCTGACCCAGACTAAGAGAGCCAAGATCCACAGAAGGATATGTAAAAAAAGAAAAAGTCTAGGCTAATGCCTCTGTAACAACTCCAAGGGACATTTGGCAAAGTTCTGTACCGCTAGTTCAAGGAGAATGACATGAAGCAGGCCTAAGCCTAACCCACAGATTGGAGCCAAGTTTGGCTAAGCCTAACCTGGATCAACTAACCCCCATCTGACTCACAGATGCATGAGAAAGAATAAATTATTATTTCAAGCCACATGAACTTGGGGGTGATTTGCTGTACTTTATTATTACCTTATTCTTGGATAGAATGACTCAACATCATAAAGATGTCAATTCTACTCAAGAAAATGTATATATTTATTACTATCCCAACAAAATATACTGAGAAGGATTAGTATTAGCTAAATGAGATTTTCTATAACTGAAATTGTAGACGATACCAAAATGAAAAGGGAGAGAGACCAGAGAAGTGAAAGTAGTACATTAAGGTTCTTGTCTTGCTCAGGAAAAATAAGTTTAAATATGGCTCTTAGTAAGTTTGGAGAAACAGAAGAGCAAAATTAAATGCACAAGTCTCAAACCAGCCAAAGAAAATTCTATTCATCTAATGAAAGAAGGAAAAGGCAATGGGGGGTGGGGTTAGGGGCATCAGAATCCTGATTAGTGACATAGTGGGAATTGCAGGGTAAGGACCAACAACCTCCAAAAAAATGACTCATAAAATAAAAACAACAAGAATAGTGGCAAAAAAATGTCAAGAATTAAATATAAGAACTCAAAACCATAAAACTCTTAGAAGAAAACACAGAAGAAAATCTTCATGACCTTGGATTTGTAAGGATTTCTCAGATACGACACCTAAAGCATAGGCCACAAAAGAAAAAATAGGCTGGACTTCAGGAAAATTTTAAAAACTTTTGTGCATCATAGACACTGTGAACAAAGGCAACCAATGGAATTGGAGAAAATATTTTCAAATCATATATCTGATAAAAGCTTAATATTCAGAATACATTAAGAACTCTTACAACTCGGGCAGCCCAGGTGGCTCAGTGGTTTAGTGCCGCCTTCCACCCAACGTGTGGTCCTGGAGACCCTGGATCGAGTCCCACATCGGGCTCCCTGTGTGGAGCCTGCTTCTCCCTCTGCCTGTCTCTCTCTCTCTCTCTCTCTCTGTCTCTCATGAATAAATAAATAAAATCTTTTTTAAAAAAAGAACTCTTACAACTCAACAACAAGAACAACAACAATAAAATTCAATCAAAGTGGGCAAAAGACTTGAAAAGATATTTCTCTAAAGAAGATAACAGAGGTTGCCAGGATCGGGGGCGGAGGGGTGAGAGAGAATAGGCAGTTATTCTTTAAAGGACACAGAGTTTTTGTTTGGGATGATAAAAAAAGGTTCTGAAAATAGATAGCAGTGATGACTGTACAACGTTGTGAATGTACTTTATGCGGATGAATTATAAACTTAACAAGTATTAAATGGTAAATTTTGTTATCTATATTTTACCATAATAAAAACATTAAAAGGAAACAAAAACCAATGCATTAACTCCTTTACTTCTACTAGAAAGTGCTAAAAGCAATCACCAGCCGAGTGGCAATGAGCATCTCTGGTACCCAGACTGTGGTTTCTAAATATCACTTGCCATTGAAAAAAAAATCAAGGCTCTGTGTAGTGATGGCTGATTTCCAGTCTGGGACAGTAAAGGTACAGGATGAGCCTGGAACATCTTGACACACTGTAGAAAAAAGGAAGCTCTCAAAGACTATGAAAAATATCTAGGAAAAGGATCCAGGAGCCAACTTGAAGAAGCTCCCACTAGCCAAAGATGGAACAATAACTACAACTGTTGGAAACACATTCAATATTTTAAATTTGAAATTTCACAATGATCCTCTAAAAGATGAATAAGGAAGAAAAAACTCACTAGTCACCCTGGAGAATGCTAGGGAATCAATCACACTAGTAAATAAAAATAAAAGGTAGGAACCTTGCTTTTAGCCTATTTTTCAGGATTATCAGGATTTAAACTTTCCTTCGGAGTGACACTTGATAAGGGGAAGGATCTTTCTATAGAAGGACTCCAGTTCATCAATGATGAGGAAATGGAAGGGGGAGGAAGAAGTAGGGAGGGAAGGAAAAAGAGAACGAATGGAAGAAAAAGTATGAGGCTAATAGAAGAAAATATAGAAGCCTATCTTTGTGACTTTATTTCTTAAAGGAGAACCTTTAAGTGCTACAGTTAACTGTATTATAATTAGACATTTTTAAACAATAGCCACCATAGACACAGTTAAGATGGAGTCAAATTAGAATAAAATATTTATACTTGCTCTAAGTTAACGAGATACGAATGTTCAGAACATGTAAGAATTCCTGCAAATCTGCCAGAGAAGGGACACCCTAAGGAAAAATGCTTGATAACAACAGGCAATAAACAGAAGGGGAACCTAAAGAATAAGCATATGAAGGTCAATTTCACCAGAATTCAAAGAAATGAAAATTAATTTTTTAAAAGATTTTATTTATTTATTTATGAGAGACAGAGACAGAGAGAGGCAGAGACACAGGCAGAGGGAGAAGCAGGCTCCATGCAGGGAGCCCAACGTGGGACTCGATTCCAGGTCTCCAGGATCAGGCCCTGGGTTGAAGGCAGGCGCTAAACCACTGAGCCACCCGGGGATGCCCAGATATGCAAATTAAAGCAAATTTGTAAACAGTAGAAAGCTGGATAATATCAAGTGCTGGAGACCTATGGGGAAAATGGGAAGTCTTCACGGCCAGTGAGAGCCTAACCCTGTGCAGTCATTTGAGAGAGCAATCAGCCATTCAGTGCTCAAAATTCTGGGTTTTAAACCTCAACGTTTCATATAGCAGCACTGATTTCTGCCTGTGTTCATTGTAACACTGCTTGAGAAAGCAAGGGATTGGTAAGAAATGTAGACAGTGATGGAATATCATACAGGTCAGAAAATAATGAACCAGGGGATCCCTGGGTGGCGCAGCGGTTTGGCGCCTGCCTTTGGCCCGGGCGCGATCCTGGAGACCCGGGATCGAGTCCCACGTCGGGCTCCCGGTGCATGGAGCCTGCTTCTCCCTCTGCCTATGTCTCTGCGCCTCTCTCTCTCTCTGTGACTATCATAAATAAATAAAAATTTAAAAAAAAAAAAAAAGAAAAAAAAGAAAATAATGAACCAGGTTTACATATTACAATGTGGTGTGCTCCCACAAACATCATGTCATGAAAAAAAATAAATATAGTAAGCTTTATAGTCCAATAAAGGTCATGTATATTAAATATAAATACACAATCATTCCATTCTTTTTTCTTAAAAGATTTCGTTTATTTATTTATTTGAGAGAGAGAGCAAGCATGTGCATCGTGCGGAGGGGCAGAGAGAGAAGCAGACTCCCCACTGAGCAGGGAGCCCGAAGCAGGGCTCGATCCCAAGACCCTGAGATCATGACCTGAGCTGAAGGCAGAAGCTTAACCAACTGAGCCACCCAAGGGCCCCTCATTCCACTTTTCAAAGATACGTATAAGCACCTGAACAAGTGTGTTGTGCTGACACATTGCTCAGCTTCAGGGTTACCATTCACAGTTTCCCACGTGAATGGTGCCCTCTGGAGCATGACTGCAGACCACAACGTGAATGGTGCCCCCTGGAGGTGTGCAACATGACAGCCCTGAATATGTAAGATGGCTTGGAAGGTCACAGATTGAATACACTAGTATAATAGCTTATGGTGGAAGGAAGAAGAGAAATGGGGGGTGGGATTGGGGGAGGACGGGAAACATGAAGTAAAATCAGAACAAAAGGGCCCTTGCACAAACAGGGTGGTGATGTGACCTGAATGAAGAAACAGGAATCATTTGCTTCTGTAGTTAGAAGGCAGCAGAGAGATCTTGAGCTGGATAACCAACAACCTTGTAAATTCTGCTAAGAAATACAGATTTTATCCTGAAAGCTATGGGGAACCCTGGAGATGTCTGAAACAGAAAAAAATTTAAGGGAAAGAAGAAGAGGGGCAGAGGCTGGGTCACCAGTCCTTCAAAGCACTCCATGCTTGGGCTACACGTGTTCAATGGAGCGAGTGTGGCCACAGATGCCCTTACTCAAGGAGGCAAGCCTAACTCCATGGACCCCCCCTGCTAATTCTTGCCCAGAGGCCCAATCAGAAACAAATCCTGGTTAAAAATGCTGGGGCGGGGATCCCTAGGTGGCTCAGCAGTTTAGGGCCTACCTTCTGCCCAGGGCGTGATCCTAGAGTCCTGGGAGTCCAGCATTGGGCTCCCTGCATGGAGCCTGCTTCTCCCTCTGCCTGTGTCTCTGCCTCTCTCTGTGTGTCTCTCATGAATAAATAAATAAAATCTTTTTTAAAAAATTTGGAGGGGAGATTTTTTTTCCCACGGCCAAGGACTTCACCTCTGACAGACAGACGCCCAGATATTTACACAGGAATTTCTCCTCCTTTGTCTTTTCCTAAATCTTTTAGGGTGTCTTTTCCACCCACCTAGTGGATGTTCACTGGCTCCATGATTTTGAGAAAGTCACCCACCTTCTTGGTGGAAACACCTGGACAAGACTTGATCATCTCCGAGGCCCTTCCAGCACCAACAATCTAGGACACGTGAGGAATCTCTTCTCCCAACAGGCTGAACCCTTCATGGGTATAATGTGCCTGACATAGGTGCCAAAATGGGCACAGCTTTTAGACTCAAGCCGGGGTTAAAGCTCTGCTTCTGCTACTTATCAGCTAGATGGCCCCCATGTCTTTATCTGTAAAAGTTGGAGGTTACAAAGTTCTGTCTCACAAGACGAATGCAGAGAAAATTGCATGGGATGATACTCAGCACAAGCATCTGGCGCTCGGAAAGCACTCAGCCAGAAGTACTTTCTCCTCGTCCTCCTTTCTTCCTGCTGAGGACAACACAGTTCTCAACCATTTCCACCCTGGAAATTGTACTTTTCATGGCCAAATGTTCCCTAAGGGAACTGTGAAATAACCCCTGAGCTCATCTTAAATTTAAGAATTTAAAGAATTTAAAGATGAGCTCAGGGGTTATTTCACATGCAGCAAAGAAATTCCCGGAAAAATCAAAACTGTTAATGAGAGGCTGTTAGGAAGCAAGTGGGCTTACGTATTTATTTTATTTTGATTTAATGTTGAATAGGAGTGGGCAGGGAGAAGCACAAAATCAAATATATTTTATAACATCACCTTCTAAGAATAACCTTTTCTCGTGGACTCCAGAGGAAAAAAGATAATGAATATTTGCTCTTTATAAATCTGTTTCTCTTACTTGCTGATTCTCCTGATCTGGCTCGTGTGGCGTTTTTGCCTCTCCGGCTCAGACGGATTGTTGGCCAGCTCTGATAGGAGGCGAGATCGCTAGTGCGAAGCAGGTGGTCCAGGAGGACAAGGAAAACAGGAAGGAGAGAAAGCCCCACATCCTCTTAACACTTCTGGTCGGACAACCCACATTCCGTCCTAAGGGTATCTGAAGCCAGTGGTTGCCAGCCCCACATTCCTGGAGCCACAAAGTACTAATTAATTAAGTTTGGTTAACATGTTTTCTTAACAAAATGTACTGTCGAATGAAAGCCAGGGCGTGGGGAAACAGGCCCCATCACCCACGGCAGATTGTTGTTGGAACAAATCCTCTTGGAAAGCGATTTGGTGATTAAGTATCAAGTCCTTAGATGGTCGTCCTCTTTGACTTGGGGAGCCTCTTTCCATCTTACGGGGGAAATGGACACGTGCACATAGGAGCCTGTCACAGTGCTGGGTTGTAACAGTTAAAAAAATATTGAGAACAACCTACTCGTATGAGAACAGTTATATGCACGATGGTGCATGCACCTGACACATGGAGGGAGCCTTTACAAGGTCAAAACCTGAGCATAAAAGCATCCATACAATTTCATTTAAATTCTATTTTTTTTAAAGAAGCAAAATATGAAATCTCCACGATTCAAAAGGTCAGGAAGGAAAATATGCCCAATTTTGGTAGCGATAAGCTTCTGGTGATGGGATTTTGAGGGACTTGTCTTTCTTTTTACTTCTGCTGTTTTGAGGACCCTACTATGTAACCTGTCTCGTTAGCAGATTGTCACCATCATGTTTTATAAGCAAACAGAGATAGCAGATGAAATCTTTCCCGTTTGGGAGATGGTTGAGAACGGGATACTTAAGATCAAAGCCACGATACACTCTACTGACTCCCAACAAGGATGGGGCCTCGTCTTGTCCTCCGCCAGCTTGCTGGTTTCTCCCCAGGATTTCCCCGCTGCTTGGACACCAGGAGAGGGGTCACTGCTCCCAGGGGCTCTGACATCCTCAGTGCTGAGGCTTTCACCTCGATATAGTCATTCTCACTCTTAGTGCCATGATGATTATTTTTTAAGTGAAATGGCAATTTTTTTCAACATCTAGCATCTATTAGGCACTTTCTAGGCACAGGTGCTGTGTTGGTCCCTTTACACCCATATTTCACCTTTCTCAGGCTTGCGAAAGCTCTTAGTAAAAGGAGCTATTGTCTTCTTTCCACTTTGGCGCCCCCCCTTTCCTCCCCCTCCTCCTTTCTCCTACCCACACAGAGAGTGCCTTTTGGGGACATAATTGATTTGGATGAAAGGAGAAATGGGCAGACTGGGCGGCCCTTTGTTATAAACAGAGCCTCCTCGCAGCCTGAAGAGTTGACTGGAAAAGCATCTTCAGGTGGACAGCACAGGAAGGTTCTAGTAAGAGGGTGCCAGAAAATTCCACAGGCCTTCTCCCTGTGATGTGGCTTAATTTGCTTTACAGGCTCCAGGCATATTTGCTGATGTCAGCAGCCCGTCAAAGTTTAAAATAATAATAGTGAAAAGGAAAACAGCTCCTTTCTGCCAGGCAGTCCTGTTCTGCCAACTTCTGTGTTCTCTTTTGAGTTAATAAACGTCTAAAGAACTACCTCTCCTACCACTCTAGGGGACCCCCCCCAAAAAGCACAATAATTTAAAACCACCAGATTGCCAGCATCAACCATTCAGACAAGTAGCATTTGTCACACTCTAATGAGGATTTTACCTCTGCCTCCAAAGGGAAGCTATCATTAGGCTTTGTGTTTACAGATCAAATGATCGTCTAGGGACAGTGGCTTTCTTTCGGTCCTCTCCTCATTTTAATCATGCTCAAGACCAAATGCATAGATGTTTTCTGCATCAGGCGAAACTAAAAAACCGTAATTATGCCAGCTAATGCCTTTTGAAAACACCAATTAAGAAAAGGGTCTTTTCAATCGCATTTTACTTGAAAATCTCAAATATCCCCATGTGTTGTAATAGCATGAGGGTGGGGGGAGGGCTGTCTCCAAAAAGGAGACAGTTCAAATGGTTCGAGGAGGTCAGGTGGGCTAGTCCCCGCTGGCAATAAGCAGACAGAGAATCTCTCCAAGGAAAGAACCTTCTCGATAAAGTAAGACCTTTCAAGCGATCTTCACATGCGGTGTTGAAACTGGAGCCAGCCCCTCCATGGTGAGGCTGATACCAGGCTTCTGCAGCAGGCTGGCACCACACACACACCCCATTGTTAATAACCTCCTCAGGACAGATTAGATCCCACATTCCTCAGAAGTACTGAGCTCCAGAGGGAACACCGCCAACAGGTTCCTTCCACGGGGCAACAGCCAGCTACAACTGATAACTTTTCATTGAAATAACTGGAACAATTACACTGGGTCCCCACCAGGGCTCCATCACCAGCTATTAAGAGAGAGGTGTTGCACTTCTATCTCCTGGCGTGTGCAAAGGCAGGAGCCAGACAAGAGGAATTCAAGTCGTCTTTAAGCTCACTGCTTTATGCTTTTATCTGTGGTTGCGTGCCACAGTTAAGCAAATTGCTCACCCAAGGTGTACTGTTAGATTGTTGTGTTTTATGTTTTCTTTGGGGGGCCTTATCTAGTAAACCTTGACATTGGCGCTTTCCATTTAGGCTTGGACAAGTAACTAATTAATCTCTGAGCAGAGCTACTGCAGTTAGGTTTGGGTTGGGGTAAAATACCTTGAGGTCATGGTTGGTTTTAATCATATAACTCAGTTCAAATGCTGAACACTAACAAAGATCTTTGCTTTCAAGTCTCAGCTCCAACCAGAGGGCTCATTAAATAGCAACTTCAGTTGCACTTCGCTTGAATTCTGCAACTTCCCTTTTCCTTTTCTTGGAGTAACAGTGATTCAGTGGATGAAGCGACAGCATGAATGGAAAGAAAGGACAGCACAGGTCCCTTTGCAGGAGCAAGTCCCAAATGGTCCAGATTAAACTGTAACCAGGAATTATGTCCACCAGGTTTCCCTATCTCAAACGGGTTATGTTCGGCTTTTGTAATAATAAAAGGTTATTTTAGGGAAAGGATTCTATTTGAACACATACTGTATTTGCTAGGAGGAAATGCAGGCTTAGAGACTTTCATACAGTTTGGCCTTTGAAAGAAAATAAAGGATGAACAGTGCGGCAGATAGGTAATTCCCCAACCTGCAGAAATGTAAAGAGCCAGGATTTGGGTGCCTGTGGGTTTTATCAGAGATGTAAGTAAGGCTGAGACCAACACCAGTGTTCCTCTTTGGCTAGTTTTAACACGTTCACAGTCACAATTAACATTCAAGGAATTTCCTTTTCATCCAGGAGTTTCTTTTAAAAGCACTTTATGCCACAAACTAAAGTTCTAGCTGCCATCAGCCCTTCCCATACAGAAGACTGCTGAAATCTTCCTAATACTTTCTCTTTTTTTTTTCCTTTTTTTTTTTTTTTCGAAAATGGGTTCGGACCACGTCAGTTTCCCTGGGGCGTTTGTTTTCCAATACAGGAGGTTCTCACCACCTCCCTCCTTCCTTCCCCTAAGAAAGCTTGGAAGGGAGACCCCGGAGGCTCCCCCTCCTGCACCCCTCCGCACTCACTGGGGAGCCAGGGCAGGTGTCCCCAGCCCTCCCCCCGCCCGGTGGAAGCGATGCTACCTGGCAGGGCTCCGGGCTACCCGCCCCCCCCCAAGGCTGGCTGCAAGTCCCTGAGCTGGCCAGGCTGGGGGGTTTTCCGCGGGGAAGGGAGAAGGGCCGTCCCCGTCTCGCACCCCGCTCCCCTTACACTAGAGATTCGCACACGGGCACCGAGTCCGAGTCCTGGCTGTGCATGGAGCTCAGCCCGGTGTCCGAGTCCTCGTCGTTGCCGGGACAGCTCTTGGCCAGTCCGCGGGCCTGGTCCACCCACCCCTCGGCGCAGCCCGGAGGCCGGGCGTCCCGGGCGGGCCCGCCAGCACCCAGAGCGCCGTCGGGCGCCCCCGTCAGCTCCAGCGTGTGCAAAGTCTGGAGGAGGCCCTGCAGCTCGCGCTCCTTGCTGTCCCACTGCTGCTGGCTGTAATCCAAGTCCGACTTGACGGCCTCCAGGTCCGTGTTGAGCCGGAGCCCGATGTAGAGGCTGGTGCTGAGCTGCGTCCTGACCCGCTCCTGCTCCAGCAGCAGCTCGCCGTCGAGGCCGCCGCCGGGCTCCAGGGGCTCCTCCCGCGCGGCGAGCTCCTCCTGGCGCCTCCGCATCCACCTCTGGTTCAGCTCCTCCTGGATCTCGGCCGAGAGGCGCTCGAGCAACTCCTCCTGCTGGGCCCGCTGCTCCTGCAGCCGCAGCAGGTCGTCGCACCGCCGGGCCAGCTCCTCCAGCGCGGCCGCCTGCGCCTCGCCGTCCGCGGGGGCCGCCGCCGCCGCCTCCTCGCCCCCGGGGCCGGGCCCGTCGACCTCGCCGCCGGCGCCCACCAAGTAAGTGTCCTGCACGTAGTTGACTCCGTGCCGCCGCATGCGGTCCAGGTGCACCTTGGCCTCGTAGCGGTCGATCTCGCGATCCAGCTCGCGGAGCCGCTGCACCTGCTGGCGGATGGTGTGGTCCTGGGAGAGCACCAGATGCACCAGCGTCTCCATGCGCTCCACCGACGCGCTCTCGGCGGCCCGCGGCGGCGACGAGCAGGACGATGCGGTGGACGACGAGGTGGACGAGCGGGGCGACGACGGCTGCTGCTGGCGCCGCCGGTTGAGCTTGGCCAGCTTGCGGAAGGCCTTGCGCACCACCCGCCGCTGCTTCTCCTGCGTCAGGGCCGGGCTGGGCCGCGCCGGGACCCCCCGGGCCGAGCAGGGGCGCTCCCGACTGAGCACGACGCGCGCCTCGGCGCTGCGGGGGCCCGCGTTGGGGAGGGACGCCTCGCTGCGCACCAGCACGAAGCGCACGTTCTCTTGCTCGTCGCCCCAGGCGGCCCAGAGGCGCAAGATGCGCGTCTTGTTAGGCAGGATGCGCTCAAAGCCCCGCCACTTCTCCACGATGCAATAGCACTGCGGGGGCCCGCACAGCAGGCCCTGCGGCAGCGCCTCCTCGTCGTCCTCGTCGTCCTCGTCCAGGAGCTCCCGCAGCTCGTCCCGGCCCGGGGAGTCGCCGGCCGCCCCCCGCCGCCGGCCCCGCCGCTGCCTCCGTCGCCGCCGGCAGCCGTCCTCCAGCAGCACCCGCACCACGTCCGAGCAGGTGGTGCGGCGGGACAGGCCGGACACCAGCTTCTCCTCCTGGCAGATCCACACCGATATCTTCCTCTCCGAAGGATCCATGGCGCCGCCGGGCGCAGGTGGGGCGGCGGGGGCGGCGGCTTCGGAGCCCGGGAGCCTCAGCCCGTCGGCGCCGGCCGCTCCCGCCCGGTGCGCACGGAAGGCGGGCGCCGCCGCGGGCTGCGGCGCTGGGCTCGGCCCGGCCCGGCCCGGACGGCGCGCTCCCCCGGGCCCCGCGCCCGGGATCGGGCTCCGGCCGCTCTGGCTGTGCCCGGGGATCCCGGGGCCTCCAGGTTTTGCTCCTCCCCGCGTGGCTCCTCCCCCGCCCGCCCCCAGCGCCCAGAACTGGCGGCCGGAGCGCGGGAGGCGCGGCGCCCAGACCCGCCCCTCGCAGCCTCGCCGCGCCCCGAGCGCCCGGGCCGCCCCGTCGGTCGCGCCGCCCGCCGCGGGCAGCTCGGCCCCTCCCCCGCTTCCTCCGGCGCGCCGCTGCCTGGCGTGGGCACCACGGAGGACCCCGAGCCCCCGGGGCTGCCGGCCTGCAGCCCGTGCCGGGCGGGGACGGCGCTGCGCTGCCCTCCTTGCGCGGAGAGCTGTGCGCTCCCGGCGCCCCGAGGTCCTTGAAGGCCGCGCCGCCCGGGGACTGCCCCTGGCGCAGAGACGAGGCCGAGACGTGCGGGGTCTCCAGCAGAGACACCCCCACCCCCACCCCCGCCCCCGCCCCGAGCGAGCCCATCGCGTGACCTCCGGCTGGGGGCTGGGAGCCGTAAGCGCCGCCCTCCTCATCAGGAAGCAGTACTTGGTATTTACCGACAAGTGGGCCGACTACCAGGTGTCCAGAGGGAGGGGTCTCCGGGGGCCCCCAGTTCCCCCCGTGGTCTGTGTGTGGCTCCCCATGTGGCCTTGCTTCGCACAGCCCTCGTGGCCCGAGGCGCCTAATGCTGGTGGATTTCAGGGCCTAAACCCCAGTCACAAGCTCTCTTCCACCTTCCACCTCCATAGGAGAGAAAACTAGTCAGGACCGTGACCAGTTCTGGCATATCCAGGATCCAGAAGTGGTCAAGGAAAGGGCCAAGTTTCGTAGCAACAGAGATCCAAGACCACGGTGTAAACGAACTTTTTTCATCCTCACATGATGGTGAGGATTGCCTTTTGTGTGCAGGACTTGCCCTCAGCCTGTCCTCGTAAGCACAGGTCTGAGAAGGTCACTCCCACGCTTCAAGACCTTGGATGGCTGCCATTGCCTCCCAAATAAAGTGCTTTTATTCATTCACTCATTCACTCAGTGAATACTTACTGAGTACCCACTGGCTCCAGATACAGTGCTAGGGATTTGGTGATGACCGTATCGCAGCCTTGGCCAGCAAAGAGCTCACACTCTAGTGAAGAGCCCGCTGAGTAAACGTGCCCAACACAGGGTCTCCTGTGCTCTGAGACGGGAGGTATGAGGTGCTAGGGGAATGTGGGCATAGTATCTACCCAGCTTGGGAAAGCCAAGGAAGACTTCCTGGGGGAGGTGGCATCTTAGGCAAGGCCAAAAGCATCATTTGGGTCAGCCCCAGGAACAACAGGGGGAAGAGGCAGGCAGCATCTCAAGCAGAAGGAGTCATATGTGGAAAGTCAGGAAACTGAGAGCGTGGCAGTTACTGGAGCCCCAAGGAGCTGAAGTGAGAGGAATGTGGAAGAGTGAGGTTGGACGAGTGAGCAGGAGCCGGGTCAGGAAGGGTCTCTAATTCCTCGCATAGATACTTGAACTTCCTCTAAGGGCAACGAGAAGCCATAGAGTGTGGATTCTGAGTTCGGACTGAGTGAAAATCTCAGCCCTGTCACTTACTAGCTTGGGTAACCTTAGGAAAAGTATCGTATCTCTCTGAGCCTCAGTTTCTTCACCTGTGAAATGGTGATAATAAAATACCCACCTAAGAGGACTCTTATAAGGATTGAAATGCTGAGACCCTGGTGGCAAGTCCACGAGGGAAGTTTCTTTGGAGGGTTAGAAGCCAGGGGATGTCTTCGTTTTCTGGTGCGTGGAACACATCACCATAAATAGAGTGGCTTGAAATAACACACACGATGAGAGTTCATAGCCCTGGAAGTCAAAAGTCCAGTATGACACAGCTGGCTTCTCTGCTCAGGGTCTCCTAAGGCTACAGGCAAGGTGTTGGTTGGGTTGCGTTCTCATGTGGAGGCTCTGGGAAGGAATCCATTTGCAAGTCCACTCGGGTTGTTGGTAGAATCCAGTTCCTCGCAGTTGTCGGAGGGAGGTCCCTGTTTCCTTGCTGCCTGTTGGCTGGAGCTCACTCTCCACTCCTGAAAGACTTTCTTAGGTCCTTTCCACATGACCCTCCTTCGTCCTCAAGCCAGCAACAGCATGTCGAAGCCTTCAAAACCTTGACTGTGGATATCTGTGAGTTGCCCTTGACTCATTGGAGAAACTCCCTGCTTTCAAAGGGCTCACTTAATTAGGTGGATTCACCTGGATCATTTCCCTGCTTTAAGGTGGGCTGATCAGTAGCCATAACTATATCTGCAGAATTCCTTGTGCCGTGTCACATAACGTAATCACCAGAGTAACACCAGAGTGATGGAGGTTATGGGGCCCTCTTAGACATCTGCCTACCACCGAACCATAACGTCATCTTCTCATTTTGAAAATTCACCTCTTTGCATTGGAGGTGATGGTGGGAGATGAGAGGCAAGGAAGGCCTTTGGAGAACCTGTCACATGCTTTCAAGGAGGAGGCGGTGGCCTGCACCAAGCATAGGGGCAGTGAGAGGACTGGACAAAATGGAGTGCTGTCCGGGAGGCAGGGCTTGGTCAGATTGAGGTGGATTTCCATCTCCCTGGCACGGTACCAGAGGTCTCTGATAGTCTGGCCCAGCCCACTCCCCCAATTCCTCCCTCACAAGGCCACCCCTTCCTCCTTCCTCCAACACACATGCTTGTTAGAGCTTTGTTATCAGCTGCAGACCCTACTGGATTTGAATCCTCCGCATTTAGTACAATGCATGGTACATTCTAGGTTTACTCAGTATCTGTCAAATAAATAAATGGACGAACCAATGAATGAATGAATCCTACATTCTAGCAAGTCGGACTGAGTTCGGACTGAGTGAAAATCTCAGCCCTGTCACTTACTAGCTTGGGTAACCTTAGGAAAAGTATCGCATCTCTCTGAGCCTCAGTTTCTTCACCTGTGAAATGGTGATAATAAAATACCCACCTAAGAGAACTCTTATAAGGATTTAAATGCTGAGACCCTGGTGGCAAGTCCACGAGGGAAGTGGAATCGCCTTCCAGATCTCCAAATATGGCCATGCAGCTGCTTGCCACACAGCTCCACTCAGGTGGCCCCCAGACACCCCGAACACTTGTGGAAAAAGATCAGCTGAATCCGAACCTTCCTTCCCAAACCTGCTCTGCCTCCTGAGCCTCTGTCTCAGACAATGGTCTACCACTCTCCAAAGGAGATCTGAAACCTGAGGAACACCTTCTATTGCTCACCATTGACCTCCTTTCCTACCATATGTTGAAGTTCTGTGAAGGCACGGATTCTGTTTGCTTTGTTTTCCACACATAGTAGGCACCTGGCAAGTGTTTGTGTAATAGATGGATGGATGGATGGATGAATGAATGAATGAATGAATGAATAATTGTCTTAGATCAGACCCTCCATAATTCTTATCTGCAACCTGCACTTTCTTCATTGGTTTCTTTGTCTCTGGCCTTGTGTTTCTCCCATATCCCCTACTGACAAACGTCTGATGACCACCATTAACCTCTGCAGAACCTCTACACCCCTTGGGACCTGATGTCTGCTTTACCCCCAGTCTGTCCATTGCAGTGCCCCCCCCCTTCAAACCATCCTCTCTGACCCCCTAGCTAATTCCTATCCACTCTCAAAGTTTCAGCTGAATGATCGCCTCCTCCTAAAAGTCAACAACATCTTCTCTAGGAAATAATCCAAGCAAAACTGTGCTTTAGGATGATTAATCCACATCAGTAGGTGGGAACCATTGAAATTATGATACACTTTTGGTAGGAAGAAGACTGGGCTGCAGGGGAGGGTGAAGAGTGGACTTAACATTCAGACTGTGGTCACCTAAACGCCTTCATACACACAGAGAACATACCTCCCAGACATTATGGACATTCTGCTCTTCATCCTCAGGGTTGTACTTTTCACTACAGTAGCCGCAGGACATACGTGGCTACCGAGCACTTGAAATGTGGTTATCTGAATTGAGATGTATATATCTGTCTTGGGTTATGGTCATCTCCAGAGGAAGCCATTGCATACCTTTTCTGGATTGGGAGTTCGACTGTTTCTTTTTGTTTTAGGATGTCCCTCAGAAAAGCTTTTTGCTGCCACACAAGCCAGTTCCAGTTCCCTTAGGCAGCCTAAGAAGCTCATTCTTAAGTCATGCCCTGCAGCTGGATCCCACTGAAAGCACACACTGTTGCTTCCTGGACAGCAGTTCAGCATCCTTGCTCATCTACCAGCCCTAGTGGAAGATGCGTAGATACAGGCAATGGTCTGAGCCAGTAGAATTCACAAGCTTCATAATAGGAGAAAATATACAAAAATATATTTATAATCTAGGGGAGGCATTCATAAGAAAGGATGTTAAAAAAAAGCAAA
This sequence comes from Canis aureus, assembly GCF_053574225.1. Taxonomy (NCBI): domain Eukaryota; kingdom Metazoa; phylum Chordata; class Mammalia; order Carnivora; family Canidae; genus Canis; species Canis aureus. The sequence continues at coordinate 14,887,570 of NC_135633.1, forward strand.
ATTCATAAAAGAAGGGATCACTAAATATGACCACAACAAAATCAAACTTCTGACTCAAAAAATACACAAGGATATCATAAATAATATTGAAAAGTTAAATACTAACTCAGGAGAAAACACAGTATAGATTAGGTGGGGTTTAGGATATATAAAGAGCTCCCAAAATTTAGTTTAAAAAAATCATGCAAAATCATTATACACTATGTAAATGGGTAAAGGATAGATTATAGGTAGACCCCAAGAGAGGAAGAATAAGTGGCCAACAAACATGAAATAATGCCCAACCAGACCAGAAATCAGAAAAATGTAAATTTAAATAAAACAAGATGCTCTTTCTCTGCTGGCAGATCAGCAAAATTTGTCCAAATCAATAATGACACTGTTGGCAAACACCAGGAGATACATCCTCTCATACACGACTGGTGTAAATCCATACATCGACTTTGAGACAATTTGGTAATATCTTATTAAAAATAAAAATATGCAAAAAAAATACGCGTACCCATGTCCCTTCAGTTCCACTTTATAGTATCTACCTTAGAGAAACACACATATGCTCAGGAGGCCCAGGGCTGTGTATACCATTTTTGCTTTAGCAAAACCATGGATACAATTCACGTGTCCACTAATAAGGGATGGGCTGAATGGACTGGGGGACACCCATCGTTTGGAAGGCTTGGCAACAGTCAGAGCCAGTAAAGTAGATTTATACGCACAGGCAAGGACAGATCTCTAGGATGCGTTGCTCTGAGCAAAAGGAAAGTTTCGGAGTGATGTATATCCTGGGATCCCATTTATACTTAAAGACCATATACACAAAACACACACATACATAAAACCACATCGTATGTTTTCCAGGGGTACCGATATCTGTATGTGTGTACGAGGGCCAGGTATCAAAGGGTATTCATTCACCAAACTGAAAGCTGTGGATCTGTCCTGGGAGAATCAGACATTTGCAGAGGAAGAGGATGAAAGAGGAATTTAGCTTCATCGGTCATGATTTTACAAGAATAATTCAGTCACGTATTACCTAATTATACGATTACGGTGTGTGATTTTTAAAAACTGGAAGGGCTCAGGTTGGATCAGCGAGTTCTGGGTCTCTTTTAGACCTTGTCTCCACCTGCCAGTGTCTCCTTGCTGTGGGCACAGCCCTGGAAAAGGTGGCTTCGCTGTTCCCTGTAATCTGAAGGAAGTTATATAGCCCACTCCTTTATCTTAAAGGGTCGTGAAGATTAAGGGTATTTCTGGGGAGCACTTCGGGGGGTTCAGTGGGTTAAGCATCTGCCTTCAGCTCAGGTCATGTACCCAGGGTCCTGGCATCGAGCCCTGTGTTGGGCTCCTGATCAGCTGGGAGTCTGCTTGAGATTCTCTCTCCTTCAGCCCCTCTCCCTGCTCATGCTCATTCTCTCTCTCTCTCTCTCTCTCGCTCTCTCAAATAAATAAATAAAATCTTAAAAAAAAAAATATTAAGTGTACTGCTGGCTGAGGAGGCGTCCAGTCAAGTGCCTGGTTTAGTATATGTGCGGCCGAACTGAGCCCCCAAGTTCTTGGTTTAAAGAATGCGCTTCGGGACGCCTGGGTGGCTCAGCGGTTGAGCATCTGCCTTCGGCCCAGGGTGTGATCCTGGAGACCCGGGATCGAGTCCCACATCGGGCTCCCTGCATGGAGCCTGCTTCTCCCTCTGCCTGTGTCTCTGCCTCTCTCTCTCTGTGTGTCTTTCATGAATAAATAGAATCTTTAAAAAAAAAAAAATAAAGAATGCGCTTCATGCTCATCTTTTTTTTCTCTTCTAGATGAGTTTCTAAGAAGTTCTCCCAGTGGTGGCAGAGCCTTTGCTAAGTGTCCTCAGGTTGGATCTCAGCGGTGGCGTGTCATTTGACTGTGGTTTTTTTTTTTTTTTAATCATTTATCTTCCTTACACCTATGAGAGGTGAGACAAAGCTCCCTCGGCCATGAGAAACTAAGGCCAGGGGGCAGGCATTGGCCCGTTTCCCAGCTCTCAGAGCTCTGTAGGAGCTGGTATTTGGTCTAGAATTTCTACCTGTCCAATCTCTCAGTCACGGTTCATGGCAGCTGTGGAACACCCCAAACAGGAACTTCCGCCCTTAATTACACTGAGCCGTGCAGAAGTGTGACTGGACCTTACTGCCTGAATCAGTTCCTTTTAATGATTAACCCTAGAAAATAACCTGGCAAATTGTGTTTACGGAAATGTGTGGTTGCTCTCAAAGGCATTGGAGGGAATCTGGGAACTGCCACATTCCGCCCAAGGGACTCATGCCTCACCAGACTGAGCTGGGGCAGAGACGCTGGGTGTCATCCTCAGGGACATGGCTTCTTAACGTGAGGTCAGCCAGCCACCTGCTCAGATCTGGTTTTATTAAAATGCAGATTCCTAAAAAAAAATGCAGATTCCTGGGCCTCTCTCAACACCTATTGAACTGGCCTCTCCCCAAGTTCTGCCCAGGAATTTGCATTTAAAGCTATGCCCCCTGGGGATTTTTTTTTTTTTAAGATTTTATTTATTTATTCATGAGAGACACAGAGAGAGAGGCAGAGACACAGGCAGAGGGAGAAGCAGGCTCCATGCAGGGAGCCTGACCTGGGACTCCATCCTGGGTCTCCAGGATCACACCCTGGGCTGAAGGCAGCACTAAACCACTGAGCCACCCGGGGCTGCCCCCTCTGGGGATTCTTGTGCACACCAGAAGTTGCACTAGGAGAACAACCACAGAGACGGGAATGCACTTAGCAAGAATGCTCTTTAGCCATCTTGGCTCCACGGATAGTAATGATGTATACAGGACGTACATCCACAATAAGATGTTGGCAACATACGACAGGTGAGAAAGAGATGCCCCTGGGAAGAGGGAGAAAGGAAGAAACAGGACTAAGCAGGGGAGGAGCCACTCATTCATTGTACTCTGCGATCTTGTATCTCTGGTGGAAGCCTTGTATCTTCGGTTGGAGCCTAGGTTACAAGGTGATAACATTGAAACCTTTAGGTAGGAGAGTCCACAGTAGCAATGACTTCAGTCCTTTGAAAGACACGCTGGAAGATATTTAGCATTCCTAGTTTTTGTTCCAACAAAACCAGCCTAGTTCCCGATTCACAAATCATCCTGGGAATGTCTCTCGAGCAAAAAAAAAAAAAAAAAAAAAAAATAGAAAAGAAAAAAAAAACATGGTTCATTCAATGGTCTATGACATCACCTTTGGAGACTCTGTCAAAAGGGGTTTTGTTTGATTAATTTTCATTATCTGTTGTTACCCAATTAATGAAAGGTGATACTATTAATGAGTGTGTGAACGAGACAGTGTCTTCATTGCCACATCTGAAACATTCCCCAGCCTTTTCAGGGTAGAAGCGCCCTGACCCAAAGTGTGGCCTTTCTTCATTGTAGAGAGATACAAACTCTTTCTCTCCAACCGACCCAATACCCAAATTATTATGTGTCAGCTGCTCACCACCCAGGACACAATATGAGGCCTGTGCTTGAGTTACTGCCATTTTATGAGAGCAAAATGCTAGCTTTCTTTTTTCAGTGAAGTCGATTGAGTTGGGAGAAGTTTCAATACCACAGTTCTTGGTTTGAAAGCACGATTGTTTGAGTGGCTGGCATAAACTGCAGAGAACTCGCCAACTCCCTTTAAGAAATAATGTGTAGAAGAAGTTAAAATTTGATTAAGTGGACCTTTTGGTACAAATAACTTTCAGACAATGAAACTGTCTTCACAAGGAGATGTTCTTTTCCCCCACCGAGGAAGAAATAGAGACATGTTTCCATTGTCACTGTGTCCTGTCCGGATTGAAAAGGAAGGCAGTGGGGATAGATAAGCAAAACTAGGTTACATCTGAGAAACCCGGCAGTCTCTCCCCACTGGCTGAAGAAGCTCCTCTTTGTCTCACTCCTGAAGCACAGCGTTGTTTTCTTGGATCTATGCTCTGAGTTAAACCTGGATTAAACTATGGATCCCTTACACGTGATTTTGTGATTGCAAGACCTACACAGATGCAAACCTAGAACACAATCGAACCCTTAATAGCTTAAATCTCTGTGAATAGGAAAGAAGCCACTTGATCTTCCGAAAGATCATCTGGTGGCTTTCTCTTTTATATCTATTGTTAAACTATAAAATGAAATCACTGAATTCTCAGTCTCTGCGACCTTAGAGCATACATTAAAGAATTTCACAAAACTGTGTCATTAAAAGTCTTTTATCCATATGATTCAGAAATGTCATCTCTCACTATGTGTATGTCCAAAAGAACGGCAGACAGGTCTTGAAAAGATATGTGTATGCCCAGGTTCATAGCAGCATTATCTGCAATAACCAAAACATGGAAGCAAACCAAATGTCCATCGACAGATAAAGGACTAACAAAATGTAGTATATACATGCAGGTCAGCCTTTAAAAAGAAGGAAATGCTGACATACTACAACATGGATGAATTTTGAGGTCATTATACGAAGTGAAATAAGCCAGTCACGAAAAAGAAATCCTATTATTCCACTTACATGAGGCACCTAGAGTAGTCAGATTCATAGAGAGAAAGTAGAGAGGTGCTTCCCAAGGGGCTGCCGGGGACAGTTATTGCTTTATGGGTATGAAGTTGCATTTTGCAAGGTGAAAAGAGCTCTGGAGATGAACAGTGGTGAGGATCACATCACAGTGTGAATGCATTTAATGCCTCTGGGCTGTACACTTAAAAATAGTTTGGATAGGGCAGCCTGGGTGGCTCAGCGGTTTAGCACTGCCCTGGGTCCAGGACATGATCCTGGAGACCTGGGATCGAGTCCCACGTCGGGCTCCCTGTGTGGAGCCTGCTTCTCCCTCTGCCTGTGTCTCTGTCTCTGTCACCGTCTCTCTCTCTCTGCCTCTCATGAATAAATAAATAAATAAAAAAAAAAAAAAAAAAAAAAAAAGCTCAGATAGGAGAGGTACCTGGGTGGCTCAGTCTGTTGAATGTCTAACTATTGATTTTGGCCCAGGTCATGATCTCAGTGTGGTGAGGTCGAGCCCCTCGATGGGCTCCGGGCTCAACAGGAAGTCGGCTTCAGATTCTCTCTCTCGCCCTCTGCCTCTACCTCTCCCCTGTTCTCAATCTAAATAAATAAATAAATAAATAAATAAAATCTTTTAAAAAATAGTTAAGGAAGTAAGTTTTATGTTATGTACATATTACCAGAACTTAAAATAATAATTTTCCTGAGTATTTTAGATTTTTATGTCAAAGCTCTTATTAAAAGAAACTTCAACTTTTTCAAAATGTAAGATGCTTTTCACATGACTTTCAAAGTAAATACAATGTTTTGTTAATTCCCTGGGTCTTTCAGGAAACTAAATTTCTTTTTTTTTTTTTCATTTTTTTAAAGACTGTATTTATTTATTTGACAGAGAGAGAGCACAAGTAGGCAGAGCACTAGGCAGAGGGAGAGGGAGAAGCCAGCCCTCCGCTGAGCAGAGAGCCCCAAGTGGGGCTGGATCCCAGGATGCTGGGGTCATGACCTGAACCAAAGGTGCGTGCTTAACCGACTGAGCCACACAGGCACCCCCAGGAAACCAAATTTCTCATCACTGTTCATTTGAAGAAAGCCTTTGTCTTCCTATTGCTTTCATATCCTTTCCCTCTGGCTTCACGTATAGTCAGATTTCATAGCTATTTGTGGTGATCTGTGGCTTCAGTGGTCTGGTCTTTATCGGAAAATGAAGTGGATGGTTGCAAGCTTTGGTAAACTTGAGAAATGATAGCTGGGTGCCGATCAATCTTTACCTTGAGAAGCCTGTAACTATAAAGCATGTTCTTAATAAAAATTAATGGTCTACCCAGTTCACAGAGCTGTGCACAGAATAAATTGCACAAGGCCAGCAGAAGGGCCTAGAGACAATTGACATGCTATCCTAGTAGATATTTGCTTATTAAGCAGTAGCAAGGAACCAGAGCTTGATGGCCCCAAAGACATGATTTTTATCCCTGTTTCCTGAAGCACTAGGTTTCTGAGCAGGTCTTTTAGGAGGCACAGAAGACAGAGCTCTAAATCCCCACTTCTGTGTCATGGAGTGAAGCTCCATATGTGTATATGTTAGATATTGGGGTTCCGTTCACCCCAATATCTAACATATATAAAATGTTTGAAACTCACATGACAGTGTGGTGCTTGACTGTGCACCTTTCTCTCCTTTCTCCTTCCCCACCGTTCCAACTCCACGTGGGTATCCACTCTCAGCAATGGGAACGCACCTAGCGCCACATGCCTTAGGCCTGGAGGATCAGCGCTCTCCATCCCCTGTGGCAGTGATTGGTTCAGGGAGAGGCATGTGAGCTCAGGAGGTGTGGCTAGAGGAAATCCCAGGTCTTCTGCTGATAACCCTCATTGGCACTAAGACCCGCTCTTTGTGCTGTCCAGGACTGAGGGCTTGTATGTAGCCCCAGGAAACAGCTGGAAGCCTTTTTACAACCAAAGTGTTGGCAGAAGTCAGCCTGAGATGAAGTAACACCAAGGAAGCAGAGCCAAGAAATGGTGAGGGGAAAATTGGTTCCCCATTAAGGCGTTCAAGCTAGCCCCGAAGCTCTTCAGATCTTTTTGGGCTTTTCAGTGACATGAACCAGTGAGTTCCCTTTATAATTTAAGCCAATATGAGCCAGCTTTCCTGTTACTTAGAACCAAAAACATCTCCATATATCATCCATCCATGTGAGGTGGCCCCTTCATTTTGCAGAGGGGGAAACGAAGTCCCACGGATGCTGCATGGTTATTTAAGAGGCATGGCGGTCCCAGTAGGAGGCTTTTCCTTTTCTGCTCTTCTAGTCATTTAGAGCACACTGGTGATGAATTTGGCAGCAGTGAATGAATACAAGGTTAATTCTCCTTATTACTAAGCACTAATTGGATGGGCTTCAAAGTGCTGACACTGGTTTTCTTCACCTTGGACTTCTGGCAATCAGTCTCATTGCTTTATGGCCACCCTGTGTCTTATGGGTCCTGATGACTCATTAGAAAGAAGAAAGGATCAAATAGTTGCAGCAAGGTGTGGGAACCGAGCTGAAGAATTTTATTCAATTTATAGCTAGTTTACCAGCAACTTAGGCTCACCTATACATGCTGCTTTGCCATTTGCTTCTAAACTTGTCATATATTTTCACTTCTTGCTCATCATTCCTATTATTTTTTTAATATTTTATTTTTTTATTCATGAGAGACACAGGCAAAGGGAGAAGCAGGCTCCATTCAGGAAGCCCGATGCAGGACTCGATCCCGGGTCTCCAGGATCACACCCTGGGCCGAAGGCAGGCACTAAACCACTGAGCCACCCAGGTGTCCCCCTATTATAATTTCTTAGCTTTCAAAAGCACAACCTCACTGCCCTGGCTTCCTATCTTGTGGGTCTCTCCTCTAGAGCTAGAGTTTCCAGAATTTCCAGGCTCTTCCTCTATAAACTCTGAAAATTATATCATGTTTATACATATCCACCCCTCTCACCCAAACGTTGATCTTATTTTTCCTTGGGACTGTGTTATCTATCTCCAACCCTAACATTTCTTGAGAAAATACTCATTAACTCTTCAAAGAAATGACTTGCAATGGGGAGAAAAGAGAGAGGAACCCACGTTTATTGTGCTAGGGGAGCTCCTTGATGCCTTATAGATTATTCTTACAACCACCCAATGAGAAGCAGGTATTAGTGTCACATTTTAAAATGAAGAAACTGGGAATCCCTGAGTGGCTCAGCAGTTTAGCACATGCCTTTAGCCCAGGGCATGATCCTGGAGTCCTGGAATCGAGTCCTGCATTGGCTCCCTACATGGAGCCTGCTTCTCTCTCTCTCTCTCTCCCTCTCTCTCTCTCTCTCTCCCCCCCTTGCTGTCTTTCATGAATAAATAAAATAAAATAAAATAAAATAAAATAAAATAAAATAAAATAAAATAAAAGAAGAAACTAAGGGGTGAGTTAAAGGGCTCAGATTCAAACCTACGTGTATGCAGTTCCAAAGACAGTTCCTTCTACTGCTGTAGAAGGCTTTGCCCACCCCCACCACTTTTTTTTTTTTTTTGCCAGATCCAAATAATAACAACCACATGAATCTAGTGTTGAGAAGACCAAGGCCTTATCCAGGTCTAGAGGGAAAGAAAATAAAGATGTTTGTCAAGCTTGTTGAAGGTGAGAGTGACAGCCCACACACCATGTATTTTACATCTCTGTATAACCATGTCACAGCCAGTTCTAGAAGTTTCCCCAGAAGGACATGTGCACCAGGGAGTCAAGCTATAAAGTTTGTAAACTAATGTATTATGGGGAAATTAATTAGGAAAAATCATAGGGAAAATGATTTTGCATAAAGATAAGTTTGCATTTGAAGTCTGTATCTGAGAAAACTAGAAGTCAGAGAGCTAATCATTGTTGGCTGGAGGCGAATCTTGAACCCGAGCAGATGAGAAGTTCAGGCCTGGAATGACCAGTGCACTTTTGTACGGGATGCACTGGGGCAGCACACCAGCATCCTCTCACAGAGGATAAGAAGATTTCATTCATACCGAAATATGTGAATGTCACCCTCTGGAGTGACTCATTTAGAAGGAACCAGTTCACATACCACTGTGCAGGCTGATTCACAGGGTCTTTCTGTCAGAGCATATGGTGTGGCACCTAAACAGTAGTGACAAACGGTCAACTTCTTTTTCTGAGGGGATAGAGCCACCAGGAAAGGAGAGAGGTATTAAACTAGCAGAAGGGGAAGCCACATTCTAGCTGCTGCTTTGAAGACATGTTCATTGTGCATAGACCTTAGCTGTGTGGTAGGCAACACCACCAGAAGTGATATGCCAGGTAGTTGCAAAGATGGTTTCACATGGGGTTATTCAAGATATTCAAAAGGAAAGAGGCTAAATCTGGTGACAGAAGTCATTCCATAGGAAAATAGAGGAATGAGGAAGTGATGTAGTGGAAATTAGTACAAATACGGATTTAGAAGAGCTGAGCCATATTTGTCTCCTTTCCTTATCTGATGGATATCTATGATTTTCAGTTGTCTAGAGAGAAATCTTTGTTCATAAAAGTTCAAGAGGCAGATTTGGGGTTCAGTAAGAGGTGGGGGTATCTGAGGTGGGAGAAAGCCAGTGTAGGAATGATGGGCTTCACCAGAAGGCAAGGGGGCATTGTCTAAAGGATAGCACTGAGGGTGACCTGGGAGTCTGAGCCATTAGAACTTTTCTATTAGAGCAGATTGTGGGTTTATCTGAACACAAGGGAAGGAGGCCATCCCCAAGAATGGATACCAGTGGATTTGAAGACAATCTTTAAATTTAGACAAACTAAAGACCAGATATTCACAGAGAGTTTGTATGATCTCTAGATCCCAGAGCTCTGATTCCCAGCCCTGGCTATACCCAGAGTCACCTGGGAGCTTTTCAGACCTACCAATTCACGGACCCCTCTCCCAGAGAGCTGATTCAATTGTCTGAAGTGGGGCCTAGGTATCAATATCTTCAAAAAGATCTCCAAGTGGCTCTAAGGTGCCACCAACATTAAAAATCTGACTCTAGGGATCCCTGGGTGGCTCAGCGGTTGAGCATCTGCCTTCAGCCCAGGGCCTGATCCCGGAGTCCTGGGATCGAGTCCCAGATTGTGCTCCCTGCATGGAGCCTGCTTCTCCCTCTGTCTCTCTCTGTGTCTCTCATGAATAAATAAATAAAATCTTAAAAAAAAAAATCTAACTCTAAAAATAAATAAATAAATAAATCTGACTCTATGTATAAGTCAACATAGGTAAATTTTCAAGATTCCATGGCTGAACTATAAAATTTTGTAGCAACTCAAGAGAGACATTTGGGGATTATTGATCCACACCACATGCATCCCTGATTTCTCACCAGCCCCTAGTCTCACAGCCTGGCAGATTGCCAGGGTGACTTCCATCCAGGGGAGCATGCCTAGAGGGTCTGGGAAGTGCACCCTTGGAACTGTACTGGGCCAGCTCTGACTAAGGATGAAATCTCCATGTCTGAGTGGCCTGACAGTTTCTGTAGCTGATAACTAGTCAGAAACCACAGTGGGGGGCCTGGAGCAATGGGAAAAGCAAAGGTTAGGAGTCCTGCCTTTCACACTGGACTCTGCAACTCCCCTACGCTGTAGTCCTGAGCAAGTGACTCCACCTCTCTGGGTCGGAGCTCTGTCACCTGTCCACTTCAGTCATAAGTTGCATCTGCAGTCATGACTCTGATTCTAACTCCATTTCTGAGGCCCTGCCAATTTGAGGTCTCAAGGTCACATGAGTTTCTGGCATTGGGGGCAAAAAGGAAGAGGAAAGTGTAATAACAGAAGAAAGCAGAAAAGGTGAGCAGAGGTTATTTGAGCTTTTAAGAGACATCAACAAGGTTCTATAGCAAGGGTATTAAAAACATTCTAAAATGTATTTGGTTTTGGATAGAGAACTTAATTAAATTGAGGGAGAAAAAGCAGGACTGAATGAGCACTTCTCTGGTGAAAGAAAAACCCAATATAATAATAATAATAGTAATAATGGATACTGATATAGCATGTGGCAGTTTACAAAATACTTTCACATATTAATAACTACTACTATATAGTACTTTATGATAAAAAATACTTTTCAGGGCTTTTCTACCCATCGCTGTAGGAGATGGTATCAGCCTAAAATGGAAACAATACAGTTTTATGCAACTGCCTAACAAAATGCAACTCTCCTTTGTACATATGAAGACACACTTACCCCTCCCAGAGAGGAGGGACACAAAAATCCCAAAAATAAAAATGCCCACTTCTGGATGGCAGCCACAGTATCTATCTGTCTCTGGGAGATGTGAATATCAGTGCCATCCCAGGGTTCTGCAGCCAGAGACTAAATTTTGAAGTTCGCGACTGCCACCGATACTTATATACATTCTAAGGATTTTACTTATTTATTTTATTTTAGAGAGAGAGTGAGAGAGAAAGAGAGTGCACAACTGGAAGGAGGGGCAGAGGAAGAGGGAGAGAATCCCAAACAGATTCCATGTCCAGCTCAGAGCCTGATGCGGAGCTCGATTTCACAACCCCAAGACCATGACCCGAGCCAAAACCAAGAGTTGGGCAGTCAACGAACTCAACCACCCCAGGTGCCCCCTTTTATACATTATAAGGGAAAGAAGAGAGAGAAGAAGTAAAGGTGTGTATATAGAGATGTGTACGTAGCATGTAGGAAAGAAATCATGCATAGTTGTGACAGTCTTTGTTTCTGTAGCTGATAACTAGTCAGAATTGATATTTATAACTTCCTTCCTCCGCTACTCATTCCATGTTTCCTTCCTTTGCCCTAAGGTGGGATATCAGCTGGTGTGGGTTCTTTACATGGTAGACTGACCTCGACTTTCATTTCTAAAGGGTCTGAATCTTCAGTGGTTCTGCCGGTTTTTCCATTATGTAATACTTTTGGACATGGAAGTACTAAGAGGTGCCCCCCCCCACCAATCCTTTGGTTTCCAGACATGGTCCTCCCTACCCTCACTGTGTGGCAGTCATTCAAGTAGTCCTTGGTTACTAGAACCTACCACCCCCGCTGGGAGAGTAACTCTCTTCTTTGCCTTCAGTTTAGTGACCTGATGAGCCCATGATGGTTGACTTCAGTGGAACCTGTTGTATCTCTTGGTGGAAGCATTCTTCTTTTGGGTACTCAGGCCTCCAAAAGAGCAGAACAAAGTTCTATAAGTGCTTCCACCCCTTGGTACTTGGACCTGTGTATTTTATCTGTGGGGAAAACAGAAGATATATTGGTTGCTGATTCAGTAGATACCACTCCCTGTAAAATAGAAGCCTAGACTTTCACGGTGTGGTCTCCCATTTGTTGCCAGAGATAGGTTTTCTGTAGGCTGTTCTCCCATCTATCTGGCTTGCTGTTCCTTATAGGGTAAGAACTGTAGATCCCATGGGCACAGGCCTGTTGCCTCATGTCCTTTGCCATGAAATGTGTTCCTTGAATAGAAGTAATGCTGTGAGGAAAACCATGATGGTGAATAACATATTTTGCAAGTTCATGGAGTTGAGACTTATAGCTTAGTATTGGCTGTAATTTGCAACAGCTGGAAGGCATCACCACTGCTGGGCCTGAAAGGGCAAGGGGAAGAAATAGTGTTTCTGGCCCAGGTGAGAGCTAGAGACAGGGAGGAGGCAAGTCCCACTCACCCCAGCAGGAGCTGTGGTCAAGGGAGGATGCAGCTATTGCCAGGGGCACAGCACCCAAGCAGAAAGGATTTAAAAAAAAAGACTCCAACCTAATCCTCTATTGCCCCTCTATAGCCAGTGTCTCCCTTTGTCTAAACCCAAAGGAAACCATAAAGCAAAAGGCTGCAGCAGTGCTTTCCAGACGGTTAGCCATCTAGGGCCCAGAGCAGGGCAAACAAAGGCAGATATTGGTCTTTGAGTGATGGGAGTGGGTGTGGGTGTAACCAACACATAGAAAGAATAATTAAGGCAAAATAAATCTGGACGAAATCTCTTGCAGCCTCGAAGTCCTAGATAGGAAATGGGTCCCAATTAGGGTGCTCATTTCTTCTTCCAGTGGTAATAGATTGCCAGAGATATGGCATAAATATAGAGTCTGGCATGAAGATAGGGCTCAATTGTTGGCTGTTAATAATAAAACTTCAATTTAAGTAAGGAAGAGGAAACATACATGTCCAAAAAAAATAGGATAATAATGATATGAAATGACACTAAGGTTCTCAAGGGCAGGTTCTCCCTATCTTCTCCATCCTGGCATCCCGGGCCCCCAGCCTGGGTGTGGCAGTGAGCAATCACCCAAGGCTGATACGTGAATGGAAGTGGCATGCAAACAGTTCTAAAGGGAGAGAGAAGAGGTCTGGGGCAGCTGGCCACAGGCGGGATGAAGTTAACAAACACTCCAAAATTGGAGTTTCCATCTAAGGATGTACACATTATCTCACATCCTTGGGATGTGGGGGAAGGGAATTACAGCTTAATATTGTTAGAGAAGCGTGAGCCTGTTCAAAGGGAAACAGTGAAAGAAGAGAGTGGACAGAGAGTCCCTGCAAGGGAAGATCTGAACACACCTGTTTCTGAGAATGAGAACCCAGTGGAGTAGCCAGGCAGAAGCATGGGAGGACTATGTGGGAGCACCTTGGGGCCATTGGCTTAAGGGGGCTGTGAACTGAGATTACCTTAATAATAGCTAATATTTATTAAGTCTTTCTGTAAACCATCTTCTTTAGGTCCAACCTCAACCCCATTAGGTTAATACTGTCATGCATATTTTATAGATGTGGAAATCAGAGCTAAGTACCTTAATTATGACACCATAGCTAATTCATGGCAGAGGCAGAATTTGAACCTGGGTCTTTCTGAGTCTATGCTCTTAATGACTTCTTGTGGTGGCCAGCATGCGAGATTTCCCCCAATGATCCTGGCCTCCTGGTACTCATACTCTGTGTGTTCCCCTTCCCCACTGTTTGTGTGGCCAATAGGATATAAAAGTGGAGGCATCTGGCTGGCTTGATCAGTGGAGCATGTGACTCTTGATCTTGAGGTTGTGAGTTCAAGCCCCATGTTGGGCAGAGAGGTTACATAAAAAATTTTAAAATTTTAAAAATAATGTGATAGAAATAATGGTATGGCACCTCCAAATCTAGGTCGTAAAACACATCACAATTTCTTCCTCTTTCTCTTGAACCACTTGCTCTGGGGAAGGTAGCCACCATGTTGTGAGAAAAGGCCCAGTTGATGAGGAACTGATACTTCCGTCCACCGTCTAGCCAGGAAGTAAGACCTTGTGCTAAGCCACATGGGAGACTTGGAAGTCAATCTTCCTGCCCCAGTCAAGCCTTCAAGTGACTGTTTCTGTGTAGTCATGCAACCTTATGAGATACTATAAGCCAGAACCACACGGCCAAACCACTCCCAAATTTCTGCCCCACGGAAACTGAGCTAAGAAATGTTATTGTTTTAAGCCACCAGTTTTTTAGGCAATTTGTTACACAGAACTGGATGAGTAATATAATGTTATAGTAGCAACACAAGCTTAGAAGCCTCCTGTCTTTCTCAAAAGTCCAAAGATTCTAATCTGGACCTTGAAAGGTGAGTAGGAGTTTATCTGGGAAGAAGGGGATCCAACACAACATGTGCAAAAATGAGAGGATACAGTGCAGCACTTGAGAACTTGTGAACAGCATGGTTCCACCACAAAAAGAATATGTTTAGGAACAGAAAGAAATGGGTGAGCAGGTTGTCAGGGGCTAGAGTATAAGGGTGCTGTTCATGTCATCATAAGATATTTGGACTCTATCCTATAGATAATAAGGAGCTGCTGACCAATAATGACAATGGACCAAGGCAGTGAGGACAGTTTCTTTTTTTAATGATATAAGGAAAAGAAGTGACCCAATTTTTAAAAGAGCAAAAGATTTGAAAGTACTTCACTAAAGAAAATATGGGGATGGCAAGCAAATAAACATGAAAAACCAAGCAGCGTTAGCCATTAGGGAAATGCAAATTAAAATCACAATGAAAACAAATAAAATAAAATCACAATTAGATACCCATACACACCTATTTGATGGCCAAAGTTTTAAAGAATGTTTTAAAATCTGAAAATGCAAGTGCTGGCAAGGATGTGGAGAAACTGGAAGTCTCCTATAGCAACTGCACACATATGCAAGGTAAATGAAAAGTTATGTTCACACAAAAACCTGCACATAAAGGTATATAATGGCTTTATTCATAGTCACCAAAAACTGGAAACAGCCCCAACGCCCTTCAACTGATGTACGGCTAGAGTACCAGTGGCACTTTCATGCACACAGCAACAAACCAGAAGAATCTACCAATTCCTGCAACAATGATGGAGAATCAATTGAAGTCAAAGTAATATTGTTAGAGATCTAAAGTTGCAAATGATCCCGTCATTTGAAAATCCGTGTTTAACTCCTTAAGAGACATGATAACTATGTATTTATTCTTGCACAGTTGCCCTACATCTGGCAAACACAATAAAGGTTTGATGAATGTGCTCAAGAGCCGCTCTTCTCCATTTATAAAATGCAGTATAAAATGCAATACAAATGATTTGTATTTTCTATCATTCCAGTAAGTATCTATATCATCAGTATGTAGTTTTCTGTATATGCCCATGTAAGTCTGAATTGGAATGATTTCTGACAGCATCCATTTATCATTGTAGGTGAATAATCATAAATGCAAAGGATTTTTATCAAATCAGACCTAATGTTTTATGCATTTTTTTCTTTTTTTTTTAGTTCTTGGCTACTCTCAATTGTTAAAATTTCTTTATTGCATACCCCAAGTTCTTTTCCTATTGCTATATATAAGAAAAACCAGAAGTCATTTGAAATCTGATATTCAGACCACGTTTCCCTCTCCATTACCCCAAAATGATAGGAGACCAGAGGGATGGATACTTATTAGGAGGCTTGTTGCATAAGTCCTGGTGGGAGATCGGGGGAGTCTGGAGCTGGACAGGGATGTGGGGGTGGAGAGGAGCTAACAATATGGAATAGAATTGGTAGGAAAACTAGGGGCTCTAGAGGAGGTTTGGTTGTGTGTGAGAGACACAGAGACAGACAGTAGTCCTGGCACAACAGACACTGATTTGTTGGTCTTTTTATTCTCAAGATAGAAGGAAAGATGAGGAATTAACACTTCAAAGAATCGATTAAAAAAAAATCTTAAAAAAGTAGAATTTTTTTTTTTCTTTTCTGCACAGGGGGAATGTTTAAGCTCTCCTCAATATGGCTTTTCAAGTATGAAAGATTTCTTGCGTGCTGTTGAGATGAGTGGACTGGAGAGACCAGGATAAGAGGGAAGGGGAGAGCTGAGGGCTCTAGGCACCTGGAGAGGATAAGGAGCTTCTGGAAAGCTACAGGAACCCAAATGCGGTGGCTTCTCCAGGAGAACCAACCCCTCTGAAGGAGGGGGTGGGCAAGAGGTTCCTCTTGGGGTGGGGGACTCTCTGCAGCTCTGCTGTCTGAGATCTGGGGGCAGACGGAGCTCTCTCTAATCTTGGACTCTCAGTGCTGTTCCTGTAATTCAGAGTGTCCTCTTGTCATTCCAAGAGCTTTTTTTTTTTTTTTTTTTTTGCCTTCTCAAGTTCCTTTGTCAACAGTCTCCAGGAAGGAGCTGAGGCTGCTGCCTGCAGAAATGAATGCAAGCTCACTCTTCATTTGTGCCTGCTTACCCATGGCCTTGATCACCACTCCGGCCCTGCCTTTGTTTCCAAAGGTTCCCTGTGGGAGAACTGCCCTTGCTATGTTGAAATGAAGAGCGGGGCAGAGAGAGTCCATTGAATAAGTGGAACCTTAAAACTCACATTGAGCAAGAACTTTGCTCCAGCATGTGCGAGTGAGCCATGAAGCAGTCAGATGGAGCGATAGCAGCTATCATTGCAGGGTAAGACATTTCTAAAAACATTCTGACACCTCCGTACACTCACGCCCCTCCTCCTGGGCCTGTAAGACAGACTCAGCTGCCAAAACAGGCAGCTCAAAAGAAACTGAAGCTTAAAACAAAGCAAAAAAAAAAAAAAAAATTCTGGGTTCAGCAGAGGTGATAGGGTAGGTGTAAAACATGAGAGGGAGGCAGGGCTGGCCCCCTCTCCCTCTTGGGTTTTTTCCATAGCATTTATAACTTGGCATTTATTTGGTCCATACATTTGCTTCTATTACTGTCTGTCTCCTCTCCTAAGATGAAAACTCCTTGGGAGCCAGCCCATATTCAGTCTTGTTCATCACTGTGTCTCTAGAGCCTTGACTGGAAGTAGGCATTCAATAAATATCTGTTGACTCCAAGAGTGAATGAATGAAGGTGACCTCAAATATAGACTTGGGAAGGTGGGCCTGGGCAGAGGTTTTCTACCTCTGTTCCATCCGGCTGAGATGCATTCACTTCACTTTGTCATAGCAAGTAGAGAGGCTCATCTGGGGAAACCAGCATCCCTGTGAGCCGCAGCCACCTGGAGCAACCGGGTGGGGGTGAATGGCCATTCCTATCTAACCTGGATCTCAGCGTGAGTGCTTCCCAGGGACAGTGCACTACGCTCCCCAGCACCGACGACGTGGGCATTAATAGCAGGTAGACACTGGAGAATAGGAGAGCCTTGATGCATCCACACTGGCCTGGGCTTAGGACCAGAGGGGAAAGCCCTAGCAGTCAGAGCAGGCTGGTGGAAGAGCATCCGATGTAAACTGTACCTACTTATTCACAAGTGCTTCAGACAGCTGGGCTTGTGCCTTGGAAAGAAAATACAATTTGTTTCTCGTCTCCTTCTTCTCCATCCCTTGGCCACAGGCCCTGCAGTACTGGAACTTGGGTCAGATCTAGTTTCTTCATTTCCTTTACGAATTCATTTAGTCAATGGTTACTGGGCCCAAATTAGTGCCAGAAATTGGGCCTATGTGTCCTCGAGGGGTTTAACTTCTGAATTCCAAAAACTTTTGTGATCTACTGGGTAAAACATTGCTTTCTAAGAAAATGACATTCTGACAGCTGAATAACATATTTAAATTACCTTGTGGAACACTAGCCATTATTAAATTGGGACCAATCTGTATTGCCTTACGCTGTTAATGAATTCTTTCCCGGGCTGATTGGCTGCTCCTTGGAATTAGGCTCCAGTCTAACCACGCAGTACATGTTGCCCATGCAGGGGTCTAATTTTGCTGATTTTGTAGTTGCTGTGTGGTTTGTTTATCTCTGCTGTTTACTGTGATTATTTCCTTGTGTGTTTCGTGAGTTTGACTGTGGGCTGACATTCGAGAGTGTTTGTGGGATTTCTGTGTACCCTGGGTTGTGTGTCTTCCAAGTGATTTTTGCACTTGCTTCTGGCAGCCTTTGTTACCAGGTGCTCAGGATGTTTCTCATGTTGAATTACTGGGGACTCTCTGTCACCCAGGTAGTATACACTTGAACCTCAGACCCCGGTGAGTATAACCTTTGAGTTAGAATTGGCTTCTGGTTACAGTTTCTCGGAAGGCATTTATTTTTAATTACCCAGAGCCCATTACAGGTGGGCTGAATTTCCCCAGGATGTGCTCTTAAAGGTATTGGCTCCCTGCAAGGTCCTTATCGAGGGCCTTTTCTCTGTCCTTGAATGGGTAGTAGAACCCAAACTTGACAACTCTACCTCCACGGATTGCCAAAGTATCAGATACCACTTGAAACTCCTTTTTTTTTGGCTTTCACTCCACTGCTGGAACCTGAGCATTTCCTTCTTTATTCCTTTTTCAAAAGTGTATTGCAGTGGGTGTCTGTATCTTCCCTATGACAGTGCTCTAATCGTTCATAATTCACAATAGACACTGTTTCAAGACTACATCAATAGATTTTTCAAAATGTGCTACACAAGACTCCCTATGGGACATGAAGAGGGAGAAAATACTGAGCCACGCACTCTTAGGAAGCTTCATATATGTTGTCTTATTTGATTCTCATGACAATCTTATGAGATAGTTATTATCCCCATTTTACAGATTAGGAAACTGAGGCAGATCCAGTGCCTTACTCAGCGTCACACACTAGTCAATAAGAGAACCAGCATTAAACTCATATCTGTCTGACTGCAATGTCTATGTCCTCCCACTATGTCAGGTTGAGGGTTCATCAGAGAGAGAAAACATGCCCAGAAAAAGGCTAAACACAATATGAAACTATAAAAATAAGACACTAAACACCATATTGCAAGAGATGTTCCAAGGAAGTAAGAACTTGAGTAATTGCTAGTAGAATGGGCCAGAGGCTATGCTTTCAGAGGGGCCCTGGCAGGGATAGAGACTTGGTGGAGGCCTTAAATGTACTGTCTCAGGGGAGAAATGGAGAAGCACATTCCTGACAAAGGGGAGAGCAAAAAACACATGCACGTTATGGTCTCCATGAGTAGAAAGGGCATGGTGGTGCAGAAGGATGGCTGGGACATAAGACAGCAGAAGTTTGAGGCCAAGTATAGGAGGTCTTGACTGCTAACATATTTGGACCATATTGGGTAGGTAATAAAGAGCCTTTGAAGGCTTTTAGCTTGAGAAGATGTAGCCAAGGCAGTTGGTCTAGGAGTATATAAATGGTAGTCATGTACAAGATTGGCTGGGAAGGAATGGAGAAAGGAGAAAAACTAGTGGGTCTGGATTAAGGGGAACCAGTGAAAAGCAAATGGAAAGGATGGATAAATAGGCATTTCTCCTATTAAGGGTGCCAAGGCCAGTTGTTCTCAATTAAGCACAAATTCAACGGAATTTGTGCTATTATCAGGGTATATAGCATTGCCACATTCTGTGGTTTCAGCCTCAGCTGGATCACTGGGACTAAGTACCTGGGGCCAGAGCTGGTCCAGTGACCAATTAACCAAAGTTACTAAGGAGGTCAGTGCAGGCCACACCCTGGGAAACATATACTGAATGTCAATGCTGGGGAGCTTCTGAGGTTCTATCTGTAAGCTCATGGGTGGGTATGACCCAGGGAATAGAAGGCAAAGATAAAAGGTAGAAAAATAGATGTTGACATATTATAAGCAAATGGGTCTAGAAGCCATGAATGGAAACTGAGGCTTGTTTTAGTTGGTCTTAGGTTGCCTAGAATATTGTGGGTCAGTTTTGTTTAAAGATATAAGACTAGAGTGAGCAGCTTTAGCATGTGAGCTAGAAGGGAATATAGAGAATGCATCCCCTTCTCTAAACTTCCATGCCTCTGCCAGAATGCTTACTGCAATGCACTGAGGCCACCTAGCTCCATATCTGCCTTCCCCACTAGACTATGTGCTCTCTGCTGCAGGGACCAGGTCCTATTTATCTATATTCCAGGCAACTGGCACAAAGGCCAGCACAGAGTAGATGCCCACATAAGAGTTAATGATGATTTGGACCAAGGTAGGAGCCATGGGGGCGGTGAGCACTGGTCAGTTTCTAAACACATTTTGAAGGCAAAAGCCAAATGCTCTCCCGAATCATTAAGATGTAGAGTATGCAAGCAAGAGTGGGGCGAAGAAGGAGTCAAGGTTTTTGGCTTAGGAAACAGGAAGGATAAATTTAGAATCATCTAACATGGAGAAAGCTGCAGGAAGAACAGGTTTCAGTGAAAAAATCAGGTGGTGAGTTTGTGCGTGCTGATTTTGGGTGTCCATTGGATATCCAGGTAGGGGTATCAGTGGCAGTTGGCTTCTCAAGTTTGAAATCTGATAGAGGTTTGGACCAAAAATATAAATTTGGGAGTCATCTGCATCAAGTGGTATGAAAAACCTTGAAAGTGGGTGTTATCACCAGGGGAGTATGGGCAGAAAAGAGGCCCAAGGTCTGAGCTCTGGAGTATGGCCATGCTGAAAATCTGGGGACAAGAGAATACACTAGCAAGTAAGACTGATAAAGAGCAACCAAGGAGATTGAGGAACAAAAGACATTCCATCAAACAAACAAACAACAACAACAAAAACAAAGGAGAGGAAAGGGAGTCCCCAGAAGTCAAATTGAGAAAGCATGTCAAGGAGGCGGGAGGCACCAAGTGTGTCACATGTTGCTGCTGAGTCCATTAAGATGAGGAGTGAGAACCGTCCCTTGGATTTAACATGGAGGAACACGTGAACTTGTGGGAAAAAGAAATAGGGAACTAAGTCATTGTAACCATTGTAACGTGGAGATGCTTGTCACCATGAGGAGACTCCGGTAGCTTGGTGGGGCCCAGCGCCTGGATGGGGTGAGTGTGAGAGAGAATAGGAGGAGTGACATTAGAGATGACAAGTAGACATCTCCTTACAGAAGTGCTGGAAGGAGAAGCAAAAAGATGGGGCAGTAGCTAGTGGGGGTCAAAAGGAACCATTTGTCTTTTTTTCATTTGTTCATTTGTTAAGACGGAAGAAATGCCAGCCTGTTTGCACGCCAATCCAGCACTTTGAAAAGGCTGAGATCTTAGACCTGGGGTCAAATCTGCAGTCTTCCATCTTCTAGTAATGACTCTGTTATGAACCTAATGTTTGTGTCCCTACCAGATTCACGTGTAGAACCCCTGCCCCCCTCCCATCCTGTGATGGGCCTAGGAGGTGGTGCCTTTGGGAAGTGATTGGCATTAGATGAGGTCATGAGGGTAGAACTGTCCCCTCCACGAATGGGATTCGTGTCACTGGAGAGCTTGCTTCCTCTCTCTGCTCTCCGGATGGGAAGACCTGGTGAGAAGTCAGAAGTCTGCAACCCAGGAGAGGGCTGTCACCAGAACCAGTTCATGGAGACTCCCAGCCTCCAGGACTGGGAGGAAGAAGTTTCTGTTGCTTAAGCCCCGCAGTCTGTGGCACTTTGTTATAGCAGCATGAATAGACTAAGACGGACTCTCATCAGGACGCTCTTCCACATTCTGAGCTCATCAAAGGTGAGGACTAAATGTCTTCCCTTGATTTTTGACAACTGATATATAGTAGCCACTCTGTCACTGTTTATCAAATAAATGTGCGTAAAATATTGTGTAATTTCTTTGAGTCACAGTTCCATCTGTTAAATAAAGGTAATAGCACTCAGGCCAGAGGGTTGAATAAAAGAAGGCATAAGCCGTGCACAGAAAGGGGCCTGGTTCTGAGTAGATGCTTAGTGAATGTGACTTTTATTATTAGTTCAGTGCCTTCATTTTACAGATTAGGCATCTGAAGCCCAAGAAATCGTTGGCTCGAGATTGCACAGCTAGTGGCAGATCTAATCGTTTTAGGACTCACATTCCTTAGTTCTCCCCACATAATCAGGGGAGTCACCCACAATGCCAGAGGAAATGGATGTGACAGTGTTGGGGGTGGACTGGTGAGAAGCCTGGATATTAGGCATTACTAGCAGCTCTGCAGTCTCCCTATGCGTAGGTGAACCAACATGTGCCTCCCCGCTTAATTTTTGTGTGAGGAGATCCTCACACAGTGTTCTCTATTTTTTTCACGGCTTTTTTTTCTTGTTTTACCAGAATTCTGGTTTTAACGTGTTGAGTGGCAATTCTTGTTACTCTCTTTGTACCCAAGTCAAGGGACAAAGCTATGCTATCTACCTGTTTTGTTCATTATTAGTCATCATGTAATTATAAATCTTGATGGCTGATACTATTAGTTGTGATAATACACATGTAGATCCAAAATATGTTTCTAGGCAATATTAGTATAAAATTTAATAACCTTGGAAACACCCTCTCTCACCATACTTTCAATAGATGAATAGCCTGTCCCTGGCAGGATGAATGGCAAATGTTTACTTTTGTCAACCTTTATTAGTGGAGTACTATAGGCTGCTATTCCTTTCATAAGACAGTAAATCTCCAGCCCAGTTTATAGTTTGTCTTTCATCCAAAGACCTCAAAGTAACTTTGCTAACACTGTGTCATTATTAATCATCCAACTTGCCCAGAGAGGCAAGCCGTGGTTGTTTCAGAGGGAGAAACTGAGGATCTATGAAGGTTATGTGACTTGACTTCTTAGGGTCATGAACAGGGTCAGAAAAAAGAGCTGGGCACAGAGCCCAGATTCCTGTCTCTCAGACCGAGGACCCAGCCTTCCCCCAAAGCTCTCTAAACATTTTTTTTTAAATAGAAAGTGCAATTTTCTACCTTGATCTATTAAGCAGAAATGAACTCTAAACTCTTCTTCAATCATTTGGTGGGGGGGGGGGGGTAGTGGGAAAACAAAGTTTATTTTTGAAGTTACTTCAAGTCATAAAATGCTTGGTTCATTATTCTCAATAATCACGTTGAAATCAGTAAATAGCTTTGTAGTCATAATGATAGCTTGGTTTTAAATGGCGCCTGCGCTCCAGTTCACAGGCTACTTAAACCCTTCGGTCATTGGGGCTGCCCCTTGTTGGGACTTCCTCCCCTTCCCGCTTCCTTCACTCACACTCCCTCTCCTCTAACTATTTCTTCCTGTGTACCCAGAGCTTTCAAGATAAAAGGAACTCCTTGCTTTTGCTGGATGCAAAGAAAGACTTCTGGGCCCCCTGGAACAGGCGGTGCAATCCCACAGAATGGGATTCTTCAAGAGTTTCTTAGTGGGGGTGACTCTAGATCCTGTTCTGCTTGGAGGTAAAGGATCAAAGTTACAAAGACTGGCTGGAATTCATCAAACATTCATACAGTCCTCTAAATGTCATCCAACCGTCCCCCTCCCACCCTACCTATATTTACACTGGGGCTTTATAACTAGTCTGGCCAAGGGAAGGAAAAGCAGCTGAGGACAGCATTCTTCCTCTCCCTCTCCCTCAGTGTGCTGAGAAACTCTGGAGGGCACACCTTCCAGGCTGCCATAACAGAAATCTAAGTGGTGCAGCACTGGCTTAGTGGCCAGTCTGGACAGATGGCAGTCCATGATATGTGACGGCAGAAACTGAGGGAAGCGGGGCCTGCAGACTTGAAGAGCAGACCACTGGCCAACTGCATTTAGAAGCATGAGGCAGAGGTCGGCAAACTTTTGGTAAAGACCCAGGTGATGAATATGTTCAGCTTTATGGGCCTTATATGGTTTCTTTTGTGACTACTCAGCTCTACCCACTGCCTCATGAAACCAGCCATAGAGAACATGTTAACGAACGAGCACGGCTATGTTCCAATAAAACTTTATTTACAAAGAAAGGAAGTGTGCTGGATTTGGCCTGCTTGCCAACTCCTGGTCTAAGGAAAAAGTCTGTATAACAGAATGCTAAGTTTGTGCTGTCCTTGCCTGCATTTGGCAAATTTCAGGTAAGAGATGGGTCTCGAAAGCACTGGCTGGTTTGTGAACAGAAGTTAAAGAAAGAGGTCAAAATGTAGAGACCTCCAATTTTCCATAAAATTTAAGTAGGCTAAGGATGCTGTGTGACCCCCACAAAGCCCATCAGAAATGGAGAAGGAAAATAAATGAACAAGAAGGAACCTCCTGGGGAGCAGAGCAGGGGCAGAGGCAAGGATGAGAGGATTCACAGTTGAATAAAGACCTAAAAAGAGTGAAAGACAAGCTAGGTGGGTAGTTGGGGGAAAATAGAATAATAAGCAAGTACAAAGGCCCAGAGGTGTGAGTGTGCTTCATGCCTTCGAGAAACCACATGGGTGTCTGTGCGGCTGCAGCAGAGAAAACAAGGGGTGGAGGGGTAGTAAGAGACGACATCAGAGGGGGAGAGCAGATCGTTACAGGGGGGCAGGGCGATGGTTCCCAGACAATAAATCACACAAGGCCTTGTAGGTAACTTCGAAGATGGTGACTCTTCTCAATGAGTTGGGAAGCCATAGAGAGTATTGCATCATGTGAACAGAAACACTCTGACTTCTGTTTTCAAATGGATCGTTCTAGTTGCTGGGTTATGCAAAAATAAGCGGGAGGGGCAGGAGTGGGGAGGATGTAAACAAGAAAACAGCCAGGAGTCTATCGCAGTAATCCAAACAAGGGATCATTCACTCATTCATTCATTCACAGAACAAGCTTTTCTTGGCCACCTCTTGAGAAGACGTCACCACAGATAATATTATACTGATACGATGGGAGACTTCCCTTAAACAACAATGTTGTATTCATGCCATTTAGAGAAAAAAAGGTTAAATGTGGTAATAGGTTGTGAAGTCTTTGAGATTTTAAAGGTTTGAAAGAGCATGAGAAAGCTTTTCATTCGTAAGTTTTGAGGAAAGTTTTTAAAAAGATTAATTTATTTATTTTACAGAGGAGGGGGGAGCAAGGGAGGGGCAGAGGGGAAGGGAGAAAGAGAATCCCAAGCACACACCACACTGAGATGGAGTCCACCGTGGGACTCAGATCCCACGGCCCTGAGATCATGACTTGAGCCTAAATCAGGAGTCGGACGCTTAACTGACTGAGCCATACAGGCACCCCACTTTTGAGGGAATTTTTAGTAAAACTTTTGGCTTATGAATTTGAGGAATGAAAGATAATTTAAGATCAGATGACATCTCCCCTATGTTATTTGTTATATTATACAGTAAGACACTTTTTTTTTTAAAGATTTTATTTATTTATTCATGAGACACACAGAGAGAGAGAGACAGAGAAAGAGAGACAGAGAGAGGCAGAGACACAGGCAGAGGGAGAAGCAGGCTCCATGCAGGGAGCCTGACGTGGGACTCGATCCCAGGTCCCCAGGATCACGCCCTGGGCTGAAGGCGGTGCTAAACTGCTGAGCCGCCTGGGCTGCCCCAGTAAGACACTTTTAATGTAAATCTCTCTCTCCCCCACCAGGAAGTCAAAGCTGTAAACAAATGCAATGTGTGATTTTAGATTGGACCCTGAATTGGGAAAAAAAAAAATCTATAAAAGCATTATTAAAACAATTGGCAGGATGCCTGGGTGGCTCAGTGGCTGAGCATCTGCCTTCAGCCCAGGGCGTGATCCTGGGGTCCTGGGATCGAGTCCCACATTGGGCTTCCTGCATGGAGCCTGCTTCTCCCTCTACCTATGTCTCTGCCTCTCTCTCTGTGTCTCTCATGAATAAATAAAATCTTTTAAAAAATCAATCAATAAATAAAACAATTGGTAATATTGGAATATAGGCTATAGATTAGATAATAGTACTATAGTGATGTCCCATTTTCTGAATTTTATCATCTATGAATTTATTATTATACAGTGTTTATATAAGATAAATATCCAGGAGAAAGGAGAGAAAATGAGTGGGAAATATCAGAGAGGGTGACAAACCATGAGAGGTTCCTAACTCTGGGAAACGAACAAGTGGTAGTGGAAGGGGAGGTGGGCGGGGGGATGGGATGACTGGGTGACCGGCACTGAGGGGGCACTTGATAGGGTGAGCAGAGGGTGTTATACTATATGTTGGCAAATGAAACTCCAATAAAAAAATTACAAAAAGGGATCCGTGGGTGGCACAGCGGTTTGGCGCCTGCATTTGGCCCAGGGCGCGATCCTGGAGACCAGGTTCGAATCCCATGTCGGGCTCCCTGTGCATGGAGCCTGCTTCTCCCTCTGCCTTTGTCTCTGCCTCTCTCTCTCTGTGTGTGTGTGTGACTATCATAAATAAATAAATAAATTTTAAAAATTTTAAAAAATTAAAAAATAAAAATTAAAAAAAATTACAAAAAATAAAATAAAATAAAATAAAATAAAATAAAATAAAAAAGTCACAGGAATTTAAAAAGTACAGCCTAGGGAATAGAGTCAGTACTATTGTAATAACGTTGTACGGGGACGGGGACAGGTGGCGATTACACTTCTCATGGGGAGAGCTGAGTAATATACTGAATTGTTGAATCACTAAGTTGTAGGCCTGAAACTAATGTAACATTGTGTGTTGACTATACTTGAATAAATAATAAAAAAATTCAAAAAAATAAGATAAATATCCGTGTTCTTGGGAAATATACACTGTGTACAAAATCTAAAGGGGCACAATGCATACAGAAAGGGCATAATGTATTTAACTGATCCTCAAATGACTCAGAAAGAAATATGTACAATACACGTGTGTGTATGTGTGTGTGCACAGATGGATCGTATGTGTGCATGTGTAAATGTAGGTGTGTGTATTATGTATATATGTATGTGCGTGTGTATGTATATATATGAACAAATATGACAAAATATTAACAATCAGTGCTTCTAGATAAAAGTGTTCAAGGGCTGGGGCGCATGGGTGGAGCAGTCGGTTAAGCACCCTACTCTTGGTTTTGGTTCAGGTCACGCTCTCAGGGTCGTGAGATCAAGCCCTGCGTCAGGCTCTGCTCCCAGCATGGAGTCTGCCTGAGACTCTCTCCTTCTCCCTCTGCCCGCCCCACTCCCTGCCTCTCTCTTTCTCTCTCTCAAATAAATAAATCTTTTTAAAAAGCACGCAAGGGGGCAGCCCCGGTGGCGCAGTGGTTTGGCACCGCCTGCAGCCCGGGGTGTGATCCTGCGGACCCCGGATCGAGTCCCACGTCGGGCTCCCTGCATGGAGCCTGCTTCTCTCTCTGCCTGTGTCTCTGCCACTCTTTCGCTCTCTCTGAATAAATAAATAAATAAATAAATAAATAAATAAATAAATCTTAAAAAAAAAAGCACACAAGGGCTTTATATATTATTCTTGAAATTGCTGTGCTAAGTGTGAAATTTTTAAAACACTCAAAATTTTTAAAAACATTTTATAAACACTACTAAATCAAGTTCACCCCCCAAAAAGTTATGCTAGTTAAGCTATAGAGGCCCCCTTCCAAGGAAGCAGTAGAAATATTTCCAGCCCCAGAGGACATTACAGCATCATCTGAAAGGAAGGATTCTGAGTCTTCTCTGCTTGAACGCTTCCTTTTCCAACCAGAAGCTGATAAACCTTCTCTCCCTGCTGGGTCCCAGGGTCTCATTGTCATCTCAACCACTTGACATGGCTGGTTCTCAAATTTGGTCATAACTTAACATCGCTGAAGAGTTTGAAATATGACTGATGCTTGGGGTCCTCCTACCTCCAGAGGGTCTGAATCATTGAGCGTTGGCTGTGGGTGGCCTGGGCATCCGGATTTTTTAGAACTCCTTCATGTGATTCTTTAGTGCAGCCAACTTGGCGAACCCACTAAGTAGGCTACACCATGTTGCCTCCTGCTCTCAGCTGGGCTCGGAGCCTGGTAGGACCTGCATATGCTAGAATCACCCCATCTCTGGCTCTGTCCTTTGCCAGTGAGTACCCTTCTTTGGCTGATGGCTTTGGGGTCCCATCTGGGACACAGGACTGCTGGGGCTTGGAAGGTCCATCCTGGAGGGCCTCCTGCATCACCAAGACCCTCATCTGCTCTAGGGTTTCAACTGCAGTCAAGCTCAGCACTGGAGGAGTGGGTGGGGGTTGTTGGACATTATGTGGGAAGGGGACCCTTTGCAAGAGCGACCAGTGGAGGCGGAGTCCCAAGGGTGCCTTAGGGACCTTTCCTTTCAGTTCACATCTCTGTTCTTTCCTGAAAGCCTAGGACCGTTTCTCTAACGGACACTCGTCAACAACTGATGATCATGGGACGGGTCCCTGACTGACACGCCAAGTGGTCAAGAGGGTGACACCCAAATCTTTCCTCCCACATGGGTAGTAGCTCTCTGTTCTCTCTCCCCGTTCAGCCACCCTCCTTCTACATCCTTTGAAAAAAAGTTCTTTCCAGCAGCCTCAGAAGGCCAGTTCAGAGCAGCCTCTGGCATCACTCTGCACACGCACCTTCCGTCTCTAATCGCCCCTGCTCCCCTATTAAAAGATACATTTTCAAAGCAATGGGAGCAAGTTACTCATTCAAATGCTGTTAACAAATAACAGGATTAAAGTGTGTAATAGGTAGGTACTCAGCTTTGAAAATTTGCCCCGAAGAGTTAAAATTTCTGCTTCATTGGAAAAGGGGGTGTGGGGAGGGGGAGGGTGGGAAAGTCCTGGTGGGAGGAATTTTCAGCCCCGGAATTTTATGTCTGATCTCCCTCCCCTGCATCTGAGCTGGGAGGCAAGATGCAGGGTGCGATTGCAGGAGAGGGGGGCTGGGGACAGTTCTGGGGCCTGCAGGTGCGCGGGGCTGCACGGCGAGAGCTGGTCCCCCACCCAAGCGGGCGCACACCCGCCAGGACTTGCCGGAGCCCATGGCAGGGGAGTGGCCTTGTAAATACTCTCGGGAGGATCACTCCCTGTTGGATGGGATGACGGAGGGCAGAGTGTGGAGGTGCTGCAGCCCAGGCTTCAGGTGGAAGGCTTCTCGGAGAAAGTCCACCAAGGAAAGGCTGAGCCGGTGATGGGGAGGCAGGCTGGTGCACATGGCAGCAGTGCCCTGCCACGACCTCCCCGCAAACTCAGGAAGGCCCTACACCCTACACCTTCCCACTGTTCCTGCCGCCTCCCCAGCAGCCCGGAGCCTGCACCCTCTCCCACCTCTATTTTAATTATTGATTTTATTTTATTTTTTAAAATATTTTATTTATTTATTCATGAGAGACACACACAGAGAGAGAGAGAGAGAGAGAGAGAGAGAAGAGGCAGAGACACAGGCAGAGGGAGAAGCAGGCTCCATGCAGGGAGCCCGATGTGGGACTCGATCCCAGGACTCCAGGATCAGGCCCTGGACTGAAGGTGGCGCTAAACCGCTGAGCCACCAGGGCTGCCCTGATTTTCTTTTAATACACATTTCCTGAAGTTCTCTAGTCTGAGGGCAAGACACTGAAGTCCTGTGCTAGGAGACGTCCTCCACCATGGGGACAGCCATGCCCTCCAGGGAGGCTGAAGAGTCTGGGCCACATAGTACGAGCTCAATAAACGGCTGTGCTTTCAAAAACCATGCAGGCCCCCAGAGTGGTATTAAGAGGTAACCTGTGAGCCCCCCAAATGGGGTCAGTAGTAAGGCCACAAGCATGGTAAGGATAAGACTCCACCCTAGGGCAAGAAAGGGACCTCACCTGTGTTGGTCAATCACCAAGGAGTCTCAGGTTTGGCTCTTCTGTGGCCAGGTGTGAGTTGAAAAGAGTTCTCACGGCGTAGGAATTCAGAAAATATCGATGAAAGGAAGAAACAATGACTGGATTGGAGGTGAGAGAGGGGGTGTGATGACCAAGGCCAATGTCTCCAGAGCCGGTAGGCAGAGAGCTGAGGAGGCAGGCCAGGCCGGTGCACACGGGAGGGCCACTCAGACCCCTCCGGAGCCTCAAAGAGGGTTGCAGGGGAGGGATGGGGGGTGCAAAGAAGCCTAATGTGAAGGGCAGGAAGAGAGGAGTCGGGGGTCAAGTTCTCAAATTCTCCTTTACTAGTGGTGAGAACAGCAGGCTTTCCTCCGGAGGAAATACAGTCCCCCTAATGTCCCATCACGGATTTGACCTCCTCAGCCCCCCAAGCCTGCCCAGGCCACCCACCGACAGAGACTCACAGATTACAGCCTGAGAGAAGCATTCAGGCCCCAGCCCAGCGCTTTACATATCTCGCCTCCCAATCTAGACAGCTCTGCCCTGGTTCCCTGTGATCCCACACCCCGGCTCTCTCTGCATAAATCGCCGTCAGTGTCTTTGTCATAGATCCAGTTGACACCGATCTACATTTTTGTGATAATATTTTAATGACATTTGTATTTACCCGTGGATTTTCATATCTCGAGTGTCATCCTGAGAAGGACCGGAGGCAGCCTCTAAAGTTGCGGCGCGGGAACCAAGGAATCTGGCTTCCCCCCTGTTTCGAAATAGCTATGCCAGGATCCACAAAACGTAGATGATTTTTTTTTTTTTTAAGTTTCATTGTACAAACACATACAGAGCACCTTTGAAATCTGGCTCCACGTTTTATTTTTTTTTAATTATTTATTTTATTTGAGACATGCAGAGACAGAGGCAGACAGAGAAGCAGGCTCCATGCAGGGAGCCTAAAGCAGGACTCCACACCCAGACCCCGGGATCACACTTTGTGGCTCCAAGTTTTAAAATAGATGCATTTTACTTACCATCCCCAGAAGCCTCAGGCAGCTTCGGGCACCGGGCAGCCACCTGTCATCGGCCTGAGACAGGCTGGGCCCTCCCGCAAGGCGCTGCCCATCCTCCGCCTGGAGTTTGGATCTGGAGCTTAGGATGTCTGGAAGCGAGGCCTTCTTGATTTTGTTCCTTTCATTAAATGACCAGGAAAAATGAGGTACAAAGGTTGATTTGGAGAGAGGGGTGTGGTGCAGCCCGGAGGGGCAGCAGAGCAGGAGGGGTCTCCCTCAGAACCTTCCCCAGCCCCAGGGGACCCCCATCCCATCCGGAACCACAGTCCTTTGCTGCAAGGCCTCTTGGCCTCAGACAAGAGCCTCCCCCCACCCCCCACCGGGGCAAGGTCCAGCCTTGTCCTCAGAGGGCTTGATGTGTGGGGTCCCGCCCTTGGGATCCCTCGGGCCATGGTAACCTGGCAGGCTCCCTTTCCCACTTTCCCACAGGTGGCTTCTGGGCTTGCGACAGGTCGGGCTTCTCTGGCTTTGCCTCTGTGAAACTCAGGAATGTCCCTGTGCCCTTGCCTGACCCTGAGGCAAGGAGTGGGCCTCCTCTTTCTGCGGGGGACTCAGGGCCAGATCCGTTCCCTCCTCACTCAAAGGGCCACTGAGAGGGCTATGGGCACAAAAAGAGGCGTTTTTCTTTGTGTCTGGTTTTCTGTATTGTCTTCTGGTTGGCTGTTCATACATTTAAAACATATGCCTTTCCTCTGGAAACATCCGAGGGGCCTCACAGAAAGCATGACATGGGAGAGAGTTTGCAAACATCGTACAAAGCCGAATACTTGCTTGCAAGTGCCAGAATGGGCTTGGAGGCCGGGAATGACAGACGAGCTTCCGTGTGTGGGTCCAGCCAACGCTGGGCCTCAGTTGCCCTCGTTGCATTTTATGGCACCGTCAGGGTCAATGTGGTCACCACATCTCCCAAAGGCAGCAAGGCTCAGAGAAATGCAAGAAACTGCCCCAAGACCCACAGCTATGCAGTGGTAAAAGCAGGGTCAGAATCCAGATGGGGCAGGTCTAGATCCCTGTGCCCCGACACCGTAGAGAGTGCGTCCCCTGTGCTGTCACTGCCTTGGCCGGTGGGCCTTGCACTCCCAAGCCATGGATTCAAGGCTAAGTTATGCACAGGCTCAATAAATCTCGGCCCTCAGGGGGGCTGAGGAGCCTGGTGTGGGTTTTCTGGTTTCGTCTGGCTTTAACGGTGAACTCCCGTCGATGCTTCACATGGGGCATCGCTGCCTGCTCCAGGGGTGCATCCGGGGTTACTGCCTCCCAATTCGGTGAACTATGAGAAATTGCAGCCTTCTCTCTTATTTCGACACCTGTGCACTTTAGGGCCGGCCTCGGGAGGCTGCAGAGTCCTCCCCGAGTCTTCCTCCTCAATGCAATCCAATGCTATAGGGCTGCGAGAAGCTGACGGGAGCGTGGAAGAGTGCTCACTGAAGGCGGTCCTCCCTAGGCCTGAATCCCTGCGGGGCTCCTCATTACAACAACAGGGGTTCCCAGAGCCAGCTGTTGGATGTTTGCAAAAAAAAGAAGGGGTGGGGGAAAGAGGTTTGCAAAGTCCTTTCTTTGCTTGGGGGTGGGGTGGGGAGATGCAGGCGAGGTCGCAGCCCTTGGGCGGATGCGGGTTTTCCTGTTTGCTGGCCTCCCGGAGAGCAGCGCTGGGCCAAGGCCCTAGGGAAACTTCTTTCCACCTGACAAAGCAAAGGCCAATAGAAAGGTATTTTCTTTTTATCTTTCTTTCCTTTTGTAGGGGCAGAAAGAACTTGTGAAAAGAGCGTGCCTTTTTGGAAACTGGGTAGATCAGGGTTCCAATCCACATTTTCCCACCCAGAGCTGTGTAACCGAGCCCGAATTACACCAAGTTAACATTTTGGAATCCAGGTTCCCATGGGTGCCACGCAGAGGAAAAGAAAATAGAGCCCTGGCTGGCGCGCTGCGAGGATCCCAGGTCACGCCGAGCCCACGGAGGTCGGGTGAGGGTGGGGCTGCACCTGGCCCGGGCGGGCTCCATCCACAGTGAAAGGACCGGCTCGGATTCACGGGGGGGTGGGGGGGGACAGCACCAGCTCAGCCGCAGCAGGCGCCGGAGCTCGGGAGTGTGGAATTTCTGGTTTGCAGTGAAAAGAAGCCAAACAGATAACCAGCCAGCAGCACCCGCACCCCTGTCGCCTGCCCACCCGCCCCATGACCCCAGAAACCTTCGGAAAAATCGGCTTCCAACCTAGTCCTCCGGGCAAGGAGGCCTGACAATGGCACTTTACTGCCCTCTGCTGCCCACCTGGAAAACTCGCTGAGAGCCTTCTGCAGCTTGGCCCCCCTTAAATCCCAAGGGGCTTGGCCTCCTAAAATCCCAAGAGGTTTGTCCCCCTGAAATACCAAGGAGTTTGGACCCCTAAAATCCCAAGGAGCTTGGCCCCCTAAAATCCCAAGAGGTCTGGCCCCCTAAAATCCTAAGGAGCATGGCCCCCTAAGATCCCAAGGAGTTTGGCCCCCTAAAATCCCAAGGAGCTTGGCCCCCTACAATCCCAAGAGTTCTGGCCCCCTAAAATCCCAAGGGGTTTGGCCCCCCAAAATCCCAAGGAATTTGGCCCCCTAAAATCCCAAGGAGCTTGGTCCCCTAAAATCCCAAGAGGTCTGGCCCCCTAAAATCCCAAGAGGTTTGGCCCCCTAAAATCCCAAGAGGTTTGGCCCCCTAAAATCCCAGGGAGTTTGCCCCCCTAAAATCCCAAGAAGTTTGGCCCTCAGCACTTGCCCAACCCTGCTCAACAGTGTACCCCAAAGATGAGGGTAGTACCTGGACCAGCCATAAAATCTGGGGGGTCCAGTGAAAAACACAGGGCGCCTTGTTAGGATGTGTATTAAGAATTTCAGGACAGCGACAACAGCATTAAACCAAACCATGGGCACTTCTGAGGGTGGCGCCCTGTACAACTGCAGGTGTCTGTCCCCTGCCCACGAGGCTGGCTTTGCTTCATTACTACCTGCTCCTGACATTGAACCTCTGGGTGTGTGGCATAGTCCCGACAGTGCCCCGAGGACCGGACATCTAGAGAACAGGTCCGGGGCACAAGAGGTGGGGAGAGGGCCTCCCCTCACAAGCCAGACTGGAGGCGCTGAGTGTCTACTCTGTCCATCTACTCTGTCCCTGTGCGCTGCTGGGTGTGAGGAGGCCACGACATAGCAGGCCTTGTCCTGGCTTGGGAACCAAGCGACACTCAGGAATTGGACAGATGGAGTTCCAAATGTCAACATTAGTGCAGAACAGCCCCCCCCCCCCCGGCCCCCCAGGACAGTGCTCACCTGTAACTAAGGTGTGTGCCAAACTCCACCCTCAAATTCCACCAGCGGGAGCCACCCGAGGGGCAGTGCGGTGCAGTCGCTGTCTCCCACTCCCCAGGGAAGTCACCGTGCCTCCAGGGGCACGCACGAGTGAGGAATAGAGCAAGAGGCCGCGACTAATCAGAGGAAAATGCCTCTCTGTGGAGGCCAGGGCGGTGGGGAGAGTGTTTCTCCCCTCAGGTCAGACCGCCTGGGAAGAAAGGAAGCACTTCAGGTATTTACAGCAAAGGGAATTTGATGCAGGGCATGGGGGCCCCGGTGGTGGAGGTGCTGAGAGGTACAGCACAGGAGTAACAGGATGGAGGGGTGAAGGGCTTAGCTGGCGTTGGCGCGAGGGTGGGGGTGGTAGGTGGCAGGTGGCAGGCCGCTGGCATCAGCCGGAACCTTGTGGGTCCCTCAGACAGGTGCTGGGGTCACGGAGGAAATATGGGCGCTGCTCTTCCAGGAAGAAGGGGTGGGGGGCGGACAATGGCCTGGCTTCTCCCCTCTTCCCCTCCTTCTAGGACCTTCCACGGCCATGCTCCCCCGGCTGAGCGGCAGCTGAAGCAGAGGCCTGGGCTCCCCGTTTCTCTTGGTTCCAGCCAGGGCCAGGCGCAGGCCACGTCCTGCAGCCCAGTGGTGGTGCTGGTGGAAAAGCAGCTATCTTTTTAGCCAATGAAAGTAGAAGCCTGAGTCCAGGGCAGCTACCACTGCTAAAGGGAGGAGAGGGAGTCCTGAAAGGGAAAAAGCCAGAGAGGGGATCCCTAATTCTACTGGTTTTATCTCTGGCCCACCCCGGGGCTGTGCTTACAGAGAACAGATGCAAAGCATCTCAGCTCAAGACGAAAGAGTGACTGGGGTTGCTGTCCAAGAAATAGCTTTTAGTTAAGAGTCCAATCAAGGGAAGCACCTGTTAAAACAAAGTGAAATAACACCCATTAGGGGAAAAAAATCAGAATTTAGAGCCTCCACAATTAACATTAATTATATATACAAATCCAAATTAACCAACATAGGAAGAGCCAGAAAAATGGGATATACTCTTGAGTGAAAAGACATTATGTGAATGGAATCAAACACAAAGAACTATATTCTTGCTGTATGATTCTGTGAAATTCTAGAAAAGGCCATATTACAGGGAGAGAAAGCAGATCTGTGTTGGCTCGAGGCTGTCAGGGGAGGGTATGGATTACAGAGGGGTCGGGGAACCTTTTTGGAAGTAAGAGATATGTTCTATATCTTGATTGTGGTGATGCTTAAACTACTACATCTAGTTGTCCTAATTCACCAAATTTTACTCTTAAAATGTATTGGAAACTGTATCTCAATAAAATTGGAGAAAAAGTAAATGAAAAAAAAAATCACAGCCAGCGGGCTCTTTCTCGGGACTGCAAGATATTGGTCCATATTTTCAAGTTCCTTTGTATTCATTTCATGGTCCATTATACAAATGAATCAGAATTCATTTTTAATTCTACTGTTGCTAGGTATTCGTAGTATTTCCTCCTCTTCCTCCCCCTCCTCCTCTCCTAACTCCTCCTCCTCCTTGTTCTTTTTTTCTGATTGGACTGTCCCTGCAACACTTTTGAAAGTATTTGTTATAAACTGAGGTATCAGTTTTATTGGGTTGTAGATGATACATGCTGACCTTTCTTCAGTAATGCTGGATTGTTTTCTAAGGTGGTTGTACCAACTGAGACGTCTACTAGCATGTATGAAAGCTCCACTGGTCCATATTTTTGCCCGTATTTGATATTTATCAGATTTGAAAAGTTTACATCTGCTGGGCAAATCTTATTTTAACTTGCATTTCTCTTCTTACTAAAGGAGTTGAGTATCTTTCCATATGTTTACTGGCTATGCAGATCTCTTTTCAGGGGAAGTGACTATTAAGTCTTTCTCCATTTCTGACTGAGTTATTTTACACATTAATTCATGAGGCCCTTTGTATATTATTTATATGTTATTATCCCTTGTCATACATATTACAAATATCTTTTACTGTATGGCAGTTATTTTCACTACCTTTGTAGTCAACAGAATTTATGAGTTATAATTAGTCTGCCATTTTCCCCTTTGGGTCTTTTTTTTTTTTTTTTTTTTTTTTAATTTAAGAACTTTTTGCCTAACCAAAACTTTTGAAAATGTTCTGTTTACTTCTAGAAACTTTATATTTTTGCCTTTCTTATGTACATCTTTAACTTACCTTGAACTGATTTCAGGGCATGCCGTGAAGTCAAGATACATTTTCCCTTTTCCCTATGGTTAAGCAATTTTTCCACTGGCAGTTATTGATCCGTCTCTTTGTACCCCCACTGATCTGCAGCGCCATTTCTGTCATGTAGCAAGGCTTTATATAGGTTTGGGTCTTTTTCTGATCTCTTCAGTCTATTCCATTAGCGAATTTGTCTAACTCTGCATTATCAGCACAGTTTTATCTACTAGGGCTTTATAATAAATGCCAATGTCGTGATAGTCCCCTATAACAGTCACAGAATCAGGACACAGAAATCACAGTAGGTACTGTGAAAATGGAAAATGGAAAATAAAGAATTTTTTTTTTTAATTTTTATTTATTTATGATAGTCACACAGAGAGAGAGAGAGAGGCAGAGACATAGGCAGAGGGAGAAGCAGGCTCCATGCACCGGGAGCCCGACATGGGATTTGATCCGGGGTCTCCAGGATCACGCCCTGGGCCAAAGGCAGGCGCCAAACCGCTGCGCCACCCAGGGATCCCAAGAATTGTTAACTAGTGACTAAAAGTGCTTAACTACTAAAAGGGGTAAAGGAAGACTTGAAGAGTCCAGATGTAGCAGGCAGTTACTACGTCCACGATGAAGAAGGGACAAAGAAGGAACTAGACCTTTGGAGAATCACACACCCTCCCAATCAAAGGCTGAGGCCTATGCAACCTGCTTGTTGCAAAGAAACTTGACAGGGGGTATGGGCCAGAGCTGATGTGTAGAGTTGGTCTACCACTGCCATGGGATGTGGAGCGGGTCTGTTGAAGCTGCCTACTTAGCCCCAGAGGGCACAGTCAGAGCCACTGTGGAAGTGGTCCCTTGGAGGCCCACAGAAGTGCCCACAGTGAGGGAAAGGGTGGCCTGAGGGCACAGCTGGAGCTGCTTCACCAGGACTGCTGGGCTTCTCTCCTGAATAATAATAATGGGGGACTGAGCCCAGAAAGGAAAGGCCTTCTGGAAAGGAAAGGCCACTGTCGCCTTGCAGTATAATATAATTCCAGTGCCCTCTATTGGCAAAGCAAAACACAGTGCCAGCTGGTAGGGAAGAGGTGTTGGCGTCCAGCTCCACTCTCACAGAGGGCCATAAAGGTGGATTTGGAGGTAAGACAAAATTAGCTGATAACTAGCACAGTCTTCTCATTTGTTCTTACCTTCAAAAGTTTCCTAACGATTTTTGGTCCCTTGCATGGCTGTGCGCCTAAGTTGGGGAGTGAGAGAACTGAATTTTTACTTGGATTTTGTTTAATCTATAGATTTACTTGGTGGAACCGACAGCTTTACACAATTCATTCTTCCATTTCATGAATATTTGGATCTTCATGTATTTAGGTCTTCCTTAAAGCTTTCCAATAGCATTTTTATCATTTTCTCTATAAAGAGCTCTTACGGCTTCTGCTAGGTTTATACTTCAGTACTTCATATTTTTAAAGCAAATGGTATATTTAAAATGTTCTATTTCTTGCTATTATACAAAAATGCAATTCATTTTTGGTATGTTGTTTTGTACCCAGCAACATGTTAAACTTACTTCCGAATTCTAGTAATATATCTATATATTCTTTTGGATTTTCTGCATGTATAAGTTTATCTTCCAAGAATAATGACAGATGAGATTCCCGTTCTTAAGTACTTCTTATTCTTGCCTTACTCTACTGTCTAGAACCTCACTATGTTGAGTAAAAGTGGTAGATACAAGCATCTTTGCCTCATTCTCAACATCGAAAGAAATGCCACTGCCATTAGCATAAAATAAGTTGGGGAGTAGATGTGGAATCAAGCTTTATACACCTTCTCAGATACCCTTGACTGCCTCCTTTCCCTGCCTTGACTGGCATCCCATACATGCCAGGTTTTCCCTCCACTTTTAGACTTTAATGAAATACTACCACGTTACAAAATATGGGATCTGAATTCCTGAACGGCTCCTAAGAGGTGGATGATGCCACCCAGAGGGACAGGCAATTGTATCCCTATGGGGTGATGACCAGTGAGAACTGGGAGATGGAAGTTACCTGATAGCCAAATTACTCCCTTTCTCCACTCCACTCCACTCCACTCCAGTATCGTGGACTACTTCACGATACTGTTCTTCCTGGGAACCCTGTAAGTAAAGTCCACACAATAGTCTCATATGCTGAACCACCTAATATGTCTATTCAACTCATTGTAACGTGATTAATGCATCACATTGCACTTCATAAGATTTCCCTTTACTTCCATTTCCCTCTCATCTACTCTGCCAATTTTGCATTTCCCAAATAGTTTTAGAATCTTAATCCTTGCCTCAGGCTCTGCTCTCTAGAAGCCCTAAGCTAAGACCAAATAGTACTCTTTATTCTATGCACTTAAGTATTGTAGGATTTTATTTCTTGGAAGTTTGATAATGCTCCCTAGTGAACTATTTAAGTCTGAGTCTGTTAGGAACTAGTGTTTCACTTTCTCTAAGGGTTGTAAGACTACTGTCTTCAGAATTTCTAGTTCTAGTTTTCTAAGAACTCATTACTTTTATCTATCCTTACACATTTATTGGCATAAAATTTATATTTTTATCTTTCATTGCACTTTTATTAATATCTATAAGATCTGTAGTGATGTTCCTATTTTCATTTCTGTTACTGACTTTGTCTACTTGGTTCTCTCTTCCTCTCCTTTCCTTACTGATCATGCTAAGGGTTTGTATATTTTGTTAGTATTTTTGAAGAACCAACTTTAGACTTTGTTGATCTCTACCATGTTTGTTTTCTATTTCATGAGTTTGCTCTTATATTAGTTCCTTCCATTTTTTATTTTGTGCTTTTTAACTTCATGAATTGAATGCCTTGCTCATAAGTTTATAGTCTTTCTTCTAATATGCATGCTTCTAAGCAGTTGGTCTAGCACCCTCTAAATACTGCTTTAACTGCATTCTACATATTTTAGTAGGTGGTATTTCTTTAACATATAGTTTCAAATATTTCTTAATTTCCATGACTTGTTTTTCTCATGTGTTAGAAATGTTTAATAATTCCCAAATATATGGGGCTTTTCTAAAGATCCTTTTTATATTGATTTCTAACTTAATTGCGTGTGGTCAGATAACATTTGTATTACAGCAATCCTTTGAAATATATTGACACTTGCTTAATTTGCCAAGAACATGGTTTTTTTTTTTTTTTTTTTTGTTTTTTTAAAGATTTTATTTGCTTATTCATGAGAGAGAGAGAGAGTGAGAGAGGCAGAGACACAGGCAGAGGGAGAAGCAGGCTCCATGCAGGGAGATGTGGGACTCCAGGATCACACCCTGGGCTGAAGGCAGGCATTGAGCCACCCAGGGATCCCAAGAACATGGTTTTCATATATTCTATATGGTTGATAAATTATGAATGACAGTGTTGTGATATAGATTGCACGTACACACACACGTAATCAAGACTTCAATTTTCCTACATATTTCCTGATATTTTTCTGCTTATTCCATCAATTACTGAAAGATGACTCTGGATCTTTGTGGTTCTCTCATTTTTATGTTGATAGTTTCATTAAGCACATACCAATGTACAATATTTCATCTTCATAGGGAATTTAACATCTTATGTATCTTATATGAAGTGAAATATTTAAGATTTAATCGTAATGTCTATTAAAGCATCCAAACAAACTGCACTCAAGTCCTTTTTTCAAGATCTACTTCTGGGACCACCTAAATTAAGACAGTCATTCCCCTGGAATGTTGTAGCACCACAATCACTAAGACTGCCACCTTTGATAAACTGGCACTGGATCTACAAGGAAAGGGACACACTAATCTATGCAAGCTCTAGCATGTGAGGGTGGTATTAATTTATAATTGTGGGATAGGCTGATTATTGCTAAGTGCAATTAGTGCACAGAAAGAAGAAAATGCCATGCTCAACTCAGGGCATGGTGTAAAAGATCTTCCTGGCAGCATTTGAAAAACTCCTTAGCTCATGCAGCTGGACGACAGACTGTGCCGAAAACCAAGCCAGAAATTACAAATAAAGCTGAACTCACAGCCTTCACAAGTCTATGTTACAGTCAGGCCCTAAAAGTAAGTAGTGGCACCCTGAAATGTGGGGTGGGGACATTAGGGTGGAAACACGGAGAGCTTTGAACCCAATTCCTCTGAACCCTCTGGGCTACTAGGTCTACTTGCTCTTGGTGGGATAGCAGCCTATCCGGTATGGAGACCATGTTAAGGCCTCAACTGAAATCGATGCCTCAAAAGAGGAAGTACTAGCCTCCCCAAGATCTGCCCCACCTCGCCAATTACTAGTGTAAAACCTCAGCATGTCCAGTGCGAAAATTCTGTCTTTAATTCAGGAGGAAATGGTTCATCACCAGGAGTGCAGGATTTGGCCAGTCTTTACTCTTCTTCCCTGCAGGAACTGGCAAAACATGTCTGGAAATGAATTTTGAGGACATGAGATGAGACTGGATCAAGGCATTTATTGGTATAGGTCACAGTCTTCTACAACTCAGAATTTAATATCCTGGCAAGAACATGGAGAGATGATCCTGTGTCAGCTGGATGACGTGCTGCTGGGTGGCGCCTTGAAGGTTGGAGGAAATAATGGTGTAGAAGAAATGTAGAGGTGCTGGAACTGCCTTGGTACTTGGTGCTGGGGCAGAGCTCAGAAAGTTCAGAGAGGCAACACTTGGGGGTGAGGGCAGGGTGGTGGTTATAATTTAAGAGAACACCTACCACCTATGTGCCCCAGAAGGCCAAGAAAATAGTCCCGCTGCTAAAATAGCAAATGCAGGGATCCCTGGGTGGCGCAGCGGTTTGGCGCCTGCCTTTGGCTCAGGGCGTGATCCTGGAGACCCGGGATCGAATCCCACATCGGGCTCCTGGTGCATGGAGCCTGCTTCTCCCTCTGCCTGTGTCTCTGCCTCTCTTTCTCTCTCTGTGACTATCATAAATAAATAAAAATTAAAAAAATAATAATAAAATAAAATAGCAAATGCACTAGAGAATAGGGCATAAGCATTGCTAAGAAACTCCGTGGCAGCCTGCAGGCCAAGGTTGATGGCAAGAGACACTGATATGGAACGGATTTTCCTTGTGTGTGAGAGAAGATTCTGGAACAGCAGAGATCAAGTGGCAGCAATTAGCTGTCAGATACAAAGCAGTATCTTACCATAACTTAGCAAGGTATGGAAACCAAGAGCCTGGCTCCATTTTACATTCTGTAAAAATGGCTAGTGGGCCATGGCGAGATAGGGACAAGACATAGGTGGCCATCAGAAGTGTTGCTTGACCGTTATTAGTCATAAAATAGCAAGATTAGGTGACCAGATGGCAACTGCTACAATGAAAAATCACTGTCTATCACGCATCCTTTTCAGATCTAAGCTTGTTTTTAGACCCATAACTAACTAATCAAGGCTGGGATACTTGAGGAAGAATGCTAGGATTCCACATCAAGGGCATCAAAGGAATCGATAGCCAATTGTTAGAATACCTACACACTGGGGAACGGCATACACAGACATCTTTTTAGGACCTTGCTTTTTTGGCTTAGAATGGGAGGTAGAAAACAGTTTTAAGGTAAAGAGCCAGGTAGCAATTATTTTAGGCTTTGTGAGCTATAGGGTCTGTTGCAACTTATCAACTATGCCATTGTAGCATTAAAGCAGCCATAACAGCAAGTAAATAGTAGGGGTTAGTAGCGTATTTAATAAAACTTTACTTGCACAAACAAATAGCAGGCCACATTTGGCCCACAGACTGTCAAAACCCCTGACCTTGAATGCAATGTTTTCATAAAAATTCAGTGTGTGCTTAGAAATAATGTATAGTCTCCCAATTGTTGTGCTCATTACTTATTTTGGAAACTAGAACAGCACATTAAATTATGCTGTTTAAATCCCCTGACTTATGCGTGCCTATGTGTGTTTTGAGTCCACTTTATCTATAAAAAAACCCAATGAGGGCAGCCCCGGTGGCTCAGCGGTTTAGCGCCGCCTTCAGCCCAGGGTGTGATCCTGGAGACCCAGGATCGAGTCCCACATCAGGCTCCCTGCATGGAGCCTGTCTCCCTCTGCCTGTGTCTCTGCTTCTCTCTCCTCTCTGTGTATTCTCATGAATAAGTAAATAAAATTAAAAAACAAAACAAAACAACAAAAACCCAATGAGTTTAGTTCCTCAAATCTTCTGCCTATAGACTTCAAATTTCACTTTATAAATTTGAACCTATGTTATTAGGTGCATACAAATTTAGAGTCCTTATTTTTCCTGGGCAATTAAAACTTGTATCATCTTGAAATAATCCCCATGAGCTCCAGTAATAGTTTTTTTCCTCTAGCTATGCTACTGTGAAAATAGTAAAGCTACATCAGCTTTCTTTTGTTTTATGGTATATTTTTCATCCTTCGTTTTCAACCTCTCTATGCCTTTATACTCTAGTTGGTTCCTTATCAACACAGAACACAATTTAACAGCCTGAGCTTCTTGGGAGCCAAAGCAAATAGAGATTGTTTACTGAAAAGGAAAAAAAAAATGCAGTCAGGTTGCTGGCAGGCTACTTGCTAGTTAAAACAACCTAGATATATCTGACATAGAAGATATTAAACAGAACAAAGGTGTCTTTAAAGGCAGTTTAAAAAAACTCTAAGGCTTCACAGGCTTACACAATATTGTTTTTTTAATTGGAATTTTATCAGTGGCTCACTGATGACTTAACGACAGCAGCTAATTTGGCTTTCCATCAGTAATAGCTATGTTTATTAGTCTACTGCAACAGGAAGGCAGAAAGAAATGATCAGGGGTTCACAGCAAAGTTGCTCCCTCAACTTACTAGAAGCCCTTGTTTATCCTCCCCTTTGCTCTTTAAATCCCTGTAGTCGGGCAGCCTGGGTGGCTCAGCAGTTTGGTGCCTGCCTTGGGCTCAAGGCCTGATCCTGGATCCCAGGATCGAGTTCCACATGGGGCTCCCTGCATGGAGCCTGCTTCTCCCTCTGCCTGTGTCTCTGCCTCTCTCTGTGTCTCTCATGAATAAATGGAGTCTTTAAAATAAATAAATAAATCAAAAATAAATAAATAAATCCCTTTAGTCAGTGATGTTTACTTAGTGTGGTGTCTCCATCTTTCTGAACCTAGTTGACTGGAACCACAGGGATGAACAAAAGAAGTTTTCAATGTATTAAAGCACTTGTTTAAGGAGGGGGAGGTGTAGGGCCAAAGGTGCCATACAGCCAATGGTAGAGCTAGAACTGCAAGGCAGGAGGCCTTTCCACCCTTCAATTCTTGTCATTAGCTTTCATGACTTTAAGCAGGGCTGAACTTCTCTGGGCCTCCATTTCTTTATTGGAA
The DNA here is from genome assembly GCF_053574225.1 of Canis aureus. Classification (NCBI taxonomy): domain Eukaryota; kingdom Metazoa; phylum Chordata; class Mammalia; order Carnivora; family Canidae; genus Canis; species Canis aureus. Next base: position 14,930,841 of record NC_135633.1, read on the forward strand.
AATAGGAAAGGACTCCTTTGTTCAAGAGAATGTGGTTTAGAGAGAATAGATGTCTAACAGTGCCTGGCATATATTAGGGCCTCAACGAGGTGTCCCATAGTTCCCTTCCCTCTGCCCTGAGCAGCTCAGTGGACAACAGCATTCCTCTTAAATTGAGGCTTGCGGAAAATGGCTCTTTTCAAAGGAGATGTTCTGTTATTTCTTCTTTGTTCCCACTCCCACCAGTGACTCTTGGGATTTGAGGCATGCTTTACCTCAGATTTCAAAGAAATGGGAGAAGCAAGACCCTCTTGAGGTCTAGTTCACAGACTGAAGAATCCCAGGGTGCACTTGGTCTTGTCGGAAGGCCAAGGTCATCATTGTTTAAAAATTTCTCCCCTGGCCTTAAGCTACTTACATCCTTGGATTCCCAGGAAGCCACAATGTGGGGTGGGCGGCGGGGCAGGGGGAGGGGGCAAGAGTCCAGGCCTGAGCATCAGGGTGACCTGTTTACAGCTCCACCACTCACCAGTCATGATTTCAGAGGATGGGTCTCTTCTGAGCCTCAGTTGGGACTAATGTCACCGTCTTTGGAACTCTTGTAGGAACTAAAGGAAACAATGTATCCACATTGTATCGACACACTTGGCCAGTGCCCAGCACACAGGGAACACTCAGTGGATGGAAGGCTTTTTTATGCAGGGCTGTGCTGCACCCACACCGGAATCACAAACCCCCCGGTTCACCCACAGCACATAATCACATGCCATTTTCAACAACATAACACTTTTGCAGATAAAAAAGGTAACCCACACTTTCATTTTCTTTATTTTTCATTGATACCGTATGAATACAAAGTTTCTAGAAAGCTACAAAATGTCTACCACTTTATCAAGAAGGCATCAAAATGTGTCACTTTGCAAAGACATGAAAACACCTGCAGGAACTGACACAAAAATAGCATTTTTAGAGTGATGAAATAATTGCACTTAACTGTCATGGATATTAAAGTTATCACACATATGTACCGCGAAAGCTAGAATACATTTTTTTTTTTTACAAAGCACTTTATAAAAAAATTCTCTGCACACAAACCCTATAATTTTCATATAACTATCATACTAAAGATAAATTCACTTTAAAGCCAACACTTAGAACATTTTTTTAAACAAAAAGGTACCAGTACCTAAACACAGACATTAACAAATACAAGAATACTGTACTGCCAAGAGGTTTAACCAAATGCCTTTTTGAAAGTTTCTGCAAATAGTTTAAGAAAACGTGTGTGAGAATTGGCCCCCCCACCCCCATCTCTCCAATCGACCGAGGGGAACCTTATCACCCAGGGCCAGGTTCCCGAGCCCCCTCCCAGCTGCAGTACAATATCAAAGCGACCACTGACCAGATGAAGCGCTTACGTCACAAGCCCATCGTATACACGGGACACAAAGACACCGACTGTGAGAATCCCATTAAGTCATTTAGAACGTGAACAAACACACGTGGCAAAACCAATTTACATAAAATTTAAGCATATTCAAGAATTAAAGGCTATTCGGGTTTCTTTTTTAAACGTCACAAAAATTTTTTTTGTTGTTGTTTTTCAGGCACGTACTGTTTTTGTTTTTTCTTTTCTTTTTTTTTTTTTTTTTCCCTTCTCTGCAGGCAAGAGCCTATGGACAAAGGCCTACAGAAGTGAATCTTTCAAGGAGGTAACAGGGAGATGTTTTTTTTTTTTTTTTTTTTTTTTGTTAAGAAGTGCAGTTAATATCTAATTTACACAGTCAAACTAATCACAGAAAATGACTGATCCAAAAATAATAATAACAACAATAAAATAAGAGACCGGTTTCCAATTGATTTATGCCTAGGTTCTGTTAACCTCTCAGAGACAGGGGAAGGGAAAACCATCTCGTAATGGAAGGCAGACGAAGGAGTCTACCTGAGCGAGGTGGAATCTCCTGGAATCTGACCCCATTTAATGAGGAAAGAGGGAACATAAATGCCATTGCAAATAAACTAAGACGATGCAGTGTGGCGTGGGACTCACCCCATGCGAATTCACAAAGAATAAAACAAGCTACAGCCTCAGGAAGTAGGACAATAAATACCAATATTTCATCTCAGTTAATGGTGCAGGACTTCAGCGAAACTACCCTCGCAATGCAGTAAATTTTAAACACAAAAACCTTCATTCTGAACAATATAAGCAATGAGCTTATGAGAGAAAACTATTGCCAAACAAAGCACAGTAACAGCTGAAAAGAGAAGCAGATGAACAAGTATTTGATTCATTTCTGCCCGGGTGCGGTACAGCACTGACAGGGGGCCTCAACTCAAGCGGCTAACTACCGCTCGTGTTAGCTCATTTTCGTTCTCACCATTTGATTTTTTTTTCCTTGTAGAATTTTCTCTAAATACTCACAACTTGGTGTGGATAGAAATCACTCCTGAAATTTCAGAGCCCAGACAGGGTAATCTTAAAGACACCAGGGACAGACGAAAGAACGTAACGCATTAAGAGTTCAGAGGCTAACTTTCAAAGATATCTCATGTCATTCTGAAGTCTATATTGGTAAAGGACAATTTTTTTTTTTTCTCCTGGCTTTTGTTTGGCTGGTGTTTTCGCCTTCTGGTCCTTTCCACTCCTCTTCCTTACCTCTATCAGTTTTCCCAATCTACACAAGGTTTGGATAAAAGCCAACAGCGGACTCTTAAAGGGCTGCCCTTTGGAGGGCTGGACCATTCTTTGAAAATGCCGAATTGTGAATGGTGCTCTTTGGAAGTTTCTCATAGCACATTCGTACACAACACTCAGAGTCAACGTTTTCGCCGTTGAGAAGAACACTTCGATTGTAATGACCCTAACTCGTTTTTTGTTTTGTTTTGTTTGTTGTTCTGCGCTGGCATCTCAGTTTGAGGCTTCCAACTTCCAGAAGTGGTGTCACTGCGCAAACCAGAGAAGCGCGCGCTGTCGTCTGCATGGACAGGAGAGCCTCCACGGAGACTGAACACGAACACGAGGGGAAGGACAGCGCTGTCCACCGGCCGGAGAGTCTGTCGTCTGCGTGGCAGTCCCCTGGCGCGGACGCAGGGCTGGGGGGCGGGCGGGGGCCCCCGGGGGCGCGGACACGGGACGCAACAGTTCCCGGGGGCCGTCCTGCCGCGCCCTGGCGGACAGAGGCCTGTGGTTGGTTACTCATCCTGGTAAACCAAAGGCATTACGGTGATCTCAGAATATTTTTGGTCTCTCTACACAAATTATCGTTATATGGCAGCACTTTTCTAAGCTGGAATCTCAAACCAAAGGCACTTCCATGCTAGAGCGCAGAAGATTCATAAATAGCTAAGTATTTGGTCGTGAATTTCGAAGGCAACTTTAAAAGTACAATTTGCTTTTCATAGTAAACCACAAAGTTGGAAAACCTTCCGTTTTGGTATATACGTTTGAGAGTGCGGTCAAGAACCGACTGCCGTTCAGTTTCCGATTTTCGACCAGGTGGGTCGGTTCCCTAGAGGGCTGGAGAAAATTGGGCTTACAAAAGAGAAATGAGAACCGTTTTTTGTTTTTTTGTTTTTTGTTTTTGTCTTTTTTTTGCCTGTGCGGTTTCCAATACGGGGCCAATCAGTAAATGGACGCGGAGGGCTGGGGAGGACTAGGAAATCACTAAGGCACTGCTTACTGGAACGCTTTGGCAGCTCTGAATTTAAAACTCCCTAAAAAAAGTAACAGTAGTAAGAGAAATGCTTCCAGCTTACAAAAGGGCTCACAGTTCCGAGGCAGCCTTTTGCACTGCACACCCTACACGCAACGTCTCAAAAGATTTAAGGCTTTTCAGAAATGACATGTGCAGGGCTTTGCCACAGAAATATCAACATAAAGAAAGAAGCAATGCAGACATATGCTCTCAATGTCACAGGTGTGAACACCAACACACAGAATTGGTTCTACCCTTCGTCAGGACAGGTGTAGTGTACCAGACAGAGCATATACAAACTTAGACAAATTATATGTACCTGGTTTGTAAAATTGACTGTCATCTCAAGACGATTTAAATAATTTATGGTTGTACAAAAACAGACCGCTAAAGCCACTACAGTATCGAGACCTAAAGAAGACTTGGGTTTAAGCCATCTGGGGGCTTGTAACACCAAGTGCTGGGAACAGGGGCTGCTTTTTGGCTGGTCTGAGTGTGGGACTTTGCTGCTGGGATGCTTAGCAGATAAAAATTGGACTCAGAGTCTGTGGCGGGTGAATTGTCTTCAGGGTAAGCGAAAAGGCTCATCAGCTTTTGTATCTGCTTTGTGGGTGCCTCGCGTAGCTCCCGTCAGACCCGAGGCTCCGTGGGAGAGGCGGCGTTGGCATCGGGGTGATGCCGTGCTCTGGCCGAGGTGGGGGGGGTTCTTAGGTCTCCCTCTGTCCTCTGCTCTGAGCCGTGCACACCTTTGTAGGCATCATTTAGGCATGAGCACCAAAGTGGACCAAACTCCACCGGGAGAGGCCGAGGGTTAAGTGGCAAGGTCCCAGAGCCTCACCTTTACTCTGTCACTAACCAGCTGGGTGACTTTGGGCAAGTCACCTCCCTGCTGGGCCCCAACTTTCTCATCCACTAAATGAAGGAGAATAGATTGTGCTCTCTTTTAGCTCAATAAATAAAGGAAAATCTATCAGCCCTCTTCCAGAACTGGTCCCTCTCTCCTCCATCCTTAAAGGTGCAGCGTTCCAAAGGCTTTTATAAATTCTAAGAACAGCACTGAGTGTAGGGCAGAGGGCAGAGGAAGACCAGAGGAAGTTTACCGAAATGATGAAAGCTTTGACAATGAGTCCCATAAGCTCATGAGAATAATGAACACAGCTGGAACTTCTTTTAAAGCTGGTAAACTTAAGGAATGAAGAGCAAATCACAGAGGCACCTTACACGGGTGAGCTGATTGTGGGGATGATGGTGACCAGCTGTTCCCAAGATCCTCAAAGGATGAAGGAATACTCTGCAGCAGGACAGACTCTGCTGTGAAAGAGGCTCTGAGCGGGAAGAGACCTGGACGTAATGTCATTTGAGTAACATTCCTACCTGCCTCTTAACGAACTGAAACAAGCCTCCTAGGATAGCAAAGGGAAAAAGAAAATCTCAAATATGGTTGTGACCTGTGAGGTCTAGGGCAGTGGTTCTCAACTGGGGCGATATTGTGTTCCGTGGGGCATTTGGCAACATCTGGAGATATTCTGGGTTGTGGCAACAGCAGGGAGGGTGTGAGAGAGGCCAAGGGTGTTGCTATACCTCCTACAATGCACAGGATCGTCTCAGCAGAACAAAGGACTGCTCCCAACCATCAACAGTGTAGACGCTGAGAACGCCTGGCCCAGAGAAGTTTAGACCTTCTGGGATTCCAGAATCTGTCCTGAAGAAGTCCTGATGGTAATTTTAGGTCTTTTGCTAAGATGGAAACGAATGCCAACAGACCAGAGTCCAGTTCTTCCGCTCCTCCCTGTGTGGGCTGGGGAAGATGGGCCTCCAGACTCTAGTAAAAGTATGAGATGTCCCTGACTCAATGCTGGTAGTACAGGGTCACCAGGATATCTGGTATCTGAAAGAAAGCAATAAGGACAGAGGCCTGGAAAGGCTTTTTTATGGTTTGGGAAGCTTTATAGATGAAGGGAAAAGACTGCTATCAAGGATGAAAGACCCAAGACAGATTTGGATTAGGTGCTACAATACAAATCCCACCCCAGCACCTAATTTGGCAGAGACACAGAGAGGGCTAAGGGTTTGGGTAACTGGGATCAGAGGTTAAGAGAGAGAAACAGTCTGCCCTGGAGAAAATTGTAGAGGAACAAGACAAGAAGTAAATTTTTTAAGGCTCTTAGAAATGTTTTGAGAGCAAAAAGCAAACCTCCAGGTTGTTCTTGTAAATACCCCAAACTTAGCTAGGAAGGCATCTGGGGGATGGGGGCATAGCCTGCCTGGGGTATGCCCATCTCTGGAGCCAACAGAACCGCCCTGTAGGGGCTCTTCTTGGGTGTGTTTGTGCTTTGAAAAGTAAATCCCGAGAGCCCTCCCGGCAGCACAGAAGAGCTCCATCCCTGCGTGGGAATGTGAATCAGACCAACTTCTCTCCCGGAAGTTCTGGGATGGCTCTGGCCATAGAAGATCCTTTACACCCCTTCACTGGGTCCTGGCCCTGGGAGGGAGGGGTTTCCCTTGAGGAAAGATGCAGGTGACAGGAGCAAAAGAAACATCCATAGGAGGGGTGACCAAGAGACGTCATTAAGTATGATGACCATGGAAGAAGCTTCAGTGCCTGGGCGGAAGGCCAGATGGAAGGGCAGATGAGTAGGGCAATCCTTCAAAGGCCCACTTAGAATCAGAGAATAAACGTTAGTTTCTTTGCAGAGGGAAGACAGACATCATCCTACCGGCCTATCTGAGGGATGTGTGTTCCAAATGGGAGTTTTGCACTTTCTTCTCTGGTCTTCCCAGGAACCAGTGGCATGAGTTTGGGAGAGGTCAGGCTTGGTCTGGTGTCCTCCTATTTGCCACAAGCCAGCCACACACACCCTAGTGCTCATGACCACCAAACACTCTAATCAATGTGCCAGCAGGGTCAGAGCAGGTAACGGGACAGGGAAAGGGGTAAGTTCCTTGGACGTGAAAGAACAAGGTAATCATTTTCCAGCTTGATGAGAAAGCCTTGGTAGGTTTCACGACTTTACAAAACTTATTCCACGTTCTATCGTGTTAACCCACTCCTGGCAATTATAAAAAATGTCACTTTCCTCCGGGAAGTTGGGGCATATACCCTGTCTCCTTCCCAATGAAGCACTTATGGAAAGAACCCAAGACATGTGGCCATTTCAAACCGACTCTGCCTGGGTGATGCTTTGGAATATTTTGGGTTGGAAAGTTGAATTTCTCCTGGGAAGAGAACCTCCCCAAACAAGTCTGTTTGGAAGAGTCCGAGAGAGCACTGGGCCTCTCAAAGCTCAAACAAGAACTGTGACTTATTGAGAGACATTGAGGAAACAGATGTCCTTAAAGAATATATCTAGATCTATGGACGCAGACTGCGATATACATACATATCAGCACCGAGCAAACTGAGTGACACTGAATAGATGTTCAATAAATAGGTGTTTAATAACTATATATGTATATGTGTGTGGATGTACACACAAACACATAAGTACACATACAGTTATAGCAGGTTAATATGCGTGCTGGTTCACCAGAAATAATTTATCCACAGGCTGGTGAGGATGCTTGCAAGTTTCTGGGGAGCAGAGACGCTAAAACTGATGAGCCTTTTACTTGTTTGGTTGATGAAATTTCTCCCAGCCACAGGATTTTTCTATACTTTGCAGCTCACAGTGCAGTATTCAATGCCAATTTTAAATTTTTGTTATTAAATTTCAGTGGTTCAAACATTTACTCATCTTAGTAAAAAATTTGGTTGTCCATATAAAATATAACTGCACACACAAGACTATAAACATTGTACGTTTAGATTTTCAGTATTTATCTACTTATTGCAAAAAGAGCCATCTTCTTTTTTCATTAAATAATCATCACATTAGTACAATACAATTTTATATTTTTTAAATATACTATATATGTTAAGGATAAGGGGTGAAGTTTTCTTCCTTTGTAATACCTGTTCAAGAGTTTAATGGATTAAGAGATTAGTTTTAACCTTGAGAGAGAGAGAAAAAAAAAGTACAAATTTGTCTCATTAGAATATTTCTACCAAGCATTTAAGGCTATATTTTAACATTTGGTTTCAAAAAGAAAGAAAAGTTTCATTTAAAAAATAATTTAGTGAATTACATTCTTTCATAACTTCCACCCTAATTAGTTACAAAGATAAGTCTAAAGATTCTTAGTTTTGTGTACTAATTTACATTTATATTTAAAGATTAATTTTACTTGTATCTTAAAACAAGAATTTTATGTTGGAAAAAAAAAAAGAACTAAATACATTTGTATAAAGGCTGTAAATGTCCCATGGCAAATGCTCTGTCTCAAATTTTTTTCTACCACAATTAGAAATAGGTCTCTGCAGACAGAGACCCGGGTTCTTAAGGATCACCTTTCCCGAGGAATTGTGGGCCGTGGATCTAAAGAACACGTAGAAACAACTCGATTTCTCTTTTTACAACTGTACCAGAACTTCACAGCTACAATGATAGTAGGAACACATGAAAAAATGACTTCACTCAAACAGGATTTAGAAAAAGTCAGGGTGACCTCAGGGCCAGGGCACCCCCCTGCGTGGTGAGGTTTACAGTCATTCAATAATGGAGAGAGTGTGTGTGTGCGCACATACGTGTGTGTGTATATACAGATATCTATATATATAAATAACCATGTTCAGTCCTTTACAAGCCTGTAAATATGATGCTGTGCTCCATGTTCACTATTTGAAACTTCAAATACACAGGCCATGCAGAGGAGAGTTTCTTGTGTATCCCTGTTTGTTACCACCTGTTAAAAAAAAAAAAGTATATATATGTACATATACACACAGAGAGAGAGAGAGAGAGAGAGAGAGAGAGAGAGAAACCCACACGGATGAACACACCGCCCACCTGTGCCACTAGGACTTGCCTGGAGAGGAACCATCTGAAGCCCAGCAGGTAGACTGCTGGCGATGCCCCAGCCTCCCTCTGCTCCCTCCAGCACAAACTTAGGGTACTTATGGGTCCGACTTGAACCCTATCTGGACTTAGTTACCACGTGTAAGAAATTCCTTAAGGACAGGGTCTCACCCATAATCGGAGCCCACAAGAATTCGTATTTTTTGGGAGGGTCGATTTCGAGAATTCTGTCCCATGCGACAGTCATTTATCCCAGGAATTGCCTCCTAGCTTACTCCTAAGCTCCTACTAGATTTGTTTCACAGCAGCCCAGGACAGACGTGAGCCCCACGAACACCTGGCTCAGCGCTGTTAGCCAGCCGTGCTGGGACTCCGTGAAATACACGCCGCGCAAGGCACTGTGGCAGGGTCACGTCAAGTGACCACTCTTTCAACTTACGCAAGGCTTTTACCTTTTGAAATGAGCTCTGAAATGTTCATGTGCTTCCCCTCTTGGCTCAAGACTGTGGACTCCAGCTCTCTCCTCCTCGTGCCCATGGGCCTAGCCTGCATTATCTTCGGAGGCGGGATCTGACCCAGGGCGCCGTGGCCCCTGCCCACCTCCCAGGGCCATTCTCAGAAGGAACTTTCTAAAAGCAGATCTAGCCCAACTGCCCAACAGCTTCAGTGATACTATTATATGTGGTTTCTAGACAGCTCAGTCTCTTCAAACCCTGGGAATCTGAGGGCCTAGCCCAGTGCGTTGGCATGGGGTGTGGGGGTGTGTTCCCTGCCCTGTCAGGCTGCTTCACTCATTCCGTGTCCCCTACCCTCAAGGCATCCAAGGGTAGGGTCTCTGCCTGAAGAATAAAGATGCACACACTTATCATTTTCCCATCAGAGCACACAGTTCGGTCTGTAAGTACACCTAGATTTGTGTGATTTAAAAAAAAAAAAAAGCCCACGTGAGCTGTCAGTTCCTGAAGAACAGGGACCGTGCTTCCTAGTGACACGCTTGGCACTCCAGTTTTTTTTTTTTCCACCGTTGTTTATACATTTGCTGAATGGATGGCAATCGACAGAACAGCCAACATGTAGTGACTGCTTAGCACGCATCCACTCGGTCTTAAATGCTTCACACACATCATATCATACGTGTTACATGTCTGTGAGCAGGTGCCGTTATCAGCTCCTCTTTGGCAGAGAGGGAGGCCGTGTGTGTGTGTGTGTGTGTGTGTGTGTGTGTGTGTGAGATTAAAGGTTATAGAACTGTCAACTAGGGGATCCCTGGGTGGCTCAGAGGTTTAGCGCCGCCTTCAGCCCAGGGCGTGATCCTGGAGTCCCGGGATCGAGTTCCACATCGGTCTGGCTCCCTGGGGGAAGCCTGCTTCTCTCTGCCTGTGTCTCTGCCTCTCTCTGCGTGTCTCTCATGAATAAATAAATAAAAATCTTTAAAAAAAAAAAAACCTGTCAACTAAGAATCCCAGATCTGATTTCAAAGACCTGTTTCCTAACCATTAAGCCATGTTGCTCTAGACAAATGAATTGGTACAGTAATCAGTTCTCTCCCTCCCCCTCCACCCCTGGGTAATAAAGATTTTATTCAATACCTACCTGCTTTCCTGGTCTTACTTCCTGCCCCTTCCCTCACAAATCAGAGACTCCAAGCATGCAGGCCTTTTGTCCTGGACACCTCCCTCCCTCTCTTCCCATGGGCAGGAAATGCCATGTCCTGCTGCTTTTACCTCCCCAATGGTTCTTGAATCCATCCCCTTCTGCACTGCCAGGGCCCAGAGCAGCACCCAAGCGCCCGGACCCCCCTGCACCAGGGCCCTCCCCACCCCCAGGAGCCGCGCTGGCTCATACTACTCCCAGGGGTACACAGCAGCCACAAAAAACCTGTGAGGAGCAGAACTCTGATAACATCACTCTCTGGCTTAAAAACCCTGGTGGCCTGTATTCAACTTCCAAACTGTAGGGTGAAGAGAAAACCTGCCCTCAAGCCTCCAAGGCCCAGGAGACCCTGCCCCACCTGGCTGTTGCTAGCCGGCCAGCTCGCTGCTCCTTGCTCACACTCTCTCCACGCCAGCCACCCCACCCGATTTCCAGTCTTCCTGCTTGTCTGCCCAGCTGCAGTGCTTTTCTCTACCCTCTCTTCCTAGTGATCTGGCAGAGATGCCTCAACTGTTTCTTCCTGAGGGAAGCCGCCTCTGACCTCCCTCACCAGGTCAAACGCTCTTGTCACACGGTCTCTCGGCACCATGTACCTTCCTCTGCCAGCCACCTGCCACTGTTGGTTTGTCTCCTTTTTGTGATGGCTTGGCAAATACCTGCCTGCCTCAGACGCCTCCACGACGGCTGCCCCACCCCCAGCTAGTTCACACCCCAACACCTGACACTTAAGAACACACTCATGGAATGGCCCTTTTCTTGCTAAATTTGAAAAATACCTGTTTATCCATCAACACCAAGTAAATACCATCTTTTAACATCCCTGGGAATCCCCCCACTTCAATCCAGCCACAGTTATGTAAACTATCCTGTACGTCCAGGTGTCTGTTTCTCAAGAGGACCACAGCCACGTATTGTACAAATGTATTGTAACCATTTATTTACAGGCTTCTTTCCTCATAGCAGGCCAACGTTTACGATGGGATAGGCATTGTGTTTTATCTGTAGTGTTTTCTGGCAGCTAGTCCCATGGTTTAGCTGAATGAATGAAAATATTCTCAACAACCTTCGAGGTGGCGTGCACAGACCCGGGCATTCTGTTTGTAAATGGAGGAAGAAACGGAGTTTACAGACTTTAAATAACTTACCCAAGCCCAGGTCATAAAAATAGAATTGGGTCCTAAACCCCAGTCTTCTGGTTCCATGATCATGAAATATCCTGCGAAGTGTCTTTCCTATTTTTAAGTCTTAATTTATGTCTGTCACTAGCTCTGTGACCTCAGGTAAGCCTACCATCCCTCATCCATAAAATGGGAATAAAGATGATCTCAGAGTTCTGCAGTGAGAATTTCATAACATTTACAGAAGATTTATTAGCACTGTGCCTGGAACCTCTCTGATCAACCTGACCTTCTTGCAAACTCTCTAGGAGAGACTATGTTCTATTTATCTTTCTCCTTTTCCTTTTTTTTTTTTTAAAGTAGGCTCCAGGCCCAACACAGAGCTTGAACTCATGACCCTGAGATCAAACGCCACATGCTCTACCGACTGGGCCAGCCAGGGACTTCCATGTGGCCAAGTCTAATCCTAGACTTCCCGATTAAGAGTCAAAAGAAAAAAAAAATGTTTCTAGAGAGCTGTATGTATGTCTGAATACAACTTCCAAAGGCGACAGGAATACTTGATCTATAATTTAGTTACTGTGGTCCTCAGTCTGTTTGCATATTGTCACTAAGGCCTCACATTTACAGGTTCACTTCAATCTCTGTTATCATCCCGATGAAATCAGAGTCTAGCTCACCAGCCAGTAAGGTCTGGACTTGATCTTTCTGACACAGGCTTTGTAACCCAATACCGAGTAAAATATCTACAACTGTATCCAGCAGCTGCCTACTTCTGAGGAAGAGCTGGAAAGTACTATTTCTCCTTTCATGATCAGTGAGACTTGACCCTCGTAATCCAGGAGTGCTGGTTTAATTTCAGTTCCTCTAAAAGCCAAAATATTATTTCTAGCAGATATTTATTGAGAGCTACTGATTCTTCATAGCAAAGGAATTTCTCTAGTTGCTTACTGATACGTTTTGGAATTAATTTAATGTTCTCTGGACATTTGACTGCTTGAAGTCACATGCTCTGAAGGAGCACTACTGATTTGGTTTCATGGATTTTGTGGCTAACAGATGCCTTAAATTTCTTCCAGGCCTTGTTTTCCTCAGCTATGCTCTGCGAGGTAGGGTTAGGGAATGAGGCATATTCCTTAAAATGCTCAAGCAGACTCAGAACTGGTTTGTAAGAACAGCTAAGACTGCTTGAGGGTGGGCTGGCCATTCACTCAGAGAGTTTGGGTTAATTCCTAAGGCTATGAACTGTCTGTCCCTCCCAAGGGATGAGACACTCATTTTCTGCCCATCTGAGTACAAGAGTCACCTTTGGAACTAGCAAGAAACAGCTGTGTGACAGGTACCTGCCCGCACCCCAAACCGTGAACTGCTCAATTTTCACTAACGACCATTAAAGAACAAGACACTAATACATTTAATACTTATTAAAGAACAGGTTTTCCAAAGTTTCCCCCAGATTGCTAGTTTCTCATGGACACCGCTGAGAATCTGCTGAGAGACTCTCGCGGGAATAAATGAAAAGCACATGCAAAATTGTCTGCCAAGTTTTTGCCCGTCACGTGTCTGGGAACTCTTGGGACTCCCTGCAGCTCATTCAGCTATCCCCTATAGCAGTGGGACTCCATCTCAATGACCCGGGGACCTATAAAAATGAGACAAAAACCGTGATGCTGGGCGGGCCCCACTTTCAGGTATTCTGGTTTTATTTATCTCTGCTGGGGCCCAGGCCCCAGAAATTTCAAAAGCTTCCTGGGTGAATCTGATATGTAGAAGCATTTTAATTTTTAAAGTTTTACTTATTCGGGTTTTTCTACTGGTGTGAGGAAACTGGCTCCCACTGGCTCTTGAGAGTTAAATATGAAGAAATTTCGTAAGCTGGACAACGACTGGTGCCTTGAAGTTGACCTTGGAAGTGTATGTATACCATGGAAATGAGCAAATGCTAATATATCAGGGTGTTGAGGGGAGGTTGAGGGACAGGTTTCTTCTTTTTCTTTTTAAAGTAGCATACCACTGATTGAGAACCCTGATCTCAATGGATCCAAAGATCTTCTGTTCTAAGTACTCTAGTTCTGAATCCTAATAACAGATGAACAAAGCAGGGCTTCAGAAGACTGAATACTTGACCATGATACTGGATATCATCGTTACCCCCTTTTAGCAAAACTTTCCAAGTTTTGTTTTGGCATTTTTCCTTCGGTTAAATCAAAGAATGTTAATTTTTTAAAAAATGAGCCTTATGAAACCCATTACTACGTATTTTATAGGCAGATTTTTGAGGACAACCCTGTTTATATAACCTTACCAGGTCTCCAAATGAAGCCCCTAAGAGAAATCGGTTTTAAAGTTAAATATTAGGGGTCCCTCCTCTACTCCCTGGCATTGTCCTGGGGGTAACTGGAAACTTCTCCCACTGGGACCCTGACTACCACTGCTTTCACTTTCCCTTGAACTGTCCAAGTTTGGACCATACTTTTCAGTCTATTGAGAGTATTTCCTGGGCATGACATTCTCTTTTAATTTGTGTTTCTTGTGGTGCTGAGGGTTTGCCCTTTGCTATTTTAATGTCCGTTATTTCCTAGAAGGCCTTGCAATCCATCGTGAAATGAGTCAAAGATGAACCCACGGACTGTTTTGGTCCCAACTCGCGATCTGCATACTGTGCTGCTGGGACTTCCATGTGGCCGACACAGGAAAGACCTCGGCAACTATAAAAAATATAAATGCCTGGCTTCTATCCTCAGACATCCTGATTTCATTGATCTAGGATGCAGCCTTGGTGCTGGGCTTTTAGAAATTCCTAAGTTTTTTAAAAGTTCTCTGTGCCTTTCTAACATGCAGCTGAATTTTACCCACTTGAATTCCAGTTTTCTCAAGCTTAGAAAAGCTTATTAGCCCCGCCACATGAGACCCTGTCTCGTCTACAGACTCCAGCGCAAACAGAGCCCAAGCTTGCCCTGGCCGCTCCGGATTCAGATGGTGACCGACCACCAGCTCACGCAGCATCCCTACCTGGCCACCTGCCTGTCCCTCCCCACCAGCCCCGGACTGTGTCTGCCACAAGAGGAAAGAGGCAAAACAGTTACCAATAAAATTGTGAAGTTTTCCAAAACACTGTTCATCATATATTTCTCTGGTAAGTGTTTGAGCTTGTGGATGAAGTTTATCATATATTCACACATCGGGGAGCGGTTTATTCGGTACACAAACCGGCCGTTCTCAAACCTTGCATACTCCGTCTGTGAGGGGAAAAAGGAGTTGAGCACATTTACACTTCTGACTTCAAAATACATGAAAAAGCTATTGCTGCCTGCAAAAGCATTTTTCCTTTTTCAACACGAATCATCTGCTAAGTGCTGTTCTATTTACATAATTAAAAAAAGAATCCCAATGCCAAACTTAATGCCATGCTCAGCAATCCATTATTTTTCTGCAAACGAAAAAAGTGGAAACAGGATAGCTATAAAGAAGGGTTGTCTAGGTCAGAAAGAAATATAATCACCTACTTAGTGATTTTCTGCCTGGAAATCTGGGAGAGCGGGCCCAGTCAACTACAATTCTTCAAGGAGCCCAGAGAAAATCCTCCTCTGCTGTTAATACAGGCCTCACAGGCCAACGACCAAGGCAGCTAATTTCTCTATCTCAGGAAAAACAACTTCACAATGATCACGAGCTCCTGACTGGGAGTTATTTATGTTTTTAATAAACACGGAAAAGAAAGAAAATACTGGTATTGAAGATTCCCCAGAAGCACTCAGAAATAACACACCCCCTAGGTAGCCTTGGATCAAAGAGTACGAATTAAAAAGGAAATTACAAACTATCTCAAGAGTAATGAAAAGGAAAATACTTGACATGAAAATTAGGGGACACAACGAAGCTATACTTGGAGGAAACTTAACAAAGCAGTTTCATTGAGTTCATCATGAAAGATGAACAATTACAGAACCAACCACGTCTTAATTTTTTTTTTAAACCCACAAAATAAACCCAAGTTACAAAGAAACCAAAAGAAACCAGGAATAGGAAATTAATAAAGATAAAAGCTCAAATCGATGTTAACAGAAATAAAAAATGTGGACTAAATAAATTTAAAAACTGGTTTTTTAAAAAGTCAAAACAAAATCAAGCCTTCACAAGCTTAAGAGAGAAAAAAGACAAAACCACAATTACAGTAGAAACTGGGAGATTTGTAAAAGGTTACTTCATATAACTCCAAGGCAAAAAAAGACAAGAAAAAGTCTGATTCCCCAGCAAAATATGAATTACTAATACTGAACCATGAAGGAGAAAACTTGACAAGGTCCATTACTGTGGAAATGGCCAAAAAATTTTTCAGAGACTCATCATGGAGAAAGGTACAAAGACCAAACAGTTTCATCGCTGAGTTTTATCCAACTCTTAAAGAACAATTATTCTCTCTGTGTTACACAAACTAGGCCAGACCGCAGGAAAAGGCAGGTGTCCCAATTCCTTTTATGAAATTGATGGATATAAAGAAATTAAAAAAGGGACAGACTAGTCACTTAAGAGATGCAAAGATCTCATGTCGACTAGTAAAGAGAATATATCAGTGAGTTCAAAGTAGGACTTTCCTCAGGAATGCTGTAGTGGCTCCTGTATAGGACACATTGAACTCATGTCCATAAATTGGAGGAAAATCATACTAAAAGATGCTGAAAAGGCATTTGATAAAATATTGCAGGGTTGCTAATAAAAATCCTAAGGACAACAGGAATAGAAAGAAAGCAGTTAAATATAAAATAAAGATTATTTATAAAATCCAACAGTAAATAAAATCCAGAATGGCAAAACACCAAAACCATCTCTATGGACAGCGGTAACTACACAGGGATACTCACCATCCTACTTCTTTTTATGACAGTGATGGAGGTTTTAACAAACGGAAAGAAGGAGAAAATAATCATAATAGGAAAAGTGGCATAAACATTGGAAAAGAAGAGATAAAGTCTTCTCTTTTTGCTGCTATGACTATATATATAGAAAAATCCAAGAATCTAGGGGAAAAAACTAGAGATAAGATGGCCAGATAAAACATATATAAGCAAAAACCAAGAGTGTTTCTCTATTCTAGTAATTAAGATCTAGAAATTGGAACTGCATTAATAAATTACATAATATTTAGAAATATATTTAACAAAAAGGGCATAACCCTGTATGTGAAAACTATAAAATCTTATTAAGATAAATGAGATGGAAATGCAAATAGGTTCTCGATTGGAAAGATTCAATATTGGTAAGGTATCAATTTATCCCAGAATAAAATCTAAAGTTAGTAGAATTATGATTAGATTGATCAAGCAAGGTTTTTGGTTTTCTTTACTTTTTTTTTTCTTTTTATAGTGATTTCATTTTTTTGGGAGAATAAATGCTGGTCACCAGCCTAGAAAATATATGGAAAAGAAGAATGGCCAGATTGACTTGCATCAGGAGACGTAAGAATGTACCATAAAGCCACTGTAATCAAATCAACGTGGTCCTGGGACATGCACAGATAAAGCAGAGGGTGGAATCAAAGAGACTCCAGAAATGGCTCCCAGGACAGGTGGTAACTTAAAGGGGACAGATCTCAGATCTACTCAGAGGGAAAAGGATGAATCATTTAATAAATGGTTCTGACACCAACGCCTGTGTATTTGGAAGACGACAGAAGCAGACTCCCATTTCACACCAAATGCAGAAATACATTCTAAGTGAATTAAAAGCTTAATTATAAAACGCCACCTGCCACACTCACACTACCTTCTCCATGAAAATTCCTGGGGCTTTATCAATCATAGACAACCTTTTCCTGCTTCCTGAACTGACAGAAATCTCTGGCTGTGTTGTTGGAGGACCCAATGAAAAAAAAGAGTTTTTGGAATCTGGGAAACTGAGTAACTCGTCTGGTTCATTTTGTCCAGGCAGGACACGCATTGAGCTGGCTCCCTTCCTCCCTCATCCATTGAGGTCCTCTGCTGGTGTCACCATTCCACTCGCCCCAGGGCTGGCTCCTGCTCCCCAAATTTAACCCCTTGCTCCTGTGCTGCTATTCCCTCTCCACATCTAATTTTCCAAACCCGTAGCTTTCATGATCTATAATGCTTAGGGTTCCTGGTAAGTATTCTCAGTCTTTATCTGTCTTCCAAATTCTTATCTTGCATCTAGAATCATCCCGACTGTGGGCTCTTCAAGACTTTACTTTCTTGTCTCCGCCGGTGGCAGCACTGTCCTCACAAACACACAACATGGGACCTCTGACTCTTCGTCCTCATGAACTTTTAAAAAATATCCAGTGAGTTCCTAAGTTCTGCTCAAATGTCTTACCTAGATTCCCACTGCTACAGTTTACTGAAGCTCAGGAGACCTAGGCTCCCCTCAATCCTCTAGCCAATTCGCTTCCATCCTCTCTGGCTAGTGTAACCTCCTCCACAGTGTCCTCAGGACGCCTGTCCTGTGCTTGGGAGGCTACCAGGGGCTGCAGCATCCAGGATCCTTACTGTTCAGCTCGAAGTCTTACCAAACCCATACGCTGGCCCCTGCCCTCCTTCCCAGCACATGCTTACTCTCCTGTCTCCTGCCTTGGCACAAAGTCTGCCACAGTCAAACTGGGCTCTGGGACCTGTGGCTCCAGGACCACCGTGAACAAAAGCTACTCACTGAACATGGATTGGCTGGCTAATGGGAGAAAACACTGGAAAATTCGACTTTATGTGGAATGTCAACTGCAAACTGTATTTATTTATACAAAGCAATCCACCTGTTTTTCTTTCAGGGGGTTAAAAAAAAAAAAAAACATACATTTTTGAAAGGGAGGGAGGGAGGAAATATAAAAACTACAAATAGGTATTTGATCCCAGTATGTGCTGTGCTATAATCTGTCTCAAAGAATTAAAGGAATGGAAATACAAAAGCGCCACCACTCGGGGTGTCAGGGTTTTAGAAGGCAGGTGCTAACCAGATGAATTCCATCTTGGCTGTTATCTACAACGCCTGCAAGTGCTCTTGGACTTGGGGGTAGGAAGGGCCCCATCTGCTGGGTGGCAGGGCCTGTATGGACTGACTTCCACACCAGGGCACCCCCACGAGACCCCGGCGGGTTGGATGGGGCAGGCCGCACAAGGCAGGGGGCCACAGTCAGGGAGGGTTGGCCTGGGGCTTCCTCTCTGCCTTCCTCCACTTGCTTTCAAATCATTTGCTCTTGTTACAAAGTAATACGAGAAAGAGCTGGGAGAGATGGGGAGAGGGAGGAGATGCCAAGAAAGTAAAACTCTCTGCTCCAGTGAAAGTTGAAAGGAAGGCGACAGTCTGCCCTCAGGTGAAGATTCCGGCGCACAGACGCCTACTTACCTCTACTTTTTCTACTACTTGCTTCCCAAAGGAGCACACTTTGGTGGAACAGGTGACGGTCATGTTTTCAGAGCTCTCGTACTGACTCGTTACACCATAAAAAGCCCCGGCATCATCCTGAATACTGCAGTTCAGGTCAGCCTGTTGGAAAAGAAACGGAAGTGGGGGTTATCATCTCATGGCCGGAGTCATGGCAGGTGTGGCCTGGGGAGGCAGTGAGGTGATGCTCGTCTCAAAGCAAGTTCCGTGGCCCACTGGTTGTTGCTTGAAGAGTGCGCTAACTCCAGCTGTCTTCCCTTGAAATGACAACCCTACACACATCTATTTCAATTTGCTTTCTGTGTTCAGTACACAAGAATACCGTACCCTTGTTATAAAAGATCCATGAGGTCTCTGAAATGTGTGCAGAAAGCAGTGTGTGAGCAGGGTTCACAGTCACTAATCTGTAGATATATTTAAAGATTTGTTTATTTGAGAGAGACTGAGAGTGTGGAGGGAGGGGCAGAGGGAGAGGGAGAGAATCCTTAAGCAGGTGCCCCACTGAGCACAGAGCCAGATGCGGGGCTCGATCCCAGGACCCTGAGATCACAACCTGAGTGGACATCGAGAGTCCGTCGCTTAAGCCACCCAGGCACCCTAATACATAGATATATTTAAAAGAACAGGAGATCTATAGCTGACTGGCCATTTGTTATATATGCAAAAACAGAAACTTCATTACAAATTACAGCATCCAAAGGCAAATGGTTCCTAGGAAAGACTGGCTTAGAAACCTGCTAAATAAAGAATAATTCCCACTCATTTAAGGTATTTCATGATTACCTACTATGTGAGGTTCATGCTAGACACTATTTAGGACTACAAACAGGAGTTATATACATAAAATAGCTATTGTAGAGATAGAAATAGTACCAGCAAAGGTGCTCAGAGTCTACACAATGGAAGGCATGACTTTCAGCCAAGGGAATTACTTACGGGATGGTTATGATGAGCAGAGATGGGCTGAAGGGACACTGGGGGCAGAAGGGATCTAAAAAAAGGGTGTGGCGTGCAGGCTACAGGAAATGGGGACCCTCTGAAAGTTCTGGCACATAGTGGTTTTGTGATCAGAACTATTTCTGGGATAGACGTCTCAGTGTGGGATAGTGTCCACTGCAGAGGGAGGCTGGGAGGCCACGGCAATGGCTGGGCCACCGATGGAGGGCTCCCTCCCCTCCAATACCTACCAACTGGCTATGGCACACACCAGACACTGGGCATGGAGCTGGGGGTCAGAGTGAGGCAGACCTGGGCCAGTCCCTGCTGCCACGGGCTCTCAATTTAGTAGGAAGGGCACCACCATGGGGATGAGCGCTCCTGAAAGAGGCACAGAGGGCCACGAGAACCAACGCCAGGGTCAGGGAAGCTTCCAAGGATGATGCAGCTCAGATCCAACAGAAGGAGAGCCAGCCTAGGCAGGTGAACACGCCCTGAGAGAGTGGGTAAAATGTGCACAGAACCAGAAACAAGGCTAAGGAACGGCTGGGCTAAAGGGAGCAAGGGCAGGAGGGTGGCAGGAGAGGTGGGCGGGTTTCGGTCTTAAATTCTCAAACCAAGGGACACGGGAGATGTACGTGCACAGGCGGGCCCCAGTGACAGGTTACGGATGCACCTGCGCTCCTACAGGGCCCCCTGAGCGCAGCGTGGAGACGACTCTGGCTGAGTGAGAGCACAGGCACGGATAGGGCCGGGGGAGGTCGAAGTGGTCCACGCAAGGGATGGATGGTGGATCCGCACCGCTGTGGGGTCTGGGGACACACGGGTGGACCTGACACCCGGTCGAGACCCAGTCTGTGAGGTTTGGCACATTGTGGCTAGCTAACTGTAACACCCTGACCGCACTAACCATTAAGAAGACCTGAGTCATCCCCCATAGGTTTTTAATAAGGATCTGCACTTGAATTTCCTTCTTGAACTGAGGACCAAGAAAATGTCCCTTTCCTTAGGCAAAACTTATTTTCTGGCTTCAAATGAAAAGAACCAGATGCTTTACATCCCCCCTCCTCCTTTTTTGTTACATGCCAAGAAATTCAAAGCTAAATTCGGAGCTCAACTTGAGTAATTACCTATCCCAGGTAGTTCTCATAGCTACTAACCGCCAGCGTACGGCTCCTTTTACGGGATTACAATCTGCTTTTACTTGTACTTGTCCAGTTTTATATTACTCATAAATTTAGTAACACTCTTTCACATTTTGCTTTTGGGAATTATATAGGGTGCAAACTGTAAATAAATAAAAATACCCAGGTGTACATTTTTCTCACATTCAAAGGTTTGATGTTGGCTCTGAGAAAGGATAGCGAGAAAGGATGATGTCTGAACCTGACTGCAATCTGCCCTGGAGCTCCCAGGGGCTGCTGAGCTCCAGCCGCCAGGACAACGTTACCAACGTGTCCAAGGCACACACGGGAGCTCCGAGCTGGGATTCCATCTAGCTTTCCAGGGCAGCTGCCACTTGACCCGCACTAAAAGTGGGCCTTCAAGGGAGTGTGTGGAACAGTCGGTTAAGCACCTGACTCTTGGTTTTGGCTCAGGTGGTGATCTCAGGGTCGTAGGATTGTGCCCTGCATCAGCTCCACGCTCAGTGTGAAGTCTACTTAAGATTCTCTCTCCCTCTTCTTTTGCACCTCCCCTCCCCATTTCTCTCTCAAATAAATAAACCTCAGGGGGAAAAAAAAAAGCAGGGACGCCTGAGTGGCTCAGTGGTTGGGCACCTGTCTTCAGCACTTCAGGTCAGGTCATGATTCCCAGGGTCCTGGGAATCAGCTCAGGTACTTTTCAGTGGTGACATTTATGCTTTCACAATTATGGTACAGTTTGTGCCGAAAAGTTTTAGTTTTTTTTTCTCAAAAAAAACTTTTAAAAACACATGTGGTAAGTAAAAAAAAAAAAAAAAAGGTCAAACTGGAATAGACATTTTATTTCTATCCCTAATCTTGCCAACCTCCCTACTGGTGTCCCGTGTTACTTGTTTCTCAAGTGTCCTTTTGGAGATAGCTAGCACTCAGATACACAAGCATACACATCTGCTTTTGTGTGTGTGTGTGCACAAAAAATGGTGCTCTTTGAAACTTTGTTGAAAATATTAAAATAGAGAGCTACATCCTAGGACTCATACATTACTGATATGAAATACCATTTTAGGAATAACAGCCATTTTAAAACCTGAGCAGCCCCACATTTCAGTGGCTACATACTATTCCATTCCACAGATGCACCCTAATAATTACTAACTGCTCTACTGATGGACACTTCGGTGCCCCCCAACATGGATGCAATCATAAGTGCAGGTACAGCAGGTGCCAACAGAAATTACTTTTACTTTCCTTTCTTTCAACTTAAAAAAGTTTCCAACATTGAAAGGGGTTTGATGAACTATAAATACACGGATAGTGAATACAAATACTCATTATTTTTGACACAATCAAGTTGTTTTGTAAGACTGGTGAACAGTCAAAAGCAGTCTGGTGTTTTTGGTGTGAGTGGAGCGGGAAGGAGCACAGGGTTGGAGACGTGGGTCAACGGCAGAGGCAACCAAACAGCTTATTTCTTTTAAATTACCAACCTCCACCCATGTCACAGATACCACCAGGCGGAAGGCTGCTTTAGAACAGCAGGCACCTCAGCCCCCCAGGCACAATGCTTTTTCTGCCCTTTTTTCAAATGCTCCACATTTGACTTTATGCACTTCAAAGGCATTAACAACGTAGGCTAATTTGGACACTTAATAGCTGAAGCAAGCACAGAAGTAAACACACTACATAATCAGTCCCTATACACAATTTAAAAATGTTAACAAAGTTCAGAATGGCATTTGCCCCAATGTGATGTGAGCAAAATTGCTGGAAATGCCCACAGCCTCCACGTGCGCACCTCTGAGTTTCCACGCCTAAGCAGCGCCGGTCAAAGCTGCTGTCCCACTGCAGCGGCACGCTGTGTAGACATGACTACACTGGATTCGTTTTTAAGACCCTCTTTTGTCTATTTGACAAAATTATTTGCAGTAATAATCAGCACTCTGTTGCACTGTTTTAGACTTTAACCACACACACACACACACACTCCTCAAGCAGTAACAGAATGACAATTGAAGTAACTCAAGTTCTGTTTTCCTGTCTTCGTAAGGGCTGTGCTCTCATGGCTCATTTCCTAACCTACTGTATAACCGCAGGAAGCAGCAGGACTGCAGGGCTGCAGCTCACATGGCTCTAGGCACGGACACAAGGCTGAGTCCACGTGTGTTATTAGAGTAACACAATAGTTACTAGAAGTGTGCTAAATTGAAGCACATATACATATATATATATATATATACACACACAAAAATAAAGTATGTGCATGTATGAATAAAAAACACTAACTTCAATCATTTAGGACTTAGGCTACAAAAGAAAAAAATCTTTTTAGGAGTGTTTTATCAATGGCATTGTTTAGGCCCATGCGCACATGGTGAGAATAAAAGCGAGAATGATTTTCAGATGGGTTTTGCCACTAACCTTCTCTAAGACCATGGACGTCCTTACTGCCGGCACCTGGGCAGACCATCCCCACCCTCTGACCTTTGGCTCACCACTGTCCCTTAGAATTCTCCCAAATAATTTGTTAGTTTTATTTATTTATTTATTTATTTATTTATTTATTTATTTATTTATTTATTTAATTTTTATTTATTTATGATAGTCACAGAGAGCTCTAGAGAGGAGAGAGAGAGAGGCAGAGACACAGGCAGAGGGAGAAGCAGGCTCCATGCACCGGGAGCCCGATGTGGGATTCGATCCCGGGTCTCCAGGATCACGCCCTGGGCCAAAGGCAGGCGCCAAACTGCTGTGCCACCCAGGGATCCCCTTAGTTAGTTTTAATTGGGAATGGACGACCTGTAGTTTTAACGACAGGAAGTATCAAAAATGAGGCTATTAAAATATACACGTTATGAAAACCTGCTCAGAAATTAGGCCACCAAGTTATGAGTTCTAAAGTTATGGAAGTTAACTGTTTTGTTTTTGTTTTTTTTTTTTTTACATAAAATCAAAGCCCGACATACGTTCAGAGAAATGCCCAGATCACAGGTTTACAACTCAATTAGTTTTCATACAGCAAACACACCATGTAACCAGCACCCAGGTGAAGAAACAGAAGCCCTCTCACCCATGCTCTCTTCCAGTAATCAGCCCCATAACTCCCAGGGGTGATCTAGAGGCTAAAACACTGTATTTTAGTTCTGTCTGGTGGTTTGAACTTCAAATGGAATCACAGAGTGTGGACTCTGTGTTTAGTTCCATATGCTCAGCACTATAGTGTGTAAGATGCATTCAGGGCTGTATGTAAGCTCATTCACCCTTGTCTGTACAGAGTATTCCACTGAATGAAAAAAATACCACGATCTATGCAGTCTACTACTGATGGGCACTGGCGATGTTTCCAAATGGGACTGATCATGAAGAGTGCTACTCAGTAGGGGTGCCTGGGTGTCAGTTGGGCTTCTGACTCTTGGTTTTGGCTCAAATCATGATCTCAAGGTTGTGAGATCGAGCCCCACATCAGGCTCCATGCTGAGCACAGAGGCTACTTAAGATTCTCTCTCCCTCCCCACCAGCCCCTCTCCCACTCCCCAAAAAAGTGTTACTCTGTACACCCTTGCATATATTTTTGATGAACATATGTATGCATTTCTGTTGGGTGGAAGTTCCCCAGGAGTGGAACCACTGGGTCACGAGGACCATGCACATTTTAGCTTCCATATAGATAAGAGGGATAGATGGTTTCATTATTATCTTCCTTTTTTTTTTTTTTAACATTTGAGAAAACTTTAATTATTAGTATAAATTTAACAGGTTGGCTTTTAAAAGGCTTCTCAACTAACAGTAAACAACCCATTTGCTATTACAACTGCTCTGCAATTACTCTTGAACATGGAAAATAATCATGTAGCCATCCAACCATATCACAGCTGTTCTTCAGGAATTTTCTAGGAGGAGGTATTGATGTGAAAGATAATCATCTGTCAGCTGAGGATGTTACGATTACCTCCAGAAGGAAATGCATTCTCTGAGCTCCTATGGAGCAAAGGTAATATCAAAGACAGAATTTCTAGCATCGAATCAACAACAAAGGAGGCAAACTCTGTGATGAGCCTTAGATTTGCACTGAGTTCATTACCCACCCTCTTGACTCCTTTTTCCCAATTGAAAACTCAGGGCAAACCTATTTCATACAGTTCTGAAGACAAGCAAATAAAGAATGTGCTGGTATCAGAGATACGATTTCTGCCCACATCAGCTTTTCTCTGACCACAGGATAGTTTCTAAAAGCAAATTAACATTAAAAAATCCGAGAAATGGTGAAAACCCAGCAAACTTATCTTCCCAACAAATCCTAAATTCAAACCATGTCCTATCCTTTCCTTTGAGGTCAAGTCAGCTTAAAATGGTTATGGGCCAGGATCTGGAGTTAAACACGCACACGTGTGCGCACACAACAAGTGTGGCTGGGGAGGGGAATTCTAAACAGGCCCTTCTAAGGAGTCTTGCCCATTTTGCTTTAGAACCTAGAGATCCTATATACGAACTGGGTTTAGAGACCAATTCTTTCTCCTACTACCAAATGCAGGAATCCCTTCTACAGTATGCTGACCTGTGCTGCCTTCGGGCTAAATATCTTTAGGTACAGGAAAATCACTGCTTTAAGAAAATACCATGTGCTAGGCAGACTTGTTAGCTCTTTTTCCTGACATATTAGTTTTCTACTGCTGCTTAACGAATGACCACAAACTAAGTGGCTTAAACCAACACATTTGGGGCACCTGGGTGGCTCAGAGGTTAAGCATCTGCCGTTGCCTAGGTTGTGATCCTGGGGTCCTGGGATCGAGTCCCACATCGGGCTCCCCACAGGGAGCCTGCTTCTCTCTCTGTCTGTGTCTCTGCCTCTCACTGCGTGTCTCTCATGAATAAATAAAAATAAAATCTTAAAATAACCCCCAAACCACAATTTATGATCTTATACTTCTACAGGACACACTTTGACATTGGTCTCCCCAGGGTAAGCTCAGGGTGTGGGCAGCGCTGTGAGCCTCTCCAGAGCTTTTGGGGTGAGGGTGGATCTGCTTTCCTTGCTTCTTCCAGCAGTGGTCTGGAGGCCACCCACGTTCCTTGTCTCTGGGCCCGGCCCCCCATTTTCAGAGCCTGTAAAAGCAGGCGGTGTCCTTCTCTGGCAGCTGCCATCTTTCCCTGGCCCTCCTCTTCTACTTCTAAGGAACCTGGTGATTACCCTGGGTCCACTCAGATAATCCAAGATACTCTCCCTAGCTGCTGATAAGCAACCCGATGCCCCTTTGTGTGCAATGCAATATATTCACAGATCCCATGGCTAAGGTCTTGGAGGTGACTCAGCTACCACACACCTCAAGTTGCAACTGGCTCCCCTGTGACTTGCCCTGAGAGCTCTGCCTCCTGGAATCACGCAGGCCCGAGAACACCTCTGTTGGACAGTTACGCAGTTTTCATGTTTCCTCCTTGCTCTTACCTGTCCTTTCCCCTTCTCACCGACAAGGTTCTTCAGGCCCTGTCTGCTTCCCTGGATTCAAGTTCTACGTTTATCTTTTAAAACCCCATCCTGGGATGCCTGGGTGGCTCAGTGGTTGAGCATCTGCCTTTGACTCAGGGCATGATCCTGGAGTTCCGGGATCGAGTCCCACATCGGGCTCCTTGCATGGAGCCTGCTTCTCCCTCTGGTTCTCATGAATGAATAAATAAAATAAATAAATAAACCCCATCTTGATTTCGGATCTCCCTTCCAGCTAATCCAGATATTTGAGAAATCTGACTTTTCCTCTGTACTTACTGTATCCCAGCCATCTGACCGACAGCATGGAGAGTGGTGACTTCTTGGGGTCTCTATCACCTACAGAGAAGACTTGCTTCAAGAAGCCACCAGGGTGATGGGAAGAGATAATGCAGAGGAGACCTAACTGGCAGCCTTTAGCAACAGAACCACCGCTCCTAGTAACTCGGGGAATCCTCGCACCCCAGAACAGATATGGACAGAGCCTCAAGTTACATGGACATAGATGTGACCTCATATAAATGGGGTTCCTAATTCATTATCAAAACCAGTCTCCACAGAGCCAGTCTGAGCTGAGCCTCAGTGCACAAGGATCCAGCATGCAGGACAGCTACAACGATGGCTTTTCCCAAAGAGTAAAATCAGCACTTCTTCTAATCTGTGAGCTTACGATCTGTCTTAAGCTTTGAGTCTAACAGCTCAACAAGCACCAAATTGCCATCTTTCCCACAAAGAGATGATTAGAGAGGTTACAGAATTCTGGAAATTAAAAAAAAAAGGCAATTGTTAATAAATGTGTATTGAATCAATTAAGAACTTCAGAGTCTGCTGGTTGGCAAGTCCTGCAAAGCGATACGAGGTCAAAGTAGAAGCAGGTCACAGTGCCGGGCAGACAAAGCTGACTGCATCAGACAGCAAAGAAACAAGAACGACAAAAAAAGGAAGCCTCACACTTTCCCGAAACTTTCTCTTAAATAAACATCCTCGTCTCATACTCCTCAAATGCAGCCGAAACACTTAAGTCACCAGACAGTTCTCTGGATTTGTGTCTCATTACCTCTCATTCCGCTAGCCCGTTTATTCACGTGTCTGTTCTACTGTTTATGTTTCTGAAATTTGAAATAAAAAAGCAAGATACTTCAAAGATATGATCCTTCCCATTTTATGAGTGAGGGAAAATGAGGCTGAGCCCTGTTAAGTAGGATGCAGAGTCCTCGAAGGGGAGGGCTGGGCCAGGGGGCCACGGGTGCAGAGCCCAGGGCTCTGGAAACCTGGCTCCAGGTGGCTGAAGGACCAGGAGATGAACACTAGAGCTGCCAAGTGGAGACCCAAGGGCACAGCTCACCCAGGAGTGGCGCTAGGCTGCTTCGGAGGGAAGAATCCTGCTGGGGGGACAGGGAGGAAGCAGGGGAGGGGGCAGGGGCACCAGGTTAGGGAAAGAGGCGGCAGCTGGTCACTCCCTTCCCACCCAGACCCCCCCTTCCACTCCCCAGGGCTTGGAAGAACTGGGTGGGAATGGCTCCGTTGCAAAAATGAAAACATCAAGAGGACTGTCCCCTCATAAGAGACAGTCCTAATAGGCACTGATGGATGCAAGGAGACGCTGGCATTTTCAAACCGCCACTTTGAACCTCTCCTCTTCATCCTCTCTGAGCCATGATCAAAGGCCCAAGATTTCAAATTGTGAAGCAATTTTTTCCAATGGCAGCATCTGGCTCCTTGGCAGGCGGCACTGGGAGCCGGGCCCTGCAGTGGGCGGCTGGCCAGGCCTGCCACATGGCCAGGCTCGGCCAGGCAGGGCACCACGTGGGCCTGCAGCTGCTCCCGCAGGCGCCAAAGGACAATCGCTCTGCACTGGGCAATAAGCCGGCGGGCAGAAGTAGCCTAGGAGGCAGTGCTGGGGGGGCCCCCCTGGTTGTGGGGGGGGGAGGGCAGGCGTGAGGATGCAGGCTGCTCTCAAACCCTCCGGCCTGACTCATTTGCATGCATCTGCCCCCTGGCCCACCCCCTTGGCATCAGTGGATTGAGTTGGGGGATCGCTGGGATGACCCTGGGACACCTCCCCAACAAGGCAACCTGCACTGGGGGAGAGTGATGAAGCTGACCTCGGGGAAGCAAGTCTTTAAAACGTTCCCCTCAGACCATTGCACCCTTGCCCAACACAACGGGACAGCAGCTGTAGGGTTCCTGCCACAGCTGTTTTAAATAAGAATAATAGGAATAAACTCAGCCTGGCTCTTCAAGTTACTTTCCACTAATTATGGCATATATTTACATCTACAAAATAGAAGATTTAAAAAAACACCACCAAGAGCCCCTTTATTGTGCAGATTGGCACCCCTATTTGAATTTCATAAACATTTAGTACTTCAAAGAATCTTAAAAGCTTGCTTTAATTACAATATGCACTGCTTGAAAGGCTGGCTGTTTGCATTGCAAATTCCTACAAATACCAGCATTCATTTAAAAAAAATTCAATTAATATCACCCACACAACTTCAGGTAACTGCCACTGGTGACTTCACACAGTAGCTGGGATGAAAGAGCCAAGGTCTCAGCTCCAAGTACAAAGCAGCTGCATAGGGCAGTTCTTGCCAATGGAGGCGGTTAATGAGTCCTGGGCTCCCAGCTGAGCTAGCCCTGCACACATCACATTCTTCAGGTGTGTGAACACTGGCCAGAGACCACCCTTTCCAAGATGGAAAAAGGACCTTTTTCTGGTCTGGAGTTTTTGTGCAAAAAAGAGTCCTTTATGGAATGACAACAAATCAATTAACAAGCGTAGAGTTGCCAAATAAAATACAAGACACCCAGTTACATTTGATTTTTAGGTAAGAAACTTTTTTATTATCTGTGTCTGAAAGACTGCACGGGACACATGTGCACTTAAGTGTATGTTGTTTACCTGAAATTAAAATGTGACTGGGTGACTGTATTTTTATTTGCTAAATCTGGCACCTCTACTGGCAAGTCATGTTTACCAAAAAGAATAATAAAAATTGGGACTTACTCTTAAATCTCATTGCTGTAAAAAGACATTTTCTGTTCACGATATTTTAAGTAAGAAAAACATTAAATCTCACAACTGACAGCCCACTGACAAGTCCTTGAGACAGGCAGAGTGATCTTCCTCTAGAAATTTAAATGCCTTGAGGATAATAGTTTGCTAAGGGCAAAAGCAATCTTGGCTTAATGTTATCCTGACCTCCAGGATCCTATAAACCTACTTTAACACGTAAAAATTCCTTTGGGAAGTTCCCATATCTCTACCCCACCCCCACCCCCCAAGCTATATGTTAGCAATCATCCTCAAGCATATGGCCCACTGATATACATTTGAAGGGCCTCATGGCTAAGGCCCAACAGCTAGCCCTCAAGGTCCTGCAAACCTTGCTTCCAAATTTCCTTAGAGATTTTGACTATCCCC
Source organism: Canis aureus (assembly GCF_053574225.1). Lineage (NCBI taxonomy): Eukaryota > Metazoa > Chordata > Mammalia > Carnivora > Canidae > Canis > Canis aureus. The sequence goes on from NC_135633.1 coordinate 14,960,557, forward strand.
AACCCCTTTGCAACTTGAAAGGTTCTAATTGGCCACCCCCTCATAACCTCAATGCGATTCTTTCTGCCCACAGGTACTACCTCCGTGATTTAAGAGAGCCACCCTACTTGGGGTGCCTGGGTGGCTCAGTCAGTTTGGTGTCTGACTCTTGGTTTCAGCTCAGGTCATGATCTCAGGGTCATGGGATCGAGCCTCACATCAGGCTTCATGCTCAGCAAGGAGTCTGCTTGAGATTCTCTCACTCTTCCTCTGCCCCTCCTCCTGCTCATGCTGTCTCTTTCTCTCTCTCAAATAAATGAGATCTTAAACAAAAACAAAACTGAGTATGTCTCAAGGATTCTTTCTTGACTGTTCACTCTGAACCCCAACATTTTCACATCAGAATATAATTCTTTTTAGTAAAATCAAATAATGTACAATGTTTGTAGATGCATGTAAAAACTCCAGAAGGATACATGGCTGTGGGGAAACCTCACTTTTTCTTTTATGGTCTTTTGATCTCCTTGGACTAGTTATAATAAGCTTATATTGCTTTTGTAATGTAAAAAGTAAATTAAAATAGGGTGGGAGGTTGGATGTACTCTGGATCTCCACTTGCACAGTGGGGAGGGATTTCATATATCACCAAGGGCCTGGGTCTCATTTTAGACAATTGACCAAGACCCCTGAGAGGTTTATGACTATGTCCAAATAAGTCACTTATTTCTTACAAAACCAGGTCTGGAGATGAGAACACCGTGACACTGACACCTTAGTTCTTTCCTTCTCGGGTTTTTTTTGAGGTACAGTTGCAGAGAAGCTAATTGTGCCACCATCAACAGGGCAAATACTGGGGTGTGCAAATGCATCATGCGTTTGCCTGCCCCTGGACCCTCTGGTTAGCAGTAGCTCTTGGGAGGACAGGGGCTTAGCATCTCAGCCTGTAACCTTGGGGTGTGGAGTTCAACATCCTCGTGCAGGAAAGGATGGACTCCTGAGCTGGGCTGTGTGAGCAACCACTTAAGCCAGATGACCCAGGTCAGAAAGCATTAGAGGAACAGCTCTCAGACGGGATCTCGCAAGAGGTTAAGGAACTTCTAATTTACTTTCTGCCTAGATGTCTTTAAGTGTTCAAGTTAAAAAAAAAAAAAAAAAGTATCCATAGTGACTGAGGTTAAGGGATTGGGGGAAAAGCAGAGCGAGCTTCTGCTCCTACTTTCTAGGCTGTCCTATTCTGCCTTATATTTTCAGGTGGATTCAGGAAGTCTTTTAAGTAGAGGAATGGCAACAGAGATCAAGGTTTCCGCCTCATCTCTCGTTGTTCTCCAAGTTCTAGAAGACCTTCAATGCCTCCCAGTAGGATTCCTTGTCTCTGAACAAAAGTCTACGTCCCCTGAACTCCTTCCCACTCCCCTTCCACTGACCAAATTCTTTTAAGATTCTGCTCAAATACTATGTCTTTGTAAGGCCTCTGGAATGTTCGCAGGCAAAAAGGGTTCCTTCTACCTCTGTGCTTCCACCTTTCCGACACAACTCCTATCCCATGGTGCTGTCACTCACCTGCCATCCCATACCAGACCCTAAGGTGTGCCTCTTACTCAGGTCTGTTTTCCCAGGTCTCTAGGATCAGTGTAGAGTTCACTGAATGTTGACTAAATGACTCACCAGGGTGTATATGTTTATTACTTAATGCAAATGCAAAAACTATTTCTAAGAGAACATAACAAACTCCAGAGATGGCCTGGAAAAGCTCTGGTGTGCATCTCTCAAGGTGTCCTCCCTGGCTTCAGTACATTCCTTTAGAAGCATCCCTCAATAAACTATCAGATGCTTCCTCTACTGGCACGTGATGTCTGTGCTGGCTACCTGGCAGGTGTGTCATAGCCCCTGATGTATAGCACTTTATCTAGGTGTAGGGAAGGAAATAAAATGACCTTTCAGCCAACAGATTTTTTTTTTTTTAAACTGTTAAAAATCCGCTATATGCACTGCACTGCTGGAGATGCAAAAGTTACAGATGGGATCCCTGCTTCCTGGGAGTGTGGGGGTGGTGGGCCTACAAAGTCCTATCCCTGTGCAATAGGGGAAAGGAAAACAGGAAGGAAGCAACAATAGACAGCAAAGCAAAAAATGCTAACAAGCTTCAGGTAGTTTTCTTAGGAAATCAAACCAAAATGGAAGCATGTGCAGGTTCATGGACTCCCCTTATCCACATGCCCTTCCCCCCATGAAGTATCAGAACCTGCCTTTAAGAGATAGTTTTTATTTTTATTTTTTTTATTTTATTTTATTTTTTTTAAGAGATAGTTTTTAAAAAAAACAGACCACTGGTAAAAATGATCACAGAACACCCACGATATATTATTATGTATTAGCCTCATAAATACCTCTGAACATAGTGGTTTTACTTGCTAATCTTCCTTCCATCTACGTCATGCCACCACTCGATACTGCTCTTGTAATTTCAGGACTTAACACTATTTTGAGATGAGACGGAAGTACAGAGACATGAAAGGCTTGTTGAACTGAGAAGCCCTTCCCTTGCTGATAGCAGCTTAGGACGTGTGGGGAGCAAATCACTCCATTTTGCTAACTTCCTTTTCCACGAATAGCAACGGGCGGGTTTGGTTCCAAATGATAGACTCAAGTCTACAACTCCAATCAAAATCATGCTGAATCCAATTAGACACAGGCTGCCACTCTGGAGGGGGCCATTCGGGCAGCTTCCATGTGCATCCGGTGTCTCTTCTTACATAAAGCCCAGTTGTTTTATTTATAGCGCCTGTCATTTTGTCCAACAAATGTGATTTAATTCCTACCAAGATAAAAGCATCTTCTAAAGGCTGCTGTCCTCTTTCCAGATAACTAGCCTTCCCTCGCTCTGTTTTATACGATCTTCTCACAACTGCTCTAGTTAGTAAAACTAGCCTTTCGTTTTCTTCCCCTAGAAAAATAAGGTAAAGAAAGTTGAACAACTATACATGTATTTATTGTTGGGTGCCTGGGTGGTTCAGTTGGTTAAGCATCTGCCTTTAACTCAGATGATGATCTCAGGGTCCTGGGATGGAGTCCCATATCGGGCTCCCTGCTCAGTGGGGAGCCTGCCTCTCCCTCTGCTTCGTCTTCTCCCCCCTGCTCCGCTTGTGCTCTCTCACTTTCGCTCTCAAATAAATACAATCTTTAAAAACAAATATAAACATATTTATCGTTAATTGCTTAGACAAATGATCATCATCTCAAGAATTTTAAAAAGCAAAACATTATGATTAACCACAGGGCAATATCATATTATGCTGGTTTCTAAAATACCATTAATTCAATAATAATTTGAAAGGAAAAAAGAAACATTATATAAGTGCATATAAAATCATCTTTAACAATAGAATCCATAACCAATTTCATTTCCACATTACTTAAATATTCCAATCAAAGTTTTAAGACTAAGTCTTCATCATGCTATTCTTCTAAATCGTTTTTATCTGTAAGGTTTTAAGTAACATGCTAGTAACATGTCTTTCTTTGAGCCAAACTTGACAGTTTTCAACACCCCGGTAGGACAGAGCAGAATTTTTTGAGGCTCCTTCAAAAATATTAGTTTCACTGTGTTTCTTATTTGGTTAAACCCATTAATTCTGTTTATTTCCTTCAGTAAACCACATGTGGCTGGAAATGAACTTCTCTTGAAAGTCAGCTGCAAGTGGGACTTGGGTTTCTGTCTTTTAGGATTCATGATGGAATCATACCCGCACCTTGTCTAGCTTTGGGAATCCTGTGGTCAATACCAAGACAGTTGGCATTTTACCTTAAATTAGCTGCTTCATGTGCCATATCGCTGGCAACCCATGTGCGTGAATCTCAGGGCTGAAATGGAGCAGGACTCTGCTTGCAGGTGGACCTCTTCTATCCTTAGGGCCTACACAGCACCTGATGGATCACCATCTTAGAAGAAAAAAAGTCTGGTTCTCTGCTAATGCAAGTCTGCCTCATTTATCACAAATCTGGTTCCACACATGCCTCCTCGATCATTAACTTTAATGCTAGCTTTTCTGAGATGTTTTAAGTAGGAATTCAAACTTAAGCTAAAATGTGCACTAGTCGTCTATAGTACTACTAGTGCAAATAACTAAGGTGATGGGAGGTTGGGGTGGTGGTGGTGAGATGCCTTCAATGTTGGCTCAGGTCCCAAAGGGCAGGTGATGAAAACCTCATCTCTGGAGGGGCCAGCATAGTGCTTATGGCGTCTGCTCTAAGCAGCATCCTATTTCTAGAACTGTTGAGATGGGAACGTGTGTATGTCTTAGAATTGAGGGAAAACCAGGGCACCTGGGTGGCTCAGCCAGTTAAGCGTCTGCCTTCGGCTCAGGTCATGACCCTGGGGTCCTGGGGTAGAACCCAGCATCGGGCTCCCTGCTTGGTGGGGAGCCTGCTTCGCCCTCTCCCTCTGCCTGCTGTCTGCCTACTTGTGCTCTCTCTCTCTCTCTCTCTCCCTATCAAATAAATAAGTTTTCTTCTTTTTAAAAAAAAGATTGAGGGAAAATAGTACATTCAACCTTATTAATAGTTTCTATAGAGAATGAGAAAAAATTAAAATCTTTGAGTAGAAAGAGAGATGAAGAGGGATTCAAAAAGCAAAGTGACAAGAGAAAATTGTTTTGTCTTATATCATGGCACGCCAGGCTCTGAGGATGCTGGCTCTACTTACTCAGTGCTTGACGACCTTAGAAAAATCAGCGTGGTTATTTACACATGCACACACATATGTAAAGTATTATGATCAATACTTAATAAAATAAGAATGGCTAAATTAGGATATACCCAGTAAATAGGACATCACATAGTCATTAAAAATGGTGATTGGCGATACAGTGGCATATGGCCACACGGAAGGGTGTCTGATAGGGAAGAAAAGCAGGATACCAGGTTTAATGCATTCTTCATTCAAGCTACATAAACATGGATTATATTTGTGGTGCATTTAGGAATGAATTAAAAATTATACATTTCCAAGACTGTCTAGAATATTATGATGTTGCTTTTGTAATCATAATGTAAAGATGATGCCGCTCCCCTAGTCCCCCCTGCAAAGGTAGCGAATAGTGCTGTATGGATCTTTCTAGTAAGTCTCAGGATCTGACATGCACTTGCTGGTAGCCACAGTCTGTTCCCTGTAAGCCCCCACGTAAATGGACGCCAGGGCATCCCATGATGGCAGGACTTCAGGAAGAAACTGGTCTGCTTCCCTTTGGTTATCATCACTGGCTTCCAGGGAGGAGGACAGGTCAGCGGATGGGCTAGGGAGCTGTGCATGCTCCCTGCAGAGGCCATACACAGATTTCACGGAAAGGGCACAGATTCCAGAGTCCAGCTGACCCGGCATTGATTAGCTGTGTGACTTTGCAGAAGTCACTCTGCCTCTCCGTGACTCGATTTCTTCACGTGTAAAGTGGGAATAACCACATGTGCCTCACAAAGATTAAATAATAATCAAGTATGTGCCTATGCCTGGTGGAGTGCCTGGCTCAAAAAAGACTCATTAAGTCATGTTCAACTATTGAAAAAGAGAGAAGCCCCTTCCTCCCATTTCCACAAAATCCTTTTTCTTCTCTTTGTAATTAAATATTTAAAAAAATTTTTTAGGTGTAGGATTAAGATGCACAAGAGTGAATGACAAGTAGGCAGGAAAGAAGAGAAAGGAAATAATCAGGAGATGGTCATGAAAAGAAAAACAGAGAAGGCAAAAGGCAAATAAAGCCACTGTAACACTTAGTAAGAAGAATCCAAATATTCTCTTGGCTCAAAAATTGTTAAAACCACTGACTGCTGACATCAAATGCTGATTCTTTGTCTTCCTAATTTTTCCACCTACCTGTGCTGTCCATACAAGTGAAGACCTAGGTGCAAAGTACCTCAAGATACTTGAAGGCACCTGAGCTCATCTAATGCACCTCACCTGTACCTTGCATCTTGGCGCTCTCGCTAGCCAGCCCCTTGTCTACAACGCTGTCACCTCTCCCTACCCTCATACTGGCAGCCCTAGTGGTTGAAGGAGCTGTTGACTGACCCTTAATATCTCACTGATGGGAAGGTAAAATGGTAGAAACTGCTTAAGAAAGCAGCATGGCAGGCAGCCCGGGTGGCTCAGCGGTTTAGCGCCACCTTCAGCCCAGGGCCTGATCCTGGAGACCCGGGATCGAGTCCCACGTCGGGCTCCCTGCATGGAGCCTGCTTCTCCGTCTGCCTGTGTCTCTGCCTCTCTCTCTCTCTCTCTCTCTCTCTCTCTCTCATGAATAAATAAATAAAATCTTAAAAAGAAAAGAAAAGAAAACAGCATGGCAGTTTCTTAAATCAAACATGGAGCCACCGTGGGACCCAGACATTCCACACCTAGGAAAAATGCCAAGAAAAGATGCTGCAAAATGAAACCGTATGTCCACACAAAGACTTGTACACAAAGACTTGATAGCAGAATTAATTGATCAAAAGCCTCAAGTGGAAACAATCCCCAACTCGATCAATTAGTGCATGGATAAGCAAAACGTGGTATTGTCCATAGGACAGGCTCGTCCTAGGAAATAGAAAGGAGCTAAGTAGTGGCATGCTGGAACATGGATGGGGCACCCACACTGGCATCCTCGCCTCTGCCACTCATTTATGTGTTGGGGCCCGAGGCCCCGGGGGCCAGTCTTCCACCCTGAGAACAGTGCACTGACCACTACTTGGTGCGCCACCGTGCCGCTGACCTCGAAGTGCAGGTGCTGGGGGTAGCACTCAGTACTTCCTCCACGGCAACCGCCTGACCTTGTCTGGCCTGGCTGAGCCAGGCTGAAGTGGCTGATGTTCTGAAAACAGTTTCAGGAACAATCATATGAGCAAAGGAAGACAACCCAGAGACTTCAAGGCACTTTGAGACCGAGGAAAACGAGGGAAGAATAAAGAATGGGTGTAGGATCTCTGTTGAAATTTATGGAATTCACACAGAAACAAGAATTCTGATTTTGTTACCTGCTGATAACAAAAAATATTTCAAAGGGAGTTTTAAACCTTCTTAAGAAACACCTGCTGGAAACACCTGATACCCAAGATAGGTGTTTTAAATATAATTTATTCTCACTAAGGCAGTAGAGGAAGCCAATGAGATTTTAAGTTGCAGCAAATTGTAAATGTAATTCGAATGGCCTTTCTTCATTTAACGTTGTTGCAACTGAATGTCTTTAGAAAGGTTAAGTACTGCTCACAATTATACTGAGGGAGGAAAGTCGTCTACCACATTCATAGAAGTGCTCTATTTTAATCTTGCAAATGTTAATAAGTTTATATGTAATCTCAGGGCGGTTATTTCTAAATTTGGACATTTCACACTAGTGACCACACTCTAGACCACACATCTAGACCTCACTACTTGGGGATCTATGACCAAAAGCACCATCACTGAAAGCGTTGATTAAAATTATCCCAAACGAAATGGAAAATTTGGGAAGCAAAAACAAGAACAGCTTTCTAAGGACTTTCTCTTCTGCTTTATATCCAAATAATATGCTAATTATAAGAAATCTTATTATCATTAAAAACCAATACCGTTTCATTTGAAAGTGCTAAAAATGGCTTCCTTTCATCATATCCTATAATTACTGATTAATTATAATTAACCTGAGTAGAACGGCCTCTTTTTATATCCTTCACAATAGTGGCTCTCAAACTTTTTGATCTCAGGACCCCTTTCTGCTCTTAAAATTGATTGAGGTCCTCAAAGAGCTTTTGTTTCTGTAAGTTACATCTAGCTACACTTTCTGTAGTGGAAATTTAAAGTGAGAACATTTAAAACATATTTATTATCTGCTTAAAAAAATAAACTCATTATATCTTTTTCTTTTTTAATTAGACATACCTATATTTTCAAAAACGAAAGAAAAATTGAAAGGGTAGTACTGTTTTACACTTTGGAAATACATTTAATGTGTGCCTTCATGGAAAATACCTAGATTCTCAAGCATGCTTCTACATTGTTTGCCATGATGTGCTGTTTTGGTTCAAGTATACAAAAAAAAAAAAGAAAAAAGAAAGAAAGAAGAAAGAAAAAAAGAAATCCAGCCTAACACAAATCTGGAACTAGAAAAGGGAAGAGTATTTTAACAGGCTTTTCAGATAATTGTGGTCATTTTTCTGTAATACTATACCAAAATTTAACAAGTGACAGTTTCTTAAAAATTAGCTGCAGTGTGGAATCTGAAACCGTTATCAACGAACTTTTCATACTCTAGTCCATGAAAATCCACTGGTTTATCTCATACAATATCAAAAAAATATATCACTTTTGTTAATATGGCTGTGGGTCTCACCAGAAAAATCTGTTAAGTACTGGGAAGCTGTTGGGGCACCTGGGTGGCTCAGGGGTTGAGCTTCTGCCTTTGGCTCAGGTTGTGATCCCAGGGTCCCTGTATCGAGTCCTGCATCGAGTTCCCTGTGTCTCTGCCTCTCTCTGTTTCTCTCATGAATAAATACATAAAATCTTTAGGGAAAAAAAAAAAAAAGTACTGGGAAGCTATCAAGTTCATGGAGGTGGATACAAGTTTTCCAAAGCTCTTATTTTTACTAGAAAGCTGGAATTTTTCCTTTGGTAATAAATACTGTCAGTTGTTTTCCTTGAAGTGGCAGGCAGGCAGGCTCAGTGTATTCATTTGCAATGTGTATTCTAGGTTCAAGATGTAATAAAATTTATAGAAGACCTTCTTGGTGTAACCAGTTCTCTTTTTAAAAACTGTGTGTGCAGACCAGCTGGATGAAGCCAAAGCTTCAGCGTTTTACCCTACTGCTTCTGAACTATCAGTGTGCCTATCAGCAGTATTCACACGCTCAGTGTCACAGTGCAAATAGCTCTGGCCTTCTCAGCCCATTGAAAGGATATCGATGAACTCCCTGGGAGTCCGCAGGCCATACCTTGAAACCTGCTGTGTTACCACATAATAACTGACCTCCAACCACCATTCTAATCACTAGTGGCAGCCCCCAATTTAGAAAGGTCTTCTTGCTTGTTCAGGTTATCCATGTATATTACCTGTCCCAAGAACATTAATATAAGTAGAAGGCTATTTTCACAATCCTAATTCAATACAGAATCATGAAAAATGAAATCTAGTTATCATGTAAGGACACAAGAAACTAAACAAACTAAATTTACTATGTAAATTCTCCAAGAAATTTAAAACATTTTCCTTAATTTATCCACTTATGTCCCCATTTGTTGGGCTGTTTCGTGAAGGTGTTTGCTCAGTATTGGAGAATCCTCAGTGAACAGATGGACGGAAAGACACCCCCTCTCTCCTCCATGGGATAGGGTTCACAGGGTGTGAAGCAGTCAGGAAAAAAGAGCGGAGGCGCTACAGCCAAACTCATCTAATAAGAGGCCCAGGGTCCCCACCCTACAAGTAGCCTGTCCTTTGTCATCTCCGGAGTCTGTTTTCTTAGCTGGACAGGAGGCAAATTCCACTTCACACTGTGAGGACTGGAGGAAGTGCCAGAAAGCATTATTAGCACAGCCCCCAGCAGGTATTCAGTAAATGGGAGCCACTATTAGGAGTAAGGTGCCCCGGGGCCAGTCCGGGTCTAGAGGGGGCGTGGGACACACACCCAAGTAATTATGACTCAGCATGGGATCTGATTAACAAAATGTGCTGGGAGTAAGAGGAAAATCAATGATCTGCCTGCTCCAAGGGAGGAGCTATCCTTATGATATGCTATCATAAAGGAGCCACCATCTCAGGGAAGTGTCCCTGCAGGAGGGCAGAGAAGGTACAGAGTCCATCAGACACAGAGCAGCCAGGCACAGGGCAGACGGAAGGAAAGCACCCTGGAACCAGCTCACTTTGGGCCTCCAGTGCCACACTAAGGAGTGCAAATATTGGAGGAGATTTTCTAGAGACTGAAGAGGACGTATAAACACTCATTGCTAACGGGTCATCTGGTGTCCTGCTGCCTTGGTGTCCTCACCCCCACTAGGCACATGTCCTCCGCATGCCTGAGACCTGTTAGCAGTCCCCAGGCCTGGGCCTGACTAGTGTAGAAAGAACAGAAGCCAAGCTCCCCTCCAAGGCCGTGGGACAGCAGCAAGCCCCAGCACCAGGGGGAACCGGGCCTTGTGGTTTTAAAGCACAAAGGAGGCAGCACCTTGGGCAAAGCTGTCTTGCATTCTCTCTGCCACTTTTAAAATCCTGAAGCAGGAAATTTGATCTTCATTCATCCCAGCCCTGTTCTGCCTCAGGTCCCGTGCTCCAGTGGAATTTCATAGATCGCCTCGCTCAATGGAGCAAGAACAGAAAGAAGGTCCAGGGCCCCCGTGTTTTCCAGCATAACTCCAGTCACCTGTGAGGTCTCCGGCCTGGCACGCGTGGGCCCCGAAGCCCACAGTGGCCTCCCGTCTCTCTTGTTCTTTGGCAGGGACACCAAACGCTGCTTGGTGGCACCTGTGCCCAGGGACAACTCAAGGCCAGGGTGAGCACAGCCCCCCAAGGGCAGGCTGGTGTGACGCCCAGCTGTGCTGCTCCGCACCCACCAACAGGATGCAACTGTGCAGAAGAAACCCACCACCACCACAGCCATGTCTTACTCACCCAGAATTTTACGAGGAAGAAGGCATTTTGAGGGCCTTTTCCAAACAGTTCCTTTAAGCCACCTTTCTTTTCAGGAAATTTGTCATAAATCTGACGAATGTCCACTGATTCGAGCAATGGGTCACTGTAAGAATGGTTGGCATGCCCAATGTGCACGAAGAGGTGTTTGTTGTACTGTAAGAAACCAACAGAAACATTCCCATTACAAACCCTTTGGTCAACCTGGGGCACATTTATCTTGAACTGGAAGAGCAGTAGTCCCAAAATCCCGGAATCATGCCTTGAATGGCCTAGGGTCTGTGCCTTTGAAAAGACGGAGACGGTAAGGAAAGCCATTATAGCTCAGGGTAAAACCATCAGTTTAAGGGCATCTATTTTCCCTAAAAAAGCGTTTTTGTAGACAGTAGTAAAAGCTGAAGTTACCCGACTACCAAACCAAGAAACTGTTCTATCACCAAGTGTCACCTGACTCAACTGAAAATGACAGCAACACCCTTTGGAGCCCAAGAGTTACAGTTAAGCCCAATGAGGAGTAGGTGTTTGGTCAACTAACACCGTCACTCAGAATGTACTTCTTGCTCCAGCTCCGCTAGCAACAGCACAGATGTAGTGCTCTGGGCAATGGTACCCACCAACTTCCTCCAATACGAGTCAGAGTGCTGAGCCTCTTTCTCACCAGTTCCCTTGGTAACCAGTCCAAAGCTTCTGCATAGGGGCTGGTCAGTACATGGTTGTCACTGCAAAGTTAGGGTCGGGAGTACAGCTCATAGAGAGGATTTGTGGTACGAGGTTATATGGGGCCAGTCATCAGAGAACACAGGTCACTCATTCACAAACCAACCAGTCAACCAATCAAAATCCTGTTAAGTCATTTAAACTTATGAAAGAGACCCTTTTTTCTCTTGCTTTGGTATAAAACATGGTAACTGGACCACAAAGGAGTTATCCAAACCAATGGTTCTCAAGGAACATTTAAAAATCACCAATGCCTGGGGCCATCCAGACTAACGTGGAATCCCAGAAAATGAGGTCAGGCATCAGTAATTTTTAATGAGCATTAAATGAATTCCAGTATGAGCCAGGTTTGAGAAATGGCCTACACTTTCTACCCCAGGACCTCCATGCCTGCCTCCTGGGCTGAGAAGACTGTAACATCAGCCTAATAGGACACAGAGACATCTGGGGGTGCTGGTGTTGCAGGGAGATTAGAACCCATCAGGGCTCATACAAGAAATTCCATGTCCCTACTCCCCTGGCAGTCCCTATTTACTTTTCAATTTTAAATGGATATTTTTCTCCAGCTACAGTCATTCAGAGTACTGACTCCATTAAAATGAGAAATCCTCCCCAAAAAGAAGGCTTGGTCGAAGTGCTTACTAGAAGAGTACTGTATCCTGGGTAAGAGTACGGGGTCTGGACTCTGCCTGCTCGAGCACAAAATACTGTGCCCACTGAAAATGAGCTAAGACATTGGGTGAGTTCCTCCCCGGTCTGTAAAATGGGGAAAGTGCTAACCTCTGCTTCCTACGAGTGCTACGAGGTTTAAATGAGAAATTGCATATAAGGAGGTTACTAGAGTTCACAGATTCAATGAATAGTAAATGATAAATGCCAGCTATTATTGTTGTTTTATAAAACCCCCTCCTTTGAGATTCACAGTGGGTATTAGCATAATTAAAAAACATTTTTTAACTTGGTATAACTTGAAGTTTCCTAAACTCACATGGTCATGAAACCCCATAAATGTTTCCTGAAGAAATGCTGGTTTAAATCCATGACTTGCTATGCAGGCATTGGCTCTGGCTACAGGACCAAAGGGCAGGAAGCTCGACACCCCTTCCGATATCAGTCCTGCATGATGATGGACCCCTGAGGGCTGTGGCCAGGGCCTAGCATCTTCTGGGAGAGGGCTAAGCCCCTCTTTTTGTCCAACATCAGAGTGATATTTTTACCAAAGCTTCAAAATCTCTAAAAGGTATCAGGTGAAATGAAAAAGGTGAACCCAACAAGCTCTGCCTTTCAGGTGAGCCAGAGGGCTGGAAACCACTCTGCAGGGACAGATGTACCTGTAACAGAAGATAATTTTTAAAATAAAGTCAAAGCCATTGCCAGGTTGAGGAGCTGAGACTATGGGGTATAATGGAATGTCTTTGACCTTTTTGTAAACATTCCCAAATGTTGTCATACCATCTTTCCAATTATAAGCCAACAAAAGCCCACGGAAATGTCTGAGACACTCCCGCTAACGAGCTTCCATTCTCATTAGTAGGTAGAAGGCAGAAAAAATAACACATGCAGAATTGGGGACAGTGATGCTGGTATAAAGGCAGAGCGGGAAAGGTGAACGAGTCGTGTGCGCTTCCTGTCTAGCTTCTCCGCTTAGTGTCCACTTACCCAGCATTCTCAGAGCTGAGGGCAAAAGGCACTCTTCTTTATTATCCAGATGACTGGCCTTCTGCACATCTGTCCATCTAACCCTTATCAACAACCTCTGCTGGCAACCAGCTCCCAGCCCCACCTAGCTCTGTGTGGGAGGCACTGTTCTGTCACGTCCGTGTGCCACCTGCAGGCAGTGAGTTTATGGGCAAGGATGCAACACAGGCAGAGCTCTGGGGACACCTGTGGCCAGAAGCGGAGTCTCTTCCTTGAGTGCCATGCTCTTGGCTCCTCCTCCTGGGCAGCCGCCCATTGGCAGGCAGAGCTAGGACAGAGGTTAAGAAGCTGAGACTTGCAGTCTTTTTTATTTTTTGCTCCTGACTTCCAAAGGCCCCTGCACTCTACTCCTGGAACTCAGGACCTCTACATGTCAAGAGGACAGAAAGGCAAATGGAGGGTAAAATTTAGCATACTTTAAGGGGGGCCATAAAGATATGGCTGAAAATCAAGGTGCTGAGCACAAACACCAAAACTCTGGAGCCAGATAAGAACCTGAAATCTCAGTTTTGCTCATATGCGTAAGGGGATACAATATAGGTAATACACACGGGACTGAAGATTAAAGGAAATAATGCACAGAGGGCGCTCGGCATAGGGCCCAGCATATAAGAAGTGTTGGATAAATCGCAGCTGCTAAGATGACTATTGTTGCGGTTTATTATTATGGGAGATTACTAGATCCTGGGGGAGAAGAAAAGAACTTTCCTGCTTCAGCTACCCCTCCTGCCTAGCAAAGAAAAAATAAACACAAGTAAGCCAAGAGCTAGGAACAACTTGTGAAGCCATGTGACTGTTCAAATCCTTGATTCTGGCCCACTCATAACAAGCTACTCAGGGTGTGGGCCTCTCTTGTGCCTGAAGGAAGGAAAGAGCTAGGTCTGCTCTGTGCAATGTGCTTTCTATACATGTGACCTCAGGTAATCCTGGCCTCACAATGACACTGTAGGGACATTTTATTAAAATCATTACATGTGGGGAAATGGAAGTTCCCAGATGAACAGACTTGCCTGAGGTCACACTTCCGGGAATAGTCCTGGAGTTAAGAATAAAACTTGGGCCTGTCAATGCCACAGGCCATGCATTTGGCGCAAACATCAACCACACCGTCTCCCAGAAGAAAATGCCTAGACCCTTCTCAACTCAGATCTACTTTTTCTGAAAGTTGATTTCAGAAAAGAGAAGAAGAATAAAAAAAGCTAACTAGTGTTTTCAAAAAGTCTAAGAAGTTAAATTAGAATTCAGGATAAAATAATGATTCGCAGATGCAGCAGACAGACTCTTCAAAGGCTTCTATTTTGAGGAAGTTACCTTTGTGCCCGAGTGGCTTAAATGAACTGAGAAGGGCAGGCTGTCTTTGCCAAAGGAAACCGGGCACTGCCTCTCCAAGGCTGGTGACGTGAAACTAAACCCTAACTGTTGGCATCTGGGTGGCTTTATTGCTGCCAAGAGGTGACTTTGTTTCTAAGAATACAAAGGACTAAAGAAGGTATCCTGGAGACCACAGCCGTGAGACAAACCGCCCTTCCTCTCCCCTTAATTCAACCTGGGTAGGTCAGGAATCCCTCTGCCCCCAAAAGCAGAAGACTGAAAAAGCAGAAACCTACCTGAGATGTTTGGGTTCAAGTTTTGATGAAATCAAAGCTCTAAAAAACCACTTGGTAAGGCTCTCACTACTTTCCATCCAGCCAGTTCTCCTTATAAGGGAAGAAGGCCAGCATGAATACCTTAGTTCCCTCTCTCCTTCCCAAATAAATCCCATTTTCTTTTCAGCAGTGGTGGTTTCCCCAAAACCAAAGGGTAATTCTATTTTAAAGAGCAGGAAACAAATATGTGCAAAAACAACATCAACAACTAAAATCCCAAGTATTGGGGGTAATATATAAGCAGAAACAGGGTGAATGTCAAGAAGTTATGTATACTAAAGCCCAAGACTAAATTTTCTTAATGTCCAAAATAGAGGTTAATGTTGGTTTGTCCAATTATTAAAAAAAAAAAAAAAAAAAGTCTCCTTAGGCACTCAGGAGATAGACTGATCATTAACATATCAATGACAATAACAAAAAAAGAGTATTCACTCTGCTTATTTCTTTTATGGATTTCAGTAGAACCAGCTTTCCTAGGACACATTCTATGGTAGGCACAGGGAACGTGTGAGCTAAGAGTACAAAATCCCTCTCTTCATAGAACCTACAGAGTTGACTGTATGGAGTTATTGCCTCTAAGTTGAGAATCCTCTTTGCCTATGTAAATACAGGTTCTCAAGGATTCCCGTAGAGAAGACTGCAAATCAAGACAGTCAACATCCCCTCTCCTGTACATCACTGACTTAAATCAGCATTCATCTGCTCTTTTTATACGAATGGCTGTATTCTCCAGCACTAAACATACAGTGTTATTCAGTGGCAAGGAGAACACACTTGGAGCTCACTTGAAAATACACTTGGAGCTCACTTGAAAATGTGCATAAAGTTTCGCAAGTGGAAACCATGATGAGCACCAAATTACCCATCACATCTAAGAGTAGGATACACTCAAATTTGTAATGTTTCAGAAAATTAACCCTTCTTGCAACTATTCTCATGACAGAGGAGGACGTTTTCACAAAATGAGGGAATAAATTGCAAAAAGGAGATGGGGCCATCATTCAGAAGAGGGAGGAAAGAATGGACCGACCCAGTAGCTGGGCAGCTGACCCGGACAACAGCCAGTCCGGGGTGGATGAAGAGTGGAAGAAGTGTCACCAAAGGGACAACGGACCTGGAAGGTTCCCTGACTAATCTGACCCTCTGGAGAAGAGTTCGAGAACTCTTTTAGGAATGCTGGGGATGAATTTGTTTAGGTATGCAAAAGCTGGATTTAAAAAAAAAAAGACAGTGAGGAATCCTAGGAAAAACAGTGTTACAAAAATGATTCTAATATGTCACACATTAACCATGCTGCATGTGAAATTTATAGGCCTGTAATACAAACGCTGAGTGTTAAACCAAAAATTTTGACATAACCAACACTGGGATAAGGAGGGAAGAGAACAATGTATTTAGAGAGCTAAGTCCTGGTTTTCCATAGTAAAAAGTCAACAGAAATTGTCTGAAAGTAATGAAGTGTAAGGTATGAACATGTTATTTCAAAATATGGAGAAAATATACAAAGAAATGGCTGAAAGGCTATGAGTAGCTGTCCTCAAGGAGTGGGACTGGGAGGTGGGGAGACAGCTTTTCTTTATAGGCTATGATGACTCTGGTTCAATTTGGCTTAAATACAAAATACACGTTATGACTTTATTGAATTAAATAAATAGCCAACCAAAAACTATCTTGGAACATCTTGGAGGTTTTTGAGCAAAAGAAAGAACTATAAAGGGAAACAAAAATATTAAGAGCTGTGCTTCAGGATGTTTATTCTAGGTGGTCACAAGTTCCCTGGACTCGAAAGGAACTTGGTCAGATCACAGAACCTTCCTATGGCTTGAACACTCAGGATGACTGAGCAAAAGCTGGGACTCTTGTCTGCCTGCAGGGTTTACCAAAAACATACTGATGCACCAGCAAAATCCTACCTGGATCAAGACTTGTCCTGCAGCTCAGCAGGCACCTGACACAAGCTTAATACACAGATTTCTCTTTTGACTTGGGGAAAATGCTCATTTTCTCTTTTCATCACTATAATCCCTTCAGTTATTCTTCACAGCAGTTGCAACCAGGGACAAAGGTGAATGCAATCCTAAAAACTCCACAAAGTTACTTGCAACAGGTTATTTAGCTACCCTGAGGGATTAACAAAGGACTTTTCTTCCTCTCCCAAATCTGTTCTAAGGTCAGCTTCTTTCCCCTCTCTTCCCACCTCCTGTCCCCTCTCTTCTGCTTGGGGAGTCTGGACAGAGGGGTGAGGAGCACTCAAACTCCAGAGTCAGCTAGGGTCCACATGTGAATCCTGACGCAGGTGCCACTTCCTAGTGGGGTCAGTTAAAATGGGCAAGTCCAGCCCTCTGGGGTAGCTTCTACATCCATACTGCAGGAGCAACCACAGAACCTATCTCGAAGGAGTGTCACAAGGATTAAATGAGATAATGTGTGGAAAATATTATTTTATGTTTATGGAAACATTATATGCTGTGCTTGCACATAATTTGTTATTATTACTGCTACTATTGCCCCAAATAATCATGATGTTTCTTTACTTCAGTCATGATAATGTGAAATTAAGATTGTTCCTCTGACAGCAACGAAATGGAAGTACCAAAATTTAGAGCAGAAATTAAGAGAGGAACATTTGCGACACACAGGGTGATTCCCACTAGCTCCCAAACTGCCTTTAGCTACTGTAATGTAGGGTGGCTGAGGTGGGGGTGATGTGCACCCGGAGCCTGGAACGATCTGGCCCCTGAATTTCCCTCAGACACGGTCAGTGACCCCTCTCTGAAGCGTGCAAAGCCTGTCCTTGAAAGGGCCTATCATCAAGATGAAGCAAACCGGAACGCCACAACTCCCCAAAGCGGCCACTGGGGTTATTTTCTTTCTCTTCCCTTTTTTGAGAGCATTGCTAATAGACTCTATTCCAGAGATCCCTGGTGAGGCAGCTCGCTTTTTTGTGCAAAAGGACAGAGACACCCGACAAATGGGCGGCAGTGGCGCTCCTTCCTCACACGCCCAGAGCTGCACTACACTGTCTGGCATGAAGATGGCGGTCTTCTCCCAGACTTGGTTCAAACATTCCAAGTATTTGAAGAACGCAGTAAAACCTTGAAAAATGACTGCTGTCATATAATACCAAGAGAAAAATTATAATCCACTTAGGAATTTAAAGAAACCAAGACCCATAACTCATGTCAAGGGATGTTAATGTACAAGTTGGAACAGAACAGGGACAAATCACCTACATTTGCTTCCTGCCCCTCTCCTTGCCTGGGCTCCGTCCAGACACCCCCAGGGCAGCCTGGGCAGCCTGTGATAACCCCCGGCCCTGCAGGGACAGGGAGGGGCTGTGGGGCCAAGCCAAGGAGAGTGACCTGCACATTCAGTGCTTGGGGGGAGCCGGGTAGGGGTAGGGGGCGCGTGCGGGGAGGGCCTGGCTGGGCTGGCATCTCAGTAGGGCCTCTCCTCAGCTAACTGCTCCGAGGCACCAGCCCCGATCTGGCTGGTTGGCACCTGGGCACTGCTTCACCCCCTCCCCTGCGCTCTTCTCAGAAACAAACAGCACTGAAAGCAAAGAATAAGGAGCAAGTGAGTCCTTCCTGGCCGGATCTCACACCGCCATGCACCACCTCGCCCCGGCCATCTTCACAGAGGGGCTGCTGTGTTCTCAGGAAGAAGTGTGTCTTCCCGCACGGAGGTGCAGCTGGAAGGGCCCACGGACCGCCTCGTGGGGCAGCAAACGGGGAAGGCAGGCGGGTGGGGTGCTGACCTGCCAAGGAAAGCAGATGGAGCCTGGCTGGGCCTCTGTGAAACGTCCATAAAACCCACATTTCCAGATGCTTTCAATTGCCTCATCCCCCAATGGCAATGAAAAAAAGAGGGTGCGTGCCCAGAGCAGCTCAGACACAGGAGTAAACCACCCACCACTGTGAGAGGGTGCAGCTGGGGCAGCTAGGACAGCTCGGCCGCCAGACGGGACAAAGCGGAGGGGGGGCGGCAGCACACCAGTGAGCCATCCCCCCCACCCCCAAAACCCGGCATCACTGTGTCCTACCAGAAAAACCTGGGGGCAGCATAAACACTGGGCACGGCCAGCCGTCAGAGCAGCTGCAGCCCTTCTCTGAGAACCGGGAAGGTTTGCGCTTTCTGACCGTTATTCCAAGCACGTGGTGCGCTCGCGAACAACGCGCGGATTAGAAGCCAGGCTTTGCTGATTCCGAGCTGGGGAGCCTGGGGCAAGTTGCTTAAGCTCTCTGGGTCTTGGCTTCCTCGTCTGAACCCAGGGATGACACCAGGCCTGCTCTTCTCCGGGGGTCACAGTGAAGGTCAAAGGGAAGAGCAAACGCGACAGTCTGGTCGGGCCACAGGGTGCTGCACAGGTGCTGGCACGCAGGGCCACTGTTAACGGGAACCCCCCCCCCATCAGCCATGCACGGGGGCAGCAGCAGGAGCCTCTTTTCTAAAGGGCCAGAAACCAGCTCTGGACAAACAGATGTTTCCCGTGACTACACGACCCCCTTTCTGAGAGGCAGTGCAGCCTCAGTGGCCACCGCAGGGCCTGGAAGCTTCTCCAGAGAGACCTCGTCCTTCTCCACCCTGTCACAACACAGGCAAGGATTCTCTTGGCACTCCGTGGAGTTTTCACCCTGCTTCTGATTTTACTCCTTTTTTTTCTCCAATCTAGTCCCCATACAAACCACCTGCCCTTCATTTTGCCACAGGCCTCATCGATTTTGTATTTCCTTAGAGCCGCGCTGGTCACATTTTCCAAACTAAAACCAGGTTTTGTGATTTAACAAAGGAATTTTCGTTGATCTGTGAATTTAGGCCTTTGAAAGGAGCTATAAAAATATGAAAATTAAATCATTCTTGGGGCCACACTGACCGGATGCCTTCATGGAAAAGAGTAAGGTGATGTGCAGGATGTACCTGCAGAACTACTGTGCCTTCTCCCTCAGAGGCCTGCCATTTATGTCCCCAGAGGGGAGGTGGGGCGGGGGGGTTAGGCATCCTTCTTCTCCGATGACCACTCCACTCCTGGCCCCCTCCGTGTCATGCTGTGAGGGAATCCATGAGAGAGCACTTGATGCAGATCTCCCTAAATGGTGATTAATGCTGCTCCCCTCGAACTCCTCAAATCATGGGCTTTGGATTCAAACTTCAAATCTCCACCCTGCCATCTATGAGATGATTCCTGAGCCATCTATGAGCGGATTCCTGAGCCGCTCTGTTTCAAATACCCATTTCAGCAAGTTTATTTTTGACAAGAGGCAAGGGCATTATCACACAGGGAGTTCTTAGCAATCCTGCCTCCTTCTCTATTCCATGGCTCTTCAAATTTCAGCACCATCCCTGGTCTCAAAAACACAGTCATCTCCACTACGCTCTTCCTCCCATAGCTAATTGGTCCCCCAAAGCCTTTTAGTTTTATCAGCATGATCTCTCTCCCCTCCGACATTCCTTATTTTCTGTTCCCCTTGGGCACGGCCAGGCCGCTGCCCTGGCTTGGTTCTTGCCACCCAATACCTGGACCGGAGAGTCACTTCCCTACCCCAGCCACTCTCTAACCTGCTGCCACTGTCATCTTCCCAAAACACACATCGGACCACATCTTTTCCTTCAAAAGAGGAGTGAGGTAGGAGAATATATACTCACATTATGCTGTATATGTATTAAAATATCTGGAAAGATTCACAAGGATCTAGTAACTGTGGTTAGAAGGAAGGGAAGTCTCCCTCCATTCTGTTATGCTTATCGATTTTGGACTGTGTGAATTTACTACATATTTAAATCATAATTAATTAAAAAAAAATTATTCTGGTTCCCACCTGAATTTCAAGAGGGTTCCAAACCACCTGGTGAGAATATCCTCTCAAGCCTGGCCCCTTCCATGTCTCTGGCCTGATTTTCTGCTACATTACTACAAGATGTTCAGGTCTCGAATACATTTGTGGAGTCCTCGACGTGTCCAGGGACGCTACTCACTGTAAGTGTCAGAGCAACACAGTGAGACCACTGATGCCCACCTACAGAGCAGAGTCTGGCTGACTGCATTTGCCCCAAACCTCACACAGCTATTCAGAGACCAGGCCTCTCATTCCACTAGAATGCAGATGTCGCCACTACAGCATGGTGGGAGATGCATCCTAAAGTCCAGGTGGAAACCTTCTCTGCTTCTTTCACTTCTTTGCCCCAAACCCTGAGAGGAGAATCACAGCACCACAAGTTGGAAAAGGTGCTCAGGGGAAACCCAGCCCAGCTCTCCACCCAAGGTGAAGGGCACTGTGCTATCCAGCCTGTGCCGAGGGAGCTCACACTTTGGAAGGCAGCTGTCTTTCTGTCTGAATAATCTCTTTATTTCTGCACCAGTCCAGGGAAGTGGTTAAGCACACAGAGTGGAGCCCAACCTTGGCACGGCCACTTCCTGGCGATGGATCCTCATGAACGTACCCTCATGTTTCTGACAGACTGCGGAGAAGAACAGTATCCACGTCAACATGCTTGGCACATGGTGCTTTGAACACAGCTCAGGAAGTGCTGGCGACCCTCGTTACTGCTGCAGCACATAAAGGTATTTCCTAGAGTTGAGCCGAGCTGTGCCTTCCCTGTTCATCAGGTTTGTTCCTGTCCCCATCACAGAACTCACCTCTTTTTTCTGCAAAACACTGCTCCTGTGAAGTCTCAAAAGAATAATTTCCTTGTCCCTCCCTCTCAGTTCCGCACTTGTCTCCGGCTGTAGTAACTCCCACCTAAGGAAATGCACACTCTGTCTTCCTGCTTACAGTCCTGCTTGTTCTGGCATCCAGAACACCACAGGCATTACAAGTGCAACCCTGTGCCTGGGAAGCCTGACCAGTGCAGGGGGGCGGGGGGGGGGCTAGGGGGAGGGGCAGGGGGTGGCCAGCCCTGGAGCAGCATGGGGCTGGGCTGCAGGAAGGCTGGAGGCACCTGCTGTGCCCCAGGGTAGGGCTGGAGAAATTCTGCTGGGCTTTATCAGGAAAACCACTCCCCATGCACACACGGAGAGCCCAGATTTTCATCGGCTGCAAGGAGCAGCTGCCTGACTTGGCCAGGTTTCAGGCAAGGTGCTTTTAAATGGCCCACCCTGGGTGGGGGAGCTTGTGCTCAACACTTGAAGTCCTGGGATATGTAACACCGAAATCATGTAGAAAAGTGTATTTTCTGGCATTACTAACCACTTCTAAAATAGTCTTTGTTGTTTAGATTCTTCCTCCCTTCCTTTCTTCACCCTCTGCTGTTTTTCTCTTAGCTTCAAGTGGAGCCAGAGGTAACAGAGGGACTGCTTTGCTGGTTTTCCACCAATATAAACAACCACCGATCGGGAAAAGCCGCCGTCTGGTTCGTCCCCGCTGCAGAGCCAGCAGGGGCCGCTCATTCCCCAAATGACTCTTCCTTTAGCTCCTTACGGATTACAGCTGGCCAGGCCACAGACTACACCAACGAACCGGCTACTCATCAGATACAAATGGATCCTGCGGCCCTTTGGTCATAATCCCAGGCTGCAGAGTCAGCAGACCTGGGCCGCAATCCTGTTTCCAACGACAGCTGACTGCCCAAACACGGGGCAGGCTGTGTCCCGGGATTACGTGAACTGATGCACAGTCCCGGCTGTCACCACCACCACAGTGCTGCGGGTGCTGGCACCGCCAGGGACAGCAGAGTCCTGAAGATGTCTTCAGTGGTGGCAACGGGGACCTACGTCGTGAATTGAGTGATTTTCCAGAATGGGTGGTACCAGGGAGGCCACCTTGGCCCGGGAACTAGACGAACCAGGTCTTCCTCTTGCCTTTGTTGCTACACAAGTGTGTATTCGTGCCATGATCGCTGACTAGCTTAAGCCAGCAATCTCTCCAGGCCTCCTCCATAAAAAGGAATAGAATTACCTACCTCACGGGGCAGTGACAGAGATGAAAGACATCACGAATGAAAAACTAGCACAGCACCCAGCTCATTAATTTGTTTGGGTGTTGTCACCATTACCTATAACCTCACTGACTCCAAAGAGCCTAAGTCCTTAGTAGGAGGTAGGGGGAAATGTGTGTGTGTGTCTGTACGCAAAGACTAGAATCCAAACACAGAGGTGAAATTATTTAGGGACTTTAATTATGTATCGCTTTGTTGGCTTCCATATCAAATTAACGAGCTTAAGGTCTGATGTCAAATTTTAAATGCTGTATATCCAACTTTGTTAAAAGGTACCAGTTGAATTCACTTTAGATGGCTTTAAGTTTTCCTGCAGTTGGAACAAAAGTACAGTAAAATTAAAGTCTGAGGAGCCACAGAAAGCCTGAGAGCCAAAGAAGCCATCCACAAGCTACAAGTTTTTCAGTGTGATTTTGGTCTTAAAAGTGCCATTACACACTCATTATAACATCACCCTGTGTTTGCAAAATAAAGCACGATGCATTATGGAACTGGAGAAGCTAGTGCTTGAGACACTGTCACAGTGCTTTAAATAATTTTGCTAATTCTTCCCTATTTTGATTAATCAATCACCTTTTTCTCCCAGGTTCCCCCAACCACTTCCTCTTTCCATGTGAAGCATCCTTCTTCTTCTTCTTTTTTTGAGAAGCATCCTTCAAACTCTCACATTTCTACTGAAATAAATTCACGTGACGTTATTCACAATCCCCCATATATTTATTTGTACACATTAACTCAATTGTGTATTACTCCAAAATTAAGTGTTTATAACATAGGAAGGTGAGAAGCCACATCAAAAGTGACACGGAAGTTGCAATATGACAACATAATGTCACAATAGTGATAGAGCTTTGGTTGGTATTGACAGGCCTAATTTTAAAATCATGATACGAGCCGGAAACACCAACTTATATATTAGAAGGTATTATTACTTTCTGAAATGACACATTTTTAATCTAAAGAGCAAGTAATTTTCAAACTGTGAAGAAGGGCTGTTACTCCACAGAAGCACTTAACATCACCTTCCATACTGTGGGCGTGTGTGTACTTCTCATGTCTTCTTTGGAACGCAGGCTCCATGAGAATAAGGATTAGTTTCCTCTGCTGTTGACTCCCTAACACCTGAAACAGTGGCTGCCATGTAGGAAGTATTTAAAAATTGTTTGTGAGTGAATTCCAATTTCTTTCAATCCCCAACTCATGCTCCCTTAAAGTATCACTATGTCCTCAAGAGGGCCAAGGGTGTTGACTCACACTAGGCTTTGCATTTATTTCAGGGTCTCTGAAGTCATGTACTCAAGTCGAGTCTTTAAGAGCCAAACCTCTTCATTCATCAGGTAAAAGGCCAAATCCAGTTGAACCAGTCAGATTATCACAGGTAATCCTCAACACGTATAAAACATGTATCTGGACTCTGTTCCAAGGAAGCCGGCAGGGGGGTGGGGGTGGGGGGGGGGCTGCCTTTACGGAATTATCCACCAACTTTCACCTCCCGCTTCATATACTCCAGAGTCATCACCTCTGGAATGTTCTCCTTTATTCTTCCCCTGTCTGTGTCAATCCTCTCTGCCTTTCAGGGTTAAGGCTGACTTCCTCAAAGAAGCCTGCCCTGTCCGTTCATCACTCACAGCATTCGGTGCTCTTCCTTCCCAGCACTCACTACACTTCACAATGACCTTGTGGGGGGCAGGTGCTTTGTGTGTGTCTTCCCATTAGACGTCACACGCCACGCGGGCAGACACGGTGCCTGCCTGTGTAGCACCAGGCCCCTCCTCGGGTGGTGCCCTGAACACACGTGCAGGAGCTCATCAGTGTTTATGGACTTGGACTGAATGAATCCAGTGATTCACAATCTATAGCCCAATAAACACACCCAACAGAAAGAGGAACTGGGCATTCCTGGCCCTGACAGGTCTGGAACCGGAGAGGATAGCTGCCAGAGGGGGGCTGCCATAGGCCTTTTAAATTAAAAAAAAAAAAAAAAAATTATCATGATAAAATATTCTATCGTCTTTCAGCCAGGGAAACAACTACCATCTCGGTGCCTCGGAGCTCTGTTCTTTAAAAAACTGGTAATCAAAGAGAGAGATCTGCTCCCACAGGAGATGTATAGACTGGAGAGAGAGAACTTCGAAATCCAGGGTGGTTTACAGTGGTGGAAAGAGTAGAATGAAATAGATTTGGGCTCCCGATCCCTGTACTTATTTGCTAAACATCCTAAATTGCTGAATGCTTCTGGACCTCAGTTTCTTCATCTGTAAAATGGGGAAGGGAAACAGTACTACAGAGGCAGAATGAAATAATCAGCCGGGGCGTTCTCTGTAAGCAACGAAGTGTCCTACCAACACCAGTTATGCAAAGTGAAAAGCATTGCTGGGCTGAAACCCAGTCTTTGGCCAAAGAATCCCCTATGCTTTCCAAAAAGAACAAGAAACAAAGACTCAGGAGGGTAATCTTTTTGTTTACATGTCAGTGCCTCTCACGGAGAAGGATTTTATGCCATCACCATCACCCTTCTTATAAAACCGCTCAGCCACATGAGAAGAGCGATAACTCTTTCCAATAACCTGCCTCAATGGGCCCAATGACCGATTTTACATCTCCTTCTTCATTTTTTTCTCCTAATTTTGGAACAGGCTCTAATTTTCTAGAAACTCACAGAGTTCACAATTCAAAGACAGAAATAGTGGTCCACGCACAGTTTGCCCCAAGTCTTCACTCTCGGGGCTGGCTTGTGGTGTCTCCCCAGTCAGAGGCTTTCCACTGAGCTGCAGTACCAAGAGCCCAGAGAAGTCCTGACTGTTCGGTATGTCGGTATTCACAACAGATGGTGAACTCACCCTTGACAGTTTCTCCCGATGACAGAGCGACAGCAAGGCAGTGAACACACAGAGCCTGGCACCTCTGCGCTTCGGTCGCCCCTGAGATCAGGGCGGTGGGGTGAGACAGAGTGCAGGGAAGGGAGCTGGTGAGGATCCCGAGGACAAACTCCTGATTCCTGCATTTTTGCCTTGGACTCACCCACACACAGATGCAACGCTAAGATGAACAGCCAAGGAGTGGGAGTGAAGAAAGGGTCTGGGGCTGGTCGGGTGGGAAGGCGGGGTGCTCACACATGTATGGCAAGAGATGGGCCAGGCCGGATAACAATGGCATGATGGGCACTGGATGTGGCAGGGAAGACGGAAAAGAAGAAAAATGACAGAGTCCAGATGCCAATGTAACCAGTGCTGAGGTCATAAGCATCACCTTCTGTATCAAACTGCTGAAATACCAGCTTGTTAGGGCTCCCTTAAGAAGAGAGCCACTCGCGGGGATCCCTGGGTGGCTCAGCAGCTTTAGCACCTGCCTTTGGCCCAGGGCCTGATCCTGGAGACCCGGGATCAAGTCCCACATCGGGCTCCCTGCTTCTCCCTCTGCCTGCGTCTCTGCCTCTCTCTGTGTATCATGAATAAATAAATAAAATCTTAAAAAAAAAAAAAAGAGAGAGAGCCACTCGCTATGTTGAGAAAAGACAAGACTTGCAAAGGCAGCACCGAGCAACTGCTAAATGCTTAGACTTGAGTTTTTAAAGACATGAATTTGAATCTCTAATCTATCAGATATGAACTGTGTGACTTTAGAGTAATTCCTTAACCTGTCTCCTCATCTGTCCGACGGTACCGACACTTACGGGGTTTTTGCGGGTGTAAAACATGACCACATCTGTAAGGAGCTCTGCACGGTGCCAGCCATGTCAGGGTTTAGTAACTGTCACCTGCTGCTACAATTTCCTAAAAACAAGAGCCAGTGAAAGTCTTTCCCCTTCAGGCTCCCACATTCTCTGGCGTTTGTGGTCCACAGCATTCATAAATATTCGGCTCTAAAATTCTACCAACTTGTCAACAGAAATACCTTTTTCTTTAAGTGAAAGTTTGGTTATTCTTCCCCAGGCCCATTTTCGCCCAGGTTATTTGTCAGGCATGAGGGGGTGGGGGGGACAGGGAAGGCAGAGGAGTGA
Source organism: Canis aureus (assembly GCF_053574225.1). Classification (NCBI taxonomy): domain Eukaryota; kingdom Metazoa; phylum Chordata; class Mammalia; order Carnivora; family Canidae; genus Canis; species Canis aureus. Next base: position 14,987,151 of record NC_135633.1, read on the forward strand.
GAAGGTGAAGAGGAATGGGATTGCAGGTACGCCTCGCAGCACACTCACCGAGTCTGGGTCTCGCTGCTGTTCGAGGAAGGCTGAGAACTCCACCAGGCGAAGTTTGGTTGTGCCAATGGAGCGGCCCTGCCAGGCGGGGACCGAGGGAGCTGGGGCTGATGCAGGCTCGAACCCTGAAAAGACCAAGCATCATCTTTAAAGCAGGTGCCTCCCCTTGGGGCCTGAGGCCAGCGCTGGGGCAGGGCCCCGCAAAAAGGCTGCCCCCCTCCACCAGAGTCCAGGGGCAGAATGAAGTCAGGGGGTGGTGGGATTCTGGCCAAGGACCCTCGAGGCACAATGCTATGTGGCTCCTCACAAGGACAACTCCTGCCCAGGTTAGGAGCTGGAGGACACTTCCTCCCGGGCAAGGGGACTGGCTGGGTGGGGTCAAGGCCGGCATGGCTGAAGGGTCTAAAGTGAATCCCACAAGGATCCCCTGAAACGCTTCCTGCGTTTGCCCATCTCCTTCCTTAAGACTGTGGTCACCAGCACAGCAGAGCTCTCTCAGAAGGCTCGGTGGCCCTGGAACAGAGTGCAGTGTGTGAACGCATGTGCCTGTCTGGGGCTCTTCCACTGAGTGGCTCCACATGCCCGGGGGTGGGGAGGAAGCAGGTGGGCCGGCCAGATCCCCGTTTCCTAGTCGAAGCTTCTCTGGAAGCTCTTCATTAAGGAAAGGGTGTGAGGAACCGAAACCCACTTATGTAATGAAGCATGAATAATACCCTAGCGGCCCTCAAGATCTGAATTGTCCAATTCAGCCTGTTTATGATGAAGAAGGAACCACAGTAACTTCCCCTTCCAAGGGTGACCCAGGATCCCCGGTGAAAGTGATCGGGCTTCTTCCCTTTTTCTTTTCTTTCAGTTTTTTTTTTTTTAATTGAGATATAATTGGACATATCCACGGGATCCCTGGGTGGCGCAGCGGTTTGGCGCCTGCCTTTGGCCCAGGGCGCAATCCCGGAGACCCGGGATCGAATCCCACGTCGGGCTCCCGGTGCATGGAGCCTGCTTCTCCCTCTGCCTGTGTCTCTGCCTCTCTCTATCATAAATAAATAAAAAATTAAAAAAAAATTGGACATATCCAAATCTTTTTTTTTTCCTTTTTAAGTAAACTTGATGCCCAGCGTGAGACTCGAACTCACACCCCCAAGATCAAGAGTGGCATGCTCTACAGACTGGGCCAGCCAGGCGCCCCTGGCTTCCCTTTTCTTTAAAAACCTCCTGGGAGGTGACTGGGGGGACTGAACATGTCTGTGACCCTTCTGAGCCCCAGGCTCAAGGAGGGTAGGGGGGAGGAGGGGGTGCCCCTGGCACTGCAGTGACAGGGGATATGCCACTGTGGAACAAAGCGATGGGCCCGGCTGCTGGCTGCGCAGGACGTTCCTCCGAGTGGCAGGCCCTTGGACACTCACCTGGAATGGGGGCTGTGACCGCTGGCTGGATGGGGTAGGCCTGCTGCACAAAGGGCTTGACGCTGGGGAGGGAGGGGTGGAGTCAGAAATCGAGACTGTAGCAGTGGCTGCTCCCCGTGTCTGGCCTTGGCCTCCCAGGGCTAGGGGCCCAACCTGCACCCCACCCCCCAAAGGTTCCCTGCCTGCAGGTGGTCGCACAGCCCAGAAGAGCTCCGCCAGGACAGAGACAAGACGGTTGCTCTCTCTGATTGAGAGGGTCCAGCATGGTGCTGGGAACCCAACCATCAAGCCTCACGCCCTTTCAGTGAGATGAGCTGGAGAGACATCAGCCCGATTCCCAGAAGCTGTGACATCTATTTGAAAGTCTCTTCTGGTCCCTGCAGTGACCAAGGTCAGGGGTCACCATTCCCAGGCACAGTCTGGGACAGGCTTTGGGCTCTCCTTCTCTTGGCCCAACAGCTTAGGTTCTTTTGAAAACAGGAGGGCAGGATTTCCTTTCTGCTTTTATCTCCAGACTACCCTCAGCTTCCAGTTTACGAGGCCTGCCTCCCTTGCCCTGAAAACACCAGCAGGATTGTCTACACTTCAGGTGGTGGAGAGCTGTTTACACCTCTCCTAGGCCTACTCGGTCTCTTTCTCACTACTGGCTGCAGAGGATAAAGGCAGATGACTTTGGGGAATCTCAGGTTAAATCTCTTTTCTCCTTCAAGCCCCAAGGCATTCTGGCCCCAGAGAAACACCACCCAGGCTCTGCTGTGACCAGACCCTTGTTGTCACTGCCAGCCCCTCCCCAGACTTACTCTTGTGAGGATCCTGGCTGCCCTGTTTGTATCATTCCTGGCCAGAACTGGAAGGCAAAATGCAAGAGGCATCAGGATTAGGAGTTCACACCTAAGCACCGTTCAGGATGTCTACACGTTGCAAGCCCTGCTAAAGACGGTGGGCTCAGATCATCGATCAGCTCCAGAGTGACCCTCTCCAAATGCAGATGTGGTCACCGGTGTGCAACACAATAGCAACCTGCATCCCTGGCCTAGCAGCCCAGGGCTCTAGATAATGACCCCGAGGGTAGGACGAGGCAGCAGCTCTTCTGTGTTCTCCTTACATCTAACAGGCGTGTGAGCATATTACAGGGGCTCACACAGACTCCATCTGACGGCTCTATCCATGCACCTACCCATCCTTCTCCTCCTCCCTCCATTCTCAAATGCTCCCTGTGTAACATTCTGCTTCCACAGCTCAAAGCACCAACGACCCGGCCAGGAGAGGACAAAACTCTGAGTTAGAGGCCAGGAGCTCCGAGAAGCGATGCGGATGCGTCCTTTGCCGGGAGCTTCCCTGAGACATCTGGTGCGTGACCCCCTGCTGGAGAGGCAGCGAAGGGAGTTGGGAGGCCCTGGGTTTGAGTCCTGCCGGCACTATGCGTGGTGATCAAATCACCTCAACTCGCTTGTTATTCAGAAAGATGGCAATAATAATTAGAGGCATCTAAAATGACTGCAAGGGCAGCCTGGGTGGCTCAGCGGTTTAGTGCCGCCTTCAGCCCGGGGTGTGGTCCTGGGGACCCGGGATTGAGTCCCGCGTCGGGCTCCCTGCATGGAGCCTGCTTCTCCCTCTGCCTGTGTCTCTGCCTCTCTCTCTCTCTCTCTCTGTCTGTCATGAGTAAATAAATAAAATCTTAAAAAATAAATAAATAAAATAAAATGACTGCAAAGATTAATGAGATTATAATGTTAAAACCCCTCAGCCTTCAGTAGGTATAAAAGAAAACAGTATTAGAATACTTTGTCCCTCTTGGGTTTAGTTCCCTGAAAGGGGCCCTGAGGACACATGAAAGGAGAGCAAGGGGCAGGAAAAAACAAATACATAAATAAAGCAGAAGCAGGTCGCGCCACAGAAGGGCACCAGCAAAGTGATCCCTAGTTCCATGTCTGCAGGGCCCAAGGATCCTGGTCTCTTGCTTTCTCTTCCTTCTCTCCCAGCCCCTTCCCTCCCTATGCGCTTCCACCACCGTGCAGCCGCATCATCAGCTGCCCATCGGCACGCCGGGGCCGCCCCCCTCGGGGCCACCACAGCCACCACCACTGGACGGCTGTGACTTACCCCCGGCGCCCCTGGGAAGGCGGGGCGTGGAATCCCGGGCAGCCCCAGCTTGTTGTGGATGGCGGTGGCCGAGACGATCTGTGCGGACGACATGGCGGCCATGTGCTGCAGGGCCTTATCCTTGGCAGTCTGATCCTTGAAGGCGACAGGGACACACAGACTTACTACGTAACACACGGCTACCAGGCAGCTTCAACAGGCACAGCCACGAGCACATGGACTAAATACAGAGCCACAAAGGAGGCCGGAGAAGCAAACATGCACGGATAAATAAACACAGCCAGAAGGCTAAAACACACTCAACCCACTGCAACTCTGAACCTCTACTGAGACGGCCCAGTGGCAAGGTTTAAAAAAAAAAAAAGATGTTTTAATCCGTTTTTCAACAGAACGGGAAGCTTCTGAGAAGAGCGGACAATGTTATTTATTTTTCCAGCTTCCAAAGGGAGATTTCTCCAATTACTTAACACACTCAGGGAAAGGGGGCGGGGGGGGGGGGGAGAAGGCCCTGCATTGAAGCATAGAGATGGGAAGAGGGAGAGGGGAGAGGGGTGGTTGTGGATCTGGGGTAGGACCAGCCACAGGGTATGGGCAGGACCCGTCTGTGTGCGCTGTCCCAGGGGTCACAGTCCAGGAGCTGCTGGGGTCATGCGAGGCCCGCAGGCACCTGGTGGGGAGGCTCAGAAGCAGCAGGGCAGGTGGGAGGCCGTGACGGGGCCAAGCAGCATGCTGGCAGGGGCGCATGCTTTCTCAGGTACCCCCACCGTGGGTCTAAGGCTACACGGGTTCTCTCTATGGCCAAGGACACGGGGGATGCTACTGGGTAGGTGGCTTCTCCCTTTCTTATGTGGGTCTTTTCTAGAAAAGCCAAGGCTGGTAACACAAAGCTAGCCAAAAAGTCTGCCAAGCACAGCTAAAATACAGAATACTCAATTTGGTGAAGATACTTACCATGCTTGTTACCTGGATACAACAATAAACAATTTGTTAAAAGAATTGCGTAGAAAGGCAGGGATATTTTTCTTCTTCACTTAAAAAATATATATATGTTTACACACAAACACACAATATCGGGTACAGGGGAATGCATAGGGCTATGGGTCTTTTCCACATTTTAGCAGGAATGTAGGACCTAGATAACGATCTAGAAAGGCAATCAGCAACCAGTCCACCCCTTTCAAAACCTACTCCCAACCCCTCTGAGCTGGTTCTGTGGCTTCCCCAATGTAGACAGAGAATTGGTCAGACCCTTGGTACGTGTTCCTGATGGTACAGGCAGAGAGAACTTCATGCTTGATAGACATGTCACGGTTCCTGGGTGCTCACAGAAGGTCTATACAATCTATACCAGGCCCAGACTCCACCAGAACATGAACAAAATGGTGGCACCAAAATAAAGGGATCCCCGGCCACAGATGCCACTCAGAGTCAGACAGCAAGTGAAGGTCAAGGGAAACTTCAGGCTAAGACACCAGGTCTAAGACTCAGGCCAGAGTTGGCTTCAATGTTTACAGATTTACCCAAAGGTGAGGGACAAGCATGCTGAAGGGGCCAGAGGCTAGGCCAGAGGGAGAAATTAAAATTATAATGATAAAGCCAAACCTACAAAATAACTACTAGGGGCTTCTAAAAAAGATCAAACTAGGTGCTCTCAAGGTATAGACACCACTTGGCCCAGTAACTGCCAGGAACACCATGTGGATTTTCTTTCTTTTTAATTAATTAATTAATAATTAATTAATTAATTTTTCCCCATGTGGATTTTAAAAAACCTTACATTAACCCTTGGAAAAGAGCCTAACACTTGCATAAAATTTTGAATTTTATACATTTCTCTGGCCCTCAACTGGAAAAGAAAGAGAAATAGTCTCATGTAACAGCTTTTTGGGGTTGTACATGGTCACTGGATCGTCTTGAAGGGCATGTGCTGCAGGTGAATGAAACTGTGAGGAGCCAGTTAGCCTGCAGGATTCCTGGTCCCCAACAGAATGGCTCCGGGGACTAGCGTGGTGCTTTGCTCCCCCTGCTCAGATGGCATTCTTTGAGTTGAGCCTCCACTTGCTAATCTGCTGCATGTTCTACCTAAGGCTACCTCCCTCTGTAATTTTGTTTTTTTTTAAAGAGCCAAATCATTTCGGATACTGAGATGCCCAAAAAAGACTTATCTTGATGTCAGTGGAATCAACTGACTAGGTGTGCAAATGCCCTCAAGCCAAACTGAGCCTGACACACACGTCTCAGCACCAATCTATTCCTAGCTGGTCCCGTGGCCCCACCTGCCACCTGCCCCATCATCCCCACAGAGGGTGACCTAGGCATAATGAACAGAAAACCCAGCTCCAGTCCTACTACATCCTTCTCTGTCAGGAGTGTCTTGACATCAATACAAGTGCCCTGGTGTGGTATCTTTTTGGATCCGTCATCTGGTACGCCAGCCCCCAAGCCACCTAACCCCTAATGAGAGGTTATAAATGTCCTCGAGGTGACTTCTGAGCTCAAGTAATGTCACAAATATAACCACAGGCGCCTTCCACCACAAGGAACAATCCTGACCACCTGTCGAGGGGCCAGCCAAGGGAGCCGGGACAGTGGCAGCCCAGACTCCTTGCTGGTCTGGCTGATGTAAAATTGAGGAGTAAGAGCCGCGGGCCTGGCTGTATTCCAAAAGTCCATCAGTGGCCCCTGTGTTCATGAGACGCTGATGACAGGGGTGACTCCGCTCACCCAAACACAGTGTGTGTCTGTGAACACCCGGTGGAGGGAACTCAAGAATTGGAAGTCCAGGTGTGAATGGAAAGGAGTCGCCCACATCTCCATAGCCTGCTTTTATTCTACCAGAGGTGCTGGAGATGTTCCCCTTTGCTAGTCTGACTGAAAAGTTCTTGGGACACCTGGGTGGCTCAGTGGTTGAGCATCTGCCTTCAGCTCAGGTCGAGATCCCGGGGTCCCAGGATCGAGTCCCTCGTGAGGCTCCCTGCAGGGAGCCTGCTTCTCCCTGTGCCTGTATCTCTGCCTCTCTGTGTCTCTCATGAATAAATAAATAAAAATCTTTGGAAAAGAACAAACAAACAAAAAACAAGGAAATCAGTCAATGAGGAAAGGAGAAATGTCACCAGCTTTGCTGTTTAGGTCACACAGCATCAGGACAGGGCCATTTTCTTTTGCTAAATAAAGAAGGTTTGACTCTTACTACCCTGCCATCCAGGAGGCTCCAAGGTTTGACTCCAGCCATCCAGGAGGTTCCCAAATGAAACAAATGCTCAAAGGCCGGAGAGCAAATCAATCTTTCCCACCTCACCAACTCGCTCCATCCCAGTAAAGGGGAGTCTGGAGATGTCGCTCCAAACCGGACTCTGCCTGACGTTAATGGATTGCATTACCTTGAGCTCGTCACCTAACCCTCTAATTTTCTTCATCACTGAAATGAAGACTCATACTTTATGCTCCAAAGCCCTTCTGGCTCTGTCACTATAAGCACGAGTTCCATTTATAAGCAAATACATCTTAATACATAAAGCCAGAGAGTACTGGTGAAATGATAGCAAGATGTCAAAATTTGGGCAGCTTTTGGCTGCCTATCCTAACAGAGAGAAAGCCAAGCGTGGAGAGGAAATTTTATCTCAAGTAGAGGTTCTTTCTGCACTTGACCTAGCTATTTGAGAATAGGCAATTTTCTGCAAATGGACTGAAATGTCTATACCCGTGATTTCCTACCTTTTGAAGTGGAGACACTCTACCTTCTCATTTAATAACATCTCCTCCTTTATCTAAAATATATATTTAAAAATTAAAAGGATAAAAAAATTTTTTGTCTAAAAAAACAAAAGCAGCCCTGCAGATAATAAGCACTGCCAGTGATATCTCAAAATCAGAACCAAGAGCCTGGCTGTAGACCCATTTAATCTGAAATGGGAGTACGGAAGGATGCCAAGCTGAGAGATTTCAATGGAAGGGCCTCTAAATTGTCATTTTCAGCCTAGAGATATATGCCTGGCTTTGAAGAAATTATAACTCTTAAGTGTCAGACCTGAGTAAATTGCTTCTCTGTGTCACTCTGGTCTAATATGCTGGACTTTTAGACATTCCACTCCACCCTTACCACTCACCCCAGAATAAAGGAGGAAGTGGGGGGGGGGTTGTTAATCTACCCGAATGACTATGCTAAGGCAAATTCAAGAGTATCAGCTACATTGTATACCAGAGTAATTTTATTTTCAGATGTTCTCACATCAACATTTCTGAAATGTGGATGAGATTCACAAAGGTTGAGCACGCTGTTTTATCTTGAAAACTTGTTAAGTCAATACCGAGTTACCCCTATGATGTCTTAGATTATGGGACATTCTCTCGATGAGTGTGTCTACAAGAGCATGCATGAACAAGGACACTGTGTCCTAGCAAAAAGCATGGACAGCTTCACAAGGATCCTCATTACTGGTTTGAAGTCCCTCCATCCCTAAGATTACAAAGAATGAGGCCACAAAAAGCCAAATAAGTTTGGGGATGGAGAAAGAAAAGGCAAATCTCCCTTTACCAACAGAACCCTAACTCAAGCCCCTGACCTGAAATGTGGAAAATAACTTATGCAACAGTGGGGTGGGGGGTAGGGGGGTTGCTAAAACACATGGCCCGTCTGACCGAGGAATGATGGCAGATGAAACACTGCACCTAGGGATGCAGACCTCAGTACCCAGTTGACTTTCGTCCCTGACCCATTTCTGGCATGCTATGCTGTCAACAGCCTCACCACTGCAGCCAGCGGTGGTGAGGCAGGCTGGGTCACGCATAAGCTCCTCAGCCTGAAGCCTTTCAAACTGTTATTGTCACTTAGTAAACAGGCTTTCATATTCCATGACGCGGAGCAAGGCTGCGGCTATACCTCTGGGCCCCGCAGACTGCCTCCTTGTTACGGTTTAAATGTGCATGATGTTTGCCAAGTACCTACATGTAATATACGTGACAGGAAGGCAGCGGGATCACAAATGTGCTCTTCAAACTCCAGGACATCTTATGCCTCAGCCTCCAGACAGTGCGGGAGTCTTGGTCTCACTTCCCTCTGCTTCCTCAGCTTTTGATTATTTTGAGGAATCAATGAGCTCATAATTTTCCGCCACTAACCATCAACAAGTTTTAAAGATGACAGTCAAAGGTACACGAGCTTGCGTGTACAATGTCATAGCTGTCAAATATGGAATTTTAATGAACAGCATGCTCCAGACCGTTGGTTCAGGGGCTATCGGTTTAAGACGTAAAGCCTCAAAATCTATTTTATTCATAGGGAAGTCCACCAATACATTGGGGAAAACATGTAACGTTGAAAAAACACCCTGGATTCAAAAACTCTTGACAGCTCTTAAAATGTTTTCCCCAAATATACTTTTCCTCGCAGTACAAAAAATATAATACAAGAAAGGAAAGATAGCAATTTGCTTGCAAAATCACTTTTTCAGAAAAAGACAAAAACACAGAATACTCTTCTAAAAAGTCATTCTGCAGATGTTTCTCAGTCTTGCACTGTGTGGATTCACATGACCTCTGCAATTATTAGCGCTAGCCCCCAAGTAGATAAACATCACAAAACTCTATGATGGTTTGGGAGAAAAAGATGGAGGGCACTTGAATTTCTCTAGCCATGATCTCTAATTTGCTTATTAGTAGAGAAAGCAGGAGTAAATACAAAAGGGGGCTATTTCGGTCGGGCAGCGGCATTAGCCGAGGAGGGAAGGCACATTCATACTTCTCCTGACTTGCCGTGTAATGAGTAGCAATTAATTCATCCTATTGTATTTCCAAATGCCAAAGACTCCATTCACATCAAAGAAAAAATTTTCAAGGCTTTTACCATTGTTCATTTTCAAATGTACTTAGTTATATTTAGTATTTTATAATTGTCGATAGTGTTTCTTTTAATTCTGATGTGGGGCTTCGCATCATAAAAGATTGTAGATGAGGATCCAGGTGATCTGTAGGTATGACTCCACCAGGAAGCCTGGCATTTAGGTCAGCTGCAGCTAGGTCCGGGTGCTGAGGAAGAGGCACCCTTCTGACCATGGCCCCCTTTCCCTTGGGAGGCGACAGCAAGAGACAAGAAGTCAACCTCCTCTGAGAAGCCAGAGGAACCCATGCTGGCAGCAGACTCAAGTTTGGCTCCAGACAGAGTATCAGCTCCCACCACTCATCTGCTCTGTTGAATTCAAACACTCGTGAAGAGGGAGCTCAGCTGAGGGAGACAATGCGGAAGCATCTTGAGTCAGGGAAATGAGCTCTCATCCTTGACCGGCATTCTTTGGGGAGGCAGCATGACCTCATGCAGGGAGTTTGGGCTTTGGTGCAGCTAGTCCTGGGATCAAATTCAGACTTGTGACCTTGGGAGAGTCCCCTGGCCATTCTAAGCTTCTACCTCCTGATTTATAGAATGAGGACATGAACACCTACCTTCAGGACTGCTTTGGGAACTGTATTAAGTATTCCACATGGTGCCCGCAGCCTGGCCATTCAGTGAACTTGCGGTCTGATATGGGGCTCAGGTGACCCGAAAGGCTTAAGAGCCCTGGTTCTGATGACATAATCTTTTTGCACTATGATACTCTAGGGCACAGCCTACACTGGAGGCCCATTAACAACGGGAATTCTCTAGAAAGGCATAAAAATGGAGAATGAGGCGGTTTCTATTGCCCTTAAAAAGACCACCCAGGGGCAGCCCAGGTGGCTCAGCGGTTTAGCACCGCCTTCAGCCCAGGGCCTGATCCTGGAGATCTGGGATCGAGTCCCACATCAGGGTCCCTGCATGGAGCCTGCTTCTCCTCCCTCTGCTTGTGTCTCAGCCTCTCTCTTTCTCTCTCCCTGTATCTCTCATAAATAAATATTTCTTTAAAAAAAAAAAAGACCACCCAGGTATGGGTTGGTTCACACAGAAAGGTAAATGCACTCAGGCCTCCAGTTTACACTGTGAGTTCCGCATCACCACACCATGGACGAGAGGTTCTAATTCCATCACGCCCAAGCACGGGAAATTACTGGTCTCCAATCTCAGCTTCAACTCCGTTACATTAAAAACAAGGTAGTGAAACTATCGCTGGGGAGAGAGGGCGCGTGTCACGAATGCCAAAGGAACCCTGTGAAGATCAGGAGATGACAGGAGAGGCGGTGTATCATTTCCCGAATGCCACACGGGCCAGGCCAAGTGTCCCAGTGCTGGCGTGAAATCCAGGAGGTGGTCATTTCAGGCTTCCTAGGCCTGTGGAGCCCCGACGGCCAATGCCTGAAGGAGCAGGGGGATGCAGAGGGGCACAGGGAGCACCAGTGGGTGAAGTGCAGCAAGCCTCTCTGTAGACAGGCCCATTCCTGGCTGGAACCAGGGGTGATACAACCAGGATGGAGCAGTGTGGACGGCAGCAAGGCCCCAGCGAAGTTCCTGAACTCTTCGGGAGAATTAAATCCACAACTTGAACTTTAAGCTCTCTGCTTATTGGAAGGAATGGCAGATTGGAAAGAATGGCTTGTTCAGAAATCAAATCACAAAAGGCCAGCAGGGCGAGAATGAAGAAAACGGCCCCAGGGAGCACATGTAGCTCGTAAATTAGTCACCAACGACTGGACACAATCGGACAATCTCAGGCCTTTTTCTGCTCTACTGGCATGACGCAATGTCAGCAAGTACAGGCTTTTCTTCAGTGCGAGTCCCGGGCTTGACACGAACACGTCTACTGCCTAAGATGTATTCCTGCCGAGGTCAGGGCAGGATGAAGACCTCCTGTCCTCAGAGTACTGCCTGGAGTTGTGCACTCCCCAAAACATGCTCCAGACCACAAGGGGTCCGGTCCATCTTCTCAAGAGGAAGATGATGATGATGGTCCATGGGTAGCGGAAGTCTGCAGGATGCCCTTCCGCTGCTGCGAGGACAGGGAGGCCTCTGGGCAGGACTGGACAGCCTCACAGGGGGACTGAACATACAGACCTAGAGACTCAGGGTAGATACTCTGAGTGGCGTGGAAAGGCTGCTTCATGTGTGGGCGATACTCTTGCATTCGTTCTATGTGCTGGGAAAATAAATCCCTGGAGCTTTAAAAAAAAAAAATCAGTTGAGGGCCTCTTGGTCACTTAATGGTGAGCAAGATAATTCAGAGGACAGAGTAATTTCTGGAGTTGCAGCCCCGTGTTCAGACCATGCCACATGCTGCCTTCTCGGACAGGCCGCCGCGTCTCAGGGCTCAGTAGGAGATCGCAGGGAGGGGCTGACTGAGGGCCACGGAGCAGACACACATTGAACCTGCTCTGGGTGACGCCACTGCAGATGCAGCTGGTGACAGGAGGTCCAAGGGAGGAAAGCCCACATCCTTGGAATTCCTCACAGAGCCAGAGGTCACTTGCACACTGTACCTGCCCGGCTCCATCCTCTACCTGGCAACCCGAACCAGGCTTTCAAAGCCATGGATCACCCACAACCGACCTCAGGCCTGAAGAGCAGTGGGTCACAAAGGATTCTGCTGGGGCAGGGACCACAACAGGGCATGCCCGTCACCCGAGAAATGATTCCCTCAAAGCTAAGCCTATTGCAGACCAGCAGTTAGCACTCTGATTTGTCTCTTAAGGCACTTTAGTGAAGAAGACTGAAACGAAACAACTGAAGGGTGTGTGTTTAATGTCCCAAATTCTGGCACTCTGGCCACAAATGCCTTGCATTTCCTTGTCCATCTGAGCAGGCTCTTGAATCTCAACTGTGCTCTGCTGACCCCTTGACCCCCAGTTCTCCCTAGTGTCCCAGTTTCTCTGCTCCTGGTTCTTCATCTCCTGACATCACTCCTCAACCACTTCAACTGTTCCCTTCAATCTGCTTGCCCCCTGACATCCCTCCCTTATGTCATAGTCCATGTCCAAGGTCATCCCAAATGATGACATTCTCTTGAGAGTACCTTGGCTTAGGCTGCTATACACTGTAGAGAAAAAGTCTCATGTTGGTGGCACTGGCTTTAGCACACATTCAGAGTAAATGATGGACAAAAACCTGGAGCTGGACTCATTTTAAGACAAGGATAAAGGAGAAAATAGTTTTTGCTGGATTTATTTTCCTAGGGAAATAAGTGGCAAGGAAAGATACTGTCGATGGGGGTAGGAAGAAGAGGGACATCAGTGAGACAGGCTGGAGAAGGAGGTTGGGGAGAGGAAATTAGAAAAAGAAAGAATAATGTTTTGCCTCTTTTTTAAAAATCTTCCACTGGAAAAATAAAATAAAAGGAAATACGTCATAACGAAAACGATCATCCCTGGCTGGGATAAGCATAAACATTTTATAGTAATTCTCTGCACTTTTTTAAACTTTGTTATATTTAAAATTTAGCAACCCAAATTCATAGTTAACATTTTGATGCATGCCGTCAGTGAACTGCCATTACTACTTTACGAGGACCCAACCTTCCAAAACCTTGTTCAATGCTACTATTGAAAAGTTTTGGTGTGTGCTTTTCAGACTGGGTAAGAACAGAAGTTTTAAACGTAATTTGTTCTTTAAAAACACCAAGGAAGGAAGAGTACACGGCTGTCAGGAGTGGACTGGAGTGGGAGCCAGGTGTGGAGGGCGGGGAGGGCTGACCTGAGCCACAGAGCTGGGCCCCAGGGGTGTGCAGCTGCCCCAGTCCCGGTGCTAACCTCCATCACTCAGACTATGGCAACCCCTGAATTAGGCTCCCTGCGTCCAGCTCTGCCTCCCTCCTGGCCATCCCCCTGAAAACAGGGAGAGCTCCCTGAAGCTTAAATATGAGCACTCCCTACTTGCACCCCATGGCCCAGAAGTGACCCTCACTCTCCCACAGATGATCCAGGACGTTCACACTGGGCTTCTCCAGTCTCATTCCCATCCTGTGCTTCCAAGTAACGGTGTTCCTTATGATTCCCCGAGCACCCCCATGTCTCGGGGGGAGCAGTCTGCCTTCCTCAGTGCCCAGTTCTAATGGCACCCCCCAATCCCCCAACGGCAAGGCTTTCCTTAACTCTCCCACATGCAGAAACGCCCACTCTATTCATTCTACTGCAGAGGCCCCCTAGCTGTGGGACAATCTACTGGAAATCTAGTATTTCCCCAAACGTGGCCAAAAACAACAGAAAAGTTGAGTGGTCCTCAAGAACAGAGACTCTGCTTATTTGACTCTCTCGGTCCAACATCTACTCGAGGGTATAGAACACACTGGATTCTCAACTGAAAAGTTTGCTGGACCGAATTAATCATTTCTGTGTTTTATAAAGTTCAAACCTTTGTGGAAACCGTAAGCTTCCACTAAAACAAATTCTGTTATAAAAGTTAAAATTAGGAGCATCTGGGTGGCTCTGTCGGTTAAGCGTCTGGCTTTGGCTCAGGTCATGCTCTCAGGGACCTGGGAATGAGCCCTGTGTCGGGCTCCCTGCTCAGCTTTCTCAAATAAATAAGTAAAATCTTTTTTTGAAAAGTTAAAATTGGGCAGCCCCAGTGGCTCAGCGGTTTAGCGCCACCTTCAGCCCGGGCATGATCCTGGAGACCCGGGATAGAGTCCCATGTCAGGCTCCCTGCGTGGAGCCTGCTCCTCCTCTGCCTGTGTCTCTGCCCTCCCCCCCCCCCCCCCCCCGGCTCTCATGAATAAATAAATAAAATCTTAAAAAAAAAAAAAAGAATTAAAATTAAGTCCACACATTTCGTGGTGATCTGGCTCACAAACAAGTACTTTGAGAACCACTTCTGCAATTAGCAGAAGCATAAAGCTGATCTTTGGAACTTAACTTATTCAAGAGCCTGAATTTCATAGGTAGATTGACTCATTTTCAACTATGACATGGAAATGACCACTCTCTTCGTGAGTCTGTCTGCCTGAGAGGAATATGGAAAGTAGACTGCATGCAGAACATAAGCCGTCCCGTAAAGGCTGCAGGGGCAGCTGAGAGGGAAGTCACCTCCTTTTTCCTTTGCCTAAAGCAGGGTGGTTTGCAAACCTTATTCAGTGAACAGCCAAAGAGGCCACTGAGAAGGATAAAAGAGCTTGAGCTTGAATTAAAACAGCTTTAGTCATTTAGGGGTGTCGGGTGGCGCAGTCGGTGAGGTGTCTGACTCTTGGTTTTGGCTCAGGTCCTCATCTTGGGGTTGTGAGATCAAGCCCTGTGTCAGGCTCTGCATTCAGCTTGGAGTCAGCTTCAGATTCTCTCCCTCTGCCCCTCCCACTCGTGCTCTTTCTCTCTAATAAATCCATCTTTAAAAAGAAAAAAAGCGGGGACGCCTGGGTGGCTCAGTGGCTGAGCATCTGCCTTCGGCCCCGGGTGTGATCCTGGACACCCAGGATCAAGTCCCACATCGGGCTCCCTTCAGGGAGCCTGGTTCTCTCTCTGCCAGTGTCTCTGCCTCTCTCTCTCTCTCTCTCTGTCTCTCATGAATAAATAAATAAAAGAAAAAAGAAAAAAAAAAAGCATTTACTCATTTATATATTAAAGGTTTCAACTAAGATTTCAATCTGAAACATGAGTTTGTGGCTTAAAAAAGGCTGGAAAGCAACCAGCCTCAAAAATTCTACTCCAGGGAAGGAGGAGGAAGGATTATAGGCAACACATGGAAGCCGCACCTGGCAGTGGCCCCAGGTATGAGCACACCACTTATTCAAACTCCCAGGAGGACAGAGAGAGGAAGCTTGGCTTCATGCTTCAAAGGAGGGCTACAGGTCTTTGTCCACCTCAGAGAATAAAAACCTAGACTTCTAAGCCAGTGGGGAAAAGCCCAGCAGCAGGCTGAGGGAAGACAGATAGGCAGACCGAGCGCCTTAAATGGCCAGTCCACAGCCACCTTCTCTCCAGGAGGCCTTGCTACATCTTCTCAAGCAGAGCACAACCTCTCTGTTAAGTCTGGGTATTTCCTGCCACCCTCACCGGCCGCCCAGAAGCTCTCCTCGTTGTCTCCAGGGCTGATTTCCACCTTCCATAGACTTTACCTCATTAGCTAGTGTGGGGGACCAAGATGATGTGGCCCTCGGCCTGACCCCACAACGACCTCAGTGAGGAGGTTCATCCTTGCCTCCTGCAAACGTGCTGCTAGATTCGAGAGCTGACTGAGAGGGTAGACGGGTGAGATCCACCTCTCCTCCGAGACCGCTTCCCGGGGATGGCTGGTCAGGAAGGTTAAGGAAGCCCTCTCTAACCCCAAATGCCCGCGGGAGGTAAAGGCGGCAACATCTCTGCAGGCAGGCGACAGCCAGTCTCTTTCTCCTCAACTGTCCTAACGTCCTCTGAGGGGCAACACGGCAGCTCTGTGGCTGGGACCTCATCGCCCTGAGCTGCACGCCTAACTCCAAGGGATGTGAGGGGGGACACATGGTGTGCCAACACAAGGCCTTCTGCTTGAAAATATTCTCCTACCTCCACTGGATGCAAACCCGCCGGAGAGGCCTGTGGGTTAGGATTCAGAAAGATCTGAGTTCAAATCTTGACAAGTGATGTGTGCTGGGCCTGGTGGCTTTGGGCACATCACTTAAATGCCTGGAGCCCTGGTTTCCTCAATGTTATTCCTCAAAATCTGAATAATGGGACTTACTTCGTAGTGAGCTCAACCGAGAGAACATATGAGAGGCTCTGCAGCTCACTCTCTCCTGTCTCTGCATTCCCAAGCAGCAGCACCCTGACCAGGCGGCTTGTCCCTGGGATTCCCTCCACGTTTGCTCTTGGCTCTTTCTGCTAACACTTATCCCATGGTGCCCTATATTTCACATTCCCATTTCCACGGCCAGCTCTGTGAATAGGGGTTGACTGTTAACTGCCCACCGTGATGAACACCATGCCCAGAGCACTCAATTGGTATTAGCTGATGGGAAGAACAAAGGCCTCCCTTCTTCCAAGAATAATGTGGTTGGGAGGAAGGAAAGTAACTGCAAGAAGATGGAGGTGGTTCTTGGAGTGAAACGCTGAGCTGGTTGCTACCCTACTGCCTCTGTTTCCGCCTCCTCGTTGTGTCTGCCCCAAAGGAGAGAGTGGGCCAGCGCTGAAAGGAGGGGGAATGTCATCTTTTCTTCTTTTGTAAGAACAAACACAAATACAACTGTGTGTCTGTGTGTACACGTGTGTATAAAATAATGGTAAACTGTTTCCACTGAGGAAGATTCTTAAAATCCCCAAATGAGAATTTCTTGCATCCCTTCTGGACAGGAGGGCTCTCCTTATTCACCATGCACAGGGCTTTCGGACCCAGGCCATGTGCCCTGGTGAGTCGGTGGGAACCACACGGACGGTAGAGAAATAGAGCAATTCATAACATCGCAGGTGGAAACACAAAATTGAGGTCTGTAAACTTCTTTGTACATCATTAATTCGTTAGCGCAGAGAAACCAGAAACAGAGTCAGAACTTGAGCAAACACTGGGGTAGTTACATCCACATAGAGAGGATGGCACTTTGGTTAAAAAGCAGAGTCTATGAAGTTATCTTAATCTTTCTACTGCTCAGCCAGTGCAGCTAAAAGCCAGCCACCATCAGCCACACGTGCGAGCGAGCCAGCATGCTGCCCACTGCAGAGGGCCACCAAATGCTCCTTCCTGGTCACTAGTCCTGCTCCACAGCCAGCCTTGTTTGCATTTAAAAAAAAAAAAAAAAGTTGGAGGACTTTGGGAAGGATCCCAGTGTTCACCATTCAGTGCTGTGAAATCATACTTTGTTCTTTAAGTTTAGTACAAGAACAAATTTCATTAATGTATGGGGGGAAAAATCAGAACGGAACAAAAAAAGCAGGCATGTGGGAAAGGCAACAATATAGGCTACAAATGCATTTTTATTATAAAGTAAAGCTCTTCTGTACAAACTAGAATCCCTCTGCATTTCTCAAATAGAGAGCATTAAGAAAAAAAGGGTCGTATACATCTTACTGCAAATTTCGGAAGGGAAGAAAACAGGGAGGACTTGCACTTAAACCACGTCAATGCCTCCGTTTTTGCTGGGAAATGTATTTTCAGAGACTGGAAAAGGAGACACATGTAATAAAAAAAAACAAAGTAAGCTCAAGTATAAATGGAATTACAAACATGGATCTGATTAAGAGCTTTCCCATCTCTAAGATCTTTTCATTTTAAGGCCTCACCTCAAATTTCTTTTTTAATAACAGAGCCGTACACTTAAAAAAAATATTGAGCAACTTGGAAGAAATCTGGCAGAAAATACTCTCCGTGTTGAAAGAACACGTGAACAATTACATGGAAAAGACATATGTTTCACAAGTATTCTTTAAAATACACAAAAAGCGCAAAATAACTTCTAAATATTCTTTTGAAGGAATTTCATGATAACTGCTCTAGAAGTGACTCTTATTTTATTTGACTTACTTATTCATTTTACGATTTCTACACTAAACTTTGTGTCTCTGGACTTTTTTTCTTTCTTTCTTTTTTTTTTTTTTTTTTTGTCTCTCCTAGCCCAGGGCTGTTTGGTGGACATTTGAAGGTTAAAAAAAAAATCAGTTTTCTGTGCTGAAGTTATCAAGACCAGCTCTCTGCTGCATTTGCATTGTTATTAGGGACACACACTCACTCACACACACGCGCGCACACACACACACACACTCTGAGCTTAATGTGAGGCTAGTACAGAAAGAGAGATTAGACACAAAGAAATGTAAACAGCTCTCACATGCGAGGAAACTAGGTTACGAGAATCCCAGCACCAGGCATTCACCAGTCACCATGGAAAACAGGAAGTGAGATGCGTAGCAACCACAAGCCAAAAAGCAGGAAAGCGCATACCTTTAGCTTGGAATGAAAATCACGAGATTTCCTTCTGGCAAGAACCTGAATGTGACTAGACACCTGCAGGGTAGGGGAAAAGGGAGGAAAACAAAGGAAAAGCCTGTAACCATGGAGATGAAAAGCCCCCTACAACTGGGCAAGCCAGACGTACCTTAATGGCGGCTTGAATTTCTCGAACTTTCTTTCTTGCTAAGACCTGTATATGACTAGACACCTACATTGTTCGGGTTTATGAGGGGAAACAAAACAAAACAAAACAAAACAAAACAAAAAAAAGGAAATCAAATATAAAATCGCTACTCCTTGGGAGGGTTTTGGGGTGGGGTGGGGGGGTGGGGGGGAGGTTATTTGCATCTCAACAAAGCTCTGCAGTTAGGAATACACAGTCCCAGCCAGACACCAAGCCCCCAGCGCTGCTCGAAGCTTTTCAGACTGGGTCATCACTGCAGTGACTTGATTCAGGATGAAAGTGAGGCTGCTCTTCGTTTTCTCACCAGGGAGAAATCATGGGCACGGGATCGAGAGGGGGGAGAGTGGAGCTGTTTTCTTTTGAAATTTTAAAAGGTGGGGCTAGAGGTAAACGAAAATATTTATAGCTTCTCAGTATCAGGAGGGAAAATCCCTTCTTCTCAATTTAGAAGAGACTATCCATAAATTAGCACATTCTGCAGAATCAAAAAGCTGAAGCTGTCGGTTATATTCTGATCTCATTAAGAGCTCTGGATTCTGTAGCAAATGTTAAAATAATACTGACATGTAAATTAGATCTCAAAGAGAAATGGAAAGACCCAGTTAGCAGAGCATTTTTTTTTTTTTGCCCTTATAAATATCTTTAATCCTTCCACTCTTTTGGATATTGACTGGGCGCCAAGTGGATTTGCATATTATTACAAAGCGAAAAGTGTGAATACAGCCAGCCAGCCATCCTGTTAAAAATCTGGGTTGAAAACCACACGATTTGCTGAACAACAAATTCACATTGGAGAGGTATCATCAACTGCTGCCTAAAAACATCCCCAGGATGCCGGGGTGTGGAAACCAAGCCAAGCCCAGCTTCTGAAACACAATGATTCCACTGGGTAAACAAATTTGCATCTCTTTCAGTGGGACTTGGTTAAATTTAGAAGAGTCCCCCCAGTGAAGGGGTTGGGCACATGACCAGAGCTCACAGACCAGTGGGACAGCTCAGGTCCAGTGCTTTCAATTATGTGGGGCAGGAGATCGGTCTGTTTCAGAAATTTAGAACCTTCTAATTTAAAAGTTCAGCAACTCTGAGGCAGTTACTTCATTTCAAATACTTTCCTGAAGATAAAAGCAGGATTTATTTATGGTACTAAAAGGTCCTTTTATCTTTGAGTTTCGATGATTAATTTTTTTTCAATTTGCTTTAAATGATAATTAAAAAAATAAGGTATGGAGAAGCAGGAACTCCCTCATCCTCTTCGTCCCTCCTTCTGGCTCCTGCTTTTACTTGTTTTCACCCAAAATTTTGTTCTTGCGTGAATCTCTGACTTGCAGAGGGCCAGTGTCCACTGTTGGGGGAACATCCACTGAACAATGCCCTGCCTCTGCGCGCTGGCAGGAGGCCACGGCCCTCCGTGCTGACTCAGCAGCCAGGCTCCCGGCGGGGGCACATGTAACATTCCTGGGGAAAAGCTCTCCCCGCCATAAACACTCATGAAAACAACTCATCACTGAGCAGAGGACTGAAATCTGCTGCTCACACCGAAGGAGACCACAGTGGAGTCTGCCTTTGGCTATGATGATAGTTTTTAAAAGCCATGCCAGATAGATCAGCATAGGTCAACATAAAAAAATAATTTTCTGTTAACAACTCACCCATGAGGTTCGTTTGATTTTTCTCTCCCCCCCCCCGCCCACCTTTTCCTTTCTTTCTTTTTCTGTTTGTAGTTAAATACGAATTTCTCATCCATTCCAGTTCTGCACTGGGTCAGAGATTG
The DNA here is from genome assembly GCF_053574225.1 of Canis aureus. NCBI lineage: Eukaryota > Metazoa > Chordata > Mammalia > Carnivora > Canidae > Canis > Canis aureus. Next base: position 15,007,397 of record NC_135633.1, read on the forward strand.
GGGCCGCTTTACATCAGAAGGAACCAGGAGAGCCAGAGCCCTGACAAAGGGCAGAGGGATATTCCTGACACTATTCTGCACAAAGGTATTCAAAGTTGTAGCTTCATTTCCGTCACAGCAGCTACTGACAAAAAAGCCATAGCTTAAGGAGTAACAGTTCCCTGGACGCACATCATTCGGTATTATATTCAGGCCAATACTCATGGCTGCTAGCGTTACTTTTTCATCGAAATCATGACTAATGTGTAATTGTACCAGGATTGTACAATGCACAAAATCTCAAAATTTCATGATTTCCAAGTGTATTTGCACCTGCGGCTTTTGCAGTGTTTACAGATGCACAGTTTGGGAAAGAAACGTTAGTATTAAAGTACGGTACAGGAGCAGTGTGTACACTGTCCTTCGGAGTGACACTTTCCCAGATGTGTATAAAAAGAACTCCGGAGACCACACAGTAAGGGGTCACTGAAATGATGAACAGTGAAAACTGAGCCAATTGAAAACACCTACACCACTGACGTCCTTACAGGGAACTCAAATTGGGGGCTCCTAGGAGCCAAAGCACAGACAGCCACTGCAGCCAAAATGCCTCGTTGGGGCCATTCGCTGACATGCACAGTGTCCAGGCCGGTTGTTTTACCTGTTTTCTGGTCCTCGTCTTGCCTGTCCTGAGTTTGATGTATCTGGCTATCAATTCATTCCTACCTGAAAGAAAGAAGAATTTACAATAAGATGGGTTACCTTAAAAAAGCAAGCCAACAAAAACCAAAACAAGCAAAAAAAAAAAAAAAAAAAAAAACAACTGAAAAACAGCCTGGGAAAGCTAAGAAAAGAACTGAGAGTCAAGACTTTTTAAGCTGGAGCTGTACACTCACTAATGCTAGAAAAATAAAACGGTACGATTGTTTGCAAAAATATTTACCACGGAAAATGAGGATGAAGGGCACTTAATTATGAACTGTGATTAGCAACTGAGGAAAGAAATGTGCCTTTTTTGTTTCTTTACATGCTTCGACCTAAAGGGGTGTATGGGTAACAAACCCAAGGATTTGTGTGGGAGTCCACAAGCCTGTTTCTGTTCCCATCTAAGTTTTCATGCCCACTCCTCACCCAGATTTCTAGTTCACTCCGGTTACAGTCAGCAGAGCCACTGGAGGATGAACTGCTGTGGGTGCAGAAACCCTACCATAATATGGAGGTAACAGTGTGAAAGCAGACGTTCCCTAAAGGTGGTCACTCTGCTAATAAGTAACTATACACAAGATCATGTTCATGAAAAAGAAAAACAAAAAACCAAAAAACAGACCCAAAACGACTTAATCTCCTCAAAGCTCTATAACCTGGAGAGGAAAGAAAATGCCTAAAAGTATAAACAAACACCTCCCGTCCCTACCCCACTAGGGGACAGCCTGAGAGGTCGCAGACTGACTTCGAAAAACTACAGCGTCACGGGAAAATATGTCCCTGAAGCAAAGTAGGGATGTGTGTTATGAATACTACATGAAATAAGAGCCCACTCATGTAGGGAAGTGCAGGGCTGGCTGTAGGATTGGTCTGGGCCATCTTACTTCCCAGACATGCTGCATACCTAAAGATGGCAAGAGCTTGGTCTTCGGCCCCAAAGCCTCCCTGGGACCCAGCACGAGGCTGGGCACACAGAACAAATTGAGGAAATAACACAGCCTCTAAGGGAAAGAGAGGGACCACCCCCGCCAGATCTCCTCTGGCAGCATGATGAGGACCGACCCTACCCATGAGTGTCCTTATGGGAACCTCATCTGAGGATTCTAAAGCTCCTGAGCACTGCCTGGATCGGGCCTGTCCTCATGGCTCTGTCTGCAGCCTGTGTTAGGAGCACACAGGGCAGGGCCACCATGGAAGGAAGGCAAAGGAATCATGGAACCTGGGGCTGGGAAGTTCCTCTGGGTCATCCGCTCCTACCACTAGAAGTCTAAATTCTTAGAAGCCTAACCAAGCACTTCTAGAATTAAGGAAGCAGTCCATTTTACCTTAAAACATGAAGAAAAGGAGGAGGAGGAGGAGGAGGAGGAGGAGGAGGAGGAGGAGGAGGAGAAGAAAGAAGGAGAAGAAAGAAGGAGAAGGAGAAGGAGAAGGAGGAGGAGGAGGAGGAGGAGGAGGAGGAGGAGGAGAAAAAGAGACCCTTCTTATTTGGGGCTTCTTGTAATTCTCATCCCCAGGTTCTCCTGGTTCCTCTTAACAGGAACAAGGCCACGCAGATGACTGGCTTTCAGATATTTATGATAGCTTTCCGGTCCTCTGGAGTTATACCCAGGCCAAACTGCCTCTGTTGCCTGTGACAGCTTTGAGACACTACCCTACCTATCCAGTGACCATCCTTTGTCCAGCTTCCATTCCTAGCCTGGAGCTCAGGCCCGTAGTGGTGCTCTTCCTAGGACAAGTCCACAGCAGAAGTCTATCGCCTCCCCTGTCCTAACGTACACTACCTCTGTTGATGCAGCCTAACACTGCACTGGATTTTGGGGAACCACAATGAACTGTCAGTTTATGTCATTTGAACTCCTAGAGGTCTTTATCATAGACTACTCCTCAGATATATCCCTACCTCTGTGCCCAGTCTTTTCATGCATAGTTGTGATTTTTCTGATCCAAATACACAGCCTTACGTTTATTTCTACATTTCAACCCACCAGATTAAGCCTATCATTCTTGCTTGTCAGGATCCTGTCAGATCCTGTTGCTTGTCTGAACTTACCCTTTAACTGCTGGAAAAGGGCCTCTAAATTCAGGTTTAAGAATTGCTTCTCTAAGCATTCTCTTTCAAACTTTTGAGAACTACCAATATCCCCTGTAGTGTCATCGGGTCTACTTCTCCATCTCTCAGATGGTTGTACAGATTTTGCAATTTGTCTCAAAGGCTCGCTGACAGCAGAGCCCGGCCAGGAGTGCCTCATTACCAGAAGCCAGACCAAAATGACAATGTCTGCAGACAAGCCAAGCATCCTCCAGCGCAGGGCCTCACTGTGCGTCCCGTTTGGGGCTGAGTGGCCAGAACAAAATAAATCCAAGGTTCCGTATTACATGCAATTTTATCCGAAACTTGTCCAGATGGCAAAAACGTCTGCCCCCACACGTTTTCCCTGTGAAAGCAGACAAGGTTGCGTGATCTGCGTGACACATAACCTCTCTAACTGATTTCTTACGGCATTTGGTTGAGGTGAGATCACCATCCAGGACAGCCACATTTGACTGTACACACCCTGGAGTCCATGCAAATGGCACCGTTGGAGTTCAACAATGTTGACTCAAACTCTGATTGTAGCACTTCTAAAAATTATGATGTCTACAACAGGCCCTCAGTGAGCAGTTACCATGTGCTGAGCACGATGTCAGAGCCACCATTTCACCGAAATGTGTCAGGACTCTCCTGTCCCCATTCTTTTTTTTTTTTTTTTTTTTAATTTTTATTTATTTATGATAGTCACAGAGAGAGAAAGAGAGAGAGGCAGAGACACAGGCAGAGGGAGAAGCAGGCTCCATGCACCGGGAGCCCGATGTGGGATTCGATCCCGGGTCTCCAGGATCGCGCCCTGGGCCAAAGGCAGGCGCCAAACCGCTGCGCCACCCAGGGATCCCTCCTGTCCCCATTCTTAACATAAACAAGATCACCTTTCAAAACCCTGTGTTCTTTCTTCTATAACATGTTTGAAGCCATGAAGGGGAATTAATGGGAAGTTTCTGGGTGTTTCTTGCCTCCATAAGGAATACTGCTGATTCAGATACTAAATTCAAATTCAACTAACTCTGAGCATTGACCTAACAGTGTTTGTTATTCACTTAATTTCATGTGAATTTTTTAACCACCACAAGGACAGCTTTGTATATAGAAACACTTTTGGGTTTACCTGGTTTTTAAAAAATGCATATTTTATTCATTTATTTAAAAAACAAACTTAAACACCTTAGTTCATCCTTAAGTTTGAAGCTCAATTTATATATCCTATAACTTTTATAATCACTTTTTTTTAAGATTTTATTTATTTATTCATGAGAGACAGACAGACACAGGCAGAGGGAGAAGCAGGCTCCTTACTGGGAGCCCGATGCAGGACCCAATTCCAGGACCCTAGGATCATGATCTGAGCTGAAGGCAAATGCTCAACCACTGAGCCACCCAGGCGTTCCTTTTTTTTTTTTTTCCCTTAAAGATTGATTGATTGATTAAGAGAGAGTGTGTGTGTAGGAGCAGGGGAGGGGCACAGAGGGAGAGAGAGAATCTCAAGCAGACCCCACACTGAGCACAGAGCCAGATGCGGCCTTCCATCTCACAACCCTGAGATTACAACCTGAGCTGAAACCAAGAGTCAGACACTTAATCAACTGAGCCACCAAGGCGCCTCTATAATTGCTTTCAAAGGGCCATTCAAATAATGTTTGGTCCATTTTACAAAGCAATTAAACTCCTTTACACATTTTAAATTACATATTTAATTTAGAATATATTTAATTCTTTTAACTATTAGAATTGTTTGACCTAACTTCTAAAACCTTTCTTTAAACAACTCTTAAAAACCTAATAAATTATCTTAAACGCTCTAATACTGCTTATGAATCTAGTAAGACTTTAACCCTCTCAAAAATCAAGTCTAAATCAATCATTTCGTTGCACATTTTAATTTGGAAAAACAGGCTGACCTGTTGAGTGGGCCAAATTATTTTAAATAATCACTTGAAACATCAATATGTATAGATCCTCTAAGTCAAATATTAACACTATGGCTCTGATTCTATTAATGTCTTCTATTTCCAATTCTAAATCTTCCCAGAATTAAAATATGTCATTATGGAAACAAGTATGACAGTCCAAATGATTTAGGAATATCTTTTTGGTACCTGGGGTTGTACATATTTTGGGGAAATCAACTAGGTTCTGAACAGATTTTTGTCAGTGACCTTGATAGAACATCTGAGTCTGATTTATATGTATTTCTACACCAAAGCTCTCCAAATGGGGGTGGATCCATACAGTCCAGAGCCCTGGATTTGAACTGCGGTCCCAGCGTGCAGAATTCCTTTACCAAGGCCTGGGAGCTTGGGGCACAGTCACTGACATAACTGCCAGCCAGCCTTGGCTCCACACAGCATATTCGTGTTTTATAGCCATGATCACAGTGCTGGGTATTAGAAATGTTAACCTTAATTTCTCTCTCTCTTCTACACACACACACACACACACACACACACACACACACACACTCAGGGGCACCTGGGTGGCTCAGTTTCATTAAGCATCCAACTCTTGGTTTTTGGCTCAGGTTGTGATCGCGGGGTTTTGAGATTGAGCCTCACATCTGGCTCCGCACTCAGCAAAGTCGGCTTGAGATTCTCTCTCTCCCTCTGCCCTTCCTCCTCCCACTTGTGCTCTCACGCATTCTCCCTAAAAATAAATAAATAAAATCTTAAAAAATAATAATAATAAAACATACACAGAGTGGTGCTAGATCCAAGAAAACCTTACATTACAAACATTCAAGAAAGGTAAGTGCAAAGTTAAGCATGGCATTCCTAAGTTAATCCTACTGTCAAGTGGGGTCCATCTCCTTTGCACCTTATATCATGCCTGTCTGGTGCACTGAGGATAAAAACAGAAGGCAGCCTACCTGCCTACACGGAGGCCACTGTCCAACACAAGCGTTGTTTTTTTTTTTCTTTATTTTATTTATTTATTCATGAGGGACACACACACAAGGGGGGGGGGGGTGCTCAGAGACACAGGCAGAGGGAGAAGCAGGCTCCATGCAGGGAGCCTGACTTGGGACTCGATCCTGGGTCTCCAGGATCACGCCCTGGGCTGAAGGCGGTACTAAACCACTGAGCCACCCGGGCTGCCCCCAACACAAGAGTCAAAAGAGCAAATCTGCACCACAGGTCCCACCACGACCACCGCCATGAAAGAGGGTCTGATAACATGCACGGGTAATCTGCCACAAATAATTCAGGAAGTCTAGAACCTTCCTCCCCCAAAGTACTGGAATGTCATATCTAGGCCTTTGAGGACAGATGACATTTTCTCCAACAGTTTATCATGAAAAGTTTCAGACACACAGAAGTTTCTTTATAGAAAGAATTTCACAAGTGCGCACCACATACCCACCTCCTGGATTCTATCATTCACGTTGTCTAGACTTGCTTTGACACGTCTTTCCATTCCTCTGCCCATCCACCAAGGTGTCTTATTTTACTGCTATTGTTGCATTCTGTGTTGCTGTGGGGGTCACAGGTAGGAAAACGCTCTTCCTAATACTTCACCATGCGTATCACTAACTAAGGTGATAAGACCGGATTTTATTGGGTGGGGGGTGGCTGGGAGGCCATTCTGGATGGAAGACCAGCATTTCCTTACACACAGAAGCAGGGATCTGGAATCCTATACAAGGATTCTACCTGCTGACCCTTAAGCTCCCGTGGCCACTGCACACCTCCTTTCTGGGCCCGTGAGTTTGCAGATTCTGTGCTCAAGCATCTGCAGGTCATCTTCTCCATCAATAATAAGTGGAATAGCTTATAGAGCTGAGTGGCAATGCCACACTTCAGCACTAGGTGTCACAATACTGCAGCTTGTCGGTGGCATGAGCCTGCTTTGGAAACACACACCCTGTTGCTTCCTGGGACCTGAGGCTCTGCAGCTGTGGTGGCCCCTGGTGTTCCCACAGGCAGGACGCAGCAGCAAAAGACAGACAAAGCCTGACTTGCCACTTTTAAACCCGGACCCTCCCCAGGCACTGCCATCCAGCGTGGATTTTATCCTCTTTTCTTGTGAGAATGTAGTGCAGTTGAAAGTGAGCCACCACGGCTCCTCCGGCATCCCAACTGCAGTGACCTCTCCCGCTAAGGGGGCAGAGGAGAGCGAGACACGGACAGAAAGGCGTGGGGTTTGCACTGGGCTTGCCTTGCCTAGACAGAAGGCTGGTTAACGTTGTTGTGGGCTGGGTGTGTGATGGGATGTGGCCTCAAGGTCATGTTTGAGGCCCAGCAAATGTAGGGTCTGTGGCTAGAAATTGTAGCCCAGAGACACTGGGCTTTCACCGTGTAAGAGCCACTTTGTAATTGAATGGAGGCAGGGAGCCACAAAGGGAAGAAGTAACAAATGGAACCTCCTCTTCCTGGCTGCAGCCCAGTTCAGAGGCAAACCATGCAGGGGGAGGGTTGAACAGCCCGGGAGCAGGGCAGGGGCTCTAACTCACCCACAATGGCCTTCTCTTTGCCGGGCATTCCCCACATCTTTTAACCATGTTTAAAAAAAAAAAAAATGAGAATCAGAAAGAAAACCCAAACTTCTCTTGACTGCTAGAACAAAGCAGCATCAAATAGTGCTGATGCTGTAGCTGTAACCTTGCAGTCCTGCACACCCTCACAAACCAACCCTAACTCAGCCCAATGGCCCCATTAGACGACCAGAAGCTTCCCTGTTAACACCTTGATCTTTCTGCACTCCGCACCTGCACGCACAACTGCTCTCATGCTCTGTATTGCTCTCGCCCATCTCTGCGCATCTGATTCTGCCCACCTTGCCGATGCCTTGTCCTTCAGGAGCCTTCTAGATGGAAGAAGCCTCTCTCCTTTCCCTCAACATCCACAGCCCCTGACGGGCTTCTTCGCTGCTGGCCTATGTCCTGTCTGCCTTCTATTCTATCATTTCAGTCATGGCTCCAACCAGATGATGGAGTCGCTGATAATAAGAACCAATGGCATTCATGTTTTCTGTTTCTTTCCCAGGCAGCTCAATGTTTGTGGAGTGAGTCACTAGCAGGGACAGGAGAAGTCACATCCCTATAATCCAGTATGACACTGGGATCATCAACATAAAGTGAAAACAGAAAAGGAAAAGATGACCCAGTGAAAAGAAGCAAAGGAGATGCCTTCCACAAGGTGACCCCACCAGGGGACATGGCTCTGTCCGCCGACAGGGCAGCGGTGCCCAACAGAAAGAATGGTTTTCGGACCACTTTCTCAGCAAGATTCTCTAAGGTGGTGGATAAATACTTTCTAGTCATCAGTTCTTTCTTTTCTTTTCTTTTTTTTTTTTTAAGGTTTTATTTATTTATTCATGAGAGACACACAGAGAGAGAGGCAGAGACACAGGCAGAGGGAGAAGCAAGTCCCATGCAGGGAGCCCGATGTGGGACTCACTGGATCCCAAGTCTCCAGGATCATGCCCCAGGCTGAAGGCGGCGGCGCTAAACCGCTGAGCCACCCAGGCTGCCCTGTTTTCTTCTTTTCTTACATTAGCTGAGGTTCATCTAAAGAAAAAAATACAATACCTTAGGCTATGAAAGTCAACACCGAAAAGCACAAGTGTAGGGGACAATGTGTGAACCAAGCATCATCAGCTAGAGAGAGGTCTACAGAACGAGGATGTTTAATGACCCTGTCCTCCCAAATATATAGGGAGGTAATATCTAGGGATACTGCCAAAAGAGGCAGTAAAGAGTCTTTATTAACCAACCTGGGAGTAGTTAATAATTAACCTTTTCTTCCACACTGCTGCCATTGTACCAGCAACAATTGGGTGGGTGGTGGGGGGGAAGTAGGAGTCCTACCGAAGCTGGTCAGTCACCCTCTAGTCAGACAACAGATGGCACCTATGAAAGCACAAGCAACATGCCAGAATCAGGAGGGTATAAAGAGGCCACTTTGCCATCAAGGAACCTACACCTGTGAAAGGCTCTTGCTCATAAGAACGGGGTCAAGTCACCCCATCCTTCCCCATGCCTGTGCCACAGCCGCCACGTCCCATTTATCTGATGGCTCACATGATAAATGCCTGCCTCTCCCTCTTCCAGATAGGAAGTTCCACAGGAGCACTGACCACACACTGGGTTTTGCTCATCACGCAACCCCTGGGGTCAAGAATACAGCAGGTCCCCAGTAAGTACTTACTAATGCAATAAATGATTAAATGACAGGGATGGAGATCAGAGTGGGAGGGGAGCACAAAGCTAAGATTGGGGATAAAGGAGGATTCACCTAAAGGAAAAAAAAAGGCATCTGAACCAACCCCAGAGCACTGCCAATAAGGAAGTTTGGACACCAGTGTCTCGGTTAATCCCCAATATAAATCATTGACCAAAAATAAGCACCAATATGGAAAATCACCAGAAATGGGCCAGACAGCCTGTTCTGGGTTGTGAGGGGCGGGTACTGTGTGTTCCGGATCTAAAGGTTTACAAAATGGACTGATGGCCTTCAGGAGGTGAACACTGGCGAGTGCCTAAAGGAACCTGCGTCTGCATTCACCCAGGGGCTTACAGGGAATAGCTTTAGAGGAAAGAGTACACAGGGGAAGGCTGTGTTAACCTCTGGTTAGTCGGAACTTATTCCTCACATCCCTTCAAAACGCCTGGCAATAACTCAAATCCTGACTCTCCGAGCTCCTATCAGTCAACGGCAGCTGATAACATTATCAAGCGATGGCCCCATAAAGCCCCATGCGCTCCTTCATCTTAGCGGGACAGCTCACAAACTACACATTTGCCGTAGACTCCAAGGGTCAAAGAGAGACAAGCAAGTAAAACTGTCCCATGCTTCACATGAAATACAGCCCTCCTTCACTGCAGATAAATTCTTTTTGTTGTCATTATTTCTAGAAGGAAAGTAAATATGAATGAAGTCAGTTTTTCTAATGGCTCATCTCTGCGAAACAGTAAGAGATGCCAATCACCTTCCTAATCCTCCAATGGGTAATAAGTTAGTTAGCCTTACTACTTGATGCCTCCGGTTGCTGGTCTTTCCAGTCCATCCTATACACAGCTACCTACAAAGCAGAGCTCTGGCTTAGCCACTCTATTGCCTCAAGACGTTCAACGGCCCGCTGCCCACAGTCTAAAGGTCAAACCGCTTTAGTGTAGTATTCAATGTTGTCCCACCATCTGGCCCTAACCTTTTGTTCTTCTGACACACCACCTTCACCATCACCCGAATCCACCGCACCATCAAAATGCACGTGTAGTTTTCAGTGTTTTGCTCACAGCCCCTTAAGATGCTCAGTCAAAATCCTGCCAGGCCCAGCTCAAAGGGTATCTCCACCACGAACCACCCCGCACCCCAAAACATGTACTGGACAGGGAACGTGTGAAGAGGAGTTGGGGAGCCTGGAGCTCATCTCACAGACCAGTGGTTGGGAAAAGACAACATGACAAAGCAAACTGATAACAGAAGACGGTGTGAGGGACAGACGAACTGCTGAGTGTGGCTTGGCTCTGACGGGGAAAGAAGCAGAGATGAGAGTCACCCTTCTGCCCTGGGCCCACCGTGCCTGATTTCTGCATGTGCCAGCCTGTGGCTCTAGTAAGAGTTCCTTGTGTAACAGATCGTAAGCTCCTTAACGGTAGGGTCTGTGTCTGCAGCATCTTTGTATCCCACACACTCAAGGTGTGCATGGGATTTAATGGAACCTATGCCTGTGGCTCCCTAAACAATCTAAATAGACCCCCTACCCAAAGGCTCTCAGGGAACTTTTCGCTTATCTTTTGGGCATTTGCCTTTTCTTTTCATGCCCGCATCTGATTATGTTACATCATTAGGTCCCTGGCCACTATAAGAAAAGCACACCCTTCTTCACCTGGTACCTAGGCCTAATAGCCCGTTCCTGTACAGGGCTCCTCTACTCTAGTACAAGGAGCTTCACAAGTCACTGTCACGGTTTTCTGTACCTCTATGCCTTGGAGTGGACCATATGTCCTTAAATGTTCGTTCTTTTCTCCTTTGCCTACAAACACTTCCTCAGCCCTCTAAGTCCCAACTGAAGTATTTCTTCCCTAAAGCCTTCTGGGAGCCACCCAAACTGAGCTAGCCATATTCTCCTTCACACCCTCGTGTGCCCAGCACACACCCTTCTGCTCTGTACTACCATTACTCACCTGGGGGACCGTTCATTCTCCATTTAGAAATATGATTGCTCCATGGAAAGAATCTATCTAGTTCTCTCTGCCTGTAGGTCTGGCACCTATTAAGTAGGTCCTCAGTAAGTGCTTTCAATAAATGAATGAAGGAGTGAGCTCTTCTATGCCCAGAACAGATGACCTAGGAAAGGATCCTATACAGTGGACAGCGCTGACGGTATCACTTGAGATCCGTAAGCCCTTTCACACTTAACGACTATTTCAGTGACAGGCAGCACAATTTTCCAGACCTTCGTTCTGCTCTCTTAACTTGGCACCAGTGACACCAACCCATGCTCCATTCCTCCTCACCCCTTTCTACCCGCACCGACCTCCACATGCCACAGTCACATGGACCTGATCCAGAAAAAAAAGCTAATCTCAACATCAATTCAGGAGAGTCTTGTTAATGAAAAACTTTGCTAAGAACACTCTGTTTATTTATTAATTATTTGGCCTTTAAAGGAGTGTGAAATCCACACATTCGAAGTGCCAAAAACTGTTGGTCTTTGCTGGAGAATCTTTAATGGCGGTGATGCTACAGGCTTGTTTTTGTTTGTGACTCAGGAGTATGACCGCCTATACCTCAAGCTTTTGGGGGAAGCTGGGTTCGTATTCATTAGCTGTGTGAATCTGGGCAACCTACTGAACTTCTCTGGACGTTTATTTCCTCACCTGTGAAATGGAGATAAAAAACCTCCCCTGGAGGCCTGTTGTATGCATTAGCAGGAACACATGAAGTTTCTGGCACCTCAAAGTGATTTAAAATGGTCCTGGAGCTATTATGTAAAGCCACTGCACTTGGTTTATATGCTCTCATTGCTTGAACCGGTGTATACAAGGGTTCTGTCAGAACACCATGCCACATGGCATCTTACATAAACCTACAATGCTTCTACTTTCAGGGTTATTGAAACTGAACAGCTTTTCCATGCTGCACTGAAAATGTTGTTCTCACAATCTCTGCAGCACCCTCAACTCGAAAACTGGTATGGCCACAGAAACTGTTTCGGAGTAAAAGGAGCCCTTTATTGTTATATCTTCGCATTAAAAGGGCATCATGCAAACTACTGACTCACTACAATAACCTTCTAATTTAGAATAGATTCTTCATTGAGTAAGATAGCAGGAATTAGTTTTTTGCCAAGGGCTAAGTGTGGCCAAAATTCTTGTAATTTGGGGCAGGTTGTAAAATTATCTTTATGAATAGGCCGGCGGCATTGCATTAAATAGCATGTCCCCCACTGGATTTCCAGAATTTAGTTCTTACTATAAAACACAACTCTCACCGGAAGAATAAAGCCAGAGCTCCCGGAGCTCCTGCAGCAGTTGCTGGACAAAGGTGGAGTTACCCACACATTTGGTCAACACGACACTCACACAGGATGAGCCACTGCGGGGGAAACATGCTTTTAAAAAAAGGAGGATTCTAAATGCCCGGGCACTTGGTAATTCTTGTGAAATAATGTAGAAACCATAATCATAAAGGACATTTTTTAAAGTACACTCCGACTAAAGAGATTAAAGTCTGAGGACTAAGCACGATAAAAACCTCACTGTGTGGTAGACAGAGATGCGGTGAGTTGGGGGGTGTGGATGACAGTCCCCCTCTACCCTCTGATGGATCGGCACCGGGAAAGCCCTGTGCTTGTAGGCTCAGATGCTTCGCCTCCACATCCCCCCTCATTGCAGCTTATGAATGTTGACTGGGGGGCTAAACTCGAAGAGACCCACCCCAGTTACCAAACTGGTAAGTGGCAGAGTTGGGATTCCAACCCGGCTTTGACTTCCAAGCTCAGCATGCCTTAACTTCAGACCGACGGCTCTGAAGACGGCCTCCACACTACGGTAAGGTAAACTCCTCGCAAGGTCATTGCTAAGTGCTTAGTGAGAAGATCTAGGAGGGGAGCACAACCCAACCAGCAAGCAGACCGCACCGCAGAGAGGCTTTATGTTCTCCATTCACCACCTGCAACACGGGATCGAATTCAACTCCAATTTCTGCATTTGAGGCCTTCATCATCTGGCCCCAGGGCGCTCCTCTTGGCTGTTCAACAACACCCGTCGAATATCTTCTATACGTACAAGGCACTGCACGATAGGAGACACATGCTGGAATAACAGGTCTCTGCCCTCGAGGTGCTTAGAGTACAGGAAGGAAATTGAGGCAAGAAGCCACATGATAAAAGCAGGGTACTACGAGGATGAGAGAAGCCAGTAAAGAATAGTCTGAGGGAAATGAATGAATGAATGAATGAATGAATGAATGAATGAATATCCAGAGATGTTTCCTCCCACGGTTGTCAGGCTCCCTGTCACTCACCCAGCTGCTCCTGGCCACATTCGAGTGGTCTCAAAACGGCGAGCGGCCAAAGGCAAGGACACACAGGCCAGTCATTAAGGGGGAAACCATGGCCTATGCACTGGGCTATTTGAGATAGTGATCAAGCAAACCAGATCGTCTCTCTCAGCTGAGTTTCACACTCTGGATAGTCAACGCCTTTTTATTCTCCTTTCGAAATTTCAAATTACCCAGGTGATACATATGCAACGCAACCTCCCTATAAAAAATTTAAATATTATACACACAAACCCATTTTTGAGTGTGTCTGTGCCTTTTTTCCCTGTCACACCCCACACATACCATCGTACCGTGTTGGATTCTATTGCTTTCGCGTGACCAACCCCTCGCTCTCCACCGGTGCCCTCAGGATCCTGCCCACATCTGCTGAACACTTACTTCTGAGATGCCGAAACCCGGGTCAAATGGTACTTTCCAGGTCCCCGCCAGCTAGCGTGGCCTGCCCCTCCAGCTCATCAGACTTGGTGCATGCGTCTAGCACAGAGCTTGCCATGCTGCACTCTTCCTGTGGGTGTTCTCACGCACTTTCTTTGACAAATTATGGGCTTCTTGAAGGCAGCAGATACCTCCTACTCCCAAGCTCCCAGCCACCTGCCCCCCCAAAAAAAACTGGCACAGGACGGAGAAGGTGCTACTTAACGGTGACACCACTGCTGATCTTAGCCACCTCTTGAAAGGGAAAATATTTGAAGAACTGACATCACGGCACACAGGAGGTAGTGACTAGATGTTTTCTTTGAAGAGGCAGGAAGAGAGGGAGGAAGATAGAACTGGCAGGCCAGAGAAATCACTGTGCGGGCAGATATCCGGGAGGTAAAGATGAACACGACAGGGCTCCTGGCTGCTAGGAACCCACAGTCCAGGTGAATGCTTAGGGAATGCCAACCACCCAGGAACCTCTCCTCTTCCTAAGCTCCAGGAAATGTACAAGGCACCCCTAATCACCACTGAGACACGGGGTGGGGCGAAGGAAGGGGGAGTGGTTCTTTTATTCCCTAACGCCAAGAACATGGAAAACTCAAAGCCCTTCCTTCTTCAAAATTACAGTGTTTTTAATTCTTGTGATCTTCACCAATTTCAGAATTACCATCCTGCCTCAATCCACCACCTGCCTGGAGGATAACATTCAGCATCTAGTAGAGAAAAACACATGTTCTAAGAGACATCTCAACTTCTTCATAGGTAGAACAGGTTAAGGATGAATTGGATAAAACGCAGATGAGCTAGCTAACCATATTTTGAGGAGCCACAGTATTTTTAAAGACAAGGGATACATACAGTCAACGTGGCTTCATCTGCAAGCTCATTCACCACACACAAGTTTGATTTTCTTTTTTTTTTTTTTTTAAAGAAAAGGCAAAGCCCAAACTACTTATCCTTACATAGCTCTAGCCCTGAAGGTTGCTTTGCAAAGATATCTCAGAGTGAAATTATCCAGCAAACCCTTGTGTGGATAGAAGGTTCCACAAGTCAACAACCGCTTAAGCAGTTTAAACCAACAAGCAAGATGCCCTCTATTTAAATGCTATGAGCGAATCTATTTTAAGCCTTTAAAAATCCTCTGGGCAGGTGTTTAAGCTGTGTACAGACTGAGCCTGTGGAGACTCCGGGGGTGGGGGAGGGTGGGCTCCACTCTCCATGCAGGCAACATTTTGTTCAGACAATCTTCCTGCAGCAGGTCATGTGACAAAGGCCAAATAAACAGCATCTGGGGATTTTCAATTACAGACCTTCGCCCAGCATGCCTGCACTGTAATCTCTACCAGATGAGGCTCAGGCCTCCCTATTTTCAATAATTCACACACTGTGTACACATAACATGACAATAAGGGCATTCATGGAGCGGCCTGATTCGCAGATCAAAGCTAGCAAAGGGCCAGCTGTAAGCATGCTCTGCTGCTGGATGATTCGTGCTTTTCACAGGCTTGGAAAGACGCTCTGCAGGACCTGGCAAGCCGGCCTCTTTCCTGTGCGGTATGCTGAGCAAACTCTGAGCATGAACCGGGCACAGTCTTCCTGGGATGGCCCAAGAGGCGACCAATTCCATGTGCGTTTGCAAGTACTGGGCAGCTTCAAACTCCAAACGACCCAACAAGCTGCCCCTCACAGGGGCTTGCTTGCCTTGGCCAGTGCAAGACCCATGCGAAAGCTCTACTGCTCTCGGCAGAAGGAAGTTCTTGAAAACAAACCTGTTGTAGAAAGAACAGTAAGGTTCCGGAACTTAACAAGCCCTAGGCCAGGTACTCGAGTATGCAAATCCATTGGCTGTGCAGTGTCCATGTAGCGTCACACACATACAAACGACTCAGGCCCAAACCACATGGAGGTCTATTTCTAATGGCTGTCAGAGAGCTCTGGGTCTGGGAAATGAGAGTGGACACTCTGTTGTTACTCCTGAAACCTCTACACCTTCACTTAATTAACTCAAGTGTGTGAAGACTAATGCAGGTAGGCACTGTGGGTGTGTGAGCATGCTTGTGAGTGCTTTGAAAGCATTTGGAATTCTCAAGTCCACAACATTTCCAAATGCCTATGGCCCTGCAAGGGGAGTTGCAACTGGAGGAAATAAGGACACTGCCTCTTCGTATAAAGATTTCATACCCATCAATCAGGGCAGGAACCCAGAGAAAGCCATAATGGTGACTTCCTCAGCAGCAAACACATGCTGCTCACCAGCTGTGGGCTGTGCATCCTTACCCTCTTTTCTCTCTCATTCAGAATGGTTTCCTCTTAATCACAATAATCCCAAAAGTGCTAAAACATATCAATCGTTGGGTAAGCCCTGCCTACAAAGGGCCAGCCGGCTGGCTTTTATGGCCTTGTCCAACAGCAGCTGATACTTCATTCAGTGACAAATCCAATTTAGCAGTTACAAGAGGTTTAGCATCCCTGAAAAAATATTGGGGTTGATCTGGCACTCTAAAGTCAGCAAATGCTCCATTGCCATATTGTTGCAGAGATTATTCTGCTGTCATATTTGGATGTCTACAACCAAGCGTCTCGCACCTTCTCTACCCTTGCCCCCCACGATCTAACGACAGTGGTTGTTGGTGGTGGTGGTGGCGGCGGCGACAATTTAATCCCTGGGTAAGCTGCAATCATATTTGGAAACTGACTCAATGTGATTTTACCATCCACCCCCCAACACACACACACACACACACACACACACACACACACACACACGTGTAATTGGCTCTACTCTTCAAATGGGAATTTCTAGCATACTGAAGGAAAAAACTGTGGGATGAAATTGATTTTACTCTAACCTTTGGGATCTAAGTCAGCTTTGAAGGGTAGAAGGAGATAAACAACATGTGAAGATTTTATCCTTGGATTGAAGTTCATCATATTAAAAACTACTGCACTAATGTAAAGACCTTGTAATTAAAATCTTCACATTCATTTTTAAACATCAGAATGTTAAAACAAAGAAAAGCTTTGAGCCATGATGGAGGGAAGCACAAAAAAATGACAGAAAAAATTGACACATTCAAAATACATGTGTCCTTTACAGATAATTACATAAATTCAAGTTAAAAGAATCTCCAAAGAAAGTAATGTGGATAATTTAGCTATTAAAGGGACATACAACCAACAAAATGCCATTTTTAAGGAATACCACAAGGTAATTTACATAAAAAAAGAGAGAGAGAGAGAAAAAGAAAGAAAGAAAGAAAGAAAGAAAGAAAGAAAGAAAGAAAGAAAGAAAAAGAAAAAGGGAAATGATCTAATAGGAACATGGGCTGATTATTCCTTTAATATTAGGCTTTGTAGTCAACAGTTGGTTATTCATCCCAGCTTTAACGATACCAAAAAAATGACCACAGAGACATCTGGTTTAAAAAAAAAAAAGTTTTCAGTGCCATAAATGAGACATTCGCAATTGTGGCTGGCAAGATATCAGTGATGGAATATTCCATACATGGAGTTCTTATTTCATGTGGTTTGAAAACTTTATTCTTTTCTCCGGATTTTTTTAAAGCATAAACAGAAAATTAAAACAAAAACAAACACCCAAAGCCTGCAGACTAGAGAAGACACTTAGCTTCTGTGAATAGCCATTAGATTAATATTTTGTCAATGTCACTTGTCACAACAAAAGCAGCGGCATTTATAATTTACTCTAAGACTGGTTTAATTAAAATTCAAAAAACCACGACAAAGCTATATTGAATTTCATTTGCCAGACTGTAATTACTTACTTTGTAGCTGACTGTAAACAATATTTTATTACATCCACAAAAATGCACTTAAAAACTAACAGTAATGCAGGGACGACGGAAGAACTGAGGGGAAACAAGTCCCGTCACTTCTACTTTGAACACAGAGTGACTTCCTAATCTTTATGGGACATAAGAAAATGGGGACCCATTTTCCCAATTGGAGGGGACCTAGGGGCCCGCCTACATTATTACCTTCTTTTAGGGCAGGGCTCAGACTCCCCAAGAACACAGATTTGGTGGAACCAGATCCATGTACCTCTCTCCCAAGACCAAGAAAGAGTCTCACTTGGCTCAGACTCAACAATGAGACAATAGAGGCTGCCAGGCATGATGAATGACTTAAAGGCTTAAAACCACCATTTGCATCCTCCCAGATAAACAATTGCCCTCCCTTAAAAAAAAAAAAAAAATTCTGGAGGCAACTTCCAATACTGTTCATACTTATATGCCTGGCAGGAGAGAGTTAGTTTAGTGAAATTAGACTTACTTTAAAACCATTTGTCTGAGACCTTTTCGGAAAGTGCTTTACTGAAGTGAGAAGAAAGAAACCTTTCATTTCAGATAAAAGGCAAAGTTTAGAATTTTAAAAGTTAGGGAAGGCTCAGAAACACCTAACGCTCCTAAAGCCACTATCAAGGTTTTCAATGTCTCTCATTACTGATTTTTTCCATTCCCTCTTCCCTTATTTTAGATCCACATAATTCTGAACGGCGGCATAATAAAAACAAAAAAAAAATTCACTTATTGAACAAGGCAGGCAGGCATAAACACGATCTAAGTATGAAAGAAAGGGAACGGCCTTCACACACGCTCGCCAGATTAAAAAAAAAAATCACTGTTCTGAAACTGCATGCGGCCAATTTTCTGGAGCTCGTGAGGATGTGGGGACGAATGCCTGAGAAATGACAGTAGAAATAGCTGAAAAGTCAACCTGCATTTTTCTAGGATGAATTTACAGGACAGGGCAAGAGTACCTCCGGAAGTCCAGCAAGCCTCCATTAATAAATGAGGTAGCAGTGCGGTTTCCATGACAACCGAGACTCCAACTCTGGGGCAAGCTTAGTGCATAACCGCCAAAGGTTTTTCCTCCAAAGGTTTTTCCTCCGATCGCGATCGCGACTTCCCGTTTCGAGGTGCTTGACAAAACCAAACAGACTTTTAAAGCCTCGGGAAATGGCGCAGGGGTTTTCAGAAAGGATTCTTGTTAACCCTGGCTTGGTTCGATAGTGGGATGCAGGCATCAGAGAACTCTGCGGCTGCATCTTGCTATCGAGGCTTGCAACATGATTTTAAACGGAGTTAAGGCCCCCCTGAGAAGGCTCTGTGGGTTAAATGTATTTGCTATAATATTATAATGTGTTATGACAAGTTATATATCATTATAATAGGCTCCCATGATTAACATTAGTCCGACTTTTTTTTTTTTTTTTGCTCTGTAGAAATGATTTGAGGAATTCAGAATCCGCTTGCTCGCCAGAATTCAGCACGGGGGTGGGGGGGTGGGGGGGGAGATAACTGACCATATTTCTTTAACATATGTAACCTTGAGGCTTCTACCTTCATGAGGTTATGACACATTTTCCAATGAGAGTTTTCCAGATCCTTTTCCACACTCTGGATAAGTAGACTCTAGAACTCTGCCATTAACTAGTCACTGATTTGGGGGAAAGTTATTGACCTTTTGGAGCCTTGGTTTGCCTGAAGGTCTAGTACACCCTGTAATGCTATGATGCCACAATGATGAGATCCAGCTCCTTTCATATCCCTTCCAAACACACGCAGTCAGAGAACATGAGAAAGCTCTGGTATCCTTCTGTCCTCCACTTTCTGCTTCCCTCTGAGCATCCCCAAGGTCCCAACCAAACAGAGTTGGCATACTTCCCAGGAAATGCACATAGGTAGTACAAGAAGGACAGCTACTGTGAGAGCAGAATAGGTCGGGGGTGGGGTGCTGGGCATTGA
The DNA here is from genome assembly GCF_053574225.1 of Canis aureus. Lineage (NCBI taxonomy): Eukaryota > Metazoa > Chordata > Mammalia > Carnivora > Canidae > Canis > Canis aureus. The sequence continues at coordinate 15,026,866 of NC_135633.1, forward strand.
GGATTCTTGGAAAAGCCCAAGAGAATGAGAAACCAACCCTTCCAAAAACAACGCAAAGCTAACATTCACCGTAGAGTTTCCCTTGGGGAAAAGTGATTAAAGAGAATCCGTACAGTCTGTATGCTAAGGTTGGGAACACACTTCTTAACCAGCACCCATCCCCGCTATCTTAAGAGCTGTGCTAAGAGCAAAGAGACACTCTCTAAAGCCAATAGCTTCTGGGCACCCATTTTGGGTGACTTGGAGGTAGACAGCTAAGAGGACCAAAAGAGGACAAAAAGTAGCACTTCTGCACCTGCACAACTTAGAATCTATCTACGTAAGGCTGTATAAGAGATGCAGTTGGGTGGGTGGGTGGGGGAGGCAGATCCATGGTGGTTATATACATTTTTGAGGGTTTTCCTTCTTAATTCTGTTTTTACCCTTTCACATATGAATAGTTTAGATTGAAGTCCCTCTCTGGCATCCACATACTAATGTAACTTCACACACCTGGACTGCCTTTAGCAGGTTCTCAAGCTAAAAGGTGTTAGGAGACAGTAACAAATTCCTGACAGCCAGTACTGATAACCTGAGAAGAGAAAAAGTATTCCAGGATTCCATTTCAACTTTCAGACAGGTCTGGCTCAGCAACAAACCAGCTGAAGGACAGGGCGGGTAAATTTCCAGTACCACTCTCCCTGCGAAAGCTATCCAGGGAGGGGAGCAACCCAATGTCCACCCCAACTCTGAAAGCTGCGCATAATCCAATTTTGTTCCTCTCGTGTAGTCGCAAACAGGGAGCCACCATGTATGTATGATCTCCCCTAACACGAAGTCTCGATCTCAGCAGAAGGTTTTCTAGCTCAGAGAAAAATGAGAAGCTTCTGATGCGAATACCACCCCCCCATCCTCCATCCTTGAGAGGAGATGTGGATGGGGGCTGGGTATGCCTAATGGACATGGCACTCCCAAACTACATGAAGAACACACAGAGGGGAGTCACAATGACATCATCTCAGCCTAGACCCAGGCATCTGGAGCCAAGAGATGGTTATTTTGCCATGAAAATGTAAGTAGGTAGAAGTTGAGAGAGAAGAGACTATTACTCAGAAACAATCAACCCCATTATATGAATTTTGATTGACCTTCCTCTGCAATTTAATTATAGACCTTTCAGTGTGAGTGAGCAATTGGGAGTATTTACTTAGCTTGGTTTATGAAGTGAGTAGCTAGGAGGACAGCAGAAGCTGAGCTAAGTTGGCTGCAGTGAGAGGGCCCGTGCGGAGAGTTCAGACTGCAGATGCAAAGTGCCATCACCAGGTGGTCAAGGAGAGTGCTTTAAACATCCTACCTGGGCTCAGTCCGGAATGGAGATCTCACTCCTCGCTCCAGAGACATCTCGCTCTGGAATGAAGACGAGACGGAGGGAGCTAATTGGAGGCAGCGAGGGAAGCCAGGGGAACAGAGCGACAGTCCGGAGGAGGTGAAGAAAGCCTGAATTTGGGAAGCAGCTCTGAGGAAGAGAGGGGCCTGGATCAAGGGGTGGCACTAACCGGGTCTTCTTGACATGCTTGAGACAGAGGGAAGAGACAGGCTCTGATGGCACAGAGGGCGGTCTTGGCTCCCAAATGATACTGCCTCTTGGAACAAAGAATACAGGAAAAACAGGACACTGGAGCAGGGGAAGCAACCAGTTTCGTTTGGGCATTTGAATTTGAGGGCACAAGAGGATGTCTATGCGGAGCCATCCAACAAGCAGCTGGATATGCAAGGCTGGGGAGTAAGAGATTCAGGCTGAACAGGAGGCACAGGTCACTGATAACGAATCACCCTCAGGCAGAGTGCAGAGGGAAGATGGAGCTGGGGAGAGCAGAGGGTTAAACAGAGGGAGAGGAATCAACAGAGGAGGCTGAGAAATAGAAAAAAAGAAATATTCTCGGTCAAGTAATATCACGGTTAAAGGCAAGGTCAGATAAAGCTTCTAAAAGAGCTTCCAAAGCCACCCACTTAAAATACTGGGGAAAGGTCAAGTAGGATGAGAGCTAGGAGTATGTGTCACGGGACATGTTAAATTGCATCTCCTCAATGCTACGATGAACAGGCTCACAGGCAAAAGTAGTTGTGCTTCTACGTGCGGCCCACCATCAGCGAGCCGTGGGGGGAGTTCTGTTTGAGACGCTGGTTCACAAGTGGGGTTCCGAGGATCAAGGGCCCCTGTGGAAGTTACATGACTCCCGTGGTCTCATATGTGGGACTCTGGTCGCTGACCTAGGATGTGGAGGGAATGAAAGGAAACAAAACCCAAGAGCAGTTACTGAACGGGTGTGGCCTGGGAGAGAATGTTGACAAAGCAGGCCTAAGTCCAGCAAGCCCTCCGGCCAAGCAGGACGTGAGGCAGCAAGGCCTACTTTCCCAGACCTGAGCAGAGACAGGGGAGTGCCGGGTGACTGCACTCTCTGCCCGCAGCCATCGGTCTGGCTGAGAAAGTAAGAGAGGATACTGAAAATATTCTGTGAGCATCAATTGGCTACCTGGAATTTATCAAAAACTTAAAAAAAAAAAAAAAAAGGCACTGTATTTTTATTAGTAGTTGTAGATTGTGTGCTACAAATGCTTTAAATCAGTGAAAATTTTAATCAACACATGTGTGGGCGTGTGTGTGTGCACAAGGGAGTTTGTGTGTGCATGCACATGTGTTTTAAAATCTCTGTCAGTAAAAATAAATAGAATAAAAGAAAATTATCTGTCAGCACACTACTAGCTAACCACCCTTAATTTTAGTCACAGCTTCTAAAGTTTCATCAAAGGGGCAGCAGGTTCCCAAGTCAGCTAGAGATGTCACATCTGAGTGACACCTTGCCAGTGAGTTTCCCAGGGGTGATACAACCAACTCCCACAAGTTAGAAACCCCACAGTCACGCATGGCTTCCTCTCCTGGCTCTCCATCTTTACATAATCCATATGCAAACATACAATTGCAGAAACATCTGTCCTTCAGGCCCATCCACACCTCCAACCCTCCCCTGCCTTTTCTGAGGCCTCACCATTTCCTTCCCAGGCTTAGGAAGTAGTCTCCCAACGGCTTGCTGATCCTGCATTTCATCCCCCCCACCTTTCGTTAAGGCTACCACCAGAGTGATCTTCTTAATTAAGATATGAAGGCTTCTCCCGCAGCCTTGAAGGCCTACTTCTATCCCTGAGCTTTCTATCAATGCAGTCCTCTGCACCCAGAATGCCAGCTCATGCAGCCACCTGCAGACTGCTATCATATTTCCTTTTTTTAAGATTTTATTTATTAGAGAGAGAGCACGCACGCAAAAGAGAGAGAGAGCGCGCAGGAGCAGGGAAGTGGGGCTCGATCCCAGGAACCTGGGATCATGACTTGAGCCAAAGGCAGACACTTAACCAACTGAGCCACCCAGGCGCCCTACTATCCATCTTTCAATAAAGCCTTTCATGACCCACACCTGGGGATTCCCTGCTCATGCTCCTTCTGCTCTCCTGCTCTCGTAACCACTGCCAACACTCATTATTTATTTCAAAACTGTCTTCTCTAGTAGTGTCCAGGGTACGAGGGGGCCAGGAGCTTTTTCCCATCACTCCTCCATCCCAGCCCCAGGATATTGCCCAGCATCTTGCAAGATGATCAATTAATAGTTACTGAATGAACACACCAGCAATATACACAGAGTGTGTATCCTACTTCCTTCTGAAGCTGAGGATCTCAAAAAGTTGTTGTTGTTTTAATAAATAAGTTGGAAGGAAAATATTATTTTAGAAAAAGAATATCTTATTCGGGAGTTTTCCCAAGTCTCTGAAAAATTAACGCTTGTTCAGATGTCTTTCATGATATCCTTGTGTGGTAACATGTTTTCTGTCAAGAGAAATTTATAAGCCTGTTTCTTCACTTTGAGCCACACAGTTTCTGCTGAGAAACCCTTTTATGCCATGTGTGTGGTTTCTCATCTACCCAAGCCTCTTAATTACAAAATATTATCACTAAAACCAACAAAAAAACAATGAGAATATTTGTAACCATATTGCCTGGACTCTCTTTAGAAGAACTGTCTTAGAGACTTTAATAAAAGAGAATCAGAAATGTCTGGCTCTAGAAGGCACTTGAGGGATAATTTCATCTAATAATTTCAACTTTTTTGCAGGCAAGAAAACTAAAGGAGAAGTCAAAAGACATGCCTATGGTCACACCACTCATTGCGTTTACAGTGGGAAGAACTTAGGCCTCCCAACTCTGAGGCAGTATTCATTTGAGATCCACCCTATAATAAACCTCTGTTTTGTATCGACTTTTTACTCAAATGTTGAATTTTCTCTCGAGTGTATCTCAATCATTAACATTTAGTAAATGCATAAAACAGGGCCTTGACTTTGCTTCCAGCAGGATTTAAATCCCAAATTCTTCTTAATTAGAAAGAAGAAAACTAATCCGGATGTATGTGGAATTACATCCCAGAGTCTATTCTGATCACCATTACATAATCAAACAGTAAAGTCTATTCTCCCCTTAAAGCATCAAAGGCCTTCATGAACCGTTGACCACATTCGACATTATCCAAAGACAATCCATTGTTCCAAGCATCCCTCCACAGTGGAACCCATCTGTCACACATTCCTCTTGAATGTGGTCTATGTCACTATAGAAAGTCCCGTATTAACACCGAACACCTCTATTGTTAGTATTCATAGGGATAAGTTGCATGTCAGAAGGTTTTCAAAATCCCATAGGTTCCAAAATTCCTCTGAAGAGAAAGAAGGAAATATCTTCTCAACCAGATTGATGATATGGCAGAGGTAAAAAGGAGGTGAAATGACTCATCTTGTGCAAATCCACAGTGCTCCTCAAACATTAAAGAGGAGGATGTAAAGCAGTCCCGTGAGTCCCTGCTTTATCTCATGGAGTCATCTACTAGGGTGTCCATGGACTCATCCCTCCTGCCCTGCCCCTCAAGGCCTAGCCCACCCTGCGTGGGCACCTATGATGTTCTTCTCTGCTGGGGGAGGCATACGGGTCCTCCACCCATGATCTCAGCCTTAAGAGTCTTCTCTCCAACTACACTGCCTCTCTGGATCATTCATTCTCTGACTCATTTTCTACGAATCATTCCTTCGTCCACAAAGTGTCTGAATCATTTAAACTTCAACTTTTGAGATATGCAGAGTAACAAGATTTGAAATGTATTACGCGACCCTCCGCCCTAAAAATCTTCCTTTGTCATTTCTGATGGCATCTACATTCAAGCATTTAGGAAAATACTGGATGAACCTACATTTACCCTTGACGATTTTAAGCTTCCTTCATGTCTATGTCTCTCTTCCAACTTTCTTCTTTCCAGGCAGAAGGGCCCAATGCTTTCAGTCTATCCTTACCCAAAGGCAATCCCCAGGATCGCCTGTCATTGCCAGGAAGTGTACTTGTCTGTTTCCATCCTCCTGCAAAAGACGCTTAACACTGGGCATGGTATTCCAGGGGCCAACACAAAATGGTAGGATTAAATACTCGTATGAAAACACAGACACAGGATTTTATAGAAAAGGCAGCTTGGTTTAGAAAAAGGAGTCCCACCCAGCCTAGGTGTAGGGACACCTGGTTCGAATTTCAGTTTGAACTTCTGTGAACCTCAGTTTTCTTATATGTAAAAGGGGTCTAAAAGTCCCCTGAGAGAACAGTCATGAGGACCAATAAAGAACATTCCTATGAAATCAGTTGGCATAGTATCTGACACATAACAAACACAATGCACCCATTGGCTGAATCCGAAATTAGGTATAAATAAATTCATTTCTCATTACCATTATAATTTCTCATTCACATCATTTTCAATGCAATCTGAATGCAATTACTCCCTCAAACAGAAACAGACCCACATGCCTCCAGCATTCATCTGCCAGTTAAACCAGAGAAAACCGAACACTCCTCCTTCCACAGCACCACTGCACCAACAGGAAGATGGTCAAAGCACTTGGAAGGCTCATTCACAAAAGAAACAGAAATGATCTGACAAAATGAGAAAAGGTTCCTCCTCACTGGTAGTTAAGTCGATGCAACGTAAAACAGCAATATTCCTTCTGTTCCCAAGAGCACACGTTGCTGTTGGGGGAGCGCACTGATACCCTGATTCAACCCTGTGAGCCAACAATTTGATAACATCTATGAAAAAAGCCTTAAAACTACCTTTGCTCCTAATGTAATTTAGGGACATAATCTGGAATACTGAGGAAGAATTTTGCTAAGATAACTTAGCAAACTGTCACAGTTATCTTAGTGGGGAAAATAAGAGAAACAAACTAAAGATAAGGAATTGTTAAGCTCGCTCTGAACAGAACATTAAACAGACATTCAAAATTATTATTTAATAGGAAAGGCTTATGCCTTACATGAAGAAAGCACAATAAAATATACAAAGAGGATGATCACAACTTTTAAAATAAAAATCAACTCATATGAAGAAAATCCACAGAATGCTAATCCACAGAATGGTTGGCTCTGGGTGGTAGGTGTCACAGGTGGGTTTTTTCCCCCCCTTTAATCCTACTTTCTGTTTGGGGCATCTGTCTCACTCACCCAGTCCACCTGCTGAACACAGTGCCTGTATCATGACAGCACCTGCCAATGGTGGGGTGGTGGGGGAGAAATCCAACCACAGCAGCACAGGTGTGTAGGGAGAAGGCCACTTGGTCGATCTCATTTCGTAACCCTGACTCTTCATGGATAAAATCCCATTTTGACACTGAGCACTGCTCACAAATCCAAGGACAAGGTACACTGAGTTCTACAGAGCTGATACAATTCAAGACTGTAATTTGTGTGTACATGTATTCAAAATCAAGGCTGAAAAAAAGTAAGCAATTTCCAAATCCAGTCACACTGAATTATCTGCCTCATTCTCTCTCGTGTCCTCTGCACCTTCAAACACGTAGCCTGAGATACTTCTCCCCTCCTTCTCTGCCGAACCAACTCCCACTTCTATGTCTATTCCCATCTTAGACAGCCCTTGACAGTTAACATGGTTTATAGACTGAACTGTGAGTCCCACCCACGCCCCAAATTTATAAGCTAAAGCCCTAACCCCTAACATGACTCTGTTTGGAGACTGGGCCTCTGAGAGGTAATTATGACTAAATGAGGACGTAAGGGTGAGGCCCTAATCCAATATGACTAGTGTCCTTCAAAGAAGACGGAGCAACAGAAGAGACAGGGAAGGCCAGGTTAGGACACAGTGAGAAGCCAGGTGTCTATTAAGCCAAGAGAGGCCTCAGGAAAAACCAAACCTACTGACATTGTGATCTTGAACTTTCAGCCTCCAAAACTGTGAGAAAATCAATTTTTGAGAAAAATCCATTTTTGTTGTTTGAGCCACCCAGGCTGTGGTCTTTTGTTACAGCAGCCTTAGCAAACTAACATAATACATATGTGGCCTCCGAAGACACTCTCAACCCAATGAGGGCAGCAACCACATCTGTCATGTCCACTGCTGAGGGCCCAAGGCCTGACACAGGGGAGGGTCTCGATGAAAAAATAACATATCCTGAATAACAAATATGAAATCATGAGTATTTGCAGAAATTAAGATTAATTTCAAGCACACAGCCTTAGAATAAGATGGGGGTGGCTTCATTTCATAGTAACCGCCATGCAGGCAAAGAGAGGGATGAGAAGGTGACCAACCCTGTCAGTCCCTTTTATTCTAAGCATATTTTTAAACAGGCTGGCAGTGTAAACTCCTGGACATTATAAATAGTTAATTTCCAGATAATTATGGATGGAGAGTAAGTTAATTAAGTTGTTTGCCTTTATGCACTAGGGTATATGTGAGTGTGCCCGGCTTGAGAGTCACTATGGGATGCGCAGCACTAATTAACTTGGGCTTAGTTGCTGAACATAAAAAAAGCAGACACATTAACGCTGAGGTGGTTGTATTTTTTTTTTTTTTTGAGGTGGTTGTATTTAAGGAAACTGCATTTCATAATACAACACTTTTCAAAAGTGATCTTTGCCAAGGAAAAATAGATCTACTTTTCCTTCTAACGATGAATGGGCCTTTACTGTCCACCTTGACCCCACATTGTCTGCAACACAGTGAGGATTTATCAAGATAACTCTTAAGGTAGAGAAAAGGGGGGGAAAGGGGGGGGGGTTACCCAGCAGCATAAGAATGGGCGGAAACCAGAAATTGAAAGGCAGTATTCACTGCCCCTGAAAAGACAATGTGCAGAGTTACATTTCCAGCTAGTCCACAAAATCTGGTTGAACTCATGAACCCAAGACCAGCCCACAAAAATCTATCCAACCCATAGGAGTGAGATGACACACGGTGCTACCTGTCTTCTTTTCTGAGGCTCTAAAAGGAAATAGGGGACTTCATCCACTTGTTCCCTGATCTAGTAGGAAGCAATGGCTTTTTTTTATTTTTTTATTTTTTTTAAATTTATTTATGATAGTCACACACACACACACAGAGAGAGAGAGAGAGAGAGAGGCAGAGACACAGGCAGAGGGAGAAGCAGGCTCCATGCACCGGGAGCCCGACGTGGGATTCGATCCCGGGTCTCCAGGATCGCGCCCTGGGCCAAAGGCAGGCGCTAAACCGCTGCGCCACCCAGGGATCCCGCAATGGCTTTTTTCTAGTCGTCCTCCCCACTACCTTTACCTCTCTTTCAAATCCTATTACCTTTATCTCCTAGTGCCAAGCGCTCTAGCCCTCAAGTCAGCTAGGTTAAAAAATTATGAAGCCCCCCTATCTACTCCAACATAAAACCATATTCCTGCAATGCCAGGATTCCATCCATGGGTCAGGAGGAATCAGTCTCACTGACCTCATTTGCACTACACTCAGTGCCCGTTGTTTGTTATTGCAGGTACAGTGACATTTTTAAAAGATTATTATGACTCTCAAATAAAACTCCAATAGCAGCATTAAGGCTTTCACCCAAGCATCCATCCATCCATCCATCAACTGAAAACCTACTCTGTGCCAACCCTTTTATGTGGAAAGGTATGGTGTCAGTTAAGTCCACAGGTTATGTACCAGCCTTAGTTTCCCAAAGATGAGGTGTCTGAGTTTGCCTCCTTTCAGGGGAAGTCTCATCACTAAATCCGCAGGGAAGACAAAAACAATACATACTTCTAAGCCAGACATAAGTTAGAAGCCGAGGTTTGTTTGTAAAAATTTCACCATTTAAAATCTCACTGCCAAACAAATCTATTCTCCTACAAATAAGAAAGTGCTTTGTTAAGTATAAAGTGATAGACCTAGATTTGGAGCCTCCCAAATCTGGAGTTCAGTGGAAATCAAATACCGGCTATTGCAATGGCAGCTAGGGTGTTTTCTGGTGTAAGAAAACAAATAAGGCTTGATATTACATATACTCACTGCTGTGTGTTGGCACATCACTTCCTGCCCTCCTTCTGCTACATTTTGAACTACATGACATGATGCGCTGAGTCCTACAGAAGTGACCTATGATCTCAAAGAGACAGGCTATCTGATGTAACTACAGGCAGGGTAAAAATAAATAAATAAATAAATAAATAAATAAATAAATAAATAAATAAATAAATGAAATAAATAATCACAAAACTCTAACGTACTTTCTCCATATACACACCTATATCTCACTCATCATCCTTCTGAACTCTTAGAAGAATCAAAACATTTTTAATGGGTATCATTAACTGAGTGCCTATTGTGTACCAGCCACTACACAACACACTTCCCAAATATCTCTTTACATCTATCATAGAAGTTCTCTAAGACAGGTGCTATCACTATTACCAGTTTACAGTTGAGGAAGCTGAGCTTCACGTAAGGTAAAGAGCTCACTCAAAGCACATAGCTAATAAACACAGCTAGGGTCTGAGCCCAGGTCTGTCAGAATGCACTGCCCTTAAAGGGAGGTTGTGTCAGATGTTCACAAGTCCAAAGCTTCCATGGATATCTGTTCCAGCCACTGTCCTGCCCGAGTAACGGAGGACCGAAAAAGAATGAATAACCTAAGTAAATCAAATGCTAGATGATCTATTCTGAATCTCCCATACCTCAACCTCTCCTCTCCAAATGGGAACTGAGTAATATCTTTCACACCTCCAAGGGTTCATTTTACACCAAACTGTAATTACCCCCCAACGCGGGTTGCCAGCCACTTGTTGACACTGGCTAGAATACATATTGCTTGATGTCCAATTTTAATCCAAGTCTTCTTTCTTCCATTCAACCTTCAAATTCTCCTTCCTCAAGATGTAATACTGCAACTCAATTCGACAAACACTTATTAAGTCTTTACATAATTATATGTGTCAAGTTCACAGATAGAGGCCCTGCCCAAGGACTAGCTTCAGCTCCCGTTGGGGAAACAAGGAATCAAATGTGTAAACCAAAAGAGGAAGCAACTAATCTGGTCGGAAGAACTCTAAAATGGCTAAGCCATAATAGACCTTGGAAATACCGAGTGATAGCTGAGAGAACAAGAGAATCAACAGTGGTGACAGGCTGTGAACATTTTTATGGTGAACATGAAAAACTCTATCCCGCTGGAAAAAGGGAACCAAAGCTCTTTTCAACAGCGTGGCGGCAGGAGTCAATTTAAGTTTCAGAGGATGAGACAATTCATCCAAACATTCTGGGGGCTGACTGGCTCGCTAATAACTAAGAGGCACACCAAATTCCACACCTTCAGAGTTTACGTGCCCGGTCGGTTAGGCTACTAATGATGAATGTCAAAAAGTAGTGTTTACCTCCCTCCTTTTCTCATTATCTTAATTCAGATACAGTACTTTCCTGCCTTGCATCTATTAGATTCAAGTTGTACCTACCCTGCATTAAAACGTGTCAACCCCTGAAGGCCAGGGGAGAGGCAGGGCTGCATTTCAGCACACCTCTACGGGGTGGAATGCAATGTTCATAATTAAGATGATCTGAATTCCCCCCCCCAAAGCTTTTTCCCCACACACATGCCCCCCCCCATTCATTGATAAAGTCTTGATTAAAAATACAGACATTTTGTCATCCTTACTACATTTACCTCATCTCAACACTCTCCTGACTGGGTGAAAGCTAATGCTGCTGCTTCTGTCTGGTCAATTATTGCATGGACACAAGGGACCAATTAATGCCATCCATAAAAGCCTGGATCATTCTGTCAATTAACGAGAACTAACTATGTCATCAGATATATTACTGGTGAGCAAGTCTATTTGGTTGCAATATGTCTTGAAGGAGAGCAGTATCAAATGAATCACAATTGACTTGGACAACTGCTAGCATAATTTCGGAAGATGAAAAGACAGATGTGGTAGTTATTAGTGGTCCCCCGAGGAATTACAGCCAAGCAATTGTAATGTGCTAAGACTGCGCTAGCAGGTGCCTGTGGTACAAATCAGACAGAGGGTTAAATCAATATTTTCAATTTCTTAGGATCAATCTGGTGTTTGAACGAGATGGAAACTTGTTAGCGATTGGCAGGATGTGTAAATGAAAAGTCAAACTTCTTATTATTTGTTAAAAAGGAATGAGTGTACTGAATCATGCCCTTGGCACAAGGTAATGCTTTCATGATCCAGTAGCTAGGGCATTCACTGAGAATCAAGCGGTTCTTAAATTTTAATAGAGTGCGAAAGGTTAGCTTTATAAAGGTTGAACATTCAAGATCTTTACAAATGATTGAAGTGTCAATAGGAAAGTTTTGAGCTGTGACAACAGTATAGTTATTAATGATTAGTGCAAGGACCAAAAGGAGACCTTAAACTCAATGTAAAGAGGGGGGAGATGAGGACTTAACCAAGATGGTACAGATTAAATACAGCCTAGGGAACATGATTGCTTTTTCCCTTGTTTTACTACGAAGCAGTCTGGTTTGGAAAGCCACTTACCAAAAACTTTGACTATTTCCCCACCCCCCCGGTTGTCTATATTGAATTTATAGGCCTTGTGGGGTGTCTAGATTAGCTGAGTGACTATCTCTGACACTGCTTCATCTTGGTTTTTGTTACTTGGCTCGCTTTTAATTTGGGGATTGACAATCCTTCATATGCCGCCAAATTATGAAGCTCCAACACAGACCGAGACAGCTCAGAACTGTAAACAAGTAAAACTTGTCCTAATGCATTTTGTGTGTACATAGTAACCAGCTTAATCATTACTAGGGGGCAGTGTGGTTCACGGGAAGGAGTCTGAGAGATGTGGGCGGGAATCTGGGACCTGGGGTTTCCAAGCTGTGTGCCTCTGGGCAAGTCACATGACTATTCTAGGATCAGTTATCCCATATGCTGGAAGGGGGGTGGGTTGGGGGTGGGTTGGGAGGGGCAAGGGAGGGTTCCTACCTCCTATACCTGCTTGGGGCAGTAAATCTCCGGCCAGGCATGTCAATTAGAAATGCAAATGTTTCCTTCCTATTTAAAATGAAGTGGCATATTTCAATAATAGGTAATAAGTACAATATGAAGCTTAAATATATAAAGCTAACTTAAGTAGTCATACATAATAAATTGAGATTACAGTATTTTCCTCTTACTTAAAACAAAAAAACCAAATACGAACTTCCCAGAATCAATAAAAAAACTAATTCAAACAAGTATCTTTTGACTGTATAAAAGCAAAATTTTTGAGACCCAATGATAATGAGGCAGAGCGTCTGCCCTCGAGGAGTTTGAGGGGAATATGCACCCAATTAATGGTAAACAAAGCGGATCTAAGATCAGCTCAGGTCACTGGGGGAATTCAGGGAAAGGAGAAGGCCTGTGGGTGGCGGACGGCCAGGGGGAGAGCGGGCTCTGCAGGAAAGTCCACGGAAGCAGCGGTGTTTGAGAAGGCCCTGAGGAGAGCCAAGATGCGGCCAGGACAAGCTGGAAGGGAGTCAGAGGGAGAGAGAGGCTCGGCAGGCCTCTAGGAGCAGGGGCTGTCCAAGTCTAGAGGCTGAAGCGTAGGTGGGGGGAGGGATTTCGGGTACAGAGAGTTTCATGTGCCAGAGATTTCATCTTTGGAACTGAAAGGGGGTGGGGGGGAGCCGGCCTTCACAATGGGGAGAAGGACAGGGAGCCACCTTCCTACCATGGGGGGGGGGGGGGGTGGGGGGGTGGGCAGGAGAAACGCTGGAGGGAGGAAGACCGACCTTGGGTGGGGGTGGAGGCTGGTTTGCCCATACTCCCTCCATCTCTGGCTTTTCTCAGTTTTGCACAGATCACATACAGGAACTACAATGTGTCCATGTGATGTCATTATACATGTAATTAGCATATAATATACATAGTATTCATTTATAACTACAGTGCAAAAACATACGTAGGTATGTGTGTGTGTGTGTGTGTATATATATATATATATACACACACACATATTTATTTATATTATAGGCTAACAGATTTTTTTTTTTAATTTGTTTTGAGACACAGCGAGGAAAAACCAAGCACAAGCAGAGGGGAAAGGGCAGAGGGAGAAGGAGAGGCAGGCTCCCCCACTGAGGAGGGAGCCCAACATGGGGCTGGAACTCAAGATTTGGGATTGTGATCTGAGCCGAAGGTAGACGCTTTAACCAATTGAGCCACCCAGGTGCCCCCTAGGTCTTGTTTCTTAAGCACACACCAGTAACAGACATCTAAGAGCAATGCAGGACTGGGCTGTTATCACACAGGCAGGTAGCTCTCCCAGGAGCAATGAGGCTCTACAACCTTGAGCACCACTTCCCCCACCTTTGAGTCTCAGCCCAGAAGGTAACGGTGAAGCCTTCCCTTCAGTGGCTTGTGATGAGGACAGATCAAGTCTCAGGCTGTCCAAACAGGTGGCAAGGTTTGGGTTGCGTCCTCTTTAGGGCCCAGTACTCTAGGCTGCCGGGCCAGCCCCGGAGAGCCATAACAAACTGTCCAGGCAGCCCAACAAATGAGGTGAGGCAAGCCAACCAAGGGGAGGCTGCCCGCTTCCTGCAAAGACGATATAGGTAGATATAATAGAAGTAGAGGAATGACAAGATGTGCAGTGCTGATTTCACCAAGGGATTCAGAAATTAAAACAGAAAAAATGAATGAGAAAAAAAACGAATGTCTTAGAATTCGGTCTCTATTTCTTCTTATTAGAGAAGTGCTCAAGAATTCACTGGGAAAACCATGCGTCTTGGAATTTGCAGACATGTAAGAATAATTGGACTTCCTAAAACCCACCAGGGTATTCCCCACCCCTGTGCCCCTTGCTCATCCCCATCTTTGTATGTCAGAACACTTCCAGCCCCCAAGCGGCCTTTATGAGTCCCTGTAGGGCAGGCTATCCTCCGGCCTTCCCTACCCAGGTGAGGTGAGGCCCAGCTCAGTCTCCAGAATGTTCTTTCTCCTTATGTGGTCACTGTCACTTTCAACCACCTCCTCTCTCTCTCTCTCTCTCTCTCTCTCAATTCCCTCCTCCAATTTCAGCCAGGCTAAGCTCCTCCCTTTCCTAACAACAAAGGGGCCTCTTCCAACTCCAGAGTCCTTTCTCTGATGCTCCCCTGGCCTCCAAGTCTTTAAACCTGTCTCCCTCAATCTCTCCACTCCCAAGGTACAGCTCATCAAACTTCTCTGATCTTGCCTCTTCAACAGACAGCTACAAAATCTCTCCCTGTCCAACTTTTTCATTACAAAGCCCTTAAATGCGGTGAGTGCCATGGAGCTGGAAAAAAGATGGCCTCAACAGTCTGATACCAAACGTGTATATTCTGTCCCTTCCTTACCTATCACCTAAGGGATTTTAAGTGAAGCCCCAGGCACTGTCTTCAGGACATGACATGTGCTTAATATACTCTAACCCTTGTAGCTTCTGTGATGAATGTACTGCAAACACCCAAGTTCACACCTAATCTGTACAACTGTAGAAAGGGGCCGGCAGGGCATCACATTGGGGGATCCTCCATCTCCCATGCTGAGGCCAAGCCTCCAATGTAGAAGATGCTCAATAAATATGCAGATAAAGGGATCCCTGGGTGGCGCAGCGGTTTGGCGCCAGGGCGCGATCCTGGAGACTCAGGATCGAATCCCACGTCGGGCTCCCGGTGCAAGGAGCCTGCTTCACCCTCTGCGTGTGTCTCTGCCCCCCTCTCTCTCTCTCTCTGTGTGACTATCATAAGTAAAAAATAAGGAAATTTAAAAAAATTAAAATAAATAAATAAATAAATAAGCAAGCAGATAAAGAAGAAAACTGTTCATCTCAAGGATGACTATGAGCACCATCAGTCAACATTCAAAGTCGGCCGGAATAAGAAATCAAGCTCTTCTTTAGCTCAGCTTTTCTTCTAAAGACAAATGTTAGGGTAAGCCATGTTGTAAGCCTGAATCACAGCTGGCGCTGACTGCTCTGGAGGATCCAGTTGCTCCCCGAGGCACACCCACAGTCCCCTGGTGACCACAGCTACATGGCACCGCCAGTGGGCTGGGGGAAGCTTCTCCGCTGCCGGTGAGGTTTAAGGGATGCTTACTTACACAAAGGAGGGAAAGGTCGAGTGGGCTCATCTGCTCATTCATTTTTCTCATATATTTTCTAGAACTCTTGTCTTGGGCCATGCACCACGAAAGGCTCTTAAGATTCAAGGGGAAACGGGAGTCTCAGCCATGCAGAACTGTATGGTCAATTAGGGCAAAGTGCACAGGATGGAAATCCTCCTGCCTGCAGCACTTCGGTCTAGGGGGGGAGCTCCTCCGACATGGGAGCCTCCACATCCACCATCATTACATACTTTCAGCAGGTCAGAGAGCTAAAATCACAGAGGAGGAGATGTAAAGAAGGAGCAGGGAAGAAGTTTTTCTTTTCCTTCTTCTTTTGGGTCCATTTTCTTTCCAATACTTACAAATCCTCACATGCTGAAAACAGTGAATCTACGCTTCATCAACATGATCGTTTGCAGAAATAGTCTGCGGGACAGATATAACAGAATTTAACTAATTTGTTTATACTCCCGACTTGTTCCCAAAAGGCTTTGAGGCAGGTTCAAAAAAAAACACAGGGAAGACAACGAGACAAGAGGAAAACTAAGAGAGAAGTAAGATTATACAGAAAAACCGCAAAGCAAGAGCTCTCCTGGAGAGTCTGTGCTGGCCACCTGGGAAAGGACCACGAGAGGAGAAACCACTCACTCATATTTTTAGTTAGCCTGTACGGTGAAAAATACGTATCATCAGGCTTAAAAAAAAAAAAATCACAGTGGCCTGGGGTGGGCTCTGTGTTATTTCCTTGGCTTCGGTTTTGCGAAAAGAAAAGCTACGCCTTTAAGAAATCCAACTCACAAACGCCAGCTTTTGAAACCAAGGTTCAGCAAAGCAGAGCCAATAAAAATGCTGTAACTTGAAACCAGCCCACAGAGCACAAAAAGAAAGGAGCGAGGTCGGCCTGGTCGCCCTCCGACACACCCTTCTAACTCGGTTCTAGAACAGCAGCGCCCAGTCTGCAAGACAAGAAGCTAATTGACTCCGATGTCTGCTGCATAAGCTATAAAATAAGTACATAAAGAACAATATGAACATACAGCGCCATCAGTTACATAAAAAGGCCTGCTGTCCGACGCCACACTGCGCACCAAACAAGCAGGGCAATTGTTTCCGCAGGCTGCGGGATGGAGAATGAATAATTAGCGGACTTGTGAATTAAGTGTCCACCAGGAAGAGCGCTCCGGCCTAGAGCAGAGGCGCGGCGGCGCCCTCGGCCCTCAAGACTCAAGCTGGGGTTTTTAAAGATCTTTATTGACAATCATGATGCAAGCAAATACATTCTTCAGCCAAATCAACCAACCAACAGCTCACTCCATTGTGACCATTTCTTCTTCACTGAAACACACACACACACACACACACACACACTCTCTCTCTCTCTCTCTCTTCTCTTCTAAAGTTTCACCAACTGCTACTTTCCATTACCAGGAAATGTCATTTTTTATTTTTTCATTGGCTAGGGACACGACGCCTGCCAAAAAAGGAGGAATGGTGACAAAAGTATCCATGTGAGCTGTCCTGGCACAAGGAGGCCAAGATACAACGTCAAGTCCAGTCCGTATGTGGCTGTCCAGAGAGCTGTGGGGGGAAAGCAGGCTGGGGGTAAAAATACCTCTGGTCTTAGGATTTTTTTTCACTCACCAACATACTGAATGTGCAAAAAAATTTTTTTCTTCCCCTTGCAAATCTGGAAGCAAGCAGGATGCGTGGTCTGTTACTAGGACAAAACCTATTGACCTGGCCGTATCTGATGCATGAGACAAGCGGCAACGTAAGCACCAGAAAGCTTACAGTCTAGGGTCAGTAGATCTGAGTTCAAATCTATGCTCTTTTTTAGCAAGGCACTAACTTATCTGGGCCTTAATTTTTCTCTTTTCTATTATACAGACCATAAAGGTTGTCCTCTCAGAATCCCCCCCCCCCATCATGAGAGAATGAAATGAGATTATGTCTATGAACATCACTTGACATGAGTGAAGATTCCAGAACTTTGTCTATTTGGAAACTCAGAAAATGACAGGCATGATCCCAGCCATCTCATGGCAGCTTACTGTTTGCTTAGCACTGAGGCAGGTGTCTAGAGGTGCAGAGAAGTAACAGGTGTACTTCCTGGCAGTGAAGAGCTGGCATGATATGTAAGTTTTAGGGTAAGGGGAGAGTAGGCATGGTTCACTAGAGATAATGAAGTCTAGATGCCTTTCACTCACCTCCCTTAATTCTTCTGCACTGAAGAAAAGCCACTGGGTTCCAGCCAGAAGGCCTGCAGCCCTAAAAACACTATAGTAATAGCACTAACGAGTGGCATCTCACCAGCACCCAGAGGTATTCTTGGAGACAGAGTTGAGACGAATTCCCTCTTGCCCTTTAGTTACTCTATGAATTCAAACCGCAGGGAGCACTGGAGCCCCAAAGGAAGTCACACCTGGAGTGACAGTGCTCCCAATCTTTCAATGGAATGGTGTTTTAAAAAGAAGCCTCTGCATGCAACGTCTGGGAAAACCTTGTTCGAGAAGCTTCAGGGACAGACTTTCAAGTCCAGGGACCTGAAATCCAATCTACAACAATATTAATTAATAATGGGTTCCTATATGCCAGGTACAGGGCTAAACCCTTACACACATTATTTCATTGATGTTCAAAGCAACACTGAGGGAAAAGTAATTTTCCTATCTGTTTTATAGATAAAATTAAGGACTTGAGGAGGTTAAAGTAACTGGCCTAAAGTTTGCACAGCTGGTAATAAGTGGACATGTCTTGAAACCAAGCAGGCTGATTTCAAATCCCGTGCTACTTTTTATCACACCTGATGACTGTATTAGCCTGGTCTATGTGCATTTCCTACTCTAGTGTTCATTTCTAGAAAACTATCCCCTCATGCTATTTTCTTTGCAGAAGGACAAAAACCACCCACAATCTCCTCCTATGCAGGTCCATTGGGCACACAAGTAGCAAGGAAAAGTGTAATCCAAAATACAAAGCCCCACAACAACTTCATGTTCTTCTTCAAGGAAATATTTTTCCTGAAAAGTATGGTAGGTCAGGAGAAGATAGGACAACAATCTAGAATAGCCCAGAGACTTAATTTGGAGGGGTTAAGAAATTTTAAAAATTCAACCCTACTACTCTGAGCAAGAGAATATAGTTACCTAATGTATCCACTTTTCACCCACTGAAGAAAGATTTTTAAAAACGACAATCTTTAACGCCACCAAAGGTCTACTGAGATGGTCCCATATGCACTGCTATCCAATCTTCTAGAAAGCAGTTTGGCA
Source organism: Canis aureus (assembly GCF_053574225.1). Classification (NCBI taxonomy): domain Eukaryota; kingdom Metazoa; phylum Chordata; class Mammalia; order Carnivora; family Canidae; genus Canis; species Canis aureus. The sequence continues at coordinate 15,045,574 of NC_135633.1, forward strand.
AGCTGTGCTTCTGGTTCCATATCTAAGAACTCTTTGCCTAATCCGAAATGGTCATAAAGATTTTTTACTGTGCTTTTTTTTTTTCTGAAAGACTCTGTTTTAGCTTTCACATTTAGGTTCAGGTCCCATTTTGAGGTAATTTGTGTGTATGGTGTGAGGTAAGGGTTTAAATTTATCATTTTGTGCATGTGAACATCCAAATGTCCCAGCACTATTTGTTGAAAACACTATCTTTTCTCTATAATTGCTGTGGCATCTTTGTAGGAAAAATAAAAAATAAAAACAACTGACACTAAAGGTAATGGTTAATTTCTAGACTCTCCACTCAGTACCATTAACCTATCCTTGCATCAGTAACAACACAGTCTTGACTACTATAATAAATTTTGAAATCAAAAACTGTAAGTTCCCTATCATCCTCTTTCTCAGAACTGTGTTTTTATTCTGGGCACTCTCCATTTCTGTATAAAATGGCAGGAATAGCTCGACAATTTCTAAAAACAAAAGAAAAAAAAGAAAAGGCCTGCTGGGATTTTTACACTGAATCTATAAACCAATCGGGGAAGAATTAACAATACTGCGTCTTCCAACTCATGAACACAGACTTTCACTCCACTTACTTAGATCTTCTTTAATTTTTCTTAGCAATATTTTATAGTTTCCAGTGTACAAGTCTTATAATCCTCTTGTGAAATTTATTCCAAAGAATTTTATTTTTTATGCTATTTTGAATGGGATTGTGTTCTTAATTTCATTTTCAGATTGTTTTTTGCTAGTAGACCGACTGATTTTTATATATTGACAGGTAGCCTGAAAACTGGCTGAAGAACTTACTAGTTCTGGTGTGGTGTGGTGTGTGGGGGGTGTGTGTGGGTATTCCTTAAGATTTTCTACATTCAGGCTCAATTCGTCTGCAAATAAAGTTTTACTTCTTCATTTATAATCAGAATATCTTCGATGCCATGGCTTGCAGTGCCATTTTGAACACAGTGGTAAGAGTGGACATCCCTGCCTGTCCCAGCTCTTCGGAGGAAGTGTAGTTGTAGTCTGCACAAAGTAGTCTACTCGAGCTTTCACGAGGACCTTACAGAAGAAAGCTGGATAAATATTTTCTTATACCGATGACCCATGATTGCACGCAAATGAAAAACATACAACTTGAAGAAAAAAAAAATCAATGTGTGTTTTGAATTAAGAATAGAGAATCAAAAAAGCCACCTAAAAAAAAAAAAAAAGAAAGAAAGAAAAAGGTCACCTAATAGATAAAACATAAAACGTTACTAAAAGCTAAAGAGATGTAAAAGCAGCACTGTCTCCTCCACGGAGGGTGTAAAGTGGGAAGAAGGGGACATAAGAGAGGGCAGACAAGAGCACCACTGCCAGCTCAAGAGCCCCCCCAGGTCAGCCTCAAGGCCAGGGACCTGCCCCACCGACTGTCTCCACCCTCCACACACCCCAGGGCCAGGCTTGGGGGCCTCAGTGAGGGGAAGGGGGTCCCAGCAATGTGGCCCCAACCCTCCCCCCAACCTTAAAACCAGGGGGGGGTGAACTCTGTGGGGGCCTAGCAGAGGAGGAGCTTGCAGCGGGTGCTCCTCTACAGCAATCTTCACACCAGTCTCTTAACAAAGCAGGCAGGCATCTTTAAAACAAAAACAAAAACAAACAAAAGAGATCCCAAAAAAAACGGTTCCAGGCTGGAAAGCATCAGGAAGCATCCAGCACTCTTTGAAAGAACACGCTAGCCCCAAAGACCCTGTTTTCTCTGAAAGGTAAAAGTTTAGATGCCCCAGCAAGAGGCACCCGTGGGTGTTCAGAATCCAACTGCTGGAGGAAACCGGCTCAGACAGGCTCACACGCCGCAGCACCTGCCTACAAGGACTACTGTTTACACTCTCAGGAGGAATGCCTACTGTATGCAGGACCCAGGTCCCACAGGAGTGCGCTTGGTTATTTATGGCTTACCTGTTCCCTCACATAGTGCAAAATACCGGACAGATGAATCACCAAGCTAGATGTTACAGGTAGGGATTTTGCAGGAAATAAATTTCAAAATAAAACGCTCGCCCAAAGGATTTAAAATCTAGCCAGAGAGAGAGACACACACACCAAAGTGTGTGGGCAGAACTAGAGCTCATTTCCCTAATTTTATAGAACTTCTCCTCTTCCAGTATCTCAGAGAGGGGGAAGCCATAATCACTTAGTTTCCCCAAGAATCAGAAGAAACATTCCTTCGGGTTTGGGCAGGTAGACATCTGTCTGCTAAAGGGAAAACTGTCAAAACGTCGGGGCTCCTCCAGGGCCCCCCCTGACTCACGGGCACCACACATTACCCAGAAACCCATCCTTGATTCTCACACCCCCTACACTCCCAACGGCACCCGTCCCTCTCAGCTGTGTCACCCTGGTGCCTGGTACCTAGAAAGGGCTAAGCAAACGTTTCCCTTTCCTTCTTGCTGCCAACAGTACTTTGGACAAAAAAACCGACACTGGAAGTATCCCAGCTTGCACTTTTGTCACATAACACTAATGCACGACACGGGTGGCACGCGTGTCACAGCTTTGCACCTCTCCCCATGTGGAGCTACATCCACTATCAGAACAATCTGGAGGATGAACAGATTATCTGTGTCAAGGAAGGCCCTGTCCCCCTTTCCCTCCTGCCCTTCCCAACTACAGAAAGCATCCCCAGACGGAAAGGCAAAGAGGCCAGGGTCTCCTAGGAGGGCCCTAGCCACCCCCGACCTGTGCGGCAGCCTCGGCAGTCTCAGCGCCTGCCCTGGAAAACGACTTTCAGGTGCCTGCTAGGGACAGGTGCTTCTCGCAGAATTACTTCATTTAACCTCAGCACCACGTTGCGAAGCAGGCCGCACCTAAGAGTGGAAGCATTTTTGGGGATCCCTGGGAGGCTCAGCGGCTTAGCACCTTGCCTTCGGCCCAGGGCATGATCCTGGAGACCCAGGGTCGAGTCCCGCATTGAGCTCCCTGCTCAATTGGAGCCTGCTTCTTCCTCTGCCTCTCTCTCTCTCTCATTAATAAATCTTTAAAAAAAAGAGTGGAAGCACTTTATAACAAGGATATCAGCACTCAGAAGTAAACGGCCCAGGATCACACAACTGGCAAGTGCCTACAATTTGGTTTGGCATTTAGAACTGACCCTGAGGCTCTACACACAAGTCCTGCAAGGTCTTAGTATAGTCCTCAACATTTCCTAAAGAGCTCGGAGAGGCGGCCTGATTTGCAAGGTGAGGGAGAACCAGGACAGCTGCTCTCTCTTCCTCAGGATTACTGACAAAGATGAGATGTGCTCATGGAATGGAAACTACAGAAAAAGTGAAAATTGACACATGCAAAAAAGAGAAAGGGGGGGGGAGGGAGGCTGGACAATTATCTATTAAGAATGCTGTCTTGCAATGTAAAAACTACAAATTAAACTGGAGCTAGGTTTAAATTGCTTTTTTAGTTCACTTGTTATGTAGTCCGTACAACATGTAATCAGGACATGTTCTGAAGATTACCCCAATAAGCTTTGAAAAGAGCACAGTCATTAAATAAAATCATGAGATAATTGCATGGTTCTTACGGTTGGGCGTTACTAATATGGATGCTAATTTTTTCTGTGCAACAGCACTGATATCAGAATGAGGGCGCTCCTAAAACGCAGGTTCCTTTAGCAGAGCTCCACTGCACACCATTCGGCAAGGTGGTGTGACTGGGGAAGGCTCTCGGGCCCCTGCTTAGGGGGAAGGAGCAGAGCCCCTGTGCCCACGGTCACCTGCCCGGCCCCAGTCCCTGGAAGAAGCATCTGCATTCACCGGCTACATGCCTCCTTCCTCCTCCTCCTCCTCCCCCAGGAGAGACACTTCACAGGCAAGACTTCCAGCCCACAATCTTCCACTGGACTCCTGCAGAGAAACCAAGGGTAAAAGGCTTTAAAAAAAAAAAAAAAATTATTTATTCATGAGAGAGACAGAGAGAGAGGCAGAGACATAGGCAGAGGGAAAAGTGGGTCCCATGCATGGAGCCCGATGTGGGATTTGATCCTGGGGTCCCAGGATCACGCCCTGGGCTGAAGGCAGATGCCCAACCGCTGAACCACCCAGGCGACCAGGGTGGAAGGCTTAGAATAAACTCTATGAGCTCAGCCTGAGAGGATGGAACAGGGCAGATACCCCGCACCGCCTGTCTCTCACAGAGCTCACACCTGGCGATAGGTAGGTGCATCATGTAAGGCAGTAGCTCCTTCAAAATAACTAATAACTGCCCTACACTTGTGAGAGGAGGGTTTACGGTTTTCACTGGTAGAGGACCAGCGTGTGAGAAACCAGACATCCAGTTTCCCTGCAGGTGAGGCAGAGGGGAAACAGGAGGAGGAAGTGCAAAGAACACAGGAAGAGAACAGGAGAGGCGGGCAGAGGCGGCGGGAGGTGCAGGGAGGGCATGTGCTCACCCAGGTGTGCGCACTGAAACACGTCACCCACCAATGCTCGGCCCATTCGCGTCTGGCCATAGATTCCACACAGGCTGAGCAATAATTTAAAGGTACATGAAAACGGATCTGCATTTTCTACAAAGCCATTTTCACTCTTTCAGTAAGCTTCAACGGAGTATCTGTGAGGTCAGAGAACAAAAACGTGGCTCCTCCAGAAGAGCCAGTGGTTCAGGGCTCCAGATCATGCGCTATGTGTAATCAGCAAGGAAGAGGACTGGGGGGCCGTGTGTCTGTGGGTGCGCTGGGCCCTGGACAGTGCCTAGAAGAGGAGGAGGTCTGCAGCTGGGTTAATAGGGAGCAGCAGAGCTGTTCGAGGTCCAGAGAGCATGCGGTCCCCCAGCCTGTACCTCAACAGCCCGGCTCCACGAGGCTCACCATGTGACCTGGCATTGTTCACAAGGAGGCCAACCACCACACACTCCTTAGAGCAGAGAGAGATCTACTTAAAGATCTCCACCTACACAGAGAGCTGTAAAAACGTTATGATGATAGAACTTATGTCCATTGCCTTCTCGATGATCATGCTGGAGCTAAGTCCCCCACCCACCCAAAATTCATGCCGAATCCCAATCCCCAGTGTGATGGTGTTCGGAGGTGGGGCCTCCGGGAAGAGCTCAGGTCAGGAGGGCGGAACCCTCAAGAACAGGGACAGGTGCCCTTCTGAGATCCCAAGAGATCAGAGTGCTTCCATTCTGCCACAGGGGACGCCTAGCAAGAGGACGGCCACCTACGGACCAGGGAGCCGGCCCGCGCCACTAGACACCAAATCTGCCAGTGTTCTGGCCTTCACAGGTGCAGCCTCCAGAACCGCATGGGGTTCCTGTCCCAGAGGAGCCCCCCGGCCCCACGGTGCTTTGTCATAGCAGCGCACACACACTAAGACAGCACACACGCGCAACGTCAAGTCTCCTGCCCAAAAAGATTCTATCACAGACATAATTGCTGCTGCTCTGCCTCCTCTCTTTTGATCTCCCTACTTCTGTCATTACACTTAGGGGATGAAAACTCTGGGGGCTGCAGAGAGGTAAGTGGGGGTGGGGGGTGGGGACGGGGAACGGAGCTATGTCCACTCCCACGTCCAACGGGGATTTCCTGATAAGGGAGTCCAACTCTGTATGGAGACACAGTGGAGTGGGCAGTAGGGCTTTCCGGCCTGCGTGGGCCTCACTGAGCGAGGGCGAGGCTGGTGCCATCCTGGCCAGGGTGGCACCAATAACTCCCGGGGCCTAGTAACAGAAGCCAGGTGATGCACAGAGATGGCAGGGGCAGCGAACTCAGCTGAGAATCATGAGAGAACTCAGCGAATTCATGAGACAATCAAGGTTAGAGTCAAAGGATGATCGAGGATGGGGGCAGGCCAGGGACAGAAATGAGCACTTATGCTTGCAAAAGAAAATGTGCACGGCTGGGGGAAGTAGAGCTTCATTCCAGTGTCTGGGGCTGCTTGGCGTGTGTGGGCTGCACCGGGTTCTGTCTTGGGTTACGGGTCCAGTCGCGAAGTCAGGGCCACTGTGCCCGATGCGGGCAGCACGACTGCGGTGCTCAGCTCCTGGAGAGGCAGGGGGGTCGCCGACTAGCCAACAGAGATTGGACAGAGGTTTCTGGAAGCCAAGAATGCTGCCAGGGCAGGCCCCGACAGAGATTCAGGCTATCGGTGCTCCCCACTCATCTGCCAGGACGCCTACGCTGTTCACCAAAATGTCATCACCCCAGTGACACAGTTCCGTCACACCACAGAAAAATGACGCGCTCGCGACTACAATTCCAGCCCACATGGCCAAATGGAATCCAAAGAGGTAAGCCACGAGTGAAATGAGATGTGACCTGCAGTCCATTCCGAGCACCCCCAACTCCCCTCCAACGCAGATGCTGGTTCTGAACCCAGTGCTACCCCTAGACCCTAAAGTTCCTTGCAAGACAGGAAGCAACCTGCTTCCACCCCGAAGACATTCTAACCAGACAAGGTCCTCAATTTCCTTTTTTTTTCTTTTTAAGATTTTACTTGTTTATTCATGAGACACACAGAGACACAGGCAGAGGGAGAAGCAGGCTCCATGCAGGGAGCCTGACGTGGGACTTGATCCCAGGACTCCAGGATCAGGCCCTGGACTGAGGGCGGCGCCAAACCGCTGAGCCACTGGGGCTGTCCCATGTCCTCAATTTCCATCTATACGCTGAGGGAATTCCCAGTGAAGACCTAGTCATGGTCCCATTTTACTGGGGAAACTTAACTCTGCAAGAAGTTAACTTTCCTCTCTGTCCCCATTAAGACAGGATGCAACCGTAAGTAAGAGGGTTCTCTCACAGGTGGATACAGCTTTGACAGTTTCTAAATGCCTTCCTACGTATCATGTCATGGGACTCAGTCAAGCCTTTTTTTTTTTTTTTTTAAAGTAGGAAGGGCTCACAGAAAGGTTTCGGGACTAGGCCAAGGTTGCACGGGGCGAGAAAGGGAGTGATAGGACTGGAGCCTGAGCTCAAAACTCTGGCCTCCTCTGCATGCATTCACAATAAGGAAAGGCCAAAAAAAAAAAAAAAGGAAAGGCCAGCCGCTGGTGTGCAAGCACCACGTGTTACTAAGGCACTGGGTGTTCAATCATACACTTCTACTCGACGGCTCATGCTGGGGTCATGAACAGAGTCATCCCCCCAAAGAATCTGGCTCTGGGTGGCAACAGAGAAGTAGACAAATTGAGGAACAGGGAACTGCTTCTGGATGCAGTGGAAGCAGCAGGAGTTCAGTTCTCCAGGTTTAAGGTCAGACGGGAAGGGGAGTGACCGGGAAGGGAAGTGACCGAGGCAAAGACTAAGCAAAGTACACAGGGAGAGGTACAGCCGCGAGCACTTCCCTTGCTGCCAAGCCCTTTCTGCCTCCAGCTCTGGACAGACTGACGGACAGACAATACACCTTCGTGGGTTCTCACCTAGATTTTCACTCTCACGCCTGCCATCGTATCATTATTCACATTTGATCTCTTTAAAGCAGTGTACATCAGTGGCCCAACAAAATCTCTGTAACAACGCACTTACTTTGGGAAACCTGCACAGTCCCACAGCCCCTTCAAGCCAAGGGATTTCATGTGTCTGCGTCCCCTTCTGGTCTGGTCCTTGTCCCCTGTAACAGGAGCCACGATCCTGGAATAGACACTACTTTGTATCCCACTTTTTTCATGTAATCGCATTTCCTCTCTCACGCCTAATGACCCAGGCCAGCTCCTGCTCCAAAGGCTTCTTGCAGGGTGTTTTGATTTCATCACCAGTGTAGACAACTGATCTCAAAGAAGCTCCTCCGTGACATGTCTGACTTGTAACTCCTAAGGTCTGAGATCATGGTTTGGGTGAGAAGGAGAACGCTTTGGGGGAGGGAGGAGAGGAAGAAAGGAAACACAACTGTGCCTTTCTTCTCTGGAAACAAAGTGCTATTCGACAGGAAGGCTCTGGACGCCCCCAAGGGGGGGTGGGGGCAGGGGGCGCCTGTGGCTCTTGGGCGGGGCAGCCTTTGCATTGCCATAGGATGAAGCCACTAGCCATCCCCCACAATAGAAGCGCCCTGTGGGTGGCAGGAAATTACCCTAGGGCAAGGGCCCTGAGCTTATTTCCTTCAAACTGGAGCGTGTCACACCCCCAACAGACTTCCCCACTTAAAACCTTTGCCATCCCGCTCAGCAATGATGCAGAACTTTATAGGGCACAGCCCTGTACAGAGTGTCCCTTCAGGCCACGACACCCAGTCCCCTTTGCCTTCGACCTCCTCACCTCACCACACAGGCCCTAATTAAGCTCCAACCAGCACATTCCCGGCCACCTGGCTACTATGTTTGGCTCCTCTCGTCCACCTCTGACCCTGGGAAAGAGGAGAAGCTGGCCCCCCGCCCTCAAGAAGCTCACAATCAGGGTGAGAAAGCCAGGGTTTGGAGTGTATGCTTATCCCAAGAAAATCAATAAGCCATTTAGTTGTCTGTAAAACGGTAACATGTTTTTAACTCATCTCCAATGGTTTAAACTAGGCCCATGTAATACAAAAGAAGATTGCATCTCAAACGTCTTCTTCTACCACGAAATAGAACATATACATGTAAAAGCCAGCAAGACCAAAGTGTGCTGCTTAAATGAGGGATCACAAAGTGAAGACTCATACAGGTGACTCCGTTTTTTAAATGATGGACAAGAGATCCTCCCCTCTGCACAAGCCCAGCAGGAAGGTCAGGGTTTCCTGTGGATGAGGACACTGGTGAGGACACAGCAGGGGACGGTGCAGCTGCGCCCAGCACGAGGAGGGGGGGCGACCCTGGAGTGCCACCTTTCTCACAACTGCCAGTCATTTGCCTCCTCTCAACACCCCACTGTCTGTACTTCGGTCAACATGTATATTGTTTGGGTTTCCCAGGACAGTCCCAATTCCAAAATTTCAGTTCCCTGCCTCCATAAACCATCAAAAATGCCCCAAATCCATTCCTACAGATCTCCCAGACTTCCTACTGAGCCAGAAACAACATGAAAAAACAAAACCACCCTGAACATACCATAAGCCCTAATTTGGGGTTCAAAATCAAGCTGCTGTTGGGGCATCTGGGTGGTTCAGCAGTTGAGCATCTGCCTTCGGCTCAGGGCATGATCCCGGGGTCCTGGGATGGAGTCCCACATCGGGCTCCCCACAGGGAGCCTGCTTCTCCCTCTGGCTGTGTATCTCATGGATAAATAAGTAAAATCTTTAAAAATACATACATTTTTATAATATTTTATAGAAATAGCTGCTATTACTCCAACCTACTTTCTGTGTCCGCTTTCTATTTGCAGTTCTCTTGCAAACCTAAAAGGATTTGGTCGCTTCTATATGGGTCCCAAGCCAGTCCTAAACTGACTCAACATAGATTTTCTCATTTCCACCACTAAGTGTGATAAAGGTTACAAGTATTTCCGGTACAATTATAAATTGCATCTGCACACCCCAGCTTGTGAGTGCCTCAGGACAATTTCACACTACTCTGGTTCAATGTCTCCCTGTCGCCCTCCAAGCTTGAGAAACCCATTGATATTGAATCTCCTTTGACAGCAAAGGCAATTATAAGAGTTCTGTGTGAGGGGAAGCGGGGAGGGCCGAGGAAGGCATGGACAGAAGGCAGTTGTGAGGAGCTGGACTTGACTGACCCTCTGGACTCAAAGGGCTTTCATCTCCCAAGGAGCCGGACGCCCCAACTCTGGGTCATCAGCACTACCACTGACCTCCAAACCAGACATGTCCCCAGAGAGGCCCCAAGCGCTCCTTCCCCAACTTTTGGTTTTTGACTCTGAGAGGAAACAAATCCCATGTCCTCTGAGAGAGCTTAATGAGATGTGGCCATGTGAGAACTGCTCAGAACATACCCGGTCCTTATACAAATGTTAACAGGGGTTCCGCAGACAAGGCGTGTGACCCCAAATTTAATGGAGGCAGGACCACTGTGAGTCAACATACACCCTGGAGCACATCAGCCATACAGTATCGTGTGGACAAAAAGTCGGTACTCGACTTCATTCTCTCGAGAGTTTAGAACAAAGGTTAAAAATAAAAGGTGTTTAATGGTTATTAGGTACAACCACCCGCATATATGAAAAGTAATGAGAGCCTGTCTCCCAATTTCCTATAGGTTGTCTGCCAAATTCCTGCCTCCTTCACAAGAAGACAGAATCGGCAGTGTTTTCTTTGCCATACAGATAGACCCCATGTCACTATAAACAAACGCTGCTTTCTTTGCAGCTAATAACCACAATGTGTGGGTAAGAAACCTCTCCAGTATAAATCCGTGGGGACAAGGCTGCATTGTGGGCATTAAATAATTATAACAATCTGACATGAGTCAGAGGATTGTTTTTCAATGGCCCTGTGCACTTCAAACTTTCAAGTCAACCCCAAACTCTCTTTCCTGGCACTCTGTCCATGTGCTGGGCTATTGTGAAACAATCCTCATTCTTTACAGTTTGGTCCCATTGCAAGGAGCTGGCAACGTGGGCACTCATGAAATATTAACACGTTACATTGATTTTTTTTTTATAAGTGTGGCCAACAGTGGATCAATTATATTACTATGAAAAGCTTTTCATAATTCACTTGGGGGGGCATCGCGATCTCATTTGGAGACAGCGCATGGACGGTGAAGTCGACAGTTTTGAAGAGGCCGGCACTCACATGCACAGAATACATTAAACGCGACAGACGGAGTAATAATACAGCGTCCACAAAAGAAGAAAATTGTTTAAATCTGGCAAAATGATAAGAATAGGGTACATTATGTCAACAAGTTGGGAATTAAATCCGTGGCAGGCTCTCTGTAAACAAGAGGAGAAAAATCCCCGATGCTGGCAATTCACACACCTTCTGGCTGCCCACCGTGTGTTTATCCCCACACCTCTTGAAGTAAAATTTGCTAACTTCTAGATAACAGAAGAATTATCTCAACCTATCCTTGCTCTGAAGTACCTTTCATTCCAAGAACATTAACAGTTGGCCAGAAAGAACAAGTATCTCCCAGCTTGCATGTGACCACAGATCACCGGGACTCAGGTTCTTGTTGACCTGGCAGCTAGTGAACAGGAGAGACTTTTCTCGATAGTTGTGCAGTGTACATAAACCTCACACAGGCTGCCCCGCCAAAGGGGAGCATCTTGAAGAACGTTGGGAGTGGCGGGGTGGGGGGCGTGGGGAGAGATCCAGTTCCCAGATCTCAACTTCCACCTGAGGACGCTGCAGAGCGAGCAGTGTTCAACTTCTCCCCTCCACTGTATCAAGAGCAAGAACCAAGGCTTCTGCATCTTGTTATCCCCTCTCCCGGCACTAGAGATTTGCACAAAAGATGTGGTAAATGCAAGGCGTCTGTGTCTGGGTGGTTCAACAGTCAGTTATGCACACAGCTCTGGATTTCAGGTTGTGATCTCAGGGTCCTAGATTGAGCCCCACATCTGGCTCCACACTCCCAGCAGGAGTCTGCTGGAGATTCTCTCTCTCTGCCCCTCCCCCTACTAGTGCATGCTCTCTAAATAAATAAGTAAATAAATTTTTAAAAATCTTAAAAAAAAAAAAAAAAGATGTGGTAAATGAGTAGCCACAGGGTGTGGCTTCTCCCTCTCACTCTGGGAGCCCTGCACCTGACTTGTGTGTAGAAACTGAATTTATCCTCTTTCCTGCACTGACCCATGAACGTCACCAGAGGATTAAAGTCACCCAAAGGGCCATCTTCCAGATGTCCTAGATCAGGGGCCCGATGTGGAAATGCCCCCTAGCAAGCCAGCAAATGCTTTTTGTTACGTTAGGGCTTCCAGGCCATTAGGAATACCAGAAAGGGCTTGCATGCATTACATTGTCGAGCCAACCCCAAAATCCCCGGGAAAATAAATATGCAGAAGAAAAGAGGCTCCCAGGGGCAAATCATTGACAACCCTGGCTCCAGTGCCCTAAAAATTGAATGACTGCTCGAATGCCTTTCCAACACCCTCTAGGGGGGCTTTCCAGAGGGCTGAGTGGGAACGTGGTCACACGGGCACACGGGCACTAGGAAGACAGAGGGTGACGGCAAGGTGGGCAGCGTGAGTTCATCCAGCCTCAGGTGCAACAGGGTCGCAATGGTATTAACGCTGATTTAAAACAAAACAAAACGCCACCGAGAGCTGGCCTGGTGTGAATGTGGAAGGCTCACCGAGACACTTGGCCTCAGCCTGAGAGCAGCTCCCAACACAGACAGGACAGGGCAGTCCCCAGCTTGCTCAGGCCCCACAGGGGCCCTGCCTGGGCTCCTAAGAACCCTCCGTCTTCTGGAAAGCTCAAAGGACTTCTGTCAGGGCCAAATCAAAACTGAAGTGCTATAAAAAAGTAATTTAAAAAGATTAAGTTTATGTCATATTTATGATCCTAACTTGCTGCCTGCCTTCTCTCCCCTGAGCTAGTGAAGGAACAGCAAAGAATCCTTCAACCTTTAAGTCGGGCAACAACTTTTAATGTGTTGCTGCGGCCGGCACCTGCTCTCTCCTGGGCCACGGTGCTGAACACATCCATCTCTTCCTGGGCCTCGCCTCGGCATCGAAGAGCATGGAAGCAACACGCACACGCGTGCACATCACACACGCACACAAACGCCCTAAACTGGCCAAATCCCTATGCTTCCGCCTAGATTACAATTTAGCCCAGGCATCACCCAGTCATTGAAACTACTCATCACCAGGTTACATTTAGCTGAATTCTTCAAGGAGAGCACCTGTTACCAGGGCCATGGCACCCGGTCCATGCGAAGGCTTAATTTGGGAGGAAATCAGAGCATACACCACCACACATGTGGGTTTTACATCTTTGCAGTGTGGGCTCATTACATTTCTGGGACTTCATTTCTTCTCCAGATTCTTGTATTTAATATCCGTTATTTACTGAATTATTTTAAATGTTGTGTTAAGTAGGAATGAAGAATTTTGAAGAACCACCACCAAATAGAAATTGCTAAGGGAGTGGGGGCAGAAAACTGTTTATTCCAGAGGCAGCTGGGAGCCCTCCCTGTGCCCCAAGGGTCTCCCCTGCAAATGGGGGCAGGGGCCGGGCCATCCGGGAGGGAGGAAAGGAAGGAAAGGAAGGAGGCTTCCGGCCCCCCGCAGGCCTGTCCTCCAGCTCACTGGGAGAGACACAGCTTCCATTTTAAAACTCCTCTCCCTGAGATTTGGGGACAGGGGCTCTGGAGCCCAAGGAATGAAACCTACTCTTATCTATAAAACAAAACTGGCTTTGATGTCGGCCAGCTTGCTTGCCTCTTTCCCTTTTCAACTGTGGTTTATCAGCAGCAATATCTCCATTAAGCACTTAGTCAGCAGCCATTACGGGGCCCAGTTCTGCGCTGGGTGCCCGTCCCTGAGTAATAAAAGGAAAAAGCATGTGCCTCGTGCACGTGGAGGGAGCTTTCAGTGGTGGGTGGGTGAGAGGGTGAGTGGGTGGGTGCGTAGACACACACACAGGCAGTGCTTTAGGTCAATCAGAGGGCGGCTGGACCCGAGAGGGGGGTCCTCACTCTCTCACTGCACGACAAAGCCGCTAACCCATCTACACCTGTGTGCCCTGCCTGCTGTTGGGGAATGAAAGGAGGGCACCAACGACCCCGGTGCTGGCACTTTATTCACTCACCTGACTTTCTCAATCACTTCTGATCTGGACTTCCCCTCCACTACACTAGGGATCCTTGACAAGGACAAGCCTCTCAGGTTCCCCGAAGCCAAGAGTAGCCTCCTGGCCCAGCCCCAGAGGCCCCCTCCTCCATGTGGGCTGGTGGGCTCTCCAGCCAGCCCGGCCAGCAGGGGCGGGGCGGGGCGGGGGATGGAGGGGTGGGTGGGCAGCCAGCACGTCAACCCACCTCTTCAGTGCTACCCCCTTCTAAGGCTCCCGTTGGCTACACACGTAATCTGCTTCAAAGGAGAACAAACTTTCCAAGAGCGGAACCAGCACTCAAGCACAGGAACAGTGGCCCAGGACACTGCCCTCAGAAGACAGAAGCTCCTATGCACTCCCAGGGCGCCCAGGGCACCCCGCGGCCTCAGGACGGGCCTCAACAGCCGGAGTGCGGTCTCCAGCCTCTGCCAGACATCCTCCTTCCACAGAGAGCAAACAATGACCTACACTGTCAGCAGGGCCACTTTCCACTCCTCCCCATACGTCAGCCCCAGTGACCAGCAAAGGTGGCGGGCAGCAAGCAGGAGGTAAAGGGGCATGAGAAGCGGCTTCCAGAACAGTTTGTTTGTGTCCAACTGTCGAGAACCTGGATGCAGTGCCAACGGGGAAAGAAACACCTTCCTTGTAGCACTTCTCCAGGGCTTCAGCCTTGTGGTTAGCACCTCTCAACCTTGTCCAAGAGAGCCGGACCCAGGCCGGACCCCGCCCTGTCTCCTCCACCGTGGGCAGTGACTCAAGACTCTGCCTGCAGGAGGAGGGGACACTCGCACCCCAGCTAAATCCAAACACAGCGAGGAGATCCTGGGTGAACTTATGGCTCAGGGCGCTGTCCTCCGGCACCACCGGAGAGGAAAGGGTGGGGTCCCATCTCCCAGAGGCCTTACACAAGCTTGCAAAGGCGCTGCCCACTGAGCCTCAGAGAAGTGAGGCCGTTCACACAAGGCGCACAGCTCCTATCTCATCAGAGGCCTCTGAGGTCCTTGTGTTTCATTTCCAGAAATGAAACTCACAGCTCTTGGCTTTAACATTACACTGTTTATCAAAAGTACCGCTACACGGAATAACACACACACACACACACACACACACACACACGTGTCTGCCTGCACATGCATGCACGCTATGGGAGCTGTTATTTTCCCAGGCCAGACTTGGGGTGCACAGTCCATACGGGCAGCACAAGGGCAGAAAGTGACTCATGGTGCTCACTTCACCCCGCAGCTCCTCCCTCCCTGCTAGCTCTGAATTTGGCTCTCTCAAAGCTTTCTTAAAGGAGGCTCCCCACTCTTGAGAGTAGATGGAAAGATAGCATTTCTACAATTTTATAGGGGCAAAAACCCATCCAACAGGCTTCCCTGGCCTCCTTTCACCTCTCAAGCACCTAAGGTGGTAGGAGCTGCTGCCGGGGCACCCAGGGAGCCCCCTGCTTGCCCCCACGGCCTCCGCAGCTCCAACAGCCTCAGCCAGGGGAACATCTTCACCAGGACTGAACACCCTCCAGCCCCAGGCCCGCTCTAGCCACACGGCACAGTGGCTCCTCCACGGCCTCGGCCGTCTAGTGGAGCCCACCGACGCGGGTTCGGAGGGAACATTCAGACACCAGCTATCCTGCCCATAAATACTCGCCTCGCTCAGATGGACCGCAGGCCCTAACTCTTGGTTCAGAAGATCACGGTCACGAACCCTGGTATACCGGCTACCATAGTAGCCCTTCTTCCAACCTGGCCACAGGCCTTCAGAGGTATTGCTCTAGCACATTATTGCTGTGTTCACAATCCCCCTGGGTTCAGGGATGGCCTGCTCTGAAGCCCGTCATGGGTGATTCTCCGGCTCGGTGTTCCTGAACCCAGAAAAGCACTCAGCCACCACCTCCCCAAAGAGACTGGTTCAGTGAGGATGCACAGCTGATTCTCTCTGGTCCTGAATCTGGAGGATTCATGCTTACCAAAAGGAATCAAGAAAAACTGTAGGCTTCCAGCATCTCCAAGATTTAAGCTTTCTCCCGAAAAATTTCCTAAGTCTCATATTACACGCTGTATTTGAAAGACCTGCTAACAGTAGTAATTCAGAATTCTGTTTAAAATTTTGCATTGTTAAAAAACTTGTGCCAATGAGACTCTGTCCCTCTATTATCACTGGCCACATTCACGACAGATCTGTTGTCCTTAAGAGCCTGAAGTTCCTACAGGAAAGGGACAAATATCTTTATCATTCCATCTCCCTAGGGACTAAGAGATAGTGTTCTCTTAACTGCCACCTTTGTTAGGATTCTGGTTTTGAAAGAATACCAAGTAGGGATTATCCCTGCATGAGGATGCACTCTCTGTCACCGTGTCTACCCAGCCACCACCTCTCCGTAAACCCCTAAAATCCTGCCTGCCACTCACATCCATCCCCACGTGTCCACACCAGGAAGCCATCACTGAAGAAGCGGTGGCAAGAGGGCCATTCCCCTACCTTCCCTGTAAACCCAGGAAGCAATTTTCTCAGTCCACAACCACAAGCCCAAAGCCACAAGCTCAAAAGCCCATGTGCATCACAAGACAGTATTTCTGAGCATGGCTCCGGCCCTGTGGTTAGCTCTGGCCAGTATCTAACTGCTGAGGGATAGATGGAATATCCAATCACAGGTGTGGGTCAGTATCATACCCCAAGAGAACTCTTAGGTGCTCTTCTCAGCAGAGGTAAGGGTTTCACAAAGGAAAACAAAACAAAACAAAGTAGAGATCTCTGGGAAAAATACATCAGTAACCACCTAAGACTCCCCAAACAGGATAGAAATTGGACCTCCCCACCCCCCACCACCTTACACATAGTCTGTGACAACTGAGGACCTGCACCTCCATAAAATAGAACTTTATTTTAAAAATAGATTTTAGAGAAGTTTTAGGTTCACTGCAATACGGAGCAGAAACTACAGAGATTACTGATGAACTCTCTGCCCCCACATACACACAGCTCCCCCATTATCGACATTCCCCAACAGAGTGGCACAGTTGCTAAAACTGATGAACCTACATTGTCACGTCATTATTATCCAAAGTCCACAGTTTACATTAGGGTTTGCTCTTGCTACTGGACATTTTATGGATTTGGACGAATTAATGACACATACCTATACTGGGGTCATTGGTAGATGCCACTGTGAGCAAGGCCACTCCCTACTACCATTCCAAGATTTCCCACTGCTCTCTTCCAACCCACTCTTCCTCTCCAGTTCCCTGGGCTTCTGGGTCCACCTCAGGCTGCTGTTCTCCAGAATCCAGACACTTATCTCTGGCGTTGGCCTCCCTGGAACAAGGCAGAAGCCAAGCTCTGAATACGCCTGTCATGGCTGAAGGGAGAGAGGGTCCCTTGTCCCATGAGTGCTGATGCCCAGTCATGATAGGGACTTGGAAAGATCTCGTTGGAAATTCTCACTGGGAAGAGTCCTCATAACAGGCTACTACATTCTGAGAAATAATTAAATCTAGCTTTTAAGCAAAGAACTGGGAAAGGGGGATTAGAGGCTCTTTATTAACTAAGAAACCTTGTTCTAGCAGCCCTGGATGACATCATCACAAATCTCTCCCCTGCTAGGTTAGCTACCAGTTCCAAGCAGTCCAGTCCAGTCTACATGCAGGTTCCTTGGAAGAAAAAATCCTCCCACAGTTAGAGACCTCATGTCCTCCCACACCATCCAGGGAATGTGAGATACTCAACCAAAATCTTCAGCAAGAGAAAGGTTTACTTTTCCAGAAGCCCACGGGGGGAGGGGGGGGCTTCATCTCCTTCATTGGCTCAGACTGGGTAACCAGTTGCTGTGTACGTAAACTGTTCATTTGGCTTATGTCAATCATGGCCCACACCTCCATAGTTGTGACTGACGTCGATCCCTTCCAAGTCATATAAAGGATGGGGGAAAGCCAGCCAGTATGCTTTTGGTAAGAACAGAATGGATGCTCGGAGGCTTCCAAAAAATGTCCTCTCCAGCCTCTTAAGGAGTGCTTAAGTAGCCCTGGGCCACCCCTGTACAAATGACTCCCAGCTTTACAGGTGGAGATGAAAGCAACCATCTCACCAGTCCAGGGAAAGAAGCATTAATTGCAGGTAGCTTCTGGATAAGGAAGACTCAGTAGCCCAAAGAAATGTGTCTTAGGGCCAGGGTAAAGGAGATAGTTTCTTTAGGGACACAGATCTGAGACCTCTATGACCAAACTCTCTGGGAAGAACTTCATGAGAAACCCCCATGGTAACTAAATGGGTTCCTGAACCTAAATCCCAATGTGTACAGGAAATTCCCACACCACCAATAAGCAA
Organism: Canis aureus; assembly: GCF_053574225.1. Classification (NCBI taxonomy): domain Eukaryota; kingdom Metazoa; phylum Chordata; class Mammalia; order Carnivora; family Canidae; genus Canis; species Canis aureus. The sequence continues at coordinate 15,063,537 of NC_135633.1, forward strand.
TTTGTGGACATCAGTCATGTGTCTAAGAATTCAACTCAATCTTGATGCCTATCTACTCAGAGATGCCGTCAGATTCCACAGGTCAAGGGACCAGTCCCACACAGCTAACCCCCACCCCCATTTCAGACCCTAATCACATGCCCAGTAGTTACCTATGCTTCTGATCAAAGGCTGTAAGTCAGAGGTTCCCACAACCCCCTCCTCAGGTTTAATTTGCAAGAGCACCTCACAGAACTCAGAAAAACACTTTACTCACTAGCTTATTTATTTTCATTACAAAGGACAGAAAGAACTTAGCAACAGCTAGATGGAAGAGGTATGGGCATAGGGCAAGGTATGATAAAAGCTTTGCAGCTCCCATGCCTGTTCAGAACGCACCATTTTCCCAATCTCTACATGTTCACCACTCTGGAAGCTCTTGGAACCCTGTCCTTGTGAGTCTTCATGGAGGCTTCTCACTACACAGTCATGATTTAAAAAAAAAAAAAAAAATCTAAATTCAATGTAGTTAACATAGGGTGTATCATTAGTTTCAGGGGTAGAATTTAGTGTTTCATCGGTTGCGTTTAATCCCCAGTGCTCATTCCATCAGGTGCCCTCCTTCATGCCCATCACTCAGTGACCCCATCCCCTCACCCACCTCCCTACACCATCGCGACTGATTAAATCATTGGCCAATAAAGATGATTCAACCTCTAGGCCCTAGTTCCTCTCTAGAGGTGGCAGGGACAGGTGTGTGCCCCTGTTCCAACCACCTAATCACCTGGTTGGTTCTCATGGCAATCAGCCTCCACCCATCCTAAGGTGGGGCCCAAATATCACTTCATTAGCATAACATGAGACATCTCTGCCACTTTCAACAGGAAACTCCTAGGGTTTGGGCAGCTGTGGGGCAGGAACTGTGGAGGAGACCAAATACATATAAGAAACCTATTCTGGTCATCTGAGTGAGCAAATACACATTTTCCTTATAAACCACAATAATGCAGTTAACCTTATCTACTATACTCATCAGTGTGAAGGACGTAGCACTGGGCATCAGCTCACTGCTGTGACACTGCCAGACCCCGGGAGGTGCAGCACTGCTCCGGGCACACCATAAAGCACAGAGCCTTCAGTCACTAGAAATCCCAGGTCTACAAAGACTCTCGAAAGACGTGGAGAGGGAGGAACATGTGCCTCCACCAAAGAGGTCAAGACAAAAGCTTCCTCAGCTCTCCTGTGCGCAGCGAGCCCAGAGTTCTCCCAGCACACTCCGAGTTTGAGAAAATTGGAAAATGTCTCTAAGTTCAATCTGGCCACTTTCCCAGGCTTAAGCCCCAACAGAGAAAATGTTCCAGCTTCCATACATTTGTCCCTAAATTCCCAAGCGCCTTCACTTCTAAACAGTCTTCACCTGGTAGCAGTTATTGAGGATTAACAGGAAAGTTCTTTCTTTTCTTTCTTTCTTCCTTTTATCATCCAAGGAAGACTCCCTCAGGCCTCAGGGGAATTTCCATAACAACATGGCAGACTGATGAGGCACAGGGGGGCAGCTCACAAGGTCAGAGGAGCTTGTGGCTGAAGCTGGGGCTGGGGCTGAAGCAGGAGGGTTTTCTTTAACCTCTCCCGGATGTAGACGTATCCACGGATCTTAGCAGCTGCCCAAAGGCCCCCAGTGCGAAAGCTCGGGAACTTGGATTTTGGCAGCCCCTCCTTAGGCTTACGTGCAGTCTTGCCATTTATACCTGCTGGAGAGAAGAACGACCCTGCAAGTGAAGAAAGGCTGTGCCCAACGTCCCAGTTGTGTCTAAAGCTGCCGGTGGAGGGCATTCCTGTGGCCAGATGGAGAAACACAGTCTTTGAAGACCTCGGGGACCTGGGGGGAAGCGGGGAGGCCTGGCTGGCTCGGTGGGCAGGGCATGTGACTCTTGACCTTGGGGTTGTGAGTCTGCGCCCCATGCAGGACACCGAGATCTGGGGATGTGCACCTACGACATCCAGCACGTGAGGGACATTCCGCCAGCTGGCACCTCTTCAGTGTCTACGATACCAGGCCGAGTTCAGGAACGGGGCCCGCGGGGAGGGAGACACGGTGCCGTTCTCTCCCGGGCAACTGGCTGTCGGTGGGGAGAGCGGAGGGTTGGAATCTTCCAGATTCCAGGTGCGCCCTCGCAGAGCGGGATTTAGGGCTCTACCATGGAGTCAGGGGAAGGGGAAAGAGTTCGTCATGAAGAAGTGAGAAAAGAAGACCTAAAAATCCTGAGGTTGCACCGACTTACGGAATGTGACGGAGCCAGGGCCAGACTGTGAGGGTCCCTCGCGGAGAGTCCACGGCTCTCCCTTCAGAGCCTGTCGCCTCTGGGGGTCCTCTAGGTCCACGGGTTCTGACACTTCTGCTGGGTCGGGAAGAGGCTAACTCGAATCATGACCACACTGTCTAGGAAAGACAACCGGTGCCTGCGCCATATGCAGGATGTGCCGCTTACAGTTTCCACTTCGGGAGGGGTCGAGTTCCTTTTTTTAACACGGGTTCAGAATTAAAACCACCAGCTCACAACAGGATTCTACGGCTCCCTCCCTCATCTCGCAGCTGCTGAGACTGCAAAGGAGGTCACCCAGCCTCATCAACCTGTGACATCTTCCATCCTCACAGCCACCTTATGGGTGGGAGCTCTTCTCCCCATGTGGCAGGTGAGATGCCAGGAACTTAAAGGAGGAACTTCTTTCTAAACGTCGAAAGGAGAAAGAAAATAGTGCTGACGAGCTTAAAGTATGTGTATGGGGATGAGTAAGGGCAGAAAAGTTGAAATTATGCCTGTGCAGGCAATTCTGTGAATCACATGTGGCGCTTTCTTCCTAGTGTCTCAACTAGGAGGGGGTTGAGGACCAGGGAAACCACCCATCGCCCTGCAAATAAGAGAGAGAGGGGGTGAGCGAGCACATTGCTAGGGAGGCTCACACCAGGTTCTTCTTGGTTCACGCTCAGAGCACGGGTGGCAAGCTGGGCACTTGTCTCCCTTCTTACAAGGGACAAAACTGAGGCTCCAGAAGAGCAAAGCACAGGGAAGGTGCATTCCCAGAGGCTGCCAGAAACGAGGGGAGTAGCAGCTGCTCCAGGAAAACAGGGGGCCTCCTGTAATCCCCGCTGGACAGGGCTCCACGGCCGACCCGAGGACACGGGAATAGTAGAAGTCTGCTGGCCCAACCCATGCGCAATCCCGAATTCACGCTAGGCACCACTGTACGAGCCTGCTGTGCCCTGTAATTTCCCGGACTAAGCCAGTATTTCATTATTCCTGAGGGAGACTATTTAATAAGCATAAATCACCAAAAATAATGATAGCTGCAAGTTACTTGGGAAGTGGGATGAATAGGGCATTTAGAAACAAAAATAATTCTCCTCCTCATCCTTTCCGTGTATCTTCTGAGGCTGTGCATTGTATTCACTTAGAAAAAGAAACGTCTAGTTTTTCCTTCATCCTCTTCCGTTTTATATTCAAAGAGGAAAGATTGTATCCTTCAAAACCACATTGTGGATAAGCACTGAATCCCATCTAGGGCTCTGGCTCCTGAGGACTCCCTGTGGACAGATGGGGACTACCGTCTGCTCTCGAGAGGGTGAGGCAGGGACGGAGCACCCAAGGGCATCACTGAGACCTCAGTACCTATTTCACCCCAACAGGCAAATTCCAGGAGAAGGCGAATTCTCCACAATGGAACTGCGGCCCTTTGGAGTTTTCATAGGTTCTCATGGAAAGGTTCTTTTACCATGAAATGCTGCCTTTATAGAAACCCTCAGGCCTTCCTCATGCAAGTGAGCTAATGATGATTAGTTTCCATGTATTAATCTGTGAATTAACTAGTATTAATAGTTTACTATGAGCTAAGCTCTATATTTGTATTTTCTAATCCGCAGCCACCTTAGCACACAGGTGCTATTATTCAACCCATTCTACAGATGAGAAAACTAAAACTTGGGGACGGGTTAGTTAACTAACTAGCTCAAGGTCACACAAGCAGCCAAGAAAGGGCAGAGCCAGGAATGAGAAGCCATCCAACCACACTGAGCCATTGTACTACAGCATCTTGAAACCACGTCTTTTTAAGGTTAACACCATAAAAACTTAAGTCTTCACAAAGCCTGTGCCGAGTGGACAGAAACTGAACTATATACACCATATATACACTAAAGGCTGATCAGCTGCACTTTCCTTGGAAAACTAATAAAAACTAAAAATTACCTTATTCTGACCAACTCGACGTGCAAAACCAATGCTACTGCTTCCAAATACCTTTATAATAAAGAAAAAAAATAAAAGGAGAGCTTTCACATTTGGGGATTTTATTGTGAAAACTGGCGTAGCATTTCTTTCAGTACCGTTATGCTCAGTATTTTCACATCACTCTTTAAAACAACCTGCAATGCAATTTGTTTCCTCAGGAAAAAAAAAATGTATTATATTTGATTCTTATTGCAACTCACTTATTACTAGTTATATTTTGTAATTTTTTCCCCCTAAACAGCCTCAGGATTTTGCCTATGGGAGCCAACCCACCAATTCGTTTGATTGTTCAATACGACCTGCAATTCTTACAGGCAATTTCACTGTTATAGGGATTTCAAAGACATGTCCACGTGCTACAAACTAAAAAATGACAGAATTCAGATCTGACCTGACGATCTCACCTATTTTTTTTCCCTCCACTCTCAGGCCATCATCTTTAGATCATTTGTAAGGTTAAATGGCAAAAATTACTTAGGCCAACCCGCTACTCAGTCGTAACCAGTTTCAAGCTCAGAAGCTTGCAAGTCAGTTAGAAATCGGTCATGCTTTCACCCATGTTCAGTACTGTCCTTAGACCCAGGCCGGAGGGTCTGGCTGGAGCTGGAGGCTTACAGGGCCCTGCTCTGGTCCTCCGAGTCAGCCAGCCTCTTCCTCTCCAGGTAATCTCTGAAGGTCATGGGCACAGCTGCTCAGGATTACCTTCTGGACCATGGAGCAAGGACCCGTGGCTTTGCAATTCCCAGACTAGATCCCCATTCCACATTCTGGGCCTTCACAGACTACTTCCCTGAGTGTGGCCCCAAAAGGACACTTGGGTCACTAGTGCATGTACCCTTAGGAGCAAGGAGTGGGTAAGGTGCAGCTGGTTGGGGGAGCAGGGAGTGGAGGAGGCTTTGCCTGTGCTGTCTGGGGTGTCCACATAAGCCAGGGCTGGGACGCAAAGGGGTCAGGCCCCTAACTTTGTGGTTCCTGGGACGCAAAGGGGTCAGGCCCCTAACTTTGTGGTTCCAAGTTATCACGATGGTATACTTATCAAAGAAGGAGATGAGAAAATAATTTTATTACCTTGATTTATGACTTTCAAATATCTAGACACACGGAATAGGAGTGTCCACTTCTCTTGCTTCAGGTTTCATGAGTATCAGGGGCAGGTCTGATCACATTCAAACATGAAAGTGGGGACGCCTGGGTGGCTCAGCAGTTGAGCTCTGCCTTGGACTCAGGGTGTGATCCCAGGTCAAGGAATCAAGTCCCACACTGGGCTCCTTGTGAGGAGACTGTTTGCCCCTTTGCCTTGGTCTCTGCCTCTTTCTCGGTCTCATGAATAAATATAAATCTTTAAAAAAAAATGAAAAACAAACACGAAAGTGCTACCACTGTAAACAGATCAGTGAGCAGTTCACACAGACCCTCAAATTTTTAAACCAGTCTGTCAATTCAGGAATTAAAGCACAGGCTGCAGAATTCCTAGTGAAAGAATATAAGAAATTCCATAAAACAATCTAAAATCAACCTACAGAAACACCAAACAGAGCTGTAAAACTAACTTAATTTAAATAGATCAATTTTTCGGATGGTACAGGTGAATCGATGGTTCAACAAGTTTCTATAACTGCTTATCTTTATCTAATCACTCAACACTTGATTTTGCAGACATAGTCTCAATTTCGGAAACTCCCGAGATAGTCTCAAAACAATGGTAAATAACTATGAAAAGCAAAAAGATAACTATTCCATCTATCATGCATGGAAATTTGTACTATCTTTAGGACAGAGCGTTTTGAAAGTAAAAAGGACAAACTCGTTATGGAGAGACCTAAGACCCCAACTTGAATGGTTCTACATAAAAGGTTGTTTTACATAATCACTGTAGTGCTTTTAAAATAGCCAAGATATATGTTAACATGATCTTTCCTCCTAGACTCAAAAGAAGAATGAAGACCCCCCCATAGCATGTTAATTATGACTTAACAACTATCACGACCTGGCCCAGTGCTATGATTCTGAGGGAAAGGATCCTCCTGCAATAAATAGTGCCTGTTGCATAAACTACAGTTACAAATGTCCAGTGTCTCTCATGGCACCTAGGCGGTTTGGTCAGTTAAGCACCATTAAGCTCCTGCCTTCGGCTCAGGTCATGTCCCAGGGTCTCAGGATCAAGTCCCGCATGGGGCTCCCTGCTCAGTGGAGACGAGTCTCCCTCTCCCTCTGCCCCTCCTCCTGCTCATGTGCACGAGCAGGCTCTCGCTCTCTCTCCCACCCCCCTCTCTCAAATAAATAAATAAATACAATCTTTCTTTAAAAAACAACAAATGTCCAATGTTTCTCAATGGATCATATTCAGCTGCCTCCCCAAAGAGATAAATAAGCAGTAAAAAATAGTAGTCTTGTGAACTGTGATACACATCTTCCTTCACCACTAGCATTTTTCTCCCGGGCAGATAACAGGCCCGCTCTAGGACAACATTTTTATGACTAGAAATTTTAAAGGAGACTCACTTTATCATTTGATCTGCACGGCAAACCACCAGAGGGTCATCTGATCCCTGCTTGAACACTTCTCCCTGTATTCTAAAATAGAAGCCTAAGTCCCACCTTTGTAAGATGATTAGAAAATATTATTTAAGGGGAGGGTAGGGAGAAGGAGAAAGAGAATCTTAAGCAGGATCCACCCCCACCCAGCATGGAGCTGGAAGTGGGGCTCAATCTCAGGACCCTGAGATCATGACTTGAGCTGAAATCAAGAATCGGAAGCCTACCCGAATGAGCCACTCAGGTGCCCCTAGAAAATAATATTTTTATAACTAAGCCAAAATTTGACTGATTCCATTAAACTCAGGGCCTATAGGACAAAACCGCTTCCTCTTGACCCACAAAAGCATCTTTTACATATTTGAAAACAACTCTCCTGTCTTGAAGGGTCTTTTCTAAGCAGGGCCAAATACCCTCAATCCCTTTGATAATTTTGTGCAGCATGTGGTTTCTTATTCTCTTTATCATCCTCTGAACAAGGTCTGCAACGTCTACATTCACTTTAAAGGCAGCCTGCTTTTATCCTCAGCACATGGAAAGGTGCCTGGCACAGAATACACAGGAAGGACGGGCCGGGGGAGGGAAGGGAGGACAATGGAAAGAAAGCAGAGCACCCAACTCCAAGCATCGTCTACTATGGTGGCCATCCTCTTCTCTTCTATCAACAAAGCCTGAGACAACATTCATTTCTGCACAGGTCCCGTCTATGAACTTTTCTCATCTCACGGTCAACAAAACTCACGCGGTACTGCCAAGTCACATGTTTACCATCCACACTGGGACTTCTGAGTACTGTTTCCCCTCTAAAATATCCTCTTTTAAAAAAAATAATAAAATAAATAAAATATCCTCTTTTGGGGCACCTGGGTGGCTCAGTCGATTGGGCATCAGACTCTTGATTTCTGCTCAGGTCATGATCTCAGGGTCCTGGGATCGAGCTCCGGATCGGGCTTCCCACTCAACAGAGTCTGCTTATCTACCCCCCCCCCCATCCACTCTCTCTCAAATAAATAAATAAATCTTTAAAAAATAAATAAAGTATACTCTTTCTTAGATGGACTCACTTTCCAGTCTGGGCAGGGTTTTTGGACTCTGAATCAGGCCCACATCAAGCTCGCTCACCCTCTCCAAGCTTCCTGTCATCTCCACTAGGACTCCATACAAATGTCCAGTGACAACCGCCAGGAAATGATCTCCCATGTTCCTACTCGCTCATCACCCTGAGGCATTAAACCAGCTGCACTTCAGAATCAGAGTCCTTGCATTCAGCACCCAGGAAACGTCTCTATTTTTGACAAAGTAGATGTGATTAAAAATCATATAAGGTGCCTTGTTTATGCTCCACATCAACTGCAGTTTTCTACTCTGTGGGTCTAATAAGCTTTTCAGGGAAAGATACACCACCTGGTGTGAGCTGTTCTTCATGATTCCATGCTAGGTCCAAGTGATCACCATGAGAGAAAAGCCATACTCTTCAGCCCACAGTTATGGGAGTTAAGTGCCCAACAATACTCCGTTGAACTGAATTCAAAGCCACACATCACAAGCTTGGAAAGCACTCTCTCTCCCACATAGGTCCCTTTAAAAGCTTGGAAGAATGGAAACATCCTAAGGCACAGTCTTTCCAGATTAATAATTTGAAGAGAACAACATTTCCCTAGGTACCTAAGCTCTGGGACATGTACCTGAAAATAAAATTCCACTACTTTATCACTGGACCCAAGAAAAGCTCATGAAAAACCCAGGCTTCATGATTTTTCTGGATGTCACTTAGACATCTGGTTACACACATGCACCAGCATATTCTAGCCAGCCCCCTCGGGCAGTTAGTCTCCCAGAAAACTGCAACGTGTGATGTACACCAGCTAACTGGGTCTTTCACCAGGTATGGGCAAAGCCTCACCACCAGATCCCACGTCAAGGAAGGCCTGCATCCATCATGTGGCTTGACTTCAAGGCCAGAGTTTGTGCCCTGTAAACCAACAGACCAGGGTTGGCATTCCACAATCCTGGGCAGGCGACAACTCCGAACAGTGATTTCTCCTGTCCTTGGCGTACTGATAGTACAACGCAGTCTGCAGGATTGCTGTGAGGGGCACAGGGGACCCCACTCTGTGAAAGACCTGGCTCTGTGACAGGGACACGGCAGGCCCTCAGGAAGTGCGGACTTCCTCCCCACCCGCCTCCCACCTTCCCTTTGTGGGTGTGAGCTAAAGCTCCTCAAAGTCCCAACACGGCGGCCCACACAGTGGCATTCCCTCGACAAAAGCCACGAAAATTATTCTCTTTGTTGCCCGGCTGATGAAAAGCCCTAGTATCCCCTTCCTATTCACCAACGAGCCACCTGACGTCCTCTTGCTCCCACAGGGTTGACTTCAACCACCTCGGCCACAGGTAAGAGGGAGAAGCCCTTCCTTCCTCATTAGGACTAAAAGACAAAGCCGCCCTGACTAATTCACAGGGCGCCTCATAATCCTTCATCCAAGGACCTTCAGAAATGCCAAGACCCTCAGGGAAGTGAAATTTCCTCGAACGTACTGAGAGCACCCGGGGTTTCGAGATGACTAATAACAGACACACGCTGTAAACAGGGGATATTAAAGAGCTCAGAAAGCCTCTCAGGGAAAGGGGTGGGCAGCCTCCTAATTCAGGGCCTGCTGGAGAGAGTGGCAGGTTTCTGGCCAAAAAAAAAAAAAAAAAAAAAAAAGCCCAGGTGAAAATGCTAGGCCTTCCCAACTTCTGTTTTCACAGAATCCGGAGCCCACATTGGTCGTGTGTGAGGGAGAGGGCTCCCCGGCTTCTGGCTACCATGGTGTTTTTTCTATCTTGACAATTCACTTCTCCAACAGGCACGCCGCCAACTCAAATGAGACTCAGAGCAGTGAAAAGCCCTTCAGGTAAACAGTGTGATAAGCTAAACTGAAAAACTAGACAATGTTTTTGGACTATGAGGTAGTTGCTATGGAGACAGTTGCTAATTAACTGCTTTCAACCAGGAGAACAAAGGGCTCGGGGCAGGCAGGCCTCTGTATCTCCGAGTGAGCAATGCTTCCAGCCTTGCGCAATCGGCACATCGCTCATATCTGGAATACCTGAGACCCGGCTGGGTTTGCTACATGCCTGAAGAAATGACAGAAGTGCATTCTCTTCATCTTGACCCGGGCAAGCAGCACCTGGCCACCAGTCCCTCTCCGGGAGGCAGGCACCGCCTTGGCCTCCACCATGTGGCGGGCACTTTCCTAAGGGGTTATCTCCCTCCCTGTCCAGAGCCAAGACTGAACTACGCGGATGAAGGGTCAAGGGAGAAAGGGGAGGGGGAGGGGCAAGGGGACACATGATTGTTTTAAACGACATATTTGATTTTGTACACTTAATTATAAAGAAAACAAAGCTCATCAAGTCAAGGGGAAATAGATAAATCTACCCTTCTTGGGGATTACCTCCCTCCCGTGGAAAAAAAAAAAAAAGTGACCGGTTAGGTCTCAAAAACAAACAACAAAAACCCATAGTCATTTCCTATCTGTAAGACCCACACATTGTGGACACTCAACAAATAACAACAACAAAAAACTTAACTGTAATCTGCTTAGCACTGATGGATTTTCTCTACCATCGAGCTGGCTGCCTCAAACGTGGTCTCTTCTCTGGAGGTTAAAATTGGTGCCCTGAGACTGAAATGATCTGTTCTGAAGGGCTGACCTTTGAGCTACATCCAGTTAAAACCAAAGATCTATGTTCCCTTCACGAATATTTAAAGTCAAGCGTGAAATATGAGGAGAGCCGAGGGTAACTGCCTCTACTTACTCCACAGCAACCCCCGAGGGCCTACCCCAGCCCTCTGCCTAATTTCAGCTTACACTAAATGTATCTACATTAAGTAAATGTCAAACTCAACCAAGCTATTGTGTGATCCATTCTGCCTCCCCAGAACAGAAACCAAATGGTTGTCTCTTTTTTTTTTTTTTTTGCTAGTCAGAAGCATGGATCAATACAGCCTGTGAGCCACCCACTTTCATTATCTGAGGCAGATTGTGGATTAAGGCAGGTTATGATTCTGAATGAAATACAATAATATGATTTTCAGTTTGACTCTGTGGTGACAATGCACATAAACATCTTCAGGAAAGTCCAGTCACCCGGCATCCGTGGAATCCATCCATTTAAGAGCATGAACTTTGGAAGCAAACAGGCTCAGATTCAAAACCACGGCTCCAACTTCACGAGCTATTCAGCAGGGACCACTTATGACCTTCCGTGTGCACATCTGCAAAGTAAGGACACTAAAATCTACCTCAGAAAGTTACTTGGAGAAATCAGTGAATTAAAGTGTTTACTACAGTCCTTAGCCTATGGCAGATATTCAAGAATATTGTAGCTATTAATTAAAGCCTCCATGAAGTTACTCTTTTCCTTAAAAGTGGGATTAAAACTATTGGAGTCGGGCAGCCACGGTGGTGCACCGGTTTAGCACTGCCTGAAGCCCAGGGTGTGATCCTGGAGACCCAGGATCAAGTCCCACGTCAGGTTCCCTGCATGAAGCTTGCTTCTCCCTCTGCCTATGTCTCTGCCTCTTTCTCTCTCTCTCTGTCTCTCATGAATAAAGAAATAAAATCTTAAAAATAAATAAATAAAACTACCAGAGGCTCTAGTGTCTACCCCACTCAGCCCAATTCACAAAAAAAAACAAAAAAAAACAAAACAAAACAAAAAAAAAAAACAGAAAAGGCCTAGACTTTCAGGCTGAGTGGGGATGTGCCCCATCCTGTATCTCCCCAAACCAGGAGCCCAGGTCTCTCCCCTGTGGCCCTTTCATACCAGGCACCAACTCAAACTTGAGAAGCTTCCACTAAAGGACAAACTGCAGGCATTAGACCTAATAGTCAAATCAAACTATTTCTGGGACACACTCCGTCTTTTCTTGTGAAACCAAGGAGTTAAATTCTTGCTTTGCAGCCTTTGAATAAGGCTCTAACCCAAGCCCCTCCCAGCCTGGGTTAAATTTCATCAGCCACTGCTCAAGGGCATCTCACCTCTTCTCAATTCATCAGCCTCTTCCCTTTGGCCCTTCCAGTTGTGCTTCCAGCAAGCTCCATCTACCTACCCACCCAACCACATGCTCAACAGAATCTATCGGCCACCTGCTCTGTGCCAGGTACCACGCTGATACTGAGAAGCAGAGCTGTAACAGACTCCAGAGCAAGGGGTTCCTAGGCCAGTGTGGGACACAGTCCTCTGCTCAGGGTATTTCTCACGCTATAAGGTTAGCCCTGTGCTAGGAGAAGTACATGGTCCTCTGGGGCACATGTTGGGGGAACTGTGGATCAGATGACCCACAGTACTCCCAGAGGAGCACACCAAGCCTCCCAAGGCTCTTCCTCCTTTTTATAGCATCATTAGTGTTTATCACATTCCCTAGTGTTCCCATCTATAGGTTAAACACAGGAGTCAAGGAGGGATACTATGGGCAAATAATGGGGGGGGCGGTGCAGGGAGAGGAGGAAAGCGGGCTTTACTCCACACATTAGGCAACATTCCCTCATTGACACTCAGCCCTACCTCATGGCTTATGACCTCCCACCACCTCTTCAGGCCCCTGGGCCTATCTCCAGCACAGCAGGAACATCGCTGTGTTTCCTGGCAGTCTCCAGCTCTGGCCTGGGAGCTCTGAGAGAGAGAGACCTTATCTCATTTCCATTTCCATCTGGAGCACCTACCCTAGCGCATGGCGCGCTCCTACGAGAACTGAACTGAGGTCTAGAGCAGTTGGGTGATTGATACAAGATCACAAAGCTAAGTGGTAGAAATGGACTGAAACCCAGAACTCTCTTTCATTCTGGGGGGAGGGGGGGTGACAGCAGTATTTTTGTAGAGGAGATTATTTAGCTCTGGAAGTACAGGAGGTAATCACCTTCAGACTTGGGTATTTACATACGGTTGGGCTCTCCAGCTTCCAGTGTCTCCTTAAAGGCCTCTGACCCAATTCTGTAGGCCTGTGTGGGTAAAACTGCGAGCCCTCCCTTTTTTCAAACTATATTTAATTATGAGCATTAGGCACGTATTCCCCTGAGGTGTCTTAGTCCAAAGACATCAAGAAAAACCCCACTGAACTTTCAATCTTTAGGCACCAAAGAAAAATAGGGGGAAAAAAATGCCTCGTGGCATATGATTATATCCCCTCTTTCAGAAAGACTGCATTCTCAAACCCCTACGTCCACCGTCTACCTCACAGGCTTGGGATATGGCTAAAAAGACATTTTAAATCCAGGTTACAAGAGCAAAGCACATCAAGAAAAGCACATAGAGATGATAGGACCTCCCCTATGATAGTTACAAGCAGCAGCTGGTGCGGGAAGAGCAACGGATTAGGAGGACCTGGGTTCAGATTCCAGCGTCCTAATCGTGTCAAAGTCACAGCCCGGTCTCTGTCTCTCTAAGCCCCTTATTTCACTTGTCAAATGGAAATTAATAATAACTCAACCCACTAGGGCTGTTGGACCAAGGGAGGTAATTGTGAAAAAGCCCTTATAAACCATAAAGCACTGCTGAACTACAGACACACACAGACAGCTGCTGCCAACCTTAAGAGAGAAATATGGTGCGGCCAAAACCATCAAAAGGAAGCCGAGTGATCAATAGTGATAAAACTCGTAGAACTGGACGTCTGATTGGCGTAAAGAAACATTTAGTCCTTTTGATAATTACTGAAAAAAAAACAGTCACTGTGAAGAATCTTTTTAAAAATAATTGCCCTGAACTGAACATGTGATCGTCGCACAAGCCCCTCAAACAGCTCTGTGCCCAGGATTCCTTCTCTGTGAAATGAGGATAATGAGAGTATCCCTGTCACGGAACTGTTGTGAAATTTAAATGAGTTGATATCCATAAAGCACGGAGACCGATCCCTGGTGTGTTTTTCTGTCGCTCTTTCCAGGTTTTATTTTTAACTAATCTCTACACCCATTGTGGGGCTTGAACCTGCAACCCTGGGGTCCAGAGTCGCGTGCTCTATGGACTAGGCCAGACATTTCTAATTTGATAGCCAAGGTGGGCAGGGGGGAAAACCAGCAAGCAGACGTCAGGTAAATACGTACTGGTTGTTTTCTTTCCACACCCCTCTTCAGTCGGATTTCAGCGCCCTCACGGACGGGGGCCTGGTGCGCCACCTCAAACTTCACCTGAGCGAGCTAACGGATACCTTCCAACCTCTCTACTTTGATATGGGAGCCCCGAGCAGGATGCCAGGTTTTTTTTTTTTTTTTTTTTTTTTTTTTTTGGGTCTTCTCCAGGTGGGCCGGTGGGGAGAGGGGAGGCGAGGCGGGCAGCAGGGCGGACAGCAGCGCCCCGAGCCGCCGCCATCAATCCCCACCTCCGCAGAAGTCCGTGCTCCTTTCACGGAAACGGCGCGTTCAAGGTTTTATAACATTTGTACCAAAGAAGGAGAAACAAGTGCTGGTCGGGCGCCAGACTCGACTGTAAATACAAAGTGCTTTTTTTAATTGGTAATTACAGATGAGAACTTTACACTTTTGGCATACGCGTCGTAGTCACGCTTGGTTTACATATTTAAATAAATATACCCACCACGGGCTCCAATTTCCTCCCTGCGTTTATTGGACCACGAGGCACCGGGTTTCCACTGTGTGCAGAGGAGGGCCCCGCTGCGTGTGCTGCAGGGGGCGGGGGGCACGCAGGCGCACATCTCAGCCCACACACCCCTTGCAGAACACCCCAGAACCGCCATCGAGCCGCGCCCTCAGGGAGCTTCCAGGCCGAGTGAACAGAACACACCGGTCAGGTTACAAGGGAAAAGTCAAGGACGAGTGGAATGGAACCAGTTCCTGGAAAGGTGCTGGAGAAGATGCGTACCCCTCCGGTCGGAAGGGAAGAGGGAGGAATCCAGGGAGGGGAGCGTGCTCAGGGAAGGCCTGGTGGAAATGGAACTGGAACCAGGAGGCTTCAAAGATATGAAAAGCGTGGCTAGGCCGCGGGCAACAGACTGCCCAGAGGACAGGCATGCATGGTCTCCAGCCAGCTGACTTCCGGGGCCTTCCCATATGCCGATCACAGAGTGTGGGTGCAGAGGGCAAGTGTGGGCAAAGCTGAGAATGGTGTGGGGAGACTGAGGCCACCAAGGTGACAGTGGAAGATAAAAGTGGGAATATAGGTAGAGTTTACATTTTATGCAAAAAAATAAGGTCATACACACACACACACACACACACACACACAGGGGGGGGGGGAGGAGGGAGAAGGAAGAGGAGAAAGGAGAAGGAGGAGGAGAAGAATCCTAACTTCTACGGCAATAACAGAAAGCATAGAGGCTCATTGGGTATCAGGCAATTAGGACTGACGGGCAGGAATGGCAAGGAAGATGGACAAGGGGAAGACGTCTCAACAGGGAATGGAGGAATCAGGCACTGAACAAATATCCCCACAGGGTAAAATCAAATGGTGGAGCTAACCAGGAGGTTTCAAGGACCAGGGGGCCTGGACAAACGGCAGATGGCACAACACAGTGACACCAAAAAAAGATAGTTGGAAAACAAGCAAGAGAAGTTGGTGGGTTCCATTTTGAGTGTGTGGAGCATCTTGCAAACAAAGGGACATCCAGCTGGCAGGGAAACCGCTGTCCTTTGCATAAAGATAGTAGTCAAGTTGGCCAAGTGGAGGAAACTCCTAGAAAGAGGAGAATAAAACCCTGAAGATATTCAGTTAGTGGAGTTAAGAAGAGAAAGTCGGTCCAGTAAAAGACGACAGAGAAAGCACTGAAGATGTAGGTGGAATTCAAGGAAGGAGAGCCTGTCAGGAGGAGCGGGCGGGCATCATGGATGCAAAATGCGGCACAAAAGTCAACGAGTCCAAGCGATAAGAAAAGGACACCAGCACTGTCCATGAAGAGGGTCCCACTGTCTCGGAGAACCCTGGTCAGGGGACTTGCAGGCATGCTAAACTAAAACCCCAAGTTGAATTGGGCTCTCCCGCCACACTCTGCAACTTTCCAGAGATCAGCTAGGGGGAGAAGGAATGAGGACACGGAGTCTGAAGGGAAGGCAGGAGCAGGATGCTCTGAACATGGTCACCTTCCTTCTCCAGAACTGCTGTGGTGAAGGATTAAAGCCAAAAAGGTCATCGCCAGAGTACCAATCCCTCCCCTCATCACGAGAGCAAAACCTCTAGTTTTTAAGTAGTTAAGAATTAGTCACACTTTAGTCTCAAAACTTCTGATAACTCACTCATGTTCATTGATAATTTTTTTTTAATTTTTTTTTATTTATTTATGATAGTCACAGAGAGAGAGAGAGAGAGAGAGAGAGGCAGAGACACAGGCAGAGGGAGAAGCAGGCTCCATGAACCGGAACCCGATGTGGGATTCGATCCCGGGTCTCCAGGATCACGCCCTAGGCCAAAGGCAGGTGCTAAACCGCTGTGCCACCCAGGGATCCCCATGTTCATTGATAGATCAAGACTTACATCGGCGTTTTGGGCAGCCCTTTCTACCTCTACTACCTTCCCTTGTACCCTAAAGTAATACAAGGAATTTTCTGTAAATGACAAAATTCTGTAAGACAAACCATGCTGTTTTTCTATGTCCTTTTTCAATTTAACAGAGTTAAATTGCCTGCTATGTGGCTATCTCCATACACCTTTCATGCTCCCCGCGAGCTCCAGGTCTCAGTAAACAGTATTTCTAAGAAGTCAGAAAAGCAAAGCGGTGTGATTTTCTTTGGTCTAATATTTTGCATTCCCTGAAATACATCTCCTCCCCACCACGTTTATGTGTTATTATGGAATTAAAAAGATAACCCTACACAGATAGACTTCTCAACTGTAGTACTGAAGGTCCTGGACACTGTTCCAGAAATGAGCACCTCCAGGCCCAACTGGTTCTCAAGTCGCGCACTCGATCAGAACTGTACAGGCAGTTTTTTGAAGAAGCAATGCCCACTGCCTCATCAAAGATCTGATTAAGCGGCCCGGCCGGGACAAGGCTGTTGTCCTTGTTTTTGTTCATGTGCTTTATTTGAGAGCTTCTCAAATAATTTTAATACATGGTCAAGGGTGGTATCGCAGTGCACTACCCCAAGCCAGGTGCTTCACTGGATCTGAGTGTGTACACCCAAATCCCTGGGAACGTTAACTGCCTGTTCTCATTCAGCAGGTCTGTGGCAGGGCCTGAGAACCTGCACTTCCAACCAGTTCCAAGACAGCATGATTATTGCTGGTCCGTGGAGAGCCAAAGCCTCTGTGCTTATTAGCTCTCCAAGTGATTGCGATGTACCCGAGTTTAGTGGAAAGAAAATTAACTGGCTTCAGGGTCAAAGTGACCTGGGTTACAATCCTGATTCCAACACTTCCCAATTGTGACTGTGGCCAAATTACTGATCCTCTTTAAATTTCCATCCTTATATACAACATAAGCGTTATGGATTAAACTGTGTCTTCCCTCCCCACCCGCCAAAAGAAGTTATGTTGAAGTCCTAACCCTCAGCAGCTCGGAATTTGACCTTTCTTGGAAAGAGGATGGATGCAGATGTGATTAGCTGAGGTCACAGCAGAGTGGAGTGAGCCCTTAATGCAGAAGGACTGGTAACCCTATAAGAAGGCAGAGCAAACACCATGTGACAAGGGTGGTGGAGACCAAAATGGTGCAGCTGCAAGACAAGGGAAGCCAAGGACTGACAGTGACACCACACAGGCTTAGAGGAGGGCATGCAACAGATTCTTCCCTAGAGCCTTAAGGAGCTTGGCCCTACTGACGCCTTGACTTTACACGTCCAGCCTCCAAACTGGGGGACCATATATTTCTGGGGTTTGAAGCTACCCTGCTTGTAGTCCCCTTTGTCATGGCAGGCCTGGTAAACTGATACAAAGCAGCACTGCCACCCCCCTTACAGAGCTTCTGGGAGACTGAATCTGGCCAGAGGGGAATGCATCTACACCACTCACCAGATTTCCTCTCCTGATCAGAAGTAGTAGGGAAAAAGCACCAGAAAAAGTCACAGCCCAGAGACATGTTCTAGCACCTGGCCTCTCAGGCAGTTTCCACGGGCTGCGGCCTTGGCAGGGAGGCCTATCATGTATCTGCACACCTGCTCGGGCGCTCCCAGTGGGTTGTAGGAGCAGCTCTGCTCTGTCATGAGTGGGAGCAATTACAGGCCTGGCTGGGTCCTGGCGGCCCACTCTGGCCCATTAGGTCCTGACAGGCAGCCAGTGGGCCACACACAGGGGGGATGCTCAAGGTCAGAAGGCCTTCCTGAAGAGGAGCAATCAGCACGGTTGCCCTGGCCCTAACTTAGAAAGGACCTGTCACAAATCCCGAAGGGAGTACACTAAGCCCCAAATAATGCAGGACACTCCCAACTTGGTGAACCTTGATTATCCTAAAAGAGGTGCTTTTTATATTTTCACATAGGTAGAGAAAAGTAATATGCAGAGAATGTTTCAAAGTCAATTCTGACTCTTCAGAGAGCACTTACTCTTCTATAAACTGCCTCACCCCACACCCGCCCTCATTTGCTACTCAGGTAATCCCAAAGGGACCACCATATGCATGAGGATACAGAGATGCATACAGCACAAATTAGGCCTAAAAAAGCTTGTGGTCTGGTGGGAGGAGAA
Organism: Canis aureus; assembly: GCF_053574225.1. NCBI lineage: Eukaryota > Metazoa > Chordata > Mammalia > Carnivora > Canidae > Canis > Canis aureus. The sequence goes on from NC_135633.1 coordinate 15,081,956, forward strand.
AAAATAATTGACAAGCATTTACCGGATCCTTAAGACATGCCAAGTGGATCATATATATCATTCATTTCACAAACACAGCAAACCCAGGAAACTGAGGCTAAGCAGTATTACATAATCGGAACACCATGTGACAAGGTGCAGGTTCACACAGCTGATAAGAAGAGGTAGGATTTGAACTACTGGTTCCAAGCCCTTACCACCATCCCACAGCTGTTTCCCATCAGATTTGGTGAACACAAACCAGTTTAAGATGGGTTAGGGTAAACCGAAAGTCATGGGCATTTTAATCCAGAGCCTTAAGAATGAGATCTGCTTCCATGATCCTACAGTCAACCCAAACCAATTCTTCAAAGCAATGCACGGCACATATACCTGGGATATCTTTAGGGAATATCCTGAGTCCTGATTTTCCCAGCGAGCAAGGCTTCTGAATATTTCAGTGAAAAGACAATTGGAAATTAAGCTCCAGATGTTGGGTGCTCAGCAGGAGTCCCATCTACAACAATGCAACATAATCACTGGGTTTGAATAAATAAGTCATCCAAGATTAGTTCTCTTTGCATTCCTATTTCACATCCCACATGTCTTTTTCCTAACCAAATCTTACCTTACCATGTTAGTGGGTACCTAAAAATGCTTAAGGGGGTGGAGGGGTTGAAATGCCAAACTCAATATATCTGCAACATGCATAAAAAGGGTCAACATCCTACAAATTAATAAGGAAATGATACTGTAACAGAAAAATTAGGGAAAATATGAAATAGATAATTTATGAAAAATATGAACGCACTGCAAACATATACAAATAATTTAAGCTCGCCTGTAACAACAAAAGTACAAGCTGAATTAGCAAAAGAAGGTATTTTCTACGAATCAAAATAGCAAAGACATTTAAAAAATTAAACATCCAGCACTGATTATAGACCGGGGAAGTGAGCATTCCATTACTATTTTAGTGAGGTGAACATAGCTAGTTTGGCAATATTATCATATAGCTCTTAAAGAAAACAGTCTACTCTTTAACCATGCCATTCCACTTCTTGGAATTAGTCCTAAAGAAATAATCACGTTTTACTCAAGAGCATTCACTTTGGTTACTTGTAGAAGGGCAAAACTACTTTAATGGCTATTAAAAAAGAGAGGGAGGGGGCAAATGGATGAATAAAATATTCCACGTGCCCAGATACACATATTCTAGGAAATTTTTTAAATGACTTTATAGATTTTTTCAATGATTTTCAAAAAATCTAAATTAGGATCTCAATGTTGAATTATACAAAGTAAAATGTACATAGGATAGGCACAGGAAAAAATTGACCAAATATATGGCAAAATATGAAATCGATTAATTTCCAGAAATTCAATTTTTGTTTCTTATGCTTTTCAACTATTTCTGATGTTAAAGCCAGAAGAAAAACAAAAATGAGTACGTACCTTCAATCTAGACATTCCCAATTATAACTTTTACCAGATAAGATAACTAACTACATACAAGATAAATGGAACTAACACTTAAGCATTTGCCACGTTCCTGCCATGACAGCGGGCCCTGCGCTAAACATCTAATTTAGTCCTCACAGCAACCCTAGGTGTTCACTATAACTGCCCTTATTTCAAAGATAGAGACTGGGGAGCATGCCCAGAGCTGCTCGGCTAACGGCTAGGCCATACATATCCAGGCCTGATGTTTTAAAGCCAGGATATCGTTTAACAGAGCAATCCAGAGGACGCCTGGGTGGCTTAGTGGTTTAGTGCCTGCCTTTGGCCCAGGGTGTGATCCTGAAGACCGGGGATCGAGTCCCACATCGGGCTCCCTGCATGGAGCCTGCTTCTCCCTCTGCCTGTGTCTCTGCCTCTCTCTCTCTCTCTCTCTCACTCTCTGGGTCTCTCATGAATAAATGAAAGCTTTAAAAATCAATAAATAACAGAGCAGTGCATTGGGGGTTCCCGAGAACAATTCCCTATTTCTTTTTCAGTGCCTGTCACAACAACATGAATATACACAGGCTTACAACAAAAAGTGGCAAATTAAAGAAAAAAATCAACAAGTTTTCAGATTTGCCTATATGTTTATGTCTGGGCCAAAACTTGCTCCATAGTACTTATAGAGTACATTTTAAACTCCCCCCCCCAGCTCCCTCCTTTCCTGGTTACTCTTGTAATACTCTTAGAACTGCCCCCTCCCCCAAAGATGTGGACTCAATGACAGCTGCCTGGAGAAAAAAGGCCCAGAGCAGAGAAGTACTATTTACCTACCAAAGACTGATAGAGATCTCCCTTAAAAATACTCGCTCACTTTTGTCCGATTTCTGTACTCACCGAACAACTTTCTAATCAGTGAAGTGATCTCAAAGAGTCCCCATGCACCTGGAGGAGTGCCTGAGCACCTGCTCCACACCCATCACCCTGCAGCCCCATATCTCCCATCAGGGGCACCTCTGAATGCAACCCCCACCCCATCCTTAGTTTCCAGGAACAGCAGAGCCCACATCTAGCTTGCTTGTTTCTTTGGAATTCCTGTTATTCCTTCAGCTTTAGGTTTCTGTAATTATATGCTGTGGTTCGTGCAGAGATTTCAGTTTGACTTGCTCTGCATACAACAAACATTTCACCTACGTTCTCCAAAAAAAAAAAAAAAAAAAAAGGCCGCTTGCCTTATGCTTGCTATTCTCTGCCTACGGTGATCTCGCTTTATTCTGTTATTAAGGAAACATTTTCCCCTACTCCATTATAGTTTTATTATAGGAGGAACTTGTATCTCTAATGCGAGAAAATCACTGCTTAGAGAACTGGCTTAAATTGGTCCCAAATCTCAATCAAGAAGCCCTTTCCTCGAGGCTGATACTCATTGACTCCTAAACCTCACAGGCACATCTAAGATGTTCCACCCCCACCCACCTAAAACCCATCACCGGTCAGGGCCAGGAAAAAAGCCTGCTGATCAGGTGTCCCAGTCACCAGAAACCTCTGTAAGAAGGACCTGCCCACTCCTGAAACTGACAAGGCCCTTATCAGTACCTTCCAGAGATATCCCATTACTGCCAGAATCTTCCATCAGACCAGGAATTCATCTTCAAAAGCCTGATGTGTTGAGAGCAACTCACATCACAACAAGAAGTGGTCCTCCCCTGCTGATTACAAGGAAAGCTGGAGACCAAAGTCTGGGAGACACCAGATACCTTCACTTGATAAGGGTTTCTACAGAAACCCTACAAAAGACTCTCTGAAAATTCGTGTTCTTAAAACACAGCCCACACTTAGGCTGTTTTCTGAGAGTTACAATGATGGAGGCCTACGGGAGACCCACAGAACAGACCCAACAGGAGGGCAACCATGCCCAGAAAACCTCTACAGCGTGTCCCAACAGCCAGTCCGTATCTGAAACCAGGGCATTCACACGCAGCGGGTAAGAATGATGCTGCTATCAACACACACACACACACACACACACACACACACACACAAATCTTCGTGTGGACAGAGGTCTTCCCGTCTCTTAGGTACACACCTAGAAGTGGAATTACCCTGTGTTTAACATTTTGAGGAACTGCCAGGCTGTTTTCCAAGAGAGGTTACGCCAGTTTACATCCCACCAGCCAGTGCGTGAGGGCTCCAGCTGCTCCCCTCTTCACCAACACCTGTTAGCATCTACCTTCGTGACTACAGTAGTCTGGGCAGGTATGAGGTGCTATCTCATGGTGGCTTCCCTCACAGCTAGTGATGCTGAGCATCTTTTCATGTGTCTTTTACTATTTATGCACCCTCTCTGAAGAGAAGTCTGTTAAGATCCACTGGCAAAACATAGAAGTTTGAATTAGTTAATGCAGATATGCTACAGATGAGTTTCTTTTTTAAGTCCTGCGTGTCTGAGATTTTCTTACATTGGGGACCTGAACAGAGCAGAAATTAAGAGAAATAAGAGTGTCCTCACCTTACTCCCCTCTGCCACAGTTTGATCCAAGCACATGAACTGTCTCTCCTCCTCAGCCCCAGGCAGGAATGTAGGCAATGTCATCCCCATTTTACAATCTTTTATTTACTGAGCACTTACTACACCCAGGGGATGTGGAGATGAAGACGACACACTATATATAATTCACTGCCTGTTACGAGAGGAAACACACCGCAAGCAGTAAGCTGACTTGCACCAGGTCACTCAACCAGGATGGAGGAGTTCGCATCTTTGTCCAAGCTCTAGCTAGTGTCACATTACCCTTAGGCTGGGAGAAAACAAAATCCCAGGTTCTCGCTCTGCTTTTTTTTTTTTTTTTTTAAGACTTTATTTATTTATTCATGAGAGATGGGGAGAGAGGCAGAGGGAGAAACAGGCTCCATGCAGGGAGCCCGACGCGGGACTCAATCCCAAGACTCCAGGATCACACCCTGGACTTAAAGGCAGCCCTAAACTGCTGAGCCACCCGGGCTGCCCTCTTGCTCTACTTTGAAGAGAGAGTCCACTGAGACAGGGCAGGCACTGTAGGGGCAGCAGGACACCAATTCGGGGCCCAGGTTCAGCAACCGTGTCTGGAGGCCTGGCGGCTAACGCGGGGGGCCGTCAGGCTGGCCTTTCTTGCACCCTGCTGCTGCGCAGAGCCCCTGCAGAGGTAATGAGCTGAAACCTGTAGCGTGCACACACACACACTGCCTCCACTTAGACTGGAAGCAGTCACCAGCAATGATGGATTTAAATAGCAGAGCAAGGGCTTGAACAGCCCCGGCCTGACAGAGGCTGCAAAGCAGCTGGAGGCCACAGCCCCCCTACAGGGGGTGCATCTGCTCCTGTGAGCCCGCTGGGTGGGGGCAGTGTCTGTGCACCAGCTGAGACCCAGGCAGGCCCAACTAGGGCAATGCCTGCCCTGGCCCAGCTGAGCCCGGCTGCACATCCCAGGCCAGCTCGGCCCCCTGATGCCATGTGCTCCTCTCACTACACAGCCACGCCGCAGAAGAGCAGCCCAGGAGACTCTCAGCTCGCGTCTGTTGGAGCTAATTATCAACCTGGCTGAACGGGCCATCTGGAGGGCAATGTCAAGTGTAATGGCACATTCAGCAGGATTCTGAGCTCCCACCTCCCACCTATTGTGAGCCAAACTCCCCTGTCTGCTCCCGCTCTCTCAAGGCATTCAAAGATGCTAGCTGCATGCCCAAAACTTGAACTTGGGTGGCCTTGGAAATCATTAAATAGCATAGATTGTACGGTGTCTGTCAGCAATGCCGCTAAAAACGAAACGGGGCACCACTCACCGAGAGCTGTGTGCCAGTTCTGTCCACAAATCCCATACGACTTTTCTCACTTAACTGGCACAACCTCTCCACGAGGCAGGTTTCAAGACCCCCATTTTACAGAGAGGAAACTAGAGCTTAGAGATATCCAGCTCCTCCAGTTAGAGATGCTACTGCTAGGGCTTTCTAATCCTACAGTGGAAGTACTTCTCTACTGTAATTCCAAGCTGAGGTCAGCAAAAATCTCAATATACCATGCTTGGGGATTGAATTACCTTAATGAGGTTTACACTGGATTTTAGCAAACACCTAAAATCGCTAAAATAGGCTTGATCTAAAATGCCCTTCTTTTTAATCGCACAATTTACATTTTGTTTTTTTGTGTTTTACCACTGTGTTTTACCACTCACTGCACTGTGTCTGATTTTCTTTTTTTCTTTCTTTTTTTTTTTTTTTTTACAGTGGTCAGTCCTGAGATTCTGTATTCTTACAGCCAAAAAAGTCTGCTTAGTCTTAAACAGCGACCCAGTACTTGATATAGTCTTACAACTCTGGCCAAATAGTCCATTTTCACATTTGAAGTATCTGTCTACACTATACATTTAAAAAAGTGTTTTTGCATCTTCTCAAATAAATTCTAGGGATGTATGTAAAATTTTAAATATTAATAATATTACTCGCCAAAGTTAACTGACCAGTATGCTGTCTTAAGTCAACAGACTTGTTAAAGAGATTTACAAAATATTTGCTACCCCTTTTAGAATTCTCTCGTCACCAAATTGGCTGACGTTTAAAATGATCTTATTTACTTAAAAGTCAAGCTTTCACAGTCTCAGTATTTTTCTCCAAAGAACATAAATATTTCATAAAAATAAATTGCATATATGCCTTTTTATATGCTTTCATAGTAAATGTGAAATGTGTTGGGTTTTTAAGTTTTGGGTTTTTTTCCCCCATTTCAAATTCAGACTTCAGCCAGGTAAAGCAGAAGAAAGTTGCATACTAATTATGGCCAGCTCACTCTTCTCTTTTCTTTTCAGAGACTGGAAACAAAAGACATGCTCTCAAATTCTTCAAGATCTCAAAAAATTTCAAATTAATTAGTCCAAAGAAAAATGGCTTTCTTCAACACTGACAAAAAACAGATTTATTTTAGGCTGTGGAACTTGAGATGTGTAAGTAAGCTGTGTCCAACAAGTATCTTAGTAAAGCTTAATGAGAACTATTACAGGACTGTCCGTGGAACCAGGTATATCACACAGTGGTTGGCAAAAATGCATCAATAAACTACATCCTTCCCCCTAATTTAGGAGGAAGGTTTCCCTCAAATGGAGAAGACAGAAAGGAGAACTGAGGGCAAAGATCCTATCAAGTGCTGCTGTGCCCCCATAGCAATGTCCTTTTATTCCAAATGACCTGCAGCTTTCAAATCCCACAGCCCATCTCTGCAGGCAGGGTGACAGACCTGGACCCCAAGCCAGCTTTGGGTCTGTTCTCCAACAACCATGAGTGATTCTACTGAAACCTCATCAGATCAATATAACACTGTGTGTTAACTCTACCAGAATGAAAAAACAAACAACTCTCATCAGATTACACCCCCATCCTGCTCAATACCCTCCAAAGGCCTCTCCAGGTCAGAATGAAACCAAAATCCTTCCAGAGGCCTTCAGGCCCCCTTGAGCTCTGCCCTCTGACCTCGCTGGCTCTGCTCCCACGCTTTCCCCCCTCGCTGACTCCACTCCAGCCACATGGCTCCTCATGGCTCCGCAGCCACATTAGGTACACCAGGGCTTGATGTGTATGCTGCCCTAGGCCTGGGATGCTCTTCCTCCAAATGTCAGCCTGACTTATTCCCCCAACCCCATCCCCTTCTTCAGATGTGAGCCCCCTCCCCCATACTTCCATCTCCCCTTCCTCACCTTATTTTCCTCTTTACCACTTTTGCCACCTAAGATACTTATTTTCCTTATTCTCTATCACCGCCACTGGATGAAAGCTCTATGAGGTCAGGAACTCCTGTTGGCTTTTGCTCACTGAATATCCCCCATGCCTACAACAGCATCTGACACCCCACTTGGAGTTTACTAAGTTCATATTCTGCTGAATGAAGGTAGAACTGTGAATGATTACACCATGTTCCAGAAGACGGCAAACTCTGGCCAGGCCTACTAACTAGGGTAGTCATATAAAATACGACCATTGGCATGGGATACGCTTACACTAAAAAATTAGTTTTTACCCGAAATTCAAATTTAACAGGGTACTCTGTATTTTTATTTGCTGAATCTGGCAAGCCTACTTCTCCCTCCAGAATGGTCAAATCCAGGCGATCCAGGTCACCTGGGGGAGGCAGGGACTCAAGGACGTAGTCAGAGGACCAAGTGAAAAGCTATTTCCTCTCCTTAGACCTTCTCCACTGAGGTCCCATGGCGATGTGGGTCCTGCCAGCTTTGGGTAGAGACGTGAGCCCAAGCAGGCTGGGAAGGCCACCAGACAGAGCTCTCGTCACCTCCTCGACTCTCAAAAAGGAACACCTTCTCTCCCTAAATCCCCATTTGGCCTGGTCTCAGGGAGACCCAGATGCTCCCGTTCCCTCCCACCCTCTTCTGTAACTGTGGAAACCATACAGACACAGCATAAACAAGTCACTTATTCCCCTGCTCCCCTCACACTCCTGTCAGGAGCCCAGAGCGTCAGGCCCCTGACTCCAACTCTCAAGCTCTACTGGAGGCCACAGGCTCTCAGCGGGAGGTTTCTCTCATTATTTGTACATTACCGGCAGGCCACCTCACGCTACAGGAGAGGGAAGACTACATGTAGGTGAAAAACAAGTTAGTGCTTACATTAAAAATAGTGAATTATGGCATACCCATTCTACTTACTGGAAATCTACTGAAAAAGTTCCTGGATTGAGGTTCTGAATAGTCACGGATATTCAGGTCTATGTTCCTGTGTTTACTTCCAGGTTTCCCCTTGTGCTGGGGCCTTCCAAAGTGGGAGATCCCTGAGGCTTCCGTTATGTAGACCAAATCTCAAAGGACCAAGATCTCTAAGTCCCTGGCACCCAAAGTCACCCAGGCCAAGGGAACTGGGGAATTGGCGGGGAGGCGGGGTTGGGGCTGGAGCACAAGAACTGAGCTATAAGTGAAAGCACAGGGAGGAAGATCATATGCCTCGGTTTGCCTGGGAAGGTCCGAGTTCATTTCTGCTTTCCTGGTGTCGTATTCTTAATACTGCCCCATTTTATTCTCTGAAGTGTTTCCATTTGGACGTTAAAATATGTGGTCATTCTAGGCACAAGCCAAACTGGAAATGACCTCTGTGCCCTGGAACCCAGGATCTGCGGGACAGGAGGGAACATCCATGTAGGAGCAGCTGTAACCAGGCTGCTCACCCCCGGAACTGGAACTGGGGGAAGGGCATCGATGGGCAGCAGCTTCCAGTATGAAAAGCAAGGAGGGATGCCTGGGGGGCTCAGGCGGTTGAGTGCCTGCCTTCAGCTCAGGGCATGATCCTGGGATCCCGGGATCGAGGCCCACATCGGGCTCCCTGCATGGAGCCTGCTTCTCCCTCTGCCTCTGTCTCTCTCTCTGTCTCTCATGAATAAATAAGGAAAGAAAGAAAAGAAAGGAAAAAAAAGAAAAAGAAAAAGAAAAAGAAAAAAAAGAAACCAGACCCCTCCAGCTCCCGGGTTCTAAAAGAGCAGCTGGAAAAAGCACTGGCCTTCCCCTCAGCTCCCCTCCCGCCGCGGCCCGCACGGAGCGCATGCAGGCCCACACGTTCCCCACAGTTCCCAGGCACAGGCCACCAGGAGCCCAGTCCCATCTCAGAAACATCCTCACATTAGGGTGTTAAATGACTGAAAAGTCAGTCTTTGATCTGACACAGAGAGAGAGGGCAGGCCCACTTCTTCTGACAGGCCATGCCTCCTGTCGCTGGGTTTCCCAGCTGGCCCCAGGAGAGCAGACTGAAACAGACTTTGAAAGGAAGCTGATCCCCCCACCAGGCTCACCCTCACCCCCAACATGCCTGCCTGGGACTGCAGGGGGCTCCTCACTTCTCTCCCTGGCACCCTGCAGTCCCCACTTTGTAGTAAGGGGGGATTGAAGGGGCAGGCTGATGTCTCACAACTCAAACTACCAGAGGGGGCCCAGCAATACCCTCCCGGAACCTGGGAAGAAGGAAATCACACATCAGACCCAGATCAGATGTGGTTTAAGAAAGAGGAAGGAGCTAAACTAGGATCAGGAGTATCCTCCATTAATTCACCCTAGGAAGCCAGAGTAGAACATGTCAACAGATTCAGCACCCCAATACTCTACAGGAAATGTACTATGCTCCCACCTATGCACTGGGAAGAGAAACTGAAATACTTGAGCATACTTAGGAATTCGGGCTCCCTGGCTCCAGCATTTGTGAGGTTTCATCTGGCGACTGGGATGCTAAGAAGACGGGCACGCCAGCATGAGCAGGATCTTGAGGTAATGACTCTTATGGCTTCATCTGGTTCTCATCTAAACCTTCTTTCCCTTTTCCCTTTTTTTCCTGCCTCCTCAACAATCTCATTCACTTTTAAGGCTTTAATTCTAAATCTTGAGAGGTTATCTTCCAAACTATTCTCAACCCAGGGTGCTGAGTTTCCAAGTACCTGTTGGTCTCCTCCCCATGGAGAGACCCAAAGCCCTGCAAATTCCCTACTGCTCAAACTCATGACTCCAGTGCTACCCCCCTCCCCAGAATCTGTTCTTCGAAGTGTCTGGAAATACACTGTGGTCCACACACATGAAACACCTCTGTCCCTTCTCTTGCCAGGAAGCCCTACCAAGCCTTCTGATCTGTCCTGTATGTAATCTAACTGCCTGGTCTCTAATACACTCACCTAATGTACCTTTCTCATCCTAGCCTCTCCCTGTCACTCCTGCAGCCCCTGATCTAGAGGTGAAGGCTTCCTCCTTCCCTGCAGGAGTCCCACAGTGACCTGGACCTCCCTGTGGGTCAGTCATCAAGCTTCCACAATAATTTTCCTTAAGCACTAGCTGAATATCCTAAAAATGATAGCTCCCACGCCTCTGCCAGGGACGTGCTAGTCACGTTGAAAACCTGATCTTCCATGTTCAGATGCAATCATCTAGCACGTCCCTCAAACTCATCCTCCCTTTCCCCCAGCATTAGCCACTCCATCCATCCTTCTCGGCATACTCCAGCCCTACCAACTCCTCACTCTTCCTGGAAACGTGTTTTCACTCCTCTCCCTCCCTCTATGCCATCCCTCCGAGAGGCAGTTCAGCCTACTGGTTGAGAGTCAGAGCAAAAATTGTCTCAGCAGTCAGAGGGACATGGGGGCGTTCTGAGTCCTGGCCCTACCAATCAGTACCATGCGAACCTGGGTGCCAGTGTGTGTGGTTAAACATCTGAAAAGCAGCTCACTTGGTTTTCTCTAACACTGAAATAAGAAACTCCCCCCCCATAGGTTAATCCTTGGAAAAAATTCTGTGAGACGTGTAAGGAAACAAATGCATCTTAGCAGAGAGTCTTCCCGGCCTAGTTGGCACAGGTTTTCCAAGTCCTAAAAGAGGACCCACTGGTCCTGGGGCACTTATGGGTGCTGATCGCAAAGTTTTTGCAGGGACTGACTTCAATGGCATGAGGACTAGGCTCTGCTTGTCTCCTCTGGAGGGTCCAAAGGCCTCCTGCCAAGAACAAAGCGGTTCACCATTGGCTCTCCAGACACTGCCTAGAAAAATATATAGCACAGGGATGCCTTGTGTGGTTCAGCTAGTGAAATGTCTACCTTTGGCTCAAGTCGCGATCTCAGGGTTGTGAGATCGAGCCCTGCAACTGGTGGCAAGTCTGCTTCTCCCTCTCCCTCTGCCCCTCCCCCCACTCACACTCTGTCTCTTTCTCAAATAAAGACATTAAATCTAAAAGAAAGAAAAGAAAAGAAAAGAAAAGAAAAGAAAAGAAAAGAAAAGAAAAAAGAAAAACATATAACACAGAACTAAGATCCTGGTCTCTGTCACCCATACTACAATTTAAAAAGAAAACACACACATCTGGTTTGGGGACTCCTGGACACAAACACCCTGGCCTTTATCACACAAATGGTGATTATTCTTTTGTGAAGAGCATCTGATGTAGTGACATCTGGCTCCTGTGCTCTAAGGTCAACCACATCTTAAGGGTAACTCAGATTTATCTTAACAGTTTTGGGTACCTATTATATGCCAGGCACTTGCACCATATAACTTCACTTAACCTTTACATTTGCTCTCCTAAATCAGCACTCAGCTCCTAGCCTAGAGCTGTCACAGACTCCTCCACCCTATCACCCGACATCTGAATTGATTGGCATGTTCACCTACTTTCTTACCATTGTCTTCTCATCTCATCTTTACTACTATTATCTTTACTACTAGATTATTATTACAATGGTAGCTAACAGTTACTGACCATTGTCAAGCCATTTTCAATGGGCCAAGTAGGATGCTAACTATATATACATTCCGAATCAGCTTTATTCAGATATAATTCATTTACTATACAACTCACTAGTGGAAAGTGTGTAATTCAATGATTTTTAGTATATTCAGTGTATATATATTCACACACACACACACAGATATATATTAATCACCCCCAAATCCTCCAGTCCTGGGTAGCCACTAGTCTATTTCCTATCTTTTTTTTTTTCTTAAGATTTTATTTATTTATTCATGAAAGACAGAAAGAGGAAAGAGAGAGGCAGAGACACAGGCAGAGGAAGAAGCAGACTCCACGCAGGGAGCCTGATGTGGGACTCGATCCCAGGTCTCCAGGATCACACCCTGGGCTGAAGGCGGCACTAAACGGCTGAGCCACCCGGGCTGCCTATTTCCTATCTTTACAGACTGGTCTATTCTAAGTATTCCACATAAATGGAACCACATAATATATAGTCTTGTGACTGCACTCTGTCACACAGCATGTTTTCAAGAGTTGTTCATGTCGCACTATGTATCAGTAATTCATTTCTTCTTATCACCAAGTAAGAATCCATTGATTGGATATACATTTTATTCATGCCCATATTTATTTATGTCCATCAGTTGATAGACATTTGGGGTCCTTCCACTTTTGTTCTATCATGAATAACCGCTGTTATAAATACTTGTGTACTCATCTGTTTCCATTTCTTTTAGTTCTATACCTATGAGTAAAATTGCTGGGTCTTCTGATAATTCTATATTGAACCTTTTGAGTAACTGTTCCCCAGAGTGGCTATACCACTTTATATTCCCACCAATAATATAGAAGGACTCTCACTTCTCCATATCCATGGCATCTGAATTACTTATTGTCAGTCTTTTTGATCATAACCATCCTAGCGGAGATGAAATGGTATCTCACCGTGGTTTTAATTTGCATTTCCAAGATGCCAAGTGACGTTGAGCGCCTTTACAATGTGCAACCAGTCACCTGTATGTCTTCTTAGAATAAATGTTTATATAGATTCTTTGCCTTCATTTTAATTGGATTACTGTTTTGTCAGAGTTCTTTATATATTCTAGATACAAGTCCTATATCAGATTTATGACTTGAAAATATTTTTCTCCTATTCTCCAGGTTGTCCTTTTATTTCCATGATGGATTATCCTTTGAAGCACAAGAGTTTGTAATTTGATGAAGCATCAATTTATCTATTTTTACTTTTATTACTTTTACTTCAGGTGTCATATCCAAGGAGGTTGACCTAGCTCGAGGTCAGAAAGGCTTATTCCCACGTATTCTTCTAGAGTTTTATAGTTTTAGCTCTTAAATTTATGTCTAAGATCCATTTTTAATTAGTGATAGTATAGGATGTGAGTCCAACTTCATTCTTTCCATGTGGATATCCAATAATTCCAGCACCATTTACTGAAAAAAACTACTGCTTCCTGTTTTGAATGATCTTGGCACATTTCTTGAAAATCAATTGACCGTAGTGTGAGGACTGGTTTCTGGACTCTTACTTCTATACCACAGATACATGTCTAACCTGATACAAGTGCCACATTGTCTTGATTCAGACTGAATCTTTGTACTAAGTGGTGAAATCAGGAAACACGAGTCCTCCAACTTTGTTATTCTTCTTCAAGTATGTCCTGGCTATTTTGAAGACCCTTAATTTCTTTGACTTTTAGGATCAGCTTGTCAGTTTCTACTAAGAAGTCAGCTGGGGTTTTGATAGGGATTACACTGAAATCTGGAGATCAATTTGGGAATGACTATGGTCATGATGGTGTTAAGTCTTCCAATATGTGAACACAGAATGTCTTTTGATTTATTTTAGGTCTTTTAAAATTTCTTTTAACAGCATTTTATAGTTCAGGGAGTAAAAAGTTTTACACTTATCTAGTTTCATTTATTCTTGAGTTACGCTATTCTTTTCATGCTGTTGTAAATGGAACTTTCTTAATTTCATTTTTAGACTGTTTATTATATTAGAATATATATTATATTGTATACACGTAATGTAAATATACATGTAATGCATATCATAAACACACACACAAGATCAAAAGGAGATCATCTTACTTCTTCCTTTTAACCCAGATGCCTTTGCTTCATTCTCTTGACTGAGAATGTCTCTGGGGCAGTCCCAGTGGCTCAGTGATTTAGTGCTGCCTTCAGCCCATGGTGTGATCCTGGAGACCTGGGATCGAGTCCCACGTCAGGCTCCCTGCATGGAGCCTGCTTCTCCCTCACCTGTGTCTCTGCCTCTCTCTCCTCTCTGTGTCTCTCATAAATAAAAAAAATCTTAAAAAAAAAAAAAAAAAAAAAGGAATGTAAAAACGTCTCCAGCTAGGACCTCCAAGAAAACGTTGAAAAGAAGACGTACAAACAGACATCCTTGTCTTGTTCCTGATCTTATGACGAAAGCATTCAGTATCTTACTATTAAGTAAACATCATATTACTATGATGTTGGTTGTAAATTTTTCATAAATGCCCTTTACGAGGTGAGGAACTTCTCGTTGGTGTCTAGCTTATTAGGCATAGGAGTTTGTTTAATCAAAGAAGGACAGGATGTTGTCAAATGCTTTTTTGCATCTATTGAGATGATACTGTGATTTCTGTTCTTCATTCCACTGTTAAAGTGTGTTATATTAATTACTTTCAGATTTTAAACCAACCTTGCATTCCTGGAATAAATCTACTTGGTCGTCATGAGCAATCCTTTTTATATGTAGCAGGACTCAGTCTCTGAATATTTTGTTGAGAACTCTTGCATCTGTATTCCCGAGAGGTTCTGGTCAGTGGTTTTCTTAGGACTTTGCCTGACTTTGTTGTCAAGGTAATACCTCCCTCAAAGAATGAGTCAGGTATATGAAGCATTTTAACAGATTATCTCACTGAATTCTTACATCAATCTTTTAAGATGGGTACTAATATGAGCCCCATTTATCAGATGAGGAAATGGAGACTCAAATATTAACATGCCCATGGCTACATTATCCAGTGAGGTGCCAGAGCCAAGATTTAAATCCAGGCATCCCTCACTCCTGACTCCATGCCTTTAATAACCATGGTGAGCTTACTCCTATGGGCTGACTGACAAGCCCCCACATAAATCAGCCACTCACAAGATAAGGGGTAGGTTCAATCTACACTAACCAGATTCGGTGACCTGCTCACAAAGGTCTGGTAACCTGCCTTAACTTAACATCCTTCTAAACTCCATGGTGACAGTTTACTTAGTTCATTGTTCCACTTAAGTGATTCATTCAGGATCTACAAAATGATCTTAGAATAATCTGCCATTTTAGGTGGGCAGCCTGGGTGGCTCAGCGGTTTAGCGCCACCTTCAGCCCAGGGCATGATCCTGGAGATCCGGGATCGAGTCCCATGTCGGGCTCCCTGCATGGAATGGAGGAGCCTGCTTCTCACTCTGCCTATGTCTGTGCACACCTCTCTCTCTCTCCCTCTCCTCTCTGTCTCTCTCATGAATAAATAAAATCTTAAAAAAAAAAAAAAAAACGAATCTGTGGAAGTGACTAAATCCAAACCCAGAGTCAGTATGGAAAAAGGAATGCACACACATATGCACACATTACACACCATTTAGAGACATCTCAAATAAGCTTATAAACACATCATACCAAATATATATAGGGGAGAAAGTTGTCAAAGACTAGTTTTCTAGGAATATGTTTTACTACTGTTAGAAAAACCCAATCAGGAGGGGAGGAGGGGAGGTTCAGTCACCAAATTAACCAAATCAGGCTTGGCTATCCTTTCTGGTTACTGAACGTCCCATTTGGGCAGAATCACTGTGATATGGATATAAAACTATAAACTGAGAAAAAGTGTCCTCCCTCCTAGCTCAGGAACAGGGTCAATAAGGTAAGAACAGAAAAACGCAGACAAGGGGATGGTGTGCTATGGGTTCCATAAGTCCTGCTTCACCGGGAGGTTCTTCAAAACAGGATGTCCTAATGGAAAGCCTCCTGGGCTCTGTGCCTCAGTTTCTTATCTATGAGAGTCTAACTGTTGCCCTCATTATTTCATTAGCATGTTGTACATGTGACAACAGTGATAATGCAGGATGCAACGCCTTCTAGAGATGAAAGGTGGAATTATTATTACCAATGACTTTCACCAATTGGAACATTTGTTGAGGGCTTAATGTGTCCCAGGCACTAGGCTGAGGGCTGGAGATGCAGACGTGCCAACGACACAGCACCTGCCCCAGAGGAGATGAAGATACAGACACATGTATAAAAACTGTGTCTGAAAGGGCTTTGACAGAGGGTTAAACATACCCACACACGCGCACGCACACACACAAGAAGGAACAACTAGCTCTGTCTGTGAAGATTAAGGAAGGATTCAGAAAAGAGGGGAGTGTTTTTTACAGGGTCTTAAAAGAACCTCTAAGAGTTTACCAGGCAGAAAATAGGATGGAGAGTATCCCAGACACCAGAAAAGCACATTCTCCCCTTTTCTTTCTTTTTTTTTTTTTTTAAAGATTTTATTTATTTATTCATGAGAGACAGAGAGAGAGAAGAGACACAGGCAGAGGGAGAAGCAGGTTCCATGCAGGGAGCCCGATATGGGACTCAACCGCAGGACCCCAGGATCACGCCCTGAGCCAAAGGCAGATGCTCAACTGCTGAGCCACCCAGGCCCCCAACATTCTTTCCTTTTCATTGTGTAAGTGGAACCAACACACTCTCCTACCCTAGGCCGGCGGCAACACAGGGCTACAGAGTTCAGAGAAAAGCAGGCCGCAGTTCTGTTCCATCTCGGAGGCAGCTGAAGAGTAGTGGTTAAGAGTCAGGCTCTGGAGCCAGACTGATGGGGTTCCGACCTGAGATCCAGGACTTACTGGTTGTGTAACCCCGAGCAATTCATTAACCTTCCCGGCTACCTCGGTCTCCTCATCGGTGATACGGCAATAATCACGGGAGCTCTTCCTAAGATGCATAGCAAGGCTTAAAGGAGTTGATGTGAAGGGTCTGGAACAATACCTGGCACTCTGCAAAGCCCTGGATAAACGTTCACCATCATTACTGTGAATCCCTGTCCCAATGCCCACCCTGGGTCAGTCCAGGCCTCACCAAGATCCTTCCATGTCAAAAGTCCCATATCCCAGGCCATGCGGTCACCCCGCCTGGCAATTCCCCTCTCCACCTGACAACTGTTTGCGGCTGCTGTCTCAGGACACATGGGCACTGAGAGAATGCTTCCTAATACACGTGGCTTACGATCCAAGTCACCCAAATAGCATCTTCCATAACCAGGATCGAATCGCCACTGCCTCCTGCGTGTTGCTGAGAGACAGCAAATACAAAGGCACACAACGAAGCAAAGGGACTGCGGTAACAGTTGAACAAACACGCAATCCGATACCCCACATCTGGCATGTCCTCGGCCCCAATACCTACTCACCGTCAAATATGTTTAAGGCTGTGGCTACTTTATAGCTAACAAATGTCTTTATCAGGACATTAACGTGCACCGACCCTCTCTCAATAAAAGGAGTCATAAACAACAATCCCTCCTAAGCTGTCACGGAAGCTACTGTGTTTGTAATAGAACCATTCATCGAAGAGACGCTTGCCAAAGCCTGTCGCAACACAATAGCAGGCTAGTCACAAGGCCAAGGCAGATCCAGGGAAGAGGGCAGACACACAGTAATTGGGACCTTTCTAAAGGGCTGAAAAAGAACTCAGCTTATTAACATATGTTAAATATTACCCCGGATGCTACAAAGCTTTGTGGGGATCAATTGCTCTCCCCCCCCCACCAGCATTCTCTCATAAGGTAGCCTAAAAGTTCCTCTGGCCTCTGCGAAAGGCACAAGGTCTATGGAAATTTTCAGCTAATGACCAATTTCACTGCCTGTGAAGAAAAGGCTGTAATGCTATAATTAATTTTTTTTAAATTAAATAAATTGAATGTCCTCGGCAGCAGGTTTCACTGTCACACCTTTCAGACTGTGCTCTAAAAAGCTAAGGAAAAGAGGAGTAAGCCAAAAAAAAAAAAGAGGAGCACACCGGTACAAAAAGAGGCTTTAAAGAAATAATATTTCTATAGGCTTTGAGGAATGAATTTGGTCTTATTATTTACCTAGATTTGCAGCATTTGAGAGAGGAGAAGGTGGGCAGATAAAATAATCTGCTGTTTACGCACCAAAGGTAAATACCAAGCAAATGAAACCTACCTGTTATTAATTCAGATGATTGTATCAAATGAGAATTTAGAGCACACCACAGTCTCCAGAGTATTTTCATCGTCTAAAAGCCACCTACCTCTGCCCAAAGGCAATGCAAGAACAAGACCATTTGCTAGAAATCTGTTTCAAAAAATATCAGGATCATCAAGGTAACATTTTTAAAAGAGAGCTCCCACCCCTGCCCTGGCAACCCTCCAGCATAAAGCGCGTCCACTGCTCTTGCCAAGTCCGAGTTAAATGATAAACACTGGCTCGGCAGGGCACGCGCGGGGTGTTAACTCCGGTTAGTACTGGTGTGTGTGTCCCTTTGCTGTGAGCAAAGAATGGAGAGACGTTAGAAGAACGGGTAACACTCTCCTCTATCTCTCCATCGCCGTTTTTGCCATGATACGTGAATGTCAGAACCATGCCACTGGTAGTCTGGGCAGCTGACTGACACATCCAACTGTCCAGGGCACCTGTTGAACTCCCGGACCCATGTCCTAAAAGTCTATAATAAGAACACCCTGTCCTGCTTCCTGGCCCCAGCACCACCGCTCTCTGACCACCTGTCCCCAAGATTATTGCTCTGGACACCCATCCATGTTAGGAAGAGCTCAGTGGCACCAGCTTCCCTCCCAGCACCACCCTCCCGCCCACCAAGACCCTGCGATGCCCACCCCCTACATCCCCAAATGAATCCCTAGTGAACAGCCATACCAAAGTGGACCCAGGCAATATGGTTGGCTTCTAATTCTTGGTATTTTCCACATTTTTTTCTTTAAGGAGTATTGCTTACTCAGAACCAGAGGAAAAAGATAAACTTGATACGATTATTTTTTCCTCCGATTCCAAAAGCAACATATGTTCACTATTAAACTCCATTAATACAAACGTATAGCACGGAAAAGGAGTCTCCAATAATCTGACCCCCCCCCCCCCCGTGGCATCCACTATTCCTATGTTGCAAATTCCTGTGGATTTTTTCTATGATCACACAACACATATATACATTTAGATTTACAGAGTTGGAACATTAGATCTTCAAGATAGCACCTTTACTGAAGAGACCAGTAAAACCCAATCATAATAATTATTATTCAAATAACCATCTTAAGCACGATCAATGAAGTGGGATACAAATAAACAGCAATGGTAAGAACTCAGAGACAAGCTCCAAAGTGAAAGGGAGGGGCCACAGCCATGGGAGCAAGGAAGTGAAGCTCTAGAACTGGAAGTCAGTGGGAGAAGGTGAGGACACCAAGGTCCCTCCAAGTCCCCATCCCCTTGTAGGCTGTGGAAACCGCCACTGCTCTGGGGCTGCCCACCCTCTGCAGTGCAACAGGCTCCCACTGACCGCCCCACATTGGGTGTTGACTCTGATCCAGACAAGTCTGCCCCAATCTCGAGGCGAGGGGAGGAGGTACATGCAGCCGGCTCAATCACTCCCTCCATCAAACCCAAAACACCCCTCTCTACCAGGCCAGGGAAACTTGAGCCCACGTGACAGCTTCAAAATATTCTTTCCTACCTTTCCAAGAGGCCCTGAGGGGGCTTAACCCCACAAAAGTATTGTTTTTAGAATTCAGTTCAAAGCACTTTTTCATACATAATTGCATTTTTCTCAGAATTGTTGAGAGACAGGGAGAGATTTGTTGATTTCCTCTTCCCAATCTACAGATGATGGCAACAGAGTACAAAGAGCTGTATGGCCATACAAAGATACATCACAATCAGATATGGTACGGGAACAGCCAAAGAAATTGGGAGAAGGGAGATAGGAAACATTAGTATTTTTAAGATTTTATTTATTTATTCATGAGAGACAGAGAGAGAGGCAGAGACACAGAGGGAGAAGCAGGCTCCATGCAGGAAGCCCGATGTGGGACTCGATCCCGGGACCCCCAGGATCACAACCTGAGCCAAAGGCAGACACTCAACCACTGAGCCACCCAGGCATCCCACATTAGTATTTTGTGACCCCAAATGTTCCTTCTTACCCTGCCCATTTTGCCACCTGCTTTTTATTAGTCCATATCATTTATTTACTTATACCTAACTCATTCCATTCACAGCCATGGGGTCATGTCCTCAAAGAAATTCTCCCAATATCTGGTTACTCTGATACACTTATTTACAAATTCACACTTCACTACTGTGCACTTCCACATCAAAGTGATTAATGAACCCAACGCTTATGAGGCTCATCATGTCTAACTTCTTCTTCAATGGCCATCACCCACGCTCCTATCAGTTGACCACATTTGTGGCCACACCTCGAAACTCGTCACATGAAATCTCTCCACCTCTAATCTCAGATGCCTCTACCATGCATGACCACAGCCTCCTCTCCTAACTCAGCAGTGCCTCTGGGCAGTACGTATCATGATTTCGCACCTCTAGCTTCACACTGTCCCTTTCCCAACCCTGACTGGTACAAACACGCTATCACTAGTACCTTGGTGTCTCGGGTCCCAATCTTTGACAACTGTCAAAATATGGATGAACAAATAATCCTGGTTAAAAAGAAAAATGTATGTATCACAAAATCATGCCATCATGCCAACAGGCTTCCCCAAAAGTAACACTTTCCACTTCTGCAAGAATTAATTCAAAATGGATTCTGGACTTAAAGATTTTATTTATTTATTCATGAGAGACACAGAGATAGAGGCAGAGAGAGAAGCAGGCTCCTCGCAGGGAGCCTGACGTGGGACTCCATTTCTGAACCAGGATCATACCCTGAGCTGAATTCAGGCAGATGCTCAACCATTGAGCAACCCAGGCATCCCAATTCTGGACTTAAACATAAAACTGTACACTTTTTTGAAGAAGACATAGGAGAAAATCGTCAGGATCTAGAGGTAGGCAATGAGTTCTTAGACATGCCACAAAAAGTACAATCTACAAAGGGATGAAAATTAATAAACTGAATCTCATGAAAATTAAAAACTTTTCCTCTATGGGATCCCATGTGATGAAAATGAAAAAAAAAAAAAAAAAAAGCTACAGACCAGGAGCAAACATCTGCAAAACCACAAGTCCTGCAAAGGATTTGTGTTTAGAATAAAGAACTCCTAAAACTCAACAGCAAAAACATAAATAATCCAATTGGACAATGGACAAAGGATATGAACAGACATTTCACCAAAGAGAATATACAGATGGCAAAAAAGCACATGAAAAAATTTTCAAAACCATTAGTCATCGGGGAAATGCAAATCAAAACCACACGAGAGATCACCACACACCTATCAGAATAGCTAAAGTCAGCAACAGTACAACACCAAATGCTGGTGAGGATGCAGACAACTTAGGTCATAGAAGAAAACATGAAATGGTACAATTGGTCTGGAAAAGAGGTGACTAGTTAAAAAAAAAAAATCCAGAAAGGCACAACTACCACTCCTGGTCATTCTGTCCCACAAAATGAAAATTAATGTTCACACACAAAACTGTACATAAACGGTGACAGCAGCTTCATCTGTAATAACCAATAACTAGAACCAGTTCATACGCCCTGAAACACACATAGCACAGAATACACTCAACAATAAAAAGGAACGAGCTATTGATACACACCAACAACTGTGGTGGATCTCCAGGGATTTTTTTGCTGAAAGGAAAAAACCAATCCCAAAAGGTTATATCCAGTACCGTTCCATCATATAACATGTTTGAAGTTTGAAATGGCAACTGAAGACTGATGAATGGTTGTCAGGAGTTAAATGCGGGGGGCCTGGGAGGGGGACAGGATAGAGTTAGGCGTGGCCATAAAAGGGCGACCCCAGATGGGACACCTGGGTGGCTCAGTTAGCTGAGCAACCAACTTGATTGCAGCTCAGGTCATGATCTCGGGGTGGTGAGATCCAGCCTATGGAGCCTGCTTGGGAGTCTCTCTCCCCCTCCCTACTCTCTTTAAAAAAAGAAAAAGGGGAACCCCAAGGATCCTCGTGGTGTTGGGATCGTTCAGAATCCTCACTCTGGTAATGGATACTCTAACCTACACGTATATTAACACCGTACAGGAGGTAATACACCCACACACACACCACATACACAAAAACAAGCGAGAATGGGGAAACCTGAATGAGATCAATGGATTTTCACAGTGAATTACATATCAACATTAATATCCCGCTTGTGATAGGATATAATAGTTTTGCAAAATGTAACCACTGGGGGGAAATGCACAAAATGTACAAAGGATTGCTGTACTATTTCCTACAATAGCAGTGAATTTACAATGATCTCAATACAAATTTCAATTAAAAAAAGAAAATGAGGCTCTCCAGGTTTTCTTAGGGCCCCCTGCCAATGCTGGGCAACAATTTTACTGACGCCATCCCCCCCATCACCCCCCAACAGCATCTTTACTTGCTCTAGTTTTCAAGAGCCCACAACCCACCTCAGCTCACACGGCCTTACTCCCCATCTGCAGAACCCAACCATCAGGCCCTCCCTCCCTGGCCCCTCCACCTATCTGGTCCTGCCACAGTGGCTCCAGTGAAAGAAGCCCTGTCCCCTTTAAAGTCACTTTTGTCTCATCTGATAGGTCTTCACACCTTATCCATTTTTCTCCCCCGTAACCAACGGCCTCTCCCTTGTCCTAAGGGAAGTCTCCCCTGAACTGTTCACGTCCTTCAAGATACCATCTCATGGCTCTTCCTATGTGTGGCCAAACCTCTCCAAAGACTGGCCCATGGGATGTTCCATCCGAGTACAGAGGAGACATAAACTGAATAATGTTGTTTACTTCCTGTACCTAAACCTTGTAAGGACTGTTTCAAGTGCTGGTCTCATTTTCTGCTCATTTCTCTCTTTCACCCACTCTACAAATGTGCTCCTGTCCTCCGGGCCCCAGGCTGTAGCCTCCTAGCCCTGTGGCTCTCAGGCTGGCTGATGATCCAGATTACCCAGAGAGCTTTTAAAAAATGTAGATTCCCAGACTGTATACTCCCAGAGGTTCTGATTCAATCTGTCTGAGTCAGTTTTTGTTTTCTTTTCTTTTTAAGCTTCTCTAGTGCTTCTGCTGCTGCTGGTCAGGCTGGGAACCACCGATGGGTCTCCCTTTTTCTTAAAAAGGCAATCTCTTCATTGTCCCACTGCTCCAGGCACCTCATTTAAAATCCATGCCAGCTTCAGCGTGATCCCTGTGAGCCTGCACCTCGCAGGACGTTCCTACCACTCTCGAAGCTTCAGAAGCCACTTCCCTGATGGTGAGCCCCCAGACAGCCTTGCTGGCCACCCATGACCAAACCCAACTCCTCATTCTTCTCCGCTCTACAAACCTGCTCCTCCTGTCTCCACTCCCCACTTCATCTTCTGGCACCCCCCCACCCCCACCCCGGCTCCCGATGCAGGATCCTGAAATCATTGCACTCCTTCTCTTTCACAAATCCCATTGGGTCAGCCAGTCCTGTTGGTTCCACATCTGAAACTTCTCCGCCCACACTGCCAACACCTGGTTCAGGCCTCTTCCTCTCCCCCTGAGCTCCTGCAATAGTCATCGAGCTTGCCTACATGCCTGCAGAGCTGGCTTCAGTAAAACACAGGCTGAGTCACATCATCTCTCCAGGAAAAATGTAATGGCTTCCTTTTGTCCTCAGAATGAGCACCAGACACCATGCGTGGCATTCAAGGGCCTCCATGACGCAGAGGCAGCCCACATTTCCAGGCTTGCCCACCACCACCCTCCTGGATACACCCTCGTTTCTTTTATTATTATTATTATTTATTCATGAGAGATACATACACATAGAGAGAGACAGACAGACAGACAGGCAGGCAGAGGGAGAAGCAGGCCCCATGCAGGGAGCCCGATGTGGGACTCGATCCCGGGTCTCCAGGATCACGCCTTGGGCCAAAGGTGGCACTAAACCACTGAGCCACCCAGGCTGCCCTACACCCTCATTTCTAAGAGCACCAGAGCTATGCTCTTTCAGGGTCCTGTGCCTTTACCACACTGTCCACTTAGACCTGAATGCCCTTCCCTTCTCGCTCTTCCCACAATAGCAAGTCAGAACCTAGGCTCCAGACATCACCTCCTGTGGTGCAGCAATCCTAGAGCCATGCACAAATAAATACGCATCTTCCTGCAGAGAAGAGCCACAACCTTCTACAGATCCTCAAAGGGGCCGAGAATCCAAAGTAAGTGAAAAACAAACATGAAGTAGCCTCTTCCCAAAGTTAGCTCAGAGAAGTCTGCCTCTCGATTCCTTCATTCTTCTGCATTCTCAAGTAGAGACACGTGCATTCCCCAGTCATGAATAATCACACTTTCCGTTGCCCTACCACTAAGCCATGGATAGCTCTAAGCACAGAATATACTTCCTCCCTATCACTAGGTACAGTTGACCCTCGAACAACACAGGGGTTGGGGGCACCAACCTCCTGCAGAGTCAAAAGTCCGAGAATAACTTTCGACTTCCCCAAAACTTAACTACTAATAACCAGTTGGCCGGAAACCTTACCAACAACCAATGGTCAATGAACACAAATTTTGTCTATGTATTGTATACTGTAGTCTTACAATAAAGTAAGATACAGTAAATTATTTTTTTAAATCATCAGGAACAGAAAATACATTTACAGTACTGTACTATATTTTAAAAAACAAAACCTGCATCAAAGCAGATCGGCACATTTCAAACCCATGTTGTTTAAGGATCAACTGTAGTTAATTGTATAAACTGGCTTGGTGGGACACCTGGGTGGCTCAGTAGCTGAGCACCTGCCTTCGGCCCAGGGAGTGATCTTGGAGTCCTAGGATCGAGTCCCACGTCGAGCTCCCGACATGGAGCCTGCTTCTCTCCCTCTGCCTGTGTCTCTGCCTCTCTCTCTCTTCTGTGTCTCTCGTGAATAAATAAATAAAATCTTTTAAAATTTTAAAAAAAACTAACTGGCTTGGTTTCAGGTGTTTGCTCTACCACTCATTGTGTGACCTTGAGCAATCAACTTGACCTTGGGCCTCAGCTTCCTCAGCTGTAAAATGGGGATATTCATAGTACCTACATCATTGGGTTGTCATGAGGAATAAACAAGACAACATGTTCTAAACAAAAAGCTAGTGTCTAGCCCACAATAACTGGTCACATGGGTCAGCTTTGTTAAAGATTTTAGATCTGCTGTCCCCATTCACAAAGCACAGTGCTGGCCTAAAATAAAGGAGTTACGAATCCAGGTCTTCCTGAATCCCAGGGCTCATCCACTGCGTGGCAAAGCTGTTAGAAAGCATAACTTAGTAATAGTTCAACATTCTTTTCCTTTTTCTCCCTTATGACCAATCCTTGAGCCTTCCTAATTAGCTACTTTTTACCCAGATTGCACAAAGGCTCACACACCTTGTACATAAACCTTTGCATGCCCCCCACACATTAAACTTCCCAATCAAAATGCCAATGACGCTGGCTTTGCTATTCTCAAAAGAATCAAATTATTTCGAAAGCCCCCATTACTCATTGTTAGTTCTGAGGAGTCCAGAACTAACCCTCATTCTAGGACTGTGCCTACTGGACAGGAATCCTTCCTACCTCTTCAACTAACATCTGTCAACATGCAACAAAAACCAGGGTTTCTTCTTTCTAGGAAGACCATTATATATACAAACATCTTTCTGCTTTCTCCCCTTTTTCCTAGCCAGTGCCCCTCCAGGAGAGGCCCTGTGGTCTCAGGATTACTCACCAACTTTTCTTTGTTTGAACCGATAATTCTGAAAAGCACATATATGGCAACCATTACTGATATACCTTCTATATCTGACAAGACAGACGGGATGGGGTCCTTGCCTTATGGGGCTTATAGTCTGTTCGAGGGACACAGTTCCTTGTGCTTGACACTTGCAGCCAATCCACTTGAAATAATATCCCAAATTACAGGTTAAACAGAAAGACGACATCAAAGATGCCACATGATGTCCAGATGCAGAAAAACAAGTTCACCTGGGGGCCTCATGCGTCACTTTTCCAAGTGGCCTGGAGATCCCACACGGCTTGAGTTTTATAGCCATTTCCACATCAGGGCCTCTGGGGCCTCTAGATCTAGGCCAACTTCCTGGTCTTGAAAAGGAATACTTCTTCTTTTCCCAAGCAGTTTTCTGAACCAGGGGCAACCTGGGGACCACGGATTTCCATCTTTGCCTGCCTAACTCATGTTCTCCTGTCCCTGCTTGTGTGGGCCCATGTTCATGGCCCCTGCCACCCCCTTACTACTACAGCCCCCTTCCCTCCGTCAGTGCTTCTAAGAAGTAGCAGAAGGGCCCTTCCAAGTCCAGCGTTTCCCCCAGCTGGCAGGGTTCAGATTGGCAACTGGAGAGAACTGGCCCAGAGACATCTTCCTTCTCATCCCCCCAAACCTATCCAGTCCTCAAAGCTCCTGTCTCCAGGGCTAACTAGTAGGCCTGGCATCCCAGCAAGAAAGGGGCCATCCCTGGAGCTGTCCCTAGGCAAGGACCTTGATGACATTTGCTCATAAAAGGAGAAAACCACTGCCCCACAACTGCTCTGGCCAGGCCTCCTGTAGGATCCCAAGGCACCAGAATCTTCCAGACAGCTTCCTGGCCACCATCAGGGCCAGCCTTGTGATCTAGGATCCTCCCTGCTGCATTATTTGAGAAGCTTTCTTCCTGCCAGCATTGGGCCAGGTGCCCTGGACACTGGTGGCCAAGAACAGGCTTCAAAAGGCTAAGTGGAAGGTGACCATCTTCAAAGGGCCCTCAGACTTCCCAGAAAGCTCTGGCACACAGCCCTGACCTCAGGTCAGAGTTTCCTGCAAATGAACTTGGTGACGGCTCCATGAGGGCAGGGACCGTGTCTGTCTGGTTCACTGCTGCATCCCCGACAACCCCTAGCACGGGGCAGGAATACAGGCGGTGCTCAATACGGATTTGTCAAATTAACATCTAATGACCTCTATCAAGGAAGGAGTGAAGGTGAGTGGAAGAGACGCCAGATTTGGGGGTCAGACAGATGTGGATTGGAACCCTTCCAGCTATAACCTTAGAGGACTCCTGGGCATGCTCTTCTACACAGCGGGGATTAGAATCCCCACCTCAAAATGCTGCTGTGAGCGGTAGATGGAAATCACATGTGAAGCCTGTAGCCCAGCTCAAGGCAGAGAGCACTCTGTTTCCAGTTCAGAGACACCTCTTCAGCTCTCACTCGATGTGGGACACTGTCCCAACAGGGTAGGGGGAGTCCCAGATCACAACTCCTTTGTTTTATCTCTTACAACAATCCCGTGAATCAGA
This sequence comes from Canis aureus, assembly GCF_053574225.1. Taxonomy (NCBI): domain Eukaryota; kingdom Metazoa; phylum Chordata; class Mammalia; order Carnivora; family Canidae; genus Canis; species Canis aureus. The sequence continues at coordinate 15,109,101 of NC_135633.1, forward strand.
AGTCTATTTAAATCCCTTTTGTGGTTGTGGAAATAAAGGCACGAGAAGAAAAAGCAACTTTCCCAGAGTCTGATATCCAGAAGTGGCAGGGCCAAGCCTCCTAGCAATTCCAAAGTCCAACATTTTAAGAGCTACACTTTGCTGTCTCTAAAGCTGTTGGGTCAAGGAATGTTTGCTTCTGTCTCTACCCTGGTTTGATTACGGGAGACACTTGACCACACTGCTGGACTAGGGTTTTCAGCTGCAAAACAAAAATGCATCCGGGTAGTCCAGCGGTTCACGGCTTTGTCTAAAACGAATGGCCTGTCCCCGTGAAATTCAATCTCAGACAAGTTTGCTGATCAAAAACTTCTCTCTCATCCTGTCCTCCTGCTATCTCTTCTCCAACTATCTAATTGAAAAAGAGACACACAACTATGTCAAAATAGGAAAAAGGAAAGAAAGCAGAAAGAGCCTGGGCTTGCACGCCCTCAGGAACAGGGAAGTCTCACTCTCCTAACTATCCCTAAGGACAGCTGCCCACACAGAGGGGCCCGGAAGAACTAGTCTGTCCACATGGAGGCCAACCACATCGAGTCTCATGCATCCAAGCAGCAGAGAGAGAACTGAGCCATCTCCTCTAATGCCCCAAACCTCCTCATACTGAGAGCTTTCCGTATTTCGCCTCCATAAGACTGCATTTGCCCTACTCCAACCACAGAGGAAATGTCATTACCAAAATAAATCAGCGCTGCACTTGACCTTGCTTCTCAACTGGCTCAGGATTAGTCACATCACAATGCACTCTACAAATGCTCAGAAATAGCAGAAAAACCCCCTCATGTCAAAAACCCTTGGTATTTCACTAAAAGGCATTAAATTATTTTGATTTTACTCCATGGAATCTAAAATGCTCTCAGTGTTTTCATTTTCAAAATGCTGAAAAGAAAAAATACGCTCTTAGGACCTTAGGAATCTCCAACTCCTGGTTCATGGATGGTAAGATGGGGAGCAGGCCAGAAGTCAAGGAACAGTAGCTCTGGCCCCACATGTTCACTGACTCAGTCCCCAAGTGGCAGAGGCTTCCCTGTGGAGGCTCTAGAGGCAAACTTCTCTCATCCCTCAAAGTCATAGGCAGGTCAGGAGCAGCCCAGACATCTGGGCCAGTTCTCCTAAGGGCCTAGTCTTCAGCTCCCAAATCCCTGCTGACCACCATGGTTCCCTCTCAAATTAACAGTAGGAGCACAATTCCTCCACGGTGGCCAATGAGATGGGGTTGAGGGTGGGTGTTCTCTACCCAAGGCATCTGCTTGGAGATGGCAAGGCTTGAAAGTCCCTGCAGCGCATGCATTTCTTGCATGCCTCCATCTGCACACATGACCCTGCAGTTGTAATCCCTAGTGCTGCTTGCTCAAGAGACCACCCTATTTTCAGCCAGGTTGGTCATTAACACAGTAAGTCAATGGAATGCAGACTAAAGGGGAAAAAAAGAATCCATATATTAATAACAAGTGCTCTGATGGGACACCTGGGTGACTCAGTGGATGAGCATCTGCCTTCCGCTCAGGGTGTGATCCTAGGGTCCTGGGATCAAGTCCCATATCGGCTTCCCCGCAGGGAGGCTGCTTCTCCCTCTGCCTGAGTCTCTGCTCCTCTCTATCTCTCATGAATAAATAAATAAAATCATTAAAAAAAAAAGTGCTCTGAGGACGCACTCAGAATCTGGTTATCATGGGTACTAAAGACATACACCCACAACCAGCACTGCATCTGTCACCATACTGGTCACTCTTATGGAGGTACAAGTCACAAAACAACAGTAATCACAGAACATACAGGTCCCAAGGACCCACAGACATCAACTACTTGACTCTCTTTCTCTTCAGGGGAGAAAACAGAGACACAGGCCAGGGGTGAAGACTGTCCACTGTTGGTAAAGGATTCAAAGCCAAAGCTTTTCAGTTAGCTTTCCATATTTAGCCCAGTGCCTCTGACACACAATGACCCACATGAGCTCTTACACACTTAGTGGCACACCAAAAAAAAAAAAAAAAAAAAAAAATTTATTTCTATGATGGTCTTCTAAGGCAGACTGGCTAAATCCAGCACGGCTGCTTCCTAAAAAAGTAAAATCAACAGAGAAGAAAATGGAACTGGAGTTGACAAAATTAACCTTTGCTTTGAATTAAGTTCCCAGCCCAAAACCTAAGGTGAAAGCGCCTTTCTGGTGTTCCCTGTGAGAGGTGAGGGGCAGTGGTCACTCCCGACCAGGATGTCCGACGCTAGGCCACTATTTCAGATTACAGTTTCTGGGCAACAAATGGGAGTTGTACAAGGAAGAGCAACCTGAAGCCACCTTCACAACTACTAGTAAAATCAGCTTCAAAGAAGGCTCCAAGATTAAAGTACTTTCCTTTGCCTTTAGAATGGGTGGAGGGGGGGGTGTTTGCATTTTTTTTTTGCATTTTTAGATAAGAAGATAAGAACTTGCAAGCACAGAGCCAGGCTGAGAAAGGGGAGCCCAGCAAAGATACACACACACACACACACACACTCAGAGGCCCTGAAACTTTGTGCCCACAGCAGCTGCCATGTTTCACCCTGAGTCCATTTCACGAATGGACACGAAGAAGCTTCTCTGGCAGCAAAGGATCACATGAGAGCATAAGACAAATGAAGACTTGAGCGCTCTCTCTTTCTCTCTCTCTCTCTCTCTCTCTCTCTCTCTCTCTCTCGTGTGTATGTGTGTGTGTGTGTGTGTGTGTGTGGCACTGACAGGCTGGATACTCTAATGCTGCAGAAGGCAAAATTTCCCTTGTTTCCATTACATCATCCAAGTTAGAGCAGGGGAGGGCGGGGAACACAGCTGGTAGCAGCTGCACCACCATCTGCTTTCTCCGTGGCCGCGTGTGCTAGTTTGAGCAGCAGCCTCCTACAGCTCCTGACTGAGGAGGCGCAGTATTAAAGGTACAACACCCTATTATGGAAAACCTTCCAAATTATTTAGAAATAAATCTCTTCTGCGATAAGTTAACAACCTCAGGCAGGTTGCTGAGCCAGTTCTCTTTGAGTTTCGGGTATTTGTTTGCATCTCTTTAGACTCCGCTACGGTGCAAACTCTTTCAACTCAACGTGCTCAATTAGACAAGCAGAACGTACAAGCAACCACCTGCCATCTGCTTCCCAAAAGGTAAGCAGCCAAAAAGTACACGTCTGCAGCTGGAAGCATTTACGGAAGGAGCAGGGGGGTATAGTCAAACCCAGCACCCAAGCCCCCCCGGCCTGGCGGATGGCTACCTGCTGCTGCCTTGGGTGTCCCAGGCCATTTTGTTAACCAGTCTTGTCTTCTGGGGCACACACGAAGCTTCCTTTGAAACACACTGCGAGGCATCCCCTTGTAGAAGGGGAGACTGGTGAGACCCTGGGGGTTAACACCACGTCTGGCCACTCAACTGCAAACATGCAACAAAGTGGGAAAGTGGTGGTTTGAAAGTTTGATCAAGCTACACACGTCTCATCTGGCCTACATGGGGTTGTGTTTAAAAAACAAAAGTGCTGGCTGTTAGACAATGAGTGATTTTCATATATAAACATCTATATTGCTAGCTCTTTTGGTGGTAGTGGAGGGGGGGAAATCAAGAGATTTGTCGGCATGATGCCCCATTTCCATGTGGCACCAGTCAATTACCAGCTAAGAGCTGAGAGGCCCCCCATGAGATGGGGCATGTGCTCTGAAGAACTAGCCCCACCCGTGGGTTTTTGCATATGCCACCGCAACTATATCCCCACCTGGACCCTGGGAGCCTTTGCTATAATCCTGTTGAGCATGAAGAAGGACAAGAAAACCTCACTGAATGATTTAACAATGATCTTTTAGTGACTCTTCAGGTTGGTTGAGATTCAGCCCCTTGGATGGCCAACTAAAATTCTACAAAGATCATTCAACCCAATACAATGATGGGATTTCAGAAGGCTAGCCGCAATCATCCCTTATGGCAAAAGCACATCGTAGCATCTCAAAGGAGCATTCCAGATCGCTTACCATACATCTTGCCTTCATCTGATAAGATGATTTTCCTCCTCCCACATGGTGGGTAGATAGCCAAGGCCTCCTGAAAGCTCTGCTCAATGTCGGGGCTCCAGACCCCCTCTGCATCATTGTCGATTGGCTTATCCGCAGAGTCGCTCATTCTTTCCATGTTTTCGGCAGGGCTCTCACTGCCGCTCCAGCTGCTGGGCTCAATTTTGGCGGTTGGATTTTCCAAGCCGAAGCCTGGAGCCTTTTCAAGAAAATAAACCTAAGAGAGAAATGAAAAGATAGTGTAAGGACAAGGTAATGGCCAACAATACTGCTCTTACTAGTTCTATTACCGATCTTTCAGTCACCAGCTTTGCTTGGAGAAGAACTCCTAGTGGAGAGTACAGAATTTTGGGATGGATCTAAGTGGCTTTTGTCATTTACCTATCACATTAAACACGCATACACAAATGCAACGGCAGACAGAAACTGGACCATCTTCACAGATGTGAGGATGGTCCTCACTTGGGGTTACGCGTTCACAGTGAATGCTGCAAAACCCCTGACTAGATGCCTACCATCTACCAAAGAGCACTTTGCTCAAGGATAACCAAATGTCCACAGCAAAACAAGTTGTTTGAAAGAAAATAAAGTAGGAAACAAAAGATGTCGTCTACCCTACCATGGCAATAGGCACGATAACTCGGAAACGTCAAGCCACCCTATTTGTCATGGAGAGCACCAAAATGCAAGATGGTAGCAAGATGGTAGGAGGAGGAGATTGCACATGTTATCACAAAAACTCGTTTCACTAAAACAGTGATGCCAACTGCCCTGGATCTGCTCCTCGATAGCATTTTTCAGCGGGGCTTCTGCCCCATACAGTCGGGCCACTTTGCCACTCCAGCTTCTAGATCATAAACCTTGGAGCAGGGATCCCTGGGTGGCGCAGCGGTTTGGCACCTGCCTTTGGCCCAGGGCGTGATCCTGAAGACCCGGGATCGAATCCCACGTCGGGCTCCCGGTGCATGGAGCCTGCTTCTCCCTCTGCCTGTGTCTCTGCCTCTCTCTCTGTTTGTGTGTGACTATCATAAATAAATAAAAATTAAAAAAAAAAAAAAAAACCCTTGGAGCAGGGACCAAGTTGTCCCCAGTCCTGCCTTCCCTGAAAGCACTACAAGTGGCCAGCACATTTGCAGAAATGTGTTACACCTACATGGGGCACTTCATCTGGTCGCCTACTTGGAATTTCTGATCACATGAAAACCGTAGGGAGTCTTTCATTTATTTTTCTGTAGCACCGAAGATTACAGAACCAAAAGAAATTTTTCTCAAAGATTTATTCCCCTTAAATTATGCATGTAACCTATGGTCATAAGGGGATAAGCTTTCCAAACAAATGTCAAACTGGCACAAACACCGATGTGAAAATGATCTAATCCAGTACCCCCTGCTGTCCGCACACTAACATATCAATATTCCTTTGTTGAAAAGGCATCAGATCATTAATTCAAAGGCTTCCCCAAAAAGGGAGAAGAAATGCTCCTGGGGATGGATCGAAGAGGGGAGGCACCAGGCCTGAGTGGGGAGGGCTCAGTGTAACCACCATCCTACCCGCTGCCCCACGGCACGTCCACACAGCATTACAACAGAGGCGGCCAGAAGGGAAGCAGATGCTGGCAGCCCCACGAGGCTGGGGTCGGGGGGCGGGGGGCGGGGGGCGGGGGGGGGGGGGACTGCTAGGTGTTCCAGGGCCATCACCTGAGAGCAAGCAACCTGTCTTCTTTCCTTCTCTCTCCCAACTGTATCCCTTTCACCTGCACTCCCCCAGCTGCGTATATCAACAGATCCCAGGTGCAGAAACTCAAGCGCACGTGAACATGACACAATTAATGGCGTAACCAGTGGGTGCTTTTGGCTTCGTACTCTGACAGTTTTTTGGATCTAGCAGCACCTAGATAAAAGAAACCCTCAGGTCGTCTGCTTTTTAATGCTGCCATTGATCTATCATTCAAAGAACTTGTCAGCAAAATATTTACTGCCTCTTACTGACACATGTACATTAACACGGGACTTTTAAAACTGCCAAACGTTGAGGTATAAATTAATGCCAACAAGAAAGGGTTTTGTGATTAACCTGTGGATGAACTCCATGATGTCTCCAGTGTGGGTCTTTTGAATTCTCAAATTATTACATTTTTTGCTGGGATTTAGGAGTCTCACAAAAATTCAGGCTGAACTGTACTATTATACCCGACGGTCTGTTCCACCTCCAAAGCGGTTTATGGGAAAAAGTATGAGAATATGAGAAAACGCTTTGAGGTGGTGGCTAATCCACCTTCTCCCTCTCCACCCAACCCAAAAACATGACAAAACAAAACAAATGGCACATACAAAAACACAGGCCTGTCCCTGAGCTCTGGGCAGTACACAGCAGAATGAATTCACTGCAGGGAGCCACATTTTAGGGTGAACAGTGGATGTGCCCAGCACACAACTGCTACATTAGAGGGATAGAATCCAGGACACTGAGGCCCAGCGGAGGGACTGGGGGATCTTTATTTGCCTAAGAAGAACACTACCATATAAGTGAGAGCCTCAGTCTCCAGACAAAAACACACCAGCACCCCCAGATCCTATCTGCACTTGAACATCACCAATGGTTAAGGAACACAAAACCTTCCTAATACCACTTCCTTTGTAACTGCATGCTGAAATTTTTTTTTATCTAGAAGGCTAAAACCCATGTCCCAGTTAACTTCTTGGAGGTCTATTCATCCCTTGTGGGAATAAATACAACCGCCTCCCCCCAACACCTACTTAGTTATGACAGGAACAGCCCCCAAGCCCCTGATTGTGTTCCACACTAGACATAATTCACATCATCCCTCTGCCCAGCCCTCAAAAATGCATCTCAGTTTGTCCACAACCCTCCATAAATGACACTTAGAGGTGGACCTATGATCCATAAAACCTCCAAGCTCCCAACTGCTGTTCCTGAAATTCCTCTATTGTGCAACCAGCTTAGGGTGTAAAAACACGAGTTTATATTTATTCCTATTAAATTCCATTATTTTTACCCTTAGGCCATGACTCAAAGCTGGTTAAGATCTTTCTGAATCATTAATTGCCAAGCTTAGTGTCCCTAGACATTGAACAACTTCTAAGAGGTGTCACATGGAGGAGGGTGTACACTCATTCTGTAGAAGTTTCAAAGAAGATTCTGACTCAACATCTGGAAAAATTTCCAGCTAGTTGAACTTCCACAAGGGGTGAAGTGCCGTAAAGACAGGTAGCAGAGGGGATCCCTGGGTGGTGCAGCGGTTTGGCACCTGCCTTTGGCCCGGGGCGTGATCCTGGAGACCCGGGATCGAGTCCCACGTCGGCCTCCCTGCATGGAGCCTGCTTCTCCCTCTGCCTGTGTCTCTGCCTCTCTGTCTCTCTGTGTGACTATCATGAATAAATAAATAAAATCTTTAAAAAAAAAAAAAAAGACAGGTAGCAGAGTCTTGCAGACTTCAAGTTATCTCTAAAGCTAAAAATCACTAGTCCTTGGCTACGGAATGCAATCTTAGCTAGCATTAACTGATCCAGCCATTTAGTAAATACAGGCACTGTTCTAACTGCTCTCATGTTTTTATTCATTTACTGCAAAGGGAAGAACTCTGTGTCCAGGCTCTTGCAATTTGGTCAACTAGAGCTCAGCAGGATGGAATTACCTACTCTGGCCAAGGGCCAGAACATAGCCTCAGTAGCTACCACACATATAATCCACAGAGTTATACAGGCCCTTGGTTTTACAACCCAATTGTAAGATGAGGCCCTGTATGGGCAGAGAGTTTCCGATCACAAGACTGGGGCTGGCTGAGAAAAGCTCCTCGTACTGGATACCAAAATAACCATTCTGGCATTCTATCCCTCAGGTCCCTTCCAGCCCAGCTCAAAATCCACCTCTCATCCTGGAAACGTGTATCCAGTGGCTCTGAGAGTATCAGCCACATGGTAGGAATATTGTAAAAATGTGTGGAATGGGTAAACTATCACCCAATCTACCTGGCTCCTGAATGTATAGCAACAAGCACCCGCTTATTACCAATAACAAGATCTAATCAAACATGAGGAGCACAGAATATCTGTGCCTGCAGAGCTAACATCCTTACCTCCTCATACATCCTTTGAGCAAGGAAGTCAACTTTCACTCAATGCAGTAAATGAAGAAGAGCACAGTATTGGGGGCCGGGGGTGGCAGGGGGAGGGAACATGTGCTATTAAGACTCAACCTGACTTAGCTTCCAAACCTGGTTGACCCACTAGCCTTGACACCCAGGCTAAATTAGTTTATCTCGTAAAAGCTCAGGTTTTAACTTACAAATGGAGATAAATTCAATCCCAACACAGGAAAGCCATTAACTGGTAGAGGAACTCTCCCCTCACAGGATGGCCAGAGATTTAGTGAGATACTATTGAGTACCATTAGTCCCTATGTGCCTCAGTTCCCATCATTAACACTTTCCTAAAGTCTCATTTTTTCCTAAATTCTCCTTGGCTACATTATAATAAGTTCCAGAAAGAAATGTTATCCATGACCCAAATATTCCTGTTAACTGCCCCAACAGCAGTACATTCCCTAAATGGATCGTTCTTTCACAATTACCCACTGACACTTGAAGAAGGGTGACATGATTACAGTAAAATGACATCATATGTCTATTTGTCCAATACACACTTTAATATGAAAGTCTGGGGGAAGAAGGAAGAGAGACAGTCAAACGTAGGTGCTTCTGACACCAACTCCATTCAAGGGACGAATTCACAAGGGGTGTGACACAGGGCACAGGAATCTGCTGCTCCCTTCATCTTAATTCCTGTGGGTCTCTCATAATGGAAACATCTCACCCACTTATATGTGATTTAAGAGCTCTTAAATAAGAGGGTTAGGTTTAACTAACCCTCTTGATTAATGAAATGCCACTGAACATGAGGGTCACAAAAAATCCATACAGCTTCTTTTAGCCAATGTCTCAGCAGTCTATGAGGCAACCAGAAAAGGGCTGGACTAGGCGTCAGGACTCTGTTTCTGCCTGTGTAGGCCAGGACCACAGGGCACTTGTCGACCCCCATGTACCTCAGTTTCTATCATTAACACTGAAGGGGGCCAACTAAGTCATTCATCATCACCTTGCATTCCCATACACTCTACCTACCTAGAATAAAATTTAGTAAGCTGATTTGTTGTTGCACCCCATCCACACCCCAGTCTCCTTGAGGGCAGGGACCACTGTATCCCCCAGTGCTAGTGGGCTACCTGGAATTATATTTAATGAAAGAAAGAATGAACCAACAACCAGATGGTGTGAACATTCTCTGATGTCAATGTGAGTGAACTTCTCACTTGAGCTTTCCATGAGAAGGGCAAGAGTTTCAGGCCCTTTCCCATCCCTCACCCTGACTCTGGTCAAGGTTCTAATGAGAAAAGCCCCAAAGAAAGTCACCAAATTAGGAAGATGGAAGAGGACAGACAAGCCAAGCACAGTTTAAATAACCAAGAGTTGGCTATCTGATCCAATTTCTTATTTATTAATCACAATTACAACCATCAGTCGTTCTGTGTTAAAGACACAAACATGGGGGCGCCTAGGTAGCTCAGTTAGTTAAGCACCTGAAGTCATGATCTCAAGGTCACAGGATCAAGCCCTGTCAGGCTCCTTGCTCAGGTAGAAGTCTGCTGGAGAGTCCCTCTCTCCCTCTCCCTCTGCTCCAACCACCCCATGTGTGCATGCGCACTCTCAAATAAATAAATCTTGAAAAGATAAAGACACAAATATTTTGGGTCCTCTAGCAGCTAAGTTTCTGCTTTGACGAACAAACATTATTTCAAGTGGAATGGTAATTTTTGAGATGCAGTACTTTACCTTCTCTCTTTTCTTTGGGCCCCTAAAGAAGATAGAATCAGAAGATGACAGCTGTTAAGAGTAAGCGAGGCAGAGTGGCAAGGGTGTGAAGGCCAGAAGCCAAAGAAGTGGCCAAGGAAAAAATGTCAAGAGGTGAAAAATGGTAACAAAGCAAATATGAGTGGGTAGGTGAATGAAAAAGGCAACATAGGTCATGACATTGAAAGGAAAACTGAGAAAGATTTCTACAAGCTCAGAAGAATGTGGACATAGGCAATGGCAGGAACCCATTTAAAGAATCACATGGTTGAAATAATATTTGTAGTAAACAACTCAACCAAGCATTCGCTGACTCTAAGGTTACTATGATCTTAGGGAAAGCCAAATGTTTATTAGAAAAAAAGGTGCCTTCCAATAAAAAGACTAGGAAAAATGATGCTTTGCTTCCAAAGTGAACTGTGTACATCAAATCCAACCTTCTCCCAATAAACCATGTTTTCAACCACAATGCCAAATGTTTATTAGAAAAAAAGGTGCCTTCCAATAAAAAGACTAGGAAAAATGATGCTTTGCTTCCAAAGTGAACTGGTACATCAAATTCAACCTTCTCCCAATAAACCATGTTTTCAACCACAATGCCAGAAGCTTTCACCTACAGCATCTTCAATCACTGCACTACTCTCATTGGGTATCATCTCCACCTTATGAGATCCAGAGATCTAAATAAGTTGACAAGTCATATACTACACAAAATTGGAAACCAGGAGTCATTTCGTCAGCTAGAATGCACCTTCCATGGGAATAGCAGACTCAAGTACACTCTCACTAGACAGTGAGCTGGAGGCTGGATTTCAAAGGGAGAGAATGTAGGCAGTGCCGAATGCTCAGCTCTGTCTACAACTGACACCCTCAAGCACAGTCTAATTAATTCTTAATGAATAGTGATGATACTGACTCACCTCCCCGGGTAGTTGGGAGGAATGTCAGGCACTAATGATGGTTCGTTGCTTTTGCATATGTAAAGCAGGGCAAGTTATGAGTTCCCTATCATTTCAGACACTAGCCAAACCTGCCAGTAAGTATCCTGAGAAATACAGGACTGACTTTATGGCCTGGATTTTGGAGGGAGCCTCCAGAGAAACAGAACCGCAGAATGTAAGTAAGTCACTGTCAGCGCAGAATGTTCAGGGAATGCCAACACCAAGAACTGAGGCCACGTCTGCCATAAAGCTGGTAGCAGTCAGTGAGCCTTGGTGTCATAAATCCCAACTGCCAACAGGTTCTAGTTTCAGCAGGAAGGAGTGGATAATTACTTCTTCTCATTTTCAAAAATCACTTCCTTATCAACAGGATCCATCAACAAGCCAACACCTCTTCACCAAGACCCCGATGCTGAGCACCCTGTCAGAGGACTTTGGCATTACCTCCTGAGATTCCTGATTAATACTCTTGCTCCATTAGCCCTAGGTACTAGCCCAGGTGTCAGTCATTCAAGAAAGGCTTTGATTGATTTCATGCTATGTAGCTCTGTATTATCAGCCTTTAGGGGAATCACCTTCCCCATCCTCTTAAGGAATCTGTTAGCCACTGAGAACAGAAATCTGTGCCTCTTCCTTTCCCCCACCATCACCAGCAGTCAATCTTATCACTACTCTGTTTCATCTGAAGACACCTTTAAAACAAGGAGGCCATAGACTGAGGGCCAGTCTATCCAATCTGATCATTCCAAAGTGAAGACCTGATGTCAAGACAGTGCATGCATTTGGGAAGCATAAGCTGGATGGCCTGACCTGCATGCAGCCTGGGTCACAAATCCTCAGGAGGTGGACTACTTAACACATTTCAAAGCCAGAAACAAAACTTACTTTCCTGCTCCAAGAGGAAAAAAAACATGCCACAAGAGTTAGCATAAGTAGCTGTCAGTGAGCATACAAAAGAAAAACTCATAGGACCTTTCCCAGGGTCACAGAAACCCCCAAAACTAACCCCTCAATCCCAGGTCTGTAGAGTGAACATACATTTAATGTAGACTCACAGGGACCCCTGGATAGCTCAGCAGTTGAGCATCTGCCTTCGGCTCAGGGCCTAATCTAGGGTCTAGGGACCGAGTCCCACATCAGGCCCCCTTGCAAAAAGCCTGCTTCTCCCTCTGCCTGTGTCTCTGCCTCTCCTCTCTGTCTCTCTCATGAATAAATATTTTTTTAAAAAGGTAGACTCACCAATTATAATGCTTATTTAAAACAAAGAAAACAAACACCATGAAAAGACTACTCCTTAATCACTAAGTTACAGATAATGTTACTTTCTCAGTTGAGAGGTTCACCATCGGATTATCATGATGCCTTTTTGTTTTAGAGGACGGTGAGCATGAATCTAAAAATCAAAAGTAGACAGTTTATATTTTAAAAGACACTAAGATGGCAGGGAAATACACTGTGCTTGGCCAAGCCCTAAGACAAACATTTCAAAAGGGTCCATTTCAACCCCCTACCAGGGAGGAGTGCCTACAAATGAGCCTCATATAATCAGAGGGTTGTTCCCTGGGTGGGAAGTCTGTAGGTCATGACTGGGGTGTCATCCTTCTTACAAAAGGCCATGGGGACTCACTCAATGTTACACAGCTTGTTGCCAGCCAACTTAATGATATGTTGGCTCTGGGCTGACTCCGAGTCTCAACAGCTGACCTGCCCAGATGCAGTTTCTCTGGCTGATGTGGAGTTCTAATTCTATTGCATCAGGAACTGTCCACACACAGAAATGGTCCCAGGCCACCTTCTCCAGCTCCTATGACTTACGGTGCTTCTCTCAGTCTGGCCATGCCCATGTCTACCCTGGATTATTTACACAGCATGCAAGGAGACAGAAGCAATAGGTAAATCCATGGTTCACTTCTGATTGGCTCATAAGTCAATCAACACGAACTACTGAAGCAAGCTGGCATTTTGAAGTGCTGAACTGTAAAGTCCAAGCTCTGCTCCTGTTCATGTACTGGGTACACTGGCATTCAAGTGCTCCCGAGAGATCCAACAGACCCACATGAATCTCATCAGCACTTCCATTAGAAGATCCAAAATCAGGGCGCCTGGGTCGCTTACAGTTGGTTAAAAATCTGACTCCTGATTTCAGCTCAGGTCATGATATCAGAGGTCCTGAGATTGAGCCCCATGCATCAGGTTGAGCATGGAGCCTGATAAGGATAGCCCCTCCTCCCGCTTGCATGCCCTCTCTCTCTCTCCCCTTAAGTAAATAAATCTTTAAAGAAGAAAATGATGATCCAAAATCTAGGCTCCAGTGTGTCGAGAAGAAAAACTACTCCTTCCTGTCACCTTCAGGTAACCAAGGACACAATTCATCACAATGCATTTTGTTCCTTTCCAGCCTCTCAACCATCAAAAATCACGATATCACTTTTTTGTGTGGGTGATGGGTCTGGCCATTTCTAAGGGACGTAAGCATACAGATCCTCATCCTAGATCATTCATGAGTATCTTCAGTCCCAAAACATGATCCTTAAACTCCCTGGAAACAGAAATTGAGCCCCTGAGCCCTCTAGGACCTCGGACAGTGGCAGGTGGCATTAGAAGACTGGATAAAAGTGAACAGGACCGAACAGCAGCTACCACCAATCTTTCTGATTCCATACGTACCTTAGAGAAAAAATCTATTCCAGGGGCTCTCGATAAATCGCTTTTACTAGAATTATGCTTTTATGTGATGCCATCAGCAAAGAACCATCCCATGAATTAGTCACTGGATTCACTCCAAGAAGTTGGGAGATGGCCTTCATCACATTTCACAGAGTGCTCTTTACAAAGATCCCAAAGGAAAGTTCGATAACAAGACACCATGTGTTTTTTTTTTTACCCTGTGGTCAACTGACTGGGCCTTGGCTTGACTCACTGGCCGCTAAGTGCGCTGAGCCACACTGGCAAGCCCTTAGAGAAAGCACGGAGGTTATTCTGGTCAGCAAGTTTGATTTCATTCCCACACCCACTTTAGATCCCTACCTCCACCTCCATTCCCTTCCTTCTTGCGTTTCACTCCTTTTAACTTATGCTATTCTACAGCCTCGCAAGCTGCCTTAAATTCATTCTGAAACGGGGGCACCCGGGTGGCTCAGTGGTTGAGCGTCTCCCTTTGGCTCAGGTCGTGATCCCTGAGTCCCAGGATCGAGTCCCCACAGGCAGCCTGCTTCTCCCTCTGCCTACATCTCTGCCTCTCTCTCTCTGTCTCTCATGAATACATAAATAAAATCTTTTAAAAAAATAAAAATTCATTCTGAAACAAAAGAGAGTAGAAGCACACGGGAAATCATTCCTGTTTTCTAATAATCCACTCCCAATGTCCGCCACCACATTCCCGGCACTAGACAAATGGAGAGAAACAAATCTGCCCCCTCCCTGCCCTCAAGGAGCAGCCTTGCAGCCGGGAGGACAGATACTGAAGTTCATTATCTCTCCTCTGGGAAGCCTTCCCTCTCCCCTCCCTCCATTTTCTGCAGGAAGCACCATTGCTCACCAGGACAAAAGTTACCACCCTTGCTGCACAGGAACGATGTCGGACTCCTCTGCAGATCTGCGAGATATTCAAGGCTTAGGTCCTAGCCTTCATTTATTTCCCTCTCTTTGGCATTTAACAGAATGCCTGGCACCCAGCCATCACTCCCCCAAAATGATGACTGAGTGGATGTCAAAAAAAAAAAAAAAAAAAAGAATCCATGGGTGGATAAATGATTGAGCAAGTCAGTGAATACAGGACATCAGACGAGGAATGGCCATGGTGCTGTCGGAGCATATAGACATGGGAGTTGATCCTGCCTCTTGGGTCAACAAAAGCCTCACAGGAGGGGAGGAGGTTCAGGCAGGACTTGAAGCCTCAGGACTTACCAGGCCCATTACAAGGGCTCAGGGGGCCCTGTTGGGAGAAGAGTGTCTGCGCATGTGATGTGCCAATGAAAGCACAAAGCAAGAAAGCAGAAATGTTGGAACAGAGCTTAAAAAAAAAGTAAGCTGAGCGGGATCACACACAGGGCCCCTCACACACCACCACAAAAGCATGGGGCCGTCTCATACCACGGCCAAAAAGAGAACACCAGCATCGCCAGGAGAGCGCCAGCAGCTCCTGAAGGGGTGTGTGCATCTCTCTGGGAGCATAAAGGATGAAGAACAGGTAATTTTTTAGGTTTGAAATCAGAGTTTTTTAATCAAAAGTATTTTCAGTGTGGTCCAAGGCCAGAACAGTCCTCCGGGTGAAGGCCAGTGTGACAACAGGACACATTCCTCAAGCATTCCAAGTGATAAAGATGTTGTTGTTGTTGTTAAGATTTTATTTATTTATTCATGAGGGACACAGAGAGAGAGGCAGAGACACAGGCAGAGGGAGAAGCAGGCCCCATGCAGGGAGCCCAATGCGGAGCTCAATCCCAGGACTTCAGGATCACACCCTGAGCCAAAGGCAGACGCTCAACCACTGAGCCACTCAGATGTCCCAATAAAGAGGTTTTAAAGGCAGTGTATACAGGTGTGTTTTTAAACAGGCCAGAGGTGCCAGATGAACTCCGCTCAGTACCCTGTCACCCAGCTCTTCGATTACTGCTCCCTATCTTATTCCCCTGGTCCCCTGTGTGTTGACAGCACAGTCATCCCCAAGGCAGCACGGGGACCAGACAGCCACGCTCTCAGACACACCCGCGTGAGAACAGCCAACATGCAAACGCCAGCTAATGGCAACACACGTAAATGGATAAACTGACCAGAAACATACAACCCTGCTTGTTCCCAAATGTCCACTGGCTCCCAATGCTATGGATATAATGCAGTCCCCACTCTTCAACTGAGAAACACAATCTGCCGTTTAATGAGGACACAGTGACAGAGCAGCTGCAGAACAGGTCTTACACGGACAGGGATGCAAATTCAGAGACAATTAAAGCCTCACCCCTGCCCCCACCTCTGTCCTCCAAATTTAAACATGGTCCTTGGTTTATACCCAGTTCAACTTCAGCCTGGAGCATTCATCTTGGCACTTTGGCTAGAAACTGGCCAGGATAAGTACGGTTTCCCTCTTTAGACAATAAGCCACTCATTAAAAATAATAATAATAAACACTTGAGCACCTCCTGTGTGCACAGCACCAGCTCCAAGCAGCTCATAAACACTTAAGGACACACAGTGGGGCAAGAGAACTACCCACAGAAAGGCTGAGGCACCCTGGAATCAGGCCTCCCTGGCATGACTTCGGCATGCCCTAGGGTGCTCTGAAGGACGGCGGACCACCTGAGGGAAGGCTCCTCCTTCCCCCATCCCACCAGCAAACAAGCCCATATCAAATAAGGCAGGCAGGAAGGCCTGGATTCAATCCACATTTCTGCAGCTCCCCAACACACACACACACACACACACACACACACAGAGTCTCTTTAGAGGTTTATGTTTCCTTCCAGGATCTCTTCTTCCTCCAACGCCATCTGCTAACCCTGGTAGAGAGAACAAGGCCAAATCTTCAGCTCCTCTCTCACTTGTCAAATGGAATCTATTTCCGATTCCACCTGTGGAACACCACTGCTGTCATCCTCCCTCTAGTGCTACGGTCTCCCTTTCTCGGGTTTTCATGGCGTTGATTTCCTATCAGTCCCACGGACTGCCCTGACTCTCCATGTAGGATCCACTTGAAGGCCAAAAAGGCCCGGGAGCAAACCAACCAAACCCCAACCCTCACTACACACACACACCTGGCATACCAGGCACTAACGTCTTCAAAGCCGCTTCTTTGCACTGAGGATCTTTCTCTAAAAGCATTATGAAAACTCAAAAGATTCCCAAGGTCGCGGGTGGAAGGGGACCCAATCCCACAGCCCCCTCGGAGGGCCTTTACTCCCCAGGGAACCCGGCTGGAGCGGCACCCACAGGGGTGCCATCATCCCATCCTATCCCTCTACCCCTTTCTGATGCAACTCAATCCCGAGAACGTCCACTGGACACCCCCATCCCTCCGTCACATGCCCTCCACCACCCTCCACCCCCATGGACTCGGCTCCTGACTCAGGGGCAGGATCTTACCACCCTTCTCTGAGCTGGACAGCTGCCTCTGTGCCCACACCATCACCACTCCCCACAACCACCTTCTGCCCAGTTCCCAGCTCTGGATGCAAGTCGGGAAGACACGGGTGGCTTCTTAAAAATCATAGGTGGCTTCTTAAAAATATGATCCCAGCTTTGATGCTAAAAGTCCCGAATCAGAGTTCCCAGGAGATATATTTTTGGCAAGTCTCTCTTGTGCTCTTCTTTGGCCAGAGGAGTTTCCCTAAAATGCAATTATGACTTTTATCATATGCTCATTTAACATCTTTCAGCAGACCCCCAGCCACCCTGGGACCCAACTGCCTAACAGGGGCACCCGTGGCCTTAACCACTTATCTGCAGGCTGCTCTCAGGCACCTGTCCAGTCCCCTACTTTCCAACCACGTGACTACTCCATGGAACCCAGACAGGGCAGGCTGCCTGCGTCAGCCCTTCAGCCACCTGGGTCCCTCCGCTCAGAGGCTTCCCTCACCAGCTGCTCCACCTAATGAATACCTATTGGTCCCTCCAAGACCAAAGGCACCAACCTCTCTGTGGGAAGCCTTAGCACATTCCTCCACTCAGAGATGTCACTTCTCTGTCCCCAGAGCATCTCAAAGTTCCAACACCACACATGCATGCTTCCCCATGACTTCTCTTAGGATACAGTCTCCCAGCTCATCAGTAAGTTCCTTGGTGTTCCTATAACATCTCTCAACACCAGACAAGTCACTGGCACTTCAGAAAATGTTTGCTGAATGTTTCCCTTTGCAGGTACCCCGAGAGTTGCAGGGACTACACCGTGCATCTGGGGAGCCGATATGGCAAAGCAATTAAATATATCTAAAGAGTACCTAGGTTTCTGGAACACCAGAGTTTGAATTTTGAATTCCCCACTTGTTAGTTATGTCTCAATGGGTTGTTTTTCCCCCCTTTGGAGCAAATGAGAACATTAGCTACTTGTTATAAAGACTATGAGATGATCCATGTAAAGTACAGGTATCTCAATTATTGGCAGTAATTAGGTACATTATTTATCATCTGTATGCTTATAGATTAATGGGTATGAGTGCACACACGTCTTACAACTGTGCCTGACACCTTACAGGTCCTCAAAATAATTGCTGAACAAATGCATATAGCTATAATTACTAATTACTGCTTATATATCTGTCTTTCCTGCTACACCACAGATTTTCAGAAGGCAGGGACTCTATCCCACTCATTTCTGTACCTCGTCCCCACTTTAGCTCCATAATTATTTGATTTAGTTTAACATAAAATATTAATACAATTTTTAAGACTATTTAGAAATTCATCCTTGTCTAAGGACTCACAAAAGACAGCCTCAGGCACACTCTAGACCAAACTCGCAAAATTAAAAAGTCACTGGCTTGAAAACCTTCCTCTAATCTCCCCAAACCCTGACTAGCTGGCCTCTAAGGCTCAACATAAACTCTGCTGGCCTCCCTTCAAGGCAGGGCCTGTTACCTAATGAACCACCACCCGAGATGACTCACATCCCCCTCCCTCCCAGGTCTGTGGCACCCCTGCTCCGACCCCCAGCGACAGCCCTGCCACAGCCCTGCCACAGCAGCTGCTCCACCTGGGACGTGGGCTCCAGCCTTCTCAGCTCACAGCCAGTCCTCCCCCTGGGGCCTGGGGGCTGCAGTAGGCAGGCCAAAGTGTCAGGTTACCACAAAAAAACAGTGGGCCTGCACAGTCCGAGTCCAGGCCAAGTGCAGAAAGAGAAGCCCAGGAGAAAAAAAACCAGACATCTGAGTTTGAGTCAAAGAGGACCTGGGTTTTAAGAAATATACTTTAATTCACAACTACACTCTTAACATCACACTGCAGCCCCTACAATAACTCATTTAGTGTCCCATCCAGAGTAGCTTATATTTATATTATAACTACTTTGAACGTGCTTTTAAAAACATTATGTTAGGGTAAGCGTGGGGGATGGTTTGGGTTTGTTTTTGTTTTGTTTTTTTTTCCCTTAGTTTGCTTATTTAGTTTGCCAATTTTATAAAAGTCAGATTTGGGTCAATGAAGGTTTTAACAAGTATTGCCATTCAGCAAATCCCTGATATTACTCAGCTTTAATTTTCTCAAAACTAAATCCAAACATGACAGAGCTAATTAATTAGCTCTGCTGAAGGAGGGGCAGACCTTCAAGAAAGAAAAGGCTAATAAAAAGCATTTACACATTTTTTTTTCCTTTTTCCCAAAATGAAATCAAAGGTCGCTCCCGTGCTCCCCTCGTGCAGGAACTCTGCTGGCTTGATGTGGGCTGACCCCGCCTGCGCACAAAGTTAACTTCAATCACTGCAGTGAGTTAACAGGTTATTGATTCTCCATCCACTGTTCTTTCATCTGGCTTTACTCCGTATACCATGCCTCTTTAATGTGCTCCTGGCAACTGTTTTATTAGAGGCTGGGTACAGACCCAGCGACAAGAAATGCCCTTTTCCAGCTGGGCAGGTGAACCCCAGGCCCGAGCCGTGTCGGGTTGGATAGGGTTTCTCATTGTAACCCCTCCTGTGTGAGAGCCACTTGCTGTGCCCTGGCACATTAGATTCTTGGCCTGAAGGGGCTGGAAGGGAGGCAGATTAAAAAAAAAAAAAAGAAAAGAAAAAAAAAAAGAAAGGAAAAGGAAAAGGAAAAGGAAAGGGAAAGGGAAAGGGAAAGGGAAAGGGAAAGGGAAAGGGAAAGGGAAAGGGAAAGGGAAAGGGAAAGGGAAAGGGAAAGGGAAAGGGAAAGGGAAAGGGAAAGGGAAAGGGAAAGGGAAAGGGAAAGAAAAGAAAAGAAAAGAAAAGAAAAGAAAAGAAAAGAAAAGAAAAGAAAAGAAAAGAAAAGAAAAGAAAAGAAAAGGAGATCCAAATAGAAAAGGAAAAAAAAAAAGGCTTCTTTATGAGCTTCCTAAAAAAAAAGTTCATTTTCATGAGGAAAGGTTCTCCAACATCCCCTTGTTTTATAGTTATTGGTTTATATTTCATGTTAAAATATCAGGGTTGTATTACAAGGCAAGCGGGGCTCTGAGCAGGACTCCACTGCAAAGGCTTAAAGGGGAAGGGCGGTAGGTGGGGTCTTTGAAATGACAATCTTGGTGGCACCCAGACCAGCTGGTAAACATGCAGACAGCCAGATTGTGTGTTTTTTTCTTTTTTTTTCCTTTTTAAACTTTTAAGAAATAACCCTCTCCCAATCCCATCAATAAAAACTTGAGAGAGGGACCTATTACCAGCAGAGTTCTGCAAGGGGAGACTAGCACATAAACAGTGAAATTACCCACAGTTTCATTCTGTCTCTACAAACAGTCCAATTCCCGGAAGAGAGGCTCTCACCGGCCCGCTCCTCGGCTGTCAGAGCGCACGCAGCTCACGCAGGACACACCACACCGCGCGATCGCCAACCGCGCTGCCACTGCTAGAGGATCTTTAATAATCCTGATTTAAAAAAAAAAAAAAAACAAAACAAAAAAACAAACGAAACACCCCACCATAACAGCTCTCCTTAGGAGCCCAGCTCTGGAGGAGGGTCACCTGGAGGAGGAGGAGGAGGAGACCCCAGGGCCGCGGCTCATCCTTCCCCAGCGAAGCCACGCTCCCCGCCTCCGCGCTGGCCCCCTGGGTTTCAAGCTAGCAGAGCCCCCGCAACCTTGGGACAATGGTAGCCAGTGGCGGAGCAAGGGAGCAAAGGAGAAGCCAAGGAGAGCTTGCCCATCAGGGCCCCCCGGGAGCCGCACCGTCCAGGGACCCCAAGGAGCCGGCACCCCTCCGGGCAGGCGGCGGCCAGCACCCAGCGAGGCAGCGGCCGCCCCTCCCGGCAATCGACACAAGGCCTGACGGTGTCTCTCCGAGTCGGGAAGGTCGGGACTCAGCATCCTCGGCCGCTGCTTATACGTTAATTTTGAAAACTTACAACTGGATTTTAAAATAAAAAACGTAACAGCCCTGGTAGCTCAGCGGCTGAGCATCTGCCTTCGGCCCAGGGCGAGATCCCGGGGTCTGGGGATCGAGTCCCGCATGGGGCTCCCTGCGTGGGGCCTGCTCCTCCCTCTCTGCCTGTGTCTCTGCCTCTCTGTGTCTCTCATGAATAAGTAAATCAAATATTTAAAAAAAAATACATATAATAGCCATGGAACACTTCTAAATGTAAAGTTCATACCCACAGATGACCCAAAAAGTGGAACCTGTGGCAACATACACAGGAGAGGAACTGTACTCACAGTCCTCCCCCAAACACCACTCCGTGCAGACGATGTATTTTGATGTACTTTCTTGCACTCACAACATGATTCTTATTAATCCTATTTTTTATTATTATTACTCCCTTATAGTTTTGGGTTCTGTTATTACCCACTCTCAGCATTCACACTCAGCATTATCCTGAGTCCTGAAATACTCTTCGTATTTGTGATTTTTAAGAAGCACAGTATTCCATGTAGAGTATTCCATGTTGTGGGTTTGCTATTGTTTGACTTTTCCCCCCATGGGTGCACATTTATGTTTTGCCCCACTGTTCGCTGTGACAGCAAACATCCTTGTAATCATTTCCTAAGGACAGATTCCTGGAATCCACAAGGGCAGGGAAAAAACTGGTGCAGACTGGGGACCCTTGAAGACAGAGACTGTGCCTGTCACACTGTAGGGTGTTGTGAATAAAGGAATGTGTCTCGGCACCTTCCAAATAGCCCTAAATTCTAATGCGACACTTTCCGAGCACCTACTGGGAGATCATCAGGCCAGCACAACAGAAGTCCCCTCAGCAGTGAGACAGAGGAAGCTACGAGCAAGGGATCCATCTAACACCTCTGAACACCTGTCAAAGGCGATTCAGATGCTGCTGGCACCGTCTACACCACCTCCACCAGTACCTCCCCAGTACGGCCACGATGGTTGTCGAAAATACTGGTATCTTTCATACGAGTTGGTGGAGAGTGAGTGGCACAAGCCCACCAAATGCCCCTGTCCCCTTGACTCCCACCCCTCTCCAGAGTCCCGGGCCTCCTCACTATCCAAGTAAAGGATAAGTGCCTGGCACACCTGGGGGCTTCCAGGGATTTCCCTTGTGTCAATGTCCTTACAGTTCATTAAATATTTCAAACGTCCCTCCTGTTCACAGACAACTTACAACTCAAGATTGGCTTTTTAAATTTTGTTCATCCTCCTCAGAGACCACTGATTAAAATTTTAATTATCATCAGTTCAGCCGTTTCTTAAATTCATTAAATTCTTTAATATCTTATCCTTAAAACTGAAATGGACAACTGATAAGAAGCCCTTACCAAGACGCCTAGCAGGGAGCTGTTCCCACTAAGTTCTTCTCCACAAGGCACAGTGAGTTAGGTTAGACAAAGATGGACATCATACGCGTAAGATCCATACACCAAGTACTAACAGCAGTGATCCTGGCTCCCCAAGGATCAAAGCTATTTGTATGATCACGTGAGGCTTGGAGGAACTCTCAGATCATCAACTATAATTCTCAGGAAGCTAAAGCAAACAAAATATCGAAATGCTAAAATCTAGAGGTACGTAGAAGAGTCAAGTACAACATAACCTGTGCCCCAATCACCCTGGTACTGGCTTACCTCTAATACCAGTAACTGCAATATTCTGGAGCTGGGTGTACTGCTGTGCCGTTGGAAGCATGATCTCTACCTTATCTGTCTCTTTGCTAATCTGAATTATTTTCTGTGTCGGGGAATAGATAACTAGTAAGTAGAACAGAATTTCATTTCCTCTGGATGGTTCTATCCTCTACTGCGGATGCCAGGGCAGGAACATCAGCCAGGAAAGGGAAGAACAACAAACCAGAAGCCCGTAAATCAGACTCTGAAAACCAAAAAGGAGCTGGCCTGGATGCGTTACAGCCCCGCCCAGCCCCTCCCAGACCCTCCCAGGCCCTCCCAGCAGCTGGGGTGGTGGCCCTAGCTGGAATCAGCTCAAAGACAATGCCCATCCACATCTCCACTAGGCAAGAACATACCCCAAATTTCAAGTCACTGTGGGAGCTATTTTTGACTTCTAGTGTCAGATACAATGGCAAAAGCTTACGGAAACACCTTGTAGTCATAACTGAAAATAATAAGCACAGCTAAGATTTATTTAACACTGCTGTGAGTATGGAAGGCAGACAGGAGCGCCACGACTTGAATTCTATTATTTCTCCTAATCCTCATCACAACTATATTGAGATGTGATATTATTATACTTGTTATTCAGATAATGAAGAAGGTGAAGTTTAGAAACATTACGTCATCTACTTGTCAAATAGTCAAACCCAGATCCATCTCACCTTGAGTCTAAAGTCTGTTTCTGTGATAGAATGAACCTCCCAGCATTGGAGGTAATCAAGGAATGGCTGAGACATCTCTTCACAGGGATGCTGTATCAAGTATTGGAGTGGGTAAAAGGATGTCAGGGAAGGTGCTTTCTAACCTCTGACCCATGATAGATGAAAACAGATTGCCTACTGTGTGCTGGCTCTGTACTAGGTGCTTACAGGATACAGGACATGAGGTGTAGGAGATCCTGTGACTGAAGTGAGCACACAGAGCTGAGATAACAGACAGTCGTTCTATTTTTCTGCTCACAACAAAAGGCCACTGAAAAGAAGGGGTGTTGGGAGAGTCCAGACTCGGGTCACTGTGATCCCAGCAGGGCTGGCACATGGCAAACACATGTTTCCTTCTCCCTCCCCAGAACACAACCAGAGGGAGCAAGTCTAGCTCTACTGCAGGGCAGGCAAAGAGTTTTTGCCCTTCTCTTTTTAGATTTCCTGCACCTGAACTTTTTTCCAACACAAAGCTAATATTTACAGTAAATAAACTATTCAAATTTGTATTAGAAAATATCAAGAACACAACCAGAAAAGGAGATAAATGGACAAGTCACACAAGAGAAGTAGTATGGGACTTTCCCCTCTTTGCTAGGAGAGGGGATAAAGGACAAATTCAAACAGACTGAAGGTGTGACTTTCAATGTCCCAATCAGCAAATCTGTGAAGTTGATAGTAACATCTGCAGTGACTAGGACACAGGGAATACACTCACTAGGTGTGCATGTGAAGATCCAAATGGTTATATTTACCAAGAGCCTCAAAGCCTTAAATCCTTTGACTTAGTAACCCTCATATTAGAAATCTATTGAAAAGATAATTCTATAAAGAAAAACATTAGGATCACAAAGATACACATTACAGAATCATCCATAATACTATGAACAGTGGAATGATGAAGAAAATCAGAGTACATGAATGCAAAGGAAAACTGTCTCTGTTTATAAGAAAAACAGACTGATAAATAAGTAAATCTTTAAAAAAATAATAATAAAATAAATTTTTTAAAAAAGGGAAGCCTGGGGAGCTCGGTGGTTGAGCGTCTGCCTTCAGCTCAGGGCATTATCCCGGGTCCTGGGATTGAGTCCCACATTAGGCTCCCTGCAGGGACACTGCTTCTCTCTCTGCCTGTGCCTCTGCCTCTCTCTCTCTCTCTCTCTCTCATGAATTAATAAGTAAATCTTTAAAAATAAAGTAAATAAAAAAGAAAAACAGACTGAAACATTAGGGAAAACATCTCAAAGAATACGGATTTTAAAAACCAAAACACAAAATTGTGTGTATATGTATACATTATAAAATATATATTTGTGTAAGTATAAAATTAGGGGCATATATGTATCCATATATAGTATAAAATACATATTTACATGTATTATGTATACAATAAATTGCATATATGTATAGATATGTAATTACTTCAGTTTTATGCCCATACCTACAGAAATAAAATAATTGAAAAAAAAAATTTTTTTAAGTTATTCTCAGGGTGCCTGGGTGGCTCAGGTGGTTAAGCGTCTGCCTTCAGCTCAGGTCATGATCCCAGGGTCTGGGATGAAGGCCCTACATCAGGCTCCCTGCTCAGTGGGGAGTCTGCTTCTCTCTCCTCCTCTGTGATCACTCTCTCAAATAATAAATAAAATCTTTTTTTAAAAAGTTATTGTTAGGAAGGTGACATTATAGGTGATTGTCTTATACTTTTTTCATGTTATATAGTTTCTGTAATTTTTTTAAAGGAATCCAATTTTTTTATAGAATTTTTAAGTAATCGGCTACAACTTAAGACATTCAAGCACTTGAATGCAAAATAGAAGCTTAGAAGTCAGACACCTGTGGCTCCTTGAAGCCTCTCTATGGCCAGGACCCACCAGGAGCCAGTCTCCATCTTTCTATGTCTAGTCACTAGCTTCAAATACAGAAGTTTCAGGCAGACCTGAGAGCCTGATGTTCCCCTAGCATTACAGCAGCAATCACAGTAGCTAACACAGAGTGTGTATTCTGAACCCAAGCCTTACAGGAAGCACTTGATATGTCGATTCATTTAACTTCACATAACAATCCTGTAAGAAAAGTACCATCATCACTCCCATTGAGAAAGGAGGAAACCAAGACACAAAGAGAAAATAAATTGCCCAACCTCACCCACAGAGGTGGCAAAGCCAAGATCTGAACACAGACTGACTCTAGAGTCTAAACTGCTAACTACCGACCCAGGCTGCCTGTACGTAGACAAGTCTCCCATCTGCGGCTCCGCAGATACCTCTTTCCTCCCCTTAGTCACCTACAAAGCCCCCACACATACTTCAGAGGCCAAGTCCATTGCCACCTCTACGGCAAAGCCTTCCCGGCACTTCCACGCAGCACTAATAGGCCTGCGCTTTAGTTTTCCAAGAGAACAGTTCTAGAGAGGACTAACAATGATGGTAGCGAAACAAAGTGAATGTACTTCATGCTCCTGAACTGCACACTTAAAGATGGTTGAGATAGTAAATTTACAGTATATGCATTTTACCTCAAATAAAATTATAGATAAGTAGGTGGATACATAGGTAGGTAGGCAGACAGCAGATAAAATGGGACCCCTTAAGCAAAGAAATCAGGTCAAGTGAGAGCATCTCTCCCATGGAATCCAAACATAACTCTCAGTGCTGCAGCACTCACTTCACACAGCACACAGGTGTCACATGCATCTTTCCAAGATGCTTCCCCCTTCAGCAGGGATATCGCTCCCTCCAGAGCCTTCCTGGATATCTGAGTCCAGTCTGGAGGAATCTGGTCACATGCTCCCACACTATCATGCCGTCGTACCAGAGCACCTTTGTGAGGGCCTGTACCTGGCTCCCTGTCAAGCTCCCTGCAGGCAGCACCCTTATCTTATTTGAGTGTGTCCTCGGGACCTGGCTCAACACTGATCACCCTTAATAAACACTGAATTAGGGATCCCTGGGTGGCGCAGCGGTTTGGCGCCTGCCTTTGGCCCAGGGCGCGATCCTGGAGACCTGGGATCGAATCCCACGTCGGGCTCCCGGTGCATGGAGCCTGCTTCTCCCTCTGCCTGTGTCTCTGCCTCTCTCTCTCTCTCCCTCTGTGTCTCTCATGAATAATAAATAAAATCTTTTTAAAAAATAAATAAATAAAATAAACACTGAATTAATAAATTAACTGCTGGAAAAAGGAGAGGGATAGAATATGGCTCTGATTTTCAAAGCTCACAGACAGGGTTGTCTTGAAGGGTGATGAAGAAGACCTGTCAATGCTCGCAGAAAACCCAAAGATTCTAACCTGAAACAGGGAAGAGGGTCTACTTGCAGAGATCCCCACAGGCCTCCTGCCACCTCCATTAGGTACGGGGGATTTTTATCTGTGAACAGGGGATTTTCAGCAAGTAGAGCTCCCAGGAGGGAAAGGTCCATGCCCATCTTCTGAAGTCCTGGGCTGAGAGTCAGGTGCCAGGTTCAGTACAATGGCTTAGGTCACCTCTGCAAATTCTCTTGAGGTCAAGTTTAAATGGCAGTTTGATTAATTTATCAGGCACCTACGCTTTGGGCTAAAACCAAAAATCATTCTTTAAGGCTGCTAAATCTTTATTGATCCTCAGGGGTCAGCTCAGAAGGCAGAGGCAGTAATTGCTTGGTCTTTGCATGGCGCATTTTCCATTCTTTAAGGCAGACGGTACAGCACATATTCTTTCTTGTATGTGTTTCTGCCACAATTACTTCATTGCCCCTAATGCCGCTCTGCTCATCACACCTCCAAGTTTCTCAGTCCATGTGTCACAAAGGAGAACAAATTTTTGAATTTGCTACTGAGCCAAGTCTATTTCCTTTTCTTCCTCCCTCTCCAATCACTGGGCAAACCGTAGGAGTGAAGCAAGCATAAGCCAGGCTCATCCATGCTGGAGCACCACAAGACAGAGGAGCTGAGACTCAGGGCATTTTTAAAAGGAGATAATGATTACTCTCTTTTATGTAAATTTTTTTTAATCTTCTAATTATTAGTGGCACCATCTTGATTATACAAGTTGAGTGACTGAGGAGCTGAGCCTGTGCTGGGTAAGACAGGGCATAGCCATAGTCACACCTTGAGTAATTCCTTTTCTTCCCAGCCTGGGCCTCGGATTCCTCATCGGTGAACAAGGGAGCTGAAATAGGACTGTATTGGTAGCTCCCATGTGTAATGTTCTTTCTACTCCGTTCAGCTGTCTACCAGAACAAGTGGACTTCTGGCCCATGCAGGACTGCGTTGTCCAAAATGGGAATCTTTTTAAAGTGTCATAAATATTATAGACTACATTATGTATACTGGCCACATCATATATACAGATCATATATGGGGGATCCCTGGGTGGCACAGCGGTTTGGCGCCTGTCTTTGGCCCAGGGAGCGATCCTGGAGACCCGGGATCAAGTCCCACGTCGGGCTCCTGGTGCATGGAGCCTGCTTCTCCCTCTGCCTATGTCTCTGCCTCTCTCTCTCTCTCTCTGTATGACTATCATAAATTAAAAAAAAAAAAAAAAGAATAGACCATATATGTTCTAACACTTTTTTTTTTTTTAACACTGTTCTTTTTTGAAGATGCAGACTATTTCTAACAAAATAATAAAAGATCGTGATTATCTTTGGCTGGGTGGCTTAGTCGGTTAGGCATCAGACTCTTAATTTTGGTTCAGATCGTCATCTCAGGATCATGAGATCAAAAGCCCCATGTAGGGCTCTGCGCTGAGGGTAGAGTCTGCTTAAGATTTCTCTCTCTACCTCTCCTGCTGCCTCACCCCACATGCTACTTAAGAGCTCTAAAGAAAGAAAAAAAAAAAGAAAGATGGTAATTTCCATTTTAAAGACACTTTTGGGGGCACCTGGGTGGCTCAGTTGGTTCAATGTCTGCTTTCAGCTCAGGTCATGATCCCAGGGTTCTGGGATAGAACCCCATGGAGGGTTCCTTGCTCAGCAAGCAGTCTGCTTCTCCCTCTCCATCTGCCACTACTCCCCAGCTTGTGCACACTCTTTCTCTCTCAAATAAATAAAAGACACTTTTTAAAAGTAGATCTTATAATAGAATTACAGATAAATTTTGAAAGGAAAAAATATTTTCATTCATAGCAACCCATTTAAAAGAGAAGCAAGCAGGGCACCTAGGTGGCCCTGTCAGTTAAGTGTCTGCCTTCGGGTCAGGTCATGATCCTGGAGTTCTGGGATGGAGCCTGCACTGGGCTCTGGGCTCAGTGGGGAGCCTGCTTCTCTCTTTCCCTCTGCCCCTTCCCCACTCACCTTGGGCTAATGCACACGCACACACTATCTTTTAAAAAAATAAAATCTTTAAAAGAAAAAATAAATAAAAGCGAACCAAGCTTTGTTTGGCTATCTCAAAGAAATGTTCCCTGCTTTTTTCTTCCTGCTTTACCTATTTCTTTGCAAATGTATCAAAAATCAAGGTTCCAGTTGGAACCCATCACATCCCACAGGACCATCAAATTTGGCAAAAATTCTATATTTAATACATTCAACCATTATCCCACAAGCTTTGAAGATTATACCTTCATCTGAAACAGAAAACAGTGTTTATTCATAGGTAGACATTTTTTAGATTTAAGAATCACTGATAAATTCTATGTTCAAAGGAAGAGAGATAACCACTACTATCTCACTTTACAACAATCTCACTTATCTCACTTGAATTCAACAAGATCACTAAAATCCTAGATAAAATATTTCCAATTTTCATATTCCTTCTTTAAACTTAATTCATCTTTATTTTAAGATACACTGCTACCACGCAAACCTGTCTTTCTTAAATAGTTTGTTCTAGGTGGGGCAATGGGGGAAAAAAAAGGCTAGGAAAAAAATAAGCTCTTTGGTCTAATAGACTGTAAACATGCTCGCATATTCAGGTTTTGATCAGAAATAATAAGTGAGAAGAAAAAAGGATGCACTTGGGATTTCAGGACACCGTTCAGACATCCGAGAGGCCAACTATTTGCCAGAGTAAACAAATATCACAATCATATTACCATGTTAAAGGAGATTCCTGTCCACAATTCACACACCCTGAAGAAGTGCCTGAAGGACGGCCTCACTGACTTCTCTAGATGGCTAGATAAAGTGTGGCCAACTTCTGTTGGGCTAAAAACCAGTGGTAGGTACGGCCCACTCATAGTTTAGTTGGGTGTCATAAAACACATGCAAGCACTCATTCAATCAGCCTTCAGTATGCACATGGCAACTTCGGGCCAGGCTCTGGCTGCAGAGATGGAGATGGGTAACCACCACACTCCTCCCTCACAGACCTCACAGCCCAGGGACAGGCAGGTAGGTCAGCCACAATCCCAGAATCCAGAACACCGCATGCACATAGCAGGTACCCCCAAAAGGTACAAAGGAGGTTCAGAGGCAGGGAGGGCGGGCAGAGGCCTGCCCAGAGAGCTGCGGTGTGGTAGGGAGCCCTGACTTTGAATGCATGCCCCCCACCCCCTGCAGCTGTGTACCAGGCTGTGCGTTCAATGCTGCCCTGCCTCAGTATCCTCCTTCCAGGATGACGAGGTAACATACATGGATATGCCTGGAAAGGGCAAGACCAGGAAGGCCAGATCTGATCTAGGGCAAGGACCAGGAGGGACAGAACCACTACAGTAGGACAAGATCTTTTTTTCCTACTTCTCCTTCCTGTAGAAATCCCTTTCCCCAAGACTAACCCAGACTGAATGAACCACAAAGGATGGGGTGGGGGGGCAAGAGGAGGATGCAAAGTGAGTCCTCTGGCTACTAGCCTTTGGGATGAAAACCCTCAGTGGTTCTACAGTGGAAAGGGGGGAAAGGACTCCCAAGCCAAACACCTAAAGTGCTTCAACTTCTCTTCTGCTGCCTAGACTCCTCCAGACAATGACAATT
Source organism: Canis aureus (assembly GCF_053574225.1). Taxonomy (NCBI): domain Eukaryota; kingdom Metazoa; phylum Chordata; class Mammalia; order Carnivora; family Canidae; genus Canis; species Canis aureus. Next base: position 15,139,276 of record NC_135633.1, read on the forward strand.
AGCGAGAGTTTATTCTCCGCCTCCCATCTCCTCATTTGAAGGTCCTTTACTAATTAAAGTGCCTGCAGCACATTAACACTTGATCAACATAAAAGGCTAAGCCAAGCTTCAATATCTTAGATCTTTTCCTATTTTAAAATGATATACATGCGTGTTTGCACATTTCTGTATATCCAGTTGTGAGTGCAGGTCTGGCTATGTATATATGTACATCCACACACATGCATGTGTTATTTAAGTACATATCTATGTATAAATATAGACTAGGCTTCTCCCGGTCCAGTGAAGTGTGAGAAATACCGCTTGTATGTCGGGAGAGACAGGACAGGTAAATTGCGTGTCTACCGCAAACACCTGCAAGCTCACCCTGCATAAATAACTATGGTTTGACCAATGAAGAAGGCTTTCAGTTTCCAGGATAACCACAGGGGTAATGCTGGAGGGGCTCAAACTCTCTGTAACTGGACCCAGCCCCTAAAAGAACCTCTCTTTCTCTTCCTGGAAGAAAGCTTCCTTTTTTTAGTAAACAAGAGCCTTGGTTCTAACCAGGACAACCAAACCTCTTAAGGGGTGAAAAGCAGGGGCCTCAGAGCTGCCTTCATGCCTGGAAAAGACCACAGCCACACAGGGGACTTGGGGAGTTGGAACAGTCAGGCTCCTGCCCATTAACTCTCTCGAGGTTAAGTGATGCTGCAAAGTTCACGGTCATGCAATTCAACAGGCCCTGACCTAGAAGCAGCTGTGTCCCAAGCCCAGTGCTCAGAGATTACTTCTCATAGCACCATTTCGTGTGTGTTTTGCAACAACCAAAAAAGGCAAGTGGTGTGGTATTATTTCCCTCTTACAGGTGGGGGGGCCTGAGGCTCAGAAACACAGAGGGGCCCAAGTATGGCCCCAAAGTGGGTAAATGCAGGAAACTTCATGCTGCCTCACACGGCAGGTCTGCTTCAAGAGTACTGGTTGCAGGAAAAGAATCTGAGCTCCCAGGTTCTGGTTTCAGTTCAGCCTCTGACCTAAGGGTAATCAATCATGAGTAGGTCTTAACTTTCTGAGCCTTAAACTCTGACAGTATAAAAAGAAAAAGAGAGGACATCTTTTGTTCTAAAATTCACGGTATGGAGTCAGATAAGAACCCTCTATACAGTCACTATTCAACATAATTCTCAAAGGTAGGTGGTTTCTTGTCCTCCGCTCTCCCACCAAACACCATGTCCCCTGCCATCCCTTGGGTCCCAACTCAAGTTTTCACTGCCTCAGGCATTCACACTGATGGCGCCCTGAGGAATCCCTCCACTGTCTGTCTTTCTGGAAGACATCAAGATCCATCTCAACAGTTAGCTCAAGCCGAAACAGTCAACCCCGGAGCAAGCTCAACAGCGTCTGAACTTACCTTCATTGCATCTGCTTCTCAGTTTTTGTCTCTTCAACCTCATCCAGGGACCCAGCCTGGACTTCTCTATACTTATCACTGTGATATCACAACCATGCCCGCATCCCTCCCTGGAGTTAAATCAAAACAACTATTTACATGGCAACATTTTCTAGGTATCTGCTAGGACACGTATGAAAACATGGAAGTGGAAAGTGGGTTTTTTTTTTTTAATTTTTATTTATTTATGATAGTCACACAGAGAGAGAGAGAGAGAGAGAGGCAGAGACACAGGCAGAGGGAGAAGCAGGCTCCATGCACCGGGAGCCCGACGTGGGATTCGATCCCGTGGCTCCAGGATCATGCCCTGGGCCAAAGGCAGGCGCTAAACCACTGCGCCACCCAGGGATCCCCAGAAAGTGGGTTTTTTAAGATAAATAACAGGACATGGTTTCAGCCCCAAAGAAGTCACAATATAGTAAGGAAGATGGAGACGTAAAGGATTGCCGGGATTTGCTGAATCATTTGACAATGGAATTTGCCAGTGACTGGGAGTTGGAAGAGACAGTGACTATGAAGAATGATAGAGTCTGCTCCTGATACTATCTCAAAGGATATAATGACCGGCTGACTTTAACGAGGTGGAAATTTAATAAGGATAAATGTCAAGTCATGCACTTAGGTCCCATTAAAAAAAAAAAAAAAAAAAAAAAAAACCCAACTCACAAGTATAGGGTAGAGAAGATCACATGAGAAAGTCTTAAGGGATTGGGTTGCCCACAAGCTCAATGACTCAGTGTGACGAGGCTGCTATAAAAGCTAATGCAATAGCAGGCTGCCCTGATTAGAAATGCTGCATTCAGAGTAAGAAAAGTGAGATCTCAAATCTGGACCCCAGAGACTGTAGAGGGATGAATGGTCACAAGTGAGCACATTTCAGAGAGCAGTCAGGAGTGTGAAGCCACATCTCAAGTGGGATGAAGATGAGGAGGCCGGGGAATGAATAACTTAGGGAGGCCATGAGTGACACCTTCAACTAGTCTTGGGCTTGTCCATCCCACTTCCAGAGATGCAGTTTACCTAAACAAGAAAGCCACTAGAACAATCTTTATTATAGCATGGCTTATGACTGCCCCAAACTGAGAGGGTGCAGGCAAAACATCTGGCAAGAGCGAATAAATTACATTCTCGTTATGACATGTTACCAACTGCAATATCAAAAATTTCTTAGTAGGAAAGATAGTCATAAAATTCTATTTATAAGATAAAATTATAAAATATTATGCACAAATTATCCATTCTGTAGAAACAAAAGCATGAGTTATGCACCAAAAGCGGAGTTACCACCTGTCTGGAAGACTATGTCGTGTGGGGCTGACAACACTAAACGTGGTGAAATTATGGGCAGTCTTAAATTTTTCTTTTGCTTCTCCATAATTTTTCTGTTTCCTAACAAACATATCTTGAAAACTCTGAGATGAAAAAAGAAAATCTAAATGGGCTATCATATAAAAACAGCAATTAGGCTCATGCTGTCTGGCTCCAGCAAGAGAGGGGGGTTAAGATTAATGGGTGAGGATTGAGGAGACCCTGTCTGGCTCAGTGTAAGAGAGTGGAATAAATATGGTCCTTTGTCGTCGGGAGCTCCCCATCAAATACATGTGCCTCTACGAGGTATTAAGGCTCTTTGGGAATGCACTGTAGAAGCCTCCATGAGTATAGGGCTAGCGCCTCCTAAATGACCTCAAAGTTCCTTCTCATCTATATAACTCCAATTCCTTGGTGGATGCTGAGCCATCCATGTTCCAGAATGCACACAGCCTCTATTTCTCTCCTATAAATTCAAATCCTCAACCAAGCTTGTAGGATCTACCTCTCTGCTCTCTCACCAAATCAGGGCCAAGCGGAGTACAGTTAAAAGGACATTCAACAGGGAATCAAACTGTTCGGATCCCAGTGGTACCAATGGAAACAATACGGCCTTGAATGAGTCACTTAATCTCTAGAAGTCTGTTTCCGCATCTGCCAAATGACAGTAAAATGTATATGATCTCAAGAGGTTCTGCTGACATTTCAAGAAAAAGCCTGTGAGACTGCGTTGGAAACAATAAAGTGCTATACAAGCGAGAGGTGATACATTCCATCACGAGAGCATGTAAAGCCGAAGCTGATGGCCAGCTGATGGAGCAAGCTATAGGCATCCCACTCCGCTGGAAGCAGACACGACTCTAAGGCCAAGATCCTACGATCCTACTGCACTTGGCTCAAGCAGCATCTGCACAAAGCCCTCCAGTCTGCCGGCTTCCCCTGACCACTTCTCATCCCACAGAGTATAATGATGAATTGCTTTTTCTCCAGCTTCTGAGGATGAGTCTTGATCTTTCACTATGACTACAGGTTCTTTTCACTAGGACTACAGGCTTTCACTATGGCTATAGGCTCCCTCACTGTGGCTGCAGGATCCCTCACTGTGGGCTCCAGGTTCCCTCAATATGGGCTCCAGGATCCTTCACTGTGGGCTCCAGGTTCCCACACTGCGGGCTCCAGGTTCCCTCACTATGGCTCCAGGATCCCTCACTGTGGGCTCCAGGACCCTTCACTGTGGGCTCCAGGATCCTGCACTGTGGCTCCGGGTTCCCTCACTGTGGCTCCGGGTTCCCTCACTGTGGCCTCCAGGATCCTTCACTGTGGCTCCAGGTTCCCTCACTGTGGCTCCAGGTTCCTGCACTGTGGCTCCAGGTTCCCTCACTGTGGGCTCCAGGTTCCCTCACTGTGGCTCCAGGTTCCCTCACTGTGGCTCCAGGTTCCCTCACTGTGGCCTCCAGATTCTCTCATTGTGGGCTCCAGGATCCCTCACTGTGGCTCCAGGTTCCCTCACTGTGGCTCCAGGTTCCCTCACTGTGGCTCCAGGTTTTTTAAGACCAGGACCAAGGCCTCTGCCTTTACCCACGATCCCTAGTGCTGCTAGGAACTCATGAAAGACATACCGATGACCTGACTGACCCTGAGTCCTGCTACTTCTAGTGTAGCCTGTGAAGCACCACCACTGGCATCACCTCAGCACGTGTTAGATGTGCAGATTCCAGGGCCCTGTCCCAAATCCATGTAATCCAAATCTGCATCTTCAACAAGATCCCCAGGTGATTCACATGCTCACAATGTAATGCTACTGCTGGGCCACAGAGAGCCACCAAGAAGCAAGGGGAAGACTCGGGTAAGCTCATCCCACAAGAGCTTGAAAGCTCAGAAAAGGGCCTCATTCATTCATTCATTTACTCATTTATTCAGTCATTCACTTGTTCAACAACTAGATCTTAAATTCCTACATCATGCCAGTATGCGTCTAGGCGCCAAGTCCTGTTCTGACCAGATGTTACTGAATAGTAAAAGGCCCTCCGATTTCAGAGAGAATTTCCCATCACAGCCGCCTGCCCACAAACCTCCGCTAACAACTTCAGTCCCTCTGAATTCCGGCTCCTCCAACCCTGGCCCAGCTCCTCAAATGCTTTGCAGGTGTCAGGGCTGGTATCTCTTCATGAACCACTGAGAAGCCACCCACACAATAGCCACGGCCCAATGGTCTGCACCGAGCCCCTTTTTACTTCTGCAGGTGCTACATTCCAAAAATATTTCTTCTTACGAAGCATGGCAGGAATTCCACACTTAGGGCAGAAAAGAGAATAAAGGAGGGCCTCATTTCTCCCAGGGGAGAGAGGAGACTCACAGAGAGGTTTACATTTTTAAAATGTATTTATTTTATCAGCCACATGCTCGCAAGTCAAACATCCCCTCAAAGACATTTTGCAGACGGAGATATTCTGGGAACACACTGGAGGCAGCTTATTTATGTGCGGCTATTACAAGACTAGCCCAAAGGGATGAGTATCAGATGCTATCTCCTGCTGAAATGACCGTCTGCCCGCCTGCCACCTCTAATGCCAGGTCAGAGCTACTTCATGCCCCTCAAATACCCCCTGCTTGGCCCTGCCAAGCTGCCTCTGCCACTGGTCCTCGGAGAGCCTTCCAACTAGCCCGGTCACTCCTGATGGAGGACGGCCGTTGGCTGTCCATGTTCTGTACCATCTTTGGGGTTCTGTAAATGGACAATGAAAAGTGTCACTGATGTCTATAACGGGTGCAACGTTAATCTCGAACACTGTCACGGTGCTGGAACCTGCAGAGGCTGGTCCCAGGCCAACTCAGCTCCTTGATTTTCCACTGCTCCTTGATTTCACTGCCCAATAAGAAAGTGTGCTGTCTCTTACAGCTGCCTCTGAGCTCCCTCCTCTGCCATCTTCCATCAAGTCATCCTTTGAGTCACAAGACGTAGCAGTTGAGAAGGCTTACCATGTCTCTCCCACAGTCCTCTCCCTCGGCCAGGTAACTCCTTCCCAAGGGTGAGCATTTTGAGGGCAGGGGCTGTGCTGGGCTCAGCACAGCATCTCTGGAGCCCAGCACATAACTGGACACGTCCCGGTTCCCGTAAATAGTGACAGAATGTCAATACATTCAACAAGCATCTAATGAGGTGTGAGTTTTAAGATTACAATACAGGTAACCTGGAAGTTTAAGCTATGACACTTCGCTCTTATGAAAGACCTACGTGAGTATAGGAAAGACCTACAGGACTACACCAACAGTTTTTCTCATAAAAGTGAAAATCCTCTTCAGATTTCTTTTGGTTGGTTGGAGAAAAGTTACTGATGTAGGTCTTTCCTTTAAAAGCAAAGTAGCAAAACATGGAACTTTTGGAAAACATGGAATACTGTGCCTTACGCCATTTCTGCTTACAAAAAAAAAAAAATCATAGAAACAACACTACTTTTTGGGATCCCTGGGTGGCTCAGCGGTTGACAGTCTGCCTTTGGTGTGATCCCAGGCTCCCAGGATGGTGTCCCTCACCCGGCTCCCCACAGGGAGCCTGCTTCTCTGCCTATGTCTCACCTCTCTCTCTTTCATGAATAAATACATTCTTTTTTTAAAAAAGAAAAAAAAAAACTCTAATTTTGAATGAGGGCTGGGCAAGGGCAGGGGACGGGAGCAGAATCTGTACTAAATACCTGAAGATAAGAAAAAAGGAAATGGGATAGCCCTTAACGGCCCTCTGAGACGAAACAAGACAAGAAACAAGGACTGTGAAAGCCGGGATGGAAACTCCAGTGTGAGAAGTGAGGGAATTCCTGGGGCAGCGCAAGCCAAGGGCAACAAAAATGGAATTTTCTTATCGACGACATCTCACAAAGATCCACCCCCAGTCAATAATTCATTGTGTGCTGAATACATTTCCCACACGCCAGCCTCTTCTTAGTCTGCAATTGGCCAAATTTCTCATCTTTTAAACCATCAGTACACTGTATGGTATACATCATCTTCATCCTAAATGGTTTCTTTACAAGGAGAACCACAGCTCATCACAAAATGTGCTTTGCATGGGGGCATTCTGACTTCATTCTCTCCCCAGCTGTCAGGACCATGCGAGAACGAAGGGCAGGGAGGTACTGAGGGGGTAAGAAATGCCCCAGACTATGCTTTGGGACCTGAGTCTCACCTCTTCCCCCAAAATCCTGTGCTCTCATCAACAACCCACTTCCCCTCTCAGGCCTCTCTTTGCGCAGCTAGCATCGCTGCCCAACAAAAGTGCAACGTGAGCCATGCATGTCATGGTACGTCTTCTAGTCGCCTCATTAAATAGGGCAAAAAGAAACAGGTGAAATTAGTTTCAGTAACTTTTTATTAACCCAACCCCAATTTCAACCCATAATTGATACTTAAAAACCATTAATGAGATTTTTACACACTCTTTCCTACTACCTAAGTAGTCGAAGGCAATGGTCACTGCATGCTTCTGGGCCATCTTAATCCAGATGCCACCACGGTGCCACTGGCTACCATGCTGCCCAGTGAGGGCCTCGAGTGAGCATTTCCTACTACCCGAGGCTCACGGAGCCTACTGCCTGCCACCTCCAAGCACACAGGGCCTTGTTCCTGGCACGAGCTGCTGCTGGATCGGATCAGAGAACGGGGAGGCCCAGTGTTCGGTGCTCAAGGACTGTCCGTTCTACCCTCAGGTCTCACCGCAAGTACCGCTCTGTTAAGGAAGCCCTTCCTGGGGCACCTGGGTGGGTCAGTGGTTGAGCGACTGCCTTTGGCTCAGGTCATAATCCGGGGCCCTGGCACCGAGTCCCACATCAGGCTCCCCACAGGGAGCCTACTTCTCCCTCTGCCTAGGTCTCTGCCTCTGTGTCTTTCACGAATAAATTTTTAAAATCATAAAAAAAAAAAAAAGCAGCCTTTCCCAACTACGCCCTCACGCCCCCTACCCCCCCCACACACACACACAGTTCTGTGAGCCTCCTCTGTGCCCAGGGCACCCTTGGCTTCACACACTGTAGCCCAAGTGGCCATCCTGGAGGGGCTCCTCGGCCGTGTTCTCTGCACGTTGTCTGTTCCTTGAAGTCAGGACCGTGTCTGCCTCATTCACAGCCCACGCCTCATCTCCCAGCCCAGCACGGGCTCAATAAACGTCTGCCAGATGCATGGATGCATGGTTGGATACATGAATGGAATTCCTCCTAATGGAACCTCTCTCTGTGTCTGTCCAGGCCAAAGTGTCCTCGTCTGTAGGAGCCACATGTTTCTTTCCAGCTCTGCAGGTTAACAGTGGTCCGTGCGGCCCTCACCATTCTGTTTAGCCCTCCACTGCACAGCCAGCTGGGCCAGCCACCTGACACGGGACGCAACACTTCTTACGTAGCTTTAGAGTCTCTTGCTCTGCAAAAGGGGGCAATGGAAATTGCTTTCAGGTCTTCTGAAGGTATCCTGTGAGCTTCCTGCTGTTCCACAAACTAGAGACATAGATGTAGTAGTCTCTCTTAAATACCTCTTCTGGCCGATTGGTTATAGCCTTCTTACAGAGAATTTTTTCCAATTCTGTCCTTAATGAATCAATGTGGTAAAAAGATCACAAGGTCAGGTTTTAGAGTCTAAAGTCTTGGTTTTCATCACCACTACCTTTCTACCAGCTAGCTGCTTGATCATCGGGTTATTTAACCTCCGTGCACCTGAATCTCCACATCCATAAAATGGGGATAACAATATAAACAACTCAGAGTTGATGTAACACCAGAACGCCTTATATACTGTCTAGGGCCATGCAGATGCTGTTAGCTACTACATAAACTATTTCTTCGGAAGAGTGTCAAAATCAGGGACGGGCTAACCCACAACTATCAGAGCCTCAGCCAGGCCTGGGGACTCAGGCAAAGACCAGACAGAGAGAACTTGCAGGCTCACATCAAACAGGCCCAGAACCCACGGCCTCACAAAGCCAAGCCCACGAGGTGCTACTCGGGGGTGTCGAGCGGCTTCCCCCAGGGAAATCTGCTGCCAGGCCCCACCAGGACATGGCCAAGGGACAAGACTGCATACTGGAGCATAAAGCAGGAACTTTCTGTCTCAAAAGGCAGGGTCCCTGCTGGGCCAGGGGTCCTGCCCTCCGTCAGGCCCAGCCAGGGGCTGGGGGAATGGCTTCGTCCACCCTTCTCATTCTCCGGCAGTGCTTCCGAGGCACCTGAACTTTCCCGAACCGGTTATGCCTATTTCAGGCAGGAACTAGGCCTGCATGTACGTGCGTGCACACGTGTGTGTGTGTGTGTGTGTGTGTGTGTGTACATGCATTTTATGATTTCAGAAGAAAGCACTCTGCAGTCCGAGAATGAGTCATCAGTAATCCTTGTCAATGTGCCAGCAGCCTGCCCCTCTTCATTACAAACAGAAAGATAAAAGCTCTTGCACTACATTAGCTGGCATACGCCTCCACAGACAGTACAAATAAATTAATTGTGCCTCATCTCAAACAGCCCAAGAGGTGTGCGGGAGGGGAAAATGCGCTCCGTCTTGTTTCATTAACAAATTAAACTGAAATAGAGCCACGACCATTCTCTTCTTTCTGCACAGACGCCCGGCCTCTGCACGGCCGTCAGACCGCCATCCGTTTGGGGCAGCATCACCCCCAGGAGAGGGGCCAACTGTGACAAGCTGTGTCTCCAGCCCAGGAGGGCAAGAGTCTGGCCCTGGTGGGTGGGGGTGGGGTGACCTCAGGGGCCACTGTAAGGGGGGGGGGGGTGCCTGGGGGACCAGACTCCTGCAGGTCAGGTGGCCCAGGGGCCGTGGCAAGGCGAGGCCGGTGCAGTCGTTCACCCCAGGCAAGCAAACCAACCAACCAGTCCGGTGGCCGCGGTGTGGTGTGTTCCCAGAGTGAAGGAGTTTGTCATCAAGCAAACTCTTGTCACGCTGAGGATGGTGAGCATTCCAGAGAGAACAAAGTGATTCAAGACCAACTTGAAAAACAAGTTGGACTCCCCTTCACCGCAAGCTAAGATTACACCCTCGAACACACCTTTCTTCCATCCTGAGACATTTGCTTTTGCAGAGCAGTTAAAGGCAATTTGTTACAACGCTGTGATTTGCTTTATGCTGGCTCGGGTACTACATAATTTAGGCAAACCTACGTTTTATATGCTGAAAGGGGGCACGGCTGAAAAGCTGATCCTTTCAGGGTTTCTCTCCAAAGAGACAAAAACAGTGCTTCCAGGGGAGGAGGGGGGACAGGAAATGGGGGTCTGGGGTGCTGGAAGGAAAGAAGAAAGGGCACTCTTGAGAGGAAAAGCCCCTCTACTCTCCAAATATCACCCCATTAACTGGTGACCTGCAAGGAAGTTAGATCATGAATGGCTAATCCAACCATAAAAATATGTCCTAACTATGTATTATACAGATAGGCTCTGGGGTTTGGTTTGTGTTCATTTGGTTCGGGTTTTTTTTTTAGCTGTAAAATGCAAGAATCTGAAAAATTCTAAGCAGAAAAATCTAACCTTAAACAGCTAGGCCTCACCTACAACAAAACAAATTAAATCTTAAAAAATAGTAATAAGGCCATACTCCACTTTATGAGTTGAAGAAATTTCAATCAAACAAGGAAGCACCACTGAGCCAAACCTTTGTGAAAATGACAGTATCTAAGGCGGGCCAAGTTGCTGAAAAACTGGTACCTTCTTGCTCCGCTGGTAGCATGGTGAATACAACCCTCCTGGAAAGCAGTTTAAGCAATAGCCATTGAGAGCCCAAAAAATGTTTGTGCCCTTTAACCCAGAAATCCTGCTCTTGGGAATTCACCCTAAGGAAATAATGTACAGTAAGGATGAAGCCATATCTCCAAGTATTATTTAGAACAGCACAAAACCATAGGGGGGAAAAAAACCCTAAATGTCCAGTAATAGATGAATGGTTAAATAAATTCAGTCTGTGAGATGATAGATGGTAAGACCATTAAAAATCATCTTGAAGACTCTGTAACCATTTGGAAAACATTTGCTTAAGGTTTACTGAAAAGAGAATACAAAATTGGGTCTACATATGATTACAGCTATAGAGAAATATGCCTGCATTCAGACAAGGGCTAAAAGAAAAATGAAAACAGTTGTGCTCAGATGGTAAGCTGGGTGAACTTTTTTTTTTTTGTTTCATTTCCTTTATTGTGGTTGCAGCATTTTCTTTTGTGAAATAAAGAGAAATCACGGGGTGTTATATGCAGCTCAACTCAAAGGATGAATCAGGAATCTGGGAAACCAATATGCTAGTTTGGGGCAACAACACAGAGTCTCTATCTACTGTGTTGTGCCTAGGGCCCTCCCATCACATCATCACTCAGCCAGCAAGGCAGGTTCACCAGGAAAGGGATGCTCAGAGCAGTCACACGACCTATGCAAGGGCGTATGAGGCTACCAGATACCAGACAGAGGATGAGACTCCAGACTACTTTGCTCAAAAGTCTTATCTACTGTGGCCTCAAATTCCAAGATCCCTCCCTTCTCTGGGAAATAGTCTCCTCAGTAAAAACAAAGAGACACACACTTACTTCCAGTACTAGCTGATTCTGACCACCTGCAGCTGTTCATAGACCATCTGCACTCAACTCACCTGCATTGCAGGTTAAAACCCAAACCCAAACCTAGGGAACCGTGCCTCTGGGACTAAAGTACCTGAACGTGAGCTTCACCAGCTGCCCAGGCAATTCTTTAGGCATGGGGATAATTGAGAACCACTAGTCTAAGAATCATGCAAACACCTGCCAAGTCCAAACACCCAAACTCCAATGTCCATCTCCCCACAACATGGAAAAAAATATTAATCTGCCGGATGTGGGGAAAACAACATTTAGAAGCCTATCCTTGCTCAGAGGAGCATTTAACCTCAGAGATAAAATGTCAGAACACAAGAGAGTGACCCGTGTTTCTCACATTTTTTTCTGGCAAAGTAACCCCTGAGCAACCAGATATTATCGGATTTTCACGTGGCCTGTGTTTAGCAGAGTGTGAGAAACATAGTAAGTGTTCAAAATGCCTGTTGAAAAAATAAATGAATGAATAAATAAGCAGGTAGTATGTAGCATCTGGATCCCACTGTATTTAGTATTTGCCCACACTGTGTAAGCTCAGTGACACGGGGGTAGGGGCACATCATCCTTCTTGGTCTGCGCAGTGCCACTGTGGCTGCAGCCACTCAAATCGGCCATGGGGAGCCGTGCACTTGTAGACAGTAGCTGAGTAAATGAACAGTAGGCACCAGCAAGAGCAGACCAAAAAAATGTGAATGCTCCTGGATCTGATCGTCTCGATCATAAATGGATGATGCTGTTCAAGGGGAAAAATTAGAGAGGAAGACAAACCACAAGAGACTCCTAACTCTGGGAAACAAAGGGTTGCAGAAGGGGGGAGGGATGGGGTAACTGGGTGATGCACACTAAGGAGGGCACAAATGGGATGTGCACTGGGTGTTATACTATATGTTGGCAAATTGAATTTAAATAAAATATAAAAAATAAAAATAAAAGGATACTGTTCCTACTGGAGAAGGAAATGAGAAGCAAGAAACAAGCAGCTTCTTAACCAAGAGTGCATACCAAGCCCTGGGCCCGGAGCTTCCACCTTCACATGTCCTGGAGGAAACTGCACAACTACCTCAAGGAGATGAGCAACAAGTTAGGACCAAATGGTTTGTGCCCTGCGACACAACCAGGCGGTACAGAAGAGACATGGAATTCAAAACCACATTCTTTACAGTCTAAGTAGAGGACAATCCAACCCAGAAGACAAGAGAATGAAAGAAATAGAAGTCTAAAATCACGCCCCATAAAGAAGTCACGGTCCAAAAAGCCACTCAAAGATGGAAGGTGCAACAACAACAAAAAAAAACAAAAACAAAACAAAAAAAGATGGAAGGTGCTTCAGAGGAGGCATGCACAGGGGATGGCATTTGCTAGCAACTGCCTCTTCAAGCCTGCAGACGCTGAGAGGGAGTCTCAGCTGGCCCTAGTTGGCCCCAGCTCCCTTCCATAAGAAGCAGTCCCCTACTGCTCCGAACTGCCAGCAGCTGCGGACACTTCAGCATCCAAGGGACGGACGTTACCCTCAGAGCACAGCAGCGCTGTGCCCGATACAATCACCGAGCACTCACGGGAGCACCTCGCAGGCTACTCCAAGGCCAACTCTGATATCAAGCTGGCCTGGATTCCAATCCTGCCCTTACCGGTTGCTGGCCTCAAGACCTTCATCCCTCGAGCCTCAGTATCCTCGACTGTAAAGGGGATTGATAAGAAGCTGCCTTCGGTGAGTTGTTCTGAGGATTAAATAAAACCACCCCCTTAATGGACCTATGACAGGGCGGGCATGGTAACGTCGCAGAGGAGGATTCCTGCTGAACAGCTACGACAAGCCTTGTAAAAATCTGATCAGGACACGGCTCGTTCCCCCCCTATTTTCACCAGCACACAGGCCACCTAGAGGTTCTGCATTCTCTACCAACGTTTTTCCCATTCCACATAAAAAGCTTCACGTATTAACACAGAGCATATACTTGTCATTTTTAATAGGCATGGAGTTAGTACCTATTCCTCTCCCTAGGGATCTAACTTTTTAATGATTTCCACATTAGATTTAACATTAAATGCAAATTGATCCATAAAGTCATCTAATTAGAAATTAAGCAGGCCATAGACATTGCCTAGGATTTAATTAGAAGAGCAACATGATATGATGAGAAATGCCCCTCACTAGGAGGAAAAGCTGGGGTTGGAGCTCCATCTCAGCCAATTACTGCCTGAGATCTGCAAGCTGCTTAGCCTGTCTGGGCCCCTGCAAAATGAGGAAGTTAGATTTCAAAGATCCTTTCCAGTCAAAGAAAAGAAATCTATAATTCAAATTGCTCCAGTAACCATTTTATGGAGCAACAGGCTCTGGAAATGCAAAAGGACTCAGTCATGCCTCGAGGAGTTTACAGATTCTGGAAACCACAGCCTGTTCCATCCAACACACCCAGGCTTGCGAAGCGGAAGGGTTCGAATTTCCATTGTAGGCAATGCTACCTGGCACATGCTCCTCCCCGCGGCGTGCCCTCCCCTCTTCTGGGAGCCTATATCCTCCGTTTATTTCCCAAAGCAGAATTTTCAAGTCACAAAGTCTCAGGGCTCTTAGCCCAAGACTGGAAGAGCTGGTCAAGCTCTTCGCAATTTAAACCAATACCCCCACCCCACCTCCAACCCAGAGCTTCTCCTAGATCAAATTCTGCAAAGGCTGCTAAGATTTATTTCGGCACTGCTTGTCCTTTTCAGTGCAAAAGAATCCTTGTGCCTAGCCTGGCCTTTTAGTCAAAAAAAAAGTGGAAGTGGGAGAGGAGAGGACATGTGTTGAGAAGCCATCTGGAGTGAGCAAGGAGCACAGTGTCTAAGAGCTTGAGGGGTACGCAGCGTGGCTGGAGGTTACCATGGCCTGCACCCAGCCAGGCCTGAGGCCGCCTCATCGGTGGCATCTCCCTCTTGGGGAGTTTGTGGGATGGCATCTTACCCTTGTTAATGTGAGTGGTATCTGCGGACACTCTCCTCACATCCCACTGGAGTACAAGGACATCCTCCAGAGCACGCTATGCAGTCCCACCTCCCTCTCCTCTTCCTCCTCTTCCAGGCAGACTCCAAAACCCCGGGCACCTTCATCACTGCTCAGACTGCTCTCATTTTACTCTGTCAGCAAATGTGGGTTGCTGCTTTTGGAAGAGACCCAGAGGAGGGAGCTCGGGATGACCCAGGCCAGGACAGTAGAGTCCCCGGCCCTGAAAAATCTCAGAAAGCAACCACACAACTCAGAAGTGGCTGTTTGGAAGGCCCTCGAGCCCCCCAAGAACATCCTCAGACTCCCAAGAACACCCCAGAGCAAAGCTTTCAAACTCTTAAAGAGCTGCCCTTAATTGAACATAATGATACGTGTAAAGCATATGAAAGTAAAAATTCATACTACTCGACCCAAACTCAGGTAGAGGAAGACACATAAGGTAACATTAGTGCAGAGGATAATGGGATTTGATGAAATGTCTCCTTTTTTAAAAAAGCTTGGATCGCAATAAAACAAATGTAAAAAAGCATCTGACTATAGACTGGCCTTGGACTGTACTTGAGAACCCTACGGGGATAAGATAAGAGTGTAATTTAGAGAAGAAAAGAGAAACTGGATTCAAAAATACCCCTACACAAAATCAAAATGTTATTCTTACACAACTCCACATGTGAATTATGTTGATAATTCTACCTGAAAAGGAAGAGGGAGACCATCAAAATTACAGAAGAGCCACATGACTCTGTAAACCTGACCCACAAGAGCGGGGGGGGGGGGGGTAGCTGCACAAGGAACAGCTAGGAAGAGCATGGTGCCTTCCCTCTGAAGAGGAGCTGCATGCTTCCATCACTCCCACTTTCCTCTTCTTTGATGCCCCAAGATAGTCCTGGGGCAGGGAGGATGCCCACTTATCTCTGTTTCATACTCTGAGAGCTGAGGAATCCACTGAAATGTTCCCACCACCATCAAGTGACAGGTGTAGCATCTCAGCCTTCAGTCATACCGGAGCCAAGTACCATCCGTGAGGGACAACCCACGAAGAACCCATAGGATAGTCTTTCCCAGGTGTGTTGAGGCAGCTCTATAGGAGAGATGGTGGGAGGAGACTATTCTGAGCCATTACTACCAGAGCCAGTACTTTCCCTACCCCACAGGAGGAGGTTAGGGGAAAGAAAGCCAGATTGCCTATGAGCGAGGCATCATGCTTCTAAACACTTTATATGCACGAACTCATTTTACTCTTACAACAGCCCTATGAGAAGGCAGAGACTCGTAGTAATACCCCACTGCACAGTTCCATAAAGAGTGAGATTAAGTAATTTGCCCAAAGAGCAAAGAGGTGGAGAGCGGTAGGCCGGGAAGCAGGTGATGTGAGCCCAGATGCTGCTCAATGCCTCAAAAGCCATCCCCACGTTAGTGGATTCAAGCCTGCCGTGGACTGGGGTGAGGGGTGGGGTACAGAACCCTCCCAGCTCACTGATAACACCACACACAGCCTCCTGGACTTCCAGATGCTTCCAACTTTCAGAAACATGCAGGTCACCTCCCCCATCCACCTCCTGTTATTGGGTTACTGCTGGAGGATCGTGTATTAAGGCAAACACCACTTTGACATAACCTAATAACCACCCCATCTCCTAGCATTCGGCAAGAACGAGTGCTACAGGGCACACGTGCAAACTTGATTCTCAGGCCAGGAGTGATTTCTGTGGGAAGTGTAATTCCATTGTCCACCTCACCCAGCACATCTTACATCCATAAAACACGAGACCTCCATCCGTCAGGACACCCCGGGATGAAAGGCCCTGCCTCCTGACCCGGGTCTCAGGTACAGCTAGATCCCAGCTGGTGACAGAAAGCCAAACCTAATCTGATCTTTCCATCTGGAAACATAATACCAAAGGCACACACATAGCTGTGTACGGAAGGCAGCGTCATCACAGAGACCTGGCACTGTCCCCCATTCAGTTCTGCTTATTAGCTCAAAATTACCCCCGATATTGTAGCCTATGATCGCTATACACTGCATTCATCATCATTCTGACCATAGGGCAGACCTGACTGGCAATGGCTCATTCTCTAAATAAGATTGATTTACAAAGTCACTCAGAAACCGTTCTGTATAGCAAACTATGGGATGTGGGTTCATATCTCCATTGGAGAAAGCTGAAAGACAAACAAGTGGGGGGGAAGGCGGTGTTTGTCCCCCACCCCCACTTAAGATCCCAACCCAGTTGGTCACCTGGGAGCAACAGAAGCTGTGACCTCAGGGCAAGAAGCCATTCGGCTCCCAAGTGGGGCGCAGCCAGCTCTGCTGCTGACTCAGAAGAACACAGTTGGCCAATGACAGCGGATGGGCCCATTTGGACCTACCATCTCTTTTTGTATGGCCCATGAGTTAAGAACGGTCTTTATATTTTGAAACAGTTAAAAAAAAAAATCAAAAGAATAATAAATTACAGGGCTCCTGGGTGGCTCAGTCGGCAAAGCATCCAACTACGGATCTCAGCTCAGGTCTTGATCTCACAGTGGTGAACTGGGGCCCCACGATGAGCTCTACACCCTGTGTGGAGCCTACTTAAAAACAACTAATTACATAGCACTTACATTTCAGTGTCCATAAAAAAAGTGTTATTGGAACACGTCTATTGGTTTGCAACGTCTGCTGTCTATGGCTGCCACGCTCCAACTGCAGAGCTGAGGAGCAGTGACAGCGACCATGTGGCCCGTGAAGTCAGAAATATTCACTGGGGGGAGGGGGAGGGGTGAAAAAAATTCACTATCTGGCCTTCTTACAGAAAGAGTCTGCTGACCTTTGACTTGAAAGCACTGCTAGAAACAAGGCCTTGGAAAAAACCTACCAGGAGTCTGGGAAGAACACACGAGTGGTTACTTCTTGACCACTGTCTGCCATCCAGGGATTCAGCCACAGGAAGGACGGATAGTCCACAAGGGAGGTGAAGAGACATCGGGAGGAGATGGGTACTCCCAGGGCTGAAAAAACCCTGTGCATTTCTAGCCACCCTCTCCACTGCAGAGACACCCCCTTTTGTCTAAGAGAGATAATGAGGCAAGACGGGGGTCCAGGGACCCGGCTTGGCCTGCTGCTCCAATGCGACAAGAGAACTGGAGGCAGGAGGAAAGCATTAGCTGAAGTTCTCACCAGGGCTGAGCCCACCCCCCTCCTTCCAGCCCTCAGACATGGAGCCTGTCCTCAGTCCTCAGTCCTCAGTCACCAGGCCAGGACCTCTTTGCGATATTTCTTAGTGCAAAAGAGGCTGCTAATGACAGTCTCGGTTTTGAAGGGAGGGTCCGCGGGGTGCACTTGGATGTGAGCACAATATTCCTTTATGAAGTGTTTAGGACAACAAATGATCTAGGACTGTCCTTGTCCTCCTGTGTCCATACACCTCACGACACCTCGGTTAATTGGGGAACCCCTAGAGCTGGGGTTGCCAGATTTAGCAAACAAAACATTCAGGATGCCCAGCTAAAGTTGAATTTCAGGTAAATGACAATTTTTTTTTTTAATCGTAACTGTCACAAACATTGCTTCTTGGAAAATGAAATGATGAGAGTGACTTATGCTTAAAAAAAAGTACTGACTGCTCTTCTGATATTCAGATTTAACAGGGCATCCTGTATTTTAGCTGGCAACAAAAATCCAAATCATGCACAGGAGGGGACTCCTTGCCCTCAGCCTCTTCTGGTGAAGTTCCTGCAGGGCAGGTCCTGTCTCCGGGAGCCCTGCTTACACTCACAGGGTGACAGCTCCCCCAGGGCAGGGGTGGCCTGATTCCAGAAAGGAACATCCCCAAGAGTAGAGCACCTGTGCCCTGAGCCCTTTTCCCAGCCACCAGCTGAATCCAAGCTGGGCTGGATTTGGTTCTCTGGCTCCTCAAAAATCCTTCCCAACTGGAAAGGATGTCTTCTCTCCCTCATGCCCATTCTGCTGGTTACACTAGACTACCCAACCCTGGGCTTTGTATCAACGAAGGAATGACTCCAGGACATGAATTTAAAGGAGTCTGGGAGAGAAAGGTATTGAAATCATACTATTAGATGGTCCTGAACAGGAGCCAGAATGGGTAACTGAGGGACAGCTACACCCCTGACCCAGAGTCAGCTTGATACCGGCAAGGATTTTTGTCTGTTTTACTCACATCCTACTACTCAGGACGGTACCTGACACATTTGGGACATTCAATAGATGATAGGTGTCCCCCACCGCCCACAAAAAAAAAATAAATAAAAAAAAAAAAAACACATACTGAAGCCCTAACCCCAAGCACTTCAGAATGTGATGGTATTTACAGACAGGGTCTTTAAAGAGATAATTAAGGTAAAATGACCTAATAAGGTGGACCTTAATCCAGCATGACTAGAGGCCTTATAAGAGGAGGAGATGTGGGCACACAGAGAAGGCAGCCATCTGGAAGCCAGGGAGAGAAGCCTGAGGAGAAACCAAACCTGCCAACAGTGTGATCTTGGACCCCCAGCCTCCAGAACTAGGAGAAAGTAAGTTTCTCTTTAAACCACTCAGCCTGTGATATTTTGTTATAGCTGCCCTGGGAAAGTACTATTGGGATGAATGAAGAAATGAATGAATGAAAGTAGGGAGGCCATGGTTCTCCATTTTACCTTGGGTACTAAGGCCAGCACAAGGTGTGCTCTCGTTGAAAAATGCCACCAATGGAAAAAAATGAATTAAAAAAAATAAAAAATAAAAAAATGAAAATGCCAGCAATGCAGCCGGTCTCCCCAGACCACCACTGGAGGCTGACCAGGCCGAAGCTGCTGGGGACAACGATATATGGCACAATCTCTATCCCTCTACTCTCCAGACCTTCCCACTTCTGGGACCAGCTGTTCAGGAGGCTTCTGTTTTCTTGAACAGAGTGACTGGTGAACGGGCCTCAGAGGCAATTAGCCTACTGGCTACCGCACCGTAGGTTCCATATGTACGGAGAGAAGAAGAGTCTGGGAACAAAGACTTCTGGGCATTAGTGTAATGATGTGATGCCTGGAGCTGCTGCAGCCATTTGCTCACCGTCATACCAAAGGATGATATGGTGAAAAATGGAAAGAACCAGGTCCTTGACTAGGTCACCGAGCTGCTGAGCTAACCAACCTCTGGACTTCTAATCTTGGAAGACAGATGCTCTCCTTATTGTAAAGCCATATGAGTTTGTCTGTCACTTGAAGTTAAAAGCCTCCAGCTGTAGTACATGAGCTGGAATGCTGCCAGTATCAACTTTCTGGCTTTACCAGGCAAAATCCACAGATCCTGACTCTTTTCAAGTTTGGGAATCCTTTTTAGCATCACAACATTTTACAGATGACCCATCTAGTAGCAGTAGTAATTTTAGTATCCAATACCTAAAAGCCAACAGACGACCACAACTTCCAGGAACGTTGCTTAAGTGAATCTGCATTTTAGACAGCTAACTGGAACACGTCGAAAAACACTCAGGCATCATGTTAAGACAATTTTCATTGCATGAAATGAGTCTGCAGACAATCCCTGCTATGCACATGAGTCTGAGGACCCTCACCATTAACCACACCCTGACCCCAAACCTGAAAATCCTCTGCCAAGACAGAGGCCAAAGACCTCTCCCACTTCACTCTGCGTCAAAGCTGATGCTTCTCATCAATTCAAGTCCAAGTTCTGTGAAGACTCGCCCCCTCCCATGGAGGCTTCCCAGCTGGCACCCCTCAATCGCTGTCAGTTCAGAATCGCCCTCTGATGCTTTGCATCATCAGCCTCAAGCACGCTGGATTTGATGGATTCTCACCCAGAGAAAATCTTGGGTCTCTCACTCTACTTTCCCTACTATTCCCAAAGGAAGGACACAGTTCTCAAGAGCAGAAAAAGACAGTAGTGGTGGCAATACTTTAGCACATAATCAATACCAGCCAAAGTGCCAAGGACTTGACGTGCATTACTTCAGTTCATCTTTCAAAGCAACCTCTGAGTAAGTATGTTATTATTCCCATTTCACCAAATGAGGATGGGGAGATGGGGTTCAGGTAAACTGCCCGAGGCCACATGGGCAGAGCTCGGGCGTCGACCACATGCAAGCATTCACCGAAGCTGTGTGGGAGCAGGAAAACCGGACAAGCCTCAGAGGAGGTGGTAGTGCCAGAAGTTTCCAGAGGCAAAATGGTCAGACTGGTAGGAGGGACCTGAGAGCCCCCTGACTTTCTTTTTTTACCGCTAAGAATAGGGGTTTGCTCCAACAAGGAGCTCAAATTATTAAGATGTATGGAAGGAGGGAGGAATGGTGAATGGATAGATGGAAGGATGAGTGGGTGGGTGGACAGATGGATGATGGGTAGGTGGGGTGGGTGAGAGATTTTTAAGGAGTATCAGGGTGATTCCATGAAGAAGCAAGAAGATTGTCCCTCAAAAGATGCAAACTGCCTAAGTGGATCTGGAGAGGGACACTCCACCTTTGACCCAAAGTACCTTAATTATGCCTTTGGACCTGGCACTGCGGGGGTCGGGGGTGGTGGGGAGAGGCCATGGTGGGGAAAGAGGTAGGGAGGACTGCAGGAGAGAGGAAGGTTTGGCAACTTCAGCCCTGGGGACAGGAGACTAGCAAGCCTGGCGCAGCCTAACCAGGAGTCAGGGACCAAGGCTCAGAACAGTGACTTCGTAGCAGGAGTAGAACCTTGGAAGGACCCCACACTTCTTTCATGGTTTCTGTGGTTAATTGGTTACCTTGCTGTCTTGGTTACTTCACCTCTGCTCCTTTGTTTTACCTTTGCTTCTGTATCAGTTTCCTCGTAGTGATTCTCAGGAAATCCTGAGAGGGTAAAGGGCCTGTGTGCAGTCTTCCAAGGGACAAGGAGGAGGGGACAGAGGGAGCTGCATCCCAAGCCCTCCCCGAGACAGCAGGGAGCAGCCCCTAAAGGACTACAGTGTGCACAGTGCAGAGGGCTGCTCTAGCCACCAGGCCTCAGCCTGGCCAGCCAGGACCTCTGCACAAAAGGTCTAACTGGTTCCTGCAGGGAGGGGTTCACAGTATGCAATATCCCAGAGGAGGCGGAGAAGCTGAGCTGGCCAAAACCCTGGCTACGCTCCTAGGGGGTCCTTGATGACTTGTTATTTATTCATGAGAGGCACTGAGAAAGAGGCAGAGACACTGGCAGAGGGAGAAGCAGGCTCCTGTAGGGAGGCCGATGCAGGACTCAATCCCAGGACCCCGGGATCATGACCTGAGCCAAAGGTAGACGCTCAACCGCTGAGCCACCAAGGCGCCCCCCCTTGGTGATTTGCTGGGTGGCATCAGACAAACATGGGCTCCCAGGAACAATCTGATTTCACAACTACATCAGTGTCTCCCAGCTCCTGTTCTACACAGGATCTCCGTTGCTTGCAATCCTTAGTCCTACACATTGTACTACTTCTTTCTTCCTCCCATCCTCTGACACGGCCTGACCACCTCCTTCCAGAGCCATTGTGGTGGCCTCCCCATGATCGCACCCTGGAATCCCTGTCTCTTTCCCTTTCAATCCAGCCTCAGAGGCAGAGGAAACTTTCTGAACCACTAACCGTCTCACATCTCTTCCCAGGTGAAGTCCTGCAGGCCGGCCAGTCACCAACAGATACCATCGACACTCCTCAACACGTCATTCCAGCAAAGCCCTGGAAACACCGCTGCAGACTCACAGCCCAAGCAGGGCCAGCTGGGGCCTCTGCCTGCAACCCCGCCGCTCCCCACCCTCCCCTGCTGCTCACACCCGCGTCTCCCCTGCACATCGTCACTGCACCCCCTACCCTTAATGCACGCAGAACAAACGCCTGCAAGCATGGTCACTCCTCTTCATCACTGCCTGATCGTGATCATCAAGACATGTCTGCTGCTCTCTCGTTCTCTCTTTCGTCTGCCTCATTCACTGCTCCATCCCCAGGCCTAGAACAGTGCTTGGCCAGACGGGGCACCTGCCCCTTGCGGAAGGACTGTGTGACCAGAACCACTGCGCTCTCGCTGTGGCTGCAGGGCTGCCCTCCACCAGTCAGCAGCTGTCATCCGGTTTATAATCACGTCCACTGTCATCACCGCACTCCTCACTTCGTGGAGAGGACGAAGAACAAGGAGCCGTGTCCCATTCACCCCTGTAACCCACACACCCAGCACGTAGTGGATACCCGGTGATGGCTGCCGTATTATAAACATGAAGCACACGTACAGACTTCCATCCCTTTTATTAACAAATTATTTATACTTTATTTCTTTGCTCATTACTTGTTGCACAAGTTTAAGGGGCAAAGGAGGAGAGACATGTTACAGTGATAAAGTTTTAAAAGGTATAAAAACTCCCTTCTATTTTTTTAATATATTTTATTTATTTATTTGACAGAGCGAGTGAAAGTGAATGAGCAAGGGGAGAGGTAGAGGGAGAAGCAGACAGCAGACTTCCTGCTGAGTCAGGAGCCTAATGTAGGGCTCGATCCTGGGAACTCCGGGATCATGACCTGAGCCAAAGGCAGACGCCTAACCCACTGAGCCACCCAGGTGCCCAAGGAAATGAGAAAGGGTCCAGTAAGTCAAAGAACTGGAAAACTGCAATAAGGGCCCAAACTGGCTGCCTTTCTGAAGTTTATCTCATTTTTCTGGTCTTCCATTTCTGAACAGTTCAAACAATTCAGAAATGTAGGAGGTAGAAAATGAGAGGCCTCACATGATCCTAAATCCTAAATAAATGATCACCATTAGCATCTGATTAAGATTCTTCCTCCCAATCAATACATATAAAAGCATGATAGAAGATGTACCCCATTGTACACACACACACACACAGAAAAATGGATCACACTGACCTGGAACACTCAGGTAACCCCTCAGCCATCTCTCCACCCTAATACAGAAGTCAACCCCACCACTTTCAACAGCTTCATAATATTCACTACGCAATTCTACTGAAGTTTACTTGGCTAATCCTTTATCAATGATTTTTTTTTAAAGTCCCAGTTTGTCACCACACGGTACAGTGAGGGCCACTCTTGCCCATACTTAAGATACCTCTTTCCTTAAACTAAGTTCTCACTAAGTTCTGGGAAGTGGAACTGATGGTCATAAGAATGGAAATATGACACTTTATTTTTTTAAGATTTTATTTATTTATTCATGAGAGACACAGAGAGACAGAGAGGCAGAAGCAGGCTCTATGCAGGGAGTCCAATGTGGGACTCGATCCCAGGACTCTGGGATCACACCCTGAGCCAAAGGCAGATGCTCAACTACTGAGCCACCCAGGTGTCCCAAACCAACACTTCAATCCCTACTGTCAAAACGGCCTGCAGAACAGCCATACGATTTAAACTCCTGTCAGAAGCTATAAAATTTTCCTCCACCCTCACCTCAACCAAGGCTGTTCTGCATGATGGAGTCATAAACCTTCAGCAGGACAGTCTCTGACCCACAAAACTGTCCATGGCACTGCTCCATACTCACCGATTCCTGCATCTTCAAGAAAAACAGGCAAAGTTCTGTTCTTGCCCAGGGTTCAAAGCCTTACCCGGTCACTGGACTGCACTAGTGGGGTGCACCCATAACTGCACAGGCCCCGGGTGAGGACCACACTCCACACGGAGGTCCCTGGCTCTGGGCTCTGACCACAAAGCAAAGTGATCACAGGCAGGAGAGCCCCCAGAAAGAACAGCTGCAGGGCCTAAGGTATGTAGGACTGCTCAGCAGTCCTGTCCCCTAAGGGACAGCGGGAAAAGAGAGACAGCAGAGCTAGGACCAAGGGCACATATTTGAACAAAAGGAAGTTTGTTTGTGTTTAAGTAAAACCCACTGCCACCAATCAGTGTAGCCTAAGACTTCAAGTCACCGGGGTCCCAGGGGAAAACTATTCTTTGTTAATAGAGTTTCAGTATGAATACTGATCAATGCTTTGAGCAGCAAAACTTCTTCATTTTGTAAAGACCATTTCTACAATTCCTCCCTGTCTTCTGAAACAGAGGAGGGTGCCTCGGAAAGGCCACAGCCGTATTATGAACCCCGAGTGCCCCATGTGCTAGATGACCGGGCTGACCACTCAAAGCAATGGGGCAAACGAGGGCTCAGAGACCCCAGTTTAACATGCATTTTTAATGTGCCTGCTACCGTGCTCCCCTCTGCCCACACCGTCAGCTCTCACCTTCTCTCTCTCTAGCAGAGGCCCCTGGTTACTTCAGAGCACAAATGGCCCCCTCTAGCCATCTTTGCTGTGGGCAGAAGCAGATTAGGATGCACACACATGAAGAATAAACAAGTAGAGGGGCACCTGGGTGGCTCAGTCAGCTAAGTGGTTGCCTTCAGCTCAGGTCATGATCCAAGGGTCCTGGGATCCTGGGATGGAGCCCTCATCAGGCTCCTGCTCAGCAGGGAGTCTGCTTCTCCCTCTCCCTCTGCCCCTCCCCCCTGCTCATGCTCTTTCTCTCTCAAATAAATAAATAAATAAATCTCTTTTTAAAAAGACTAAACAAGTACAGCCCAGAGAAAATCACCTATGAGTGATTCAGCTAAGCTTGAGAAGGTTGCCTGTGAGTGAAGTTAAGTTCCGGTGTACACTTTGTGAAAACAAATGCAAATGTCATCACTACATCTGAATATGTGCCTTAAAATGGCTTGCAGATAGCTCCACCGTGTCCTTGGGTAGAGGGATTTTGTTTTTGACACAGAGGCAGGCAGCTGGCTGGCCACCAAAGCAAAAGCATGAGGAGGAGTGAAAGGGGTGACCCTAGGTCTCAGTCCAGTGTTTCCAAAAAGAACAAACACATCAACTGCTTTTTCTCCACAAACCGTGAGACAAACACGTGGTCACAAAAATACAGCACCACGAGTAAACAGGTCTTCTGCTGGCATTATGCTTCTGCTAAAGAAAAACTGCCACAAACATCATTTCTTTCCTATACTTAAACTTTCTGGAAAATCTCCAACTAGCCAATGATTTGGAGACAGTCTGATAAACTAAAACTCTCCTCCTAGACACAGCAACTGAGCTCTACAAGTGCAACATCTTGCATGGTGAAAAGATTCCTGGGTCAAGGTCAAGACATGACCTTGGGCCAGTCACATGCCTTTTCTTAGCTTGGTTTTCCCATCAGTGTAAAATGGGGATGAAGAGGACGCTCGCAGAGAATGTCAGGAGCTACCACCGTGACCACTGCTTCCCTGACAGGCATTAGCCAGGCTGACCCTCCAACTCGAGCCTGGAGCGTTCATGAACTGCAGGATGTGTGCATCCAGAGTGTCGCATCTGGTCTGGCTACCCCCAGAGAATCCTGAGGGTCCTAGAACGAGCCAGGAAAGAAAGGAGCTTGGCGACAAGTTACCAAGTCAACACGCACACTGCCAACTGCCTGCTTGAGAAATAGCTACAGCGATGGTTTGAACAGCATCATCATCCCTCCTTCAGAGGAAACCTTATGTATAACCCTGATGTGTAAGAAAACAGATACAAAGTGGGATTAAATTCCTTAATTAAGTTATAGCACTGGGGCGCCTGGGTGGCTCAGCGGGTTAAGCATCTGCCTTCAGCTGGGGTCAGGATCCCAGGGTCCTGGGCTCCCTGCTCAGCAGGAAGTCAGCTTCTCCCTTCCCCTCATCCCCCTCGATCATGTACTCATGTTCTTTCTCTCTCTCAAATAAATAAATAAAAATCTTTAAATAAATAAAATTTTAAGTTACAGTAATTATAAATACAATGAAACTATTCTCATGAACATATAGGTTTAAATCACAAACGAAGCTCCTAATATGTTTCCCTTTTATTTTGTCAACCATATACCAAAATACCTGATTCACAAAGAGTTGCAAATGTTAACTATTCTAACCTTTTACTTGCCAAGCCTCAGAAATCCATTCAACTAAACTAACCCAGAAACGCAACAGGAAATTTTTATTTTAAAGTTGGGTAACATTTCTTATCAGAAAATGTTCAATTTGGAGGGAGTTGAAGTACTTTCACTGGCCAGCTAAATCTTTTATTTCTGGAGGAAAACACTGTTAAAATGTATCTCCTACAACATAATTCAATGTTCAATGAGGTCAGCTCTAAAAATCCCCAGATACTCGGTACCAGGCTCTGACAGATATTTATGTAAAACTTCAAAAGACTCAAATTTATTTTGTTTCGCACATTAAGTTCAAACTAAGTTTCGATTTCATCATTGACACTCAACTAGCCTTTGTAAATAAGCATGGTGAGAACACAAGCCCATATTGCCTAATGGAGCTCATTCAATTTATTTTAAAAGTTTCAGCAAGATACACAAGGGCAAAAGTGAGATTATATTTGAGAGATTCAGGCGATGGATTTCGTCAGCCAATGTGAAAAAAACGATTTATCACCTCTTCTGACATATTTTAACTGAAACTTTCCTCGAGCAGTGCACAAACTGCAGTACAAAAAAGTAAACCCCCCTAAGAATTATTACCATAAATAACTCATAAAAGAGATCTTAGTATAATATACACATTGTATATTACACATACAGCACCATTCTAGAAGGCTAAGTAATAAGCAGAATTTATCTATATGACACCCAACAAACCCGCACTGCAACAATTTCTGCTGCCTCGTTCTCACAATATAAGGCAAAATCTTCTTCATTTCTGTACGTGTCAAGTGTTTCAAAGAACTGGTCGTTCTCATCGTTTGCCTGGAGAGATGCACGCAAATACGAGCAAAACATTGACAAGTGCCTCCTCCACTCTTCCACCAAGGGGATCTCAAGAGCATGTATAATCCAAAAAAAAAAAAGAGCATGTATAATCCAGCCTTGGGGCTTTGGTTAATGAGGGCCAGCATTCGGGTGCTTCTCTGAACTGCATCATGCTACAACGACACCAACTATTTTCAGAGGATTATGAGGTGAGGATTTTGAGGCCATGAGATATTTTCCATATCTGATTGAATCTTGGTCGTAGAATTCTAGGATTCTGAAGAAGCAGGTGGGGGCGGGGGACACATGGGGTCCAGGAAAGTGTAAGAAGACACAGAAGACCTGATGGCTCTCCAAAGCAGGAGTGACTACAAAGAAGAAATGTGGATGCCCAGAGCTCAGTCAGCTCGGTTCCTGCTCCGAACCCCAAGCCAAACACAAAGTTCAGCTTCAGGGGCAGTAGAGGGTTAGTCCTTTCTACCTCTCTTTCCTTCCCGGAAGATGGAGGCTCTTTTCATCCGTTTACTGGTTCATTCATTCAGTCATCCCACAGGAAGGCACCCACTGGATATCTACTCTGCAAGGCCAACGGCTCGACAGACGCATGGTGTAGGTCTTTGTTAGCACAAATACTATATTGTTTCTCGGACAGCTCTGCAATATCCTCAAAGAGAACTTGAAGATACCAAAAACGAGTGACCACCACCAGAAACGGGACTCACCCGCTCATAAAACACTGCTAGCGCTTGGCAAATGTCAGCTATTACTATCACATCCAAATATTTTGACCTGGGAAGCAGGTTTTGAGCTCCTGTGTACCAGGTGGGACAGAAGGTTCCTGTCCTCAGGGGGGCTGAGAGGGATAAATCCAACACAGAGGGCACTGTGATCGATGCTAACACAGAGAACAGCACCGGGGACTAAGGGAGAGGAAGGCAGGCTTAGTTATATCACCCTGTAGGAGCCGGGAAGGCTTCTGTGAAATGATGAACATTCTCTTTAGAAACAAGAGCTGGGGGGATCCCTGGGTGGCGCAGCGGTTTGGCACCTGTCTTTGGCCCAGGGCGCGATCCTGGAGACCCGGGATCGAATCCCACATCGGGCTCCCGGTGCATGGAGCCTGCTTCTCCCTCTGCCTGTGTCTCTGCCTCTCTCTCTCTCTGTGACTATCATAAATAAATAAAAAATTTATTTTTTTTTTTAAATAAAAAAATTTAAAAAAAAAAAAGAAACGAGCTGGACAAGGGCAAGAGTGTATGGCAGATAGCTGCAGGTGGGAGAGGGCAGGGAGGCAGCAGACAGTTGAGCACAGCTGAAATCAAGGAATATACTGAGTGGGAGTGGCTGGCCAGGAGGGTGGGAGAGAGTACCAGGACTTCCTCATCAGCAGAGTTAACATGATGCAGGCCACCTGGTTTCGGACACCTCGGTCACCCATAACTTCTCAGAGGGGAAAGAGTGGCTCCTCTGGCAGTTCCACATACCAAACTGAGTGGTCACACTGCACTCTCCCTTCCTGTGCTTGGCGGAGCCCATCCAGTATACACATGACCCTCCTGTGGTCTTGGTACATGGAGGGGAGCTCCCCAAACCAACCAACCACAACGCTGAAGCAGCCGTAACAGAGGATAAGTACAGGCCTCTGACTCGGCGGGAGCCAGGTTCCTCTGACACACCTCTTTCCACGCTCTAAAACCCATGCAGTGTTTTAAAAAGCACATCCACAAATCAGAACCAAAATGGGATATCACCTGATGCCACTGAGAAGGGCCAACATCAAAACGACAAGAAATAACAAGTGTTGGCGAGGATGTGTAGAGAAGGGAGCCCCTGGGCACTGTTGGTGGGACTGCAATCTGGTCAGCTGCCGGGGAAGACGGGATGGAAGTTCCTCAAAAAAGTTAAAAATAGAACTACCCTACAATCCAGTCATTCTGCTCCTAGGTATTTACCAAAGAAAAGGAAAACACTAGCTCTTAAAGCTATCCGCACCCTTTGCTCATTGCCGCATTATTTACAACAACCAAGATACGGAAGCAGCCTGATAGATGATGGATGGATGAATACTTGGTGTGTACATACAATGCAATATTATCCAGCCTTAAAACAAGAATGAACTCTTGCCATTTGTGACAACATGGATGGACCTAGAAAATATTATGCTAAGTGAAAGAAGAGACAAACACTGCGTGATTTCATTTATATCTAGAATGCAAAAAACAAAACAAGCAGAAAGAAACTCATAAATCCAGACAACTGGCTGTCCCCAGACACAGGGGGGAGAGAAAGGGGATAAGATGAACTAGGTGAAGGGTTAATTAAGAAATAAAAACTTCTGGGACGCCAGAAGTGGCTCAGTTGGTTAAGCATCTGCCTCTTGCTCAGGTCATGATCCCGGGGTCCTGGGATCAAGCCCCACAATCAGGCTCCCTGCTCAGTGGGGAGTCTGCTTTTCCCTCTCCTTCTCCCTCTGCCCCTCCCCGCTGCTCATGCTTGCACATGCTCTCTCTCTAGAATAAAATCTTTCAAAGAAATACAAACTTCCAATTATAAGTCAGGCATGGGAATGAAAACTACAGCATAGAAAATAAAGTCAATAATATTGTAATAATAGTGTCTGACAACAGATGGTGACTATACTTATCATGGGGAGCATTTCACAGCATATATGACTGCTGAATTACCATGTTCTACGCCTGAAGCTAATATAATATTGTATTTCAACTATATTTCAAAATAAAAAATTTTTAAATAATTATTAAAATAGCCTTCACCAAATAACAATAAAATAAAGTAAAATAAAATGAAAGCACACCCAGGGCCACTCTGATTCCAGAGATTTGGGGGTGTAACTAATTTGCTTAGAAGATAGATGTGCAAATTTGCACTACCCCATAAGCCTGGACTTGAAAATGAGAGGAGGTTGGATCCCTGGGTGGCTTGGGGTTTGGCGCCCGCCTTCAGCCTGGGGTATGATCCTAGAGACCCAGGATCGAGTCCCCCATCGGGCTCCCTGCATGGAGCCTGCTTCTCCCTCTCTGCCTGTGTCTCTGCCGCTCTCTCATGTCTCTATGAATAAATAAATAAAATCTTTAAGAAAAAAAAAAAGAATGGTAAAGCTCACTGGGCAGTAAGGGTGCCATTAAGACACCGGTGAGCCAAAGAAAGTCAAGATCCTCTTCCGGTAAAGGAGGAAGGAGGAAGTCTTCTTCCAGAAAACTTCCTGGAAGAGGTGGCTGCAGAGAAGACTCTGACAGACCCAACAGAAAAGGTGGAACTTGTCCCTGAGCATGTGCCATGCACCACTTAAGTCTCACACCACAGTGTGTGAAGGGACACTGCCGCCATGGACTGGGCAGGGAAACCCTGGTTCAGCCAGGGGGAGTGACTTGCACAATGTCACACACATCCTTGGTAGCACAGCCAGACACCAAAGTCCTCATTCTCTGCTAAGGGAAGCCCTCCTGGTACAGGGCACAGCACGGGGATGGCACATGTGTAAAATGACAAGACCCCACGTGTAGGACACCAGGCTGGAAGGACAACACTGAGATCACACGGCTGCGCCCTCAAAAACCAGGCTGAAAAGGACACGCCACTGGCACACAGGCCAGAGGAAGCTCTTGAGAAATCTGACTCCAGGATCAGGTGTAGCAGCTAAAAGAGAAGCCAGCCAGTCCGGGTTTGAATCCCAGTTCTGAAAACCACTGGCTGCACAACTCTGGACAAGGTACTTCATTTCTGAGCCTCCACTTCCTCTTCTATTAAATGGGGGGGGGGGGGGGGGGAGGGATGTGAATACCACCTACCCCTATTTCACAGAATTATTGTGAAAATTAAACAAATTGCAAAGCGCTAAGTATAATGCCAGGTGTAAAAGAACTACTACGGGGGGGGGGGGGGGGGAGTATGGCTGGGTAATGATGATGATGGTGTAGCGACTTCATTAACCACAGCCGACACTGAAGTTGGAAGATCATCTCAGAGACGGCTAGAGAAACCCAGACAAGAGAAGATGGTCATGGCTTCAGAGGGAATGGAAAGAAGTCACTGATATGAGAGATCGTTCTCAGGAGAGAGACTGCATAGAGGCTTGGGGCCTGGGACAAAGGCAGTGCTGGCTGGAGGTGCCAACTCAGCCTTATAAGCACCTAACAAATACTCAGGGTCCCCAGCTGGACTCTGCTCCTTACACATCCAGGTGCATTTCTCTGAGCCTCAAACCTATCCCTAAAATGAAGCTTACAGGCCTCACATGTTCTACCCTCAGTTCTGAAGATCGAACAGTAGACTTGGCCACAGGGCAGTAAGGCCCAAAGCGCTGTGCAGATGGGCGGCATGAAGCAGAGGAGGGGGTTTGTGACAGGGACCAGTCTAGGGGATGAGCCGAGGGAGAGGGAAACCCTACTTTACCTGTCCCTGATGTTCCCAGATGGTAAGAGCCAGATTAATTCCAACACTGGCGCCCTGCATGGCTGCAGGCTGGAACCAGCCCGGGACCACTGACAGCTGAGGCTGCTGAACACCCAAAGGGTCTGGTTCAAGGGGCAGACCAGGAGGCAGCCTCCCGGTGCTGACAGCAGAATTCACCACTCTGGGGCACTCTGGGGGGAAAAGGAAGTCCAGAGCCTGGCTTTCCCTCCCCCAGGCCTCCAGTTATAGAGCCCATGAACAGATCAAAAGAAGGGTTCTGGAGCCAGCCAGAGAGACACGGGGGTGAGAACACTAGCTCTCAAGGGCTCCTGTAGGCAACTGTGGGACATTCACATTTCCTGCATTACACTGTCATTCACTGGGACTTCATACAAAAATTCATCTTGTTTACGTTGAGTGGTCCAGAGGACAAGCAGCTCACATTCCCAATGTAAGCTGTCTTTGTTTTAGCTTTGGTAGTACCAAACTCAGAACCCCCAGCCCCCAAGTCTCTTCTCTAGCAGACCCTCAACCTCCCCACCACATCACATCACTCACCACAGGAGACTGGAAAAATCTCCTTAACACAGCTATCTCTCCCATTACCCTGCTTCCTTGATGGTCCTTGAATCAACAGAGATCTCATTCTCTCAATCCTCAGCATGCCAGCATGAATACAGATGCCAGCATGCACTAAGTTGAAAGTTCACACCATCTTCTGAACTCAAAGAAGACAGGGAGGACTCCCAGGCACAACCTGCCCCAATTATTCAAACTCCCCCTTTACTTAAAAACAACTTTCAATATGGTGGCACCTCATTTATTCAAGCCTCCCTGTTTGGTTTTTCCAAACATCCCATTTCCCAGATCAAAAGCAAGGCCCGATTTAGATTTGAGATCTTAGTCATACTTTGTTGGCTATAGGTCCTTAGAAAAGTAAGAGCCCTTATCACTCCAAAATATAGTTACTAAATTAAAATGCTCCAGAATAGTGCCTTCTCCCTTCAACCAACTTTTTCTGCCAGCTTTCAACAGTTTTAGAGTTGATAAGTCAGAGGAAACCTTTATTTAAAGAAAGGGGGGGAAAATCTAAGTAAACGGTTCCTGATGTTCTCTAAGAATGTGGATTCTAAGAACACAATCTGTCCACACAAGGATAAATGCAGTTTTATTAAAGAAAACAGAACAGGCTTACACACTCTCTTCAAATAGTGTACAGGGTACACACGAAGAAGCAAACACAAATTCAAAGGGGGTGAGACACCGGGGGCCCCAGCGGGGACTGCTAGGGTTTTGCTCCAAAGCTGAACTGAAGGTGGGCCTGTGCTAGCTAGAGACAGATCCCTGTCTCTGTCCTTCCCAGGGTGAGTCTTCCACAGACCCTCAAATGGAGCTCAAGGAGGGAACTGCAAGGGCAAGCAGTATGGCCACAATGACTATTTTCAAAATATTTTTTTTAATTGAAGGAACAATCAACTGAACTACTTATAATCTATAAGACCAGAACCCTTGGCACCAAATGTGTTAAAGGCCTCAAATGCTCCTGGAGTTTCAATTTATTCCAAATATAGACCTGAAATAGTAGACTAAGAAGCAAAGGCAGCAGCGTTTTAAGTGACTGACCAACTCCATCCAAATATCCCACCCTTCTCACCTCAGAGTGAGGGGAAATACTGAGAGTTGAGAAATACAATTTCTAGAAATTATTCCATCACAGGAGGAAAAGGTTTTAAGACCAATGTGACTTTAAGGATGCTAGCAGAAACTAAAATATATGCAGAACCTCTTTCCACTGCAATCCACCAATAAAATGTCAGTTTTTAAATAATTTCAAAATATAATTGCAGGTTTGTTAGTTTGGTGTCCCTCGCTATTTGAGCATTTTTCAAGCACCTGGATGTTAGTTAACATTATTAAAATGAATGAAGATCCTGTCCCTGTCCATAAGGAGCTCACAAGTCAGGTATCTGTGCCTAAAATGAAAGGCTCTACTCAAAGGGAGATATTAATTTCTCTAAGGGACTTTTAGAAACAGAAAAAAGATCCAACGTTCTTTGCAGTAATCTAAAAAAAGAATTTAACATAAACAGAAGACTCTAAAAGGGAGATGCTGCTATATTCTAAGTAACAGAATCTGAGGCGGAGCATTATTCACCAAAAAAATGACCTGCTTGGTGACAAGGCCTGTGCTACACACCAGCGGACACCAAACCCCACCCTCTCCATAATGAATTCAGACCACCTTGTCAGCTTTTGTAGATGAAAATACTCCCAGGCCTGTCTTCCTTTCAGAGGTAGATAACTAATGTTTCCCCAAAAAAACCACCATTCACTTTATACATGCCATATATAATTTCTCAAATGGTAGGCTGAATTCAAACTGAGAGCCAAGTCTACACAATTCTACACAAAACTAATCTTCAACTAACGGGCCAGAAGCTCTGGTTACTGGGATTTCTTTCATTCCAATTCATTTAAAGTATTTACTGAGCACCAACTGCCAGAAATTGCCTAAACACTGAGCAATCACACTGGCCATAAAGAGACATGGAACCCTCCCTTGTGGGGCTTACAATCTAGGGGGTAAGTCATAATCAACAAACTAATTTCATTGAGACAAATGAACAGGACACAGT
Organism: Canis aureus; assembly: GCF_053574225.1. Taxonomy (NCBI): domain Eukaryota; kingdom Metazoa; phylum Chordata; class Mammalia; order Carnivora; family Canidae; genus Canis; species Canis aureus. Next base: position 15,173,299 of record NC_135633.1, read on the forward strand.
GATTACAAATAACAAGTAGCTGAGCTGAGGAGGAAAGAGAATAGACACCTACTGGATAAGACAATCAGGATAAAGATAAAAGCCCGCAGAAGATATTCTTACAACTTTCAAAATAGCTGTTACAAAGGCTGGCATGACTTTTACTGGAAAATGTTCTGAATAACTAGTATATATAATTTAGAAAAGACAAAAATATTTTAAAAAGTAGAACGAGGCTATAATCATCTATAAACTTAATAGAACCCCAATAAAAATAGTTTCTGAAAAATATTTTGAACTAGACAAAGGGTTTCTAAAATTAAATAGATTTAGATAACCAAACTGGTGAGAAAAGGCAGGGGGGAAAAATCTTAAAACGGGGAGTAATGAAAAATGAGTAGCTCTATTGATATCATAACCCATGACAGGGCGATGGTAATTAAGGCTCTCGGTAGATAACAGAACACCTATGACTTCAATGTATAGATCCTTGGAGAAAAGACTGAAGGAACAGTGTTGGGACAAGCCAAGCATTAGGTATCAAAGACCGGATTCCCTGCCTCACTCTTCGTACACCAAAAGAATTCTAGCCACAGTCAACTATGTAAAGTATATCATGACCTCTCTTTTTTTAAAAAAGTAATAATTTCAAAGTAAGACAGTCTGCATGCAAATGAAAAACCTAGAAGCCATAAAGGAAATATTGATAAATCTGATTTAAAATCAATTTCTGATTAGACAAGTTATATAACAAGGAAACTCAAAAGACAAATGACGACCCTAGAATGTGTATGTGCAATGACCCCATCCCACAGTCCCCTAGAATGTATATGTGCAATGACCCCATCCCACAGTCCCCTGAGGTCTCTCTGAGATACTAGCTGTGCTTACCATTCACCTGGAATCTTGTTAAAATGAAGATTCTAATTCAGCAGGTCTGGAGGTTGGGGGGGGGGGGCGGTGGCTCTCAGATCCTGCTGGTCTAACAAGCTCCCTAGAGACATCAAGTAGCTAAATTTTATAGAACTTTCCTAGATAAGAAACCTGGGGCCAGAATTAAGATACCTTAACAGGAATCGCCCAGAAAGGTTTCAGAAGGCCCCCAACCCAAGCATCACCACTGGCCAGTCTGACTTAGAAGATCCAGCAGGAACTGCAGGAATCGGTATTTAAAAACAAAACAAAACAAAACCCTCCCTGCATGAGGAAGACAGCCTGGTTTGCAATCGAGTGGACAGACCATGAGTGCATTCCTGCTTTCTCCGTGCCCTGAACACTGCAGAGAAACCTGTCTGAACTGGTAACTTTCCTGTCCCCAGACCCCACCGGCATGCCCTCCCCAACACCCATGTCACCCTTCCGTAGCTGTCCTAACACATCCTCTTCCCACTCCAGAGCTGGCAGGATGGAGAGTGCACAGCAAAGGCGGCCTCCTGCATGATTCAGCGGCATCCTGGGGACAGTTTCCGCGCTCGGCTGCCCTTCACCCGCTCACTGGCTGTAGGATCCTGGGCAAGCCTCCTAATCTCTGAAACCCCATTTCCTCACTTGTGAAAGGCAAGTTGTGGAGAGGGCTGAGCAAGTTAGCCTACTCAAAGAACTATGTGAACTGTAAAGCATCAGATGAATCTTATTTTTTATTAGGCAAGGGACCCCTGGGAACACACTTCCCACATCCACGTCCTGATAACGTTCTACAAAGTTTCCCCTCCCCACCACCTCTCGACTGATGGGAGAAAAAACTCTCCAGGTTTCTATTTTCTAAATATACAGACTAAACTTTACCAACTAAATGAATAGGACATAACATGTCATATCAAGCCTAAACTAAAAACAGCTTCAACTTTTAAAAGACGCCAACAAATACTTCATATATGTCTGCTAATGTGCATGACAAGGATTTTCCAAAACAAATTCTATCTTAACAGCTTCGACTTTGTTACTTCTAAACGTTAAATCTCGTCTAAATCTTCCTCCCTGCTCATTTACACTGCCTTCCCGCCACACGCACACCCCGCCCCAACCTGGGGAACAGTGGAAGAAGCAGGTATTTGGTATCTGACACCATCCCCAAGGGCACACACCTTACTGGTCTCCTCAAGAAGGCATCTGCCACTGAATCCAGTTGCTAATCCAACGAATTTGGAAGACTCCCCGGGAGGAAGTTCAAAGCACGTGCACAATATACACATCGGATTTATCATCAGGAAGCATTTGCCAAAGGCCATGAAGAGCATGCTTTCCACGTTGATCAGAGATGGGAGGAGAGGAAGCCAGGGGTGGTGCCACTCGGTCTAATGACACACCTGGTTTGCCTCTTTCCAGGTGCTCAGCCAACCAGATCATCCCAGTGTCCTGGGGTATGATGGGGAAATTTCCTCACCAGCCACGTTTAAACGAAGCACCATACAACCTAAAGCCAAAAGGCAAATCAGGCAGCAGAAACGCCTAAGGAAGGCCTTGAAATGCTCCAGCTGGAGACACAAATTAAAGGGTGATCCTGTTACTACATCGTTAGCTAAACACCCAGGGAACAAAATAACATTCCCCGAGACCGAACCCACCCTGGAGAATGGGGTCCAGAACACAGCCCTGAAACGAAGCAGAAGCCATGCACTACCTATGGCAAGGACCTGCCTTTGTGAGTAGGGCTTCCCCAGACCACCACACAGGGCCTATCTCCCAGCAACTAGTTGGCCAGAGAACATTTGGTTTCAATTAACAGTAACACACTCCCACTAACGTAAAGAGGGGAGAAAAGATAGGAGAACATTGGCTCATCATAAGGCCAAGGGGTTTATCAGAAGACCCTGAATCAAGAACTGCAGCCAGCCCTCAGGGGAAATGGAAAACCATTCACTTGAGACTTTTCCCAAGGCCTCTCATCTCCTGCTCTGCACAACCGCTTTGTTCTTCTCTCTCTGCAAAGTAGTTTTATTCCATGCTTCTCTGTACCCGAGTCAACCACCTCCCCAATCAGATTTTGAACTGTAATGTGAACATCAAAGACAAGCGAGGATTGCTGTCCCAATCCCAAAATATTCAGGAGACAGTTGAACTCAGCTTGGGTAAGGGGTCCTTCCCTTGATCCACACATCAGAGGGGAGGTGGGCAAGTTGGTAGAGGACACCCATCCGTCTGGCACAATTACAGAAAAATGACAATCCAATTGACAGCTTAATGAATTCTGACCTTTGTTAAAGCCACAAGGTTTTCCAAAGGTACCATCTTGCCTTCTTATCCTCACTCCGAGGAAGCACAGCTGTACAGCCAGATCCTCAAATAACAGATAAATGTCTTCTTTGTAGCTTGCTGGTTGGTTGCTTGGGTCGGAGGGGAAAAAAAAAAGCATTTTGTTGTTTAGTTATCAAATGGGAAGGTATTTCTGGTTCTTCCGTTTCTCTTTGGAGGAAGGTTCTCAGCAGAACCTGGTCAACACACGAAAATGTCCTTGAGATCATGAATGCAAAGGTGGGACAGAAACCCAGCCACCGCAGGGACACGTGGACCACGGGTACACGGAACGGAAGCTTTCTGCGGCAAACATACTAAAAGTCAGTTCCCATAGGCAGAAACCGATCAGGGTAAAGGTTAAGCAAGGCTGGCTCCCTCCTTACAAAAGCCCTTCGGTTTAGCATCAAGAAGCCCCAAAGAGTCCGTCAGTGGGGGGCTATTTCACCTCGGGCAACAAACACATTCCTCACAGATCGCAGGCTGCTCTGTGTGGTTGCTAATAAGATAATCTGTTACAGGAGGCTTACAAATCCATTTACATTGATTTTAATTAGTGAATCAATCTCAGGCCTCGAACAACTTGGTCCCGAGAAGGTAAGCAATCCAGCTTGGGTCTGTATTCCCAGCCTGAAATCTACATTAAAAAGAAGTCACTCTCCGATCAATGAAGGACAAATAAAAATAATTGGGTTTGCATCTTTCACAACAGAAGGAAAAATCTCTTCCAAGTTCAGACGGTAACTCTTCGCACGTCGATCCGTCGATCCGAGCAGTATCTTCTCAGTGATCTCCTCACAGATTCACCTAGGACTAAGGGTCTTTTTTTTTTTTTTTACAAGCCTGAAATCCAGAAAACCAAAGTCTGATCTTACGACCCTCAGTCAAAAGTCTAAAATCAAAATGAGCCTCACTTTCTCAAGAGCTGATCCGAACCTTGCAGTCTAGCCTGAAGTTGAACAGGGAATTACCCAAACACAAAATACAAATGACAAGGAAGGACCAAGTGGCACTCACCAGCCTGGCTGTGCTCTGAATCAGCCAAGCTTCATTAAAAAGGCCGGCAAACTTTTGCATTTGCTTTTATTTCATCCTTTACAAAGGCTGAAACAGAATCTGACCTTTCTGAGTCATTGCAGGCCATGAATTGGAAACAAGCTCGAGGTAAAAGACAGCATCAGTATATGACCGCTCATCACTTCACTTTTCCGCTCATCACTTCACTTTTCCTTCTTCTTTTTTCCTTATCTCTTTCACAGAGTTTGCCCACCCGCTCTATTTTTAGACTTCTAGCAGAACTTCCAGTGACTACACATAGACCCCGTGGGACAAAAAAAAAAAAAGAGTCCAAGTTCAGTGCCATCCTCTCACTGCTGGCTAACACCAATTAGCGTTGGAAAAGAACAGAGGAGTTGATAAATGAAAACGCATCACACTCAATTTTAATTTTTTTCAAGATCGAAAAAGTCCATAAATTCACAAGCAAAGCATGAAGCCGTGGCGAGCACCAGCCCCACGGGTAGAGACACCAACCTACACGTCTGCTCCGTCTCGGGGACACAGACAAGGGGAAGCTGCTCATAAGAGGAGAAGCTGAAGCTGCTGTGGGTCCACTGCACCCATTGCACCGGGGGATACACACTTCATGTGAATACTTTTTTCAAGTACTTAACAAAACCTGGTTGATTTTGAAGTCTGAGTAAGAGTGAGACTGGCCTGCAACACTGCAAAAGGAATTAAATGGAAGAAGGGAAAAAAAAAAAAAAAAAAGAATGAAAAAAAAAAAAAAAAGACCCTGTTCGCAAGGAAGTAAATTGCAAGGAAAAGCAAGAGACAAGCCAGGGCTCGGGCGGGCTGGCATGGGTGTGTTCTCTCCTTTCTTTCTCTCTTTCTTTCTCTCTCCTCCCTCCCTTCACCCTCCCTCTCTCCAAAAGGAGAGAACAAAAGAAGTTGATACTTCAGCTGTACATATGGACTCCAGAGCTTTCTGCCTAATGTCTGCTTCCATGCCCACAAGTTTGAAGATTCACTGGAACATTAAAGCTCCTTGGAACATTCGCCTCGCGTTCGTTGGGGCATTTCAGGGGACCCAGCCGGCCCCCTTCCCTGGCCCAGCGTGCGGGGCTGCACAGCAGAGCAGGGTATATGCCAGGGCAGCCTCGCATTCAGATCGAGACCACAAATTATAAACAGTTTCAGTAAATTGACTCGAGTGCTTTTGTTCCCCAGACATACATCTTCCTACCGCTTACAAAGGCAGGCAGCAGAACCTAACCACCAATGCGACTACAGCCAGGACCGGGAAAGGAAGTTATTGAAGCCTGGATTTCCTGCTTTTGCTTGTAGCCAAGAACTATGAGGCTCGTAGTGGTTTCAGGAACTGACTCATCTAATGATTCATGGATAAGATACTGCTTTTAATATGTTTCTGACCCCAAGACTCAGGAACTTCAAAACCAACCTGAACCTATGCTTCACTCTTATTTGCAAATGAGTATTCACAGCAAAATAGCGAGGAGGGCGATGGTTTAATGAAATAAAAAGTGACGCCAACGGCAGGAAAAGTGGTGTGCGGACATCCCATCTGAAGCCGTGATCAAAAGCCTGGTCTGTGGGCTGTGACTTGACAGCAAACTTCCCAAAAGTGGATAACAGGTGGGATAAGGCTTATTTTTAGATGTCATTCCCCTAGATGTAAAAATAGATTTAGCACAGCAATATTTTAATTCAGGCGCATCTGGGGTTGTGACTCTAAATACCCGAGATGTGAAGAAGCATGTAGCTCTGGATTTAACTGTTAAAGAGTTGCAAACCACCGGAGGGTTGAGGGTTAGCTGACCAATGAGTAATGGGCAATAAAGGACTCCTAGTGGAACTCATTCTCTTAAATCACCCTCTACAGAACACTGCAATTCAGGACTTCCACACCGTCCTCTGCCTCTGAACATTGTTCTCTTCACCCCACCACACACATGCATGCATGAGCGGACGAATGGGGACAGGCATACGGACACACACACACACACGCAGACACACGCCCAGGACTGAAGAGCAAAGCTCTCTAAAAGTACAGAGTCGGGAGCTCGTGCCTCTGGCTGCTTCCCACAGGTCCCCACGGATTCGTTCATCATCCAGAAGTCCCATTATAGGGATAAGTTTTCAATCCTCCCCTGCCCATCAGTAGGGTTTCCCCTTCCCTCCCACAGTGGACGGCATCAAACACAGGACCAGTTTCAGGGATGGCTTTCAAAGGGTTTACAGGTTTCAACACCAGCCCAGCAGCGCACAGAGGGGAAAAGGAAAACAACACTGTAGGCCGGTTGGGGGGTGGGGGGCGGAGGAAACAGTGAGAACAGTTGACCAGGCAAGGCCAAAGTGCAGGGGCTGGCTGGCAGGCGCTGCTCGGCGGGGCTCCTCCAACAGATTTACTGACATGACGTCAGTGGCTCCGGTCCAGCTTTTTCTTTGGTAGCTTTTACCACTGGCCTCCTGAAGCCTCCACTATGTCAGAGAGCCACAGGACCACAATGAAAATTCCCTTTGTGAAGCGGAGTTTACCTCCGGGCACAGAGGCCTGCCTGCCTGGGAATGACAGGGCTCCTTGCCCTCTCTCTGTGCCCACGGAGGAAAGGGGAGGGAGCAAGCCCCTACAATGCTGTCCTCTGCTTTGGTACACAGGAACCATTAAATGAAGCTCACTGCCTTAAAAAAAAAAAAAAAAAAACAATGAAAATAAAATGCAGGGACGGCAGCAGTTTCTAAGTGTGTATCCAAAATTTCAGAGGCAGGACGCTGGTTAATTTCTCAGGGATGTTGAAAATTTCAGGACTATTCACTCATTCTGCTGTGAGGCTGTGTTGGCTGGACTGATCGCACATGGCTTTGTTTCATCAACAAAACAAAAAAAGTATTACTGACGCCTAAACTCCACGGCTGAATGGACCCTCTGAGGAGAGCACTGTACCATCGCTTCTCCTTAAAATGAGCTTTTAACTTTCTTTTAATTTTTACTTTTTCCCCTAAGTGCATATTCTGCAATGCACCAACATGGATATCAAAACAATTTCCAAGAAACAAAGATAGGAATTACTAAAAATAACTCTTAACGGCAGACTGGTTAAAGAAAAAAAGCACTCATTTTAGGCTTAGAGGCTTACTATGGTGTTGCCACAAGAGCACAACACTTGCTATGTTCTAAGGACTCCACTGCATAAATCTGCCCAAAACCACAAGCTTTAGGGTTTTGTTTTGGTGTTTTTTTGTGTTTTTTTTTTTTTGCCTATAAAAATAATATATTCATGATAAATTCTTTAAACAACTGAGAGATTAAATATATTCTATTTTAAACACTTCAAGAGGGGAAGGTACAAAACGTCATTCAAGGAATATTTATTCAAACAGATGTGTGTAAATGACCCCAACAATCTCATCAAAATATAGCTTGCAGTCTGAATGGCTCAGAGAGGTAATAAGATAAGGAATTTCTCACCTTCTGGTTATTTAAATAAGGAGCAGAACAAACTCTTGGGTGCACATGACCAATGGCATTGACTGAAGCCTTCTGTAAAGCCTAAATTTATGTGAGCTTTGGCCTTTGCGATGAGTGCCAAACCATGAACTGTCCCTGGGGAATTCCTTGGTTTGGCCTTTTTTCTTAGGGGAAAAAAGGACAGGTGGACAAGCAAGGGCATGGAAATGGCAACCGAGCACCAAAGGAGCCAACATGAGACTAGTGTGCAAGGAAAGGGTTTATCATGGATCAACAAGCTGACCTGGAAGGTGGGATCCATTTTTGAAAAAGGGGGAGGGGGAGAAGAAGCAGAGACCCTAAGTGCTCACACCATAGCCTTGAAATACCATTTTCCACTAAAAGGAACCAAAAACCCAGCAGAAATGGTTCATTCTAAGTCAAGAACACACAAGAAGAGAATGGATACCAGGAAGCTATCAAAAATATCAGGGTCACATCCAAAGGACAAAGGAGCCCACCAAAAAACAGCAACTCCTAGTGGCCAAAGATGGTTCAAATTGAATATCAATAAGAGAAACTATAATGTATTCAAAAGCATCCAATCATTTAAAATCTATGATTGCATAATGATAAACAAAAAACAAGACCAGAAATCTTTCCTGTGCAGACTATACACCAGGTTAACCAATTAACAGGTAAGAGAACATTTCTCCCTATAAGAGTATTCTAGCTAATAAATGAAGAAAAAACAAGAGGACTGGGATATTACCAGTTTACAAAGTCCATAAGAACAGATACAAGCAGAGAGCATAAACCAATGGCTGTTAATAAAACAAAGAGACAACTGCACATTATGATTACGTGCCTCTTGTGGAAATACTAGTTAGGAAATATTCTTAAAAAAAAAAAAACCCCCACAAACAAAAACATTAAAACTGAACCAGATTGAGCTTGTAAATCTAAATCCCCATTTATGGGAATTACAGAGGATAGTGGAACATGATGCATGGCACCCTGAGAATGTGGCTGCAAAGTCCAGAATAAGGTGAACTCAAGAGACACAGTGAGGCTTGAATTGCAAGGGGAAACTAAAGGTGGGAAGAGAGATATCTATAAGGAGTTTTAAGAAACACAGTAACCAAATATAACCTGTGGATCTTGTCTGGACCTGGATTTAAACAAATCCAACTGTGGGAAAACACTGATGAAACAATCAAGGAAATCTGAATGGTGACTTTTATAGATAGATATTTTATGTCAGGGAATTATTATTAAAATGTTATGATGATATTACAGTTAGTATTTTTTTTAAAAGAGTCATAGTTTTTAAGCACTTACTGGAAGCCTTACAGATGAAATGGTATGACATCTGGGATTGCTTCAGAACAAAAATCCAGTGGGAGAGGAGCCAGGGGTTTAGAAGAAACAAGAATGGCCATGAGCTGATGACTGTTGCTAAGTGATGATGGGACACGGGAGGTCCATTGCCCTCTACCGTACTGAATTTTTCCATTATAAAAATATTGATGATCTGAAATAAAATATAAAAAGATACTTTTTTCTTGTCACCCTCCCCCCCGCCACACACACACACACACAGAGAAAGATGCTACAGGGAAAGGTCCTTGGCAATCTAATTCTCAGCTATTGGGTGACAGTGATCACCCAGACATGGTGATCAGCCAGTGATGATAATATATGGGACCCTATCTCCTCCACCAGGCACTGTACTAACCCCTTGCTATAATCCAAGAGGAAGGCACTTCTATGTCCATTTTATAGGTAAGGAAACTGAGATTCAAAAAGATTAAAGAGGTTGCCCAAGGTCAGAGAGGTAAGTGGAAGAAAAGTGCGTAATTCTACAAGTTCATAAAAATGAGAATGAGAACAGGTTACGTCTTTTCAGAAGAGTAACAACTCTTGAGAGTGCTGATAATTTCATAAACCAAAAGATTCAATGGTCTCCAGTATAAAAAAAGACAGCAGAATCGAGAAGTGGTGCTTTTCTGACGACCATTTTTGGTGAAACTCTGGCAACTGCAGAGTCCCTCTCTTAGATCTCCAAGTGATAAGAGCAGAGGATAAAGGGGGGAAAGTCTAGGCCGCACGCATGTGTGTATATGCGTGTCTTGTGTGTAAAAATGTGAAAGCAAAAGGGAAATTGTCTGAAGAGAGAAAAACAAAAGAGCAGGAAATCCAGCAAGAGTGGAAGCTGGGAAAAAGCTTAAAACTAAACCCAACAGAGAGGAAGATGGAAAAGCAAATAAATGAGCTCCGGTCGGATGGGATGTGGGGGGGACTTTCTGGCAGGGACAAAGCCCTCAGAAACATGGAGCAGGGGCTGGAAGTGGAGGAAGTAGGGGACTACTACAGAACCAGTTCGGGGAGACCCTGGCAAAGCTCACTGCGGGCCATTCACCATATTTTATCCTCTTTTATCACATTAGCATTTTCTTCATTTTTCAGATTAGGAAATGGAATAATTTACTGGCGATCCCATCCCCAGTAAAAGCAGGACTGGAGCTGGAAGCAGGGTCTGACGTCAAAGCCATTCTTTTAGGCTACTTTGCTAAACACACCAAACACTAGAGAAAACTATACAAAGTTATGGCAAGACCAAGATGGCCAAAGGCAGAAGTACCCAAAAGGCATAGGGAAAAAAAAATATGAAGACTCTGAAAAGGGAGCAAACCAGTGGCCTGGGAAGGAGGGAAAGACAAGAGCACAAGTTCCAGAAACTGACCATCAGTAGCCCCAACTTGCCCTTTTGCACCAGAGTCACCAGGACCAGTGAACAGGAAGAGTATCAACCTGCCTACTCTCTCACTAAAAACCAGTCAAGATGTCAAAGCAACCCCATTAGCAATCCCATTTTGAAGATCCTACTATATTTTTCAAAGGCCTGATTACTAAGGGCTCTGAGCAAGTCCATGAACCTTTCTCCTCTCAGCCCCTGCCAGTGCCCACCCCACAGCACAGCCTAAGGCATATTTTCCACCCCATCACCTGGGCAGTCACCTGGGCAGGGAAGGGAAGGAGGAATTCATCCCATCTTCCCAGACTCCCAAGCACCTCCACTTATCAAGCAGTGAAGTCAAGGTCATCTGCCTAAATCCTACCCCCAGCATGAGGTCATTTCCATATCTAGGTCTTCAGGTGGTTGGGGTGGGGGTAGCTAATTTATTCTGACAGTCTGCCAACAGAGCACATTCCAGAGAAAAACCAGAGAAACTGGCAGGTCCAGTCCCAGGGTTTCAAACAGCATCAGCCTACACACACACACACACACACACCAATATGGATCATCAACCCAGGCTTCCAAACCACACCAGCCTCACCTCCACACATACATAAAGGAGTCTGGATCAATTCAGCCCCCAGGAGCCTTACCCTCTCATTTTCAATGGCCAGTATACCCAGTCTGAGAGGTGAGGGGTACTGGTCCCCACAGTCTTTTGAGGACTGAAAACAAAGGGCAGGTGACTCTTGCCGTCCTCAAGACAAAATGAAGGGTTAGACAATACCCCGATGAAAAGCTTGACCGGGTCTCACTCAATTTTTTAGGACCTTAGCCACATGTTTGTTTTGAAGACAGAGTAAAATAGGCCACCAAGAACACAAAATAAAGTTATTGTGTACTTTTAGGGTTTTGGTACAAATGCCAGAATAATAAAACCTGACAAGTGACTTAATATGCCATCTTTTTAGCCTGGCAGCTGTGGCTAAAAGCCAGATCCAGGAACTGGCTTCACACACTGCCCTTGTTCCCCCTTACACTTGCTGTGTGACCTTGGGCAGGGTGCTAAACTGCTGTGTGACCTTGGGCAGGGTGCTAAACCTCTCTGAGTTTCCCTTCCTTCAACTGCAAATGGAGCTCTTAGGTTTAAATGAGGTGATGCTGAAGAACCGGCTCAGGACAGAACCTGGCCAGTCTTCCTTACTTCCCAAATCCTCCCCAGTGGCCTGGGAATTGGAGCAACCACAAGTTAATAGAGGGGACTCAGCAGTGCCGCCCCTCCTCCACAAACCCTGCCTTTGGGAGGGGACTGTGGGGCTGTGGATAGAATGACCCAGATACAGACATGGTCCTCCAGGACCTTTCTGCCTAGGCTCTCACATTCTAGCTCTTTCTTAATCTAAAAGCTCACCTCCAAAGCGGGCTGGGGGGCCAAGGTGGCCCAGTATCCCTTTCCAGAGGGAACCAAAGATTCTCAGGTGACTTGCCTGGTCAAGGGCACAGCCCAATTGCAGGGACTGTCCAACCAAGCCTTCCCTTCCACACGGCTGGAAGTAGAGGGACCGAGACCCCAACCTGTAGAGGACCCTGAAAAATGCCTTCTCCCTATGAACAGCCCCAATAAGGAAACAGATCTCTGAGCTCCACAGCAAAGGCCAGACCTGAAAGACACCACAGGAGACTGAACACCTGCCCAAGTTACTGCCTCAAGCACATGATAAAATAACTAAACAAACAATGGTGTCAAAACAACCACCTGGAACTGAGCGGTGTTGTTACAATTACTTTTGGTATTAGCCGAAGTACTAAAATTTCTTAAATCCCATTCTACTTTCCCTGCCTTATATATTTAGGTACATCATAGGACATGATCCCGCAGTCTCCCAAAGAGCAAAGACAAGCAAGCCTGAAACCTAGGGATGTCAAGAGCACTGAGACCACAAGTCCTAAAATATAATCTGAAATCCCCGGATTTCACACAATACAAACCTTTCAGCATTCCACTGGGAAAAACTTCTCAATTAAACTTTGCTAGTCTAAAAAGGAAATGAACCAATGCTGAATCATTCCTATGAATGGACACATTTAAAAAAAAATACATTATGAATTGATCTACAGAACAGCAGAGGGTTTGAAGCAATTTGGTTAAAACTAGCACAGGTTTATAGGAAAAGCTCTATAAAAGCTCTGGTCTCAGAAACAGCCGGCGACATGCCTTCCAGAATAATACTGTCAGGACCTCAATCCCTGGCTGCAAAGACCTCCTACCCAAAGATTTTCTCTCTATTCTGCTAAATTAAAGGAGGTCGTCCAGTTTCCTCAATAGTTTCCTAATAGTAGAATGACTGTAGTTTTTCATACAAACTGGGGCATTTGAGGGTAACAAGAGGGTGCTATGAACTACTGCTCAGAGGCTCAGAGATAAGGAGCAGGACTGTATCAGGCAAGTCGTTACATAGCCATGAGGAACGGAAGAGGACAACCCTTTACAAAATACCAGTGAATAAAAACTGTCATAAACAGTTATTAGGAGGAAGACAGAGGGTAACTGGGAGGACACAGGAACAAGACCAAATTGCAGTTAAGGAAAAACCGGGCAGAGCAGAACTTGAACTTTGGGGTATAAATTAACCTGGTTCTGGGTTCTTTTCTTCCTCATCTTAAGTCAACTTACAAATCAGATTCGGGGACGCCTGGGTGGCTCAGTGGTTGGATGCCTGCCTTTGGCTCAGGGTGTGATCCTGGGGTCCCGGGGTCCCAGGGTCCCAGGGTCGTTTCCCACAGGGAGCCAGCTTCTCCCTCTGCCTGTGTCTCTGCCTCTCTGTGTCTCTCATGAATGAATAAAATCTTAAAAAAAAAAAAAAAAAATCAGATTTGACGATGCACTGGACTTGTGGCTACAAGTGCCTTCCAGGTCTATCTCCCGAACTCCCAGTTTTTCCTTGTTGATATCTATCAAGGTCTTGGATTGCTTCAGTGTAAGGCGCTCGGGCAGTTAACGCAATCAACATTTATCATAAGGAGCAAGTCGTTCTGCATTATTGAAATTACTCTTCCTCAAGTAAAAGCATCTTCCACCTTAGATATTTTCAATGGACACCTGTAGGCCCCTCACTAAAACCAGGAAACAAGCAGAAACATAAACTTATTTTAGGACGTCACTCTGAGTATCAACCTTAATCATCTGACCAGCAAAACAAATGCACACATTTCATGGGGGGCAGGAGGGTGCCATGGTGAGTACAGCGTGCTAACCAGATTCAGTGCTGTATTGATTCCATGACATATGTCACATACCATAAAATCTACCCTTGAAAATTCTATAATTCAGTGGCTTTTAGTAGATTCACAGGTCGTGAATTGTCTTTAAATGTGCCTCCCTCCTCTCCTCAACGGTCAGCCTGCCTGTCTCCAAAAGCCTCTATCCTTCCCCCTAAGTCCATTCATCTCTTAACAATCTTTAATTTTTTTTTAAGATTTTATTTATTTATTCATGAGAGACAGAGGGAGAGAGAGAGCCAGAGACACACACAGAGAGAGGCAGAGACACAGAGAGAGAGAGAGAAAGAAGCAGGCTCTATGGGCATGGGACTCGATCCCAGGTCCCACACCCTGGGCTGAAGGTAGACGCTCAACTGCTGAGCCACCCAGGCGCCCCAACAATCCTTAATTTTAATTCTTAATTTGAAGGCTGGGAAACCAGTCACTCTGAGTTCCATATACCCTGGTTAAGAGACAACAGGAGAGGTCCATAAAGTGCAGGTGGTCCCCAGCCCAGGCTCACACCTGCCTGGCTCAGACTAGTCATTGGGAGTGGCTCATGTCAAAAAGTATGGGGACACTGACACACCCTGAAGTATAGCTGACCAGCTTAGGACAGAAGACTCTGAAAACACAGCTTACAACCCACCAGCTTCCAGAAGAGATCCAGCTCATCTATCCAGGGTATACCTGGGTACTAACCCAAAGAGACACTCACCTTGGATTAACAAGCATCCTCTGTAATACACAAATACACTGGCAACAACAATGGATGGACTGCCATTCACACAAGTGTGAATCAGTATTTGAGTATATTAAAGGACCACAGAAAGGAGTCTAGGGCAACCCGGGTGCCTCAGTGGTTTAGCGTCACCTTCAACCCAGGGCGTGATTCTGGAGACCAGGGATCGAGTCCCACGTCAGGCTCCCTGCATGGAGCCTGCTCCTCCCTCTGCCTGTGTGTGTCTCTGCCTCTCTCTCTCTCTGTTCTCATGATTAAATAAATAAATCTTAAAAAAAAAGAAGAAGAAGAAGAGAAGAAGAAGAAGAAGAAGAAGAAGAAGAAGAAGAAGAAGAAGAAAGAAGAAGAAAGAAGAAGAAAGAAGAAGAAAGAAGAAGAAGAAGAAGAAGAAGACGACGACGACGACGTCGTCGTCTAATACAGGGGGCAAAGATTTCATTTCAGAGCTTGGAGCACTGAGATGAATAGGATGGTCTGGGTTCCAGCAGCAATCACAACGGCAGGTCTAGCCTTTTGAGGTAGCTCTTACCTAGCTTTCCCACAACCCTTCAAAGTAGGTAGCAACAGTTCCATTTTCCAGATGTGGAAACCAAAAGCAGAAAAGCTGCCTGGTCCCAAACAGGTATTAAAAAGTCCACTGGGATGGGAAGGGAGCGTGTCGCTGGCTCAGTAGGTATAGAATGTACTCTTGATCTCAGGGTTCTGAGTTCAAGCTCTACGTTGAATGTGGGGCCTACTCTAAAAATAAAATACTAAAGAAAGTTAAAAAAAAAAAAAAAAGTGCAGAGGCACCTGGATGGCTCAGTTAAGCATCTGCCTCTTGATCTCAGCTCAAGTTGACCTCAAGGTTGTGAGTTCATGCCCTGCAGTGGGTACAGAGCCTACTTTAAAAAAAAAAAAAAAAAAATTTAAGCACAATAGGGGCAGCAAAAGTAGGGGAGAGGTACCTCTCTGCCTCTAATTTTGTCATACCTGAAGCTTGATCCCTCAAGGTTCCAGGGACAATTCCTTAATGGTCTCCCCAGCAGGTCCAGGGCCCCAAGCACAATCTATGAGAAGAAGAGTTCCATGCAATCATCTAAGAGAACTTTCAGAACCCAATCCCCAGGGGCACCTGGGTGGTTCAGTGGTTGAGCATCTGCCTTCAGCTCAGGGTGTGATCCTTGGGTCCTGGGAGGAGTTCCACATCAGGCTCCCTGCATGGAGCCTGCTTCTCCCTCTGCCTAGGTCTCTGCCTCTATGTGTGTGTCTCTCATAAATAAAATCTTTAAAGAAAAAAAAAATAAGAACCCAATCCCCGAGTTAGGAGTGCAGCTTCCAAGGAAGAGTCTAAGAAGTAGCCTTCTTTCGGGTGGACAAAGGTACACCATGCTACCCACCCTTGGAAGCATTTCCATTTAATTCATAGTACCACTTGGCAAAAAACAACCTCACATATTATATATTTACTGATGGGTTTCCTCCATCATTTATTAATAGAGGAAGGATGGTTCAAAGCAATAAATGGTCTCAGACTTCACGGGATACCTCAGCCACTCATGCATTTGAATCCATTTGCCTGCAACCTGAAGTCCAGCTCTTCTAATTAACTCTGCCTCGGCCTTGGGTGTTCCTCAAGAGTCACTGTCCAGGCTGACCTGGTAGGAAATCTATGAAGACCTGGCATTCAAGATAACATCTGAAATTGGTATTTACTAAGCATGTATTATGTGTCAGGCCTACAAGAGGTGTTATATTGAAATTCAGAGATGAGGACACCAGAGCTCAGAGAGCAATTTGTCCAAGGCCGCAAAACCAGTAAGTGGCTGAGCCAAGTCCAACTAAGGAGTGTCCTACTCTGGATCTGAATTTTTAAAACTGCATTATTATACTACTTTTTTCCAAACCAGAGTCAGGAAGTTTCCTAACTCCACTCCCCTTGTCAACCAGTTCCCTCCACTTCTTTCAATTAATTGCTCAGAGCCAAGTTTCAGATCTATAGGTTCAGATCTGTAGGAGCTCATGGGCAATAAACCTTTTCTATCAGTATTTGAAGGCTGAGGTCACTACTCTAGAGAGTATTTCGGGGGGGAGGGGGTCATTTTTTTTTTTAAGGACTTAGTTCCAGGGACACCTGGGTGGTTCAGTGGTTGAGCATCTGCCTTTGGCTCAGGTCATGATCCTGGGGTCCTCCGATGAGTTCCACATCAGGCTCCCGGCAGGAAACCTGCTTTTCCCTATGTCATATGCCTATGTCTCTTCCTCTGTGTATCTCACGTATAAATAACAAAATCCTTAAAAAAAAAAAAAAAAGGACTTAGTTCCACACTACTCCCAAAATGGCATCTGGCAAAAAATAAACTCTTTCCCTTCAAGACCCAACTCCAATATCACCTTTTTTAAGATTTTGTATTTATATATTTAACAGAGAAGGAGAGAGCATGGGGGGGGGGGGGAGGGGGGGGGAGCGGGCGTTGCAGGCAGAGGGAGAAAGCAGGCTCCCCAGAGCAGGGAGCTGAATCAGGGCTCAATCCCAGGAACCCGGGATCATGACCTGAGCTGAAGGCAGACACTTAACTGACACGCCACCAAGGGGCCCCTCAACATCACCTTCTTTTTTTTTTTTAAAGGTTTTTTTTTTTTTTAAGATTTTATTTATTTATTCATAAGACAGAGAGAGAGAGGCAGAGACACAGGCAGAGGGAGAAGCAGGCTTCATGCAGGGAGCCCGACATGAGAGACTCAATCCAGGGTCTCCAGGGTCATACCCTGGACCAAAGGCAGGTGCTTAACCCCTGAGCCAACCGGGCTGCCCTCAACATCACTTTCTCTGCAAAGGTTTCCTCAGTCTCTACCACTGAGCAATACAGCTGTTTGGATATTATCAAGAGCACAAGAGCACTTAGACAACTGTGTTACTTTCCCTTTATTCTGATGTTACATAAGGAAATTTATGCTCCTAAAAACTACACATGGTTAAAAAAAAGAAAAAGCCCCTTCCCAAACTACTCCCTCAAAACCACCTCTCTCAATAATAGAAAATCACTCAGATCCTTTTGGAGAGCGATGCAAACACCATTCTTCAACTTTTCATCAGCTCTAACATACCCATAGTTGCAAAATGCAAAATGATTTTATTTCTAAGAAATATTGCTGTGAAACCAGCCATGCCAGAATGCTGACTTATCACTCAGAAATCGAATTTCATACAGACTGAAACTTTTTTTATCATACAGCGATCATGCACAGAAAGAGATAAATAAGCAAAATAAACCAGGTAAGATACACCTAAGACAACTTCTTAGAGATCAACGTCTGTGCTTTTCCACACAGTATCACCCTCATACCAAGAGCACTGGCAACATCGAGACCGTCCTTAGGAATGCCCTAGCGTGGGCTCCTGGGTTCTCTCCCTCTCCTGCACCTGTCCCTCAGGCTTGCATGAGTGTATGCAACCACACTGCTGAGCACGGCCACTGCCCGGCCAGCCGAGACTGCAGGGCACATCCCAACTTCAAATATAAGAAAAGCTGCACAGTGGAACGCAGGCAGTACGAGATATACAGCTTCCCCACTGGATCGTGATGATCTCTCTACAGGCCTGTTTCCCTTGCCAAACTACAAACTTCGCAGGGGTGTTGACTTACCACTGTTCTTTGACCACCTTTGCGGATCGCCAAATCCCCGGCACCCAGGAGCACCTGTAAATGTTTAAACATGCAGGGGCAAGTAGCAATCTTACACAGAACGGGGAGCATCTGGATTTCAATGTGCCCAAGGTGGAAGGAAGTGAGAAGAATGAAAAGCCAGGCCTGGTGTAGCAGCAGTAGGCTCATCTCTTGAATGCCGTCAGGCTCTGCTACGTCAAGGGATACCACTTGAGGAGCTCTCCGAGCAGCCTCACTACCAGAAAGTAAAACTGCCTCTGCAAGCAGCCAGACAAGAATTAGCCCCTTCAAACCCTTGCCAGCAAGCCTGACACACACCTCACCTCTATAATCACATCTGGAATCAACTGCTACACTCCCAAGGGGTAACAGATGATTGCCAAACACGGGGAAGATGGTTTTGTTCGTTTTATTGTTTTTCCTGCATAGAAAGATGCAACCTTATCTTTTTGTACAGCTGTATTTTTTTTTTAATTTATTTATGATAGTCACACAGAGAGAGAGAGGCAGAGACACAGGCAGAGGGAGAAGCAGGCCCCATGCACCGGGAGCCCGACGTGGGATTCGATCCCGGGTCTCTAGGATCACGCCCTGGGCCAAAGGCAGGCACCAAACCGCTACGCCACCCAGGGATCCTGTACAGCTGTATTTTTAAAACCAACTACATCTTAGTGAATTCCATAAAGATTCAGTATTTGTTCACAAATACAGGTGGAGAGAAAGTCCATTCGGAGTGGGGAGGAGGGATGGCCAAATTTAAACTGACTGGATCAGAAGAATTAGAATATCTAAAGCAAAGGTTCCCAACCAGAGGTGGACACCACCACGGACCTCTTAAAACCACAGAAACTTTGTACCCAGCCCAGCCCCCCTAAATCTCCAGGGGTAATGTCCGGGCTGGGCTGTTGAAAGATCTGTGGAGGTCACCGTGCACGCGCTCAGGTGGGAACACTGGTGCAGCAGAGGCACAGGGGCCGGAGTGGAAGGAGCTCTCACCTGGATCTGAGTCAGAATCATCCTGAATTAGCCACACAAAAGGATCTGTGTACCGTGAATCACAAACCCAGAAGTCAAAATGTGGGAAAAGATGAGAGAGCCCTGGAAAGGTGAGCAAGAACATCCAGGGAGGGTGGGCTGGAAAAGGGCAGGAGGGTCTCACTGTGGTTTCCCCCAGATGCCTGGTGCATAGTGGGGACACATATTTGATGAATGAGACTCACTCGGCTGATAAGCACATGCTGATGCACATCACCAAGCTTCCACAGAGCCACCTACTGTGTGCAGAAACCCTGAGTCAGCTCCAGCAACTCAGGCCAAGAGTCCCTCTGGCGGTTCCCCACTGGAAGAATAGTTTTCCTTCAGGAAAGACAGTGTAGAAGTGTTCTAGAAGCATGGCCCTCTTTAACAATTCTTAGTCATCAAGGAAGCCTCTTTCTGCCTCCAAATCACAGATGACTCTTCTCCTGGTTCCCAGTTATGTAGGTCACCCATCAATTTTATATTTTATGATTAAGGTAGAACTCAAAGGTGAAAGGAAATTAGGGAGGTATTCTGAAAACGCAACAAAATGAGAAAACCTTTTACCAAGCTAAGAAAGAACAATATCGGCCTTATCTCTCCGGTGTTTAAAACAAAGGCAGATTTTGAATTACGGGAATTTCTCAGCTCTGCCTCTATGAAAAATGCTATTGGAGGGGCACCCGGCTGGCTCAGTGGTTGAGCATCTTGCCTTTGGCTCAGGTTGTGATCCCAGGGTCCTGGGATCGAGACCCGCATCGGGCTCCCTGCGAGGAGCCTGCTTCTCCCTCTGCCTATGTCTCCGCCTCTCATGAATAAATAAATAAAATCTTTTTTTTTTTTTTTTTAAGAAAATGCTATTAGGTAGCTTGTCTTCCGTTTTGCTCTCAATGAAAACACTTGCTAAGGTCTTCTGAGGGTTCCAGATTTCTGGCCGGCGCTGCCATCCCTCAGCTGATGGGGGGCTCTTTCTGACTCCAGCCACCACGGTCTCCCAAAGGCTACGAGATGAAAAGGCAGCCAGGGAGAAGGGGCTGAAAGAGATTCCACCAAAGGAAGCATCGCTCACAATGGTTTCAATGGTCTGCAATCAGTTAGCCCCCAGGACATCCCCAGCCACAGGGATGGGTGATCTGAAAATGAAGCATATCAAAATGCTATTGATAAGCTAAATTACCAGACAGCTTATCTGAGGCCCACATCCGCCATATGGTGCCCCAACTTCTGCCGCCTGTTGCGGCCGCAACAATAGGCACGCCTACCCGGAGAGCACCGTCGGACAGAAACCCAGCAGCAGCGGCATGTGGGGCGGCTGCTGTGTTTACATTTTATTCTGCGCTATTAGCCTCGTGCCTCCCCCACCATCCCAGGAGGGCCTGCAACACAGCACACATTCGACATCAAAAATATGCGTTACCTACAGGACACACGCACGCCCGCGATGCGTGTGTGTGTGTGTGTGTGTGTGCGTGCGCGCATGTGTGCACCCAGGTATACATCAGGTGAAGAGAGCAAACCAGATGTCAGCCCCGGGAACGGAGCTGCCTGGTGGGGGAGGGCGAGCCAGGCGGGCTCCCAGCGAGAGCTGCAAGCAGACAATGCGCTTTTCTCAAAACACTCGGGCGGGCGGGCCTCGGGGAGTGGCTATTTAAAACACTTGGCTCCTTTTATTTCACCACCGTGGAAGTGAATTCGGCTCTTAAGTGCCAGAGCAAATGAAGTCATTTGGTTTCTGCGGGCTCCCTTTGCATTTCAGCAGAAGTCAGAACTGGACGAAAGTCGGAAGGTCCAGCTGAAGTTGTTCTTTCTTCCAATTAAAATTGATTCCACAGAGGATTTGGCGCCTGGGCTTCATTAACTTTTTTTTTTCTTTCTTTCTTGGAAAAGGCTCTAAGGTCGCAGAAAATTTAAAGGACATCAGGCAGTGGAATGAACGCTGTCAAAGATGCCTCCTGTCATAGAATGCCATCAGGTCAAGATGTAAAGATGAACAAACAAATGCAGATAGCACCTTCTAAAGGCTTGGTTGGTATCCAAGATTAATGGTGGTTCTCGCTGAATGAATTCGTAAGATTTCTGCATTTATTGCTTTCTACTCCCTACCCTCTAAAGAGGTTCCTCTCTTCACAGAGATTTTATCATTAACGGTAATAAAATATTCATTTATTTATAGTTTACTACCTATTAGGTAAAAGACACTGGTTTTCAAAGAGACCTCAGCAACACATAGCATCCGGTTGTGCAAAAATGTACAAGATGCAGGTTTGGTTACAGTGCAAAGCAAAAAAAAAAAAAAAAAGGACAGTCAATCTAACATTCAGATCTAGTTAATTATTACAGAAAAGCACTCATTTTCATCCCCCCCACAATTACCAACACCTAAGCAGAAAACATTCTTGGATGAACTTTTCAAATTTTCTTAAACATTCTCAGTTTAAAAAAAAAAAAAAAAAAAAAAAACTCCTTTCAAGTTAAATTGAGATTGCACTTGAACTCCATCCAAGAGCAGAGCTGAACTGAATTATGATAATTAGAAAGCTGTGCCTATAAAAAAGCGGCGCAGTTCATGCATTTTTTTTAAAAGTTCATGCCAGAGAATATAAGTTCAATATGTTCTCACATAATTAACATTTCCCACCATTAGCAGCAGTTTTTCAGTTTATATATCAGTAAAAACAACAGCACTCGTCATTGTTGTATATTCCGAGTCAATAGTGTTTCAGTCACTGTACACATACATCTAAATCTGTCAGACGCCTAAAAGCAACCAGAATTCCCCACTGGAGACGATGGGGGTGCTTAACTTGTTCATTAATAAGCTGCTTTTTTTCTTTTAAACCCATTTTCCGATGCTGGGTCCTATTGCTCAAACTAACACTGCTAATGAAATCCTAGGACAGAGCCTTAAAAACGAATGTGAAAAAGAGCAGAAAGCATTACATCAGGATAGTAAATATTGATGGGGGATAGTAAATGTGGGGGCGTGGGGGGGGGGGGTGAGTACAGCCAGGATGGAGACTTCCCTTGGCCTGCCACAATCGTGTAGAAAGAGAACAGCCTCTAAGATTCCCCCTCCCCCTTCCAATCAGGAGAGAGACCAGTGGTTTCACAGCTAGGACTCCCAGACTATGGAAACTATTTTCTGAGAATCCTCCCAACCATGCAAAAAAGCCAGTGACAGCACTTAAGAGCTCAGAGGGACCCACCCTGTAAGAAATACCATCCTCAAAACCCACCCTTCAAGGCATCCTATTTGCTTTCACTAAAATAAAAATACATATTTTTTAAAGATTTTATTTATTTATTTATTCATGAGAGACACAGAGAGAGAGAGGCAGAGGGAGAAGCAGGCTCCATGCAGGGAGCCCGACGTGGGACTCGATCCTAGGTCTCCAGGATCAGGCCCTGGGACGAAGGCGGCGCTAAACCGCTGAGCCACCCGGGCTGCCCAAAATACTTATTTCAAAATTCTCTTACTCGGCACCATGAGGAAGGCTGAACCTATCTGAAGAGATGGCTGAATTTCAACTGTGAGTTCCAATATGGGATGGGGTCAAGGACGCTTAGGACGAGACTCTTTACAGGCTGGGGACTCTGAATAGCTCCCAGCTTTGAAAACAAAACAAAATAAAAACACGCACAGAAACACTCCAGATATGTAGATCCGAATATTCGGGCATTCCACAAACTATTCCAGAAGAGGGAAGGCCCAAACTTCCCAGATCTCAGAAGTATGCAGTCATCACAATACGAGGGGGACTAAACTGGGCTTTGTCAGAAAGCCCAACCCTGACACATTAAGGGCTTAACACGGACCTGGACCTGGATTACTTAATTGTATCACCTTTGTGAATGTGAAAGAGTAAAATATATCACTGATATTGTTCAAACATGATCTGGGATCTGATTGAAATACCACAGGGCAATCTGTGGCTTCTACAGATAAAGTAAGAAAAAGCACCGGGCAGCGATCAAAGATTATTCTAGCCATCAATCAGTCCAGTAGCCCAGCAGCAGAGCCCAAGTTTGTCAAAGGACAAGCAGCTTACAATATACTTTTTTTTTTTTTTTTTTGTGCCGAGTTCAGAAGTAGGACACCAGCGCTTGCGGCAGTTCCAGTCTCTGAACTCTAAAGAGGAAGCCGTAGTGCGCGCCTTGGTCAACAGAAAGGTGGACTCTGATTTCCTTGCCGGGCGACCGAGAAAGCCGGACACTCGCTCTGGACAGTATTCTTCAGTCTTTGGGGGAAAAAAACAGACCTGAAAAGTTTTATCACTAAATGGATCCAACCCCTAGGCACAGCTTTCACTCAGCAGCATTTTTATTCTTTCGCAATCTCTTTATTGGAAACAAGACAACGTGCCCAAAATACAAGCTTGAAAGTGTTATCTACCTACTGTCTGCATGTGAACACGGTCACTTTACACTGGATCACAAACGCAGTTATTTGCACCAACCTTTTGAGTGATAAAACACTACGATTTTCATTTGCAGGCAGTATAATTATGCTCACAATTAACGCATAATAATACATGAGATTAGAGAGAAAAGTAATCCCACAGATGCACAGGCTCTGGTTTGACCATGTAGGAGAGATCGATCCCTTTCTAAAACAAGGAACCTTCAAACACGGTTAATAGTACAGCTCATTTCTTCAAAGGCCTATCTAACATCTGAGATCTACATTCTCTCACTGTTCCTGTTACATACTTTTCTCCTGAAAATATAACAAATATGATCTAGAAATGGATGATCCACTACAAGTATATTCTTCTCAAATTTTCCCATTGAGAGATGCCCTCCTGTACTCACTGTTCTGCAGCGTCAGAACTCAAAACTGTTTCTAAATGACTAAAGCACAGGCAGCAAAAAAAAAAAAAAAAATTCAAACACCCTCTTCCTTAAGACTTGCTTGTCCTTTTTCTTAATAAAAGGGGACATTGGTCCCCAGAGTGTATGAATGCATAATTCTCCCTGTATAAAGTAACAGAGACAAAAAAGGGAAACGAAGAAGCTGACTTCTCCCAGAGTGCCCCCTCCCCCCCCCCCACCCACCCTCACATATAATTAGTCTGCTGCTGGGGCCTAGGCACACATTGTACCACAATGCAAGGAAGCGCCTTGCAGCCTCTCCCTGAGAAATTTGTTTCAATCCGGCTCAAACTAAACTAGGTTGCACTCCCTCTTTAAATTAAATCTCATTAAGTATATGTCGTGATGAGTCCTGGTTTATGTTTTGGGAAAAGGGGAAAAAAAAAAAAAAACCTCCATCAATGTCTCAAGCATGTTCTCTGGATGGAGTTCTATTTCTTACTTTATGAAAGATCACTAAGAGGAGGAATCTATACAAAGATTATATCTTATATTCAAAAAAAAAATTTTACAGTCAAGGCAAAGTGTCACATTGGTTTTGTTTCAAAATTGTAAAAAAAAAAAAAAAAAAAAAAAGACTATTCTAATATTCCCCTAAAATTGTGGATCAAATAATACTTTAAAAATAAAATGGTCTACGTTGGCACTTTTATACCATCAGCAAGAACCAGGAACACAGCTTATCAGTTCATTTTTCAATACCAACAACAAATAAAAGAATTACAAACTCGGTTTAAAATCTGAAACCTGAGAGCTCAACACCGAGTTGCACATACAAAGAAATACTAAACAAAAATATCTGTGACCATTTATGGAAATAGTGAGATTAGAAAAATAAGCCTTTCCCCCCACTCCCCCCCCAAAAAAAATAATCAGCAATTCAAAACCTCGCTGTTGACAAAGGTTCAACTAATCCATTTGTCTTTCCTGAGTCACTTTGTAATGAGTTCTACTATTTCCCTCTGAAGAGGAAAGATTCTTAACCAAAGTTGGATCTAAGTCTGGCCCCAAAGACTGTCTGTGCTAGTTACAAAAGGGCACAAGCCCAATAGTGAAAGGATGAAGCTCTGGACACAGCCCGAGACACGCTGCCCCAGCACTGCCTTCAGAGTGCCCCCGTGCCTGACACCCCGGCAGGAGTCCCCGGCGGGCGACACAGAAAGGAGCCCACTGCCTGCTTTGACAATGCAGTCAGATCACATGCTCCCGAAGGGATCGCTCTACTCAGGTAACCACCTGCAGGCACTCAGCACACCAGCAAACGGATCAGACCACCAAAACTTCCAGAAACCATCAAGGAGAAGGGTGGGGAGGAAGAAACATGTGGTTGCCCTGAACTGCTAAGTGTTCTGCTCCTTTGCAGTATCTGCAGCATTTTAAATTCTCTTGTTTAACCATTTTGAAACCTGATAGGTTTCGCAGACCTTTCCGTCCCAGGACCTGGGCTCCCTCCAAGGCACTGTTTTTAAAACAGGCCTTTTTACATTACCCGCTCCTGGAACATCATCTGTCTCTGAGTTTCCAGCGCTTACTGAGGTCAATTTTCATTTCTGCAAATCACAGGCAGCCACTTGCTTCTGAGAAGTTAACAAGCCTCCTGAGAAATGCTGGTGGCTGCTATTTCATTGTTTCATAAATATTTTTATACAGTGACACCATTCAGACCTTAAATAAATCTTTAAAAAAAGAAAGACAACTAAAAAGCAAAGAAAATGATGATCTGGATTTTATTTATTTCCGTGGGAGGAAGAATAAGGCAAGGGTGAGCTCCCCTATTGTTTCCAACTCATTTAAAAATGTTCCTTCAGTTCAAAAAAAAAAAATTATATATATATACATGTACACACACACACACACACACATACACGCACACACAAATGCATTTTAGAAAAGAGAAACTCGTGGAAGTTGAACTTTCTTGAAAACGGGCCTCTGGACTTTGGAAAAACAGTGTTGCTGCTGCGAACAAAGACTAAGAAGTACCCCCTGATTTTTCTGCTCTCCTGGGGATCCTCTCTCTTCCAATAAACAAACAAATCCCCCAGTATTTCCTACCGAAGGGAAGTTTTCCAGGGAGAGTCTCCTCCAGGGTTTGGTGGTAAGTGCGACTCAGTCTTTTTTGGACACAATGTTTCTGCTGACTCCTGAAAATTTTCCACTTGAATGTGCAATGAAGCGGCGGCGGCGGCGGCGGTCCTGGAGCAGCGGCACAGGCGCCCGTGCCTGCTTTCATCTTAGGGGAGGAGCGAGCCCCGCCGGCGGCCACCCCGCGGGTCGGCGGGCCCCGGGCCCCGGACCCAGGACCCAGGACCCAGGACCCCGGACCCCGGGCCGCGGAGGGCGGCGGGGGGGTCGCGGGGGCCGGCGGCGGGGGCTCCGGGGAGGAGGAGGAGGAGGGGGCCCCGGGGAGGGGGGTCGGGGGGGCCGCCGGCTCGGGGCTCCGAGGCGGCGCCCGCTGCCCTCCGCGCCCGCGCCCGCGCCGCTCCGAACTTCTGACTTCCCCGAGAGACCCGTGCAAAGTGCCCGAGGCTGCGAGCGTGTGCGTGTGCGTGTGTGTGTGTGTGCGCGTGAGCGCGCGTGCGGGCGGGGCGCGGGGGGCGCGGGGCGCGGGGGGCGCGGCCGGCCGGGGAGCCGCCTGTTGCCGCGCGGGCTCGGCAGCGCGCGGCCCAACTTGGCGTCCCGGCAACTCGCGCGGCGGCGGCGGCGGCGGCGGCGCTCACCTGGGCGGGGGCGGGGGCGCGGGGTCCCGCGGGGTCCCGCCGCCTGCCCGCCGCCCGCCTGCCCGCCGCCCGCCGCACACAAAGCGGAGCGGCCCGAGCCGGCCCCGCGCCCCCCTTGCCCCGCGCGCCCCCCCTGCCCCGCGCGCCCCGCGCCCCCCTTGCCCCGGCCGCAGCCCCGCGCGCCAACTTACCTCGGCGAAGGGAGCCGCCGCGGCGCCCGGCGAGTCGGAGGCAAACTTCGGCGCCGCTTCCCCCGCCCGCAGCTCCGCGCCCGGCTCCCTCCGCGGCTCCCGGCTCCCGGCGCCCGGGCCGGGCCACCCCACCCCTCGGCCGCGCGGCGCTGCTGCCCCGGGCCCGGCTGCCCGCGGCTCCGGGCGAAGGCGCACGGGGTGGGGGCGGTGGGGGCGGTGGGGGCGGCGGGGGCTTCACCGCATGGCCCGCGTCCCGCCGCGGCCGCCCCGGGCCCGGGCCCCGCCGCGCGGACCGGCCCGCGGGGGGGAAGCGAGTCTGCGAAGTGCTGGGGGCGCCCGCGGCGGGCGGCGGGGCCGCGGCGGCGGCGGCAGAGGCTCGGCTCGGCTCGGGCGGCGCGGCGCGGCGCGAGCGATGCTAAGAATGTTCGGAATGAGGACAGGAATGAAATGAACGCCAGGACCGAACTCGCTCCGGAGGGGTGGGGCCTCGGTGACGTCATGCGGCCTGCCGCCCGGGGCCGGGGGCGGGGCCTGCCGCCGCGGGTGACGTCATGGGGCTCCGGGGCGGGCCGCGCTCGGCCGATCGCCGTTGGGGCGGCGGGGAGGAGCCTGGCGCCCACGGGGGAGCGGGGCGCGCGCGGGAGCCGCCCCGGCCGCCCCCGCCCCCGCCCCCCGCCCCCCGGCTTCCCGGCTTCCCGGCGCGGGCTCCGGCTTTGTCCCGGGCGGGGCGGGGCGGGGCGGCGGGGGAGGGCGCGGAGGGCGGCCCCGAGGTGCCCGCGTCCGCGCGGCGGCGACCCCTGCAAGCCCGGGCTCCCCGCGCGGGGCGGGAGCTGCGCGCGCCGCGCCCGCCCGCCCTGCCTCAGTTTCCCCCACGCGGACGCCCGCAGGTTCGGGGAAGGGAAGTTTCTTTTCTGGAAACGCGGGCGGCGGCTCGGCGGGCGGCGCGGTGGAGCCTTCCCGGGCCCGCACGCGCAGCCCGCCGCGGCCTCCCTCCGACACTTTGCGAAAGTTCGGGGCGCCCGTGGCGAGGCGGAGGCGGCCCTCGCACGTAGCGGAGAAGAGCGCGATCCGAGCTGCTGGCGGCCCCGCCCTGCGCACGGGCTTCCCCGACCCGCTCCACCAGCGCGGTTCCCTCGGCCCCGGGGGTCGTACTCCTCGAAAGGAGTGGGTTGGGTGGAAACGCCCCGCGAACCTCAGAGGGCTGCGTCCGGCCGCTTCAGCCGCTCCCGTGCGCTTCCACGCTGCAAGAGCAGGTCCCAACGCCACCTTTGGAGGCGCAAAAGGGACCTCGGGGACCCGGTGGGTAGACCCGAAAGCCGCCGGGTGCAGTCGGCCCCCGAAAGCCTTGCGTGGTTGTCCTGGGCAGCTGCACGGAGATCAGAGTAGCAATGCAGCTCCTGTACTGCTGACCTCTTCTAGGCACCTGGCTCTCCCTTCCCCAACGTAAACGATGGCGCCTATTTTATATGTCCCTAGATCCCCTAAATTCATGGACAATGGAGGGAAGCAGAATGTGACTTAGTACGGCACTTTTTCTACAAAACATGACTTTTACTAATGTTTTTTTAATTGGAACTTTTTTGTGGTAATTGCCGATTAACATGTTAAAAAAAAACAAGAGGACAGAGAAATCTTTTGTTCACTGCCCAGCTCTCCCCAGTGGTAATGTTCTCCAAAAGTGTAATATATCACACTCGGGATATTGGCGTTGATGCAGTCCACCCAGCTTATTGACATTTCCCCCAATCTTAATCGTATTCATTTGTGTGAGCCTGTATTTCTACACTATTTTCTCACGTGTGTGGGTATCCGCCACCACAGGTACATACTAATGCATTTTATCTCTAGTTTGCAAGCAACAATGAGGTGATACAGTGAGGTTTGCAATAATGACCTCAGCCGCTTTTGCCCTGGTTTTTGGAAATGTGTTAGAAAAACATAACTAATTTGGCATTAAAAGTGTAGTAGGCGTATCCATCTCCAAATATCATCTTCTAAAAGTACCAAAGTCTGATGGCAGTGCAAGCCAGACAGTGGGGTTGCTAAACCACCGTTTGTTGGCCTAGTGCACCTGGACATTTTTCATACTCCAGCTCCCGTCTCACAGCCACCTGGCAACAACACAAAATATCCCATTTCTTGCTGAATTAAGGAAAAATACTTTGACCCGAGAGTCAAAGCTTTTTACGACCAGTATTTTCTCCAACTTCTCCCATTTGTATGGATGTTTCTTGAGACTTATCTTAAAAACCTCTTCTAGAAGGCTACTCAACTAGATATTTCCTCCCTAAGACCCTCACATTCCCTGCTCCAGACACACTATTGTATTCCTTAGGTACCGGTGTATTGGGATGACGCCATACCTGAGCCCAAGTGTACATCGCCCGGGACCTACACACAAATGGGAATAATTTTTTTATCTCTCCACACATTTTTACACTCCTCTGGATAGTGTATAGGACCGATGGATGTCAGGGCCCAGCAGCTGTTCACCCCCAGCATCTGAGGGCAGGAACAGTAGCTACCACCTGCTAAAATGACAGCAATTAGGGTGTGCGACACCCACACTCAGCACGTGGTACTTTTCATTTGCCATTTCAATCCTTACAGCACCTGTACAAGGTAATGAATGATTCGTATCTCCGTTTATACAGGTGAGGAACTGAGGTATGGGGAGA
This sequence comes from Canis aureus, assembly GCF_053574225.1. Taxonomy (NCBI): domain Eukaryota; kingdom Metazoa; phylum Chordata; class Mammalia; order Carnivora; family Canidae; genus Canis; species Canis aureus. Next base: position 15,202,845 of record NC_135633.1, read on the forward strand.
TTATATGACTCATCCAATGATCTGCAGTCCGGAGAGAGTAGAGCCAAGACCTGATTTCCTTCTAACTTCAGCCCATGTTCATAAACACTGACCTCTACTGCCCCTAAACCTATAACAGATATATAGCAAAGCAATTGGATGCCAGGCACCTTTTAAAAGTACTTTTCACTAATTACACCATTTAAGCCCCACCATCCACCCTACGAGGTAGGTACTTTCTCATCTTCTAGATGAGCAAACTGAGGTGAAATAATTTGGGCAGGATCATACAGCTAGAAAGTACAGAATGATGATTCAAACCCAGGAAGTCCTCCAGGTCCATATTTCATGCTCTTAATCTTCCACTTAGCCACCCAAATGCAGCACTATGCTAACTGTAAAAGTTCAACCATGTGCAGGGGTGATCTACCGCAAGATGTAACAATTATATGTATTACCTATAATGTAAGAGAGTTTTTTACTTCCAAGTCTTAACCAAGGAAGAACCTCACTTGTAACACATAAGAGAAACAATGATCCACTTAATGGTAACATGTCATGCTGAGATAGAACTCAATCAGCCCCAAGCTAGAAAGGAAGAGTTGGCAGGTTAGCACTTACCCTAAGGAAGCACCTGGCTCAGGAAGATACTTCTTTGCAAAATCAGTAAAGATGTATTATTAATATTAATGATACAGTTTGTCTCATTTCTAGTGAAGTTGAGTAGCTTATAGGAGTATAAATTGGTATGACCTCTGGGAAAGTTTGGTATTAACTAATGAAGTCGAAGATAGGCATATTCTAGGACCCAAACGTTCCTCTTAGGAATACAGCCAAGAGAAACTCGGGTGCATGTGCATCAGGACACACATGCAAGAATGTTTGTTGTGGTATTTTTGTAATACCCCAAACAGGACGGGCGCCTGGATGGCTCAGTCAGTAGAGCGTCTGACTCTTGATCTCGGGGTTGTGAGTTTAAGCTCCACAGCAGGCATAGAGAATACTTAAAAACAATTTTTAAAATACATAAAAATATGTTTTAAAAGTAGGAGATCACGAAACTTAAAAAAGAAACATCCTACATGTCCAGTAATAGCAGAAAGGATAAATGAATTGTGATATAATCATACATCAGAAGAGTATACAGATCTGACAACAAAGTCCATGCAACAACATGGATGAATGCTAAAAATATATCGACTGAAAGAAACATGAAATAAAGGAATCCATATAGTACAATTGTTTTATATAAAGTTCAAAAACAAGCAAAATTAAGCAGCATTATTTGGGGATATATACCTAGGTGGTAAAACCGGAAAGAAAAAATAGAAGAACATGAACTCTTATCACTGGGAATAGGGCATTGGGACAAGAAAAATAAACATGGGAGGGGGCTTCTGAAATATAGACAATGTTCTGTTTTTGTCTGGTTATATGGTTGTTTACTATAATGACCCGTTAAGCTTTCTACAGAAGTCCCCCTTTATCTGAGGGGATACATTCTAAGACCCCAGTGGATGCCTAAGGTGTAGATAGTGTTGAACCCTATATATACTATATCTGTTCCTATACATGCTTATCTATGATAAAGTTTGATTTATAAATTAGGCATGGAGAGCCTGGATGGCTCAGTGGTGCCTTTGGGTCAGGTCGTGATCCTGGGGGCCTGGGATCCAGTCCCTCATCAGGCTCCCTGCGGGGAACCTGCTTCTCCCTCTGCCTGTGTCTCTGCCTCTCTCTATGTCTCTCACAAATAAATAAATTAAATCATATATATATATAAGGCACAAAAAGAGATTCACAATAGTAATAAAATAGAACAATTACAATAATACACTGTAATAAAAGCTATGTGTGGTCTCTCTAGCTCTCTAAATATCCATGCTATACTCACCCTTTTTTCTTGCGATGATGTAAGAGGGCAAAATACACCCATGATGAGATGAATCAAGGTGAATGGCACAGGCATTGGGGACGTAGAGGTAGGCTACTATTGACCTTCTGACGATGGGATCATCTGCTTCAGGACCACAGTTGAACTTGGGTAACTGAAACCAGACACAGAAACCATAGATAAGGGGCAGGTGGGGACTACTGTATTTGTTTTAGACTCTTATACGCATCTGTTGTAATTTACAATTTTTTTAAGTTAAAAATAAGTGTTAAATAGAGCCACTAATATCACAATGCCGCCTATGTGCCCAGGGTTTGACCTTGTTCTGAATCCTTTCATGCCCCCCCACCTCATTTTCATAATCCTCTTGTCCAAATCACAAACTTCTTTCTCTATGGGATCCTTTCCATCAGCATTTAAACAGAGGTCTCCTTCCCATCTTTTTTTTTTTTTTTAAGATTTTATTTATTTTTTCATGAGAGACACAGAGAGAGAAGTAGAGACATAGGCAGAGGGAGAAGCAGGCTCCCTGCAGGGATTGAGTCCTCATGGACTCAATCCCGGGGGGACCGGGGATCACCCCCTGAACTGAAGGCAGATGCTCAACTGCTGAGCCACTCAGGTGTCCCTCCCTCCCCAAAACAACAAACTCTAACCTCATCTGAATCTTCTACTTTCTCCTCTCTTTCTCAACTGAACTTCTGAAAAGAGTTGTCTGACCTCATTTCCTCCATTTCTCTAACTCCCGCTATTCCTTGCCCCTGTCCATGTGGGCTTTTGTCTCCATCACTTCTTCCCTCAAAAGAGATGTTTTTCTAGCCCTCAAGACTCAATTGAATTAGTTCAGTGGGCCTTTCATTGACCCTCACCTTGGGTTATTTGACATGATTGATTATTACCTCTCTGTAATAGTCTCTCTCCCTGGCACAATTTCAGTTTCCCTATACCTCTGCTGTATCTCACCGTCCTTCCCTGACTGACCCGTCCTCCACTAGCTAGTTGTTAAACTGCGTTGTTCTAGATCCGAGGCATTCTTCTGTTCTTATCCTGTATCCTGTCTCCAGTTGATTTTACCAATTTACTCCATTGGTTTCCATCACTATATGTTTGCTGTTGTCTTTCAAACATGCACATGCAATCCATATGGCTCCTTGAAACTCTAGATGTGTACATCTGGTGTCCTGTTGGACAACATAACCTGGGCATCTCAAAAGCATGTCAAACAGAACCATGATCTTCCACTGGATCGTCCTTATCGGGTGTTTCCCATCCCTGGGAAAAGCACCAAAAACCAAGTTGTCAGTCTCAATGCATCTCTAACTGCTAAAACTTCTTTAAGAGTGTCCAACCACATTTCGAAAAAGTTATTCCATGGCTCTGCATGATTGAACCCCTCCCTCCATACTCAGGCATCCTGCTTCTCTTCCACTCAACTGTGCTCCTAGCACCCTGGATAATTTTTAGTTCTCAAACTGATCATTTGCCCCCAGGCCCTTGTTTGTGTTAATACAGCTCCTTAGAATATCTTCCTCCACCTCCACCTCTTTATTTAAATTTTTTCTCCTGTTTTTCTTGATACCCCAGACTTTATCACGTGATTTTTTTTAATTATTATTTTATTAGTTATCTAGTGCTGGGTAACAAATATCTCCAAGACTTAATGTCTTAAGCCAGTAATTATCATTTATTGTCTCTCATAATTTCCGTGGGTCAGGCATGGCATTTGGGAATGGCTTGGCTAGGTGGTTCTAGCTTGTGATCTCTCATGAGATTGCAGTCAGATGTCAGCTGGGAATGTGGTCACCCGTAGGTCTGATTGGGACTAGAGTTTCCCCTTCAAGACTTTTCATTCATATGGCTGGCAAGTTGTTGTTGACTGCTGGTAAGAGGACTCAGTTTCTCTGTACATATACCTCTCCATATTTCTTGGTCCTCCTCACAACATGGTGACTTGAATTCAAACATTGAGAAAGTGGGAAGAAATGGAGGGGAGGTGGAGGGGAAGGAAAGAGAGACAAAAAAGCTGTATCTTTTTTATGAACTAGCTTCAAAAGCCAAATAGCATCCCTTCTACCATATTCTATTCATTAGAACTGAATCACTAGGATTGGCTCACATCCAATGGGAGAAGAATTAGGTACTACCTTTTAGAGGGAGAGTGTCAAAAAGTCTGCAAACATATTTTAGAAATCACATCACCAAAAAAAAAAAAAAAAAAAAAATCACATCACCTGTACTTTTCCTTCCTGGACTTATCACAGTCTGTAATTTTATAGAACATAATTATATTATAGAGATGTGTATACTTCTGTGATTGTTTGATCAATGCCTATCTTCACACACTAGAACATAAGGCAGTGAAATAGTGGAACAAGAATCATACCTGCATTGCCTACCATTTTATTCCTAGTACCTCTCATATTAGGGAGCAATCAATGCAGAATGAATATGGGAGTGCCTGGTGGCTCAGTCAGTTAAGACTTTGACTCTTGATTTCTGCTCAGGCCATGATCTCAAGGTCGTGAGACCGAGCCCCACATGGGAGGGTCTGTGTTCAGTGAGGATTCTGCTTAAAAGACTCTGCCTCTGCCCCTCCCCACACCCCACACACTCACTCGGTCTCTCTCAAATAGCTGAATCATTTTTAAAAAGACTAAATGTGAATGTCATTAATTATATGTAACACCTGCAGCAGCCTTTTCAGGTAGGTATCATTCTTTCCATTTTATACATGTGGAATTAAAATGGTTGTATAACATGTTTGAGGACCACAGTTTGAATCTAGGTCTCTGTTTCTAGGCCTCCTTTTTGTAGGACCCCAGACTCCCTCCTTGGACAACAGAAGCTCCTTTGGCCTGAGTGAAATGATCTCCTCAGCTTCCACATTCCCTCATATCCCACATATCCCTTGTGATAGCTAATTCTACTTCCCAGATATATGGATTCAAGGACAGACCTATCATTAAAGACCTCTCCAGAATCTGGTCAGGAAAAAAAATTCTCCAGAACAACTGATCCTTGTGAGTCTGTTTATCACAAGCATAGAGAAGGTGATGTGGAGTTCTGAAACTGCAAACCTCCTCTTGGGAAGGCCAACCAGAGTAGTTTCTGGAAAAACTAATGCTTCTCAATAGCACAATCTCCTGTCTGAACTCTATCCTCCACTGCTCTTATCTCCTCCACTAAGAAGAAAGGGGCTATTCAGTAGCTGCTCTGTCCGATGAGGTGACCACTAGCCATTTGCGCTTTTTAAATTAATTCAAATTAAATAAAAATTCAAAATGTGGTTCCTAATCCCACTAGCCACATTTTAAGTACTCAAAAGCCACCAGGTAGCTGGTGGCTGGCTACCATAATAGAAAGTGCAAATATAGAGCATTTGTATCATTACAGAAAATTCTCCTGCATAATGCTGCCAGAGAACCTGGGAAATCCTAGCCCCTGAGACTTCCAAGGCTATGGGAGAAGACAAAGCCAGGACTGGAGGAATTTATCCACCCCTAGGAGAGCCCCAACTTGCTCATGAGAAATGGCTCCACATCATGGGGATCTGGGCATGGATATGCCTTTGCAGGTCTGTACTCTCTCATCAGGTTTCCTTCCTCTTTCCCATCTATCCTCTGAGCCACTGATCTCATTTTAAACCATCACCATCACTCTCCAAACCAGACCACTCCTTGTCCGCTGCCCTGAACCCACTGAGCCTAGGCTCAGCCCAGGACAACACATCTTTTACATTTTTCTCCACTCCACATCCATCTCCATACTTAAGCCAGTCTCCATCCCTCCTGCCTCAGAGTATGTGACTTCCCTCCTTCTCAAAGATAAGCTCTTCCCCAACTTCTCCATCAACGTGGATGTTCTGGATTCTGCTCCCCTTCACCTCTCTGGAGAACACACTTTGCTAATGGTTCTCTCTCCCTTTGTTGTCTTCCATCTTTCCCTCCACCAGCACTGTCTTCCCAGCTTTCAAGTACGCATGGCTTCCCCAGTGTTGTCAATAATTTTAATTTACCCTTTTGGCTCATCTCATCTTCCCCTTCCTTTTCCTACCATTTGACTCTAGGGAGCTGTCTGCAGAAAGACTCTGCATTCTCATTTTCCACCCAGGGCCTGGCTTTCATCCCACACAATTGCTTCCCATTTGATAAAGTTTGTTCTTAAAGTGGCATTCAAGGCTTTCCACCATCAGTCCCTGGCCTTTTTTTTTTTTTTTAACCCATTTTGTCTTTTACTTTTTTATTAAGTAAGCTCTATGCCCAATGTGGGGCTTGAACTCATGACCCCCAGATCAAGAGTCGCATGCTCTACCAATTGAGCCAGCCAGGCACCCCCCTGGCCTAACTTCTTGCCCATTTTTTTCTGTCACCTTCTAGCCATACTCATCTCTTCACTCTCCACCACACAAGTCTGAAACATTCTTGCCACTATATCTTTATTATTACTATTTCTCTTGCCAGAAAAACTTGCTCCACAAACATCCCTCCACCAATGGGGGCTGAGGAAATCTTTCTGACAATAAAAGCCCAGACATCACTGAGCACAGACTGCCTGATGCTACTGTGTGCTGTTGTATGGACATTTCTCTTCTCTCTCTAGTTGAATTTCAGAATACTTCCAGGCAAGAAATTAGCATTTACATCTTTGCACTCCTAAGTTTTTAGAAGAATGCAGAATCTTGTGCATCGCGGATATTCAAATAATGGTTGATTGACTCATTCCCAGACATATCCCATCATCAGTTCAAAAGGGGCCAGTGGCAAACCATGCCGCACTATTTCAAATATGAAAAGAATATCATAAAATGGGGACTGTGACAGCAATTAGCTATGTAAATGCCCTGAGGATGAAGTCGGTGCATTAAAAAATAATACACCTCTTTGGAAGAGCCTGGGAAGACAGGTGTGAATGGGTGCCGAGAATTGCAGAGCTACACAGCTGGTAAGCATCAGTGCCATTATTGATACATTTTGGTTGGTGAGAAAGAAATCTGTGCTATTTTTTTTTTTCCTGTCTGGGGGCAAGGAGGTGGGGAGGCAGCGCAGGGTTGGGGGAAGGTAAGGAGGCAGGCAGGGGAGGGGAATGCAGGGAGAAAAAGTATAGGCTGTGGAGAGAGGCAAAACTTGTCCTGAATCTCAGCCTCATTGCTGACTGGATGTATAAAAGTGGGTAAGTAATCTCTTTTTATGTTGTAGCAAAATATGACTGGCTGGAGGATAGGTTTATGATAAATTTGTGAACAGCATATCATGTTTATAATTTTTTAAAAAATATATGTGAATATATATGTATGCACAGAAAAAAGCCCAGAGAGCTTCATGCTAAAATATTATAGATTATAGATTATTTTTTTCCCTTGGCTTTTTCTGTGTTTCCCAAGATTAAAGCTCTGTGACTTTTAAAAGAAGGTCTATTAAAAAAAAAAAGGTCTATTTTAAAAATTATGAGTTAAAGAACTTCAATGTAATATTTTTAAATGATTTGAATTATTTCACTGGTTTGAACAGAATGTATGTTTTTCTTCCAATAATCTCAAATATGGGAAACCTGGGTGTCTCAGGGTCTCTGCCTTTGGCTGAGGGCATGATCCCAGGGTCCTGGGATAGAGCCCCACTTTGGTCCCTCTGCTCAGCGGGGAGTCTGCTTCTCCCTCTTCTGCAGCTCCCTCTACTGCTCCCCCTGCTCGCGCGCGCGCGCGCGCGCGCGCTCTCTCTCTCTCTCTCTCTCTCCTCCCTCTCCCTTCCTCCCCTTCTCTCTCCCTCCCTATCAAATAAATAAGATCTTTTTAAAAAATAATCTCAAATATTCAGAAAAGATGAGAGAAAGTTGCTGACATGACACCCCATCACCCCCAAATTCTTTATTGTGTCTTTCCTCCAAACAAGAACCATGCAAACACCTAAATTGGGAAATTGACACTTATAAGCTTCAAACTGAATTCAGGTTTTCCCAATTCTCTAATAGGGAGCTAAGGACCTATCCCAAATCACGTGTCACATGTGGTTGTCATGTCTCTTTCGTCTCCTTTAATGTGAGTCAGTTCCTCAGCATTTTCTTAACTTTCACAATTATAATGGTTTTGAAGATTATATGTCAGCTATCTTGGTCCTTTCATTTGGGTTTGTGGTAGCCAGGCTCCCAAATGGCCTGCAATGATTCTCATCCCCTGGTATTCATGTTCTCATGTAAGTCCCCTCCCACATTGAATCAGGGGTGACCTGTATGACCAGTGGACCACTACAGAAATGACGTGTACCTAGAGGCTAGGTCATAAAAGACACTGCAGCTTCTGCCTCGGTGTCTTGGATTGCTTGCTCTGGAGGAAGCCAGCCATTGAATCATGGGGATGTTCAAACAGCCCTGCAGGGAAGCCCTACATGGAGATTAACTAAAGCATTTCATCATTGGTCACACAAACTTGCCAGCCATACGAATGAGCCACCTTGGAAGTGAGTTCTCAGGCAACCTCAGAGAAGAGCCTAAGCCAGAGCCTACCCAAGTTGTGCCCGTATTCCTGACCTACAGAAACTGAATGATGATACATATTGTTTTGATCCACAAAGTTTAGGGGTAAGTTTGGACTCAGCAATAGCCAGCTAATATAGGTTTGTCTGTTTCCTCATGATTAGATACAACTTCCCATTTGGGGCAGGCATACCAACAGTAGTCATGGTGTGTTCTTCTCATTGCATGCTGTTATGCCATGCCTGATGGGAATTTGTCACATCATTGGTGATGTTAAGTGTGACCACTTGATTGAGGTAGTGTCTCTCATGCTTCTCCACTGTTAAGCCACTCTGCTTAATAAGTAATTTATGGGGAGATACTTCAATAGCATGTAACTATACTGTGTCTCACCAAACTTTCACTTTGTTCATTTTTTAAAATATCTGTAGAGGGTAGCCCAGGTGGCTCAGCAGTTTAGCACCACTTTCAGCCCAGGGTGTGATCCTGGAGACCGGGATCGAGTCCCACGTTGGGCTCCCTGCATGGAGCCTGCTTCTCCCTCTGCCTGTGTCTCTGCCTCTCTCTCTCTCTGTGTCTCTCATGAATAAATAAATAAAATCTTTAAAACAAACAAAATATCTGAAGAGATGCTTAGACTCTTATTTTATTCAATGGGTTATAATCCATTATTATCACTTATTTTGATGATCAAATCATACCATATTTGGCCAGTCAGAGCCCCTTCAACTGGCTTCCATGTCCTTTTGACGTGGCCCATCATTTTTTGAGCACATTGCCACTTTCTGATTCAGTGCTTTTGGGGTGTTACTTTTCTCAGTATATTATTTTTAAAAGATTTTATTTATTTATTCAAGAGAGACACAGAGGGACAGAGACGCAGGCAGAGGGAGAAGCAGGCTCCATGCAGGGAGCCCGATGTGGGACTCGATCCCAAGACCCCGGGATCATGCCCTGGGCTGAAGACAGAGGCTTAACTGCTGAGCCACCCAGGTGTCCCATTTTTCTCGGTATATCTTAATGGACATAATTAAATAATATATGTATGTAATCACACATATACTTACATCTATATTTCTCTCTTACTTAATCACGAGTTTATACTGGTATCTCCAACTCTGGTCAAATACCTTTGGATTCATTCCAGTTTTTTCTACTCCATATTTGTAACTCCCTTTTCCATCAGTGAGAAAACTGGCTCCCATTATTCTTCGTATATGACCTGATCAACCCCCTTATTGTAACCAATTTCTCTTCGCCACTTCCTGCCTCTGTCCTCCCAATGTAATTGCCCTCCTCACCCCTTTAGGTTCTTATGCTCCACAGGGGACATGCTTTTCCAGCAGTATTATGGATTATATATCCTAAATGATCCTTTGCATCAGTTTTCTATTGACAGATAACAACTTAGTGGCTTAAAATAAAAATAATTTGTTATTTCTTGTAATTCTACGGATAGGCTAGGAGGCTCGGCTGTGTCACCCGAGTTCACTCATGTGACTGTATTCAGCTAGTGAGTTGGGTGGAGAAGGCCTTCTCAGATGTCCTCACTCTCGTGTCTGAGGTCCCAACTGAGATGACTGGGATGGCTTGGCTGCTCTGCTCATGTTGGTCTTTCATCTAGGACCTCAAGTGATGCTGGAAGTGTTCCAGGAAAGCAAAAGCAAAAAGGCCTCTCAAGTCATACAACATCACTTACAACAGACTCTATTAGTCAAAGCAAGTCCCAGGACAGCCCAGATCCAGACCTCAGCTCTCGATAGGAGGAATTGGACCCGCAGAGTTACACTGCAAAGGAGCACCGACACAGGGAGGCATAATTCATTGGGGCCATTTGAGTGATCACTTGCCACACTTTCCTAATTAAATGATAAAAATGTTAGTTTAAAATATATATATATATATTTAAATATTTTATTTATTCATTCATGAGAGACACAGAGAGAGGGAGAGAGAGGCAGAGGCACAGGCAGAGGGAGAAGCAGGCTCCATACAGGGAGCCCGACTCAGGACTCGATCCCTGGTCTCCAGGATTACACCCCGGGCTGAAGGCAGGCACCAAACCGCTGGGCCACCCAGGGATCCCTAAAAAAAAATATTTTTAAACATTATTTTAAATGTTTATCTGAACTGGAAAGAACTTGACCTCTTAATAGGTGGTACATGGAGAAATAGAAGGCAAAGCTGGCTGGGAACTACAAAAAATGAATCATATATGAGACCCTGACATAAAGCTGGGACTCTACTCTTACTGTAAGAGGAAAGAGAAAAACATTGTTACTGAAAAAAGGACACAGCAGGAAAAAAACTTGGTGCGTGACTTGTCCTCGGTTCTGGATGTCAGGGAAAAGAATCATCTGAAAATTCGTAACCACAAATGGGCCATCAAATGGGTTCACACAGTTTTTTGGAGGGGAAAAAAGCAAGCTGATGGTATTATTTAAAGCAATCCCCTATTTTTAGACCCCTGGTTGACGGAGAGGTACAAACTGAAAATCCTTCCTGGAAAAATTCAAACTCAATCCAGGCCTCCAAAAATTCTTACAGATGAAGTTCCAACAAAAATGAGAAACTCATTGTAAGACAAATAATAAGAAGCAAAGCATCGTCTTGAGAAACAGCAGAAAAAAATACAAGGTAGAAACAGAGCCTTTATGTGTTCAGACACTAGGCCATCACCCTTTGGAGTAACCAAATTCAGTATATGTCGTGAACTGAGTTGTGTCTCCTTAGAATTTTATGGTAAAGCCCTAACCCCTGATGTGACAGTTTAGGGGTAAGGAAATAAGTTTAATGTCATAAGGATGGGATCCTGATAGGATTAGTGTCTTCAGAGAAAAAGACCCCAGAAAGCAGGCGTGCTCTCCACCATCTGAGCCCTTGGTAAGAAGGTGCTCTCACCAGGAACCCTACTGTCCTGGCATCCAGGTTTCAGACTTCTAGCCTCCAGGCTGTGAGGAAATAAAGGTCTGTTGTTTAAGTCTATGGTATTTTGTTATGGCAGCCTGAGTTACCTAATACAATATGTTTAAATAAATATATGACAAGCTTAAAATACGTGCATAGAATAACTTGCTAGAATGGAGAAAAGTCCACATAGAAATTCTCAAAATTTAATTTTTAATAGTTGAAAGTAAAAAACCCATTTGAAAGATGGGTTCTACCACTGGAGATAGAATTAGTTAACTGGATAATAGAGTTAATGGATCTATATTTGGAATATAAAGAGATTGGGAAAATGAGAGGTTATGAGTTATGTTGGAAAAGTGAGAATGTCTAGCATACAGTTAGTCATATTTCCAGAAAGGATAATGAGGATGGAAAATTGAGGCATCACATGCTGGGATACTGGGGATGGAAAATGGTGCAGTGGCCACTTTGGAAAGAAGTCTGACAGCTCCTCAAAAAAAAATCCTAAACATAGAGTTAACATAGGACCTCGAAATTCCATTACATAGTATTTACACAAGAGAAATGAAAATATACACCCACACAAAAACTTATATACAGGTGCTCATGACCGCATATTCACAAAAGCCAAAAAATTCAAATAACCCAAATGATAAGTGAATAAACAAAATGTAGTATATCCATACAATAGAATGCTATTTGGCAATAAAAAAGAATGAAGTACAGACATATGCTACAACATGAATGAATCTCGAAAACCTTATAGTAAGTGAAATTAACCCCTAACAAATTATCCTACATTGTAATTACTTATATGTAATTTCTAGGAGAGTCTGATCTATGAAATGTCCAAAATAGCAGATCTATGGGGAAAGAAAGTAGATTAGTGATTTCCTTGGACTAGGCAGGAGCAGGTCGGGTAGGAATGCATAGTGATTACTAACAGGTGTAAGGATTCTTTTGGAGGTAAAGTGTCCAAAATTATGATCATGGTGTACAATTCTTAATTTTTGTTTATTTATGATAGTCACACAGAGAGAGAGAGGCAGAGACACAGGCAGAGGGAGAAGCAGGCTCCATGCACTGGGAGCCTGACGTGGGATTCGATCCCGGGTCTCCAGGATCACGCCCTGGGCCAAAGGCAGGCGCTAAACCACTGCACCACCCAGGGATCCCATGGTGTACAATTCTAAATATTCTCCAAACTGTATAGAACTACACACTTAATTTATTAGTTTTTTCATTTTAGTTCCAATATTGTTAACGTCCAGTGCTATATTAGTTTCATGTGTATAAAATAGTAATTCAACAATTCTATACATTACCCAGTACTCATCATGAGGAGTGTATTCCTCATCCCCTTCACCTATTTTATCCATCCTCTCCCACACTTCCCTTCTAGTGACCATCAGTTTGTTCTCTATAGTTAAGAGTCTGTTTCTTGGTTTATCTCTCTTTATTCCCTTTTTGTTTTTTAAATTCTACATATGAGTGGAATCATGGTATTTTTCATTGACTTATTTCATTTAGCATTATACTCTCTAGCTTCATCCTTGTTGCTGCAAATGGCAAGATTTCATTCTTTTTTATGGGTGAATAATATTCCACTGTGTGTGTGTGTGTGTGTTTACACTCATAGCACATTTTCTTTATTCATTCATCTGTCGATAGACACTTGGACTGCTTCTATAATTGGCTACTGTAAATAATGCTGCAATAAACATAGGGGTGCATATATCATTTTGAATTATTGTTTTCATATTTTGGGATAAATACCTGGTAGGGCAATTACTGGATCACAGGGCAGTTCTATTTTTAATTCTTTGTGGAAACTCCATACTGTTTTTCACAATGGCTACACCAGTTTGCATTTCTGCTAAAAGTGCACGAAGGTTCTTTTTCTCCACATCCTCACCAACACTTGTTATTTCTTGGGTTTTTGATTTTAGCCATTCTGACAGGTGTGACGTGATATCTCATTGTAGTTTTGATTTGCATTTCCCTGATGATGAGTGATGTTGAGTATCTTTTCCTGTGTTTGTTGGCCATCTGACATTTCTCTTTGGAGAAATGTCTTTTCATATCTTCTGCCCATTATTTAATTGGATTATTTGTTTTTTTTTGGTGTTGAGTTGCATAAGTTCTTTATATATTTTGGATACTAACTTTTTATCAGATATGTCATTTGCAAGTATCTTCTCCTTTCAGTAGGTAGACTTTTTTGGTTATTTCCTTTGCTGTGCAGAAGCTTTTTATTTTATTTTTGCTTTTGTTTCCCTTGCTTAGGGAGACCCATCTACAGCCCATGTCTGAGAAATTACTGTGTGTGTGGTTTTCTAGGATTTTTATGGTTTCAGGTCTCGTATTAGATCTATAATCCATTTTGAGTTTATTTTTGTGTTTGGTGAAAGAAAGCACTCCAGTTTCATTTTTTTACACCATTTGTTGAAGAGACTGTCTTCTTCCCATTGCATATTCTTGCCTTTTGTCAAAAATTAATGACCATATATAATTGTGAGTTTGTTTCTGGGCTTTTTATCCCGTTTCATTAATCTACGTGTCTGTTTTTATACCAGTAGCATGCTGTTTTGATTACTACAGCTTGGTAGTAGTCTTTGAAACCTGAAATTGTGATACCTCCAGCTTTGTTGCTCTTTTCCAAGATTGTTTTGGCGATTTGGGGTCTTTGTGGTTCTGTACAAATTTTAGGATTATTTTTCTACTTCTGTGAAAAATGCTGTTGGTATTTTGATAGGGATTCATTAAATCTGTAGATTGGGTATTATAGACATTTTAACCATATTTGTCCTTCTAAGAACTATAAAATTTAAACAGGTGAACTTTGGTTATATAAATTATATATCAGTAAAGCTGCTTATAAAGAGATAAAGAAAATAAGATTATATTCAAATTCATAGTAAGCGAGAATTTTTCAGAGGTGTTGAAAACATCTTTAAGTGCAGGAATTCCAGTGAATCCCAAGCAGGATGAATAAAAACAAAACTCATCTCTAGACACATCATCAGATAACTGAAAAACACCAAATTAAAAGAGATTTACTTCATTTACTTTTATTTTTTATTTTTTAAGATTTTACTTATTTCTTAGAGATAGTGTGCGTACGAGCAGGGGGAGGGTCAGGGAGACAGAGAAGCAGACTCCTTATGGAGCAGAGAGCCTGACACCAGGCTGATCCCAGGAGTATGGGATCATGACCTGAGCTGAAGGCAGACTCTTAACCAATTGAGCCACCAAGGTGCCTCAGAAGAGAATTTCAAAACATTGAGAGGCAAAAGACACATCACCTATAAAGGAGCAACATTGGTGATTGACTTTTCAACAGCAAATCTGATGGCAGCTAGAAGCGTAGCATCTTCATTATGCTGAGAGAAAATAAACTATAATTCTAAACCAATTAAATATATATATTATATATTTCAAGAATGTGTTAGAAATAAGGAAAAAAGTTTAAACAGATACAAATATGAGAGATTATTCCACCCACAGATATTCACAGAAGGGAATTTGAAGGGCTTTACCTCAGCCAAAGGGAAAAATGAACCCATATGGAAATGTGAGGAGTATGAACTAATGATGAACATACTTAAAAATATGCCAGTAACTCTAAGCAAATATTGCATAAAATTTAAAAAAATAATGTCCAGCTGTGGAGGAACACTGGCTACAATTAAAACACTGGACAACCATACCCTATAAGGCAGGGTTGAGTTCACGCACCCTAAGATCCTTGATGGCTGGTTCCCCAACTCACCCCTGTCACTGTCCATCCTGTTAGATTGTGTTTGTTTTCCTCTCAGTCCACTGATTTGACGAGATCTGTCCTAACTTTCTCCTGGTAACCTCTACATCCCAACTCCCTGTCCTAGTTGCTACTGGGCACATGTCAATGAAGGAGTGACTGGGCCTGTTGGAGCAGTTTTTCCTTTAAATATTCAAAAGCTTAAACAGGCCCATACAAGGATCAGGTTCTTAAAACTGCCTTCATTCCAAACTGTTGGCTTACATTATAGAATGCTTTTCTTGTGTGTGTTGATTCAAAAATAAAACATGTCGATTATATCAAAATTGGGAAAATCATAAAGAAGAAAATAAGGATCACCCATGTACTATATCCTAAAATTAACCACTGAATATTTAAAAATTTTTAACTGGTCATAAAATACAACAAATAGCTTAATGTAAAATAGTTGTGTTTCCACCACTTAGAACTGAAAATTGCTCACATTTTGTCATATTTACTTCTAGACAGTTACTTACATTTTCATAGTCTAGGATAGATTAAAAATAGAGGTCCACATACTTTATGTTTAAATATCTAGGATCCAAACCAAGCCAATAAACTATTAAATTATATTTTAACCTCCTACACTGATAGATGTATTTTTATTACAAAAAAATTATAAAGCTATACTTTAAAAACTTAGTAAATAATAAAGAGATTTAATTTTATTACTATTCCTGTGTAGGAGTTTGCTGATAAGCTTGTGATATTTAGATAATAAACTAAAATATATCTGTTCCTTCACTGCATGCTCTCTCTCTTTTTCTCTCTCAAATAAATAAACAAATCTTAAAAAAAAAGTAACAGTGGAGAAGCTAGGCTATAAACTAAAACATATAATTTATGAATAATTGTGTATTTTCTACCAAATTTGTTTTTCTTGCCTTCATTTCAGCAAAATCGTTAATAGTGTTGTTACAGTTAAGGGTTTCACAGCGCGGGCACCTGGGTGGCTCAGTCAGTTGAGTGACCAACCTTTGGTTTCAGCTCAGGTCAGGGTCTCAGGGTCTGTGATCCAGCCCCATGTTGGTCTCCTTGCTGGGCTCCTCACCCTCTGCCCCTCCCTGTCTACCCTTCTTCCTCCCCCCACCCCGCCACTCTCTCTATCAAATAAATATACAAAATCTGTAAAAAAAAAAAAAAAAAAAAAAAAATGTGTTTCACATACTTTGTTTCTATTGATCATAAAGCCAAATGAAACTTTCCTTTGGTCTTTGGGTTCTTAGATAATTTTTTTGTTAATTTCAGTTTAGGCAACTTCAGACAGTTTCAACTGGAATTATCAGTAAAATTCTTAGAATTTCAGAAACAAAAAAACTCCATGAATTTTACATATGTTAACATAATAAGATTGTTATATGAAATAAATAAAATCTTTAAAAGAAGATTGTTATATGAGAAATCATTAAATATATTTTAAAATGCTCATATTGTCACTTATATGATGATTCTCAGTTTTATAAAATATTTTCATATAGTAAAGAAGTGATGCCATTCTTTATGCATGTTGCATCTTATAGCACTGAGCCCAAATCCCTGTGAAAGACTTAAGTGCATGTTTTAAAAATATGTTGCTATTTTTGTGTGTTTGTGATTATGTGAGAAAGTTTAAAGTGCCAGGCCAAGTCCTAGGTGTGAGTTTGATACTGTTTGTTCTGTTTTCTAAATGAGGGGGGGAAAAGATTACTGACCAATTCCAAACTTTTTAAATCTCTTCCAATTTCCTTCTCCCTTAGAAGCTACCACTATCATATAATTGCTGTGTATAGTGCCAGGTATTGTTCATATATCTAGTCATTAATTATATTTGTATTGTTTTCAGAGTATGTGTTTAAATTCTTAAATATGACCTTATACTAGGCATCATATTCTGTGACTTGCATTTTTGAAATTTTCTGAGATCTAGCCATGTTGGAGTCTAATTTCTTTTCAATGTGGATTATATCATATTTTCATATCTATCCAGTTTTGTTTTTTTTCTTATAAATATTTTATTTGAATAAAACCATTTAATGGGCATTAAAATGATCTGAAATAAAATGGTCATTCTAAAAGGAAGTTTATAGCATCATAGTATTTACAGAAGAAGAAGCTGCAAAAGGGAAACATTTACAGAGATAAGCTTTTGTATAACATGTGAATTTTGACCTGCTATGAAAGTTTAAATTAGCAAAAAGCGTTACAGTTTGCATAAAATGATTGCCCTAATTTCACCCATTGCTAGATCAAGACACGGAAACCGAGGATTCCTTCTTCATGTTACAGCTTTATTCTTGATTACTCTCTAAAAGGAGACTTAAATGATTGTGGAGCTAACACCTGGAGTAAATAATTACACAATACCACGATCACTAACAACAAAAGCCAAAAGAAATATCCTACAGTTGCTTAACTTTCAGCTTTCAACTGCTGATGTTACGTACAAAATGTCACAAATAAGCATGGTTGTACATTCACGAGTTGATGATTCCTATACAAATATAGGAATGAGCACATCTGAGTATTTGGATCCTTATTTTACAAAGGAAAAGCACGCGTTTTCTACTTTAAATTTTTTTATTTCTGTGTCAAACAAAGACTAGACTCCTGGAGATCAAACAAGGAAAAGATATGCCACCTTCAAAGCACAATTAAGTCATGGAAACAAGAAAGAATCTGAGGTAGAAGTCAAGCAATATAATCCACACCGTTTTTAGGGGGAATATTCATTCCTAGCAACCATCACATCTCTAATGAGATCTTTTTTTTTTTTTAAGTCACAAGTTCCAAAAAGTTAATAATCTACTCTCTGAAATCAGATGTGAAACTATGACCAACAGAAAATACAGTCTTTTGTCATGTTAACAGAAAAAATAACTTTAGTAAAGGCTGCTGACATTTCTAACAGTACTAACTGTTAGACCAGTTACTACCAGACTCAACTAGCATAGTTGTCACTGTTAGACCTTCCTGTTGGGGGGCCCTTGGCTGTCACCACAGTGTCTGTATTGGTGGGGGTAATAAGGTTCTTGTCTGTGCTGTGGGCAATTGTTACCCCATGCCACTGATTGGATCGATTGTCATTTGAGCCCCTGTCTACTACCCTACCTCTAAACTTGCAGCTGATTGCCTTGTTCATCCAATTTTGTATTGACGAATTTTCTACAACTTAGTTTTTTAAAAATATGACTATGTACCTTGAAGAATGTTTCACACCAATATAGAAAACTCTTCATTCTCTGTTTTATATGATGCATATTTCTTTGCGTGGAGGTAGCTTATTTAGTGGCCGTTTACATTCTCTCCAGTCTTTTGGATTTCGAATAATACTGCAATAAATGACCTTGAACATTATTTGATACAGTGTGTGGATATGTATAAGATGTATTATCAAATGTGGGGTTACTGGACCAGAAGATATGTAAATTTTTAGTTTCGAGATATATTGTCAGATCCCTTTTCACGGAAGTTGCAGCTATTTATATGCCTATAAACAGTATGAAAATTTCTGTTTCTCCTATTTTTTTAAAAGATTTTATTTATTTATTCGTGAGAGACAGAGAGACAGAGACACAGGCAGAGGGAGAAGAAGGAGGCTCCTCGCTTGGAGCCTCGCTTGGGAGTCCAAAGCAGCACTTGATTCCAGGATCCCGGGATCACGCCCTCAGCAGATGCTCAACCACTGAGCCAGCCAGGTGTCTCCTGTTTCTTCTACCCTTAAAAATTAAACTTTTTATCTTAGCTAATCCAGTGGATTAAAAAATGCTATCTCCTTAAATCTTATTATGAATAAGTTTAAATAATATGTTCCTATGTTTTATAGCTAACTGCATTCCTTCTTTTTGACTATATTTCTTCTTATGAAAATTGTTCATATCCTTTTACCCATGATTCTCTGGGGTTGTTGGATTCATACTCTAGCTAATTTGCAGGAGCTTATTATATATTGGAAGAATGAACCCTTTGTTAACAGGAGTTGCAAATATATTTTCGCCAACTTTTTACTTGTCTTTTGGTTTGTTCTTAAAGGTTTTGTGACGGATAATATTATAACGAGTCAGATTTATCAATCTTTTGTGACATTTGTGTTTTATATCATATTTAGGAAGGCTTTCTCTACTATATGGTTTTAATTTTTCAACTCAAACACTTGATCTTATTCTTTTTTTTTTTTTTTTAATTTATGATAGTCACAGAGAGAGAGAGAGAGAGAGAGAGGTAGAGACACAGGCAGAGGGAGAAGCAGGCTCCATGCACCGGGAGCCCGATGTGGGACTCGATCCCAGGTCTCCAGGATCGCGCCCTGGGCCAAAGGCAGGCGCCAAACCGCTGCGCCACCCAGGGATCCCCCTCAAACACTTGATCTATCCAAAATTCATTTGGTGTGTAAAGCAAGCACTCAAGTTAATTTTTTCCCAGATGGCTACTTGTTATCTCAAAACCACATAGTTGAATAGTTCTTGTTTTGCCTACTGATATGTAAATAAATACTGCTTTATAATATGAATTCCCATATCTCTGAATCTAAATTCTTTATCATAGGACACTGATCCATTTGTGTATGTTGTTTAAATTACTACATTGTTTACATTACATTATTTAAATTACTATAGATTCATGTGTGAGGGAACCTACAGATTGGTAATTCACATACCATAAAATACACAAATCTTAACTTTAAAGCTAAAATGAGGGTTTACCTGTATATAAACCTTTCTAACCACTACTTGGATTAGGATATAGAACGTCTTCAGTACTCTGGAAGAGCATCTTATGCTCCTTCCCTGTCAATACCCTCAGTATGTACTGATGTCCATCATTATTAATTATTTTTGCCTGTTCTTGAGTTTCATATGTATAGAATCATATAGGATTTACTCTTTTGTGTTTCTGCTTTCCCAACATTATGTCTCAAAGATTTATCCATTTCATTGCATTTAGCAATTAGTACTTTTTCACTACAGTGTAGAACTCCATTGTATGATCTATTCTATGTTGATCTATTTATTGATCTGTCCTACTGTTATTTATTGATCTATTGTTGATATACATTGGCATATATTGATCTATATTGATCTGTTCTGCTGATGTACCCTGGCATGCTTTCCAGTTTGGGGATATTGTGAATAATCTTGCTTTGAATATTCTTAGATGTCTTTTTGATGGATATAAGCATTTATTTCTGTTGGGTATACTCAGGATTGAATTGCTATAGAGTCACAGAGTATAAATTGACTCTGAGTTAATAGATATTTCCAAATAGTTTTGCATGGTGGTTAGACAAATTTAAACATCCTCAGTAATGTAGGAGCATTCCAGTTGCTCCATGTTAGTATCAACACTTGGTATTACCTATGTTTTTGGAGGGTAGGTGTAGTAGCATCTGATTATTGTTTTAATATGCATTGTTCCAATGATTGACAATATTGTTCACATCACCTGTCTGTTAGTGATTTGGTCATCCTCTTTTGTGATCTACTTGTTTAAATTTTAGGTCATTTTTGGGAAAGTCCCCTAACTTTTACTTAGTGATTTGCCAGAACATATTTTATATTCTGTATAGGATCCCTTTGACGGATATGTACACTGCAAACAACTATTCCTGCCAGTGGCTTACATTTTCACTCACTTGATGGTGTCCTTTGATTGGAAATATTTAATTTTAATAAGCTTACATTTATTATATTTTCCTTTGGAGTGATTGTAATTGACATTGTATTTTTTATTTTTTCCACTTGTTCATTTCTAGTATATAGAAATAAAATAGATTTTTTTTTGTATTGCCCTGTATAGTGGCCTTGCTGAGCTTTATTTATTTATTTATTTATTTATTTATTTATTTATTTATTTATTTATTTTTGATTCCTTGGGATTTTCTTTTTTTTTTTTTTTTAAGATTTTATTTATTTATTCATGAGGGAGGGAGAGAGAAAGACAAAGACAGAGGGAGAAGCAGGCTTCACACAGGGAACCCGATGTGAGACTCAATTCCGGGACTCCAGGATCCTGCCCTGGGCCTAAGGCAGGTGCTAAACCACTGAGCCACCCAGGCATCCTGATTCCTTGGGATTTTCTACATATATAATTGTATCATCTGCAAATAGGAACAGTTTTATTTTTTCCTTCCCAATTTGTGTGCCTTATTCCTCTTATTGTCTTATTGTACTGGTTAGGCCTTTTAGTATTTTGTTTAACAAGAATGATAAAAGCAAAAAAAAAAAATTATAAAAGCAAGTTTTTTTTCTTGTTTTTTAATTTAAATGGAAGGCATTCAGTCTTTCACCAATAAGTATGCTATGAGCTGTTCAGTTTTTTATAGACTTTATCAAGATGAGGAAGGGCCCCTTTATTCCTAGTTTGCTCAAATGTTTCTTTTTTAATCATAATTGGGAAATGAATTTTGTCAAATGTTTATTTTTGCATCAACTGATATCATGTAGTTTTCTTCTTTGGCCTGTTAATATGGTGGATTACATGCATTGAATTTTGAATATTGAAAACACCTGTATATGTTTTAAATTTCTCTCAGTAATATTTTATAATTATCAATGTAAATATCTTAAACATATTTCATTAGATTTATTCTTATATATTTGATGTCTTTGTTGTAAATGATACTACTTCCTTAATTTCAGTTTCTAAATGTTTGTTAGTGGTATGTGCAAATGAAGTCATTTTTTTTTTTTACATATTAACTCTGTATTCAGCTATTTACTAATTTACTTAATAATTCTAACAGTTGGGGCACCTGGGTGGCTCAGTGATTGAGCATCTGCCTTTGGCTCAGGTCATGATCCTGGAGTCCTAGGATCAAGGAGTAGGCACCCCGCAGGGAGCCTACTTCTCCCTCTGCCTAATACTTGTCTCTCTCTGTGTGTCTCTCATGAATAAATAAATTAAAATCTTAAAAAAAATAATTCTAACAGTTTTCATGTAGATTTTTTGTTATCTGTGTACTCGATCCTGTTTCTATAAATAAGGACAATTTTAATTCTTCTTTTCTACTCTTTATTTTTACTTTTCTTGCCTTATGGCATTGGTTAGGATCTCCAGTACAAAACTAAATAAAGGTGGTGATAATGAGCACCCTTGCCTTATTTCTGAAATCAGTCTGAAAACATCCAATATTTTATCTTTGAGTAGGATTACAATTACAGATTTTTGTGTTTTTCTTCATGCATAATATTCAGAATCACTTTTTAAATATATCTTTTAGCTTCACATTAGTAAGACCTACTGTAAACTTAGAGGCTAGCTAAAAGAATATAACCAATGAAGAATAAGTAATTCACATTTGATTATGACTGAGAATGTAGCAAATGTTTTTTCTTTTTTAAAGATTTTACTTATTTATATAAGAGAGAGAGAGAGAGAGAATGAAGGGGCAGAGGGAAAGGGAGAAGCAGACTTTCCACTGCGTACAGAGCCTAATGTGGGGTTTGATCACAGAAACCTGAAATCATGACCTGAGCCAAAGTTAGGTGCTTAACTGACTGAGCCACCCAGATGCCCTGAATGTAGCAAGTGTTTATATGATTTTTAAAAGTATTTTAAATCAAAGCAAAATGTACAAAGAAAAATGTACAGCTCTTATGTATATAATTAAATAAATTTTATGCTCATATTTCTGGTACCCTAATTAAGATTTAAGATACTTTTTTTATGTCTCCAAAACATTAGTTCTCCTGCTTTCAATCACTACACATAGAGCATAAGTAACTATTGTTCTAATTTCTGTCATGGTTTTAGTTTTGCCTGTTCTAAAATTTCATACACATGGAATTGTAGAGCATATATTCTTTCATGTTTGGCTTATTTGCTCAGAAGAATATTTTCACTATGCCACAAATACCATAAATTTTTATTTATTCTCCTATTTGGTGAACATTTAAGCTGTTTCTAGTTTGGGAGTTTTACAAATAAACCTGCTATCAGCATTTTCATACAAGTTCTTTTGTGAAAATAATGTTTAGTTTCTGTTGTGATAATACCTAGGACGGGAACTGTTGTAAGTCTATGTTTAACTTTATAAGAAACTTCAAAACAGTTTATCATAGTGGTAGTGCTGTTTTCCATTACCACTAGCAATATATGATTTCCAAATGTTTTATATCTTCAACATTTGGTGTCAGTCTTTTTAAATTTAGCTCTTTCTTTTTTTCTTTCTTTTTCTCCTTCTCTTTCTCCCTTTTTTTCTCTCTCTTTCCTTCTTCCTTTTCTTTCATTATTTTTGGTAATAATCTCCTCATCTGATTAAGGAGGTTCTCTTCTATTTCTGTGAAATTGTATCATTTATAGGTGTTGAATGTTTTAAACCACTTTTTTTAAAAGTTGAGTTTAGGTGACAAACAATGTTTCATTAGTTTCAGGTGTACAACATAGTGATTCAACAAGTCTCTACATTATGCTATGCTTACCAAAAGCATAGCTACCATCTGTCAGCATACAGCACTATTAAAATACTATTGACTATGTTCCCTATGCTGTCATAATTATTAAATTATTTTCAAATATTTTATTTATTCATTTGAGGGGGAAGAGGAAGAGAGAGAGGGAGAGTGACAAGCAGACTGCAGAGCCCTACTCAGGCCCTATCTCATGACTTGAGATCACAACCTGAGCAAAAACCAAAAGTCTGATGCTCAATCCACTGTGAAACCATAGGTATTAAATTTTATCAAATATTTATGCTGCATCTATTGAGACATTTCTTATTTATTTTGTTAATATGGAGAATTCTATTGCTTATGGGTTAACAAATTTATTGAAGCACAATTTACATACTTTAAATTCATCAATTTTGGGGGTGCCTGGTTAGCTTAGTCTGCTAAGCCTCTGCCTTTGGCTCTGGTCATGATCCCAGGGTCCTGAGATTGAGCCCCCCCGTAGGGCTCCCTGCTCAGTGGGGATTCTGCTTCTCCCTCTCCCTCTCTCTGCCGCTCCCCCTGCTTGTGTTCTCACTCTCTGTCAAATAAATAAATAAAAATCTTTTTAAAAATTCACCAATTTAAAAAATAGTTTGAGTTCTAGAAAATGTACATTCTTGTGCAACAATTATCACAAACCATTACCCAGAAAGTTTCCTTGTTCCCCTTTGCAGTTCGTTCTGTTCTTATTCCAGACTCCAGGTAACCTTTGAAATGCTTTCTGTCTGTACAATTTTGTTATTTCTAGAAGTCCTATATAAATGGAATAATAAAAATATGTGGCCTTTTGTGCCCTTTCTCACAAGGCAAAGAACTGAGGCCTCCTGCCAGAGACCATGTAAATCAGTCACCTTCGAAGCAGATTATCTGATCTCCATCAAACCTCCAGATGATTGTAGTCTCAGCTGACATCTTGACTACAACCTCAGGAGAGACTCTGAAAGCCAAATCTATCCATTTGAGCAACTCTCAAACTCCTAATCCAGAGTAACTATGAGATAATAAATATTTTTTGTTTCAACCATTAAGTATTGAGGTGCCAATACTTACTTTTTATGATACTGCCATAGATAACTAATACACTTGCATTCCTGGAACAAGTTCAGTATTCTTTTTTACATATTACTGTACTTGATTTGCTAGTATTTTATATAGAATCATTGTGTTTAGTTTCCTGCGAGATAGTGATTTATAATTTTCCTTTCATGTAATGTCCTTTTGATGTTATGTCAATTTTATGATCAATTTTATGTCAATTTTAAGATTATGCAGACTCATAAAATGAATTGGGAAGTCTCATGTTTTCTAGATTTCAAAGAGTGTTTTTACAAAATTGGTAATATTTATGTATATAAAAGGATTCAAGACTAAAAACACTTAAACCTGGAGTTTTCTCTGGAGAAAGTTTTAAAACTCAAAGTGGAATTTAAAAAATTTGATATGGAACCATTCAAAATTTCTATTTCTTCTCATTTCCATTTTGTTAACTTTTTAAAAAAAATATTTTATTTATTTATTTGAGATAGAGAATGGAGAAGGGTCAGAGGGAGAGGAAGAAGCAGACTTTCTGCTGAGCAGGAAGCCTGATGCAGGGCTCAATCCCAGAACCCTGGGATCATGGACCTGAGCTGATGGCAGACGCTTAATCAACTGAGGTACCCTACAATTTTGTTAACCTTTATTTGTGTAATATTATATCCATTTTATTATAATTGTCAAATTTATTGCTGTAAATTCATTTCTAATATTTTCTTACCCTTGTATCATAGGATCTGAAGAATTCTTGGAATTCATAATTTGTGGTTCTTCTTTTTCCATCAACCTTTCTGTGGATTTATTGATTTTAATAATCTTTTCAAAGAAACTTAGATCTTATTATATTTTTCTATTATGTGCTTGCTTCCCATTTTATTGATTTCTGCTTTTATCTTTATTATTGCCTTCTTTCTACTTTATTTAGGTTGATTTCCTGTTCCTTTTCTAGCCTCAACAGTTGGAAGCTTTCATAATTTATTTTCAACCTTTCTTTCTTTTGTAATTCATACAGTTAACATTTAAAATTTCTCTCTAGGCACTGCTTTACTGTTTCCTAACAGTTCTTTTATGTAGTATTTCTTTTTTGCTATTACCCTTTTTAAAATATTTTCTTATATTCATTGTGATTTCTTTTCTGATCCATGAGCTATTCAAAAGTAAATGCTTGAAATGAAATCTCTAGGAATTGTCTAATAATCTTTTATAAAATTGACGTATAGTTTAAATTGACTGTGATCAGATTTTATGATCTGTATTCTTACTATTCAAAGTGTAGTTAACGAGCCCAATAACATCAATATCATCTGAGAGCTTGTTGGAAATTCAAAATCTGTATTTTGCAAGATCCTAACTAATTTCTATGCTGATATCTAAAGTTTGAGAAGCATTACTCCGTATTATTTTAATTCTTTGAAATGTGTTGAGACTTGCTTTATGATTCACCATATAGTATATTTTGGTATATAGTCTACCTGTGGTTGAAAATGTACATTGTACAGTTGTTCAGTGTGCTATTCTATTCTATAAATGTCTTTTAAGTCAGGGTGCTTAATCACACATTTCAAATCTCTTATATCCTTACCAAGTTTTTTGTCTGCTTGTTTTTTTTTTTTTTTTTTTATCTCCTTGTTTTATCGGTTCTTAAAGAGGCTTGTTAAAATTTCCAACTGTAATTATAGATTTGTGTGGTTCTGCTTTTAGTTCTATTAACTTCTGTGTCATGTATTTTGAAACTATGCTATTAAATGCATACCTGTTTAGAGTTTTTAATCTTCCTGTTTATCTTTTTATCATATGAAATTTCCTTTTTACCTTTACTAGTATTTTTCCTTAGAGTCTTATTTTAAATATATTTAAGATATATTTATAAGATATATCTTGGCTTTTTGGGTTAGTACTTACATCTTATTCCTTTTTTCTTTTTTTTCCCTCTCAATCTGTCTTTATATTTAAAAGTATTTTATGTGAATAGCTTATATGGTTGGTCTCTTAAAACAGTCTTTTAGTATTTATGTATATATGTATATTTTAAAGATTTTATTTATTTATTTTAGAGAGAGAGAGAGAGAGAGAGCGCCCAGCCCTCTGCTGGGGGAAGAGGCAGAGAGAGAGAGAGAGAAGCAGACTCCTCTCTGAGCAGGAAGCCTGATCTGGGGCTCCATCCCAGGACTCTGGGATCATGACCCAAGACAAAGGCAGATGCTTAACCAACTGAGCCACCCAGGCACCCCAATATTTATATTTAAACTGCCTTTTTAAAAATCCATTTATAGTTAATGTATATACTTAGTAATATAATTGAGTTTAAGACTACCATCCTCCTATTTTCCATTTGTTCATTCTACTTGTTTGTTTCTTCATTACCCCTCCTTGCCCTCTTTTGGATTAACAAGATATTCTTATTTTTACTTTTCTTTCTCTATTAGCACTTGAGTCATAATTCTTTAGTTATTCATTTAGTTGTTGCCAGATCAATGACAATATGTCTCTTGATTTATTAAAGTCCACCTTAATTAATACTTATACCACTTCCTGAATATGGAGCAATTTATAATAGTTTAATTCCATTTACGTCCTTCTTATCTTTTATGTTGTTGTAACATATTTTGTTATCACCTACGTTTTAAACCTCACATGACATTATTTTTCTAAGTGGTAAAATTCATTTATATTACCTACATTTTATTCTTTCCAGTGGTATTTCTTTCTTTTTTTTTCAGTTCCATGTTTCAATCTGGGGTCATTTTAATGCAGGCTGAAGAACACCCTTGAGTCTATCTTGTAGTACAAGTCTTCTGGTGACAAAATGTCTCAGCTTTTGTTTATTTGAAAAATATTTGTCTTAATTTTGGAGGATAAAATTCTAAGTTGGCAGATTTCTTTAAAATTTCAACATTTGAAGATACTATTCACTGTCTTCTGTCCTCCATAGTTTCTGCTGAAAAGGCAACTACATTTTAATATTTTTCTTTGTGGGTAATGTGCCTTTTTGCCCATTATTTGCTTTTATTTACTCTGCCTTTGATTTTTAGCTGTGTTTTTTATTTTAGCTTTAATGAGGTATAATTTACAAATGACAATGTAATTCAGTTTGATATACAGTTTTCTTTTTATTTGAAATTTGGAATTTGAAGTTTGGAAAACTCTTTGAATCTGTGTTTTAGTATGACACATTAGGTTGGAAATTTCAGGACTAGTGTATCTTGAAATACTGTTTCTGTTCTCTCATTTGCTTTTGGGATGCCAATTATTTGTGTATTAGATACTCACATTGAATCCTATACTCCATTTATACTCTTTTCTATAATTTCCAGTTGTTTCCTCTCTGACTTTCACCCTGTATATTTTCACTTCTAGTTAATCTTCTCTCTCTCTCTCTTTTTTTTTTTTTTTGCTGTGGTCAAATCTGCCTCATCTATTGAATTCTTAATTTCAGTTACAATTTATTTTTCACTTCTAGAATTTCTACTTGGCTTTTTAAAAATAGTAGCCAGTTGTCTGTTGAGATTTTCTATTCTTTTTTACGCGTTAGTCATAGTTATTCTAAAGGCTGCTTGATAACTCTGATAACTAATTCACTCTGAGTCTTTTTCTACTGTCCCCAGATAGGAGACCTCACCTTATATACCACCAACATTGCCTAATTGATATCTACATTTAAAAAGTGTTGTTTAATACAATACTAAAAGCACAGACAACAAAAGTAAAAATAGTTAAATGGACTACATCAAAATTGAAATATTCTGGACATCAAAGGACAAATCAACAGTAAAAAAGAAACCTAATGAGAGAAGCATTTACAAATCACATATCTGATAATGGGTTAAAATCCAGAATATTTAAAGAACTCAACCACAAGAAAACAACCTGTTTGAAAGATGGACAAAGGACTAAAATAGACATTTCTCCAGAGATTTATAAATGGTATGAAAAAATGTTCAACAGGGGCACTGGCTGGCTCAGGCTGTTAAGTGTCTGCCTTTAGCTCCGGTCAGGATCTTAGGGTCCTGGGATTGACCCCTGCCTTGGGCTCCCTGCTAAGCAGGGAGCCTGCTTCTCCCTCTGCCTCTGTCACTTCTGCTTGTGTTCTCTCGCTCTCAAATAAATAAATAAATAAATAAATAAATAAATAAATAAATAAATCTTAAAAAAAAGAAAAATGCTCAACATAACTAATTATTAGAAAAATGCAATTAAAAGCCACAATGAGGTACAATCTCACACCCATTAGAGTAACTACTATTTAAAAAGCAAAAAATAACAAAGGTCAATGAGGATATAGAGAAACTGGAACCCTTGTGTATTGTTGATAGGAATGTAGAATTGTACAACCACAGAGTAAAGCAGTATGGTGGTTCCTCTAGCAAATCCACTTCTGAATACCCAAAAGAACTAAAAGTATAGTTTCAAAGAGATAGTGGTATACGCATATTCATAGAGGCATTACTCAAAATAAACAAAAGGTGGAAGCAGCCCAAGTGTCTATTTGCAGATGAATAGGAAAACAAAATGCAGCATGTGCATGTAATTGAATATTATTCAGACTTAAACCGGAAGGAGATTTTGCCGTATGCTACCATAGATAAACCTTAAGGACGTTAGGTAAGTGGAATAAGCCAATCACAAAAAGACAGATACCACATGATTCTACTTACATGAGTAGTCAAATTCATAGAGATGGAAAGTAGAATGGTGGCTGCGAGGGGCTGGGGGAAAGGTGAAGGGGGAATGGAGTGCATCCATTGTTTAATGAGTACAAAGCTTCAGTTTTGCAAGATGAAAAGTGTTCTAGAGATTGAATGTACAACAATGTAACTGTGCTCCACACTGCTGAGCTATATGCCTAAAAATGGTTTAGAAAACAAAAGTTATGTTGAATGTATTTTACCACAATTAAAAATAATTTAAAAACTTGAAGTAGTAAAAGCAGTATTGCTTAATATTATTTGTTGCAACAAAGATGAGCTTGTAGAAGAGGCTTTTGGAACATATCAGACTGGAAGGTAATATGGTTTTTGAAAATCTATTAATGTTGTAAATCAGTTGATTGGAATTTTAATGCAAAATCATCTATGTATTCTTGGATCAACCCAAATTAAGCATGATTTTTTAATTTTTAATATCTGTATTCAATTTGCCAGTTTTTTTTTTAGGACTTTGAGTCTGGATTTATTGGAGACGTGTCTATGATTTTCCTTATGTTCTCCTTGTCTAGTTTAGGTACCAATGTTTTATTAGATTCATAAAACAAATTGAGTGTCTTGTCTCTTTATCTTCCTTTATTTTTATTTATTTAAACATTAAAAAAAATGTATTTAATCTCTACACCCAACATGGGGCTTGAACTCAGAACCTAGAGATCAAGAGTTCCATGCCCTTCTGACTAAGCCAGTCAGTGCTCCTCTTTATCATCTTGATAAATTTGCATGTCACCCTGATCTGCGCTGGCTTCACTTTTAAGAAAAACTGAAGCCAGGAACAAGCATGTTGGGCAATTTTCTTTTATTTTACTTTCTCATTAAGACTTCTTGTAAGACATTTACTAGTGATGACTACTTTTAACTTTTGTTCATATGAGACTGTTTATCTCACTTTCATTTTCAAAAAATAGTTTTTTATATTTCATTAACAGCATTTTTTCTCTAAAAAAACATTTTTAGCACTCTGGATATGTCATTTCATTGTCCAGTAGCCTTTATTGTTTCTAATACAAAGTCAACAGTTAATCTTATTGGTTGCCTAGTATGGTTGACTCTTGAATAATGAAGGGGTTGGGTACTATCCCTCCCCTACCCCACAGTCCAGAATCCACGTATAACTTCTTTTATTAAACTATAATTGACTTACAATGCTATATTAGTTTCAGGTGTACAACACATTTGATGATTTTATACATTATTAATGCTCACTGTGGTAAGTATAATCACCACCTGTCACCATATAATGTTATTACAGTATTATTCACTATATTTCCTATACTGTACTTTCATCTTTGTGACTTATTTTATAATTGAGAGTTTGTATCCCTTAATCCCCTTCTTCTGTTTTGCCTGTCTCCTCTCTACTGCCTTGCCCCTGGCAGCTACCAATTTGCTCTCTATATTTGAGTCTGTTTGGAAGACAGAAATGAAATTGTGAAAAATATATAAAATTGTTTTTATGATGACCATAGTTAATAATATTACATATTTAAAAGTTGCTAAGAGAACAGATCTTCAAAGTTCTTATCACCAGGTAAAAAGCACACCTGTGTGGTGATGGATGATAATTTGACTTAATATGGTGATCATTTCACAATATGTATGTTGTACCTGAAATGAATAGTGTTATATATCAATTATATTTCAATTTTTATTTATTAAAAAGATTTTATGCTTTTATTTATTTGGGAGAGATAGAGGGAATAAGCAGTGGGAGCCAGAGAGAGAGGGAGAAGCCTGATGTGGGGCTCCTGTGGGGCTCCTGTGGGGCTCTCTGCAAAGCTTGATCCCAGGACCCCAAGATCACAGCTTGAACCAAAGGCAGGTCCTTAGCCAAGTGAACCACCCAGATGCCCCATATATCTCAATGTTTAAAAATAAATGAATAAACAGGACAAAAAGAGTCTGTTCTTTGTTATAGAGGGCATATATGTATGTTTTTGAATTAATGGTGTTGACTTTTTTTGTTAAATACCAAGCAGTAGAATTACTGATCATATGGTATTTCCACTTTTAATTTTTTGAGGAGTCTCCATACTATTTTCTATAATGGTTGCACCAATTTATATTCCTACAAATGTGCACTAGGGTTCCTTTCCCTCTACACCCTCTCCAATGGTTGTTATTTCTTGTCGTTTTGATTTTAGCCTTTCTGATAGGTGTGAGGTGATGTCTCATTGTGATTTTGATTTGCATTTCCTCAATGATGAGTTAGCATGTTTCATTGGATTATTCATTTTTTGATGTGGAATTGTTAGCATTTTCCCTCAGATTATTCATTTTTTGATGTTGAATTGTATAAGTTCTTCATATATTTTGGATAGTAACCCCTTTTTGGGTGTATCATTTGTAAATATCTTCTCCCATTCACTAGGTCGCTTTTTTGTTTTGTTGATGATTTCCTTGCTGTACAAAAGCTTTTTATTTGATGTAGTCCTAATAGTTTTTTTTTTTTCCCCTTGTCTGAGGAGACATATCTATAAATATGTTGCTAAGGTCAATGTCTAAGATATTGCTGCCTATGTTTTCTTTAGGCATTTTTATAGTGTCAGGGCTCACGCTTAAGTCTTTAATCCATTTTGAGTTTACTTTTGCTTATAGTGTAGAAAGTTATTAAGTCTTATTCTTTTGCAAGTAACTGTTCAGGTTTCTCAACAGTATTTATTTATTTATTTTTAAGATTTTATTTATTTATTCATGAGAGACACACAGAGAGAGGAGGGGCAGAGACTCAGGCAGAGGGAGAAGCAGGCTCCATGCAGGAAGCCTGATGTGGGACTCGATCCCGGGTCTCCAGGATCAGGCCCTGGGCTGAAGGCAGCATTAAACCGCTGAGCCACCTGGGCTGCCCTCAACACCATTTATTGAAGAAGTTGTCTTTTTCCTGTTATATATTCTTGCCTCCTATTTTGTAGATTAATTGACTATAGAGGGGTGGGTTTATTTCTGGGCCCTATCCTGTTCTATTTATTTATGTGCCTATTTTTGTGAGTATTATGCTGTTTTGATTATCGTAGGTTTGTAGTATATCTTGAAATCAAGGGTTGTGATAGCTCTAGCTTTGTTCTCCTAAAGATTGCTTTGGCTATTTGAGGTTTTTTGTGGTTCTATACAAATTTTAGTAGTATTTGTTCTAGTTCCATAAGAAGTACTGTTGGTATTTTGATAGGGATTGCATTAAATCTGTAGATCGCTTTGGGTAGTATGGACATTTTAATGATATTAATTTCCCTATGAGCATGGTATACATATATTTGCATCACGTTCAATTTCTTTCATCAGTGTCTTATAATTTTCAGAGTGTAGGTCTTCCACCTCCTTAATTAAATTTATTCCCAAGTATTTTACTCTTTCTAGTGTAATTATAAATGGGATTTAAAATTTTTTTTCTTTTTGATAGTTCATTATTAGTGTATAGAAATGCAATGGGCTTTTGAATATTGATTTTTGTGTCCTGCAACTTTACTGAATTCATTAATTCATTCAAATAGGTTTTATTGGAATATTTAGGATTTTCTATGTAAAGTACCATGTCATCTGCAAATAATGACCATTTTATATCTCCCTTACTAATTTGGATGCCTTTTATTTGTTTTTCTTGTCTGATTGCTGTGGCTGACCTCCAGGACCATGTTTAAAAAAAATGGAGAGAGTAGACATCCTAGTCTTATTCCCAACCTTAGAGGAAAAGCTTTAAACTTTTTGCTATTGAGTATAATTTTAGCTTTAGATTTATCATATAAAATCTTTATTATATTGACATATGTTCCCTTTCTGCTTCCTTTGTTGAGAGTTTTTACCCTGAATAGATGTTGAATTTCATCAAGTGCTTTTTCTGTATCTATTGAGATGATTTTTATGGTTTTATCCTTCCCTCTCTTAATATGATGTATCATATTGATTGATTTGCAAATATTGAACCACACTTGCATACCTGAAATAAATCCTACTTGATCGTGGTGAATGGCCTTTTTCATGTATTATTGAATTCAGCTTCCTAATATTTTGTTGAGGATATTTGCATCTCTGTGCATCAGAAAACCTGTAGTTTTTTTTTTCTTTTCTTTTCTTTTCTTTTTTTTTTTTTTTTTAGTATCTATGTCTGGTTTTGATAGCAATAATTCTGGCCTTATAGAATAAATTTGGAAGTTTTCCCTTTTTTTTGGAATAGTTTGAGAGGAACAGGTATTAACTCTTCTTTAAATGTTCAGTAGGATTTACTTGTGAAGCCATCTGGTCCTGGACTTTGGTTGTTGGGAGTTTTTTGATTACTGACTCAATTTTGTCGCTAGTAATTGGTCTGTTCAGATTTTCTATTTCTTCCTGATTCAGTTTTGGAAGATTATATGCTTCTAGGAATTTACCCAGTCTTCCTACGTTGTGCAATTTGTTGGTGTATAATTTTTCATAATACTCTCTTATAATTCGTTATATTTCTGTGGTTGCTATTTCTTCGCCAAGTTCTGATTTTATTTATTTGGGTCCTCTCTCTTTTTTTCTTGTTGAGTCTGGCTAAAAGTTACCAACTTTAACTTTTCAGAGAACCAGCTCTTGATTTCATTGATCTTTGCTATTTTTTTTTTCAGAGTCTTTCACTTATTTCCACTCTAATCTTTATTATTTCCTTCATTCTACTAGTTTTGGGCTTTGTTTTTCCCTGTTTAGATACTCCTAGGTGTAAGGTTGTTCATTGGAGATTTTTCTTGTTTCTTGGGATGGGCCCACACAGCACCACAAGCACCATAAATTTCCTTCTTAGAATATTTTTGATCCCAAAGGTTTTGCACTGTTGTATTTTCATTTTTGTTTGTCTCCTTGTATTTTTAAATTTCCTCTTTGATTTCTTTATCGACCCTTTGGTTGTTTAGCCACATATAACTTTTGAGTCCCACAACATTTAACAATGAATAACTCACTGTTGACTGCAAGCCTTACTAATAACACAATTAACACATGTTCTGAATGCTATATGTATTATATACTATATTCTTACAATAAGCTTGAGAAAAGAAAATGGTATTAAGAAAATCCTGAAGCAGAGAAAATACATTTACAGTATGGTACTGTATTTATTGAGAAAAATCCACGACTAAGTGGGCCAATGCATTCAAACCCATGTTGTTTAAAGGTCAACTGTACACGCCGAGTACATTTTCTCTTCCTGCTTTCAGGATTTTCTCTTTATCTTAACCTTTTGATTATGATGTGTTTGAATAAGTATCTCTATGTGTTTGTTTATCTTACTTGGAGTTTGTTGAACTTCTTGGATGAGTAGTAGGTTAATGTTTGTCAGCAGTTCAGAAAATATTTGCCATTAATGTTTTGAATAATTATTTCTTTTTTTAAGATTTTATTTATTGATTGATGAGAGGCACAGAGAGAGAGGCAGAGACACAGGCAGAGGGAGAAGCAGGCTCCATGCAGGGAGCCTGACGTGGGACTTGATCCCGGGACTCCAGGATCACGCCTTGGGCTGAAGGCAGGCGCTAAACCTCTGAGCCACCCAAGGATCCCCCTGTTCCTTCTTTCCCTCCTTTCTGATACTTTTATTACATATTGGATGGTACACTTAATGATGTCCCACATTTCTTTGAGACTCTGTTAATTTTCTTTTCTTTTCTTCTGTATTCTTCAGATTGTGCAATTGCAGGATACCTGAGTGGCTCAGTTAGTTAAGCATCTGCCTTCAGCTCAGGTCAAGATCCTAGAGTCCTGGGATCAAGTCCCACATCAGGCTCCATGCTCATCGGGCAGCTGCTTCTTCCTTTGTCTGCCACTCCCCTGCTTGTGTGTGAGCTCTCTCTGACAAATAAAAAACTCTTTAAAAAAAGATGATATAATTTCTTCTTTTAATATTATTTTAGAGAGGCAGGGAGGGGCAGAGGGAGAGGGAGAGAAAGAATCTCAAGCTGACTCCCTGTTGATCTTGGAGCCTGATGCAGGGCTGGATCTCATGACCCTGAGATCATGACGTGAGCCAGAATCAGGAGTTGGATGCTTAACGGACTGAGACACCCAGGTGCCCCCAGATTGCATAATTTCTATTAATGTGTCTACCTATTAATGGATTTTTTTCTTCTGCCAATTCAAATCTACTACTGAGGTACTCTACTTAATTTTTTACTTTGATTATTGTTACTTAAGGAGTTGTTTTTCAACTCCAGAATTCCACTGATTCTTTTTTTCCCCCAAAGATTGTTGTTTATTTATTCATGAGAGACACACACACACAGAGAGAGAGAGAGAGAGAGAGAGAGAGAGGCAGAGGGAGAAACAGGCTCCCTGCCTGGAGTCTGCTGTGGGACTCGATCCCTTAACTCTCAGCATCATGACCTGAGCCAAGGGCAGACGCTCAACCACTGAGCCACCCAGGTGCCTCTTAAATAATTTCTTATTTATTTATTTATTCATTCATTCATTCATTCATTCATTCATTCGAGACACACAGAGAGAGGCAGAGACATAGGCAGAGGGAGAAGCAGGCTCCGATGTAGGGAGCCCGACAGGGGACTTGATTCTGGGACTCTAGGATCACGCCCTGGGCCAAAGGCAGACGCTCAACCAGTGAGCCACCCAGGCGTCCCTTAAATAATTTCTTTATTGATATTCTCTTTTTGATGAACATTGTCATATTTTCCTTTAATTCTTTAATTGAGGTTTCCTTTAATTCTTGGAACATATTTGTAATAATTGCTTTGAAGTTTTGTCTGCTAATTCTACATCTGTTTGCCCTTGAATGGCAGATTTCATTGCCTGCATTTTTTCCTATATATGGGGCGACACTTTCCTGTTTCTTTTCACATGTTATCTTTTTTTTTTTTAAACTAGATATTTTAGATATTATATTGTACCATTTTGGATACTTATTTTCCCCTTCCCAGGGAGTTGTTGTTTATTTTTCTTTGCTTGTTTGTCTATTTCTTTAGTGAGTTGGCCGAACTAATTGTGCAAAATTTGTATTTCCTGTATAGTGCAGCCTCTAATCTACCTACACAGATCCCCCCACCCCACCTCTGGTTTTATCTGTTAGCCTGAATTCCTAAGGATCACTTCTTGGCCACCATAAGTCACTTATTGGTCAAAGGTTAGGCTTTAGTTCCCTTAGCCACTTGGATTGTTTTGTTGTTGTTGTTTCTGTTTTTTAACCTTTTACTAATAAATGTGTGTAGTTTGTAATCTGCTATCATAATTCAGGAAGTTTACATTTTTCGACCATATTCAGCCAGGGACAGGTAACTTAGAAATTCCTTCTCTGATCCCTCCTGGGGACACTTACATGTGCACCATGCATGCTTCCAGATTGCCAGTGGTGAGTGTGATTTTATTTTTAAACTTGGCTTCTTAGGAGTTATCTCTGGGGCAGAGTAGCTTATTGTTCAGTTGGTGTTTGGTGAGATGTTTTCTTTAATCCCCTTGTTCCATTGAAGCTTCACCTTGTGTTGACGGGCCTGTGTGTGGCTTGGGGAATGCTTTCAGGTCTCCCACATGTCTACCTTTGATTGCTTCTGTGTGGGTGCAACGATGCACATGCACACAGCCTTCCTGACACCAGAGTTGATCATGATCCCAGAGGCCTCTTTGTGGCTATCTCTTTCCCTGGCAATCCCTATGAAACTTTTTTCTGCTCTGCTAGTTGGCTTGTATAATGTAGCTACCAGCTTCCTTTTCCTTTTTCTCCATCTGATCGTCACAATTTTCTGACAATCTTCTTAGGCGTGGCATTCTCCACTATCTGTTCCAAACACTCAGTTCCCTTAGGCAGACCTGCAGAGTTCTTTATCTCCTAGCCCACCTCTCCCCCTGGGCATAACCCTTGTGCCACTGTACTTGAATTGGGGATGGAGATCTACTTTTATTTTGGTGACACCCTGCTGTACAAGAGGATATTGGGTTCAGGGGTTGGGGAGTGTCAATCCCTTGTCTTCTTAGCTTGACCCACCAGACACGGAAATTTTGCTTATTTGAGTACATGTAGTTAGTTGGGTGAATGTGGGAGGTGAAAGGAGTCCCTGAATCAGCAGCCTTTCATGCTTGGGGAAGAGTTTGTATCCTGGGAGTGGGTGCTGGATAGAAAAAGGGCGTCTGGTCCTTTTGGCTATGCCTGTCTGGAATAGAGTTTCTGCAATACAAGGTTGGCGGTAGGTGAGGACTGTGGTGATGGATGAGAAACCCCAGCAACATGCCCTTACTGGGTTGAACCTGTAATTTCAGACTGAGAAATGTAGGGAAGAAGGAGTCCTCACTTTCCTGACTGCTTCTTGACAAGTATTTCAGTGTGAGTTTGAAAACCTGGGGGTAGGGCTCATACAACAAGGTACTGGGAGTGAGTAAAGGAGTGAATGG
Source organism: Canis aureus (assembly GCF_053574225.1). Taxonomy (NCBI): domain Eukaryota; kingdom Metazoa; phylum Chordata; class Mammalia; order Carnivora; family Canidae; genus Canis; species Canis aureus. Next base: position 15,240,378 of record NC_135633.1, read on the forward strand.
TGGTTGACTATTTTTACCAAGATTTAATATTTTCTTAACTGAACGTTTCTCCATTTGCTGTACATCTTTAGGACAATTTTCAGAGACTTTAAATTGTCATTTTCTTAAAATCATTTTCTGTAGTTAAATTGTTGTTTTACTGGGGACAGTGTCCACTGAGCTCTTTGCCATTCTGGAAGTCCCACCCATAAAAATGATCTTTCAAAGATGGAAATTTATCAATAATTTTCCTGCTCTGAAACTATTCCTTCTAATTTAAAGTAGTTTAATGAATTTATTGATTTGCCATTGTTTTTAGAATAAAGTCTAAAAACTCTTAATTTGACCAACCTATCTTTCTAATCTAAATTGAAGCCAATTGTGTCCCACTGGACACACAAGATCTCTCCTAGTTCCTCAAACATGTCAAAGTCTCTTCTTCCTTAGGACCTATTTACCTTTTATGTGCTTAGAAATCTGTATTATCCTTTCTTTCTTCCATATTCTTTCTTTCTTCCCCTCCTGTCCTCCCTCCCTCCCTCCCCCTTCCTCTCTCTCTCCCTCTCCTTCCTTTCCCTCCCTCCCTCCCTCCCTTCCTTCCTTCCTTCCTTCCTTCCTTCCTTCCTTCCTTCCTTCCTTCCTTCCTTCCTTCCTTCCTTCCTTCCTGTGATTTTGATTCCAGTATAGTTAACATGCAGTTTTAAAGTAGTTTCAAGAGGTAAATGGGTGGTTCAGTCATTTAAGCATTTGACTCTTGATTTTGATTCAGGTTATGATCTCAGGGCCATGAGATTGAGTTGGGCTCCTCACTCATGGAGTCTGCTTGAGAGTCTTGAGAGTCTCCCTCTCCTTCTACCTCCTTCAAATAAATAAATAAATAAATAAAATCTTAAAAAAATAAAGTAGGTTCAGGTGTATAATATAGTGATTCAACAATTCTATATATTACTTAATGCTCATCAAGGTAAGTGTACTCTTAATCCCCTTTACCTATTTTACCCATCCCTCTACACACCTCCCCTCTGGTAACCATCAGTTTATTTTCTACATTTAAGAGTCTGTTTGTCTCTTTTTCCCCTTTGTCATTTGTTTTGTTTCTTAAATTTCACATATGAGTGAAACATATAGTATTTGTCTTTCTCTAACTTATTTTGCTTAGCAGTATACTGTCTAGCTGCGTGTTGTCACAAATGGCAAGATTTCATTTTTATGGCTGAGTAATATTCCATTATAATTCCATAATATTCCATTATATGTAAATTATATAATATATATTATATTGTAATATATATATACACACACACATACCACATCCATTCATCTATCAGTGGACCTTTTATCCTTTTATCCATTCATCTATCAGTGGACCTTTGAGCTTCTTCCATAATTTGGCTGTTGTAAATAATGCTGCAATAAACATAAGGATGCATATATCATTTCAAATTAGTGTTTTTATATTTTGGGGTAAATACCCAATAGTGTGACAACTGGATCGTAGGGTAGTTGTATTTTTAATTATTTGTCTTCCACAGTGGCTGCACCAAGTTTGTATTCCCATCAGCAGTGCACAAGTTTCCTTTTTCTCCACCATCCTTGTCAACACTTGTTGTGGTTTTGATTTTAGGCATTCTGACAGGTGTGAGGTGATATCTCATTGTAGTTTTGATTTGCATTTCCCTGATGATTAGTGATGTTGAGCATTTCTTCAGTGTCTGTTGGCCATCTGTATGCCCACTTTGAAGAAATACCTTTTCATGTCTTTTGCCCATTTTTTATTTTATTTTTTTAGAAGATTTTATTTATTTATTTTAGAGAGAGCTCAAGCAGGGGGAGGAGCAGGAGGGAGGAAGAGAGAGGAGAAAAGAATATCTAGCAGACTCTGCACAGAGTGCAGAGCCTGACACGAGGCTCAATCTCATGGTCTGAGCTGAAATCAAGAGGAGGATGCTTAAACAACTGAGCCACCCAGTTCCCTGGTTCTGCCCATTTGTTAATTGGATTAGTTGGTTTTGGGGTGTTGAGTTGTATGACTTCTTTATATATTTTGGATACTAACTTCTTCTGGGAAATGTCACCATCTTCCATTCGATAGATTGTGTTTTAGTTTGGTTGTTCCCTTCACTACACAGGAGTTTTTTATTTTGATGGAATCCCAATATTTTATTTTTGCTTTTGTTTCCCTTTTCTCAGGAGACATCTAGAAAATTCTTGTTATGGCTAATGTCAAAGAAATTAGTGCCTGTGTTCTAAGATTTTTATGGATTTAGGTCTCACAGTTAGATCTTTAATCTATTTTGAGTTTATTTTTGTGTATGGTGTAAGAAAGTGGTTCAGTTTCATTTTTTTGCATGTAGCTGTCCAGTTTTCTGAACACCATTTATTGAAGAGACCATCTTTCCCCATTGGATATTCTTTCTGGCTTTTTCTAAGACTAATTGACCATATAAGCATAGGTTAATTTCTGGGCTTTCCATTCTGTTCTTTTGATCTATGTGCCTATTTTTGTGCCAGTACCATATTGTTTTGATTACTGTGGCTTTGTAGTATAACTTGAAATCTGGGATTGTGATACTTTAGCAGTGTTTTTCTTTTTCAAGATTGCTTTGTATATTTGGAGGGTTTTTTTTGTGGTTCCATGCAAATTTTAAGATTATTCTAGTTCTGTGGAAAATGCTATTGGTATTTGGATAGGAATTGCATTAAGTCTGTAGATTGCTTTGGATAGTATGGACATTTTAACAATATTTGTTCTTCCAATCCATGAGCATGGAATATCTTTCCATTTGCTTGTGTTGTATTCAATTTCTTTCATCAGTGTTTTATAGTTTTCAGAATATAGTTCTTTCATCTCCTTATTTAAGTTTATTCCTAAGTATTATTTTTGGTGCAATGGTCATTGGGATTGTTTTCTTAATTTCTCTTTCTGTGCTTCATTATTAGTGGGTAAAAATGCAATGGATTTCTGTACATTTATTTTGTATACTGCACCTTTACTGAATTTATCAGTTCCAGTAATTTTTTTGTGGAATCTTCAGGATTTTCCACATATAGTATCATGTATTCTGGAAATAGTGGAAGTTTTACTTCCTTACCAATTCAGATGCCTTTTATTCCTTTTTCTTTTCTGATTTCTGTGGTTGGGTGTGTCAGCCTTTTTTTACTTGGCTAATTTCTACTCCTTGTTAAGAACTCAGCCTAAGCACCACCAAAGTCCTCTCTTTGTGTCCTGACATTAGTAAGTGTAATGTTCCACCTGAACCTAGAACATTCCTTTCCACACCTGTAATACTTTAATTTGTTGTTATGAGTTGTTTATTATTCAATAATGTTTCCTTCTCTATTTGATTTTAAGTTCCCTGAGGAATTATTTTCTCTCATGTATTCCCAAAGACCTCAATAATTCTTGACTGATAAAGTGAGCGATCTACTAATGAGCCTTTTAACATAGAGAACAATGCTGGATTATCCTGTAGTATAAAGTGGGGGAAGAATGCAATGGTTGCTATTGTTTATTTTTTACTTTTCATCTCTTCACAATTTATGCAATTATTCTAAGGCAATATGTTTTGGTCAGGGCATATAGATTCTTTTGGAGTTTGGATGCCCAGTTCAGGCACCCTTAAGTCAATGAGAATGGCGGGAGGATACTTCTGATAACTCCAACATAAACAGGGAGCTTTCTACTTCCCTTTTTTCCTCTGGTCTCTCTCTGAAATCAAAGACATCCTGGCTGAGGGAAACTTGTGGAGGCCAACACAGGGAATATGCTGACTCATGTCTCCTCCCCATCCCCATCTTCCTTTTGTCTCATGTAGAATTATGAAAACATGTCTGTCTTATTTATTGGCACAAGTAGACACTTAATAAATCTTTTTATTTCTTTTTTCAGTACATGGATAATTGTTTTAGTCAGTTACATAGCTGTGGGCAATTAGAGTTCCTCCCATTGTTTTCTAGCTCTTTCCCAGTTATGTCTGGAAAATTCCTCAATAATAGTCTTGGTTCTATTTGGCTTAGAGCTCCCAAATGGCCATGCACATGCCAGTCAGTGCACAAATATTGTTGTAAATGCACCTATATCAAGGACAAGAGAAACAGTGCATTCAGAAGTAAAATTACAACAAAAAGTAGTATAACTCTCTGAATGCCTTGACAGTGACCAGAAGTTCCTTTCAGAATCTCTGTGACAGGGATCCCTGGGTGGCTCAGTGGTTTAGCGCCTGCCTTTGGCCCAGGGTGTGATCCTGGGGTCCAGGGATCGAGTCCCGCATCAGGCTCCCTGCCTGGAGCCTGCTTCTCCCTCTGCCTGTGTCTCTGCCCCTCTCTCTCTCTCTCTCTCTCTGTGTCTCTCATTAATAAATAAATAAAATCTTTAAAAGAAAAAAAAGAATCTCTGTGAATGTTGCCAATATGTTTGTTCATCCTTTTCTAAATAAACCCCAATAAATGGCTTTTGAATGAACAATATCTGCATATCCTAAGTGACTAGGAAAATAAGTAATTTTCTTATTGAATTTTGTTGTTTTAGTTTTGTTCAACCATCACGTGTGTAGACACAGAATGCCTCCTAACAGTACTCAGTGGGGAAATGTACAGAATATTAGTTTCAGTATATGTTTCTCCCTTCACTAGATTTCTAGGGATAGAGCATATAACCTCTGTGTGCCATTGTTTCTACCTATGGGAGACAAGATCTGCGTTCTAAATAACTGACTTACAAGTTTGGAATGTAGCTGGCTCTAAATTTCAGATCTGTGTATTACTAAGATACCAAAGCAGATTAATTTCTTTAGGCTTTCTTGACTTGATCTTTTTGTTCTATTTCCATTTGAAATTATTATTTAATAAAATACAGAAACTGGGGTGCCTGGGTGGCGCAGTTGGTTAAGTGTGCGACTGTTGGTTTTGGCTCAGGTCATGATTGCACGGTCATGAACTCAGAGTTGTGAGATTGAGCCCTGCATCGGGCTCCTCACTCAGTGTGGAGTCTGCTTCGGTTCCTCTTTCCCTCTTACTTTCTCCTTACTCTCCCACCCACCCCCAAATAAATAAGTACATCTTCAAAAAAAAATAATAAAATATAGAAGCTATTGCCACTGTGACAGTTCTCATTTGTCTGTCACTCCGTGATCCATGCTGTAGCTCAGTTGACTGTCACAGTGCTTGGGCCAGAATAGGGAACTATTCAATGAATGGAGGGTTGGTTGGATAAATGAATGAATGATAAGCAAGTGAATATCACATGGAGTGTAGTTGAAGGGGTTGGAAATTTTAGATTGGAAAATATTTAGATAAAATGTGATAGTTTTCCTTTTTTTAAAAGATTTTATTTATTTATTCATGAGAGACAGAGAGTGAGGCAGAGACATAGGCAAAGGGAGAAGCAGGCTCCATGTGGGTAGCCCATGTGGGACTCGATCCTAGGTCGCCATGATCGCTACCTGAGCCCAAGGCAGATGCTCCACCACTGAGCCGCCCAGATGCCCCAAAACGTGATCGTTTCTTCACATATTTGGAGGTTTGGGGTTTGTTTGTTTTTGAAATTCAACAGGTTAATGAGGCAGATGCCAGTAGAACCAAGACCAACACACAAAGGTTTGTTTCCATTCAACAGGCCCTGCGGGGGGCAGGAGGGGGCCTACTATGTGATTTGTTTGAACCACTGAAAATAGAATCACTTAATAGTACAATCCTGCTTTGCCTTTTTGGGATGAGTGGGAACCTGTGGGAGCAACGAGGTTTCTATAGAGGAAGTGGGGACTGGGATATGTCTAGAAACTGAGTTTGCACCATTAGTTCAGTTTTGACTTAATTGTGTTCCTATTTGGAATGTGTAGGGAAAAGCTGATAATGTTTAGTGTGTGTGTGTGCGTGCACGTACACACACCCATGTGGCAGATGCAGAGAAGGTGCCTATTGGCACCATCACTTAGGTTAATATTTAATTCTCTATGAATTTATCCCCTCAAAACCTTCACTTCCCTTTTTTTAAAGATTTTATTTTTATGTAATGTCTACACCCAAGTTGTGCTTAAATTCACAACCTCTAGATCCAGAGTCCTGTGCTCCACCAACTGAGTCAGGTGCCCCCCCAAAACCCTTTTTCCTAAGGCAACAGGGATGATTCTGCTTACTAGGGAAAGGCCAGGAAGTTCCTGGAAAGAAAGATAAAGATTATCCCAAGGAGTGCCTGGGTGACTCAGTTGGTTAAAGCGCCCTGCTCTTGGTTTCGGCTCAGGTCGTTGTCTCAGGGTTCCAAGATCAAGCCCCACATCAGGCTCCAAGCTCGGTGGAGAATCCACTGGAGATTGCTTCTCCTCCCTCCACCCTCTCCTCTTGAACGTGTGCATGTGCGTGCATATGCTTTCTAATATGAATAATTTTTTTTAAAGTTCAGTATTTTGAGAACTTAGTCCCTACCCACATAAAAGCTGAAGAATCTCTTACCTTTAGTAGAATTTCTGAAATAGTACAATTAGAAATAACCCTACTTTAAAAAGAGTTTTTAAAAAGGATAAGAAGTAACCTTGCTTTGGTAGACGTCCTGATTGGTTTTGTGTGGACACTATGGTCCCCACCTGTATGGGTCCAAAAAGGGCTGCTGACCAGCTACAGTCTCCAGAAAGCTGAGCCTTGGCCCAAGTGTCTGAATTAACTTGAGGTACAGAGCTGGCTGTTTTCCTACTTGTACTAATCCCTCGGGGGTCTGGGGAAGGCCTGCCATCCCCTGGTCCCAAGGCCGGTGCACCGGCTGTGAGCCTGTGAGGCTGCCCAGGGCAGGACGGAAGGGAAACCTCAGAGTAGATCGTGGGTGTTCAGCAGCAGGGGGCAGGCACCGCGCCACCTGAGCTCCCTCCTGGGCCCTGGAGGGGGCCGACCCCCCCCCCCAAAGGGGAAGCTGATGGCTCTCGGGCCTGGGATTTCCCTTCAGGAGCCGGCCACCCCTCTGCTAGCAGCTAAGGCCATCAGCCTGCCACCCTTCCACCGGGGGACGGCTTGCTTGCCGGCCGTGGCCTATCCTGCTGCTCCTGGGTCGGGGAGTGGAGGCCGAGGAAATGCACGTGTAAGATTGGTGTCCACAGGGGAATCCCTGGGTGGCGCAGCGGTTTAGCGCCTGCCTTTGGCCCAGGGCGCGATCCTGGAGCCCCGGGATCAAATTCCACGTCGGGCTCCTGGTGCATGGAGCCTGCTTCTCCCTCTGCCTATGTCTCTGCCTCTCTCTCTCTCTCTCTCTCTCTCTGTGTGACTATCATAAATAAATAAAAATTAAAAAAAAAAAAAAAAAGATTGGTGTCCACATTTTCCTTGCCCTACCTGGGGGCCCAAGATCTGACAGGCCTGCGTGGGCCTGTGGGACCATGACCAGAATGTGTGTAGTCAGAGCTGCCCCAGAGACCTGGCATCCGTGGTGGCCTGTGCTCTGAGCGGTGACAGCCCAGATCCAATGGTCCTCACGGCCCTAACAGCTGCCTTTGCTGATGCTGCCATCCAATGGGTCCACTCTAGGGGACACCCAGGTGACAGTGGGAATCTGTGACGGTGCCAGAGGCCTCGAGGTGGCCCAAGGAATAATCATGTCTTGATGCAACCCCAACTTCAGTTAGGATTTTCAGTGAGGATGCTTTCCAAAAGCAATGTTGGCAGTAGGAGGCCATGTTCCTTCTTTCTTTTCTTTTCTTTTCTTTTCTTTTCTTTTCTTTTCTTTTCTTTTCTTTTCTTTTCTTTTCTTTTCTTTTTTCTTTCTTTTCTTTCTTTTCTTTTTTCTTTTCTTTCTTTTCTTTTTTATTTTCTTCTTTCTTTCTTTCTTTCTTTCTTTCTTTCTTTCTTTCTTTCTTTCTTTCTTTCATTTAAATGTTTTTATTTATTTGTTCATGAGAGACACACAGAGAGGCAGAGACATAGGCAGAGGAAGAAGCAGACTCCCTGAGGGGAGCCCAATGAGGGACTCGATCCCAGGACCCTGGGATCATGCCTGAGCCGAAGGCAGGCACTCAATCACTGAGCCACCCAGGTGTTCCCATGCTCCATTTTTTAGATGAGCCATATATATATTTCAAAGTAGGCTTCATTCCTAGCATAGTGCTTAAACTCACAACCCTGAGATCAAGACCCAAGCTGAGATCAAGAGTTACAACTCAACTGATTGAGCCTCCCAGGTGCCCCAGTAATATATTTTTTTAATGATAATATTTGCTTTGGTGGCATGTGAGGGTGAGATGGGTACTGCAGGTAGGAATATATATGTTAATAAAACTTTTGTGAAAAGGGATTTGCCAGCTTGTGTAGGGAAAGAGCCTTAAAAAAACAAGACAGATTAAAAGATGGCTCTGTTACCATATCCTGTCTCACGTTGCACTTTGACCCAGTAATTCCTTCTATAACAATCTCCTCTGAGGAAATGATCAGTAGGGACAAAGATTTGGGATGTTTTTGTCAGTATTGTGAATGCAAAAATAAGAAAATCTACTTCAATGTCTAACAGTAAAGGGATGGTTAAATCAGTCACATTAAACATTAAATCAGTCACATTAACTCATATATTATGTCTCCATGAAAAATGACCTATCTAGAGAAAAATACATAGTTCACAGAGGAGAAAGTACAATTCCTCTTAAAGACGAAAAGCTCTGATTCAGTGTGGGAAGAGAACACTGAGCACCAGGGGAGGATTATCAGGGCCACCTAGGAAGCCCACATACTCTGCAAGCAGGAGGGAAAATTCTGCAAACTTCTTGCAAGATAACTGGCAATTTCTAGCAAATTTTAAATGTGCAAACTTTTAGACTCAGTAATTTTACTTTTAGGAATTTATCTGCAGATACATTTGCATTTGTGTCTAATGATTTGTACTTAAATGACAAGAGCTGGGGGCAACCCTAGCACCTCCAGTAGAGCATCGCGTAGATAGAGTAAGTACACTTATGAAGCCCAGCATTAATGAGAATGGGGGAATTCATTTAGTTCATGACTGCTATGGAGCTATATTCTAAATAGATTAAATGAAAAAAGTCTGGCACATATGTGTGTGTGTGTGTGTGTGTGTGTATGTTTAAATTTATAGACTATCTCAGGAATAACAAAAAGTTATTAATGGCTTCTCTGGGGAAAAGGAATGAAAGGAAAACCTATTATTCATATTAGGTTCTTTCATATTTTTCAAATTGCTTGCCATGTGGACATATAAGCCATTGAGAAATTAATAAAAATAAAAATAAAATTTAAAAGCAAAAAGGAAATAGAAATATCTTTCAGAATTACTGGGAAAATGCTCATAGAATAAAAATGAAATACCCCCCAACCATATACACAGTATAATCTCCTTTGTATTTTTTGGGGGGGAAGTGGGGCAGAGGGACAGGGAGAGAGAGAGAGAGAGAGAGAGAGAGAGAGAATACTAAGCAGGCTCCACACTCAGCATGGAGCCCAACACTGGGCTTGATCTCATGACCCTGAGATCATGACCTGAGCTGAAATCAAGAGTCCGCCACTTAACTGAGCCACCCTGGTACCCCATGCTTTTAAAATAATGAACATAGACCAAAGACTGGAAAGAACACACCAAAATGACACAAAATGATATACAAAATGTTTTCCTTAATATTTCTGTTTATTTTCTAGATTTTCTACAGTGACTATGCGTATTATTTCTATAAACAGAACAACAAGAAAAAAGAACTTTTCTCCAGTTAATGAGATTAAGGGAAACCTATTTTCTTCATTATTCTTTTTGTTATTTTTTGCATGGTGGTTTAGTACTATTTTAAATATGAAAGAAAAAAATATTTAAAAACTGATTTGGATGGGACGCCTGGGTGGCTCAGCGGTTGAGTGTCTGCCTTCAGCCCAGGGCATGATCCCAGAGTCCCGGGATTGAGTCCCACATCGGGCTCCCTGCATGGAGCCTGCTTCTCGGCGTCTGTCTCTGCCTCACGCTCCCTGTGTCTCTCAGGAATGAATGAATGAATGAATGAATGAATGAATGAATGAACAAATAAATAAAATGTAAAAAAACTGATTTGGAACCCTGGATCAGTGTTTTTGAAAACTATGTTTGGAGCTTCTGAGCAGTGCCCTGCAGGGTGAGAGGCATCCATCCCGGGCCAGTCTCTGGCCAGACTGGGCTTGGCCACCTGGTGACTACCCACTGGTTCTGGGTGCGGGAGAGAGCTCTCCCTTTCTCAGTGCTGGGTACCACTGTTACCCAAGCAATAACCTCTCTCTTCAAGTGGCCACATTTGCTGCTGCAGAGGGACCTGGGAGTAAGGAGAAGGGGAGAGGTGAGAGGAGCCAGAAAGGCAGGGGCCAAGCGAGAAAGCCAGGCACAGAGCAGGTTTCAGGCTGTGAACATCTGGGCCACAGTGTTCTAGGCTGCTTGGAACTCATCCTAACTCATGCCCTTTGCTTTCCCAGGTTGTTTGAGGTTTCCTGAGTACCTCCCATTCTGGAATTCTTTGCCTTTCCATCTTCCCAGGGCTCTCTTCCATAGACCATGAGTGTCTACCAATGTGAAATTCCTGGCACAGAACTCTGGCCTGTCTGAATAGCTGTTTTCCTAACGAATAGCAGCCATTTAAATGTAGTGTGTGAAACTCAGCGGTGTGAAAACAAAGGGCAGAGGAAAGACCATTCCTGGGCGTCAAATCTGAGGTGGCTGCCATGAACAGTTGTCTAGGTTGTCCACTGCCACGTCTTCCATTCATAAAGTAGACCTCATTAATCTGCATATTTAGCACAACCACTTTTTTGGCTGTCGATTGCTTAGCAGAGTTAGTATATTAGGACAATTTTCAGGCATATAGAAGAAAAGTGTCTTGAGAAAGGGCACTTTTTTTTCTGGTTGGTTGTTTGGGTCAGAAGCAGCCTAGTTAACAAATGCAGAATTTTAATTCGGGGGCCACATCGTGCCCTTGTGCACAAACCAGCCCAATCTGCTGTGACACTCCCGGAAGTGGGTGTGGGTGATGGGACATTACTAAAAAGATAGTTTTAGATGCGTATCTATCTATAAATGCTGACAAGGGGGCAGAACCACAGGCCTTTTTTTTTTTTTTTTTTTTTGGCATCTCCCAGTGTTCAAGGGAGAGGGTGTCGGTCCTGCCCTTGGAGTTCGGCTTCCCCAGTCATGAGAACCGCATGCTGATGTGTGGATTTCAAAGCACTTATTGAGACCTAAGGGCTCTATTAAGCCGAAATTGCTGCCTGACTCGGCAAGCTTCAGTAACTTGGTCGCTATGGTGTTTAATCCTGACTCACGGACCCACGTGGCCCTCCCGGACTGCGGAACACAGATCCTGTGATTGGCCACATCCGACTGCTCGCACCCCCTGTGCCGTGTGTGAGCATGTGTGTTTGCACAAGCATGTGCGCAAGCTCACTCGTGTGTATAATGAATGCACCTAGGCTTCCCTCTACATTTCTTAGGGAAACACTGATACAGATCACTTCGGGCCACATTTGGTTTCAAGTTGGGAGAACCTAGTGCGCTCTGTGGAGATAAATACAGCTGAGACGTGTCAGCACCCTTGGGTCGCCGTGTTTGAGAAGGCGCTTCAGTAACGAGGGCCCTAGGTCTGGGAATGGCCCGTGGGCCCCCACTCGAGGCCTCTCTCTCCCTTCCTTCCCTCTTGGCTCTCCACCTCCTCCATAAACTACTAGCAGACGGAGCAGGGAGGTGCAGAAATGCCCAAGTCCCCTGGTGCGGTTCTGTCTCCTTTATTTATTTATTTATTTATTAAGATTTTAATTTATTTATTCAAGACAAACACACAGAGAGAGGCAGAGACACAGGCAGAGGGAGGAGCAGGCTCCCTGCAGGGAGCCCGATGAGGGACTCGATCCCAGGACCTGAGCTGAAGGCAGATGCTCAAGCACTGAGCCACCCAGGTGCCCCCTCTTCTATTCCATCTCCTTTAAGGAGCCACCTGAAACTCCTTGTCCCATGAACTCTTCCCGGACTCACATCCTGGTGTTCCAAGCCGGGCAACCCAAAATCTGCTTGCTCATTCTCTAGCTCTGTGCAATTTGCCAGGTGCCTAATGTCTAAGAGGAAAGACGTATCATGTTCGGTATTCCCCCGCAGTGATGGCATTAGCCACCTTCCTCAGTTACCTCGGCCTGCATCTCCTGAACTCGGCTCCCGGGGCAGAGGCTGTGAGAGTGCCTAGCAGAGCTCCACTCACAGGGGCTGTAGTTGGCCAAAGGCCCAGCCCCTGGGCTCTGAAATCCATGACCATGTGTGTGTGTGCATGTGTGTGTGTGTGTGCATGCACGCGGTGACCGTGCTGACCGTGGGCTGCTCCCGGGAATGACTGCACATGGCAAAGGTACCGGTGCACATCCATTCCCGGTTGTCGAGAGACATCCCTGATGCCTGACTTGGGCTTACGGGCTCCCTGATGGCCTTGCAGAGCCTCCCATAGACCGCATGGCGGTTGAATGCTTTTATCCACACTTTGCTCCCTCACTCCAACACGCATGCATTCATGATCTCCTGGGGTTTCACAGCTCCTTCTCCATTTCCTTAAACCAAAATCTTTGCATACGTAATTCCATCTTGGCATCTCTCTCTCAAGGATCCAGACTAACAAAAGTAGTACTATGTGAGGTAATCGCACGATCCGCCCCTTTCATCTTGGGAGGACGGGCTTCTCATCCTCACGGGGATAGATGCTTCTTGTTCTGCACATGGGTTTGCCTTCCCAGCCTCTGGATGGTGTGGGAAGCATGAGACCAGGGCTTGCTCATGGCAGAGGACATAGCAAGGTCCTAGGAAGTATAGGGCATTAACATCAAGACTCTTTTTCATCAAAAGACACCACTAAGAAATGAAAAAAATAAAATCCTCACAATGGGAAAAGACATTTGTACTACATGTGTCTATATGTATGGGACTTGTGTGCAGAATGCATGTTTTTTTTAATTAAGATTTTATTTATTTATACATGAGAGATTCAGAGAGAGAGAGAGAGAGAGAGAGAGAGGGGCAGGGACACAGGCAGAAGGAGAAGCAGGCTCCACATAGGAAGCCCAATGTGAGGACTCAATCCTGGGACTGCAGGATCACGCCCTGAGCCAAAGGCAGATGCTCAACTGCTGAGCCACCCAGGCGTCCCAGAATGCATGTTTTCTGACAAGTCAGTAAGAAAAACAGGGATAGCTCATAGAAAATGGGGACAGGACTTGAACGGGCACCTAACCTGAGAATACCAGTGTGGTCAGTAAACATTTGAAATGATGTTAAGCTCCACCAGTCATTTGGAAAATGTAAATTAAAGGCTCAGTGTGATGCCATTAGAAATGGCTAAAAGGAAAACACCAGACGATGCCAAGTAGGGACAAGTCACTGGAGTCGAGAAACCAGAAGTCTCACCCTGCTGGTGGAAGTGTAGACTGGAGTAACTATTTTGGAAAACAGTTTGACAGCTTCTACTAAATTGTGTATACCCGTTTCCCATGACCAACAATTCTGTGTGTACCTAAGTTCACCGGAAGAGAGTAAGAATGTTCCTGGTGGCACAATTCATAATGCCAAAAGTGAGTAATGACGCAAACGTCCATTGATAGAAGAACAGACTGATAAACTGTTTGTGTGTTTGTGCAACAGGAAACAGCTGTGAGGACCAATGAGCTACAGTGACATACAACACGGAGGCTCTCGGACCACGCTGCATGAAAGACCTAAAGCACAAAGGGTGAGTCCATTTGTAAATGCTTAAAATCCAAGAAAACTAGTCAAGACTATTAGAAATCAGGATAGTGGTTGTCCTTGGAGGGTGTGCAGTGACTGGACTGGGCAAGAGGGTGGCTTCTGGGGTGGTGGCAAGTTATGTTACGTGATCAGAGCGCTAATTACACGGGTGTGTTCACTTGATTTTGATAAAGTCATCAAGCTGTATTAGGATTTGTGCAACCCTTCTGGAGGAATGTTTTGGTCAATTTTACCAAATGTTTTACTTTTTTCCTCCATATTTTCATTACCAACAATTCAGAAGAGAAAAAGTAAAAAAAAAAAAAAAAAAAGACTATCCACTTCGAACATTTTAATGGTCATCTTGGCCTTTTCTGTATATGCTCAGATGTCCTCTCCAGATCCTCCTTCAGATAAAATCAAGACCATGTTCTAAATGCTGTTTTGAAACTGCTTTTCGCAACTTCAATTATATTTATTCAGCTCTATACATTGTAGCCAACATTCCATGTCGTTGACATTCTTCTATGGCATTTAAAGAGCTGCTAGTTGCCCAGGGAGTTGGGCTTGCATTATCTGTATAAGAATTCATTTTTCAAGTTCAAGGCTTTCAGTCTTTTAGTATTCTAAACAATAATGTGATGGTCAACCCATAGCTAAATCTCTGCCTCACATCCATGATTTTGTCTTCAGACTCAAGTCCTAGAAGTTGTGTGTTTGGATATAAAAGGTGAGTACGCTCTTGAGGTTGAGCCATCCCATGGTTAATTTTTTTTAAACAACTAAGTAATAGTTTGCAGAGAGAACATATTTTGAAATGGGCCCCTGTCCATGTCAGGTGGCTCTTGGCAACCTCAGAACAACAACAATGAAGACAATGACACTGTTAATAACTACTATGGCGCCACTTATGTCATTTATTTCCCACCGAAAGGCTGGCTGGGCGGGTATGAATAGCTATCTGTTACAGATGAGAAGCCAGGTTCAAGTGAAGGGCCTGATTCAGGTTCTCTCAGAAGAACTCTGGGTTCAAAGCCAAGCCTGTCCAACCCCGAAGCCCTCTCCCCACATTCAGAGCTGTATCCCAGGCAATGGCAAGTCCCTTGGGTGAGTTGGACCAGGGAGCCCAACTGGCCCAGGGATTACAGTAAACTAGAATATCAATACTTCATAATGAGCATCGTGAGAGCTAATGCTCAATGCATGTTAGGAGACTGAACAGAAGAGAAAGAAGGCCTGACACTGAAAAAGAGAAGGAGTCTGGAAGGGCGAGTGCATGTACGGAGGAATTCTGAGTGTGAGGGAAGTTACCAGAAGATAAAATATTGAAATCCCGTGTCAACCCACTTGATGACATGTCACAAGCTTGTACACGCCGCCTCAGCTACCAGGGCACCAGGCTGTTTGGTCTCATTCCCCTGGAGTAAGATTGATAAGCACATTCCAGCGAGACCAGATGTAGCTGGGAGAGGCCAGAAGCCAGTTTACGAGAAGACACGGAGGGAGTGGAGAGGTTTGTGCAAGCTTTGTGATTGTGGCTCAGAGTTTTTATGAAAGGTCAAGCAAGTGAAACCCTGGGGATGTTCCAGTGAAATGCTGGATTAAGCTACATCCATTTTTCCATGACGCTGTTTGGGCTGGCTACTCAGAAATAGCAAGAAAGCTCTGTGTGTGTGTGCGTGTGTGTATGTGTGTGTGTGTGTGTGTGTGTGTCTGCGTGAACATCCGAAAAGGATATGCTGTGATTGACAAGTTTGAGGGAAACGTGATGTGGACTCCTATCAACAGTGTGTTCTTCGTCCTTCTCCCTGCTGACCTGGGCAGGTATGGAGAAGAGGCAACATGGAGAGGTAGGAGGGGACTTGGAATGCCACTTATCTCACTTCTAGTCCAAATTTAGCCACCACTTAGCCTCGTGTAAACTAACAATAGCTAACATGTATTTCAGGATCTGTGCTAAGTGCATCTTCTGCATCTCATTTAAATTTCAAAACCGCTCCACAACAAAGGTCCTCCCATTGTCCCTGTTGTACAGACAAGGATACTGAGGCTTAGAAGGCTTGGGAAACCCATGAGCGATCTCATAAGATTTACTAAGAGGCAGATTTGAGCTGAGGCCCGTCTAAATCCAACACCCCTGGTCTCCTGGATGGCATGACTTGGAGAAAATATTGTGAGCCAGGCCTCAGCTTCCTTTCCTTTCAGGTGAAGATACATACACAAAGCCCAGGGCATTGTCTGGAGGCCTAAAGTAAGTCCGGTCTCTTGCCAGACTCTGGCACATACTAGGTCCCCAAAGACTGTTAATTTTTCCTCCCTGCTGAGAACTTTCAGAAAGGAGAAGAGGGTGTATAAAAACCATATCAAACCGAAGAATCTGAAGACCTCTGGTGGGTTGGATGATGCTAGACTGGTCAGGGTGCAGTGCTATAAACAAGAAGAAGGATTCAGATTCAACTAACAGTAGGAACAGGACGAGATCATGGGGCTCAGCTCTGTGCATATGCTGACCTCATCACAAATTGTGGGGACGATGGGACTGAGTTGAATTGTCAAATGGGGAAATGATGCCGCAAAAATGAAGGATCTTGCCCTAAGTCATGTTGCTGGGATTCCCTCCAAGGAGTGAGCATGACTTTTAGTTTTTATTACAATTCTTTCTCAATAAAAAATTCACATACCATGAAATTCACCTTTTGAAGTGTACAATTCAGTGATTTATAATATATTCACAAATAAGTATAACTATCACCACTGTATAACTATCTAATTCCCAGAGTGCATAATTGACATATAAAATTATGTGAGTTTCAGGTGTACAACATAATGATTCAGTATCTGTATTTATTGAGAAATTATCACCACAGTAAATCTAGTCAACATCGACTCCATACATAATTAGTTTTTTTCTTGTGATGAGAACTTTTAAAATATACAATATAATATTATGAACTATAGTCACCATGACATCCCCATGACTGATTTATTTTATAAGTGGAAGTTTGTACCTTTTGCCCATCTTCACCCAATTCTCCTCCATCTTTGCTGTATCCCCTGACTCACAACCACCAATCTGTTCTCTGTATCTATGAGCTCGGTTTTTTACATTCCACAGATAAGTGAGATCATATGGTATTTGTCTTTCTCTGACTTATTTCACTTATCTAATGCCCTGAAGGTTCATTCATGTTGTCACAAGTGACAAGATTTCATTTGTTTTTTTATGGGTGTGTGTGTGTGTGTGTGTGTGTGTGTGTGTGTGTGTGTGTATCACATTTTCTTTATCCATTTATCTATCAATGGATGCTTAGATTATTTCTATATCTTGGCTGTTGCAATAATGCTGCTGTTTACATAGGGGTGCATATATATTTTCAACTTAGTGTTTTCATTTTCCTCGGATAAATAGCCAGGAGTGAAATTGACAGGCCAAAATTAATTTTTGGAGGAAACTCCATACAGTTTTTCACAGTGGCTAAACAAGTTTGTATTCCCACCAACAGTTCACGAGGGTTCCTTTTTCTCCACATCCTCACCAACACTTGTTATTTCTCGTCTCTGATAATAGCCATTCTAAGAGTCATAAGATGATGTCTCATTGTGGTTTTAATTTGTATTTCTCTGATGATCAGTGATATATTTTTAAAATATTTTATTTATTCGTGAGAGACACAGAGAGAGAGGCAGAGACATAGGCAGAGGGAGAAGCATGTGGGACTCGATCCCAGGACCCCAAGATCATGACCTGAGCCAAAGGCAGACACTCAACCATTGAGCCACTCAGGCATCCCTGATGATTAGTGATGTTAAGCACCTTTTCATGTACCTATTGGCCATCTGTATGTCTTTGGAAAAATGTCTGTTCAGACCTTCTCCACATTTTTAAATAATTTGGGTGGTATTTTTTGCTATTGAGTTACGTGCATTCTTTTTTTTTTTTTTTTAAGGGAGGGATGGAGGGAGGGAGGGAGAAAGAGAAAGAGAGAGACAAGGGGAAGGGCAGAGGGAGAGAAAGAATCCCAAGCATGCTCTAAGCCCAGCGTAGAGCCTGATGTAGGGCTCAATCTCATAACCCTGAGATCATGAGCTGAGCCAAAATCAAGAGACAGACACTTAACCAGCACCTTATATGCATTATATATATATATTATTATTATTATTTTTTTTTTTGGATACAAAGTCCTTATCAGGTATATAATTTGTGAACATCTTCTCCCATTCATTTTGCTGTTGGTTTCCTTTGCTGTGCAGAAGCTGTTTAGTTTGATAGTTCCAACTTGTTTAGTTTAGCTTTTGTTGCTTTTGCTTTCAGTGTCAGATTTTAAAAAATCATTGTCAAGACCTATGCTGGGGAGTTTTGCTTATTTTTTTCTTCCAGGAGTTTTATGGTTTCAGGCTGACATTCAACTCCTTGATCCACTTGAGGTGATTTTTGTGTATGGTGTAAGATAATGGTTCAGTTTCATTCTTTTGCATGTGGCTGTCAAGTTTTCCCAGCATCATTTATTGAAGAGGCTAGCTCTTCCCCATTGTATCTTCTCTACTCCTTTGTTGTAAATTAATTTACCATATATGCATGGGTTTATTTTTGGGCTCCTGATTCTGTTCTAATATGATGACTCTTTCTTTCTTTCTTTCTTTCTTTCTTTCTTTCTTTCTTTCTTTCTTTCTTTCTTTCTTTCTTTCTTTCTTTTCTTTCTTTTCTTTCTTCCTTTCTTCCTTTCCTTTCCTTTCCTTTCCTTTCCTTTCCTTTCCTTTCCTTTCCTTTCCTTTCCTTTCCTTTCCTTTCCTTTCCTTTCCTTTCCTTTCCTTTCCTTTCCTTTCCTTTCCTTTCCTTCTTTCCTTTCTTTCCTTCTTTCTCTTGCCTTTTGCCATGACTAGCTCCTCCACTGCAGTGGTGATTAGGAGAGGTGAGACAGACATCCTGGTCTTGTTCCTGACCTTAGAGGCAAAGGAGTCAGTCTTTGTGCATTAACTATGTTAGCTGTGAATTTTTTTTATAGATGTCTTTAATCGGGATGAGGAAGTTCCCCTCTATTTCTACTTTGTTCTTATCATAAGAAGGTGTTGGATTTTGTTAAAGCTTTCCCTGCATTTATTGAGATGATAATGTGTTTTGTTCATGATTAATTTTTGTATGTTGAACCAACCTTGAATTTCTGGGATTAATTTCATTTTGTCACCTCTACTAAACAAGGTGAGACATTCCTAGACCTAAGTGTAGATATATGTTGCATGTGTGTAGCATTGAAGAACTTACCGGATTGGAGCTGTGTATGGAAAATTCAGGGATCCATGCAGAGCATCTTTAGAACTTGGAATGGCTTTAGGATTCTAGTCCACCATTCCTTGAACTACATTTCTGAGTATATTTATATCCCACTAAATATTAATAAATGTCTCCCAATTTAAAAAAATTTAAGAGCTGTGGTCATATCCATATGGTGAATAGTGTCTTTATGGAAGACACCAGGTCTTTATGGAAGGGTGTCTTAAAGTCTTCTTTAAGCAAATATGCAATATGAATCTCTGAAGGGAGATGCAGTATCCAATATTTCCCTACCTTATTTGGCCATGGAGTCCTGTTTTCAAGAAGGTTCAAGCAACATAGTCAAGATAGAATATTCCAGGAAGTACAGATGGTAAAATGTTGATCTAATCCAACTCTCTTACTTTTCAAATGTGGCCTGAGGGAAAGAAGTGCATCCTTGGGGCAGTTGGGTGGCTCAGTTAATTAAGCATCTGCCTTCAGCTCAGGTCACGATCCTCTGATCTTGGGATAGAGCCCTGCATCTGGCTCCCTGCTCACTGGGGAGTGTGCTTCTCCCTCTCCCTTTGCTCCTCCCCCTGCTTGTGCTCTCTCACACTCTCTCTCAAATAAATAAATAAAATCTTAAAAGAAAAAAAAAAGAGATGCATCCTTAAAGTCATATATTAAGTCAGAGTCTGTGCTAGTACTAGAATCCAGGTCTCCAGACCCTGGATGAAGACCATTTGTTGTGGGTCTTGCTCACCATGTCTGTCAGTTGGGGAAAACTTTAGATGCTATAACAATGCACATTTCAGTGTGTACAAAAGAAGTGTTTTTTGTTTTTTTTTTAAATTCATATGGTAGTCTAGCATGGGAGTTGTGGTCAGTGGGTCATCTGCTTCCCTGTGGCTAATCGGAAACTTAGGATCCTATAAGAAATGGTGTGGTGCTATTATCTCCTGAGATCACAGACCAGACAGAGAAGCCCCACTTGCTTTTTAAAGGCCTTGATCCGAGAGGAAAGATAATGAAGTAGTTGACAGTACAGACTCTGGAATTAAATTTCCTGGGCTGGAATCCCATCTCTGACTCACTGGCAGTTTTCCTCTGTATTCTTCAACTCTTCAAACCCTTAGTTTCTTCATCTGTAAACTGGAAATAATGATAGAACTTACCTTATAGGATTGCTATCCCAGTAATGAGTTAATGTTTGTCAAACGCTTATTTATACCTTGCACGTAGTATGTGCTTATAAGTGTTTCCTTTTTCTTTTGTTTTTAAAGGCTTATTTATTTATTTTGAGAGAGAGAGTGAGTGAGAGAACAAGTGGGAAAGGGGTAGAGGGAGAGAATCTTTCAAGCAGATTCCCCACTGAGGAGAAGCCGGATGCAGATGCGAAGATCCAGGCCCACAACCCATGGGATCAGGACCTGAGCGGAAACCCAGAGTCAGACACTTAATAGACTGAGTCACCCAGGCGTCCCTGCTTTTAAGTGTTTTCTAAATAACATAAACAATAACGATCATAATATTAAAAAAAAACACCCAAAAACTCTTGCTCTATACCTGGCTGCCAAGAGAGCTTAGGCAGCTGTTTCCTAGTGGCAACACTGGAAGGGGAAAGAGGATTTTTAAAGTTTTTGTAGAGAGCTAGTCATCTTAGCCAATCTAAACATTAGAATTTATTTATTTATTTATTTATTTATTTATTTATTTATTTATTTAAGATTTATTTATTCATTTATTTATGATAGACACAGAGAGAGACAGAGAGAGAGGCAGAGAAACAGGCAGAGGGAGAAGCAGGCTCCATGCAGGGAGCCCGATGCGGAACTCGATCCAGGGTCTCCAGGATCATGCCCTGGGTTGCAGGCAGCGCTAAACTGCTGTGCCACTGGGGCTGCCCTAAAGAGAGAAATTTTAAATTTTCCAGAGAGCGGGATCCCTGGGTGGCGCAGCGGTTTGGTGCCAGCCTTTGGCCCAGGGCGCAATCCTGGAGACCCAGGATCGAATCCCACATCAGGCTCCCGGTGCATGGAGCCTGCTTCTCCCTCTGCCTATGTCTCTGCCTCTCTCTCTCTCTCTGTGACTATCATAAATAAATAAAAATTAAAAAAAAAATTTAAATTTTCCAGAGAGCAAGGCATGATACTAAGGAATTTATTGTATAGAATCTTTATTGCTAATTTAATACGTATTTAAAAGCTAATGCTATTTGGTGTGCTGAAATGATTGTAAGTTTAAAATATTTACAAGATATTTCAGTGGTCCTTACTCTACTTTTCCCATAAGATTGTATATTTCTCTGATTTAAAGTCTCCTTGTAGCAATGGGAGTTATTTATGCTGTTCACGATATTCCATCTCTCTCTGCAGGCACATGCTAGCATAGCATTTCCCTCCGCCCTTTTAAAGTTAGCCCTAACTGTGGGCCTTGCCTTGACCAAAGAAACCTGAGTGGCCATCATGTATGTCACTCCCAGGAAGATTTAAGTGTGATTTCCCAAGTTCTCCTCTTTCCTTCAGCTGTGGGGGTCATGACCCATTATAGCCTTCCTCCCCTTGGGTCAAGTATCTACAGAGAGTACAGCCCCACTGCCAGCCAGCAGCACACGTGCAGCATAAGCAAGGAAGAAACTTTGGTTACATTAAGCCACTAAGACCTGGAGATGTTCACTGTAGTGTGATAACCTAACCAATCCTAACTGAGGCAAGGAATATCAAGTTAGCAGAGGACGACTCTAGGCTTTTTTGATGACCTGATTATGGTGTGCCGCAGAGAGGGGCAGAGACACAGCCTGGAGATAGGAATATATTTCTATAGACTGAATACCCGTGTCCCACCCTCCCTAATTTATATGTTGAAACCCGTAGCCTGATGTGATGGTATTGGGAGATGGAGTCTTTGGGAGGTATTTCGTCATGAGGGTGCTAAGTATGTACTAAGATACATGTGTTATATGACAAGGACCTGAGCTGTACTGACTACAGTGGGAAGAAAGGACAATAAAAAGTAAAAACATGACCTACATCATGTTCTTCTTCTTCTTCTTTTTTTTTTTTTTATGTTTGTCCACTTTGTTGAGCAGATTTGTTCTACACCATGTTCTTAAACACTGTGTTCTCTTTCTAGCCTCAGTCAGCCTTAGAGACAGAGGTGACTTATAGCTCTGCTTGGCAATCATAACATCTTCCCAGGGAAAGATTTGACTTTGCCTCTGAATATTTTTTCAAATCTAAGGCTAATTATGTTTAATGCACTGGTACATTTTGGTTATTGGTTTATTGGATATTATCTAATTGACAGGGTTTCTTCCTATTTTGTAGACTAAAATCTTTTTAACATGATAATTATTACTGGACAATACAGTATTCAATTTATTCCGGAGGTAATCATGCTGTAATATCAGGCATTGCTTTTTGCAATCAATGGAGATTATTTTTTTCATTATAACAGAAAGAAATACTAATTTTAGGAGCCACAATAGAAAGATAATGTCCAATGGAGCCATTATTGGTATAGGCAGCTGATTTCAGATGACTAGCTAGTACTGTTTGCTCAATCACAATAGAGTGAGGTATCAGGGCCATTTGTGAAGATAAAGGTACTGATGTAAAATATATACCTAACCTGTGGGAATTACTGAATGATCCATGTGCTTTCCATATATCAGCTGAAATACAAAATCAGTCCCGCTCTCTTCTTGGTCTATTGATAATTAGATTGGGAAAAAATCTTGATAGACTCACCTGATAACTAATATCTGGTATCTAAATTTAGTATATGATCACTTGTCATTTCCCCAAATCACTAATGGACACGTAGAGGAAGGTGTTAGTCCTTTTGTTGATATATTTATTATTTTAAAAATTGCAAAGAGAATTGGGTTAGGAGAGTCAATTCAGTGAATATTTTCTGAGCACCTACTTTTTCTGCTTATTATAAGCAAAAGCCTTCACTGCAATGGATTTGCTCACTCTGCAAAGTGAGGGGCAGTGAATGAGAAAAATGAATTTAAATGGTATGCCTACCAGGTTCCCCTACACACATTAAGAGTTTTAAAAATGCTGCTTTAGAATTCGGTTGCTTTATGAATGTGTTTATATTTTTAGCTTTTTATTGACATCTAGTTCTTTAAGTCCTCCAACATTGGTCTTTTTTTCAAGTTCGTCTCGTCTCTTCTCCGCTTTTGCTTTTTTATACACATTTTCCAAATGGCCTGTCAGTTTCCCCTAATAAAACATTGCTGACACCTTAATCAGGATTGGATGCAATCTACAGATTATTTTGGAAAGTATGGGTGTCTTTAAAATGTTAAGTTCTCATTTATGAAAATGATATATCCTCCCATTTATTTAGATTTACTTTCATTTCTCTCAAAAACATTTGTGGTCTTCAGTGTTGCACACCTTTCATTATATTTATTACTAGATAATTGATGTTGATGCTACTTTTGATAGGCTGAAAAATGGTCCCCCAGAGATGTCAAGTCCTAATCTCCCCCCTAAAACCTGTAAATGTGACCTTATTTGGAAAAAAAAAAAAAAAAAGTCTTCATAGATGTGATTAGGTTAAGGGTCTTGAGATGAGGAGATTGTTCTGAAATATCTGGATGGGCCAGAAAGGCCATCACAGCTATCATTATATGAGAGGCAGAGGGAGGTTTGATGAGGCACAGGGAAGAGAAGGTCATATGAAGATGGGCCTGAGAGAGATCTGAAGATGCTGGCCTTGAAGAGGAGAGTGATGTCACCACTTGTCCAAAAATGCCAACGGCCTTCAGCAGCTGGAAGATGCAAGGATAGGTTTTCTTTTAGAGTCTCTGGAAGCACAATGTGGCCTTGCTGACATCCTGATTTTGTCCCAATGAGACTGAGTTTGGACTTCCGGCCCCCAGGACTGTGAGAGAATGAACTTTTGTTATTTTAAGATACTTTTTTTGGAGTTGGTATCTCTAGGTTAAAGTGGCCCCGAGTTCCTAGCTACCTCTGTGTTTCTGCTCTCTCCTGAATCTTGGTCCAGCAGTTCCCAGTTATTCACAGTCTCAGAACATTTAAACATTTTTACAAATCCAGGGTGCCTGAGTGGCTCAGTTGCTTAAGCCTTACTCTTGATTTCAGCTCAGGTCATGATCTCAAGGTTGTGAGATGGAGCCTTGCCTTGGGCTCCATGGTGGGCGTGGAGCCTGCCTTTTAAAGATGCTTTCTCTCCCTCTCTCTCTGCCCCCATCCAGCCCCACCACCACTCTGGCCTGTACTCTTTCTCTAAATTTTTTTTTTTTTTTTTTTACAAATTCATTTTTTATAGATGTTCTCAGATGTGTGCTTTTATTTATCTAATCTTACATTACTCACTTTAATCTCACCTGCCATTTTCTTATGTGTATTATAATATTTAAGAGTTTATTCATTTCTTGAATTGTTTCTGACTTCTCTACTGTACTCTTTCTCTTCCTTTGTTCTTTTCTTCCTCGTGTTTCTATGTTTTGCCACAGTCTGTCATGTTAAAACATAAGCTTTCTCCAAATGTCTGGTCAGCCTTGTTTTTTTTTTTTTTTTTGTTAAATATATTTTTAACACAAGGCACTAGTTGCATTGGAGGTGTGTGTGTATGTGTGCTTGTGCATGCATGTGTATGGAAAGAGAGAGAGAGAGAAAGAGAGAGATTGTTAGTGGACTTCTTCACCGCTCAGGGGTAACCTGGCCATTTCCTTGAGGAGACATCGAGACATCAGAATGTCAGTATAAGTAGGTCCTTTCTCTTGAGCAGAGGTACACTCCTGGCTTCTAATGTTCTGGGAAGTCTCACCATTCAGTTTAATGACTTTTCACTAATTTTTCTCAATATTCAGTCTGTTGTGTCCCCACTTTCTTGAACTGTTCCTGAGTTTAGGTCATCTGAGCCAGGAGGTAGAGTCTGACCAGCTCAATTTTAGGTGTCCATTTCTGGTCCAGTCAACTATGATGGGGGATTGGGTCACATAGTATATAGGGCTGCCACTTGAGCCTACTATTCTTAAGGCACATTTTTGCATTTTGACTTGCTTTTCTTGGAGCACTTTTTAAAGTCCCTTATGTTTCCTCTTGACTTAAGTGAGCGAGGAAATAATCAAGCTCTTTTGGATCATCAGCTTCTTTTTTCATAGACTTAAAGTTTTCATAAGGTCAACCCGAGACTCATTCCAGGTGGTAGGATGTCCCTCTGCTCACAGTGGTTAGTACCTAGACTCTCTCTTAAAGCAACATCATCTGTGGGGTATGCAGGGACAATAAGATTAGGGTAGAAACTTCCTCCTTTCTCTGGCTGAATTCTGTTCCAAATCTTCATGGGAAGACTTGGGGCTAAGCAGCATCCTGCTATCTGCTCATATTCCTTGGTAGCTGCTTGGAGGAGTTGAACAAGTGGGAACACACGTTAATCAAAGAAACTTCAGTTTGACGGATGCCTGGGTGGCTCAGCAGTTGAGCATCTGCTTTCAGTTCAGGTCATGATCCCAGGGTCTTGGGATCTACTTCTGCATTGGGCTCCCCACAGGGAGCCTGCCTCTCTCTCTGCCTTTGTCTTTGCCTCTCTGTGTCTCCCATGAATAAATAAATAAAATCTTAAGAAAAAAAAAAAAAAAGAAACTTCAGTTTGAAATGGAGCCACTCACTAGCTGTATGATCTAGGGTGTATATGTATGTACATATTTATTTATAAAAGATTGTATTTATTTATTTGAGAGTGCAAGAGCAAGCACCCACCAGGGGGAGAGGGAGGGAAAGGGGGAGGGGCAGAGGAAGAAGCAGATTCCTCCCAGAGCCAGGAGCCAGGAGCCCTATTTGGGGCTCCATCCCAGGACCTTGAGATCAAGAGCTGAGCTAAAGGCAGACATTTAATCAACTGAGCCACCTAGGTGCCCTAGGGCATGTTTTTAAACTTAGGGTTTTCAATTTCTTCCTTTCTTTAAAAGGGGAATAATAAAGAAACTTTGTTCTGCTCATATTCTGTGAAAACAGTAACCGTGTCAAACACCTGTAGTTATTCCTTACACTCTTATCTTACAGAATTCCAGTGGCTGGAAGGCACCTTGCCAAGTTTTCATCCTCATAGGAGACCCAGCTTGATTCTGCATCCTGTTCTGCCGAGGACACGGCTAGATTGGGATCTAGTGTCCAAGGAACTTGGGTCAATGACAGGTTGAAGTATCATTCACAGAAGAGCTGAGATGGATGGTCTGACGGAATGATGGGAGAGAAAGCATCTCACAGGAAAAGCAAATTAAAAGCTAGGCAATCAATTTGTCAGTTCAGAGGAACTGGGTCAAAAGTAAGAAGCTCAGTTGTGTACAGGCTGAACTAAAACTTGAAAAATCAACCATGAATGAAACTTTGAAGTGGCCTTGGGAGGCAGAGTCTGGAGTATTTCCCAGAACCAGGAGGTAGGGCTCCTCTGCTCCGGGCAGGGCACAGCCTGAGGACTGAAAGGCCAGGCCCCTAAGTAAGACAGCCTTACGATTTTTATTTTTTCTGTTTATTTTAGTGAAAAATCTAACATCTACCTCAGCATAAGGAGTGAGAAAAGCCCAGGTCGCTCTTCCCCGCTTCCAATCCTATTTCTGTGTATCTACACATCTCTACAAAATATTGTTTTTGACATAAATGAGATCAACCTGGACATAGCACTATTTTTTTTATTGAACGATATTAACTCCACAAACATTGATTGTGCACTATTTTAGGTGATAGAGATGTAGAATAAGCTAGAACTCCTTTTCAAAGATCTTTTCGTATCGAGATGTGTCACTTATTTTTGTTTGCATGTGTGTGTGTGTCACTTATTTTTAACAATGGCAAATTTATTCTACTGCTTAAGGGGTAGTTATTTTCTCTTAGTCTGAGTCTTGCCTTTTCATTTCAGATGGTGTCTTTCAAACAACAGTTTTCAAGTTTGATTAAGTTCAGTTTGTGTGTGTGTGTTTTTTTTCCCCTTTTGTGATTATTGCTCTTTTGGTGTTTTAAGGAAACGTTCCCCTACTCCAACGCTGTAAAGATTTTATCATGTTCTCTTTTAGAAGTATAATGGTCTAGCTGAAATGTTATATCTCTCCCTTGATTAAGACTTGGCCTGGTCTGAATCACAGAGATTGGTCCAGAAATGGGCAGCCACAGCTCAAACTAGTGCATGAGAGACTCATTACCTTTTGCGGTGGTGAATTTTGTGGGATAAATCCTGGCGCTGTCTTTGCTGCCTGAGAATGTGGAAGAAAGTGGAGACAAGGGATGGGAGGAGGTATGTTCCTGATAACATTGTTTGAATACTTGGATCCCATTGTACCTGAAGCTACAAGCTACATATATATCTTTGAGCCTTTCAGCTATAGGAGCTGATAAACCCCTCTTTTGACCTCAGGCAGTTTGAGTTGTATTTATTTTAACTACAATTGGATTTTAGGTGACGAAGCTAACAAAGTAAGGATGACTAATCTAATCAGTCCTTTATGGATGGACATTTAGGTTGCTCCACATTTTAGCTATTAGAAGTCTCTGACCTCCTGTGGCCAAGGGGAGGAGAATGGGCGTAGAATTTGCACAGATGGAAGGGCTGTGTTTTGAGGGAGATGTGGTGAATGTCAAAAGAAGAACAAATTCACTGATGGGCTACTTTGGCTTGCATAGCTGAGCCAAGGAGAGGGAACTATTTCATCAGATTCTCCATTGGAGGACTGCAGTCCTCTTGCCTGGGTGGAGGAGTGTCCCGGAACAGACAGGGCCTCCTGCCTCAGCGCCAGTGCCAGGGGAGGGAGAGGCAGGGGCAAATGGCTGTTGCCATTATGAGTGCTCTGCGCCGGGCTCTGACCCAGCCAAGGTCATGCTCATGATCACGGTCCTGATTCCCGCCCTCTCCACAGATCTCTTCCTATCACACACTGCCCTTTCTGGAAGGGACTCTTACACCCGAAACTCACAGTCTTTCTGTGACCTTGATACAATCTTTTTTTTCTTTTAAGATTTTATTTTTTTAAAGAATCTCTACACCCAACAAGGGGCTTGAACCCACAACCCTGAGATCAAGAGTCACGTGCCCTACTGACTGAGCCAGCCAGGTGCTCCTGCCTTGATATAATCTCAAGTATAAATAATCATTTGAATTACTTTCAACTTTGCAAGGCAAGATATGTGACAAAGGCATCATCATCATCATTACTGAGGCTTATTTGAAAACAGAATATACTGGAGATAGGAAAGTACTTCAGCATAAACTTTGGAGTCAGAATGATCTCAAAGACTCTACTGGATTATAACCTTGGGCAATTTGCTTCCTATGTCTCAGTTTCTTAATCTATAAAATGGGAATACCAAACGTTTCCTTCATATACTATAAGGATTACATGTGAAAAATTTTGGTGGCAAGACACATGGAACAGCCAGTGAATGGTAATAAACATTATTAGCAAAGGCTCAGAGAAGTAGACTAGGGAGAGACCTGAAAAGTCCTGAATCCATGACTTCTGCCCCTTGTCCTTTCCACTGCACTACATAGCTTCTGAGATGACTCTCTCTCTCTCTCTCTTTTTAAGATTTTATTTATTTATTCATGAGAGACACACACACAGAGAGAGAAGCAGAGACACAGGCAGAAGGAGAAGCAGGCTCCCCATGGGGATGCAGGACTCAAGCCCAGGACCCTGGGGTTATGACCTGAGCCAAAGGCAGATGCTCAACTGCTGAGCCACCCAAGTGTCCCTGAGATGACTCTTAAAAGGACACATGGGAAAGACACAGAATAGTCTCTCAACCAGTGTGAGGAGATTGCGGAGATAACAGGATGTTCCGTACTTCTTTTTCCTTCAGCGTTGAGCAATTTTCCTTTCTCAAACCTTCTCTGAATCCTAGTCTTCATGGAATGAGGTCCTCGCACGAACCAATGCCAGCCCTCTCAAGTTTCTCCTTGCCTGGACAATGTCTGGAGTAGTCCATCTTCCCAGAGCTCCCGGCCCAGGCTCCCCCTGGTGGCCGCTGCGGGGCGCACCCAGTCCCCATTGGGCCAGGAGGCCCTGGCCAGCCCATGGACAAGAGAGGTCATTCCCTAAACCCAGTAAGACCCTTCACAGAACATACCCAGCTGTGATGGAGTGCTTCCCCAGGGGGATGTTACACTCCCATTCTGCTCTGGGATTCCAGGTCTAAGGGGACACACAGTGATAGAGGACTCAGCTGAGGGCCGACGCATGGCTGAGGACCAGGGCACAGAGGAGGACAAAGCCTTTCATCACCCCTTGAAATCTTGCATACTCTCCCACATTGCTCAGGGCCTCTGAGCCTCACCAATTGGCTTACCAAAGGGACATTCTCATCCAATCTGGCCTTGCCCCTGGGGAGACTGGCTCCAGAGGTTTGTGCTGCCTGTACCTATTCTTGGTCAACATTCAAACTCCTGTCTTTGAGAACCACGAGTCTAATCAATTTTGGTGGAAGCCTGTGCTATTTAATCCCCCGTGAGCTTAATTCTTCCATTATCCCTATCTTAGAGATGAGGAGACTGTGATTCAGAAGCCCTCTCTCTCCTGCCAAAGATCACACACCCAGGGAATGGAAAAGCTGGCACTGGAGCCCAGCGCTGAGAACTTCAAAGGCTGTTTTCTTTCCACCAGGCTACCCTGCACTGAACACAGTAATTATTTGTTACCTACAGACACTATCAATCATAGAACTGAATAAAAAACTTGGAATCACAGCAGAAAGGAAAAGCCTTATTATCCATAGTTCTCCTTGTATCTCTTTTCCCTGCTCCTTACCCATCTTCCTCCCTCTCTATGGTTTGTCCGACATGCCTTCTTTTTATCTAAGAACTGCTGCCAAGCCACAATTTCCTGTGTTTTGTCTTGTTATCCAGGGAAGAAAGTAGCGTCTGCTGGCCTGATCTGTGACTCGGGGCCGTAATTACTTCTGGACTGTTTGGTCCAAAGGACTTGCTAAACATCTCAAAGAAATACCACAGCCTTCCGGTTCTTTCATCTCCATGGTGGAAATTAAATAGAAGAGGATTAATGTTATTGGAACATGGTTAAGTATCATATCCTGAGGGGAAAAATATATATACATTTATTCCTCATTATAACTATCAGTACTTTCACTTGCATAGATGAGAAAACTGAGGATCATAGAGGTAAAGTGGTCAGTCCAAAGTCACATCACTGGGATATAAAGAGCTGAGATTTGTACCCAATCTACCAGTCTATGATCTATCTCTTATATTATACTTCCTTCTTGTTAAAAAATATTTTTCTTTTTAAGTCAACTCTAATTATATATAATTAACTTAAAATACCCTCATTTTAAGTGTACAGTTTGATGACTTTTGACACATAGGATATACCTTGTAACTGTTACCATAATCAAAATATAAAATATTTCCATTATCCTAAAATGTTCCTTTGTGCCTCTCTGTGGTCATTTCCATCCCCAGCCCAGGTAACCATTAATCTGCTTTCTGTCACTATAGATCAGATTTGTCTTTTTTAGAACTTCATATAAGTGGAATTATACAATATGTATATTTCAACACATGAATTTTGGGAAAACATAGACATTTTCATAGCAGTGTTTAGTTATAAATTAATTTTTAAAAATAAGATATAGGTCTATTCAAATTTTCTATTTCTTCTTGGGTCAGTTTTGGTAAGTTGCATTCTTTTAGGGTATCTGTCCACTTTATATAAGTTATCCAATATGTTGATATTATATTGTTCATAATCTTTCCTTATTATCTTTTTAATATTTGCAATATCTATGGTGATGTTCCCTCTTTCATTCCTGAATGGCACTTTGTATCTATTCTCTTTTATTCTTCAGAAGTCTAGCTAGAGTTTTTTCAATTCTGATCATTTCAGAGATCCAGTTATTATTTTCATTGGTTTTGTTTGTTTATCTGTTCTAAATTTTACCATTTTCTGCTCTTGGTTTTACTATTTCTTTCCTTCTGCATATTTTGGGTTTAATTTACTCTTTTCTTTCTAGCTTCTTAAGGTGAAAGCTTAGATCATTGATCCCATTCTCTGCCTACTGATTCAGAGTTTACATTTTGTCCGCTTGATCTTTCATCTCCAGTGTTGTATAAATGTTTCCCCACTATTGCTCATTCTTCTATTATTTTGGAACATGTCTTATTTTGTCTAATATAATGTGTTTTGATGGATTTAATAGATAGAACTTTATTCTTCTTTGCATCCTGCACAAATATTAATGTAGTGTTCTGCATGTAGTAGGTACTTAATAAATAGCGATTAAAATAATAAATAATATTTCAGCATGTTTCCAAGCAGCAGATACAAATGGGCAGAGGACAGGGTGTAAAATAGGATTGGGGCTTAATATTCCTATTTGGTTATCAAAAGTCAGCTCTTCTTGGAAGGAGACTCTAATGGTGGAGAGCATCATTCTCTCATTAAGTTTTCTTTATCTTTCATATACTCATATCATTGCACACATATTGTATCATGATATTTAAAAACTTAGTTTACAGGTCTGTCTCCTACTCTAGTCTTAATTTTTCGGCAGCAGGGCCCTGTCATGTTCCTCAGGGCCTAGAACAATGCCTGACATATAGAAATCATTCAACAAGTGTTTATTGGGTAAATGAGAGGAAAAAAAGGCCTTCCTCTGCCTCTGGAGTCTGGTGAAACATTCAGAACATATGTAACAATCTGTACATTCTGCTGTGCTATATTTCAGAGGATAAGCATGCAGGCCTATTATATTTTTGAAATGCATTTTAAATGGAAAAACATTCAGCATGTGTTGTAAGTTACTGCTCTCACTCAGAGCAGGGTCCGGAATCAATCAATGCCTGGGACCTGACATCTAGTGGACACCACCACCATCCCCCTTTCATTTGTCTGGAAAGAAAATAACTGGCTTAAACCAAATGAAGCTCGCCTGTCTTTGTTCCCAGAGGTGATAACTGTTTCATGAAGAAAGGAGGGTCTGCATCTCCACTGTTTCAGAAATACTGAATCCAGAGCAATTACATAATAGGAGATGCCCCTCAACTCCAGCCAGATCAATATGCTCCCCTCCTAGGGCTGCTATCACAGTGTCCTTGCCGATACTCTCAACTTCATAATTTCACACATGCTTAGTTCTTGTTTTCCAAGCTCCTTCCCACGCATTACCTTCTCCAACCATTACAACAGCTGCTATATGTTCTGGAGGACACTGAATAAAAGAAAAAGATCCAGCTGGAGCCGGACAGCACTGATTCAGCCTCTGCTCCACCACTTACTGATGGGTGACAGTGGGTAAATATCTTCATCTCATTGAACCTGGGTTTTCTCATTTGTAAAATGGGGATGATAACACTTCCTCACAGGCTTCTTGTGGTGTTTGGAGCTAATTTGTACAACCCATGTGTTTGGCACCTGCTAGAAGCTTGATGGATGTTAGTTATTATTTTCATGTTTGTAAATGCTGTAATTATTTTGGGTTCTTGTGGTGATTCAGGGTGAGATTAAACCAGGTGCAGTAAAACAATGCGAATGGACATCATATTGCTGCCAGTTTATTGCCTCCTGAAACAACTTCTATGGGCAAGAATAGAAGGAATGTAAACAAACAAAAACAAAAACAAAAACTTTCCTCCAAATTAAATAGAACAGAGGGAGGCCCTGTAACTTAAATAATGCTGGAGGGCAGCTCAGTCTATCCTGGAATCTGTGTAGACCCTGTACTTGAGTGACTGCTTTGGAGAATTTGGTAGTAATCTTTTTCAATGAAAATCATTTAACAAAAATTGAACTGGCACCTCCTCTGTGCTAGATGCTATGGTTAGGAAGATAAATGAATGAATAAATCAGTAACTGAAAGAACTTTCACTCTAACAGAAGGCTTTACAAAGAGCACAGAGGATGAACTCACTAACTTTGTCCAGGAGAATTGGGGAAATCTCCACAGAAGAGTTTTGAGGGATAGGTGGGTTTTCCTCAGATAATGCTATCCCTGAGTCTTAATGGCCTGATGAGATTTTACAAAGGTCAGCTGTGGGAACAATGAAGTTGCAGGGATTAGTTTGGCATGATGGTGGAATGTTTGCTCTAGAGTTAAACAGAACTGAGTAAGAATCCATGCTCTGTCATTAATGAGCTGGGAAACCTCAGAGAAGTTGGCTCAGTGCTTGTGTTTACTTAACTTAAACTGGAGATACTACTAATACCTACTTTGGGGATTTTTAAGAGTTTAATAATTTCCCATCTCTCCCATATAGGATTGAGCTAATTGAAAGGGCAGAAATTAGATAGACAAATATCCAATGCTGCTTTATACTAATAAAGCTGTATTCAAAAACTTGAATTTTTAGAAATGAAGGGCTTCCTAATACTATGCCCCAATTTTAGACATATTCACCAGGCACAGGCAGAAAAGGAAGCCACCAGCTTCTCTCCTGTCACAGATCTGCTCCACCAAGCTTAATCTGAGGCTTCCCAAGCAGACCAAAGTGTATCTTTTCTTTAGGTAGACAGATCAAAGTGGGGTCGTGGATATGGGTCAGCCATGTGTGTCCAGTTCCTTTTCCCCCAATCTGCCAATGGGATGAGTGACTCTCCCCAAGGAGATGAGGGGGTGAACAGGAGGTCATGAGTTTTATTCTAATGGAGATCCTTCTGCATGAAAACATGAAGCTACAGAAATGGAGGCTGCATCCAACACCTAAGCAAAGTGTTATTGTGAGGATGAACATGACATAAGATATACAAAATACTAAGCACAATGCCTGGCACACAGTAAGTACTCAACAAATGTTAGTCTTTATGATTGTTGTGATGGTAGCAGATTAGCAGGGTCATATATACTTTCTGATATTCTTCTATTAAAATATCCATGGAGATATGCAAAAAAGACAAACATTGGAAGCTAAAGAGAACATATGCCAATGTGTGGGAGGGAATTTCTTCCAATTGTACTATTAATAAAGATACACATCCTGAACTACATTCTCTTTTAGAAAACATGGAACCCCCTTTCAGGAAGGAGTCTGAACTGACCCCAAATCTCAACAAACTATGCAGCTACATCTTTTCTGTTTTGGGGGATTGATTATCTTTTGAGCTTGATAGATGTGGTCCTATGCTCTCATGTCCATAAATTTGACTTCACACATATCCAAAAGCTACAATTCACAGGACATGTGATGTATTTCTTAAAATGTACATTCTGGTAGAAATGGTAGAGTTTTGGCAACCCTGCAGTAGGTAGAGATGGCTAGTGGTGGAGGAAGAGTCAGGAAAAAGGATGTGGTTTTTTATGCTCAGACAAAAGAACTAATGGAATCATCAGATCCAAACATCAGGGAGAGAGGAGAGCTCACCTCAGTCCTGCTCAGTCAATGAGATGCTTACCTCTTAGCCCTGGACTAGGGGCTATGTACATCTATCCCTGTCCTAAGTCTAGATATTAAACAAGAATACTCTCATACTCTTGTGCACAGGGAGAGAAATCAAGGAGATTCCGTGGTTCCCACCTGTTGGCAAAGATTGGGCCTTGTTTAAGGATAAGACAACAGTAAAAAAGGATTCCTATACAAATCATAGCATAAAAGAAATGGAAAATTATTCTCTAGGCTCAGAGGAAAGTTATAGCTCTAAAAATTACTTATTACAGGGGTTAGAAAAGGTTTTGAAAGACATTTCCTTATTATTTTCAATGAGATCCAAGAAGTCCTGGTCTCTCTGTAAAAGGGTGAGTTTTGTCAGCAATGGTTTGAGATAAAAAGAGAGTTTGCAAGCCAACTCCAAAAGTAAGACTAATAATATCAGTGTTGGACATAATTTTATAAAATTGAGTTGTTCCTGAAGAAAAAATGAGAACAAACAAAAACAAAAATAAGAATCTAACTTTTAATAGGAGAAGCTATTCTTCAGTAGGAAGAAAGGCCAGAGACTGGAAATCAATATGGTTTGATATGTTCTAGTGACATTAATATA
Source organism: Canis aureus (assembly GCF_053574225.1). Lineage (NCBI taxonomy): Eukaryota > Metazoa > Chordata > Mammalia > Carnivora > Canidae > Canis > Canis aureus. The sequence goes on from NC_135633.1 coordinate 15,275,253, forward strand.
CATTCCTGATGATATTTTTTGAATTTTAAGGAAAAGAAAAAAATTCTGTAAGAATGCATGCAAAATAAATTTAAAAAAACAAAACCCCAGATTATCTACAAAGGAAGCAAAATCAGATTTTTCTTTGGCAGCATTGATTAACTTAAGAAAATTGAGCAATGTCTGTATAGTTTTAAAGGGAAAAATATTAACCATGCTTTTGTCAGAGAAACCAAGTGATAGATGAATCTAAATAATCCGGGAGGGTTAAATTGTTGTATAAAAGGGTAGGTGGTGGGTACCCCGGGTGGCTCAGTGGTTTAGTGCCGGCTTCAGCCCGGGGGCATGATCCCGGGGTTCTGCCATTGAGTCCCATGTCAGGCTCCCTGCATGGAGCCTGCTTCTCCCTCTGCCTGTGTGTCTGCCTCTCTCTGTGTGTCCCTTATAAATAAATAAAATCTTAAAAAATTAAAAAATATAAATAAATAAAAGGGTAGATGGTAAGCATTAAAAACAAACTTGAACATAAAACACTCAAAAATTTGACTGTGTCAATTAGGGTCCTGTCAGGAAGCAGTAACCATATAGGCATTTCAAACAGAGGGAATTTAAATACAGGCATTTTTTTTTTTTTTCCTTAGGGGATGGTCTTCTTGAAGACACAAATAGGACATTACTTCTCAAACTTTAATGTGTATTCAAATCACCTGGGACCTTTTTCAATGCAAATTCAAATTCAATAGGTTTGGAGTAGAGCTGTGATTCTGCATTTTCAAGAAGTACCCAAGCAAAGCCAATACTGCTGGTTCCTTAATCACGTTTTTTGGATAGTAAGGAAACAGGGGAAGTTGAGGTAACCAGAGATTTAGGAATAGTGGGAAGACATACTTTTCCTTAGAATTGAAAGAACACTGAGAAGAGTCATGGTTTCCAAAGCCTAGAATTTGGTACCATCAAGGGATAGCTAAGCAACATGGTGAAGCCTTCTTGATGGGAGCTGGGACCAAGATGGAGGGGCTATCTGGCAGGATCTGAAGTTATAGTGGAGATGTAGCTGCTGCTGGAGACCCAGCTGGAGGCAGAGAGATAGGCAGCCAATACCCTGGCCTCTCCCCTCCTTCTAGCCTCCGATATTCTGCAAGCTTTTGCCACTAGCTAGAGGTACTTTCCCAATACAGCAAGCAGCTTCACTGGCTCCCAGGTTCTTCCTCTGGGTCACTCTCAATTTCCCATTCCTTTAGTATGCTGAACAATTAAGCTTGATTTCAATGTGGTTCCAATTTCTACTTGCAAAGGGGTGCAAGTCAAACATATCACACAAGGTTCTTTTTTTTTTTTTTAAGATTTTTTTTTTAATTTTTTATTTATTTATGATAGTCACGGAGAGAGAGAGAGAGAGAGGCAGAGACATAGGCAGAGGGAGAAGCAGGCTCCATGCACCAGGAGCCTGATGTGGGATTCGATCCCAGGTCTCCAGGATCGCGCCCTGGGCCAAAGGCAGGCGCCAAACCGCTGCGCCACCCAGGGATCCCTCACACAAGGTTCTTTAGGGTATAGGATCTACCCTGTTAGAGTTGGAGAGGTGATGTAGGGAGTGGGTGAGGAGGAAATAGCAAATATAGTTATTATTAATAACAAATGTAGCTTTTCTTTTATGCTTATTATACTCTGCGGCTCCTATCCTTCAGGGCCTTGAAGACACCAAGTTCACTCCTGTGTCAATGTCTCTGCAAAGGCTGATCCCTCACCATGAAATGATTTTCCTCATCTGTGGCTGGTTAACTCTTGCTCACCATTTAGATCTTAGCTTAAATGTCTCTCATTAACAGAAAACTCCCTAACACTCCAGACTAGGTAAGATATGCCTGAAGCAGTTCCTCGTAACATCTTTTCCTTGCTCTTCAATTTCAGCACGAAATTATATATTTGTGTGATTATATTCTGTGTCCCTGTTCCCCACTAGGCCATAAATTTCACGAGGGCAAAACTTGTGTCAACATTGTTAAATGCTGTGTTTCCCATGCCTGGAAAACCAATAAATGGATGTACCTTTCCTTGCATTTATATGAAAAACGAGTTGGGTGTTTTAGTGGCTGAAGAACATATTCACAGTTTTAATATTTGCACGTGAATATTGAAATAATGTAAAAAAATGTGATTTTTGGAAGACATTTTGCCTTAGTAATGAACTAGTTAATCAGAAGTTGATTTTCTAAACTTTCATATGTTGCATTGTAAGTGTACCCATCTAAAGCTGGTCTTTAAAAATGGAAAATAGCAGTTTACTATTTGAACACTTACTCAGTGCCAGCCTCTGTGCTGTTTTATAGACATTATCTCATTTAATCTTCACAACCACGTGTGAGGTTATTACTCCTATTTCACTAATTGAGGATACTGAAACTCAGAGAGGTTGAATGATATTCCACAGCTTGTAAGTAGCAGAATAAGGCTTAAGACCCATGTCTTTTTGTATTAATCAGCCAATGTAATTAACTTTTACAATTTCTATATAACAGTTTTAGGTTTAACTTAGTAGGCATATTTCTCCCTTTTTCTAACTCAAGGAAAAAAAAGGGAAATGACCTAAGTTGTGAATACAATGTAATCTCCAGGGAACTTTATAGCTTGGGTGAGAAAGGTCAGGATGTAGGCATCTGATTGTGCAGTGTGGCAGCCTCAAGGAATCCAGTGTGGCATATGTAGGCCTCCCACCTTCAAAGAGTCCAGAGAAATCTTTGTGGGAAGTTAAGTTCAAATTGGAACCATGAAAAATCTTGGCAGGTTGAATTCAGTGGTGTGCCAATGCAAAAGGACTGACTTAAATTTTCAGAAACTTTGTGAACTAATTATTAGCTGCAGCCATTATTAAAAATTTAATTTTACAAAGTTATAATTTAAAGTTATATTAACAATGAAGATAATACAAACTTGAAACTCACCATTTCTTAATGATTTTACTACAATTTTCTGTTATCTGTGCTCTTGAGTTGTTTATATTGACTGAAACTGAATGGTAAAAATACATGTAGTGGTGTGCCACTGTGCATTTCTTCCTGTGTTCAGTGATATTATGCAGGTCTCTCAAGGTGGTCTATTGTGGAGTATTTACACCATGGAAGTCAGCAAATGGTACAAATCAGCTTCTGCCCTCCTCATATTTGGTGGTTAAACATTTATCAGGACACCACTGGTTTCATCTCTGGGAAAAGGGCAAGGTCCAAAGCCAATGTTAAAAGCGAAAGAACAGTAATGATTAAAACTGCAGTTCCCTGGAGAAAGAAATCAAGAAAACAGTCCTATTTACAATTGCACTAAAAATAATGAAGTACTGGGATGCCTGAGTGGCTCAGTGGTTGAGCGTCTGCCTTCGGCTCAGGGAGTGGTCCTGGAGTCCTGGGCTAGAGTCCCACATCAGGTTCCCCTTGAGGAGCCTGCTTCTCCCTCTATCTATGTCTCAGCCTCTCTCTCTGAATCTCTCATGAATTAAAAGAAAACAAAGTATCTAGGAATATACTTAACCAAGAAAGTGAAAGATCTGTACTCTGAAAACTATAACACACTGATGAAAGAAAATGATGAAGACGCAAACAGATAGATATGCTATGCTCATGCATTGGGAGAAAAAATATTGTTAAAATGTCCATACCACCAAAAGGAATCTACAGATTTAATGCAATCCCTATCAAAACCAACAGCATTGGGATCCCTGGGTGGCTCAGCTGTTTGGCACCTGCCTTTGGCCCAGGGCGCGATCCTGGGGTCCCGGGATCGAGTCCCGCCTTAGGCTCCTAGCATGGAGCCTGCTTCTCCCTCTGCCTGTGTCTCTGCCGCGCTCTCTCTCTATGTCTATCATGAATAAATAAATGAAATCTTAAAAAAAATTAAAAAAAAACAACAGCATTTTTACAGAACTAGAACTAAGTAATCCTAAAATGTGTATGAAACCACAAAAGACCTTGAATAGTCAAAACAATTTTGAAAAAGAGGAAGAAAACTGGAAGTATCACAATTCCAGCTTTCAAGATATACTACAAAGCTGTGGTAATCAAAACAGTGTGGTACTGGCACAAAAATAGACACCTAGATCAATGCAACAGAATGGAAAGTCCAGAAACAATCTAATTATATGGTCAATCAATGACAAGGAGGCAAGAATACCCAATGGGAAAAAGTCTTTTCAACAAATGGTGTTGGGAAAACTGGACAGCGACATGCAAAACAATGAAACTGATCACTTTCTTAACCATACACAAAAATAAGCTCAAAATCAATTAAAGATCTAAATGTGAGAGCTGAAACCATAAAAATTCTAGGAGAGAGCACAGGCAGTAATTTCTCTGACATTGGCCACAGCAACCCTTTTCTAGATACATCTTCTAAGCAAGGGAAACAGGAACAAAAATAAACTCTTAGGACTACATCAAAATAAAAAGATTTTTCACAGCAAAGGAAACCAACAACAAGACAAAAAGCCTACTGAATAGGAGAAGATATTTGCAAATGATATATCAGATAAGGGGTTAATATATAAAATATATAAAGAACTTATGCAACTTAACACCAAAAAACCCAAACAATCCAATTACAAATAGAAGACATGAACAGACATTCTCCAAAGAAGAGATATAGATGGCCAACAGACTCACAAAAAGATGGAACTATCACTAAGCATCAGGGAAATGCACATCAAAACCACAATGGGATACCACCTTACACCTGTCAGAATGACTAAAATAAAAAAGATAAAAACCAACAAGTGTTGGCAAGGATGTGGAGAAAAAGGAACCTCCATTCACTGCTGGTCAGAATGCAGCCATTGTGGAAAACAGTATGGAGGTTCCTCAAAAAATTAAAAATAGAATTACCATGTGATCCAGTAATTCCACTACTGGGTATTTACTCAAATAATACACAACATTGGGGGAGCCCCGGTGGCGCAGCGGTTTAGTGCCGCCTGCAGCCCGGGGTGTGATCCTGGAGACCCTGGATCGAGTCCCACATCAGGCTCCCTGCATGGAGCCTGCTTCTCCCTCTGCCTGTGTCTCTGCCTCTCTCTCTCTCTCTCTCTGTGTCTCTATGAATACATAAATAAAATCTTTTCAAAAAAATACACAACATTAATTCAAAAGGGTATATGCAACCTATGTTTATTGCAGCATTATTTATAGTAGCCGAATTATGGAAGCAGCGGAAGTGTCCATTGATAGACTAATGGATAAAGAAAATGTGAGATCTATATCTCACATACACAGTGGAATATTACTCAGCCATAAGAAAGAATGAAACCTTGCCAAGGTTCAACATGGATGGATCTAGAAGGTATAATGCTAAGTGAGAGAAGTCAAAGAAATATGAATATATGACTTCATTCATATGTGAAATTTAAGAAACAAAACAAATGAACAAAGAAGAAAAGAGGCAAACAAAAAACCAGGTTCTTAACTATAGAGAACAGATTGGTGGTTACTAGAGGGGAGGTGGAGGGGGGATGGGTAAAATAGGTGAAAATGATTAAGAGTACACTTAATTGTTGAGTCACTGTACTCTACAGTTAAAACTAATACAACACTGTATGTTCATTACACTGAAATTAAAAAAGAAACCAACAAAACTACAGTTGCCTGTTATTTGGGATAACTAGCCCTCAAGAGGCCAAAGAATGGGGTTTTGGTATTTTACCAATAGAAATGTTTGGTATAGGTGTTCTGACGAGAGTGTAGTTATGAAGTAGAAATCACACACTATTAATATAAACTCAACTGGTAAAAAAATTTTAGGGGCTAGAAAATGTCAGATAGTTATAGATGGGACGATGAGATTTGTGATCAAACCCGGAGGTAATGTGTGAAGTTCAATCCGTGTTTACAAATTTTATACTTGTCACATCCTGCCGCTGTCCTGTTGTCCATGTCCATGGAAAGTGTTTATCCTCCTGCTTTCTGTCTTTAACTAGTCAGCATTTACCCCACTGGGAGTTCACTCTTCCCCACCACTGAGTTGCATTATCAGGCTTTTTGGCTGCTGTAGGCAATCAGATCCCATACCTTCTGGGGGCCATTTCATCTGAGTCTACAGATATGGGAGGAGCTATAGACTCTAGGTAGGTGACTGGCTAGCCTCAAGCAGCAGACACACAAGGCCTACATGAAGGTCTGTGGCTGGGGTGGTGAGTGAAGCAGAGCAAATGTTTGGGAATCCAGGAGAGAGGTGAGGCTGAGATACTATCAGGATGTACAAAAATAGGTCGGTTTATGGGGCTACTACCAGTGTCTACATCATAGGGCTGTTGTGTGATTAAATGCATTAGTAGCTATAAAATACTTAGCAAAGTGCCTGGTATGGGATGAAGGCTCAGATACTATTAGCTAAAATGAATCCAATTTATCATCTTTTTCTCTATACACGCTGATCTTTGTGAAATGCTCAGAGAAGTCCTCTCAACTATGATAAAAATAGCATCCATCTGGATTTTATTTTGGCACACGAAGTGAGGTCAGAATCATGCTTTATGTTTTTCCAAATGACTTGACACCAGTCCAAACACCATGCGTTGAATATTCTGTATTTCTCCCTTTGCTTTGAAATTTGATTTATAATATATTAAATTCGTATATTTATTTGCTAATTTACTTTTTATTCTGTTCTATTGATATATCTATGCTTTCTGTTGTACTATTTTAAGGATTGTAGCTTTATGATAATGTATTGTAGGACGTGATCCCATTTCTGGTCTTCTTTTTTTAAAAAGGATTTTCCCAGCTATTTTCACATGTTTATAATTTTAGATGAAGTTAAGAATCATTTTTTTCAAATTCCTTCTTCCAAAAAAATCCTGCTGGGATTTTGGTTGTGAATACATTGAATTTATGTTTTAAGTTAAGAAAAATTTATGATGATAGAATTTACTTTTAAACCAAAACACCACTCTCCATTTATTCCAGGCTTAATGTTTTTAGTAGAATCTTGTGGTTTCTTATAAATCCTGAACATTTTTATTACATTATTCCTGGATAATTTATAATTTTCTGTAGTTGTGAATGGAATGTTTTCTTCTATCACATATTTAACTTGATTATTGTTTATCAGAAGTCTATTAGCTTTTAGCTTTTTTTTAAAAAAAGATTTGATTTATTTATTCATGAAAGACACACGGAGAGAGGCAGAGACATAGGCAGAGGGAGAAGCAGGCTCCCTGTGGAGAGCCTGATGCGGCACTCGATCCCACGTCCCCGGGATCATGACCTGCGCCAAAGCAGATACTCAACCACTGAATCACCCAGGTGCTCCTAGCTATTGGTTTTTAAGCAGTTTTACTGAGGTAAATTCTATAATATCGTTGAATTCACCTATTTCAAGTGTGCATTTCAATGATTTTTAGTAACACTGCTGAGTGATGCCACTATCACCATAAATTAGATATTTTTCTTTCTCCAATAAGATCTCTCATGTCAATGTAGAGTTAATCCCAGCTCCCATCCTCAGCCTCAGGTAAATAGGAATCCACTTTCTGGCTTTATAAATTTTCTGGATAATTCATATAATGGAAATATGTAGTCTCTTGTATCTGGCTTTCTTTCATTTAGCATAATTTTTTTCTAGGTCATTTATGATGTTGCCTGTGTGGTAGTTTAGTTTTGTTTTTGCTGTTTTTTTTTTGTTGTTGTTGTTGTTTTACTGCTGAATAGTATTCTACTGTGAGTTTATATCACATTTTCTCTATCCATTCACCAACAATGGATATTTAGGTTATTTTCAGTTTTGTGCTATTATGAATAATGCTACTCTGAACATTTAAATGAAGTCTTTGTGTGACCATATGTTTTTATTTATTCTGGGTAGATATGTAGGAGTGGAATTGTTGGGTTGTATGGCAATTTCATGTTTAACTTTTTGAAAAACCACCAAACTGTTTTCCAAAGTGGCTACACTATTTTATATTCCCACTAGCAATGTATGAAGGTTCTCTATTAACTTTAAAATATTTATCTTGTATGTGACTACCTTAGTGAAAAATCTTTTACTTCCTAATAGTTTTTCTCTTGATATTTGGATTAGTATATATTTTCAATTGCAACCGACAGCATTTCAACTCAAAGTAAGGAAAAAAAAGAATCGTATTGGTTTATGTAAATAAGGACAAATGAATTGATCATATATAACTAGAATCCAGAGACTTAAAAGATAATCAAAAGATCTCTCTCTTCCTTTTGCTTTTTAATATTTATCAGTCTTGAGTATCTTAATGGTTGCTGAATGACGGATTTTCTCCTTTGATTTCTTTCTAATGAATTATGTTAATCAAGTTCTTGCTAGCATACCACCCTTGATTCTCTAGCAGCAACCCTTTGGCTATATTATCTTACTATTTTATATATTCCTTTATTTTATTTGCTAATACTTTGTTTAGAAATGTTCTTTCTAAATTAATGGGCAATCTTGATCTTCTTAGTTTGTTTTGTGCTATCTTTAACCAATTTGGTTATTACAATGTTCGCTAATAAGATGAGCTGGGAAGTTCTCTATATATTTATGTGGCTTGAAATAATCTGAATTAAAAAAATAATTTGACTAGAATTGTTATAATTTGTGCTACAACTTAGACAAAGTTTGTTTCTAAACTCATGTGGACTTAGTGCCATTTTCAATTGGTAGATTTCTTGTCATTTTTTGACTGCTTTTAAAATTTGAAATTTGAAACTGAATTTACAGTCTGAATCTCATCAGATTTACTACCAAAATCAATCCTCTAAAGGGAATTTTAATGGAACCCAGAACTTCACAATACAATATTAAATTATCTGGGATATAATCCTAAATTACTTGACATACAAAGCATCAGACAAGTGTGGTCAATTCTCAAGAGAAAAGACAACAACAGGTGGTAATCTCAACATGCTCTAGACATTGGAATCAATGAGTTTAAGCAACTATTGTAACTATGCTACATTAGGTAAAGGTAAATATTCCTGAAATGAATAGAGAAATAAAAACTGCAAGGACCAATTGGGAATTTTAAAACTGAAAATTATAATATCTAAAATAAAAAATTAATTAGATGAGAAAATGACAGAAGAAAGAGTCTGTGAATATGAAGATGGAGCAATAGAAATTATCCAATTTCAAAAACAAAAAGAAAAAAAGATTGACGAAAAGCAGAAAGGAATTTTAGGCACTTGTGGGATGGTATCAAAAAGTCTATCAAAAAAAAAAAAAAAGAAAGTCTAATATTTATGTCATTGGAGTTTCAGAAAAAGAGAAGAAAAGATGGGTTCAGAAAAAGTATTTGAGGAGATAATGATGAAAAACTACCTTGGGGTGCTAGTGGCTCAGTTGGTTAAACATCTGCTTTCAGCTTAGGTCATAATGCCAGGGTCCTGGGATTGAGCTCCACATCAGGGCTCCCTCCCTGCTCAGTGGAGAGCCTGCTTCTCCCTCTCCCTCTGTTGCTTTTTCTGCTTGTGCTTGCTCTCTCTCTACATTTATGTATGTATGTATGTATGTATGTATCTATCTATCTATCTATTTATTTATGATAGACAGGGGGGGTGCTCAGAGACACAGGAGGAGGGAGAAGCAGGCTCCATGACGGGAGCCCGTCATGGGACTCGATTCTGGGACTCCAGGATCATGCCCTGGGCCAAAGGCAGGCGCCAAACTGCTGAGCCACCCAGGGATCTCCTAAATAAAATCTTAAAAAAAAAAAAAAAAAAAAAAGATTTCTCTGCCAAATAAATGAAATCTTAAAAAAAAAAAAAAGACCGAATCCCAAACAAGATAAACTGAAACAACCATGACTATATATCTATCATAACAAGGCTTTTGAAAACCAAAGAAAAAGTAAAAAATTCTGAAACCAACCAAGAAAAAATGACATATTTCAAACAAGAAAATAATACTTTGTAATTAATTAATTAATTAATTGGAGTTCTATTTGCCAACGTATAGCATATCACCCAGTGCTCATCCCGTCAAGTGCCTCCCTCAGTGCCTGTGACCCAGTCACCCCAACCCCCCCATCTCCCTTTCCTCTACCCCTTGTTTGTTTCCCAGAGTTAGGAGTCTTTCATGGTCTATCACCCTCACTGATATTTTCACTCATTTTCACTCCTTTCCCCTTTATTCCCTTTCACTCTTTTTTATATTCCTCAAATGAATGAGACCATATAATGTTTGTCCTCCTATTGACTTACTTCACTCAGCATAATACCCTCCAGTTCCATCCACGTCGAAGCAAATGGTGGGTATTCGTTGTTTCTAATGGCTGAGTAATATTCCATTGTATACATAGACCACATCTTCTTTATCTATTCATTCATTATCTATTCATTATCTATTTTTTCGATGGACACCGAAGCTCCTTTCACAGTTTGGCTATTGTGGACATTGCTGCTATAAACATTGGGGTGCAGGTGTTCCAGCGTTTCAGTGCATCAGTATCTTTGGGGGAAAATAATAATTACTAAGACTATGGATTTCTTATCAGAAATCTTTTTTTTTTAAAGATTTATTCATTCATTCATTCATGATAGAGAGAGAAAGAGAGAGGCAGAGACAGGCAGAGGGAGAAGCAGGCTCCATGCACCGGGAGCCCAATGTGGGATTCGATCCCAGGTCTCCAGGATCGCGCCCTGGGCCAAAGGCAGGCGCTAAAGCGCTGAGCCATCCAGGGATCCCCTCTTATCAGAAATCTTGAAAGCCAAATAAATAGTGGAATTAAATCTTTAAGGGAAGAAAACTGCTAATCTAAATTCTTTATCCAGTAGATATTTATTGAGAAGAAATGTGAAATAAGATACTCTCATTTGAATAAGCGCTAAGAAAATGGATTCATTACCACTAGACTTGGTCTTAAAGAAGTGTCAAAGGAAGTTCTTTAGGTTAAAGAAAATTATACTAGAGAGATCATTGGAATTTTAGGAATGAAAGGAGAGTAACAGAAATGGTTAAATACCTCAGTATATGGAATAGATGATTTTTCTTTTTGTATGTATTTTCTTTCTTATCTTAAATATTTTAAAAGACGTCTGACAGCTGAAATCAAATACTATAAAGTTGTCAATGCATCTAGATGTAATACATTTGACAACTGTAAACAAGAAATAGAAAGGTAATGGTTGTAAGACATCTACATTTTACTTTATATGGTGAAATATTTATTCTAAAGAGGCTATGAAGTTAGTCATGTACCTTGTAATCACTAGAGCAACCACTAAACATGAACTTTTTTATTCCTGGAAACGTTCATTGGCCTGAAATCTACCTTGTTAACAGCCACTCTAATGGTCTTTGAATTAGTCTTTGCATGGTGTATATTTTTCCATCTTTTAATTTCTTCTATTATCTCTTTATATTTGAAATCAGTTTCTTAGAGGCAGCACATAGTTGAATTTCACATGTTTTTATCCAAATTGATAATTTTTGCCTCTTAATTAGGACAATTAGGCCATTTACATTTAATATGATTACTGATACAGATAGGTTTGAGTCCATTATCTTCCCTTTTTAAACTTATCCATCTCTACTATGCTTTGTTACCTTTCCCCTTTTGTGCTAACTTCTTTAGGATTAATTGGATATATTTTTGTGATTTTATTTTATCTCCTATGTTAGAATATTAGCTATAACTATTGTTTTAAAGATTGCTTTAGGGTTTATAATAGACATTTTAACTTAACCTATTCTAGCTTCAAGTGATGTTATACCACTTCATATATAGTAAAATAACATTTCAGTAATAAGCTTCCACTTCTTTCCTTCTAAGCTTTGTGCTATTGTTGTCATATATTTTACTTTTACATAATTGTTAAACCCCCATTAAATAGTGATTGCTTTTGTCTAAAGAGTCAATTACCTTTACAGGCATTCATTTGAGAGGAGAATCTTATATATTTGTATATGTGGTTACCATTAGCAATACTCTTTCTTTCTTTGTGTACATCTGTATTTTCATCTGATGTCTCTTTGCTTCTGCTTGAAAGATGTTTAAAAATATTTCTTGTAGTATGGATCTGGTGGTGGAGAATTTTTTCAGCTTTTTAAAATCTGAAAATAATTATTTCACTTTTATTTTTTGGAAGGTATTTTTGCTGGGTATAGAATTGTAGGCTGACAGTTTATTTTCTTTCAGTATTTTAAGGATGTTATTTGTTATCTTCTCACATTGTTTCTGGCAAGTTAGCTTTGTTTCCACATAAGTTCTATAATGTTTTGTTTTAGGTTTTTCTTTTCTTTTTTTTTGTAATTGGGCTGCTTTTAAGTTATTTAGTTATTGGTTTTGAACAATTTAATCATGGTAGATCTCAATATAGTTTTCCTCATATTTGTTGTGTTTTCATCAAATTTTGGAAAAATATGGCCATTATTTCTTTAAATATTTTCCTACTATTACATTTTCTCTTCTTCAGGGATTCTAATTACAGGTACATTAGCCACTTACCATTTTCCCATTGCTCATTAAAAAAAATTCTTTCTGTTTCTTCTTTTAGATGGTTTTCATGGTTCCATGTTCAGGTCACTAGCCTTTTCTTTGGCAAAATCTAAATTGCCATTACTTCTATCCAGTGTATTTTCTATTATACATGTTGCAATTTTCTTCTCTAGAAAGCTTTATTTGTTTTTTTAAAATATCTTTCACATCTCCATTTAACTTCTTAACATGAAGAATATAGCTTAGTAACTGTATTAATGTTTGCTACTTCTAATGTGTGTCAGTTCTGATTGGTTTCTATTAATTTATTAATGAGACATTGTGGGTCTTGTTTTCTTTCTCTTTTATTTTTTTAGAGATTTTATTTATTTACTTGAGAGAGCATGAGCAGGGAAGAGGGACAGGGGGAGATTGACAAGAGACTCCCTGCTAAGCAAGGAGCCTGATGTGGGGCTTGATCCCAGGACCATGGGCAGCTGAAGGCAGATGTTCAACTGACTGAGTCACCCGGGTGCCCTTCTTTCACTTTTATATCTGGAATTTTTGTTGGGTTGTATACATTATGAATTTTTCCTTAATGCATTTTTGAATATTTTACTTCTTCCCCTTTGCTTTGGGGCCTACTTGAGATACTTGAAACAGTTTTATCCTTTCTGGTTTTGCTTTTAAAATTTATTTGGCAAAATTGAAGTAGTGCACAGCAGAGGACTGATAAGTCCCCACTCCTGAGAAAAGAGATTTCACACTCTGAAAATTATAAAGTTTCCCAGCTTGGGTGGTGGGATCAGGAAACTACACATGTTTCTAGCATGAAACAACAGGTTTCTAGCATGAGCTCTATACATGAGCAATGGCCACTATTATTTCTAAATCTTTTAGGAAGTTCTTTCCCCAGCTATGGCTAGTCTTGTCACAAACACATACTTATTCTCAGCTTAAAAGGCAAGGGGATGCTTTTTTAGATCCCTGCAGGTCTCTATCCATGAGATTCCATTTTCTCTTGTCCCACAAATGCATGTCACCTTAGTTTGCCCAGGCTCTTAGCTACCTTTTCTTAACTCAAGAATTATTTCCTTTTGATGAACTGACTCCTTTAGTCCCTCTTTATCCATGGCAATAATCTTTGTTCTAAATCTTGATATCATTACTTATATATCATCACTCCAAGTGTTCTACTCAATGTCCTTGAATTGTGAGGGTTTTCACATTGGCTGCCAGGAAAATGAACTCTTTCTGGCTTTCTGTGAGCTTTGGGTATTGATTCCTCTGCCTTTTTTGGTTGATTCTTTCCCCAGCTTTTGGGCAGTTTCCCCACAAGCACAAAATGTACCCGGTTGAAGACTTAAGAGGCTCTGATGGTCTCTGGAGTGCACTCTTGGTATATCTTTCTTTGTGCTGGTTCCTTGTTTTGTATGCTCTAGGCACTCAGCTCTCCCTTTCTCCCAGCTCTCTCTTCTCACCTCACAGAGCCTGCAAACCTCTGCCTCAATTCTCCAACCCTCTGTTGTAGCCTGGAAATCCCTCCAAGCAGTAATCTGTGGCAACTGTTGGGCTCCTTTCCTGACTTCCCGCTCTCTCTCTCTCTCTCTCTCAGGTGTCACAGTCCAGAACTGATGTCCAATATCTGGAAACCATTGTTTAATATATTTCGTCCTTTTTTTCTTTTGGTTGTTTCAGATGGAAGGGAAAATACAACTTTCTCTTATTCTATATTGGTCCCAAGTGTAAGTTTTTATCTAATAACTTTAGAAGTATCTATTTTACGGATATACTGTATATAAGGTTGCTGGTGATTGTGTTATATTCTAGTGGTGCATACTGTCAATCATGATGATCTATGTTTTTGAGTGTTTAATATTGTTATTTTTCGTTATGAGCTCATCTTCAGTTGTGGTTTTCCTTTTCTTCTTTTTTCTGCCAACATCTTATACAGCCTGTGTTGAGGGCATCTCTCTCCAGATAATTTAGTGTTTCCTTCTACCAGATTATGTTAATTTATCAGCTGCACAGTGTTCCCATGGATAAAAACCATTAAAGATGGACTCACAGGGATGCCTGGGTGGCTCAGTGGTTGAGTGTCTGCCTTTGGCTCATGGCATGATCCTGGAGTCCTGGGATCCAGTCCCACATCAGGCTCCCTGAGTGGAGCCTGCTTCTTCCTCTGCCTGTATCTGCCTCTCTCTCTCTATCTATCTCTGTCTCTCATGAATAAATAAATAAAATATTTTTAGAAAATAAAGATGGACTCACAAAATATGTGAAGCGATTGTTTTTAGACATTGGACATCCTCGATGTCCCCCAATCATATGGAGAATGTAAAGTCAAAGTCCGAGCCCACATATGGTATGGACCCAGTTTTTCATTGCCAAGAGAGACTTTTTTTTAGTCTAGAGCCTAAGAAAACACTGACAAACTTTCTTATGATCTTTGCTTGCTGATAGTTTTTTTTGCTAGAAGGTGATATTTCATTTCTAACTCCTAGCATTAATAGGGCTTTTCTGTCCTCACAGGGTGTTAAAATCCAAATCCCTAGATTACTAAAAATAGCATCTCTTTCCTTCCTCTAAAACCTTTGTATAATCAGTTCCCATATTTATTATTCCAATTTTCAGTTTCCTAGGATGGAAATTTCTCTTTATTTCTTATGGTGCTAGCTATTTTAAAAATATACATGTAAACTATTTTATAGTGTTAACTACACACACATACACACACACACGTGCACACACACACACACACACACACACACACACTTTCCAGATAACTATATTTTCTTTTTGATTGCTAGTTAATGGCAAAACTTATTGAGGCTTACAGCTTTCAATAATTTGAAGTTAAAAAATAAGTATCTAAGTATAGGTAAGAGAAAGAATATTAATAAAGAGATTGTCAGTAATCAAAATACATGGTGGTTGGGTAATGGTACCAGGGAATGAAAAAAACAAGAAGAGAAGAATGGGATAAGGTAGATGAGGACAGGTTTAGTGAAACTAATAATCACCATTTATTGGGTGCTGACTATGTGCAGGGCACTTGTGGTTTCTCACTGACCCTTTCTTTAGGGAAGGTAATAGTGACCCAGGGTCCAGAGAGGAGAATTGGAGCCCAGGGAACCAGAATGTAAGAGAGCTGATTTTAATTGGATCTGTTTTTTCCCATTAAAGTATGCTGCCTCTCAGGTGTGTAGAGCATATTGGATACTTGTGAGAAAGAAGAAAAAGATAAAATTATTATAGTCTCTTTGAATGAACATTTTGTTCCTAGCCTTACTGTTATTTTATAGTTAGAGTATGCTACTATACATAATACACAACGTATATAGTTGGCTCTTGAACAACACAAGTTTGAACTCTGTGGGTCCACTTACCTGTAGATTTTTTTGATAAACATACTACCATAAATGTATTTTTTCTTCCTTATGATTTTCTTAATAACATTTTCCTTTCTCTAGCTTACTTTAATATAGCATATAAAATACGTGTTAATTGATTATGTTATTGGTAAGGCTTCAGTCAGCAGTAGGCTATTAGTAGCTAAGTTTTTGGGGAGTCAAAAGTAACATGCAGATTTTTCACTGTGTGTGTGTGGGTCAGCATTATTTAATCCCTTCATTATTTAAGTGTCAACTCTACATATATATGTATATACATATTTACATACATACACATTTATGTACTTATTTATATGATAATAATGATAATTTTATCTGTATCTATATTTACATATCTCCAAAGCAGGATTTTTAATGGTGCTCCAGGCAACACTGTGCTATCATGTCTGTCTGATTTTGTTAGTGGGAATTAGCTGGATGCCAGATGTGAGCACTCTTGAACAGGGCTCAGCAGAATTTTTAAAGGGCTAGATAGTAAATATTTTTGGCTTTGTGGATCATGTGTTCTTTCACCACGACTATTCAATTATGTTGTAGCATGAAAGTAGCCATAAACAATAGGTAGATGAGTGGGTATGACCATCTTCAAATTATATTTTATTTACAAATCAGGCCATGGGCCAGATTTGATGTACGGGCTGTAGTTTGCTAACCCTTGCTTTTAGGTCTATTCCATGATGAAATGCCATAAACACAAACATGCATCAATAAACCAAGACTTCCACTGTACACATGAAACTCTCAGAGGCTGAGTCAGGTAGAGAGAATCTGGATGGCAACCCTTGGAAATTCAAGAGAGTTGAGAGAAAATGAGATGTAACTGATGGCAGAGAGAAAGCAAATAACGGGAGCTTTTCATAAAGATAATGAAACTATTCCATAGACTTTTGACATCATCATCCCAGAGCCTGGTGGGGCCGATTGAATGACAAAGTGAGACTATAGTTTATACTTATTATATGTTAGGAACTGTGTTTTAAAGAAAATCTTTAATAGTTAGACTCAATTTAATTTCAATAGTTTAGTAATTTTATAAAAAGACAAGGTGGCTGGCCCAAATAGTGATTTTCTAGTTATGATAAATTTATTTTTGAATGTCATTGATCTTAGTTTCATCAAGGGTGTGACAGGCTGGGCTGAATTCAAATTGGGGCCCACTGACCTGACTTGGCTACTCAAGAATCTAGGACTCAGAGAAGAGATGAGTTCAGAATAACCGTGTTGTAAACAATGAGGTTAAATGGATTCACTGTGCATATCGCATACCATTTACAGAGAACAGTGTGAATTTTAGTTTGCTTCCAGTTTGGACTAGGACTTTCTTATATAGCTTTTTCACTTGTTTCCTTCCTAGAGTTTCTAATTACCTTTCTGTTTTTGTACTGACATGTGGATAATGTGCCTTTATCTTATAATGCAATCTATCGGGATCCCTGGGTGGCGCAGCGGTTTGGCGCCTGCCTTTGGCCCAGGGCACGATCCTGGAGACCCGGGATCGAATCCCACATCGGGCTCCCGGTGCATGGAGCCTGCTTCTCTCTCTGCCTCTCTCTCTCTCTCCCCTCTGTGCATTCTCATGGATGAATAAATAAAATCTTTAAAAAAATAAAAATTAAAAAATAAATAAATAAATAAAATAAAATAAAATAAAATCCTTTAGACCTTTAAAAAAAAAAAAAAAAAAAAAAAAAAAAATATAATGCAATCTATCTTGCTTCCATTTTTAAGTAGAAAGTTCTATTTAATTTTTTTAAATATGGAATATATTCCCACAAGTCAAAGATCGGGAGTTCTAAAAGAATCCCCTTCCCGCTTCATTCTTATATTTCTTCAGTTCCCGCTATAGGTAGCTACTTTTATTAGTTTCTTAACAATCTTTTTATCAAATTTTTCCTTGTATGTAAGCCAGAGCACCTAATTTTTTTCCTTTCCCCTTTTTTACACAAGGGACAACATAAATATTTTTCTGTGTCTTGCTCTTTATTTAACAGTATATCTTGGCGATCCTTTTGTGTTAATCCATAAAGAGCTTTATCGTATGTTTTTACAGCTGTATGGTTTTCCATTGTATAAATAATCATGTTATATTTAATTCTCATCTTATTGACATTCTAACCTTCGGGTAATGCTGACAATGTTGTAGTAAATAACCCTGTCTGCCTGTCATTTTACATGTGCCAAAGTATAGGATAAACTCCTAAGAGTGAATTTCTGGATCAAAGATTATATCCATTTGAATTATCATAATTATTGGCAAGTTGTCTTCTCTACAGGTTGTACCAGTTAAAACTTGTAGTAGAAATGTATGAAAATACACATTTCTTCAGCAGTGTCACCCTGTTCTAAAATCTTCTGGATTTTTGCTGGTGTGATGAGTGAGAACTAGTAAGTATAGATTCAGTATGCATTCCTTTTATTATGAATTGAGTTGATCATCTTCTCATGTGTTTTGTGAACCACTTATATATTTTTCCTGTGAATTTTTGTCCTTAAAATTTTTTTTATTAGAGTTTAGCCTCTTTGTTGTTTATGTCTGGATATTTTATGTTCAAGGGAGGTTAGCCTTCTGCCCTCATGAATTGCAAATATTTTCCTGATTTGTCATTTATCCTTTGCTATTTTCATAATTTAGTAAGCTAAATTTGACTTTGGTTATAGTAATTCTTTTTTTGCATTAGAGTAGTTTGTTGGGTTTTTGTTGTTGTTAGTTTTTACTGTAGTCAAATTTAACAATCTTTCTTTGTGGCTTTTCGATTCTGTGCTTTAATTAAAAAGGTCTTCCCCATTCCAAGATCCTAAAAAAAAATTCTCCCCTAGTTTGATCTACTACTTTATGATTATTTTATTATTTGGTCTTCTGGAATTTATTCTAGAATACAATATGAGATATGGATCTAACTATGGTCTATTCTTATTATTTACAGATGTTGTATATACAAATTCACTTCCTTGCTAAAATTCATTTGTAACCCCAAATCAATACTTGCAGTGCCTTTGCTGACACACAAGGATTGCCACAAATCTGAGTTGCGTAACACATGCATGTTCCTAGCTAAGGCTGAACAAGGTGACACTCTGCCTTTGTGTTTCAGCTTTTGTCCTGTGGATGAGTGTGCTTTTTGTGGCCTATTTAGTGCAACATTTTTCATATCTTTGCACACTTTGTTGGTGATTTTGCAGTTTAAAATGGCCCCCAAGTATAGCACTGAGGTGCTGTTTAGTGTTTTCAAGCACAGAAGGCTATGATGTGCCTTATGGAGAAAATATGTATGTTAGATAAACTTTGTTCAGGCAAGAGCTATCGTGCTGTTGGCCATGAGGTCAATGTTAGTGAGTTGACAATGTGTATATATATATTTTAAAGATTTATTTATTTATTTGAGAGAGAGAGAGAGCAGGGGGAGGGGCAGAGGGAGAGGGAGAATGGGAAGCAGACTCCCTACTGTGCAGGGATCCCAATGTGGAGCTGGATCCCAGGACCCCAAGATCGTGACCTGAGCTGAAGGCAGATGCCTGACAGACTGAGCCACCCAGGTGCCCCAACAATGTGTATTGACAAGGTGTCTTTAAACAGAGATACCTAAAACAAGGTGTGCATTGATTAATTGATGAAAACATTTTGACCAGAGGCTTGCAGAAACCTAACCCTTTATTTCTCCCAGTGAAAATGTTTCAGTATTCACTAATTTAGTGTTTGCAGTGTCTTTATAGAATATAACTGCTGCCAATGAGAATGAACCATATGTGGATTTTCCAGATGACTACTAACTGCCCCCAACACCTCCACTGGATGGTTCACTTTTCCTCACTGGTTTGATGTCACCTTTATTGTACATCAAGGGTTCGTTTCTTGTTCTGTTCTATTGGTCAGCCTGTGGATTCATGTGCCAAGACCACATTAGGCTTTGTTAAAAAGCTAGCATAGTGCTCTTCTCATTTCTCTTCTTTTCCAGGATATGCTTGTCTTTCCCATAAACTTTTAGAGACTCTTTATCTAATTCTGAAAAACTTTTGGTATTTTTGTTGAGTTAATTTACAGGTTAACTCAGGGATGATTGACATCTTCATGATATCGACTCTTGCTACCCACTCAGGCGAACCTTTTAGTTCCTCAGTTTTAAAGTTTTCTTCATACAGACATCACACATTTCTTTATAGTTATTTTAATTTTTACTACTATTCTTTCTCTGAGATTGTCAACCTCAGAAATCTGTGGAAGATGGGAAAAATATATGTTCTGAGACTAGTTGATATATTTAAATATTTTTCACATAAATATTTAAGAGAAAAATAAGTCAATTTTGGAATGATGAGAAGATTAATGAAAATGCAGGAAAGGCTTTATGGATCATTTTACTTGTTTTAGCAAATACTTCCAGGGCTTTATACACGAGTCAGGTGCCGTTCTGTGTCCTTTACAATTATTAATCCATTGAGTCTCACAACAACTCCATAACATGGGTGTATTGCCATTATCACCCCCATTTTACAAACAAGGAAACTGAGGTGGACAGAAGCTTGAGGTTGAGCTTGTTGAGGGGAGCAGCTGGGTTCAGGCATAGCCATACTGACTGACAGGGCCATACTCTTTGCTAGAAGCCTTATTGCATTATATGGAGGAACAATTGGAATGGGAACTGGATTATTATGGCCCCAAATATTGAAATACCAGTGTAGGGAGGTAACTTACAGAACAAATTTGATGTGATTCTTCAGTACTTGAGAAGGACCTCATGGTATCATTGACACTGTGGAGACTGGAACTGGACTGGAATGTGGTGACAGAAAAGTCACCTTTATTTCAAGAGACAGCCCTAAGAGAAGGGGCAGAGATGGAATGTGGGTCACTTGAGTGAGAATCCATCAGCCTGGGGCTGGTGAGGATACCTGTGCAACTGCATGGCAGGCCACATGGCCATGGGAGGGGGGCACTGAATGACGTCATTTGACCCAAGCAACAGAAAGGGCACAAGTGGCACATGTAGCCAAGATAGGGAGGGAATCATCTCTGCATCCTTTCCCAAAACCTCAGATTCAGCTGCCAACAGGATGATTAACAAGTAGATTTGTAAGTGATTTCATCTCCAAGGACTCTAAGAAGAAATTCAACTGTTTCTTATTCTGATCAATGGAAGATATTGGCTGGCTTAATAGGACTGGAAGGAAGCTATGTTATATACAACTATCCCGCTATAAAAATGATTTGGTTAAGTGACCATGTTATCTCACATCACTAGAGATTAGAGTAGTCAGATATGTACCCTAAAATCCAGGGTGAAAGATTCTAAATCATAAAAAGCAACATAGGCATGAATGTATAGATTGAAACTGTGAAAAAGAAAAAAGAATATAAGGAGGTTAAGAAGAGATGAAGAAGATAATTGATGTTAATTCTGTGCCAGCTGTGCTTGTCCATTTTACACACATGTTGTGGCTCAGGAATAGACCATTAAGACAATGAAGCATAATAGAAAGTCTAGAAACAGACTCTTGTATTTATGGAAATTTAATTATGACAAACATAGCACATCAAAGAATAGTGATAGGAACATTGGGTCTCCACTTAAAAAGTTAGAGCCCAAGTTACATCCTAAAATAGGTTCCAGATGGAATATAGAGTTAAACATAAAAATAAAATGTTAGACAAAAAGAATAAGAATATTCTATTATTGTGAGTAGGAAAGGACACAAAATTCAGAAGCCATATGTAGAAACAAACTGATGGATTTGATTACACCAAATTCAAAAAGCTTTTGAGTAACAAAATATATCATATCAAAAAAACAGCCTAGGTGAAACTTTTGCCACGATTGTAATAATATTCAGTGTTCCTAAAGAACAGTAACTAAAAGACATAGAACCCAATAGAAAAAATGAGCAAGGAAAATGAGCAGGTGATTCATAGAGAAATACAAATGGCCAGTAATCAATGTCCCAGTAGACCAGGAAGTATTTAGCTGTAAGTTTAAATGACTTAAAAATTGCTAACACCTGTTATTGGCAAGGGTGTTGGAGAGCAGTTCCTCTCAAACGGCGTGAGAGTGAATTTAATTGGGGCAGAATTTTTGGTGTGAAATGTTCTTTCTTTCAGACGCAACAGTTCACCCTTGGAATATTCATCCAAAGGAGGACAGTGATATGAGTCTGGCTTTACCTTTGGGAGCAAGGTTCCCTGGCAGCTAAATCATTGCCTATTTGCTTATTCCCTGCTGACTTTTTTTGGCGAGTCATTCAACCTCAGTTTTGTTACCTGAAGAATGGGAATCAGTTTTGTTACCTGGAGAATGGGAATGCTAACAACAGCACCAACCTCAAATGGCCCTTGTGGATATTAAGTAAGTTAATGCATATAAATTACTTATATTAGCGTAGGGAGCACCCAGGTGTGGTAACTACTGCCGTTTTATAAACACGGTGGGGGCCAGGATGTTCACAATAGTATTACTCATAAAGGTAAAAAAAAAAATTGGAAGTAATCAAAATGATTGCTTTAATGGGGAAAGGTTGAATAAATACCATTGAAGACCTAGAGGCATTAAAAGAACAAAGGAAGCTGGTTATTCATTAATTGAATCTTTACTGAGTTCTTACCTATGTGACAGGTACTGTTCCGGCACTGGAGATACAGTAGCAGATGGAACAAAGTCTTTTACTGGAAAGGAAAATGCTCTGGGAAGTGTTGTTCAGAAGGCAGATGCAGAACAATGCGCTTAGAATGAGTCTATTAATGATCAAAACCAATAACCCTACAAAAATCTGCAGAAACGTGGAAAACAGAATATTTGGAAAGATACTCAATACACTGCTGTATCTGATTCCATCTTTTAACATCTCCAGAACAGGGATGTGTCTTCCAATTGACGGCTAGCATAAAGCGTGGCACGAGCAAGGGTTATCCTGGAGGTAGGACCTAAGGCTGGGGAAGTAGAGAGACCTCCGTAGTTACTCAAGATCCTTTGACGTTGTTTGAAACTTTACCAACAGAGAGTGTGTGTGATTTACTTGTGTGAGAAAGCAACAACGACAAACCCACTGGGGTTTGCGGAGGGCAGCCCAGACCAGGTAAAGCGTTGCAATCTCATCCGGGTGCTCAGGTAGACAGTCTTACCCTGCCAATCGCACCTGAACTCCTGCTGTTCCTACGTTGGCCTGTGGGCCTTCTTGTGCTTCTGCTGGAGCCAATGTTCTGGTTGTAAGTAACTGGAACCGACTCATTTCAGCTTAACCAGAGAAAAATGGGGAGAGGGATTATTACAAGAATGGGTAGAGGGCAGCCCGGGTGGCTCAGCGGTTTAGCGCCGCCTTCAGCCCAGGGCCTGATCCTGGAGACCCGGGATCGAGTCCCACGTTGGGCTCCCTGCATGGAGCCTGCTTCTCTCTCTCTCTCTCTCTCTCTCTCTGTCCTTCATGAGTAAATAAAACAATCTTAAAAAAAAAAAAAAAAAAAAAAAGAGTGGGTGGAGAATCCAATCCTTGAAGAATCTAAGGATGTGACCAGGTCTGAACAAAGATACTTTTAGGAGCTGGGCTCAGGGCCTTTCAGGGCCTCTTTCTCTCTCTCTCTCTCTGTTCACCTGGTCAGGGCTCAGGGCCTTTCAGGGCCTCTTTCTCTCTCTCTCTCTCTGTTCACCTGGTCAGTTCATTCCCCTCCTTCTCTCCACAGAGAGAGTTTCAGGCTTTTCCATCTACAGGATAAAAGATGGCTTCCCCACTGCTGCCAAATTGCATCTCTTTAATTCATGTGATGAAGTGGTACATCTAGCATCTCTGGACCCCAAATCTAAACTCCTGGATTAGAGGATCTGATTATTCAGTTTGGGTCAGGTGTCCACTTATGATCATTTATCTCAGGGGTGGGGAGCAAGGCTTCAGATAATGCTATAGCCCAGGGCTACTCTCGTGACCAAAGGAATGCAGCTTCTCTGGAAGGCAGATTATAGGCAGAGCAGATGACTTCATCATTATAGCTCATTATTGTCACTTCCATGCCATGTTATTTCCTTGATTCTTTCTGTGCTGGTCCTAAAAGGCTTGTAAAGTGTTAGTGTGCTGTGGTACCAGCGAAGTCAGGATGCTGTTTCCTACCCTAGACATGACTGTTTCCCCCCCAAATGGTCCCTTCCTTGTAAGCTTCTTAGCCTGGTTTCCTGGCTTTGGGAGAGGCAGCTAGTTTTCCTTTCAGTGGCCTTAATTAGGTTAAGGCTTCACTAATAAAACCAGTGGCCTATTGGTTTGTCTCTTAGCCTTTGGATATGGAATGAAAAGGTGGCATGGTGCAAACAGCTTCCAGTGTCTCCATTCCCTAGCCTAATGGTGTGTGGATGAAATAAAGTCCTTTCTCAACAGCCCAGTTACTACAGAGAAGTCTGCTCAAGTGCTCCCACTCCCTGGTACCAACGCCACGGAGTGGGGGAGGGAATCAGGACACAGGGCTCCCTCCGCAGACCTGGAGGAGTTCTCCAGAGGGCTGGTACCAGAGATGTTCTGGGGACACACACAGAGCCTCTAGGCTCAAGTTTCTTTTTTTAGTGTGGTCACAAGAAATTTTCTTGTGAGCTGCTCTTTGAGGGAAACTGTGATCATCATAGGCTTCTAATTTTAGAAGGAAAATCCAGCTTCCATCATGATCGCTGTGGATCAGATGTAGCCTTTTAAAAGCCGGAGGGAGTTGTGATGTGCAATTTTAGCGACTCACCTGGTCTCTGGAGTGCGTGTTAAAGGACACAAGGAAGTCCTTGAGGAAAATGAAAATGCATTGGGTTTGAGTCCTCTTCCATGGGGAAGGACAGGGACAGCTGTGGGATGGGGGGAGGGAAAAGGAAGGGTGGGGTGGGGGGAGGGGCGGCTGAGCATATTCCCCTCAAGTCATTTTCTTTGGAAAATGGAAAGTGGAACCGAGTCTAAAGATCAGCTGAAGGAGTGGGGCTCCTTGATGAGATTCTTTTAATGAACTCATATCCGCAGCAGTGCTGGAAGTGGCCTGTACCATTCAAGGCCGGGGCAGCTGTAGGAAAGAACTGGTCGGTGCCAGTTCCTGTCTCTATTTGCAGTGTGAGCAAGGGCGGAGACTTTGCTGGTCCTCTGCAAAGCATCCTTGGACCAATGGCGCTCCATGCATTTTTCTGAGACTTCGAAGCATTTGCAGTTTGCTCCACAACTCCCACACATTTGCCTCTCCGGGTCCCAAAGCTCTCACTGCTGCAACAGTTCCCATAGGAATGTGGGCCCCTGCCAAGCGACCTCATGAACATTCCATTCATCTCCTTGGCTGGGAGGCAGCAAGGAAGCCAGATTGGCTGACTGTTTAACCGTTTGGGTCCCACACTCACCCTGCAATGAATGGTCAAGCTTGTTGGCCTTTCCCCACAATCATAAAGAAGCACAGATGATAGAAGGCAAGAGAAGTATTTATTTATTCTTATGATCCTATCTGGAAAACAGCTATTTTTAAAGGTAGCCTAATGAAAACCACATTCCCTGGTTCTCCTTGTTGTGAAATCATCTTCCTCCAGAAAGGCATTTTCAAGTAATGAGGCTTTGTGAGGTGTGACTAAAAACAATGTGACTAATTTTTTTTTTTTTTTAAAGCAAACACAGCAGAATATAACCATCTAAATAAAGGTTGTTGCCTTCCAAGTAATCGCAATGGGACATTATCCTGCAATTCCAAGATGCTCAAACATGCATAAAATTCCTTTTAGGGAATTGCTGGCTGAGTCTTGCTCTCACTGTTTTGCTTTCTGTTTATCATTTGCTCAGCATGTATTAGACACCTCCTGTGTGCCAAGCGCTCTGCTGGGCCCTGGGGGACAGAGTGATGAGATGCACTCTCATTGAGTGTTTGATCAGAGAAGGTCCTTGGGGACCCATGGAAAAAGTTAGCCTGACCTAGGTTTGAATCCTGGGTCAGCCTGGTATGGGTTGTGTAACCTCAGGCAACTTTCCTAAACTCCTTGCATCAGTGTCCTTGTTTCTAAGACGAAGACGGTACAATCTACTTCATAGGATTGCTTTGAAGGGAAAATCAGATGAAATGTGTAAGTGGCCCTAACACAAGGCCGATACCGTGTAACGGCTCAGCAAATGAGAGCTCCTGTGATTATAACTGTCTGAATTATATAGTTAGGGGGACTTTCTTTGGGCTAGACCCTGAATACGGTTTTTGAAAACCAACCATTTAATCACCACATATACGGGTAACACACGGTACAAAACTCAAGCACGAACAAAATTGACAAAAACTTCTTGAGCCTCTGTCCCTAGATCTCCTGCTGGAGATGATTAGTATGACCAGGATCTTAGGTATTTTCATATTTAATTAACTGTATTTCTTGGTTATTATTTCATAATAACACCTACTGTTTATTCTTGGTGAATCACTTTTTTTTTTTTAATGATCATTTGCCATTCTATTGACTGCATGTATCATACTTGATTCATCCAGTCCCCTTTCAATGAACATTTGTTTCTAATCTTTGGCTATGGCAACAACGCAGCCAGACCATCTCCGTGCCTAACTTTGACTAAGGATGATAAACCAAAGACCTGCAACAGGCTCCTAGGACAATATCATTGGAATAAAGTGCCTGGTTGGAAGCAGATAATGCTGATGTGATTGGACACATTCTGGATCATTTTTTCTTTTCCCAAAAAACTCACTATTTTAATTCCTAGAATATTTATACCACTCCCCAAATGCTACCTGTTTGAAAAGTGTAGAGTCTGCATAATAATATTACAAGAGCAGTGGCATTTTAACTCAGATGGGGCTATCTTAAAACCCCTCCAAGATATAGAACACATGAACGAGCGTTTCTTTGGTTGGCACCACCGAGTCAAGGATGCAGAGATTCCAGACAGCCACTCTAGGAGCAGCTGTTAAGAAGATTCACACTCTCAATTTGCTGCCACAGCTTGAGACAGTGAAATGTATTAAAATGTGCCACATCAGTTAACATGGCTTCAATGAGCTGAAGGCTGCCAATTTGGAAGGAGGGCAAATGTTCTCTGGCGGCCATCTTTGCTGATGTTCAGGCCTGCACAGGCTGCGCGTGGAGCTGAATCAGAGAGAACCTATAGGTGAGGTCCTGGCACAATTCGTGTACAAGACTCAGGGATTAGTTTTTCTGGATGGATAATTATTTCTGAATCGTGAGACAGGCTCACGTGGAAAGGAGGGAGGGAAATGGAAGTCTTTCTAAGAAGTCTCCACCGTCAGAGGCACAGATCCTCAAATGAGCTCCATGCAAATGAAAAACGGTCCCAACAGCAACTGGAGCCAAAGAAAATTCTTGGTTGGGGTTGAAAAAATGTCAGATAAATAGTTTTTCCTTGCTTCTCAGCAGGCCCCAGCTATCACTGCAATCCAGATCTGGCCTCTGAGCGGTTCTGGCAGGTTTATCTTGGACCAGCTGCTGTGATGAAATCGCAGTAATTCCAGGTTTCCCTCAAATCCAGACTGAGCCAAAGGCAATCCGGGCTTCTAGCATCCGGCTTACTTCATTGCCCTCTCCAGTCCCTCCTCCACATTCAAGCTTCTGATTTTTTTTTTTTTAATTTTAAGAAATTCAAAAAAAATTTTCTTTAGAAATTAAAAAAATTTAAAGCAATCTAACTCTACACCCAAGGTGGGGCTTGAACCCATGACCCTGAGATCAAGAGTCACGTGCTTCATCAGCTGTGCCAGCCAGGTGCCCTACTTCTGATTTTTTTTTTTAAACCAAGATGGGGTGATGGAGGAAATCTTCCAGGACAGCCTGAAAAATCTAGAAAATGTTATTTCAGATAAATTCAAGAAACTTCTATCAAGCACTGGTGAGTCTACTTAGGTGGGCTATGTGGTATGATGCTGACTACTGTGGATTGTGTATTTGACAATATACACGAAAGATCCCATTTCATCCACCAAGAATACTATGAACTAGGACTATTATTCCTATTTTACTAAGGAGAAAATTGGGTCTTTGAAAGAAAGTTTGAGTCTCTTTATCTTAGGCCTTACAGTTGGGGAGTAGAAGTGTCTGGATTTGACCCTGACTGTGGCCTCAATCTCAGGCCTCTGCTGACTCTTGTTAGGCTATAGCACAACCATGGGCAAGAAGGCCTTACCTAGAGTCCAGGAAAAGAGACTGGGACAAGAAAAACTAAAGCAAAGAAAAGGGAGGAGGAAACTGAGACCCAGATGAGAGAAGGTAGAGGTAGATGGGTAGAGTATGTGGAAAAAATGACAGGCTTAGGGAGAGCTGTTTATTGAATTTCTTATAATTTTTTTAAAACAGGCTTCTTGGGCTCCATGGGTGGCTCACTGCCTGCCCCCCAAATTCTGGACTCCTACGAGGATGGCAGCAGATCTGCTTTAGGGCAAAACATTGACAGGGCAGCGAGATGGATTCTGAGCAGAGTCCACCTCAGTAACATCCAGCAGCTTATGTTGGCGAAAAAGAGGAGGATGGATTCATAGTGGCGCTGTGGGATCCTGAACCACATGACATGTCAAGAAGGACACTTCTGAGCAAAGCTGGTTAACAAACGTCTTTTATTTTTACCAGTGGCATCTAAGAACATGTTCTTTGGATCAACCTGAGGCAGCTCCAGAAGGCTGCTGATAAAGAGGTTTGACATTCAAAATGGTGGAATTGCTGGATTCCAGAAATGACTCACCAATGATTCTGACCTGAGGAAAATTCATTATCTACAAAGTAAAGAGAGAAGAAGTGTCCCACTTCCCTGACGGTGGGTTCTTCTGGCAAAGTCTCCAGCCAAGGGAGAGGAGACATTTTAATCTCTTGATTATTTTGTTGGAAACTTAATGTGAGGTATTGGAAGCCAGAAGAAAATGATAAAACTGCCCAATTTTGCAGGTCTTGGTAGAGGAGGGGCAATCTCCACTGAGTAGAGCAAAAAAGACAAGGAGATACATACAAAAATTGGTCTTATGAAAACTTTTGGGACCCACATATTCATATATGGGCTTAACGTTATGTTTTCTCTCTCTCTTTCTTTCTTTCTTTCTTTCTTTCTTTCTTTCTTTCTTTCTTTCTTCCTTCCTTCCTTCCTTCCTTCCTTCCTTCCTTCCTTCCTTCCTTCCTTCCTTTCTTTCTTTCTTTCTTTCTTTCTTTCTTTCTTTCTTTCTTTCTTTTGTTCTTTCTATTGGTAAGCTAGAGTATTTAGTAGGTTGAGAGGCACAGAGAATACAGTTGGCAGAAAGAAGGTGGTCTTTGACTTAGGTACACCTGAGTTTGTTCTTGGGCACCCATGAGCTGTGAGACTTTGGGCAAGTAACTCCTTGTCCCTGAGCATTCTTATCTGCCAAACAGGATACAAAAATTATCCCGAGCCCTGCCACGAATGTTATATATTTCCAAAATGTCTAGCATATTATATGTGCTGAGTAAATGTTGGTTGAAAATAACAAGAACAGTACTATTTAATAATAATAAGGATGATGATAACCACAAGGTACCAGATGGTAAGCTCAAGCGTAGAGACTCTGCCTAGGTCTTCTTTGTATCTCCAGCACCTTACAAACTGCTTGGCACATTGCAGGGAACCCCTATATGTTTGTTGCATTAAACTGAGCTGGTTGGTTGAGCTCTACCTACAGGTAAGGCATGGTTTTGGAACCTCTTGGCGATTATAGCAGGGTGTGAGACGCAGGGCCAACAGACAAGGATTCAAGTTCATGGAGTTCTTAATCTCAGTGGTTTTCACTTGCAAGTCTGAGAAAACAGCATCTCCCAAGGTCAGAGAGAGTTAGCTCCCCCAAACCATCCTCCTCTTTTTCCTTGCAGATGGAACCCTGGTTGTACCCAGAACTCCAGGCCTCCACTCCATAATTCAGGGAGGCACAGTCCTCACTCTTCAGGTCCGGCTTTCTGGCGATCTCCTTTGCTTTGCCGGTGAGTGGCTTAAGGGTGGCCATGAGGCTCTGTCCTGGCCGAGGAGACATGAGGAGGGAATATCACTAAAGGCTGTGAGGAAGAAGATACATAGGATAAACAAACCAATATCCCCTCACCCCTCCAAAAAAACCACCAAAAAAACGTGTCCACTATCTACTGGCTATTGCTAAGGCAGCCATTGTAAGCCCGAGTAGAGAAACACTCCCTGAGGGTGGCTGAGCCAAATGCAGGAAAGAACCTGGGTCCCTGATGACATCATGGAGTCACTAAATTAACCAGCGCTGGACTACGTGTTATGTAGATGAGTTTTCCTCATGGCTTAGTCCAATCTGGTCACAACTTGTGCTTTTTTGTAGGCAAATGCCACCTAGATAATACACTCCTTCCTGGCCTTGTTCAAGTGGGTTCCCCTCACTTCCTCTTCCGGGAAACATGACGTACATCCCCCAGGAATATTATAGGAGGGGTTCCTGCCTTGTGTGGGAAATGCAGAAGGTCCTTTCCAGCTATGGAATTCTCTGCTCCTGCGCTCTGCAGAAAGGAACCCTGTGGAGCCCCTGGAGGGAGTTCCTCAGGGAGGCGACAGGCTGTGGTCGACACCAAGAGTGCAGGGCTTGGAGGCAGACGTCCTGAGCAGGATCCGGTGATTCCGTGACCAATCCTGGGGCTCCGGCTCAATCACAGAAGGTCTCAGAAACTCAGTTTTCTTACCTACGCAATGGGGATAAAAGCAGCCCCTACCTCAGGATAAGGGTTGAATGAGAAAACCATCAAAGTGCCTTTCAATGTGAAGTCCTATTTATAGATCATTACTTTCAAGAAAAACTCAACACAAAGAGCAGAAATGAAAGGCTTTTGTTTACCTTACTGGAAACAGAGAACTGAAATATAAAGACATTTGTTGGGAAATAGTTTGGGGCAAGTGGTGGTCTTTTCCAGGGAAGATTTCACGCTCTTTGCCCCACCAGCTTTTCCCAGTAACACCACTGTTTCTAAGTGCTTCTAAAGAGCAGCACAGCTGAGAGCAGGGGAGAAAGAGGAGTCTCTTGGACAGTGGCCTGCAGCCCCGCTGCCACCAACTATTAATAGCCTATAAACCCTTGGAGTGGAGCCCCGGCCGCTCCCCACCCCCCGGGACAGCAGAGGGGTCAGAGCACTGCCTGATATGGTCTCAGAATACTGGTGATCCCTGGAGTTCTCCCAGTTAGGGAACTTTTCTCCAGCTGGGCGGGGCCTGGCTGGGCTTCCTCCTGCAGAGACCCCAGCCTGAACCGCTAGTCAGGTTCACATTCAGCGAGCTTTCATTGACCTCTTTCTGGGTCCCCAGGCCCCACACCAGCTGCCTTGACACACAGGATCTCATTGTACCTTCACAGCAACGAGCACAGCTATCCTATGGAAATGGGAACCCAGCTCAGAAAGGGGTCATGACCTGTTCCAGGTCGTTCAGAAAGGAAATTTGGTTCTAAAACCCAATTCGCCTGTCTCCAAGCCAGTGCTCTAAGCTTTGCATGGTGGCACTGTGCAGTCTGGGAGACTCCTGGGTCTTCAGCAAGACCATCAAAATCCTCTGGCCATGCTGGCAATAAGGGTGAGGGGCCTGAGGATAAAGTGAGTCAGAGAGCAAGACCAAAGGCAGCCTGGCACCCGGACTCTGTGGATTGGAGAAGCTGACATGACCCTGCTCTGGAGGCCTGGGAGACACAGGCTCAGAGAGCAGATGGGGCCCCTCTGTCCCTCTGTTCACGGGCACACCGGATCCTATCCCTTCCCTGCTTGGACAACCTTAGAGACCCTCTCTGCTCTCTGAATGCAGTACAAGGATAGTCCCTTAGCTTGACATTTGGGGTCCTCCATGACCGAACTCGTGTTCTTTCAACATTTACTCCTATTCTTTCCCTTCTGTTCCCATCCACACGTATTTACAGGTGCTGGGATAGCATTTTGAGGGAAAGGATCACATCTTAGATCTTTTTTGGACCTCCAGGCCCTGGCCCAGCTGTGATGCTCAGGAACTGCAGGAAGAGCTGCCCCTTGTCAACGGGGTCCAGAGGGCTGGAATAGAAGGGATGGGGCAGGGATCCCTGGGTGGCGCAGCGGTTTGGCGCCTGCCTTTGGCCCAGGGCGCGATCCTGGAGACCCGGGATCGAATCCCACATCGGGCTCCCTGCATGGAGCCTGCTTCTCCCTCTGCCTATGTCTCTGCCTCTCTCTCTCTCTGTGTGACTATCATGAATAAATAAATAAAATCTTTAAAAAAAAAAAAAAAAAAAAGAAGGGATGGGGCATAGGACGTGGGGCAAGGAGACCACAGACTGAGGAAGGTCCAGACTGCCCCTTCTGACCCCAGGGCTGAGTTCAAGAGATCCTAGGCTGGGGCACCCAGGTGGCTCAGTGGTTGAGCATCTGCCTTCGGCTCAGGTCGTGATCCTGGTGTCCTGAGATCAAGTCCCACAGTGGGCTCCCCACAGGGAGCCTGCTTCTCCCTCTGCCTGTGTCTCTGCCTTTCTCTGGGTGTCTCTCATCAATAAATAAAATAAAACATCTTTTAAAAAAAAGGATCCTAGGCCTGGGATGCGTGATCTTCTCTCCTTTAAGATGTGCTAGGGCCTGGGGCCTTGGTGCTGTCGAGGGCATTAGGGCCAGGCTGCTTCCAGAAGGAGTCCTCCTCCAAAGAGTTGGGCACAAGTATTAGACTGTGAGCGTCGGTCTTCCTGGGTGTGGATGGCAGTGCGTCCTGCGGAGGAAGGACAGCACGAGCGCTGCCTGAGTGCTGGCAAGGAGCCAGGAATTGTTCTGGGAGCTGCTGTCCCAAGAAGCACACCCAGAGAGGAACCAATCTAACTCAGATGTCATCCCCCCCACCCTCCAAAGAGTAGGAAGAGGGGGAGCGGGGAGAGGGGGGGACTTCTTTTCTTTCCATGACCGTGGCTCTCAGAGTCTGGGGACCCGGCTGTCTGTGTTCTCAATTCAATCCGTGTGTGCTCCGTCCTGCTCCAGGTTGGGCAAGAGTTAGCTCTTCCCCGGGGCCCTTGATAGAAGTCCTTTCTCTGTTGTGGCTTCTGTGCAGCGGCTGCCTTGGGGAGAGCTCGAGCAGGGGCACTGCTGTTTGGTCAGGCCGCACCCTCGGGTGCACACTCTCCTCCCTCTTCCCTGTGCTCTTTCTGAGTCCTCGGGGAGACTATTACCACTCTCGTTCTGCAGAGGAGAGAAGACAGAAGGGCACTCAGGGAGGAGCTTCCCCCAACCGGGGAGCTGGCACTGAGTCTGGAACCACTGGCTCTATCCGGAGCCCCGTCCTCGGTACCGGAGTCCCTCCTTCGGCTTGATGAGGAGGACAGCACCCGCTCACGGCTTGGCCCTCCGTGCCTGTCCCAGCCACCGGGGGACCTGGAAGCCGCTGGCTGCCCTTTGAAGAAGCATGTGTTCACTGAGACATGATGAGCCAGCTGCAGGGGGACCTGGGGCTTTGGCTGGTACGTGCTTTGGACCACGGACAGTGCCCTTCCTCCCCAGGCTGAGTCATCTGTGGACAGTCACATCGGGTCACTCGCTGGTCTCATGTTACTTGTTTTACAACATTTCTAGGGCTCCTGAGGACCTTCCCAAGCCTCCTTTGGGGGACTGGTTTTGTAGGCAACCCGGTTCCCGAGACATCCTCAGCTCACTTGCTTTTTCACCTTGATTTCCACTGCTTCTCGCTGTGGCCTGTGTCCCTAGGGAGGGAAGGAGCTCCTATTCCACGAGGACACCTCGTCTGCCAGGTGTGGTGATATACCATCGCCTTGAATATAATCCTTATAACAGGCCTCCGAGAGTTTATTCCCATTTTTACAGCTCAGGATGGTAAGACAGGAAGGATTTAGTACCTTCCCTTACACAGCTAGTCAGGGGCAAAGCCAGAATTTGAACCTGGCCTTTTAACCACACCTATACTTTCCCATATTTCCACGGTCTCCTAAGGAGACTGGCTCCTACTGTGGTGGCTACTTCAGCTCAAGCCCAAGCTTGAGCTCTGCTATGGCTCCAGACGGGCTCTCCTGAGATGCCCCAGACTTTACTCTCCTGACCCAGGTGCTCTGCTCAGTCCTTTTCCCTAGTGATTTTATTTGTTGAGAATCCTAGGCTCTGAGAGCTAGATGGGCTTTCAGAAGTCACCCAGTCCCCCTCCCCTGGAGCTTGAACCTCCTGCTCAATCCTCACAGCTTCCTGGTAGGCAAGCAGGACAGGTATTGTTTCCCTCTTTTTTGGATAAGAAAATGTTTTCAGAGGGTGTGTTGAATAGTCCCAGTTTGCCCCTGCTTTCTCTCCCCTTCTCTGTGCCCCAGGAGGCTGCAACAGCTCGGCTCCTTTGGCCTCTGGGCAGAAGGCTGGAAAGCTGGAGTAGAAAGGAGGGGGTTCATGCTCTGCTTCCTTCCTGCCTGGCCTCAGTTTTTTGGTGGCAAGTAGATTCCTTCCTCGCAAGCCACAGCCCCTGTCTAGCAGTACCTCCCTTGTAGCTACAGGTCTTATTGGGTCCCCACAAGACTCCTGTGCCCCTGGTCCTGGCATGGCGCTGGCTGCCCAGTGTTACTTGTCTCCAGCATGTCACCACACCTCAGCGATTCCCTCAGCCCTGCCCCCAACTTTAAAAATCATTCTTTCATTAAATTCCCAAGAACAGTTCCATTGTTCATCTTTCTCACTCCTTTGGAGTGGCCCATCCATTTCCTTTTTAAATTTTTAAAAAAGATTTTATTTATTTATTTATTCATGAGAGACACAGAGAGGGAGAGAGAGAGACAGAGACACAGGCAGAGGGAGAAGCAGGCCCCATGCAAGGAGCTCAATGTGGGACTCGATCCTGGGACTCCAGGATCACAACCTGAGCCAAAGACAGATGTGCAACTGCTGAGCCACCCAGGTGTCCCAGTCCATCCATTTCCTGCGGGGATTCACCTGAGACAGAGGTAAAGTGACTCACCCAAGGTCTCTTGGCAACAGGGGAGGGTGGAGCCAGTTTTTGAACAAGGGTTTCGTGACTCCTTGTTCACGAAGGGCCAGCCGTGCTCTCCAGCCTGGACCCCTCTGCCCAAGACTGAGCACAGGTCTCCTGAGTGTATTCCTGGGTACACCATTGCCTACTCTGGGTCACTTTTTGGGGATCGATTAGCCTTGGCTCTTCTCAGGTCAACATGACTAAATGCATGAATATCCCTGGGTCAAGACCCTTCACTTTTCACCCTGGCTGGCCCCACCTTCTCAAGGGCATCATTACTCCCCCAGATGCAGCCCAGTCCTTCAGTCTAGGAGTTAGAGCCCCGCCCTCAAGAGTCTTTCCTGGCCTGGGGCTCAGCCCTGAACTTTAGGGATTTCCCTGAAGCTTTGAGTCTGCCAAGCTCCTGGTCACCAGCTGGGCAGGTGGCCAGACCGTCCCTCTCTGCCTGATAGGACAGAGGGATGGATGGATATTAGCCACCCTGTCTCAAGAGGATAGCCTCTTCCCAGGTCTACCCACCTAAATCTTGTCTGAGCTTCAGAAGCCACAGTGCTTCCTGCCTCTGACCACCCTTCCCGGTTGGGCAACCCATCCCCAGAGCTCTGGCATCCTCCACAGTCCTGAAGTTCTGGAACTCTGTCTCCTTGAGGAGGACCACTAGTGATGGCCAGATTTTGGAGCAGAGATACTGACATCCCTTACTCCTGACCCCTAGAGAAGGAAGCCTGGGCTGGGGATGCTGTCTGAACCTCAGGGAACTCGGACCCAACATCAGTAACAATTCTCTGGGAGAAATAAGAAACTGAGGCAGAACTCTGGTGTGTTGGGGGTATGGTGATAGGCCACTGCTCAGATCCACAGCCTCTTAGACCTCGGCCACCAGGCATGAGTAAAATAATGTCGCTGGGGCTCTGAGGGTGCCCCTTTGGACCTTGGGCCTGAAGGAGGCTGGACCTTGCCTGGGGTGCACAGGGCCCAGGGGTATGTGTGCACACGGGGAGCAGAGCAGGGACCTGCGGGGACCGGTAGGCCTGTCCTCCTGGTTTTCTGCCCATTTCCCTTGTTTCACTTCTCTCTCCCCACTGGTATATCACGAGGCTTTTGTTTCATTCATTCATTCATTCATTCATTCCCCCCATGCGGGGCTCAAACCCACCACCATGAGATCCAGACCTGAGCTGAGATCAAGAGTTGGACGCTGAATCAACTAAACCACCCAGGCGCCGTTAGCAATGAAGCTTGTGCATTCGTATTTCCCTCATCGTGTGTCATCCTAGAAGGATCCTACTGCCTGGTCATCAAGTCCCATCTTGAGTTGCAATAATTCTTAGTCTAGTATATAGACCACGAGTGTAACATATTTCTGTCTCCTTTGGGGACATCCTTGGGGAGCAGCCAGGCATTTGGTTTGAATCCTGATGCCACAACCTCTGGCACCTCTGGGTGGGAGTGGCGGCTGGCAGGGCTGCCCCGAGGAATGAATGGGAACTTGACCCGCAGAAGGAGTGACTCTGCACATGGGCCACATCTGGGCCAGGACCCATGGCGAGGGCGGGGGGTCACATGCATCATAATCAATCCGAAGACCCCATATTTCCCCCCGAGAGCTAGAGGTAGTGTGGCAAGTGCAAAAAACACAGACTTGAGTGGCACAGATCTGGCCTCATTTAACTCATTTATGACATCTGTAAAATGTGACGCTAATTAGCCATCACCCATGGGACTGTGAAGCTTGGGAGACATGCTTATACACCAGTGGGTGTCAAGCACGTAAGGAACTTGAATATCACCCCGCAAAAGCAGAGGGCAGTGAGGTCAAAGGCTCCTTGGGCCAGCTTAGCCGCTGCCGGCTCTGGGGCCCTGGGCAGGGTGTCCACCCTGCTGGCAGGCCCGGATGCAGTGGGATACACCTGTCGGGAGCGCAGGTCACAGGACCAACAGCACCTAAGAGGAGGCAGCTGTGGTGGGTGGGGGGCGAGAAGCCAACCTGCCCGGCACCTGCCAGAGGGGCTCCGTCCTCTCACCCTAGCGCCGAGACACCCTGGAAGGATGGAAGGTACTGGTCCTTGTGTCCCTGGGCTGGGGTGGGGGCTTCCCTGGCTGAGGCTGCGGGTGCAGCGGGAGCAACTGGGAGAGGTGGGGACAGGGGAGGCATCAACGCTGGGCCCAAGGGGGATCTGGGTGGGAGCCGTAGGCCCCCCAGCAACAGCCCTCCCCTCCTCTGCACATTTCTAGAGGAGGGATTCGGTCGGTTGGCCTGGCCTGGCCTTTCCCAGTGGAGGAGAATCCGTGTCTGTCCGTGAATACTCGCCCTCTGCACGGGGCTGCCAGAAATTCTGAAGGCAAAAGCTGAGGAATTTGAAGCATTTATGACTTAGCGGGATTGTTCCCAAACTGCAGGCTTCTCTAAAGAGCCTTCTGGATTTCATTGTGGTTGCTTCTCCTCTCTTAGATCCCGGCCAAGGGCTCCTTGGGTCTCACTTTTCAGGGCTGGCCTCTGGCTGCAGGGTCTGGGCCTCTGTGAGGTTGGCTGAGTGAAGCATGGGTGCTTGCAAACCTTGCTGCCTGCCCAACGGTAAAAAGCACAGAAACCGAAGTTGGCAGTTCTAGCCCTTTCTAGAGGGGTCATCTGGGCCATACCATTTAACATCTCTGGGTTTTTGTTTGTTTGTTTGTTTGTTTTTGCTCATTTCTCACATGGCTTGGTACCCTGGAGAACCTAGGGCAGTGGCTTTTCTAGAGGAGAAAAATCTGAGTAGAAAAACATGCTTTTTTTTCTAGGAGCTGTTGGTTTCTCTTGAGTTTGAATGGTAGCTACTATCTTCTCATAGATCTGCCTCTTGGCCTTACCCCTAGTGGCCTAGGGGTGAGCATCTGACCCTAATAGGGCTAGTGATGAGCATTTAGGCACTTGTTAGGAGCCCCGCATTGGCATCCTAAGCTGTAAATTCTGTGCACAATGGCAGATGGCTTTCCTTTCTGTATTCCCACCCCCTCCCACTCTGCTGCGGACGTCACCGGCCAGGAAGAGCACCAGATTGATTAGTAGTGCTTGCCCCAGGTGTGTGAGGAGCGGAGCAAGCACGGTGTTTGCAGACTCTGGTCCTATGCTTGCAACGATGAGCAGTGAGGATTCCTCCGTGACCCCAACTCCCAGCTGGGCCCCAGGTCCGCAGCAGCACTCCCTTGGGTTCCCTGACCAGCCCCGGGTGACACGGCCGTCCCGCGCAGTCTGGGCTGCTTACTAGCACACTTGGAGCACAGCTGTAAGATTGAAGAGGGCGAGGCGGGAAGGAGACACCGGAGCCGGGCAAGCAGAACCAGGCCCCACCAGGCCCCACACTGAACAAGTGACAGGCCTCGCTCACATCCCACTACAAAGAAAGAGGCTCAGAGGGGTAAAGTGGCCCACTGACACACAGCTGGGCGTGTCGGGCGTGCATTGCTCTAAATAGAACTTCCCAGGGCTTCTGGCTCTGCCCAAAATATGGGCTTGAGCACTTGGGTCCATCCTGGGTCAGTGTAACTAACTTGATTCCCTGAAACTTCGAGAAACTGTCGGAAGATGATGGCTGCTCTGTGGCTTGCTTGCTCTTCCCTGGAATTCCGTTTTGAAATATCTGATGGAGTTATTGTAAATATGCATCACCGTGGCCCCTCCCACTTAGAGCATCCACGCCAGGCCAGCGTGAGTAGTCCTGGTCGTGAATGCAGGAAGCAGAGACTTGTGGCGGGCATCGGTGCACGCACGGGCCAGGCCTGGACTGTGCGCCAGGACGGCTGTCCCCACGCTTCTAAGTTCCCTGCTGCAGGGTCCACAGACCTTCCCTGAAGTCAACCCTGGCTGTGGGGTGGGGGCCAGGAGGGGAGGGAGATTGGACAGGGTGGAGGGGACGGCTCATGGGTGGCAGCCCTGGAAAGGTCTGGCTGCTAAAGACCCAGGGTCTAGCTGGAGTACCTGGGCACCCAGGGCATCGCCTTCCTCCCTGGCTCTTTGGTCCAGCTCACATGCTCGGGTTCCTGCCTCCAGCCCTGCCCATGGGGCTCCCAGGCCAGCCGGTTGGTCCCCTCTGAATGGTGTCCCCTCCCTCTGACCTCAAGCTTGCTTCCTTCCCAGGCTCAGCCCTACCTCCCGGAGTCCTCCTGCCAGAACTGTGTCCAGCCTGTGGGAGCCTCACCTGTGAGATGTCAGCAGTTTTGGCTGTTCTCAGTTGCCTTACCCCCACCCCCCCATTCCCCCTGGCTCTCTCCCTCCCTCCAGACACATGTCTCATGCTCAGCCTGTCCCTGCTTTCTGCCCAAGGCCAGACAGCCCCCAAGTCCCCACTCCAGGGCAAAGGGCAGGCCACTTCTTTGCTGGAGAGAAAATGAGGCTCCCTCAGCCCTTAACACCTGCACCCCTTCCCAGAGCACCTCAAACAACCAAGTGTTTGTCAAGAAAAGACACAGAATGTAACACCTTCAAAATAACACCTCTGGAGTTTTAAGTCTTTCTTCACTCAGAGGAGTTAGTTAAGGAAAGCTTCACCATTTCCCCCTCTGCCAACCAACTAACTAGACGAGTACGTAGTCAGGAGGAAACACAGTATTTGAGATGTGAGAAGGAACACATCCACAGCTGGAGTCAAACCCCACTGATGTTGCTCTTGACCCCCATCCCCAGCCCGTGTGGCCCCAGAAATCTAGGATGATAGGAATATGGAGGCAGCAGGGGATTGTGGGAGGAATAAAGACTTCAGAGTCAGAACCAGGTTTGAGTCTCAGCTGGGAACCTCTGTTTTCTTTTTTTTCTTTTTGAACCTCTGTTTTCTATAAAATAGGTATAACAGTTGCACCTGTCTGAGAGGTTGCTTGTGCAGTTCTCTGCAAAACCCAACCCAGTGCCTGACACATCGTTGTGACCCAACAAGAGTTTGTCTGGAGTCGTTCCTTGACCTCTGGAGCTCATCTCTGAATCATGGCCTCCTGACCAGAAAGGAGCTTGGAACTGAGCTTTCCTGAGAGGGAGCCTCTGTCCCCTGGCAACATCCTTAGCTTTGGCAAAACATGGATTATACATGGCAAGCAGAGGGGGTCTGAGCCCTCTAGCTCCCTAGCAGGACCCTAGCAGGGACTGTGGCTGGAGGGGGGGTCAAGCAGAGCAGAAGCACGGGAGGAGATGCAGTCCGGTTCCATGTGGCGTCTGAATCGGGGGTCGGAGGGAATTAGCAGGGCTTGGAAGTCCCTAGACCGTACACACACGGGGATGGGACCATGCCCGTTTGTTCTCTGCAACATCCTGCACCTAGCAGTGGCTGGCAGTGTAGGCAATATTTAAATCTTTATTGAACAAATGAATAAATGAATGACCACCTTATCAGTCAGAGCCTGGTTGCTTCAGGAATTCCTTTTAAAAACAAGGCAAAGGGGAACAGCTGGTGCCAGGAAACAGAGGTCCCCTGACAAACAGACGGGCCTGTCTGGATGCAACTAGTTAGTGATTGGCCAGGCAGCAGAGAAGTGGATGCTAGGAGCCTTGAACAGGCAAAGGAATTCTGGTTTATGGATGGGCAAGCTGCTGAGGGGACTCAGGGAGACCTAGTGAGTTCAAGAGGTAAGAACCTGAACTCCAGAGCCCAGCTGCGTTGCCCAGAGGCACAAGAGCTGTGTCAAGTCCTGAATCTCTGGGCCTTTATCTTTCCCTTTGTAAAATGAGGATGGTAACAGCATGTACCTCACGGTCTTGTCGAGAGGACTCAGATTATTTGTAGAAAGTCCACACTGGAAGTGCTCAGGAGCACCACTGTTAGTAGTATTTGAGAGGGGTGTCTCAAGACCTGGAGGCAGGGAACAGGAGCAGGACAGATCATCCCAAAGGGAAACTAGTTAAGAGGTCATTGCAACATCCAGGCATGAGAAGATGAGGCCTAAATTAGGGGACTACTTGGGGCCTAGAGGAGATTGATGTACAACAGGTGGTTCATGAAGAGGCAATCAATAGAACTGATGGGTTGTGGTGGAGGAGCAGCTCAGGAAGGGAAGCAGGAAATCCAGAACTCCTTTGTGCGTCTGAGAGCACCTGGGAAGGAGATGACGCCTCTGAAGAGACAAGGCGTGTCTAAAGGAGCAGTAGGTGTGAGGAGGATAAAAATTCAGTGTGGATGTGCTCGGTTGTGCCAAGTTGGCTAATGGGGTAGCCCATTCCAGGGGAGATGGGGGCTGGGGAGGAGAGCAGGCCATAGTGGAAGCCGGCAGAGACATAAGTCTGGAGGATGGCCCTGGGCAGCATTCACATTTGGGGGCTGGGGAGAGGATAAAAAAGCCCAGCTAGGAGCAAACAGCAGCAGCCAGGGAATCGGAGAGAAGCAGGAAAGTGTAGTGTCTGTGCAACCCTTGCAGCCAGTTCCCAGAAGGAGGTGATGGACAGCATGGTCAGATGCTGCAGAGCCAGGAGAAGGGGGGTCGGGGCCAGCCCTGTACGTGGAGAGCTGACCATGCAGGGAGCAATTTCAGTTGCTGGAAAACTAATAGTGGATTCTAGGGCTTCATAAAAGGAAGTGGAACTAGCACGGATCCGTATCCTTTTAGGAGAGCGTCCACCAGGACAGAAGGTGGAATTGCCTGGAGAACTGGCGCGGGTGCAAGTTGTTTTCCACCGTAGGCATCTGCACGGTCTGGAGTGAAAAGCCAAGCTGCCGGAGGAGGCAGGTGGAAGGAGGGGGAGCCTAGGAACTGGGGTGGAAAGGAGTGAGAGGAAGTGAGATGTTGAGGTGCTATGGAAAAAACAGGAAGCAAACAGCTTTGATTTCTTGGTTAAGGAAGAGGTGAAGACCTGGTGTGGGGAGGAAGGAGGCGGAGGGGCCTGAGGAGAAGGTAGGGAGTAGGTGTTTGGGGAGGTGAAGGGAATCCAGGAGAGAGGACAGAGGACTATGAGGCAAGGCAAGGAAGGCAAGGAGCAGCGAGTGGCAATTGAGTAGTCAGCTGGTATGTGTTCTATGATTTTTTTTTTTTTTTCTGCAGCAGTTCCATGCTGGGGAGCAAGAATAAAAATGTCCACTACTGGGGCTGACTAAAGAGTGACTTGGAGAGGCAAGCAAGCTTTGAGTGCCAGGACAGAGTCCCCATGACTGGCAGGGGAGCCCAGCCTGGATTTTTTGAGGGCCCGGCTGGTCGTTTGCAGTCTGTGGAATAAACACTGATTTCTCAGCAACAACCAAGACTTTAGACAAATGACCCTAAATCTCCATTTGGCTTTAGGGTGACTTGTATGTTTTCCTGTAGCAGCAAATCTGTATGGAATGTGAAATCCACGGATCCTGAGGGCAAATGCCCCTAAAGATTACACTGCAGCTGAGGCTGGGTTATCTTCTGGGCGAATCTACCCAGGGAAACTCAGAGGTATCTGGTCT
The DNA here is from genome assembly GCF_053574225.1 of Canis aureus. Taxonomy (NCBI): domain Eukaryota; kingdom Metazoa; phylum Chordata; class Mammalia; order Carnivora; family Canidae; genus Canis; species Canis aureus. The sequence goes on from NC_135633.1 coordinate 15,317,321, forward strand.
ATAGTGACATGGAACTGAATTATTTTAGATGAGCTGCATCTGTCGCTCACTTCCACTGGGAGGCAGGAATCCATTTGGGGGATGGGAAGGGACCCTGTATTCCAGATCCCATCTTGTCCATAGAAAGGGGCCTAGCTCAGAGTCCACAAATATTCCCTGACTTGATTGCATTCTGATCACGTGTATTTGGGGCCTGGCCCAGGGTGTTGACTGGGATTCCTGTTGTCCGCTGGTGTTTGGTGTCCCGTTCGTCAATGCTAGGGCATTCTCATCGTGTGGGGATGGGAACCCTCATGAAAAGAACAGGAGGGGAAGCTCTGTATCTTATTGACAAATAGCACTGAAGGCATGCAGCTCAGGAAGCCTTTGGATCCGGGTGGGTGAATTTTATGAATGAAAGAAATGTGGCAGGTCCCCTGCTCAGGGTGGCTGCTGGTGAGCTTGGTCTCTCACAGCAATGACAGACCTAGTCATGGGTCTGGACAACACGCAACTCCAACGTGAGAGAGTGGGGCGTTATGGGGATCAGCTGAGAGAACCACAGATGCAGGAGGTCGAGGCTCAGGGGCCGCATAGAGGATGCAACCACTCATGAGCGCGCGGCCTTAACCGCAGACTCAGAACATGGATGAGAGGAGGCCTCCGAGGCCTCAGGAACCTAGCTTAGCGCATGCTGGTCGCTGGTCACCATGTTCCTGTCCGTTATTTTAAGCCAACTGCCCCCAGTTCCATGAGAGTTTATATTCTCCAATATCATGATGAATGAGGAAAGCCAGGGTAACCTCTGAAGCTGGAGTGGGGAAAGGCTTCCAGGAGCTCCTTTTCAGAAACACTAGCAGGCGTTTGCCAAGGGTAGGCCCTGCGTTTCCGTGGGCAGTTGGCGAGGCCGTCGTCGGGGTTTCCGGGAAGCCACGTAAGGGCTCAGAGTCGCACGGTCCCAACCCCGTCTCCCATAGCAAGCAAATGTGCAACGCATTAACTATTTATCTATTGGCCTGTCCGCCCCAATAAAACATGGCACTCTTTAAAACGGTTGCCTTAATGACGTTTGTGTGTCTTGGAATGCGACCCTGGGCCAGCAAATCGCATCGGAAGATGTGAAAACATGAAAATCAATAACAAGAAATGAAAAGGCTGTTTCACCGATAAAACCTCATTTATCTTAATCCTCGGGGCTTCTCAGAATTTCCTGAGTGCCCTTTGAAATGCCAGCGTCACAGCCACGGCCCACGTGTGCTGCACGCAGAAGGCCCAGGGGAGCCGAGGCCTGGATGGCTCGGGCCCCCGGAGCCTGCTGGGGAGAGGTGGCCTGCTGGGGCAGGCACCCACTGCACTGGTTTCCCGCCAAATTGCTCCCCAGCGGGGGTTTCCAGGGATATTTCTGGGATTTCAAAACTCCCAATGAAAATAAATATACCATAGGAATGAAAGGTATTTCACAAGACCCTAACTGTGAAGCCTGAGTGATCCACTTCTGGTAGGCAGCAGCGGTCCTCTGTGGTGACAAGGTTGGAAGCTCTGGGCCCCAGGGATCGCTTTCTGGCTGCAGGTCCTTCCCTTTGCTCTACACACACAGCCCTGCCCGCCCAGTCTTCTGGTCTCCCTTTCCTCTTCTCAGAGGACAGAAATGCAGGAAGGTTGGAGATGGCTTAGGACCCCCTGCCCTTCCAGCAGCCCTGGGGAGATGAAGGATAAGGCTCTCCTAAGCACACCTGGGCTTCCAGCTTGGGCTTGCGACCAGACTAGGGGTGGGCAGAGGCTCCATCTCCTCTCCTGGTCTCTTTGGTTCTCTAGCTGTCACCATGGTTTGTAGAAGGCCGGTCACTCTCAGACCCCATATTGCTGACTGCTCTCTCCAGCTTTCTCACACTGTGGCCAGAAGGCTTTTATATGTCATTGCTTCCCATTTTTCTTATAAAACCCACAGGCCTCTGCTACCTCTGACCTGGTACCTCTTCTCTCCCTCCCTCCCTCCTTGTACTCTAGCTGTCCTGGCTTTCTGCAGTTTCCTCCAGGGAGCCAAGTCTTCTCCCGGCTTGGTGTCCTCAGCTGTGCCATTCCCTTGACCGGCAAGCCCTTGAAAACGTCATGTTGCCAGAGACCTCTCTTGACCTCAAAACCTAAATGAGACCTCTTTCACAGTTTTTTGTGTTTGTCCTCAGTGGCCAACACAGTTTGTAGGTACCGCTGATTTGTGATGACTTTTTGTGCATCTCCCCAAGTGAGCTCTGCAAGTGAGCCTCTGTTGACGCCTGACACAGCACACCTAAGACGTCACAGATGCTCAGCACATACTTGTTGGCTATCTGGTCAACTGGCTCAGTGAACTGATGAGTTCCACAGAGCACTCACCTGCAAATTTCTCAGGCGTGCAAATAGGTCCCGTGGTCAGATGCAATCTGGACGTGCCCTAGTCTGTCTCTAGAGGGTCATAATAGACACCAGTGCAGGATACTCTGAGATGCACTCCCAGTTAGAACACAAAAAGCAAAAACTAAACCAAAGCTGTAGGAAGCAAGTTTAATTTTCTTTAGCTTCATGTTTCCCAAACTTATTTGAATGTGACACACACACCCCCTACTTAACATCTATTAACATCCTGCAAATGTACTTTAAGACTTATTTCACTGGTGGCTTCTGACTTGGGAAGTCTGACACTCAGGACTGTCAGGCTTGGTGTGGGGGTTGCTCATGGATGCCTCATGGATGGCTGTGCACATATTCACAAGTGCACTCAATACTCTAGTAAAGAAGGGAGCATGAGCACATTTTGGAGCTAGCCTGGGTCTATATTCTTCAGGTAAAAGAGAGGAGAAAGCAGTCAAAATTGGGTATTTGCAGATACAGCTTGGTGTTTGCAGATATGATCTCTGTAATTGTCACAGTGAGCAACTCCTACATACTAACTGGTCTTTTGTGGAGACTTGAATCTGCAGATGTTGGGAAGCTGGTGGGTGGATATTGGTCCCTTAGTGGCCAAGTGAGTCTTTCTCCTACACAGCATTTGATTTCAATGCAGTCCTCCTATTCTTAGTATTCTTGAATTTTCCAATAGACCTAAGAGAATGTTGGGGTGGGGGCAGAGATTGCACGCCGTATTAGCAGTGGTGAAGGTTTCAGGACTTATCCCTTTTGAATAGCTAGGATGTTTTATGTACGTAGGGTTCCTGAGGTGGAGCTGCCTTAGATGCAATGGGTCTCAAATTATTTTTGATCAGCCCCTACTTAGGTAGGACAAAACCGCTTGACCTACTGACTCCATCTAGTCTCATTTTCCAGTGGAAAAATAAATTAGTGATAATTTGGGGGAAGTGGATTATGTATACATTTGCTTTAGCACTGGAGGATGGACAATTCATATTTGAACCACAGTGTATACATGTCTTAAGAGTCTGGTTATTGGAAAATTACAGTTCCAGAATACTTTTGATGCAAATAAGCTCCAGTATACTATGTAGGGTTAACCAAGCAACCCACAACAAAATAAACTGATAATGATAAAGCTAAGCTAACAGTAATTCGTAATTAGGAAGTACTGAATGTAGCCATTGCAAGTTGCAACCAACTCAAGGGACCACTGATAATGTGCTGATAGAGAGTCTTCTCCCAGATTTGGGGAATGTCAACTGTGGGCCTGCACATGGGGAATGGGAGTTTTCTGGTAGAACAAATGAGCATTGCTGGGCTTGCAGCAGAATCCACACATTATTTAGTAACCATTACCACTTAGCCGATTACAGATTAGTAGCCATAGTAATATGTACAAAGGAAAACTTAAACTGTACACATTCGTCATAATAATATAAAGGAGGCCTTTCAAAAAAAAAATTCAGTACAGGCTGCATGAGTCTGTCTCTGGTAACATACCCCCTACCCCCCCCAACCCACTGGATCTCAGTTTCAACTTTTGAAATCCCAGTCTAGGCAGCATTCCCTCCTTCCCAGGGAGGGCTTTCATTTCCTAGCCCAAGCAGACCAGAGATGTGCATTTGGATTTATAAAGCATTCATAGTCTCACTTGAAAAAGTTTTAATGTCCAGTGTAAATCTCCAAGATATGGTATTAAGCGAAAAAAGTCATCGTGCCTGACAGTATGTATGATACGCTATTTATGTAAAAAAAAAACAAAAAACAAAACAAAGATAGATTTTCTAAGTGTGTTGATGCTTTATATGGCCTGAGAATCTCTGGAATATGCAAAATGCATAAAAATATTTGCCTCTGGGGAGGGTTACCGGCTGCTGGGCGAGGGGAAGGAGGCAGATTTAGGTTTTTTACTAGATATACCCATCATGCTTTTTGAATTTTGTACCATTTATATATGAACTATTTAAAAATATCAATGAATTTACAAGAGAAAAGGCACAATAACAACACAAAACCCCAGTAAGCCCACAGAGACTTGATTCCTGTTTTTTTTTTGTTTGTTTGTTTGTTTTAAAGAGCGGAGGGTGAAGTTTGGTTTATTTATTGTCCTGATGTCTTTCTCCACCTTCAAAACCACCATTGTGTATTAAGCAGGAGATCCTAGAATCTAAAGGAAGACCTCCAGATGAGGGGAGACGACAGACCTGAGGCCCTAGGTTTCTGGAGGCAGAGACCTCTGTCTCGAGACCTGTTGTTTAAAACCTTCCCAGTGTTCTGATGTGTTTCCAGACCATGTAAATGCAAAATGCGGAGAGGGGGGCTCTTATTGAGGCCACTTGCACTTTGTACATTTGCAGCTTGAACGTAAAGAAAAAAGGACGACAAAGGAGACAGAATTCGTACAGCAAAGCATGTTTAAATGAATGCATCCCTCTTATTTCATCCCGCTTTCAGGCTGCTCAAAGAGACAAAGCAATAGTTTATCTTGATTTGCTGTCAGGAATTTAAATGAGCACAAACAGAAATATTACACGATTTAGTGTTTCCTAATGAAAAACGTAACATTTCGTCAATCACGTAAAAAAGAATTGTATCCTTCTATATAAATTGGCACGAGAGTGCATTGTCCGTATACCTTAAAAGCTCATTATGCTGAGTAACAATTGATTTCTTAGAGCAAAATATCCGCAGAAATTGGTGGTGCGTCTAAATTTCATGGGTTCTGAGTTACTGCAATAGATAGAGAGCAGGAAATGTTTGGAAGCTGGAAGGAAATGTTTTGGACAATATGGGAGGACTAGCTGGTGGTAGGGGGTGGCGGCGGTGGGGACAGAAATCAAAATTCCTCAAGCCAGAGGTGGGTTTTGGGCAATGAGCTGAAAGTAGTGACAGAGCAGCACAGACTTGGGGTGGGTATACAGGCTGGTGTCCATCTGACGTGTTTAGGAAAATTCTATATTGAAGATGTAACATCAAAACAAGTTATTTACCCCATGGCCTTGGTCCATTTAAGGGCAGATGTTCAGTACTATCCCTCTGTCTGGGGTCAAGTGCAAAAGTGCTTCCCCATGCTTCCTGCCCTTCTGGTCATTTCCACTTCAGCCCCTTTACTATTCCCACAGAACCCAGCAGCCCGGGACAAGTAGAGCCCCGTATTTCAAAGTTGGGTTCATGGAGAGGAGATACAAGTAACCACAAACCCCACGAGTAATCCCACGCAAGGAGACTGCTCGGCTTGGGTCTAAATGACTTACATTTTTCCTCGCCTGAATTAGCCAGTAATTGCATGTGGGCAGACTTAGCCAGAAATGGTCTAAATGATCAATTAGAAGGCAAAAAGGAGTTCCTTTCTTTAAAGTTCAAGGGTCCCTGTTGAAGAGCCCTACTTCCTAAGCCATGCTCACATGGGCCTGCGCCCAGCTCTCTGGTGCCTGAGTATATTGTACATTTGCCTAACGATAATGAATTGAGTCCTTATTTTGCAGGAAAATATAGGGCACTTCCATTACATGCAATCAAGCAAAAAGGCTGCAGAATGTGCCACTCCATTAATTTTAAACAGAATTCTTCCCAAATGTCACCCTGAAACCAGAGTATGGGGTTATTACAAATCTGAAGGAATTAAGAGTAATTTTCATTTGTACAAAGTAGTTGAGGGACATGACTCCTGCCACACACACAATTAATTGAGTTAAATTGGATTAGCTGATGTCAGTGTGAATCACTAAGCCCTGACACAGCCCGCCTTGTGGTGAGGTGGGGGGGGGGGGTGGCTTTTCCATCTTGGAGAGTGCAGGTGCACACCCCACCCCCCAACCATAGAATGTGCAGAGTGTACTGTGATGGGCTAGTTATTAGCAAACATGTTCGAAGAAGGAAAACAGATGCCAGCCTCTGGCGAGTCACTGAACCTCTCTGAGCCTCAGTTTCCTTATCTGTAAAAGGGGATTATATATAATACTTGCTTCAGTGGGAATCATGACTACGTTGGAGCACTTAGCGTGGTGCCCGGCACATAGTTTACGACCATTAAATGGGGACCATTACCTTTATTTTCATCTTCTGAGGGGAGTCTCTTGGGCCTAAACTGGCTCCCAAATCACACTGAGGAAATCTGGACCTGGCACCAGGATGGGCACAACGGCCAGTCAGTCCCCAGGGCCTGGGAGGTGTGAGCAGGCCCACTGAGTTACGGATCCGTCCTTCCTAACTTCAGGCCTGCTATCCTGGGCGGTAGCTGGGCTGGTGGGAGAGCACAGAGCTGGACGCAGGAACTAGCAGGCTCAGGCGGTCGGGGAGTGGCCCAGTGTGCCCCTCACTCCACGTTCCGGTACTTGGTGAACAGGTTGTACAACACTCGCAGTGTGGATTTCAGGTCACAGTTGACAATGTCTGTGTGGAAAACAAAAACACACATTGCTTCAGTGGGGCCACAGAGCCCACGGCAGGTGTCCTTGTCCCCTTCCTTCCACCACCCACCTCCTGTGCCCAGCGTGGTCCTGCGGTGGACGTCCCGCTGCCTCACCCCCTGGATATCACCTGCTGCTCCTGAAGAGCTCCCAGTCCGGCTGGGAGAGAAAAGCACCCCCCACGAGACAGCCAGGGGCAGGTGGGTGGTGAAAGATGGGCGGTGTGTACAGCGAGAATCTGGAGCAGGGGCGGCAAGGGGCAGAGGTGCTGGGCGAGGGGGTCTCGCCTCTCGTGGAAATGAAGCAGACCCTGGAGCATGTGGGCTTTGCTCTGGAAACATCTCGGGTGAGGGGCCCCTGCCCCATTTCCTGAGTGTTGCTTATCCCTGGGGCTCCTTTGCCTTCAGCTTCCTCCATCAGGAGGAGCCAGCCAGGAGTCGTGTGGAGGGCCAGGGGCACAGAAGCCCACCGGGCAGACAGTACTCGGTAAGCAGGTGCCATCGGGGGACAGACAGCTTCCACTGGAGGGTGGAGCAAGGCAGCTGAGGCTGGGAGTTTGTGTTTTCAGGAAAACTCTGGCATGGGTTCCCAAACTTTTATACAACCATCTCCTCCCTCCTTCCCTTCTATTTACTGGTCACCTTCATTCTCTGCTTGCCCCTCGAGGCCTTGGAAGCTCCTCTGCCCTGCGAGGCCCCTTCCTTGCCCATGTCCCCTCCACCCCTGGCCTGCACTCACTCCCTTGGAGAGCTGTCCTCTGAAGAACCAGAGTAAAGTGGACACAAAGAATTCTCCCTACTATCTAGGAGTGCACATTTAAGTAAAAAATTGGGAAAAGCAAAAAAACCAAAACAGAAAAACCCAAAAAAGAAAAGGCAAGAGCTCAATGACTATGAAAGTTGGGACAGTGGTAACATTTCGGGAAAAGGCTGAGGATTCTGTGGCTGGAAGGAGCACCTGGGAGCTGGGTAGTGGGGACACGGTGGCTTGTGGGATATTATTTCCTGGACCTGCACGTTTATGTCTTATGGACCTCTCTGTATATGTGGTGTTTTGCACAGTTAAGACTGATCTTTAAAAACCTGACTGTGTAGAAGGTCAGATGAAATAAATGATGGAAGAGGAAATAAAAAGTACTCTGGGATTCAAAGCCGGGAAGGAAGGGATTGGGGAAGACATCCGAGCTCTAGCCACGCCTGGGTCAATAGGAACAGGGTCTCTTGGAGAGCAGGCAAAGCGGGAGGCCAGTGGCTCCGATGGACTGGGTTGTGGCCTGCAGGTCTTAGCCTGGGGACCCTCGCAGCTGTGGCTGTCACAGCCAGCATGCTCAGGCCCCAGGGTCCAGGGCTCCTGCGACCCCCTCTCGACCTCATCCCAGCTGGGCTCAGACCCTGCTCCAAGCTCTCCCGCTGATGGACGTGCTGATGGCCTTCCTGGGAGCACTCGGGAGGCCTGGAGCTCAGTTTCCCTTTCTGCCCCCATGTCGGTTGGATTCAGGCACATATCGGGCCTCTGCTGACATAAGGCCCTCTCCAGCTACTCCACCCTGCCCATCCAAGGCACCCTCTGCCAGGTGGAGGCCTATGGCCTGTGGGCTGATTCCTGCTTTTCCTGACTGCTTGCTGTTGAGTGGTTCTTAAGTTCCACTCAAGTCAAACATTAAGAAGTCAGAGAAGGAATTGGAAAGGAGAGACGGACAGAGGAGCTCAGCAAGGGAGTGAGCATGACAGGGGTGGTAGGGTGGTGCTGGGACCACTGCCACAAGCTCCTAACTGGGCTCCTTAAAGCCTCCTGCCCTCTCTAATCTATGCGACCCACTGTAGGTAGTCTGTTCAGTCTCTGGGTATGGTTGTGCAGGATGTACACTGCACAACTTCAGGGTGTGTTGTTCATATTTCCAGGGCATCGTTACCATAGGTGCAACGTAAATGGTGCCCCTTGATGTTGTGCAGCTCACAACTTGTATGGACTATGTATCCAACCATTTCACTTAAGCTAGGGTCCTAAATCGTGACTCGGCAAGAGATGATGTGAACCCGGCCCACCTTCCCAGTCTCACTTCAGGCCACACTTCCCCTCATTCACTCTGCACAGGTCATGTGGACTTCCTTTTACTCCCTGGCAATGGCTGCACTTCTCCATCATCTTGGCCTCTGCACACGCCGTGTACCTAGATTACCTTCCCCGGATAGTTGACTCCTCATCTTTCTGCAGACCTCAGCTCAAAGTACCATCACCGTAGGGAAACCTTCCTGACACCTGGCCTGGGTGAGGGTACCTTGCTTTAGGGTCTCAAAGCACCCATGCTCCCCTTCAAGGCACTCACTCCGGTCCTAAATCAGTCATTCGTGTGCTCATTTGACCCGGTCTGCCTCTTCCCTGGACTGTGTGTGCCTTGATCACAGACAGGCAGTCTTGCACGCTCCAGCACCTGGCCTAGTACCTGGCATGCACAGACCTCAAAGCGTATGAACAGACAGATGAATAAATGATTGCCCAGGGTCACGTGAGCCAAGGAAGGAAATTCATGGAAGAGAAGATAGCCAATAGGGCTACGTGCTCCCAAGTGGGTAAAGAGCTCCCGGGCACATGGCTCCAACTGGGGACTCAGGGAGGGAGCAGAGCCAGGTGCAGGGGGAGGTATTACTCACAACATGGGCAGACAGGCAATGGAGGCAGTGGGCCTGGCCACCAAGGGGGAACTTGGGGTAGGGCATACTCATGGAAGACAGACAGGGATGGAGGCAGGAGGACTTGTTTTCCCCTTTTAAGGACAGGTGAGTTCTGAGGTTTCTGGAGAAGGAAAATGTTCACTATGGGAGAAGGTCTCAAGCTGATGATTTAATTTTAAGGCCCGCTAGGGCTTGAAGCCCATCTTCATGATAGTTGTGTAACCCAGTTAAGTCATTTAACTTGTCTGAATCGGTTTCCTCACTGGTAAAATTGGGTTTTATGAAAAAAAATCTAGAACACATGAAGGGCTCCCTAAATGGTAGTTCCCTTCCCCTTTGCCGTCTTTGCCTGTTAACAGAGCTGTTGTGTACAGCTGTGCAGCCCGTGTACTGCACAACTCCAGGGGGAGCCTTTCATAGAGACTAGGCCCTGCTCCCTAAGAAACCGGAGTCCCTTAATCCTATAGGCCATCACTGCCAGGTGAAGGGGTAGGGGGTGAATACAGCCAGGGACACTGCATATTATCTGTTCTCATCAAGGAAGCCAACTGCCACACAGTTCCCAGCAGTGGATGGGCTGTGTCAGCCAGGAGAGGTGCTCTGGATTCCTGGGAATGAACTGTGACTCCATGCTATATAAACAGAGGCTCTGGAGAGTCCTGGCCTAATAAACTGTGTGATCAGTACCTCAGTACTGCTCTGATGGCCTCTGCGTGCTGGCCCAGGGCCTCTCCCCGGGAGCAGTCTGGTCGGTGGGGCTCCTGGTTAGAAACAACCAGAGCAGAGCCTGGCTGGCTGGCTGCCGCCAGGGGACACAGAAATCAGACCCAAGGCTACTCCAGGGAGAAAACAGCCTCTGGGCAAGGGGAAAAGGCTCAGTGTGTGCTCCTCTCGCCTGGTGGCATTAGTGACTCTTCTTAGATGACCATCCACAACAGGTTCATGGTCCTCTAAAAGATGCCGAAGTCAAAGGAAGGGAAGGGGAGCTCTCTTCACAGTGGCAACTCCATCTTTACCCAGAGGGACAGGGCCCTGTATGGTCGTGCCCTCCATGGCCCTGTTTGTGCCAGCAGTGTCCCTCATCCCAGTCTGGGACAGTTGCTGAGGCTCCTTCTCTGAGCTTCCCCACTGGGTCCCCAAATCTCTTGACCAAGGTGAGAAGACACCTGGTAGCTCAGTGCCACCAGGTGGTGGGGGGTGGAATAATTTGGGCAGTCACACGCCGGCTACTCTACTCGAGTGGGGTGAATCCAGCCTCCAGCCCCATCCTGATGGATCTAGTGGATCCTCAGTCTCTGCCTCCCTTACCTTTCTGCTCCCCGTTCCCCACCGGGATAGGCCCCATGCTCTGCAGATGGGTCATGTTGGTGTTGGCCTGCTACCCTATCTGCTGATCTTCCTATTTTCTGTACATATATATATATATATTTTTTTTTAATGTAAAGGTGACAAACATCCAGAAAAGTTCATGTAACATATATGTGCAGTTTTAAATGCTTGAAAGAGTGCCCCCACCACCCACGACAGAAGCAAAACATTGTTAATATGGTCACAAACCTCTCTCACCCGGCAAAGGTAACCGCTATCTAGACTTTTATGGTGACTATTTCCTCCTCCTCCTTCATAATTCCACCAGCAATGTATGTACCATTAAATAGCAGAGTTTAGCTTTGCCTGTTTTCATGCTTTATGTCAATGGAATTGTGCTACATGTCGTCTTTTGCAATTTTTTTCTTACGTTTATAGGATTCATCTGGGTGGTGTGAGCTGTTCATTTTTGTAAACCATTCTGAGGTGTGATTGGTTTTATTGAGATAGAACTATAATGATCTGTAATTAGGCTATTGTGGATATTCTGGGCCTAGTTTCCTGGTGTACGGACATGCCTACCTAGGAGTGGGGTTACTGTGTCAGGTGGTGTATTAGTTTCCTATTGTTGCTGTTAACAAATTATCACAGGTTTGGTGACTACAAAAGAACCCCAACATGTTATCTTATAATTCTAAAGGTCACAGTCCAAAAATAGGCTGCACTAGGATAAAATCAAGGCATCTGCAGGGCTGCAATGTCTCCCGGAGACTCCTGCGACATCAGTTTTCTTGCTTTTTCTAGCTTCTAGGGGCTAGCTTCCAGAAGCCTGCATTCTTTGGCTTGTAACCCCTTCTACCCGCAAAGCCAGCAATGGCTGTTTGAGTCTTTCTTATGCTGCATCACGCTGACGCTGAGCCTTCTGTTTCCCTTGTGATTATTCCGGAACTATTCAGATGCTCCAAGATCCTCAATCACATCTGCAGAGTCCTTTTGCCATATAAGGTAGCATATGATCAGGTCCTGGGGGATTAGGGTGTGAGCATTTTGGGGGCCATCAGTCTGCTTACCATATAAGGTACCGCAAATCTTCAACTGTATTACATAAAGACAAGCTATTGTTCAACAGTGGTTCTATTTCTATTCACACCAGCCGTTTCTGTTGCTCCACGTCCTTGCTAACACTTGATATCGTCAGGTTTAAATTTGTGCCACTATCTGGTCTGCACAGTCTCTCCTTAGGGAAGGGGAAGAGAAATGGAGCTATTTTCTGTATTTCCAGGCACTACCCAAGTCCTTTCCAGAATGAATCGATCACTTGGACCTCAGCGGCTGTCACCTGTCTGGGTTTTTTTTTAGCATTGCTTGAAGTCTGGCCCCAACTTTTCGACTCTTTAAATTGTAGATATCCCATCAGCCTGCTGGCTGACCTACAGGCTTCATTCCTGGCGAGTACTAGGTTATCTTCTGAGTCCCCACTTGGCTAGAATGTCAGGGTCTTGACCATATCCAGCGAAGAGTCTACTTGAATAATAACAGGGTAGGTGTGTGCAATGGAAGACAGGAGGTATGATGTCCTAAATAAAAAGCCACCAGCTTTATGCCAATATTTCAACTGCTTCATTGGCTGTGAGCTTGGTGCTAATGCTTGGGCTACGAGAAGTTATTGAAGCCTGGGCACCAAAAGTCATCTGGGATGCACACCCAGTTCCCAGGAGATTTCAAGGTGCGACGGAACTTTGAATGTCAAACAGCACGGCAGACGATGCACTTTCCTGACCCTAAAAACATTTGCCATGAAAAATAAAATGCCTCCACCACAACCAATTTGATTTTGAAACACCCTCAAAGAACTACCCACATTGGCACCTTCTGTAAAGTCTGCAGCATTTACTACCGAACCTCACTTTCCAGGTAGAGGCACGGGGGCAGAGGGAACGCTGGGGTATACACCTCTCCCCAAGTACAACTTCACAGAATGCCATTTCAATTCTTTACGCACTGGAAATTTTCAGCATGGGCATGATGCCCAGCGTAAGAACAAATAAAACAGATGTGTTTTTCCATTGCATGGGTCAGGAAGTTTCATATTAAGCAGTTCAGTCAGTTAATTGTACAAGAAATGTCCTCTAAATGCTGAAATATCCCTATCGGTTAATTGATACTGGGAAAACTCTCTGTTCTAAGGGAAATGAATGCCTGAAAATGGACGTAGCGGGGGAGTACTTCTGATTCATGACCAGGAAGTTTCCTATTAAATGGTTCACGGAACCAATGGAACACGGAAACAGAAACCTTGGCCAGAAGTCTCCTGCAGTCTCTTACTCTGAAGCGGGGTGCTCGTCATCTGGCCACAGGGCATTAGGATGGCCAGAGTGACCTTGGCCTGAGAGGGCCCCTAGAGGGACACCAACCTTGCTAGGGGCCCTCTGGCGATGGCAGCCTTGGCAGTGACCAGGCGCCTGGTGACAGAATAAAGGATTGGCTCTTGTTGGCCAGAGCTGAGGTAGCAAGGTCTGTGACGAGGCCCGACCCGGGGAGCCAGCCCATATCTGCACAGTCCACCCCTTCTCTCTGGTTATCCTGCTTTCCCCTCCGGCTTCAAGTAAAGGCAGGCCCACAAGATACTGTCCTCCACCCTTTACTCTTCCCTGCATGCTCTTGTGTTGTTGGGTTTCCACTAAGCGGGAGGCTTCCAATTACATAACCCCGGCCCTGATCTTTTCCCCGAACTCCGGTTCTGCTTGGTCAATGCCTTAGGTTTCCAAGGCTGACATCCTTATGTCCCCTGCCAAGCTGGCTTTTCTTCCTGGGTTCCCCAACGCCGCTGATGGTGCCCTGCTGCTAAATACCTGTTTTTCACGCTGCCTTGCAAATGATCTCTCTGGAACAGAGCTCTGATCACATCATTGGGCTGCTTAAGAACCTTCCATGTCGGGTGCCTGCGTGGCTCAGTTGGTTAAGCGTCTGCCTTCAGCTCAGGTCATGATCCCAGGGCCCTGGGATGGAGCCCTTCGTCAAGCTTCCTGCTCAGCAGGGAACCTGTTTCTCCCTCTCCCCCACTTCTACCCCCTGCTCATGCACGCATGCTCTCTCTCTCTCAAATAAATAAAAACATAAGAGAAAAAAAAAAAACCTCCCATGTCTCCCACTGCCTACAGAATAAGGTCTGTACTTTCTGCCTTGGCATCAAGTCCCTCCAGGACCTAAACCAGCTCGCCTCAGCCTCACCAACCATTATTCAATTCGTACTCTTACTATTCCAGCCCAATAGGTAATTATTTACATTCATTATCAGGTGCCAGGTGCTCTGCATCAGACATCATCCCATTGCATCCTGCCAGGTGCATGTCTCTAGGAGTTCCATCTGTACAGACCTGAAAAGGAGGCTCAGAGATGGTAGGTAAGTTGCCCAGGGCCACACAGCTGTTAGGGTGGGGCCCAGATCCAGGGCTGTCAGGAGCTAAGCTACAGGCTCTGCTGTCTCACAAACAGAGCTTCTCCCCATTCTCCAGACGGGACTTTTGCTTATGCTGTCCTCCTATCTGGGGTGTTGCTGCCTCTGTCCCCATCTCCAGATATAAAAGCCCTATCTACTCTTCCCGGCTGAGCTCCGCTGCCACCACCTCCACCAAACCGTCTCTACCCAGATGGATGTGATATCACATCTCGCTCTCTTAGCTGCACCTCTTTCATGGCAGTTGTCATTCTGTTGTGGTTACTCAGGTATATCTTTTCTCTCCCCTGAGGGCTGCAAGTGCGTTGAGGTCAGGAACAGCCCACCCCTCTTGGCATATCACCATCTACGGGGTCTTGTGCCCCTAGACAGCATGCACCCCCCTCCTGATGTGGAGGTATGGGTGGAGGAACAGGCACAGCAATGGGGAGGGAACACACCCAATCCTTACTTGTCCGCTTTCCTTTAAACAATTAGGAAAGTGCAAGCAAAAAGGCCCACGAATGGAAAACAGAAAATTATCTGCAACACAGTGTTGACTCACCAGTGCTGATAAAATGGAATATTTCAGTTGGTAAGTCAATAAATGTCCGTACCAAGAAGACTCCCGGGAGAGATGTGCCTCCCATATGCACAAATGCACACAGCTCCAAGTGTGAGCAGGGAAGGGCTGCTTGAGCAGTCTGGTCCTTCTGCATTTTTATTCAGCCCTACATTTGCAGTATGAACCCAACAAATCAGGCCTCCTCTTCGGGCAGAGTTGGAGTGAGCAAAGAATAGGAAAGGCAACTATGCTCAGAGCAGAGCTGCTGGTGGGGACCCCTGGACCCACCCCTGCCTGGCCAGGACGCAGTTATTTGACAGGTCAGCATCCTGTCCAGGGACAGAAGAACCTGGAAATTAGGCACAGGGCAGTTCCTGTGGCACCTTGGCTCCGCCCTCCTCTGCAATCCTGTGCATGGGATCTTTATTTGTAGTTCACAAAGGACCTCCAGGACTGAGCAGTATGCTCCGTCCCACCTCCGCCTACAAATGGCAAAGACGATTTCAGAGAAGAAACCCTTTCCCTGATGTCAAACATGAGGCTTGCCCTGTGCCCTAAAGACCTGTGCAGGGGAAGGGTTTCTGAGTCTTAAACCCAGGGAAGAGCAAAGTACCTTCTGGCCGTGGTTTTGGCTTTTCCAATCCCCCATCTTGCATGAGCTCAAAGGCGAAGGAGACGTTCAAGACCTGGAAAGAGAAACGCAGTGCCTGGGTCATGGTGCACGGACTCCTGGACCCTGGGAAGCGAAGGAGTCGACACGACAGCCAGAAGGGCAGAGGCCGGGTAAAAACGAGGCCTGAATTTGGAGGAGAAAAAGAAGCTACCAAGATGCGCAGGCCGTGTGGAGCTGGCCGGGCCCAGCTGGCTGTCGGTGAAAGGTTCCCGGAGCAGTTCAAGATCATCCTCCTGTCCTACTGTGTTCCCGTGTCAACTGCCAGGACTTTAAACTTTGAGATAGGATCAGATGACAAGACGTGTTCAAGAGGCAGAGTGGTTTCTGCCTTGGACCAAATGTCCCTTGTCTGGCGGGCAGGCGGTGGCAGTCCGGGAGCCACATCGGAACTCGGCTGAGCGTGAGCCTCCGGCCTGGCCAGCCTTGCGGCCACCTTGCCCGTCAGGTCTTGGGGGGAGAGGAGGCTGGGCCGTGCACCCCGCAGGAGCTAGGGCGCCGGGCCAGACAGCAAGGGAAGGGAGAGCCGTTGAGGGTGCTCGGGGGTCTGCAGGGCCCAGCTCAGCTGTTGGTCAGAACCCAAGGCTCTGGGCAGACGGGAAGCCACTGCCTTTTCCCTGCATGGCCCCAGCAGGGTGTGGGCGGACGACAGTGGGCCATGCGGCCCGAGGCCTCCCGTAATGTCCCCTCCCCTTACCTTCTGTTCAAAGCTGTCTGGGGTCAGGAAGAAGCTGTGCAGGGGCACGAAGTAGCCCTCCAGGAGCCCCATGAGCAGCACCAGGTACACCCCATCTGCAAACTGGAGGGACAAGGCCAGGTGAAGGCGCTGGGCCCTAGAGCCCCCCAGGCAAGCCCTACCCTGGGGCTCATCAGTTGCCATGTCAGCTCCTGGAAGGCTGCCCCCCAGGTGGGCTGCTGGCAGGGGGTGAGGGGTGGTAGCCTCGGGCAGGAAGCTCTGCTTTGCAAGCAGCCCCCGCCCCCCCGCCCCGCATCCAGCTGGCCCAGCACAGGAGCCGCAGCCCATGTCCTGGTTTGGGCTGATCCAGTGTGTACTGCACGCTGACCCTGAGCCCATCCCTGACCCGGCAAGGGGACCACAGAGATAGGTCAGGTGCGGCCTCTGCCCTTGAGGAGCTCGGGTCTAGCAGGGAGACAGATGCGGAGGAAAGGCAGCAGCCACTCTGATGGACAGAAGCACATTGGCCTGTGTGACATTGACAGAGGCCCCCTATTCCCACTGAGGACAATAGGGAAGGCTTCTGGAGGTGGCACTGCCTGGAGGCCCGAGGGAGGAGCAGGAGTAGCTGGCAGGGGAGAGGGTGCGAGGGAGGAGGGAGAGGGGATCCAAGGCCCACGCCAGGGTGACTTCTGTTTCATGAACAGAGAAAGAAGTCTAGTGTCCTACGGGCCTGGGCATTCTCCTTCCTCACCTCTCACTGTATTGCTGTTTGGGAGGCAGCAGCGTGGCTGTTGCAAACGTGGGCTCTGCAGCTAGGCCTCCGGCTGTCCTACTTATTAGCTGTGTGACTTGAGGAAGTTACATAAATTCTCTGTGCCTCATTTTTCTCATCCATGAAGTGGGATGATGATGGTACAGTACCTACTCTATGGGGTTATCTGAGGATAAACCGATTAATGTATGTAGAGTGCCTACATCACTGTCCGGCATGTAGGCCGCACTTACTAAATGTTAACGATTGCGATTACTATCTGTGAGGACGGCAAAGCAGTCAGGATATGACTTGCTGGCTCTTGCTGACAAAGAACAACTGTGTGCTGAGCGTCACAGCCAGAGGCTTAGAGCCTGGTGGCTTCCATCAAGGACAGTTGGGAACCTGGTCTGAAGAGCAGTAGACTCCTGGGTTAAGTGGGAGGTGCAGGTGTTCTGCTGACGGGAGGACAAGGAGAATGTGTACTGGGCTTTGTGAAGGCAGTGAGGGCCTGTGGGATGGGGGACGTTTGGGCTGAGTAGGTGTTCCATGGATGGAGAACAAAGACCTAGAGGTCAGATGCATACCTCAAATTAGAGAACCTTTTATTTATTTTTAAAAATATTTTATTTATTTATTCATGAGAAACACAGAGAAAGGCAGAGACAGAGGCAGAGGGAGAAGCAGGCTCCCTGTGGGGAACCTGATGTGGGACTCAATCCCAGGACCCTGGGATCTCGCCCTGAGCCAAAGGCAGATGCTCAATCACTGAGCCACCCAGGCGTCCCTAGAGAACTTCTTAAAGGAGGTGGAGCCCCCCCCACATCTTTGTGCGCAAAAGCCCCAGGTGCTAAGGAGCTTTCAAGAGGTCAACGTTCTTAGAATCATCTCAAGAAACTTAAAACTAGACAGATTTGCCTGGAATGTAGGCTGGACCCAGTCTGAGCTCTGCTGGGTAACCAGCTTGTGACTCAGCCTTCATGATGGATGTACTGGCTGGTCTTGGACTTGACCTAGGAGCAGCTTCCATCCAGCTGGCCTTCAATTCCAGTGGGGGAGGGCCCAAGCCTGACTCATCCCAGGCTATACCAGGGCAGATATTAGAAGAACAGACCCCGGCATCTGTGTCAGAATCAAGGCCCTCCCACGGAGTGAGTTAACTTCTGGGCCTCTCTTTAGTGGTGGCTGGACTGAGAATAAAAGAACCCAATCTGTCTACTCAGGGGAGGACCTTGAATTAGGGTCAGGGTTAACTCAGAAAACTCTGAGAGCTACTGACCTAGACTGTCCTACCCCTTTCTGATGGCTCTGATGACTTGGGTGGTTGATCCACAGACAGACCCCTGGCAGAGGCTCCTCTCCTAACACACCTTACCCATGAAAACTGAAGTGGGAATTTCAGAAATCATTCTAGCATTCTCAAGGGCTTATCACTTTTCCAGAGGGTTCCTTGTTTTCCAAAAGAGTAACTAAAGCTCATTTTATAGAGTGCAGACACAAGACACAGGCAGAGCTCAGTGACAGATCTGGGAATTGCCTTAAACATAACACGAGGTGCCCACATCCTCAAAACCATACTTGGGTTTATCACAGGGGCACCTGGGTAGCTCAGTTGGTTAAGCGTCTGCCTTTGACTTAGGTCATGATCCCAGGGTCCTGAGATCGAGCCCCACATCGGGCTCCCTTTTTAGTGGGAGAGTCTGCTTCTCTCTCTCCTTCTGCCCCACCGCCCACTTATATGTGTGCGCACGCTTTCTTTCACTCACTCTCTTTCTCAAGTCTTAAAAAAAGTTCATCACAGATGAAAGGGGTTGGGAAACGGTACAGTATACAGTCTTAAAGTATCTCCTGATAATAATTAATTATAAGGGTGGAGGAAGCTTTACAGTAGCGAAAGCTGGTAGAGACTAACCAAGTGACTACAGCTACTGTCACCAGTAATGTACGGCCTAATGGACAGAGTGCGTGAGAAGAGCACAGTGTTACTGGAGTGGAACTGTCCCTGAAAATGCATAATCTGAATCTAATCACCGAGGGGAAAAAAAAAGAGATATCCTATGCACCTAATGGCCTGTACTCTTCAAAAACATCAATGTCATGCAAAAGATGGCTGGGGATCTGTTCTATATTCAAAAAAGACTAAAGGGAAATGACCATTAAAAGCTTGAATGGGTGACGGGCACTGAAGGGGGCACTTGATGGGATGAGCACTGGGTGTTATTCTGTATGTTGGCAAATTGAACACCAATAAAAAATAAATTTATTATTAAAAAAATAATAAAAAATAAAAGCAGCCTGAGTATATTAAGACAACTACATTCTTTGACTCAGATGATATTGTCAAAAGTAGTCAAATATCAGCAACTTTATGTGGTTCAACCTAAATAGATCAACATCCTGATGTTGCAATTGCTTGAATCTGATAATTGCAATGTGATTATTTAAGACGATACTTGTTCTTAGAGATGTATCCTGAAGCATTGGGGGTGGGGTGGGGAGGGAGAGAAAGAAACTCTGCTAACTCTGTTAGCATTTAGCTAACAATGCTAACAAATGGTGTATGTAGGTGAAGAGTATATGGATATTCATGAGAATATTCTTGCAACTTTTCAAAATAAAAAATTAGAAAAAAGTCAACATTTCATGCAGTTCACCCCTCTGAGCAGAACAGAAATCCCCATCCCTCCTGGGAAAGCTTTAGCATCAGTATGGAAAGCCATCTTGGCGGTGCAGGGATGGGGCCCTTAGAACCATGGCTGCACTTAGGGCTTGTTACCCACCTGGGTTTCCAGTTCTGTGACCTCCAGGTTCAGTTTATTCAGATGCTTGTTCACAAAAGTGATGAGTGTCTAAAAGAGAAGCACAAGCCAGGCATGAAGATGGAGACCCTTGTCACTGTCAGACCCTGGAGGCACCTCTGTGACTCCACTGTGAGGACAAGGACCAGTGTGATAACAGTGTGGGACAAGGCCTAGCTAAGGGTGCCAGCCAGGGATCGCTCCTGAGCTGAGTGAGAACGAGCAGCCTACGAGGCTCTTCTGCAAAGCTCCTTGAGTTCGCGGGAGAGGACTGCCCCCATGTTGGTGGTCCCATGCACTGTGTGATTCAAATAGCCAGTTTCAGGGCTGTGAAAGGGGCAGGAAGTCCCAAAAGAGCAAAATGCTAGGTGCAGTGTCCTATCCCAGGGCAGAGGGGCCAGAGAAGAAATGTCCTCATAGGATCCCTCCTTCTAGACTGTCTAGGGCAGGTGCCTGTGTCTGGAGAGGAGGGACGTCTGAGGGAGGAGGCCTGGTTGGCCCATGGTGCAGTGTGGGTGGGAAGACAAGGTGCTTACAGCCTCAGAACCCCCAGGAGACACTGTCATCCTGATGGGAGAAGAAGGGAGGAGATAAGGCATCCAGTAGGAACAAGACTGTAAAGTGTGCATCAGGTAGGAAAGCCCCGAGCGCAGAGAGCCGGTGAGGACACCAGTTTCAGGAAGCTTGCAAGCTACTGGAGTGGGGTCTAATGTTTGGCTGCATCTCCTTCCCCTCCCTTGCTCCTCTTGCTCACCTTTTTCACTACATTGAGTTTGTCTGGTGCGTGGTCAAACAAGGTGTCAAAGGCATCACGTTCTGGAAAAACAGAAAAATGTAAAGTGGAGCAGAGACCTGCTTCCTGGTGAGAAAGCCCAGGCCAAGGTGGCCGCACCTGGAATTCCTCAGTGCATGAAACAATACTGGGAACTCTGGAAGCTGGGTTTGGGGCAGGGATTCGGGATTGATTCTCAGCTTAGAGGATTTTTGTTTCTCTCCCCCCCACCCCGCCCCACACACACACACTTTCTAGGTCAACCCTCTTTAGGGCTGAGGTTGAGGGGCCCTGGCAGGCAGTCTGACTTGTGAGTGGTCATTTCTCTTCAGTATTTATATCCATTACATCATGATTTAGTCATAGATCTAAAGTGTTTCCGAAACTTTTTGGAGGCAGAAAGTTATCCAAATACCAAATCACTTCACCCCCTAATTTTCCAAACCAGGATAGCCACGCCGAACATCATGGTAGCGTGCACGGCCGATTGGATGGGAAGCCTGGGAGCCCCACGACAGAATGTGTGCTCTTCCTCTTGAGTGACCTAGTCACTTCAACCCTTGTGCCTCAGTTGCTGCTTCTGTAAAATGCCATCTGAAGGTAAACCTCCCCCAGGCGTGCTATGAGGATGAAAGAAAAGAATGTATGTGCCTGTGTGCTGTAAACTTTGAAGTGTCTGCCGATCTGAGTTTATTAGCGTTACTGGGGTATCTCACACGTTATCCACAGTAAACACGGGATCGTAGAAAGAGGCAAAGCCATGCCCCCTGCTTTCCTTGCTGGAGCCCCCAGGCTCTCTGAATTCAGAGTAAAATAGTGCATAGAATTTGGAGGCAGGAAATGAGAAGAATGTCCAGGAGGGGCCTGGGGATGGGAAGTCTGGTGGTCCTAGGGCCTGCCTTTTCCTGCTCTTGCACCGATGAGTAAATCTGGGACTGCCAGAGGGGTGACTGAGGTCTCAAACATTCACAGACTGTATAAACAAACGCAAAGTTCTGGGAAATGGGAGCGGGTATGACGTGTGATAAGGAAAGAGGGACAAGACGGCTTCTAGAAGGCTGGACTGAGGGGGAGAGTGGACTGTCCTGAGTGTGTACGTGCACCTCTCTACTTCCACAGCACGCTTAGAACATGCCTGCCCTGCCGAGGCCCAGGGCCCCTCTGGAGCCTGGCAGGGTCCACAGTCCAGGTGCTTATGAAGAAGACTGTGCCACTGTGGCTGGTTTTCCTCTCCCCCCACCAGTAAGCAGACCCTCCCTCCTAAGTGGCCCCGTCACCAGGCTGGTGCAGACACACACGCAGGAAGCAGGCTGAGTGCCTGTTCTTCCCAGCTGCTGTAGAATTAACTAGACCCCCGTGGCAGCCACCAGCACCAGAGGATAATCTTATGCAACTCACCATGCCTTCCGGAAAGAGCCCTGCAGGAGAAAGAGAAAGAAAACAGAATGAGTCTTCTCTGTCTGCCCTTCACTGAAGAGCCTGCAAAGCTCCCTTCCTTGGCATTTTGTTCTGCACGAGGTCTCCAATTGTCAGTAGCCTTTGCCCCAGTACCACCTGTTTTTTCCCTCTGCTACACAGATATGCTGGTGTTTGCACAAAGCCTCGTATGAGTGATATTTGAAGGACTATTTGTTGCTTCAAGTAAAATCCCACTGTTGCTTATAGTTGGGAAGGAATGTCGGACTTGGGGTTTCAACACTCCCACCCATCGCGCTGCCCAGAGTGTTGTGGGCACCTGCCTGGGGACATCAACTTCGTCTTTGTCCCGTTCATTCTGTGATTCCCACCAGACTGCACCTGCCATTGACTCCAAATCGGTTTTTCAAAGAGGGCAGGAATTGGAACCATACTCATAGCAGGGAAGCAGCAAACCACTAACAGGATGAGCATTAGAACAGACGACGTAGATTTACATCTCACAGAGCCACTTGCTTGCTGTGTGACCTTGGGCAAGCTATGGAACCTCTCTGGGCCCCAGCTCTCTTATCTCTATAAAACAAGGATGGTAATGGTAAATAGCTCAGTAGATGTTGTATTACATGATTTAATAGGTAGAAAGGTTTTAGCATAATTCCTAGTATATAGTAAGTGCTTGATACACTTGTTCTCAATGTGTTTTTGGTTCCTATCCTATTGATTTCTTCTAACTGTACGTCTATCACCTATTAAATGATGACTTGGGGGTAGTGTAATGGAAAGAACAGTGAACTTGGAGTTAACTGCTGGATAGACCAAGGATAGCTGCTTCTCCATCTTTGGGATGTGGGGTCTTAGGAGGTGTAGGTGTTGCTTTGTGTATGTATTGTGAGCGTCAACAAGTGTGAAAGTGCCTCATAAACTGTTGTGTGCTGCCATTGTTGGAGCTCACCTCCACCTTCGTGTCTGTGTGGGAGGGTGGCAGGGGGAAACCACAGGGAGCATGGTAAGCAGCTGGGCGTGATTACTCTGTACAACCCAAGTTCATGTTGGGTCAAGGGAGGTCAAGGGAGGGGGGTCAAGCGGGGGTCAAGGGAGGCTGCCGGGCAGGCCGGGGCCAAGGGAGCTTTCCTCCCACCCCACACAGGACCCAGGCCAGGGATTGGTGTGCCTTGTGTATCAGCTGCCCTCTTGGCTGCCAAGACCGGCTCCCAGAGTGATGTGGGGGCTGCCCAATGGGTTCTTCGCGGGCCAGACACTGGGCCTCTTGGGAAGGGCTCCTGCCCATCTGTGCCCAACCCTGGGCTTAATGAAGACACAAGCATGGTGTGGTCCAGACAGGCAGCACCTGGGACCGCCCTCAGCCACCACTGGGGAAGCAAGGTGCCTCCTTGCTTGGAAGGCATGGGTCGGCTGTGATGGTGGAAAGACAGCCCTTCAGGGCCCCGCTGTTACCACAGTGAATCCTCACCACCTCTCTGGTTAGGAAAACACTCCCCAGTTCTGAGATACAGAAACCCAAGGTCTGGGCAAGTGGCACAGCCTGGATTTGGCCTCTGAAGTCAGGCTGGCTGACAGCTCCCTGCTCTTTCCACTTTGCTCTTGTTCAAGGGAACATAGAGGAAAGTTGGGGCAGCAGGGGATGCTGAACACGTACTCTGTGGCTGGGGCTCAGGCCTGCCCCATGATCTCAAGACCCCAGCGACCTGCTTTCTCTACCTAAGAACAAACTTCGCTGCCCCATGGCAAACCTCTTAACATGTTCTGAGATCCCGGTTGCTTCACAGAAATGGAAAAACACAAAACACCAGCCCACCACTCTGAGGCAGGAAAGGGCTTTCTGGGTCATGGCACGTGACCAAATAAATCAGATTCAGAAAAAGAAGAAAAATGTCCTTTTGAAGGTTCACACTTTAAATTCAACCCCATGTTTATGGCATGACGATTTCATGCTGGTTGGCTTTTTTGGGCACACTTTTTTTCCTGGAGTGCCACAAAATTAGAATTTTTCAATCACTGCTAATTCCCTCTCCCCACTTCCCCACCCAAGTTTGTATCTTAAGCATTGAGAGGCATGTTTTGAATGCATGGAAAAGGCTAAACTATAATCATTGGCTGAAGTCTAATCCCTCTTGCAATCCCAATAAATGAAAACTAAATATCAGCAAATGGATGAATTTCGGAGAAACATCTGTGTTCCATTACAGAATCGCTGGCAACAATGGTGTTGACATACTCTGTGTTACCAGTTATTTCCTCTTGGATTTGCCGAGACTGGAGGATTCCTTCTCGTTTCTGAAACGGGGGTGGGGAGGCGGGTGGGGAGGAGGAGAAAAAAAAATATGCTTTAGAAAAATACAAAAAAAAAAAAACTGATTAGCATTCCTGCTATTGAGAAAGTTACTGGTGTTTAAGAAACGAAAGCAGAGAGGAGATAGTGCCAGAAGCAAAACGAGGTCCCCGATTTCCTGGGATTGGACCATACCATTCATACTTAAGTGCAATTAGTGTTTATTCCAAACAAGTTGGCTGTTTCTGGGATGGTGAATCTTTTCTTTCTTTATTGGAAGACATTTTGCTGGAAGCAAACTGTTTGCCTCCTGGAGTAATCCACAGTAAACCAAATGGAAATGAAGGCCAGGGTGTGTCTGCCCTCCAGCTGGGGCCACAGAGGAGAGCCGAGAAACACTTTTAACAGCGGGGCTGGGGTGGAGGACGGAGGTCGATGTGGAGAATTTAAACAGAGGGAGAGTTTTTGTTTTTATTTTTAATGGATAAATGAGGAAGGTTTTCTGTAAGCAGGCAGTCCTCAGGTAACTGGCTTAACTCTCTGAGAAAAGGGTAATGAGTCCTTTGGGAGCCCGCACACTTACCCATCTGCCTACCCACCCTCTCATCCATCCATTTGTCTGTCCATCCATCATCTGTCTACCTCCTCCCATCAATTTATTTCATGAATCAGTGTGTTCTCTGTACAAGAACCTATGTTGGACTGAGTGCAAATGCTATGCAACATCTGACATGACTTCTGACCTTGAGGAACACAGAGTAAAATGGGGTAGATGAAACAGGTATGTGAGAAAGATGGCCAAGAGACAGTCTGGGTTTACGCCGGATGGCGCAGCTCAGTATCACAGTAGGATCCCCCTCCACCCTCAAAAGCGTCAAGTGTAATCAATTATGTGGTCATCCCATGCAGACAGGAAGTGCTGAATGCAGGACAGGAGCCAGCACGTTCAGTTAGGATGGTCAGGGAGGGAACTCTTCCAAGGGGAGGGCATCCTTGAGGTGGGACTTAACAAAACACAGAGGAGAGGGCATTCCAGCAGAAGGGATGGCCTGAGTGCAAAGGCAGAGTCAGGAGAGCACAGATGTGTCTGGGAGACTGTGTGGAGGGACAGTGGCTGCCATCAGTCAGGGGAGAGTCAACTGGGTGCCAGTTTGGAGTTTAAACCTCCTTGTGTGGGTAGGGGAGCCAGTGAAGGAATGTTAGGGCTCAGGAAGACCTTCTGATCCATGTGGGGAGGGAGATTCATTTCATCAGGCTCTACAGCCAGCTTCCAGACACCTAGAGGACAGTAGTCCGGGGATGGCAAGCAGTAGTCAGGGCAAGTTCATCTTCTACAAAGGTGGAGAAGAATATCAAGAGGGAGCTTCCACGCATGAGTGTTTCAGCTGGAACCTGCCTTCTTGCCCTCCTGCCCAAACTTCCAGAACCTTCTCTTCTATTCCCAATAGCCACAGAAACTCGTGTCCTTGCAAAATACTTTTATGGAAGGAAAGGTGGAGCGGGATAAACGCCAAGAGTACATCTGCACTAGATTAGGAAGAGCAGATCATCAAAGCAGAAAAGGAAGTAAAAAAGAAAAATAGAGATATCATTTAAAAGGGATCCAATAAGGATAAATCAAGACTTTTTCCCAATGCAGCTTCAACATATGTATAATTTTCACATGGGGCTAATGGAATTCATGTCCTTGTCTTGTGAGGCTCTTTATAGACATAAAAACTCATCTTCAACTTCAAGCAGAATTCAATACTTTTGTATAGAATGGAAAGGAAATCTGAGTTAAATAACCCCTCACCCAGCATCTGGATTCACCTCGATCTATTATTTCTTGCCTCAAGAAATCTGTGGTTCAGTCAGTGTCTTTTGGCTAATTCTGAGTACTGCTTCTGCGCCTATTTAAGTTGACAAAGCAAAATATTCCATAAGACCTGACATGCATAGGTGCCATTCTGTGTACTTTGTCTTCTTTTTACCTTCATGCTAACAAAACTCTCCACTGATGGCCTGTACCTGAGCTCAAAATAAGGCATGAGATGTGGGCTTACAGTGACCAATGTTTCGAGAAGATTCCACCCCATAATCTTGAATCAGAGTTTTAGAAAATATGAAGAAATGAATGTAAACATTATATACTGGTGAAAATAACACAATAAAGATGGTTTGGATTAACTGGTAAGATGCTTGTACCAGGATGCTCTGGTCTAGTCACATATCCACAGCAGACATAAATGCTTGCCACAGTTGAATGCTCAATACGTGAGGCCAGTTAGTTCCTTGTATCTGCACTTAGCATCTGAACCACACATGTTCGCACCTACCCTGGCACTCTGGTCACCCTCTCTCTCTCTGCTCCTTAGGTGTGGTCTTGCCTCCTGGCAGGCAGGGCCAAGGTGACCATTCCTATTATATCTCCTTGATGTTTAGCAAGTTAGGTACTCACCCAGAAGGTGTGGAAGAAATACTTTATCACCAGGGCATGGCCAAGCAGCTGAGGAGCACCTCACATCCTCTTTCCCTCCACTAACATCTGATCCCTGAAAGCTTAGCTTTTGTCCTGGAGACTTGGCCTGGTGGGGTCAGGCAAAGCCTACCAGCCCTCAAGACTCATCCTCACCAAGGGATGGCAGGGCCGCCATATTGTTTTCTTGTCCAGAGCCCTGGCTAACCAGAGAGCTGCTCATTAGGGCGTTCTCCCTTGCAGCATGTTTACTTGAAAAGAACAGAAACAAGTAAACAGAATGCTGACCTTTCCTAAATGGGCATAAAGTTGGAAAATGAAATTGAATTTGAGTATGTAATGGGGTTAGGAGCAGAGTGAGAGAGTCACAGGGAGAGAGCACACCCTCATTGTGGAAATTACACAGCCATATGTGAATGGAAATTCCATCCAACAATCTGGAAAAGATGACCTGAGATCCCAGCCTTACTTCTCTGGGCAGGTGAAAAGCAGCAGTGCCCTGAATACAGGCACAGCCAGTCAGGGGCTCTCTCAAACACACATGCACACATGCACGGGTATCTGCCTCTCCCCAATATCTGTGCCTCGTTTGTTTATGAACAAAAAATGATTTTCCATGGCTTGCAGGATATACACCCAGGGATATACCTTTCTTGTGATTCTATTGCACACACTTCACAAACATATACACCTCACACCCTCAAATATACAGTACACAGACACCTCCTGATAAAAACACATAAAGCCCAGATGCATGCCCCCCCACAAGGCTAGCCCATATTCAAGGATTTGCTCTTCCACCCTTTGCACATGTAACTGCTCGCTGCCCACATGTATCAGATAGTGCACTAACATGCTTTCCAACATAGAGCACACCAAGAACACTCAGCATTGATTCCACTCTGTTTGTAATAAGCTACCCAGGCTGCCTTAGTTCCCATATGAACTCGGCCTCTATACCTCTTTAAGGGCACAGATGTTTGTAGTGCCATCTTACCTGGACCACAACCACTTGGATAGAGACATGATCTGGGAGTCGGATTGGTGCCCGGAAATACTGGGACAGAGCAACTAGCAGATGCAAGATGGCTACCAGGCTCTTGGCATGAACAGCTGAAATAAAAGATGATTTAAAAATTAGAGAATCTTCTTCCAGGCAAATATAAGCAGATATTAAAAATGTAGCAGTACCATACCCAATGTACCTTTTATCATCCACCCCCCCTTTCCACTAAGGGTCTCACAGGCCTCCCCCTTAGGCCGCCTCATTCTTGGCTAAGTCCCATGGAGCTGCTTCTTGGAACATGTTATTGTTGGATTTCCAATATAGTGCCTCTCCACTCTAATTCAAGTTTCCAGTTGGGACCCGGATAACTGCTGAATTTTAAGATCAGATCAGCCCTCTGCCACCCCCATGTTTTTGTTCATTCTATTCTAACAACCATGAGTATGTCTGCTCTGCATCCTCTTTCCCTTCCCACTTGACTGAGAATTCTCTGGGTTATCACTGCTACCCATGTCCCAAGGCTCTATGCAAAACATGTCTTCCATAAATGCACACTGAGTCAGGAACACTGGATCTTTTCCTTTGTTCAGGGCTTACAGTCCCTTGAGGAAGGCATGACGCATCTGAAGGGTTTTGTTGCTCTTTTGAGTACTGTATATGGTCAGTGTAGGCAGTGCCCCTTGGGGAATAGCTGGGAGAGGATGTTTATGACCCAACTAGCTTCTACAGCTATTGAGCAGCATGCTAGATGTTAAACCACTTGTAATAGGGAAGGGTGGGCAACCAATGAGTTGTCGTTTCACAGTAGAGAGGAGAGAGAGTAGAAAAACACTGTGACGTAATGGGTCTCACTTGACAAGCTCTGTATTTGTTTCCTGCTTCATGACCTTGGGTAGGCCACTCAAGGACTTTGAGCCTCAATCTGCTCATCCTCACAAATGGGAATAATAGTACCTATGCAGAAATATGAGTTGTACGAATATTCAGAGATAATATAGGCAAAGCTTCTAGTACATAGCAGATGCTTAGGAACAGTTGATATTTTTTATTATGATTTATAAGAAAATACAATACCTGGCACCTAGGTGATTAAATCATGCCAACCTTCTCTTCTCTCTCACAAAAGGAAAGATTCACCAGATACTTTACCTGCCTTCACAGCTCTACCAGCCTCATGGGCTCCTTTTACAGGGAGGCATTTAAGGAAAGAACAAAAAAATGCTCATTTTGTGTACTTAGTACAAACTGGGCCCATTATTAGGGTGTCCTTTGGTCTGCCCTGGGATTGATGAATCTGTTTCAACAGAAGCTTTAAGAAATCACCAAGAAAAGGAAATGACTCAGACATTCCTTGGGAATTCATTAGAGTTACTTGTTATCACTGCTTTTTCAAAGAAGGTTTTCCACTGACTGACTATGAGCAGCAGCTCCCCACACCAACAAACAGAGATGATCTGCTCCTAACTCAGCCTTCCAGAAGACAGTTTCAGTTCTGGGCTTTTGGGCATCATCCAAAGTTTTACCCCACAGTTACAATCTCCGAAAAGGAGGCTGACGGGGTGTGTTTGCTGCCAGGCAGATGCATAATTGGGTTTGCTCTTCTGATCCCAATGGCCATACCATGGATCCAGTCACTGCGGATTGTAAGGACATTTGCTAACTCTCTCCTTTTTAATGACAAAACATAATGCTAGAGCAGGTGTGGCCGAAAAGATTGTTCTTAAGTCCTGGTGACATTGTACTTCACGGTCTCACTAAGCAACACAGAGCTATTTTATAAGCACCATTCAGATGCCAGTCTCTTTTGATGAGTGCTCTGTCCTCCGGGGAATTTTTTCAGAAGAAGTAATTACAGTTTCCCTCACCCTCTCTCTTCCTCTCACACACATGCTACATGTGCAAAGATGTTAATTATCATGTAATATATTATCATTTAAAAAAATCTGGAAAACACTGTCTAGTAACCAGAGGGTAGTTTAGACCAGTGGTTTTCAAAAAAAATTTTTTTTTTTTTTTTTTTTTTTTATTAAGCAGAGAAACTCTTTAAGAGCCATTAGGCGAAACAGATGAAAAAAGTACAAGTGCTCTGGTCTCCAAGTCCTAACTGCAGCCCACCCACAGCTGCTTCTCTCCTCAGTGATGCCTGAGTTCCTCCTGGCAAATCATTAGGTTGGGTCAAGCATGGTTTAATAATCGCTGCTTTAATAAATCATGGTATGTCCACATAATGGAATAGTTTCCATGCACTGAAAATCGCTGTTGAAACAATGTAGCTATAAATATTAATAACATAATGTTAAACAGAAACAATAGAAATAATGTGAACATATACATTTATGGATATACATATAGAAATACATATGTACATATGTAAGTGTATATACACACACATACAAACATGTGCTTGTGGCCGGGACTCGGAAAGGAATGTTAAAAAAAATGAAAATATGATTGTTTCCTATTTCAAAGTTTTCTGTAGGATAAAGATATGTCGTCTTTCTCCATTAAGATAAATCCTAACAACCTTTGGATATTTGGGTACCTTTCTCACTGCCACATCTGAGTGTCTCCAGGACGCTCTAGCATTTTGCCTGATGCTAGACAAAATCTAGAGCCACTGTGCTTTTGCGCTCAAGTCAGGACAGCAATGTGCAGATTTAGAGCAAGGCCAAGGCTCTACTGTATAAACTGGGCACTTAGTCACTGTACCAAGAGTGGAAAAACAGTGTCAAAGGAGCTGCCGAGTTAGAAATAGTCCTCCGAATAGGAGTTGTGATGGAAATAGAAATTGGTGTGATTTTTTTGGAGGCGATTTGACAATATGCATTATGACCTTAGAAATGTACATATACTTTGGCCCTAAAATACTACTCCTAGGTATTTATCCTAAAGAAATGTGGCTACAAGCAGAGAGAACTCATCGGGCTATACTGATGATAGTGGCGGGGAGGGCAGGGCGGGGGGGGACAGTCTCAAAATCCATCATTAATTAAATAGCTTATGATACATTCATACAAGGTCCTGTTACATAATGTTAAAAGTGACAGACTAATGATCTGTAAAGATATACATCTTCTAAATATATACAGACTGATCTCATCTTTGTAAAAATAAAATACATTTTCATAAGTACATAAACACACAATTATTTATCTATTTCTTACACACAAACACAAGCATGACTTGATGGAGCACACCACCGGTTGGTAAGTCCCTGTCTCTGGGTGGGCAGCTTAGTGCACAGGCTCCATGGCCAGACTCTCTGGCTCTCACTCCCGGCTCTACCACTTACACCTGTGTGACCTTGGACAATGATACTCCTTTAGCAAATATTACTGTGCTTAGTAAGTGCCAGTCACTCTTCTAGATCCTGGGGATTCAATAGTGAAGAGACAACAATACTCAGCCTCATGAAGCCTACGTAGATTAGTTTCTTAACCTCCCTCTGCCTCTCTTTTCCCATCTGCAAAATGGGGATAACAGAATGCTTACCTCAGATGGTTGAGTGAGGATTATGAGGATCAAAATATGTAAACTGCTTAGAATAGTACAAAGCATACAGCATAACCATAAATATGTTAGATGCTAACATTTAAATTTCTTTTATCTTTGTAAATTCTTAATAACGAAAATTGTTATTAAGGAAGAACCCTCTAGAGCCCTACATGAAGAGCCTTCGTAACTCAGGGCTGCCGCTGCCACCTTAATCCTGACTGGAAAGACGATACAATGTCAAACAGGCAGAGGAGAACAGGAGGGATTGAACTTCCCCCACCAAGAGCCCACCATATTCATTATGGAAGAAACCACTGCTGGTTGCAAACAGGCATCGCAGGGAGCTAGCCACGGAGATAATTATCCCTCTGACCCAGTAATTCATCTCCCTTCTGGAAATCCATCTGACGGGAATAATTTGAGAGAAGCAAAAAAAGACACAACCTAAGACATTTGGCTTGGCCCCATCTGATGGTAGCCATAGGCGAGCAAATATCTTAAAAGGATCAACGTCAACATAGGGTTTAAATTTACTATGGGATTATCTCCCCCATGAAATAGAAGCAGCTGTCAAAAGTAAGTACAAAGATCACACGGGAATATAGAAAATATGATCTAATATTAAGAGAAAGTAAAACACCAGAATGTGACTCATCAAGTAAAAATATGCATGGATATGGACAGTAGTGGGCAAAAAAATGGAAATAGCTAGATGAGAACGGTAATACAGGGGATTGTTGTACTCATATATATTTCCCTATAAAAATGAAGGTAAATATGAACCAAACAAATCATTAAAAGCCCCTGAAGACAATGGTCCTGAAGTGTCTTTAAAAAGTTCCATTCTTCTGTGGCTCCTGCATGGTTCAGTTGGTTAAGCGTCTGACTCTTGGTTTCAGCTCAGGTCATGGTCATGAGACTGAGCCTCACATTGGGGCTGGAGATTCTCTCCCTTTACCTCTCCTCCCCACTCATGTGTGCACTTCCACTTGCTCTTGCTCTCAATCTCTGAAACCAATCAATCCTGAAATAAATTAATCCTAAAAATCTTTTTTAAAGATTTTTTTTAATTTGAGAGAGCAGAGTGAGCAAGAGAGAGAGAGAACATGAGTGAGGGTCAGGGGCAAAGGGAGAAACCGATTCCCCACTGAGCAGGGAGCCTGATTCAGGGACCCTGGGTTCATGACCCATGCTGAAGGCTTAACCAACTGAGCCACCCAGGATCCCATAAATAAATCTTAAAAAGTTCCATTCTTCTATCTCAGTCTTTCCCAAGCTGTGTTCCCTGGTAAGTGAAAAGGTGTTTTGTTTGGAGGGGTATATAGAGATGGTCCATATTCAGGGAGTAGGAAATAGGATGAAATGAAACTAAGCAGGTGTCTTTATCAGAAGACTTCAATGCTCATGACTGTGGTGGATTTCCAAACTGTAGATGCAGCTCCTACATACATAATCAAGCGCTTCCCACCCCAAGCCCCTGCACTGGGGGCAACATCCAGGGCCCAGGTCTTGGCCTCTCCTCCTCCTGCTCTTGGGTGTTTCTCTCTGTCAGGCAGAGGATGACCTGTTAGGCACTGTGTGTGGTGCGCACGAAGATGTGATTATGCTGTAGGAGACACCTGGTGTCTTGCCTCTGCTGTCAGATGCTAGAAACTTGCCGAAGAGGTTGTGTCTGGCAGCTACTGAGCCTCTAAGTTAAGGGGTAAAGATTTCCTTTTCTTTCCCAAGTTGGAAAGGCATTTTTGTTTTGTTTTGTTTTGTTTTTGGTAGGGAGGAAAGGTGTCCGTTGTAAGTTGTATAAACTGGGAGCAAGAAGGCCTAATACTTAACCCCTTAATACTTAAAAGCAAAGAACGCAATCTAAATCATCTTATTAATCTGAATTCTTATTTCATCATTTACAAAGAACAAAACAACTTTGGGCCCCTTCTGAGAAATCTGGTGTTGCCATTGGGATCCCTCAATCTGCTGATTTAATGCTGATTCTGTTACAGGCTCATCCTGTCCAGATTAGACTGGCGGGCCCTTAAGGCAGTAGCAGAATGGACAGTTGATACTTCCCCAGATTCAGGAGCTACACTAGCTGTGAAATCTGAATGTGAAAATGCTGCTCCAGGGCCTGCAACCTCAGCCAGATCTTGGCTCCTTCTGGAAAACGAGGGGCTGAGAGGGAGGGCATGGGCTTCAGGACAGAGCCAAGCTCCTGCTCCCCTGCTCCTCAGCTGCCTGCATGTAGGGATCCCCACCTCCTGAAGCCTCTATGAGTTGATCACACAGCTGCTTCCAAAGCTGTGTTGGGGCTCAGAAGTAGCTCAGAGGAGTCTCCTCCTCTTCCCAATCTCATATGAGCTTGCTACAAACCGCCCTGCACAGAAAGGCACACCGGATTGGGTTATTTCCCAGCCATGCAGAGAAGTCCTCTAAGGAAGGGCACGTCTTGCTCAACGATAAATGGGTCTGCACCCCTCCCCTGCCCCGGGCCTGCCAGCTTCCTGGATGGCTTCTTGGGGGAAATCCCGGGCTGGGGACCATAGCCCCCATCCTTCTTTGTAAAACTCACAGTCCACGTTCCACTTGATGCTCCTGGGAGGAAGCTTCAGGGTTTCATTGATTTTCTCCAGGACGGTCTGCAGCTTTTGCTTCTGAGCAATCTCTGACTGGGTGACTTCAGCAACGTTCAGTTTCTCGCTCTCAAGTTTCTCTGGGGTGCCAAGGGGGAAAGACAGTGGCTGTTATCTCTAGCCACAGACACCCCCAACTCACGTGCTTCCTCGCTCGTTCATTCGCTCACACTCACACCTGTGCTCATGCATCTACTCACGTACACCTGCACTCACACATCCCCTGTCCCCACAAGTGTATACTGAGCACCTGCTCTGTGAGGGACACTGCTCTCCCCTCATGTGATGGTGGCACTAGTGGCAGCAGTGCTGTGAAAACTTGTGACTGTGTCTTGTATCCCCACACGATAAGCTCCTAGGAGCAGGGAAGTGAGGTATGTAACCCAGCCTGTCATCATTGAACCCTTTTCCACCATTCCAGATTTTTCCTTCTTTTCAAGTGTGCCTTCTCTAAGTGTACTCTGAGCCATGACTAGGGGGGCTGTGTGCCTCCTGTGGGCAGGGGTCTTTATTCAAACCCTTTTGCACATTTCTGTAGTATGCACATTTCTGTAGTATGTGTCATGCTTAATCACATTTATCTCTTCTAAGCACCTCTTTTTATTTTTATTTTTTAAAGATTTTATCTATTCATGAGAGAGACAGAGAGAGGGGCAGAGACATAGGCAGAGGGAGAAGCAGGCTCCCTGTGGGAAACCTGAGGCAGGACTTGATCCCAGGACCTGGGCCAAAAGCAGATGCCCAACCACTGAACCACCCAGGTGCCCCACCTTCTTTCCTTTTAAATCCACCTAGAATGTAGCTTATTCGATGTGTCCTGTTTCATGAATTCGAGGGCATTGTTTCTTTACTTTCTTTCCCATATATTAACATCCCTGAAATCAGAGTGTCTTAGAGCTGATGGCATTCTACAGCTGTGCAAGCTAGGTGGAAGACAGGAGATCTCACTGCTTCCACGTGTGTGCACTGTGTCCTAGCCCTTCACAGTGTGGCCACTTCCAGGTCTCAGCCTAGAAGAACACTTTCAAAAAGTAGGAAGTAAAACATCTAGGGAATAAAAAAGCTTTGGGTAACAGTAGTTTAAATGATTTTTCTTTTTTCTGAGTGGTACTTTAAAAATGGTACGTTTTGAAATCAGTTGTTCCTGCATGCACTGGCATGTCCCCGTAACACTTAAAGGCAAACACAGTCTAATCATTTCATCGGTCTAAATTTTTATCTGTTAGGACAACTTTTGCATTTCTGAATGTTATCTGCTGCTGGATTCACCTAATTCTACTCTCCACAACTCATTCAGGATTGGTAGAATTGATACTCTGAAATATGTTTAAAATGTCTTTTTCCTTTATTTTAAAGGACTACTATACAAAAAAATTTAAAATTTATGTGACTAGTCCCCTAAGTAGCTTATTTCTTTTGTTTTTCAGTAGTTGTAGCTTATCCAGGTCAAATATGTCTTGGTTAATTCTTTGAAGATGAGATTGTCCACTGGAGAATTTCTTCAGGTTCTGTGGATTTAAGAATTCTTTCCTGCATCTGGTTAGAATGAGCTCAGGCTCTTCTCGTCTGTGAAGGCCTGAGTGTGCTCTTTCTCTTCTCTTTAGTTGCTTATGGCCATCGTTCTTTAATTCTCAATATCTGGGATTTAATAAGCCTATATTTGAATGTCTTCCTCTTGATTGTTCAAGTTGAAGAGACCATGTGTGCCTTTTCCATTTTTAGACTGTGAATTCTTATCTTGAATCCTCTCCTACCGAAGAAATGACAAGTTGTTTTCATTTTATTTTGCAATCACAATTTTGGTAGTTTGGTAGAGGCTGCCCAAAGTGCTAGGTTAAGGAAACTTCTGAAGCCTTCTCCTGGCTGAGAGGAAAAGATCGCCAGCTTAGGATAGTGATGAGTGTCTTGGGAGAGGTCCTGGTGGGGGGTGGGGGAGGAGAGGAAGCATCAGAACCACTCTGGCCAGCCCTGATGTGGTACATCATTGCCTGTGATCTTTTATATTTATAACCTTCAGCTGGCATTGGACTTCTTAGGTCTCTGAGTCTGTTTTCTAGCTCAATAATTTTTTTTTGCACTGTGTCCATTCTGTTTTCATTTTTTAAAAATTGGATTTTAGACATTACCCACTGAAACACTCATTTTTTTGTTTTTACCAAGATTTTTTAATTGTCACATTACTAACATTATAATGCTTTCTTCTTAAAATTAAAAAAATTCTGTTTTTTAGCATCTGGCATTATTGAGGAGAAGACTTTTTATGGCTTGCTAATTTCTTTTGCATTACTAATTTTTGAGATGATGTAATTCTGCTTTACTTTTTTCCTACTTTTTTATGCTTTGGGTTTCTTTTTTTGCTTTTAATTTTTGTTGGCTATTTTATTTTGGCACTGACATTGGTATTATGTGGATTTGAGTAGATAGAATATATACATATATATATTTAAAGATTTTATTTATTTATTCATGAGAGACGCAGACACAGGCAGAGGGAGAAGCAGGCTCCACTCAGGGAGCCTGACGTGGGACTCGATCCAGGGACTCCAGGATTACGCCCTCAGCTGAAGGCAGATGCTCAACTGCTGAGCCACCCAGGCATCCCAGATAGAATATATCTTAAAGTAAAATTTATTAATAGTTTTTCATGCTCACACACACAAACAGGAAGAGCTCTCTTATTCTTTCTCTGTTAATGAAAGTGAGATTTCTGGCTACTTTTTTTTTTTTCATTCAAACATAAATCATGAGTATTTTTGTCAATATATATGGATATAGCTCATTTTTTGGTACCTTTTGACCACCTTCACCCACTCTGTCCCCCCACCCCAACCCCTTATTTCTGGCCATTTCTGGATCTATGAGCTTGTTTTTTTTTTTCTTTAATAAAGATTCAACATACAAGTAAGATCATATGGTATTTCACTTAGCATAGTGTTCTCAAAGTCCATCTACATTGTTGTAAGTGGCAAGATTTCATTCTTTTTTATAGCCAAATAATGCTGCGCTGTATAAATATATATACACCATATCTTCTTTATTCATTTATCTATTGATAGACGTGTAAGTTGTTCTCGTATCTTGGCTATTGTAAATAATGCTGCAGTGAACATAGGGATGCACATATCTTTCAAGTTAGCTTTGTCATTTTCTTTAGACAAATGACCAGAAGTAGACTCACTGGATCATACAGCATTTCCACTTTTAATTTTTAAAGAATTCTCATGCTGTTCAATGGCTGAACCAATTTACATTCTTAGCAGCAGTGCATATAGGTTCACTTTTCTCCATGTCCTTGCCAGGATTTATTTCTTGTCATTCTGATACTAGCCATTCTATTCTGACTGTTTGGTAGTATCTTATTGTGGTTTTGGTTGATGATTACTGATGTTGTGTACCTTTTCATGTGTCTGTTAGCCATCTGAGAGTGTCTTCTTTGGAAAAGTGTCTATTTAGATCTGTGCATTTTAAAATTAGATTGTATTTTTTTCCTTTTTTCCCCCCATTCAGTTTCAAGAGTTCTTTATATATTTGATATTAACCCCTAGCAAATATTTCCCCCCAGTCGGTAGGTTGCCTTTTCATTGTGTGGATGGTTTCCTTTGTTGTGCAGCTTTTTATTTTGATGAAGTCCCACTTATTTTTTTGTTGTTGTTATTTTATTTTGCCTTTGCTTTTTCTGTCAAACCCAAAAACACAATCACTGAGATCAATATGAAATAGATCACTGCCTATGTTTTCTTGTAGGACTTTTATGGTTTTGGGTCTTTTTTTTTTAATAAATTTATTTTTTATTGGTGCTCAATTTGCCAACATATAAAACAACACCCAGTGCTCATCCCATCAAGTGCCCCCGTCAGTGACCATCACCCAGTCACTCCCACCCCCCGCCCACCTCCCCTTCCACCACCCCTAGTTCGTTTCCCAGAGTTAGGAGTCTCTCATGTTCTGTCTCCCTTTCTGATATTTCCCACTCATTTTTTCTCCTTTCCCCTTTATTCCCTTTCACTATTTTTTATATTTCCCAAATGAATGAGACCATAAAATGTTTGTCCTTCTCCGACTGACTCATTTCACTCAGCATAATACCCTCCAGTTCCATCCACCTCGAAGCAAATGGTGGGTATTTGTCGTTTCTAATGGCTGAGTAATATTCCATTGTATACATGGATAAAGAAGATGTGGTTTATGTATACAATGGTTTCGGGTCTTATGTTGAATTCTCTAACCCATTTTGAGTTAGTGTTTGTAAATGTTGTAAGATAGTGGTCCACTTTCATTCTTTTGCATGTGGCTGTCCAGTTTTCCCAATGCCATTTATTGAAGAATCTATATTCTAGGCTCCTTTGTCATAAGTTAATTGGCCATATTTGTGTGGCTTTATTTCTAGGCTCTCTGTTCCATTAACATGTGTCTGTTTTTATGCCAATACCATACTGTTTTTTTTTTTTTAATACCGTACTGTTTTAACTACTGGAATTTTGTAATACAGTTTGAAATCAGGGAGCATGGTGCCTCCAGCTTATTCTTCCTTGTCAAAATTGCTTTGGCTATTCAAGGTCTTGTGTGGTTGCATACAAATTTACAAATCTTTGGATCCTCTGTTCTATTTTTTTTTTCTGGGCAATGTCTTTATTTTATCTATTTTCATTTGCATATAATTGACTAAAATGTTATATTAGTTTCAATTGTACAAAATAGTGATTCAACAAGTTTATTTATTATGCTATGTTCACTACAATGTAACTACCATTTGTTTTAATACATCTTCATTACAACATCATTGACTATGTTCCTTCTGCTGTGTCTTTTTATTCCCATGACTTATTTCATAACTGGAAGCCAATTTCTTCCATCCCCTTATTCTGTGAAAACTACCATTGGAATCTCAATAGAGATTGCACTGAATCTGTAGATTACTTTGGGTAGTATAGGCATTTTAACAATATCAATTCTTCTAATCCATGAACACAGAATATCTTTCCATTTGTTTGTTATCTTCAGTTTCTTTCAGCAATGTCTTGTAATTTTAAGTGTACGGGTTTTTCACCTCCTTGGTTAAGTTTATTCCTTGGTATTTATTCTTTTTGATGTGATTGTACATGGGATTATTTTCTTAATTTCTTTCTGATAGTTTGTTTCTTGGTGTATAGAAATGCAACACATTTTTATATATTATCTTAGATAAAAAAGCTTTCTGCTTCCCACCATCGGGTATGTGGGCTTGTCATATAGAGCCTTTATTATGTAGAGATATGTTCTCTCTGTACCCACTCTGTTGAGAATTTTTATCATGAATGGATGTGGAATTTTGTCAAATGCTTTTTCTGCATCTATTGAGATGATTATATGATTATTATCCTTCATTTTGTTAATGTGGCAAATCACAGATTGATTTGTGAATGTGGAACCATTCTTGCATCCTTGGAATAAATCCCACGTGAACATGGCATATGATCCTTTTATTTTTTTTTAAAGATTTTATTTATTTATTCATGAGAGATACAGAGAGAGAGGCAGAGACACAGGCAGAGGGAGAAGCAGGCTCCATGCAGGGAGCCTGACGTGGGACTCGATCCCGGGTCTCCTGGGCCAAAGGCAAGCTCTTAACCGCTGAGCCACCCAGGTGTCCCCATATGATCCTTTTAATGTACTGTTGAATTCACTTTGTAAATATTTTGTTGAGGATTTTTGTATCTATGTTCGTTAGGGATGTTGTTGCAATTTTCTTGTGGCATCCTTGTCACAAGGAGGTTTTAGCATCGAGGTAACACTGGTTTTGTAAAATAAGCCTGGAAGTGTTCCCTCCTCTTCTGTTTTTGAGAAGAGTTTGAGAAGGATTGGTAGTAATTTTCCTTTAAATGTGTGATAGAATTCACCAGTGAAGCCATCTGGTCCTGGACTTTGTTTGTTGGGGACTTTTTGGTTACTGATTCAATCTCCTTACTAATAACCAGTTTGTTAAGATTTTATTTTCTTCATGATTCAGTTTTGTTAGGTTGCATATTTCTAGAAATTTACCAATTTCTTCTAAGTTGTACAATTATTGGTGTATAATTTTTTATAGTAGTCTCATGATCCTTTGTATTTCTGTAGTATCAGTTGTAAAAACTCCTCTCTCATTTCTGATTTTGAGTCCTTTCTTTGCTTGTGAGTCTAGCTAAAGGTTTGTCAATTCCGTTTATCTCTTAAAAAACAACTTAGTTTCATTGATCTTTTCTATTATCCTTTTAGTTTCTAAACATTTCTCTATATGATACATGTCTCACTCAAACATATGAGCATCTATGTCAGTACATATTGATATAACTCATTTAA
The DNA here is from genome assembly GCF_053574225.1 of Canis aureus. NCBI lineage: Eukaryota > Metazoa > Chordata > Mammalia > Carnivora > Canidae > Canis > Canis aureus. The sequence goes on from NC_135633.1 coordinate 15,357,349, forward strand.
AAAATCCACATAAGACTCATAACTTATTCAACCATTCCTCTGTAGATATATAGTTATAAGCCACCTTTTTCCTATTTGTATTAAAGGTTTTTTAAAAAAAGATTTTATTTATATATTTGACAGAGCGAGCACAAGCAGGTAGGTGGGGAGCAGCAGGCCGGGGGGAGAAGCAGACTCCCTGCTGAGCAAAGCCTGATGAAGGCTCCATCCCAGAACTCCGGGATCATGACCTGAGCCAAAGGCAGATGCTTAACAGACTGAGCCACCCAGGAGCCCCTGTATTAAAGTTTCAATAAACATTGGGTGTGTGTGTGTGTGTGTGTGTGTGTGTGTGTGTGTTACCAACTGATTATTGCCAGTAAAAGGAAAAGCTGTTGCCTTACAGATTTTCTTAAATAGAGTCATCTTACCAAATCTCCTTGTTAGTTCTATTATTGTTTGAGTCTTTAGCACTCTTTGGGTATGGAAATAAGATAAAACATAGTTCTTTCTATTTTGTAAGCTTATATCATTTATTTCAATTTTATGACATTTTCAAATAAAAGATTTGAGAACCTCTTCTGCTATTTCTATCCCCTACTTTATTTTTAAAACACTCAACCCTCAAAACTTAACAGTTCCATTCAAATATCCCTATAGTTAAATAGTAATTTCAGTCATTGTTGCTAAGTAGTTAAAGATAATTTCTTTCTCAAAACCCCTGGTTTTTCTCTTTTGCTCTTTATTAAACTAATTTCAGCTAGCTACATGAAAATTTTCTATTGCTGAAATCTTATTCTTCCATGAAATTGTTTCTTTCATGTTTCTATAGTTCTACAAATTGTTCATCATTAGTTTAACTTGTTATAAAGTAATAGGCATGATTTTGAAATAGGATGCTATTTAGCAAATTTTCTCAGGATTATTTTGTGACTCTTTCACTTGTTTTTGAATTTAGCTTCCAAATGTGCTTTTGGAGAGATTATTTTTAGAAAACAATAAAATAGTATTCGAAGAGTTCTGAAGTATCAAGACAGAGCAGAATAAACTCAACTCCCTGAATGGTAGAAAAACTGGGATGTTCTAACAAACACAGATACTATATATATTATACTTTATTAATGTAACCGTTCTTCAGAGAATTAGAGTACATAAAATACTCTTTTCAGTATGAGTGATTCCTGAGTTATTACATTTCTGTCTCCAAATATACAGAGAGGCTTTGTTAGATTTTTTTTTTTATTGTACCATGGCCAGAGAGTTTGGTCTTTATAATAATTTGTTGAGACACACTTTATGGACATAGATTTTGTAAGTGATCCATCCATATACGGTTGAAAAGAAAGAATACTCTAGTTTTGGTATGACTGGTTAATTATATTCTCCAAATCTCCTCTATCCTTATGAATTTTTTTCTTAATGTGTTATTAACAGATATATGTTAAAAATCTAACACTGGATGGAAGATTTATCAAGTCCTTGTAATCCTGTCAATTTTATAATGTTATGCATAAAAGAACATTTAGATTAAAAATGTATTTTCCTAGTAGCTTTAGTCTCCTCAATATGTAAAGACTTTCTATAGTAATGCTTTTTGCCTTGAAGTCTGTTTTGTCAGATATTAAAATAGTTACCCCAGCTTTCTTTTAATTAGTATTAGTCTAGTGTGTGTAATTGTTTCCACTTTTTAAACCACTCCAATGTGGGATTTTTAAAAAAGATTTTATTTGTTTATTCATGAGAGACACACAGAGAGAGGCAGAGACAGGCAGAGGGAGAAGCAGGCTCCCCATGGGAAACCTGATGTGGGACCTCTTCCCAGGGCCCTGGGATCATGCCCTGAGCCGAAGGAAGACATTCAACCACTGAGCCACCCAGGTGTCCCCCAATGTGGGATTTGAACTCACCACCATGAGGATGCCTAACTGATTGAGCCACTCAGGTGCCCCTAATTATTTCCACTCTTTAAATCATTCTTTGTTTCCATAAATTTAGAGTGTCTCTTATAAATAGCATATAGCAAGATGTTGTTGGGCTATCTAGTTTGGCAATCTTTGTCTTTTAAATGGATAAAGTCAATTTATATTGAATGCGTTCATCAATATACTTGGATCCACTTCTCCCAACTTATTTTCAACTTTTTATTATTCTGCTTTTTCTGGTTCTTTATCCACCCTTCCACAGGTATGATTTCTTTTGGATGAAGGTTTCTATTCTCTCTCATTTCATTTTTTCCCCCAATTACTAGTAGGGAGGCTATACACTCTGTTTTATTATTTTAGTGGCTAGCCTAAAAAATTTGCCATGTGTATTTAACTGAAATAGAAACAATACAGGCTTTCTGAGTCTGACTTACTGCACTTAGCTTGTATACTAAATAATACAGGACTTAAGAGGATACTTTAACTTGAATCACACTCTTCCTGACTTAAGTGTTATAGTTGTCTGGGATTCTATCTTAATTTCTTAAATCAATAATTTAGACATTATTGTGATTGTTTTTTTTTTAATTTATTTTTTATTGGTGTTCAATTTACTAACATACAGAATAATTATTGCTTCAATCTACCCATCATGGTGATCTTTTTAATTATAAGTTTTTATTTTATTTTATTAAAAATTTTGAGTATAGTTCATACAATGTTATATTGTTTCAGGTATACAAGATAGTGACTCAGCATCTCTGTGCATTAGGCTATGCTCCCAAGTGTAGTTACCATGTGTCACCATATAGTGCTATTACAGTATCACTGACTATATTTCCTATACTGTACATTTTATTCCCATGATTTATTCATTCCATAACTGGAAGCCTGTATCTCCCATTCTCCTTTGTTCATTTTGCCTATCCTCTGTCCCTTCCTTCTGGCAACCATGAATTTGTCCTCTGTATTTACAGGTATGATTCTGCTTTTTGTTTATTCATTGGTTATGTTTTTCACATTCCACATAAGTGAAATCATATGATATTTGGCTTTCTCAGTCTGACTTATGGCACCTAGCCTACTACCCTCTAGGCCTATCCATGCTGTCACAAATGGCAAGATCTCATTCTTTTTCATGGCTAATATTCCATTGTATATACGTATATATATACACACTCACTTCTTTATCCATTCATGTCGATGGACATTTGAGTTGTTTCCATATCTTGGTTATTATAAATAATGCTGCAATAAACATTGAGGTGTATAGATCTTCAAATTAGTGTTTTTGTTTCCTTTGGAAAAATATGTATTTAATTTGCATTTCCCTGAAGATTACTGATGTTGGGTATCTTATCATGTGTCTGTTGTCCATCTACATGTCATCTTTAGAAAAATGTTCTATTCAGGTCCTCTGCCTGTTTTTAACTGAGTTATCTGATTCTTTTTTGGTTGAGTTGTATAAGTTCTTTATATATTTTAGATTTTAACACCCTATCCAATATATTGTTTTCAAATATCTTCCCCATTCAGTAGGTTGCCTTTTTGTTTTTTTGTGTTTTTTTTTTTTTTGGTGTTTTTTTTCACTGTACAAACTCTTTATTTTGATGTAATACCCCTAGTTTATTTTTGTTTCCCTTATCTTAGGAGGCATATCTAGAAAAATATTGCTATGGCCAATGTCAAAGAAATTACTGCTTATGTTCTCTTGTAAGATTTTTATGGTTTCAGGTCTTACATTTAGGCCTTTAATCCATTTTGAGTTTATTTTTGTGTATGGTGTAAGAAAGTAGTCCAGTTTCATTCTTATGCATGTTGCTGTCAAATTTCCCCAACACCATTTGTTGATGAGACCATCTTTCCCCATTGTATATTCTTGCCTCCTTTGTCACATATTAGTTGACTAGACTGGCATGGTTTTATTAGTTTTATTCAACCCACCATGTGACCTTTCCTCATCATTTTCTGCTGCATTTCAAATCTTTCTTTTGGGTTCAGTTTTCTTGTTCCTGGAATACATCCTTTAGAGATATCTTTTAGTGAGGATCTGTTAGAAGTAAACTCTCTCAATTTATGTTTGCTTAAAATGACTTCATTTTCTCATTTAAAAATTTTTCTTAATTTGAATTCAATTTAATTAACATATAATGTATTATCAGTTTCAGAGGTAGAATTTAGTAGTTCATCAGTTGTATATAACACCCAGCACTCTACATCAAGTGCCCTCCTTAATGCTCATCACCAAGCTACCCTATCCCCACCTCCCTTCCAGCAACCCTCAGTTTGTTTCCTGTAGTTAAGAGTCTCATTTTTTTGAAAACAGCTTTTTTCCCTGGGTAACATATGACATTTTTTTCCCTAAATTTTGAAGATTTCATTTCAATATATTTTGGCTATTGCTTCTGAGGGAAGATAGCTTTCACACTGTTGTTCCTTTACAGGTAATCTACCTTTTCTCTCTGCTTTCGGTCATTTCTTTGTCTTCAGTGTTCTTAAGTTTTATTATAACGTGTGTAGGTATAGATTTATTGTTATTTATCATATTTGGGAGCCTGTGAACTTAATCTGAGAAGTCATATCTTTCATCAATTCTAGAAAATTCCCATTTATTATATCTTTAAATTTGTCTTGTCTCCATTTTCCTTATCTTTTCCTGCTAGAATTTCAGTTAGCTATATGTTAGATTTTCTTAGAAAAATCTCTTTTAGTTCGCTTTCTTATTTTAGGCACTCTTGTCTCTACATTGCCTTCTGGGTAATTTCTTCAGTGCCAACTTCCAGGTCACAAATTCTTTCTTTAGCTGTGTCTGATCCATTGAGGTTTCTAATTATATATATATTATATATATATATATATTTTTTTTTTCATTTCTAGAAGTTCTGTTTGGTTCTCTTTCACATTGACTTGTCCAATTTTGATAATTACTTTTTAAAAAAAGATTTATTTAAGACAGAGTGAATGAGTATGGGGGAGGGACAGAGGGAGAGAGAGTCTTAAGCGGACTCCATGCTGAGTGCAGAGCCCAACTTGAGGTTCAACCTCATGACTCTGAGATTATGACCTGAGCTGACACTTAGCTGACTGCACCACCCAGGTGCCCCTAATAGCTTGTAAAAAGTAATCCTTTCATTAGCCTTTTTAAGTTTTTTATTTTGACATATTTAAACATATTTAATAACTGATCAGTTGCTAATATATAGCATTTGTGGGATGAGTTTACAGTCTATTATTCTGTTGATCTTTGCTCAAAGTGGTTGCTTCTCATGTGTTTTGTGATTTCTGATTTTTAACTTTCTTTGAAACTTTGTCTCTGGGAGCTCTTTGTGGCCTAGGTTGAAAGTTCATTCCTTGAAAAGGACATATTTTGCTTTTGCCCTGGGAAGCACTAATAATCTGGAATAACTTTTTTTAAAAAGATTTATTTATTTTATTTATTTATGATAGACAGAGAGAGAGAGGCAGAGACACAGGAGGAGGGAGAAGCAGGCTCCATGCTGGGAACCCAATGTGGGACTCAATCCCGGGACTCCAGGATCGTGCCTGGGCCAAAGGCAGGCGCTAAACCACTGAACCACCCAGGGATTCCCTGGAATAACTTTTAACTACATTTCAATCTTGGGGCTTTTTTCTTGGAAATATAGCAAACTTTTATTTTAATTTTATTTTTAATTGTAGGTGACATATTAGGTTCAGGTGAATAACAGTGATTCAATAATTATGTAGATTATGAAAAGCTCACCATGATAAGTGTACCTACCATCTATCACTGTATAAAGTTATTCCAATATTATGGACTATGTTTGCTATACTGTACCATTCAACCTCATGACTTTAGTATTTTAAAATTGGAAGTTTGTGCCTCTTAATCCACTTCAACTATTTTCCCCATTCCCTATGTCCCCCTCCCCTTTGACAACCATTAGTTCTCTGTGATTCTGTTTTTGTTTTGTTTTTAGATTCCAGATATAAGTGAAATTATATGGTATTTGTCTTTTTCTGACATATTTCAGTTAGCATAATACTCTCTAGGCCCATCTGTGTTGTCATAAATGGCAAGATCACATTCTTTTTAATAGTGAATAATACTCTATTGCATATATATATATATATATATGTATATATATATATATATACACACACACATATACACACACACATACACACACACTACATTTTCTTTATCCATTTATCTATTGATAGATACTTAATAAGTTCTTTCTATAACTTGGCTATTGTAAGTAAAGTTGCAGTAAACATAGAGGTGCATATATCTTTTCAAATTAGTGTTCACATTTTCTTCAGGTAAATATCCAGTAGTGGAATTAGTAGATGATAGGGTATTTCTATTTTTAATTTTTTGAGGATCTTCCATAATGTTTTTCATAGGAGCTGTACCAGATTGCATTCCCACCAACAGTGCAAAAGGGTTCCTCTTTCTCCACATCCTTGTCAACATTTGTTTCTTGTGTTTTTGATTTTAGCCATTCTGACAGGTGCGAGGCAATATCTCATTGTCATTTTGATTTGCATTTCCCTGATGATAAGTGATTATGAGCATGTTGTGTGTGTGTGTGTGTGTGTGTGTGTGTGTGTGTGTCTGTTGGCCATCTGTGTGTCTTCCTTGGAGAGATGTCTGTTCAAGTCTTCTGCCCATTTTTAAATTAGATCGTGTTTTCAGGTTGTTGAGTTCTCTATATATTTTATATATTTTGGATACTAACCCTTTATCAGATATGTCTTTGCAAATATGTCCTCTTATTCCATAGGTTGCCTTTTAATTTTATTGATTGTTTCCTTTTCTGTGCAGATTTTAATTTTGATGTAGACTCAATAGTTTATTTTTGCCTTTGTTTCTCTTGCCTCACAAGACCTATCTAGAAAATAGTTGCTTTGACTGGTGTCAGAGAAATTACTGCCTGTGCTTTCTTCTAGGATTTTTATGGTTTCAGGTCTTCTAATTAGGTTTCTAACCCATTTTGAGTTTATTTTTGTGTATGGTGTAAGAAGGTTGTCCAGTTTCATTCTTTTGCACGTAGCTGTCCAGTTTTCTGAATACTTTGTTGAACAGACTGTCTTTTTCTCACTGGATAGTCCTACCTGCTTTGTTGAAATTTAACTGACCATATTTGTAAGTTTATTTCTGAGTATTCTATTCTGTTCCATTGCTCTATGTGTATATTTTTGTGCCAGTACCATACTGTTTGGATTACTATAGCTTTGTAAGATAACTTGAAGTCTGGAATTATGATACCTCCAGTTTTGTTTTTCTTTTTTGGGATTGCTTCAGCTGTTCGGTGTCTTTTATGGTTCCACACAAATTTTAAGATTGTCCCAGTTCTGTGAAAAATGCTGTGGATATTTTGATAGGACTGCATTAAATCTGTAGATTGCTTTGGGTAGAATAGATATTTTAACAGAATTTTTTCTTCTAATCCATGAGTGTGGAATGTCTTTCCATTTCTTTGTGTTGTCTTTAATTTTTTTCATCAATATTCTATAGTTTTTTAAAAAAAAACAGGCATCTCATCTCTTTGATTAAACTTATTCCTAGGTATTTTATTCTTTCTGCTGTAATTGTAAATGGGATTATTTTCTTAATTTCTCTTTCTGCTGCTTTTAGTGTATAGAAATGCAAAAGATTTCTGTACATTGATTTTGTATCCTGTGACTTTACTGAATTCATTTATCAGCTCCAGTAGTTTTGTGATAGAGTCTTTAGGGTTCTCTCTATATAATATCATGTCATCTGTACATAGTGAACATTTTACTTCTTCCTTATCAATTTGGATGCATTTTATTTCTTTTTGTTGTCTGGTTGCTGTGGCTAGAATTCTAGCACTATGTTGTTTACAAGTGATGAGAGTAAAATCCTTGTCATGTTCCTGACTTGAGGGGGAAAGCTCTCAGTTTTTCTTATTGAGTATAGTATTTGTTGTGGGTTTTTCATATAGGGCCTTTATTATGTTGTGGTATGTTCCCTCTAGACCTACTTTGTTGAGAGTTTTTATCATGAATGGATGTTGTACTTTAGTCAAATGCTTTTTCAGTATCTATTGAAATGATCATATGGTTTTTATCCTTTCTCTTCTTGATGCAGCGTATCACACTGATTGATTTGCAAATATTGAATTACCCTTGCATCCCAGGAATAAATCCCACTTGATTGTGATGATCTTTTTCATGTATTGTTGGATTCAGTTTGCTAGTATTTTGTTGTGCATTTTTTAATATATTTTCATCAGAGATACTCAGCCTGCAGTTCTCTCTTCCTGTGGTGTCTTTATCTGGCTTTGGTATCAGGGTAATGCTGGCCTCCTAGAATTAATTTGGAAAATTTCTATCCTCTTTTATTTTGTGGAATAGGTTGAGAAGAATTGTTATTAACTCTTCTTTAAATGTGTTGTAGAATTTGCCTGTGAAGTTCTCCAGTTCTGGACTTCTGCTTGTTGGAAGTTTTTTGATTACCAATTCAATTTCATTACTAGTAATCAGTCTGTTCAAATGTTCTATTTCTTACTGATTCAGTTTCGGTAGGTTGTCCAATTTGTTAGTATAACTTTTCACAATATTCTCTTATAGTCCTTTGTATCTCTATGGTGTCATTATTTCTCATGTTTTGTCTAGGATTTTGAGTTCTTTCTCAATCTCTTTGTTGATGAGTCTGGCTAGAGGTTTATCAATTTTGTTGATCTTTAAAACAAAAAAACTAGCTCCTGGTTTCATTCATCTGTTCTATTAGGGCTTTTTTGTTTTGTTTGTTTTAGTTTCTGTATTACTTATCTCTGCTTTAATCTTCTGTATTTCCTTTTTTTCCCCCCCGCAGGTTTTGGGTTTTGTTTTCTTCTTTTTATTCTAGCTCCTTTAGAGGTAAGGTTAGGTTATTTATTTGAGATTTTTCATGCTTTTGAGGTAGGCCTATACTGATATAAATTGCCCTCTTGGAATTGCTCATGTTGCATCCAAAAGATTTTGTACCATTCTTTTAATTTTTATTTTTCTATGTGTTTATTTCTTCTTGATTTCCTGGTTGAACCATTCATTGTTTAGTAGCATGTTGTTTAACCTCCAAGTATTTGTGTTCATTTAATCTTGAATTTGTTAAGACTTGTTTTGTGGCCTAATATATGATCTATTCCGGAGAATGTTTCATGTACACTTGAAAAGAATGTATATTCTGTTTTAGGATGGAATGTTCTAAGTATATTGGTTAAATCCATCTGGTCCAGGGTGTCATTCAAAGCCACTGTTTCCTTGTTGATTTTGTGTTTGGATGATCTATCCATTAATGTAAGTGGGGTGTTAAAGTCCCCCACTCTATTGTATAACTGTTGATTGTTTCCTTTATGTTCGTTATTAACTGTTTTATGTATTTGGGTGCTCCAATGTTGAGTGCATAAATACTTACAATTCTTTTATCTTCTTGTTGGGTTATCCTCTTTATTATTATATAGTGTCTTTCTTTGTCTCTTATTATATTACGGTTTATTTTGTCTGATATAGGTACGGGACCCTGGCTTTCTTTTGACATCTATTTGCATGATAAATATTTCTTCAACTCCTCACTTTCAATCTGCAAATGTCTTTGGTTCTGAAATGAGTCTCTTGTAGGCAGCACATAGGTGGGTTTCATTTTTTAAAAAAGATTTTTAAAAATTTATTTATTCATGAGAGACAGAGAGAGAGAGAGAGAGAGAGAGAGAGAGAGAGGCAGAGACACAGGCAGAGGGAGAAGCAGGCTCCATGCAGGGGGCCTGATATGGATTCGATTCCATATCTCCAGGATCACACCCTGGGCTGAAGGTGGTGCTAAACCGCTGAGCCACTGGGCTGCCCGGGTTTCATTTTTTAATTCACTCTATACACTTTATATATATATATTTTAAAAACGTATTTATTCATTGATTTATTCATTCATTCATTCATTCATTCATGAGAGACCTACACAGAGAGAGGTAGAGACACAGGCAGAGGTAGAAGCAGGCTCTCTGCAAGGAGCCCAATGTGGGCCTCAATCCCAGATCCCAGAAGGCAGACACTCAACTGCTGAGTCACCCAGGTGTCCCACTTTATGTCTTTTGATTAGAACATTCAGTCCATTTACATTCAAAGTAATTACTGATAGATATGTTTTTATTGCCATTTTATTATTTATTTTGTGGTGGTTTTCCTAGTTTTTCTTTGACCCTTGTCTTGACCTCTTTTATGGTTTGTTGGCTTTCTTTGGTGACATAGTTGGATCCCTTTTTCTTTATTCTTTGCATATCTGTTACTGGTTTTAATTTGTGGTTACCATTAGGGTTGCATATAACATCTTCTGTATACAGCAGTCTACATTAAGTTGATGGTCACTTAAGTTTGAACCCATTCTTTACTCCTTTCCTTGCCCCCACATTTTACATATCTAGTGTCATATTTTACATCCTTTTGTGAATCTTCTGACTTATTTTTACAGACACACTTATTTTTACTGCTTTTGGGCTTCCTACTTTTCTTACTCTTACCTATAGTCCTTTTGTTCCACTCAGAGTCCCCTTTAACATTTCTTATAGGGCTGGTTTAGTGGACATGAACTCCTTTAGCTTTTGTTTGTTGGGGAAACTCTCTCTCTCCTTCTATTCTGAATGGTACCCTTGCTGGATAGAGTATTCTTAGTATTCTTGCAAATTTTTCCCTTTCAGCACTTTGAATATATCATGCCACTTCCTTCTGGTCTACAAAGTTTCTGCTAAAATTCTGCTGATAGCCTTATGTGGTTTCCTTTGTATGTAACAGGCTTTCTTCTTGCTCCTTCAAAAAAATTTTTATCACTACTTTTTGGCATTTTAATCACTATGTGTCTTGGTGTGGACCTCCTTGGGTTGATTTTGTTGGGGGACCTCTGTGCCTCTTGGATCTGGCTATGTTTCCTTCCCCACATTAGGGAAGTTTTCAGCTATTCTTCAAATAAAGTTTTGGCCCTCTTTTCTCTTTTCTTCTTCTGAGATCCTATGTGAGTTTTATTATACTTGATGGAGTTACTGAGTTCCCTAAATCTAAATTTATTCTCATTTTGCATAAATATTTCTCTCACGGGCTCAACTTGGTTAGTTTCTATTATACTGTCTTCCAGGTCATTATTTTGTTTCTCTGCTTCCTCTAGCCTCCTATTTATTCCACCAAGTATATTTTAAATTTCATGTATTGTGTTCTTCATCTCTGGTTGGATTTTCTTTTTTTGTCTCTTTATTAATGGTCTCACTGATACCCTACACTCTTTTCTCAAGTCCTGTGAGTATCTTGATCACTACCTTAAATTCTCTATCAGACATATTGCTTCTATCTATTCTGCTTAGGTCTCCTACTATGGTTTTGTCCTACTTTTTCCCTTGGGACATATTCCTCTGTCTCTTTATTTTGTCTAACTCTCTGTTTCTCTGTGTTAGGAAAGTTAGCTAAATCTCCTGTTCTGAAGGTAATGGCCTGTCCTATCATGCCCTGAAGTGCAATGTCCTCTGTTTCCCAGGACTTGGTGCTTCAGGAAGTGTCTCCTATGTGTGTTGTGTATGCCTTACTGTTGTGTCTTCCATTTTTTCCCTCAGTCTAGCCATCTACAGAGGCTCTTTTTGCCTGTTGTGGGGAGTTTTTGGTCTTCAGCCATGTGTGGCGCATTTAATAAGATATGAACTGGTCTGCTTTTGAAATAAGACCTGCCACCACTAGTACAGAGGGCCTGCAAAACGTGGGTCAGGAGAGGTAGCATTGGCAGAGTCTGCATCAGTTTTCTTGGGAGGGGACCTGCAGCACAGTACTAAGGCAAGTGTGCCTGGGAAGGGTGGATCCGCTGAAGTGTGTGTGTTTGGGGGGCACACTTGGTGTAAGCACATTAGGTAGTGAGTGTAGATGTTATGCTGGTTCCTGTAGGTAGCTGTGTGTTTATGCTGAAGGGCAGGGGAAGTAAATGGTGGCTACTAGCTCCTTTGTTCCTGGAGGGATCTCCCTGTGATACCTGTCTTCCTGGGCCATGCTCTGAAATGAGTAAATAACTCTCCTTCCTGTGTGCCCTAGGCATTTTTCAAATTGCTGTATTTCCATGGGCTATTCATCTTGCTGTCTCTTTAAGGGCTGGGACTCTGCTTCCTAACGGCCTCCAGACTCTCCTGGAACAGAGCTTGCTGATTTTTAAAGTTCTAGGCTTTAAGTCTACTAGTAGTAAGAACTCATGAGATACGGCCCCCTTTGCCTTCAATGCCAAATATGGAGATTTGTCTTCCTATACGGGCTCTCTGGTGTGATAGTCTGTTTCTTCACACTCCTAGCTTCCTCCCAATTGCAGATGGCCACAGTATGTTTCACTCCCAAACTATGTCTCTGCTTGTCCTATTTTCTTTGATGTGGGCTTTTCTCTACCTTTAATGGAGTTTCTTCTGCTAGTATTTGGGTCATCTTGGGTCCTCCTACACCATCACCACCTTCCCAGCCTCCTACTGTCTATGTTTTCTCTGAGGAGTTTTATGGTTTCAGGTCTCACATTTAGGGCTTTAATCTACCTTGAGTTTATTTTTGTGTATGATGTTAGAAAGCAGTCCAGTTTCATTCTTTTTCATGTAGTTGTCCAGTTTTCCCAGCACCATTTATTGAAAAGGCTGTCTTCTCCCCATTGCATATTCTTGCCTCCTTTGTCATAGATTAATTACATAAATGTGGGTTTATTTCTGGCTCCCTATTCTGTTGCATTGATCTATGTGTCCATTTTTGTGCCAATACCATTAGTTTTGATTTCTACAGCTTTTAAGTATCTCTTGAAATCTGGAATTATGATACCTCCAGCTTTGTTCTTTCTAAAGACTACTTTGGCAATTTGGGGTCTTTTGTGGTTCCACACAAATTTTGGGATTTTCTCTTTCATTTTTGTGAAAAAATATTGTTGGTATTTCAATAGGGATTGCATTAAATATGTAGATTGCCATGGATAATATGAACATATTAACAATATTAATTTTTCCAATCCGTGAGTGTGAAATATCTTTCCATTTGTTGTGCCATCTTCAGTTTCTTTCATCAGTGTCTTATCATTTTCAGAGTACAGGTGTTTCACCTCCTTGGTTAAGTTTATTCCCGGATATTTTATTCTCCTAGGTGCAAGTGAAAATGGGATCATTTTCTTACTTTCTCTTTCTGCTACTTTGTTATCTGTTATTAGTGTATACACACTATTATTAGAGTATACACACTCAACAGATTGCTGTGTATTGGTTTTGTATCCTGAAACTTTACTGAATTCATTTATTCTAGTTGTGAAGTCTTTAGGATTTTCTATGCACAATATCATGTCATTTGCAAATAGTGACATCTCTACTTCTTCCTTACCAACTTGGATGCCTTTTCTTTCTTCTCTGAGTGTTAAATGTCTAAAACTTCTGCTTCTATAGTAGTAAGAGTGGATATCCTTGTTTTGTTTCTTATTTTAGAGTTAAAGTTTTCAGTTTTTCACCATTGAGTATGATGTTAGCTGAAGTTTTTCACACATGAACTTTATTATGTTATGTTCCCTTTAAATCAATTTCTTGAGTTTTTTTTTTTTTTTAATGAATGGATGTTGAATTTTGTCAGGTGATTTTTCTGCTCCTATTGAGACGATTATATGGTTTTTAATTCTTCAGTTTAATGTTGTGTATTACATTGATTTATGGGTATTGACCCATCTTTGCATCCCTGGAATAACCCCATGTAGTTGTCATGATTGTCTTTTAATGTATTGCTGAATGTGGTTTGTTAATGTTCTGATGAGGTTGTTTGCACCTATGTTCATCAGGGATATTGGACTGAAGTTTTCTTTTTTTTTGTGATGTCTTTGTTTGGTGTTGGTACCAGGGTGATGCTTTCCTTCCTCTTCTTTTTGGAATAATTTGAGGACAACAGGTATTGATTCTTCTTTAAATGTTTGGTAGAATACACTTGTGAATTGTTCTGGTCCTGGCCTTTGTTGGGAATGTTGATTACCGGTTCAATTTCAGTACTAGAATTGGTCTGTTCAGATTTTCTGTCTCTTCCTCATTCAGTTTTAGAAGATTGTATGTTTCTAGGAATTCATCCATTTCTCCTAGGTTGTCCAATTTGTTGGCATATAATTTTTCATGGTATTTTATATTTCTTTGTATTTCTGTGGTGTTGTTACTTGTATCATTTTTTTTATTAACTTGGATCCTCTTTTTTTCTTGATGTGTCTGGCTAATGTTTTATCTATTTTGTCTTCTCAAAAAACCAGCTCTCGGTTTCATTGCTCTTTTCTAGTTTTTTAGTCTATTTCATTTACTTCTCCTCTGATCTTTATTTCTTTCTACTAACGTTGGGCTTTGTTCTTTTTCTTTAGGTGTAAGGTTAAGTTGTTTCAGATTTTTCTTGTTTCTTGAGGTAGGCCTGTTTATTGTTATATTTCCCTCTTAGAACTTCTTCCACTGTGTTCCCAAAGATTTTGGATTGTTCTTTTTCCATTTTCATTTTTCTTCATGTATTTTTTTATCTCATTGACCCATTGGTTGTTTAGTAGCATACTGTTTAGCTTCCATGTGTTCGTGTTTTTTCCATTTTTTTCCTTGTGATCGATTTCTAGTTGCACACTGTTGAGGTCAGAAGAGATGCCATATATGGCAGCTTCAATCTTTTTAAATTTATTGACACTTGTTGCCTAACATGTGATCTATCCTGGAGAATGTTCCATGTGCACTTGAAAAGAATGTGTATTTTGCTATTTTTGGATCAAATGGTTTGTATGTAACTGTTAAGTCCATCTGTCTAATATGTCATTCAAAGATACTGTTTCCTTTTTTTTTTTTTAAGATTTATTTATTTATTTATTTATTTAGTTAGTTAGTTAGTTAGTTAGTTAGTTAGTTAGTTAGAGTAGGGAGAGGAAGAGGAAAGAATTCCAAGCAGATTCTGTGCTGAGGACAGAGACTGACTGGGGGCTCAATCTTATGACCCTGAGATCATGACTGGAGCCAAAAGTAAGACTTGGCTACTTAACTGATGAACTCCCAGATGCCCCGATATTATTACTTTATTGATTTCCTGCCTGAGTTATCTACTCATTGATGTAAGTGGAGTGTTAAAGTCTCCTACTATTATTATATCACTGTCAAGTTTGCCCTTTATTTCTGTTAATATTTGCTTTATGTATTAGGTGCTCCAAAATTGGGTGCATGGATATTTAAAGTTGTTATATCCTCTTGTTGGACTGATCCCTTTATCATTATATAATGCCCTTGTTTGTTTCTTAATAAAGTCTGTTTTTAAGTCTATTTTATCTGATGTTTAAATTGCTACTCTGGCTTCCCTCACCCCCTGCCATCTTTTCTCATTTGCATAAAATAGTTTTTTCCATCCTTTCACTTTTATTCCTTATGTGTCTTTAGTTCTAAAGTGAGTATCTTGTAGGCAGCATATAGATTGGTATTGTTTTGTTTTTAAGATTTTATTTATTTATTTGACAGAGACACAAATAGGCAGAGGGAGACAGAGAAGCAGGCTCCCAGCTGAGCAGGGAGCCTGATGGGGGGCTGAATCCTAGGACCCTGGGATTATGACCTGAATTGGAGGCAGATACTTAAGTGACTAAGCCACCCATGCACCCCAGGTCTTTCTTTTTTAAAATCCATCCTGCCATCCTATGTCTTTAATTGAAGCCTTTAGACCATTTATATCCAAAGTAATTGTTGAAAGTATGCACTAATTGCCAGTTTGCTAATTGTTTTCTGGTGGTTTATATAGTTTTTATCTGTTCCTTTCTTCTTTTGCTCTCTTTCCTTGTTTTTGATGACTTTATGTAGTGTTATGCTTTGCTTTCTATTTTTTCTGTATCTATGATAGGCTTTGAGTTATAATGAAGTTCATATATAACAATCTAAGTATACAACAATCTGTGTTAAGTTGATGGTCACTTAAGTTCAAACACATTCAAAAAGAACTGCTTTTATACATTCTCCTCTACATTTTATGTGTATGTTGTGACATTTACATCTTATTCATAATTTTCTTCTAATTATGGCCTTTTCTTCTCCACACAAACAAGTCCCTTTAGCTTTTGTTTGTCAGGAAATCATATTATCTGTCCTTTAATTCTGTATGATAATCTTGGCAGGTAGAGTATTCTTGGTTGTAGGTGTTTTCTTTTCATCACTTTGAATATAGCATGCCACTCTTGGCCTGCACAGGTTCTGCTGAAAAACCAGCTGATAGCCTAATGGGGTTTCTCCTGTATGTAACAGTTTTCTTTTCTGTGGCTGCATTTATTCACTTTTAAAAAATATTTTATTTTTTTAAAGTAATCTTTACACCCAATGTGGGGCTTGAATTTACAATCCTGAAGTCAAGAGTCACATACTCCACCAACTGAGCCAGCCAGGTACCCTTCCCTTGTTGCTTTAAAAATTCTCTTTAATTATTATGTGTTGTGGTGTTGGTGTAAACCTCCCTGGATTCATCTTGTTTGGGGGTTTCTGTGCTTCCTGAACTTAAATGTCTTTCCTTACCCAGGTTAGGAATGTTTTCATTTATTTCTTAAAATAAGTTTTCTGTCCTTTTCTCCCTCTCTTTTCCTTCTGGGACCCCTATAATACAAATTGTATTGTGCTTGATGTTGACTAAGACCTCCCCTTTACGTACCCTCATTTACAATTTTTCTCTTTTTCCTCCTTCTTTCCTCCCTCTCTCCCTCCCTCCCATTTTTTCCTTTCTGCTAAGCTTGGGAGCTTTTTCCATGACAATGTCTGTTAGATTGCTGTCATTCTTCTGCATCTACAATCTGTTCATTCCCTCTAATGTATTTTTCATTTCAGTTATTCTTCAACTGATTTTTTAAAAATATTTTCTATTTCCTTGTTGAAGTTCTGAGTTCTTCCACTTTTCTCTATAGAGAAAGTCCCAGAAGCTTTCTCGCCATTTGGCAGGGCTCTAGGGCAGGTTCCTTTATATTCTAGTTGCCCTTTTAAATGCAGCCTTTTTTTTTTTTCTATGCCCCAGGGCCGAGAAATCTGTTCCTGGTCACTTAGTACTGTCCCTCCCCAATGCAATTCACAGCATCTGTCATGTCTCTGTCTCTCTTGCCGTTTTCTATGTGGTCTATCTTTTGTTGTGCAGCTGTTCAGTCAGCCTTAAGTTCTTCAGTAGGAACTGCCCTATAACTAGGTATAGATTTGGTGTGCCTGTGGAATAGTTGAGGATTTTCCTAAGCTGACATCTTGGACCAGAATCTACCATCTCTGTTTTAAAGTCTATTTTGCCGATGTAAGTATTGCTTTTTTTGTTTCACTTCTATTTGCATGGAATATCTTTTTCCATCCTTTCATTTTATGTGTTCTTCGCTCTGAATTGAGTCTTTAGTAGGAAGCATATTAATGATCTTTTTAAAGATTTTATTTATTTATTTGAGAAAAAGAGAGAAAAGAGAGATAGGGTGGGAGTGGGGAGGAGAGGGAGAAGAGGGTTTCCCACTAAGCAGGGAGCCCGATGTGGAGCTTGATCCCCTTCAAGCCAAAGGCAGGTGCTTAACTGAGCCACCCAGGTGCCCAGATGAGTCTCATTTTTTAATCCGTTCCTCCACCTTATGTCTTGGACTGAAGCAGTTAGACCATTTACATTTGAAGTAGTTATTGATAGGTATGTACTTCTTGCCATTTTGTTAATTGTCTTCTGGTTATTTTTGTAGGTTCTCCGTTCCTTTCTTGTTCTCTTGTCATTGATGATTTTATTTAGTGTTATACTTGGATTCCTTTCTCCTTATCTTTTATCCAAGAGAGGTTCTGGTTTTTGGTTACCATGAGGTTCATATATATCATCCTAAGTATATAGCAGTCTATATTAAGGTGGTGGTCATTTAAGTTTCAATAGTTTCTAAAAGAACTTCATTTTTACTTCTTCCCCTCCAGGTTTGATGTATATGATGTCATATTTTACATCTTTTGAGTCCCTTGACTATTTTTTTTAAAAGGTATAATTGATTTTATAATTCTTGTGTTTTAATCATCATACCAGCTTTAAAGTGATTGCTCTCTTTAGTGTATGTTTGCTTTTAGCAGTCAAATTTTTTCTTTTCATATTTTTTGAAATTTCTAATTATGGCCTTTTCCTTTTAAGGAAGTCCTTTTAATGTTTACTGTAAGGCCAGCTTACTGGTGATGAATTCCTTTCACATCTGGAAAATTCTTTATCTCTCCTATTCTGAATGATAACCTTGCTGAATAGAGTATTCTTGGTTGTAGATTTTATTTTTTCATCAATTTGAATATAATATGCCACTTTCTTTGGGCCTGCAAAGTTTCTGCTGGAAAATTAGCTGATAGCCTTATGGGTTTTCCCTTGTGTGTAACTGTTCACTTTTCTCTTGCTGCTTTTAAGAATCTCTCTTTATCTTTTTGTCATTTTGATTACTATGTGTTTTGTTGTTGACCTCCTTGGGTGCATAATTTTTGGTGTTCTCTGTGTTTCCTGGACCTGGATATCTGTTTTTTGTCCCCAGTTAGGGAAGTTTCCAGCTATTATTTCTTGAAGTTAAGTTTTGCCTCGTATCTCTCTCTTCTCCTTTTGGAACCCCTATTATGCAAATGTTATTATTCTTGATGATGAAGCATTCTCTTAACATATCCTCATTCTCTACAATTCTTTTTTTCCTTTTATTGTTTATCTTGAGGGCTTTCTACTACTCTGTCTTCCAGATCACTGCTCCATTTTTCTGCATCCTCTACTGTATTGTTGATTCCCTCTATGGTGTTTTTCTTTTCAGTTATTATTCAGCTCTGCTTAGTTATTTTTCATATTTTCTCTCTCTTTTGTTTAAGTTCCCCATGATTTAATTCACTCATTTCTCAAGTCCAGTGAGTAAAGTTTAGTAGGACCACTACTTTAAACTCTTCATCAGGTAAATTGCTTATCTCCATTTTGTTTAGCTGTTTTTCTGGAATTTTTTGTCTTTTTTTTTTTTTTGTTTGGATCATATTCCTTTTACTCTGATTCTCTGTGTTTCTTACAATATATTAGGTAGGTCAGGTATGCCTCCTGGTCTTGAAAATAGCAGTCTTCTGTAGAATGCATCCTGTGGTGTCTAGTAGCACAATCCTTCTAGTCACCAGAAACAGGTACTCCACGAGTGTCCTCCATGTGTGCTACATATGCCCTCCTGTTGCGGTTTGGATGCAACTGCTGCAGGCACACTGATGAGCAACAATTGCCCCTGGCATGGCTGGCTGCAACTATAGTGCAACTATAGTGGGTGTGATGGTGGGTGGGACAAGCGCCCCCCTCCCCGGGGAAGGAGTCGCTCTAGAGAGACACTGGTACGATCTGGGGCTGCCCCATGGGTGTGGTAGGAGCTGCAAGGTTACAAGGTAGATGGAGAGTGTCAGAACTGGTTTCTACAAATGCCCAGCTAGCTAGGCTGAAGGGGAATAAGAAAAATGAGGCCTGCCAGCACCTCTATTTTCAGAGAAAGCTCTTGCAGATACCTACCTCACTTTGGCACATGTCCTAAAGTTATTAATAATTCTCCTTGATGTATATCCCAGGCACTTTTGAAACTTCTATTTCTGTGCTGGGTCTCAGGTCAAGTGATACAGTGTGCTGGCCCTTTATGAGCAGAGGCTTAGCTTCCTACCACCTGCCCCCACCCCACTCCCTGCCCTGAGAATTAAACCCCAATGATTTTCAAACTAGACATTATGGGGACTTCATGGTATAGGTCCCCAGGGCCAGAGGTGATAGATTTGAGGCTTGGTTTCCTTACTCCTTGGGGAGGACATCGAGTGCCTGTAATATCCCTCCTGTATGTGGGTCATCACTGTTCCAAGGGTTTGGGTCCCTCCTGTGTCTCCTCCCCTCCTATCCTTCTCAATGTGGCCTTCTCTTGAAGCCTTTAGTTGTGGAGATCTGCTCTGCAAGTCTCAGGTCATTTCAGAGTGAGCTGTATTACATATTAGTTGTTTCTTCAATGTGTCTGTGGGACGATACAGGCTCAGGATTCTTCTACTCTGCCATCTTCCTCTCTCCTTCCCATCTTGGGGCTTTTAAAAAAATAATTAATTAATTAATTTATGAGAGAGAGAGAGAACGGCAGAGGGAGAAGCAGGCCCCATGCCAGAAGCCCAATGCAGGACTCGATCCCGGGACTCCCAGATCACACCCTGGGCCAAAGGCAGGCGCTAAACCGCTGAGCCACCCAGGGATCCCTCCATCTTGGGGCTTTTAAAGCCACATAAGTAGTGTGAATCCTACTCCTAAATCTGTGTGGGTACAGACATTTGATAAAGAATTATCAAGGGCAGACTTTGTTGTTGTTTCATGTATATCCAAGGCTGGGACATTTATCCTTACTGACTCTCTATAGGACGAGACTTTCTAGTATGCCCACTGGAATTGTTGCCCTTCAGAGATGCTTGGCATTATTCAGGAATCTCTGATTCAACTTCATCCAGGCTTTTTCTCTTGACCCTGCATGTGTGATCTATTAAGCCTTAGGCTACAGGCCATTAGGAATTAATACTTATTTTACTAGATTTACACTTCCTTCATTCTGGCATCAGAAGAACTTCCTTCCCTTCTATATCAGTTTAAAAATATTTTTAAAGTCACCCAGATTTTTAAAACATGCCAAGAGGATCTGTCTTAACACCTAGTTAGCCAATGTTGAACACTAAAATCTATTTCCTTTTCTTATTACATTAAGTAGTATATCCGAAACATAATGGTAGTGAGAGCCGTCATCTCTGACTTGTCCCTAATACCATGTCTTTGATATTTCACTATTTAATATATTCATTGTTTTCACCATCATATCTAGGTAGTTCCCTTTTCTTATGGGTTTACTTGGGATAGCTGTTGAAATGTATCAAGTATTATTTGACATCTGATAGGTTACTTCACATCTGTTACTGAAATTTATATATAAAACCCTTGTATTTTTTTAAAATAGGGTTGATAATATATAAACATGGAAAAAATTCAAGCTGGGAAAATTACTAAGTCCCTTCTTCCCATTGTAGTTCCAGATTCCCTGGTTCCATTCTATAGAATTAATTGTGACTATTACCCTAAGATGTTCTCTACAAACTCAAGCATTAGAGGTGTCCCTCAACTCCCACACACAGTGACATACCATATGTACAGCTCTGCACTTCCACTTCATAAGAAATTTGAGAGAGCTTCTCTATTACTTATAAATAAAAAAATAAGAAGATCCTTTCTATCCTGGCCTCAAGCTGGTCAGCCAGCTTGAGGCCAGAAAAATGCCTCCTCCAGTTTAAGAATAGCAGTACGCATTACCTGCAAGTGTTCTAGAATCAATGACTGTTAGAGCAGGAAGACCTTAGAGCGTGCTGTCCAAAAGAACTTACTGCTATGACAGAGATATTCATTTCTGCACTCTCTGAATGTAGTCACTAGACACACACAAGTGGCTATCAACCATTTGAAGTGTAGCTGGTGTGACTAAGTACATACGTTTTTACTTTTGATTACTTTTAATAGCTACACGTGGCTAGTGGTACTGTATTAGCTCAGCTGTGAGGTTGTAGAGGCCATCATCCTGGTTTTACAGAAGAGTGACCTGAGCTGCAGAGAAATGTTGTAGTGGTAGAGCCAAGGTTGGAACTTAGTCTCCTGTCCTTCTCTTCATTCCTCTCTCAGTTTTCGCAGTTTCTACTTCAGCCTACTTACTGTTGGGTGTGGGGAAGTGACTGTCAAAACCAATATGATCAAACCCTTCAAGATGTTGCTCTCCCTGGGATTCATGGGGCCATCCCCATTCAACATCCACCAGTTTCCTTTAGTTGCTTATTCCTTGTATCGCTAGGTTTTCTGGAAGCTTTTCCCCATCTATACAGCTCCCCCTCTAGTTTGACATCATCATTACAAGGAGATGCTGTGCTGGTACTTCCTCTACTGCTTCTAGATCATCTTCAAAAGCCCCATTTCTGATCATGTCACTTGGCTCACAGGCCATCAGCAGTTACTACTGCCTACCCACCCAATGTAGTCTAAACTTCTTTGTTCAAGGTTGTCTATAATGCAGGCTCTTTCTCTTTCTCTAAATAAAAATTTTCATTTTAGAATGGTTTTTAGACTTATAGAAAAGCTAAAAACTATAGTTCAGACAGTTCCTTCATATTCTGAATCCAGTTTCACCCACTGTTAACAACTACTAAATTGACATTGGTACATGAATATTAACTCCATACTTTGGGTTTCACTAGTTTTCCCCTAATGTCCTTTTTCTGTTCACACCTACTCATCACTGTCACCTTTAGCATCCTCTATTCTGTTATAGGTTTTCAGACTTTCCTTGCTCTTCATGACCTTGACAGTTTTGAGGAGCACTGAGTTCTTCCTATATTTTTCTCAGTGTTAGACTGAGGTTATGGGTTGGGGAGGAAAACCACAGAAGTGAAGTGCTCTTTTCATTGTATCGTATCAAGGGTACATGCTATCAATGTGATTTATCATTGGTGATGTTAACTTTGATCACCTGGTCAAAGCAGGGTCTGTACCTTGTTTCTCTACTGCAGAGCTACTTGCCTTCCCCAGCTCCATACCATAATCATGGAAGCCAGTCACTAAAATGCAAACCACTCAAACTTTTACTTCTTTGAGGGGGTTGTAAATACGTGAATAATTTACAATTATTCAGTGGGAAAGAGTTGTCCCTTTTCTCTCATTTATTTAGCTATTTATATCAACATGAGCTTAGGGATATTGATTTTACACTTTGGACTATAACCCATTATTACTGTCATTCATTTATGTGCTCAAATTCTTCCACCATTAGCCAATGGGGCTGCTTTAGGTTGATCTTGAATACTTTCCCCACAGATACATATACTTTCTCAGACCCTCTTTTTGGCACAGCAAAATGCTCCAGTCCGAGAGTTTGCCAATTCTCCAAATACCCTGGTTTCTATTATTGGAGACTGGTGTAAGAAATCAAGGTCCAGGTGCTGGGTCTCATCTGTGTTAGCCACACGTCCTGCATAACTAATCTTGATGATCACCTTCCCATGCCCTCATTGTCTGCACAACATTCTGCCTCCATGGAAGTCAAGGGTGTACCAGCAGCTTTTTGTGCTAAAATGTTCTTTTCCCTCTACACCTGGTTGAAATTCTCCTTCCACAAGGCTACATTCAAAATGTCCCCTCTTTGAAGGTACCTTTCCTAAACTACTTGATATCCCACAGCCCTTTGTGCCCCTAGGCCATGAGTTACAGGGAGGCCCTGTGTTACAATGTATGTTACCCTGCAACATGTTTGCTTTTATATCCCTAAACTCAGCAGTTAGCATGTAGCAAATGAAATGGTTGTTGCTTAATGAATATTAATTGACAAGAGTAAGGTCGGCGTAAGACTAGGTAAGTAAGTAAGTAAGTAAGTAAGTAAGTAAGTAAGTGTAAGTAAGTAAGTAAGTAAGTGTAAGACTAGGTAAGTAAGTAAGTAAGGTCGGTGCTCTCTAGGGTCTATCAGGGACAAAGACAAACACACACACTAAAATTAAAAAAAAATTTAAAAAAAACAAAAACCAACAAACCCTCCTCCAGAACCTTTATGCCCAGGGGACCTTTCTCTGTCACATGCTTGAAAAAAATACCCTGTTTCGGGCATATGCAATTGTGAAAACCAGAGGGAAGAGCCTTATGACTTTCATCCCTCTAAACAGGGGAACACATGTTTAAAGATAAGAATCAGTAAAATAAAACATACCCTAAGGAAACTCACAGAGCTATCCTAAGTCAGGAAAGGTTATGTTCCCATGAAATGATTATCTAGTGTAGGCATTTTTCTAGAATACTTCCTCTCCTGCCTCTCTCAGTCCTGTCTATTGCCTAGGTGTTGGGGATGCAAATACAGCAAGATTTTGTCCTGAGGTGTGGAGAGGGCTGGAGCTGTTGGTGTGAGAGATGTGAGAGGGTGGGGGTAGCATCAGAAAGAGGCAGGCCCGGATGGCCAGCATCTGCGTCTTCCCTGGTAGCAACACCAAAGGTACAGAGAAACAGCCAGGCTCATGAGGAGCAGCCCCTAAGGCAGAACACGTACCCTCTTATCTTCTGGATGATGTGGATGGCCCTTCCCAGACCTCCCTGGCTCACCTGAATGGTGCCCAGCACACTGTTAATTTCTATCTCCGGCCCTATCTCCGTATGTCTCCTGTTGGTTCTGCTTCTCTAGAACGCTGACTAATATACAAAGTATAAAATAGGGTTGATAATTTCAATCATTTATTTAAATTTAAGGGAAAGCAAGATATTTGCATAATCTTAAATAATCTCCCTTGCCCCTCAATACATGGATTACTAAGAAAAATAGTGACTTCACAGTGAAGAAATCTGATAGGCCCCACCTTAACCAAGTGATCAGGGTTAACTTACCAGTAATAAGACCCGCTAACATCATGTACTCCCTGATAAGATACACTGAGGACCCGTCACTTCTGTGGCCTTCATCTAATCATCAGAAAACATCAGACAAACCCAAGTTGGGAGCCATTCTACAAAATAATCAGCCCTTTTTCAAAAGTGTCAAGGTCATGAAAGACGAGAAAGACAAAGACTGTCACAGGTTGGAGGGGACCTGACAACTGAATGCAACATGGGATCCGGCATTAGATTCAAGAGCTGAAAAGGGACGTGAATGTGAAAAACTGGCGAAATCCAAATAAATTCTGTAACTTAGTTAAGTATCGCACTAAGGTTGATTTCTTAGTTTTGTCCTTGTACTGTGGTCAGGTAAGACGTTAGCATTAGAGGGAACTGGGCTGGGGGGTCAGGAGCTCTGTACTCTCTCTGAACCTCTAAGTCCAAAATTAGTTCAAATGAAAGTTAAAATCCCATTCACAAATGGCCTATTTAATATTAAGATAAATAGTAAACTCTAAAGAGGATCTGGAAGCTCTTAGAGGTCTACCAAAGGCAGGAAGCGGCACACCACAGAGAAAAGGATTTTTGGAGCCAGAGAAGCTAAGGTGGCAGCAGTGGGACTGGAAGATGGTGGAGAAAGCTCCAGCAACCTAGCACGTAGGAAGCCAGTTCATTCATTCATTCTTTCTTTTTTTTTCTTTCTTTCGAGCAAAATGGTGGTTTTATCAAAGCACAGGGACAGGACCTGTGGGCAGAAAGAGCTGCTGCCCTGGCCCTGCCCCTGTGATTAGATAATGCACAGTTGGGGGAGGTAAGCAAAAACAGAGATTTCAAAAGGATTTTCATATGCTAAGGAAGACCTATAAGATACTGGAGGTCTTGTCACTGTCAAGTTAAAGATTGCTTTTCCCTCTAGCAAGGCATTAACATCAAGACAATTGGAAACTTCCTGAAAAAATATGGAGCGCTTCATGAATTTGCGTGTCATCCTTGCACTGGGGCCATGCTAATCTTCTCCGTATAGTTCCAATTTTAGTATGTGTGCTGCTGAAGGGAGCTCGAGCCAGTACTTTCTAAGTGCTTTACACATACTACCTGGTTGAGAAATGGGATGTTTGACACATTACATATGGGAATATGGTGGTCATAATTTGGGACAGACTATGAGGGATGAAAGAGAAGGAGCAAGAGAGGATGACTCCCAGGTTTCTAATCGGAGCAACGGCAGTGTGGTTGTGACACCATGCATGGCTATGGAAAGCAGAATGTCTTTTGGTGAGGAGGGGGACGATAAGCAGCTTTTGGGATGGTTCCAAGGTACCTGTGTGACACCCAGGTGGGTATGCCTAGAAAGCAGATCACCTTACAGGGGCACCTGGATGGCTCAGGCGGTTAAGTGTCTGCCTTCAGCTCAGGTCATGATCTCAGGGTCCTGGGATCGAGCCCCACATTGGGCTCCCTGCTGAGCAGGGAGCCTGCTCCTCCCACCTCCCTCTGCCTGCTGCTCCCCCTGCTTGTGCTGTCAAATAGATATTAAAAAGAAAAGATGTTATACCTTCAGAGAGTGATTATCAGAGAGGTGATGGCTGAAATGGAGAAGGAGGTGAAACACCCAGGAAGAGGATGTGAGAAAATAAGAGAAGGGGCCACCATTACACAGAGAAGAAAGGCAGATGAAATCGGGGAAGCGGGGTGTGTCAGAGGCAGAAGGGAACTGGGCATGAGATCCCAGGAACCTCCTGCCCTGGGGAAGGGGGGCCAGATGTTCAGTAGTGTCGGATGCCACAGCATAGGACGTCACCAGAATAGACATGATGACCTCAGAAGGGAAAGCCGGTGGAGGTGTGGGGTGGTACCCAGCTTGTACCTCAGCGGGGAATGATAAATGGTGGGGAAGCAGATACAGGGCCAAATATTCTTTTGAGAAACTTTGCTGGGAAAGAGGAAGATAGCAAAACAGCCAGAGGGGGAGTTGAGGTTAGAGGGTCCCCAAACTATCTCCAGACTGACTCTTCCCAGGAGCTACTGAGGCATATTTTTACCAGTAAACCGGTTCTCTCCAGCTGGCTAACCTGCCTATATAGCTTTTTAATATGTGTGCCCAGCCATCGACCTACAAAGGGTCTAAACTTAGGTTGACAAAAAGTATCATCACCTTTTCAACAGGAAGGCTGGGATCTGAAATAATCGAATGTGACTGCTCTGTGCCTGACTCGGGGCCACACGGACGCGATGTTGGGCGGTTCTGGAACCATTCACAGCAGCGAGATTACCTCATGACCATGTTCCATCACTCCATGGCCACGTTCCACCCTTGCCTTGAAAGCCCCACACAGAGCATCTCGAGACACTTTCAGATCCCAACCAGAAATCTGCGGGGGGAGTTAAAAGCCACAGTCGCAGAAGGAGATGCTCAGTTGAGGCTCACGGCTTTTCCACACGGACACGTGCCAAAGCCTTTTCCTCTCTGTGTTCAATTGTGTTTACAAGCCTTTAAATATTAAACACCCACTAATATTGATGTTTGGGTACCAAATCAGTTTAGCTTCCTGGAAATTACTAGAATTTATATCATTCGTTCATTTAATACACATTGATTAAGTGCCAGGCAATATGTGCAGGCAAACTGGAGAAGCCTGGATAAATGAGTATGAGGTGGTGTTCCTGCCCTCAAGAAACCCACAGACATTTACCTAATAACACAACAAGGGTATTCACAAAAATAATAAAGTCAGGGCGCCTGGGTGGCTCAGTGGTTGAGCATCTGCCTTTGGCTCAGAGCATGATCCTGGGGTCCTGGGATCGAGTCCTGCATCAGGCTCCCCACAGGGAGCCTACTTCTCCCTCTGCCTGTGTCTCTGCATCTCTCACTCTGTCTCTCATGAATGAATGAATAAAATCTTTAAAAAAATAAAGCTAGTACTAATGAAAATGATGAAAGATATTGATGGGACACTCACTGTGTGTCAGGCACGATACTCAGCACCTTACATTACAAAAACCACACGTGTGAAGGTGTCTGGATCTGAGGTTGAGAAGACAGCTGGTAGTGGCTGTGGATATGTCTGAATGTGGTGCCATGGGGCCTGCCTGGGTCCCCCTAGTAGGGGAGGGCAAGAACTGGCAAGACTAGACTTGAGTCTGGAGGAGGCTCCTCTGCTGGTGCCGTGCGAGTGGGCTGGGGCCAGTGAGAGGGGAGGCACAGAGGTGAGGTCGGAAGCTGTTTCAGTAGTGCCAACAAGGGAAGGTGGCAGGGAGACAATGGGTGCAAGAAGAAATGCACCCTGGAGGCCTCCCACCTCTCTGGAAGTGGCAAGAAAGAGGGAGAAGGGGTTCTATTAACTCAGAGGTCAAGGAGTATCTTGGGAAAAGTAGATGAGCTTTGTGTGAGGTGCACACAGCTGAGTGGACAGCTAGGAATGAAAGTCTAGAATCTGGAGCAGAGGTTTGGGACAAGAGAGAAAATGGGGAGCAGTTGAGGAAAGTCCAAACTAATTCAGGCTGAATTTGGCCTTTCAACACCGAGATCACCCCTGAATTCGCCTTTCTTTCCCTGGAGGCCTTATATTTTTCATGGGAACACTGTGAATGGACACACACCTTCCCAGACATAACACATCTAGACACGCAGAGGCCAAACATCACAGAGGCACAGGCTCCCACATACTTGCACCTGACCTAGAGAGGGTACACAGAGGAACCCATACACACAGGTCCATGGATCACAGAAGTACACATCCATGCACACAAACACACACTCATATAGACACACACACACGCCCACAGGTGACAGAGGTATACAAACATATACTTACACACACACACACACACACACGTAAATATACCTACAGAGGCCACAAGTACACAACTTTCTGGAGAGGGTAAGGTATGTTTTCCAGTATCCACTGGAATCTTCATCTCCCCAGCTGATGGCCTTCGACTGCTAGGAGCAACAGCCCCATGTGGTCATTGAACTCCCTCTGCCATTCATTCGTGTAAAACAGATTCCAGAAGGACACCTCTACGCCCCACTGGTCTGTATCCCACACTCTACACATCTACAGTCCACTGCACACGAGCTGCTGTAAACTGAGAACAAGCCCCTAACTAGGAGTCGGTGAGCCATCCACCTGCAGATCAAAGATCTCCACCGCAACACTCAACCCCCTTCTCACCAAAGAGCTTCTGCAGGACTTGTCCGTCATATAAATCTTCAGCCAGGTCTTTGACAATGATTCTTTCTCCGACAAGCACGTCATTAATCCAGTCAATTAATACCTACCGGGGAGAGAGATCGAATAAGAGAAAAGTCATTCGTATTTTCCTATAGATTAGCTTTCTTATCCTGGACAGTTAAAATCTAAATGAGCTTCCGATTTGGAAAGCAGAACTGGCCCCTGTGATTCAGTATGTGGTCACAACACGGTGTGAGCCCTGGGGCCCTGTTCTTTTTCTGGTGCAAGAGCTTCCAGTGCTGGTGACACCTGTTAACAGTGTCTCTGTTAATATCCTGTGGCCCCTTACCATCCCTTACCCCAATGGCAAGCTACATTCACGCGGTGTTTGGGGGTAAGGGATGTACCAGGCAATGGTATGGAGGTCTATAAACTGGGGTTAGTTACCCACTAACTGATTTGTGTAGCTCTGTCATCTAGGAGCCTCTGTGCATGTCCACAATCTATGAATCTAAGGCAGGCCAGTTTCTGCTCTGAGCCTCTGATTGCCCACCTCCAAAATGGAGGAGGAAGATACTTCCCAGTTCAGATAGCAGAAAAGAATTACATATGGCAAAGGCCAAAAGATTGGTGGAGGTACATCTTATGAATGAATAAAGCTCTCCCCCATTATGACACTCGGCCAGGTGGTTACTGTCACCCCCATGCTCAGGAGGGGAGATCACACACAGAAGTGAACATATTTGCCAAGGTCACATCGTGGATCATGGACAGACACAGGAACCGAACTCTCCATCCCCCTCTAAGGGACTGATCTCCTGGCCCCAAGCTACCTCTCCGTGGGGCCAGTGTGGTCTCCTCTCTCATGTCTCTCTTAGCGGCTGCCATTACCTGAGCACCCTCTGCACCAAGCACCGAGCGGAGCCATTCCATGGGGCATCTCGTAGAGTTAATCTGCACAATACCTCTGAGAGGGACAGATCATTCGCTTCATTTTTTCAGATAAGGAAACTGTAGCTGGTCCAAGTCCATTGCTCTCTGTTTTAAATTTTTTCAGCTCATTTGCTTATTATATTATTTATATACAGTAAAATTAACTGATATTAACTGATATTAAAGCTATGGTTTGGTGAGTTTTGGTCATTTATGTAACTACCACAACCAAGATACAGAGCAATTCCCTCAGCATAAGAAGGTTCCTCTGGGATCTTTGGGCTCTGTCCCCTCCCCTGAGGACAGGCCACTGGCAACTACCCAGAATTTTGGAGTAGTTGCCTGAGGAGTCACACGGAACATCACCTTTTGCGTTTGACTCCTTTGAGTATAAACAGATTCCCTTTATAACAGGGGCAGTAGCTGGGCTGGGTTCCCACACCTGGGTGGAGCCTGGGGCCTTCACAGTACATTGTTCTACATTGTTCTACTGTCCATAGATCTTCCCTCCCTACCCTTACTCTCCTTCCCTCCCTCCAGCCAGCCATTTCCATCTATCCCCACCCATCCAGCATTTAGGAATAGCTGCTCCATGTCACATTCTGTGCTGGATCCTGGGGGTACAATGATGCAAAAAGAGTCTCCTGAGCACCTCACCATTTAGTGAAGGAGATAGAAGGGTTTGAGTAGTGGTGACCAGTCATCAGACTCTAATAGGGACAGCTAGAGAGGCAGCTAGAGCATGAGACCCCAAATACCACCACCCTCAGGAGCATGGGCCTCAACCTTCAGTTGGTAGGAATCTATACACAGGGTTTGAGTAGGAAAATGATGGATCCGGTTCACATTTTGAATGAACCACTCTGGCATCCAGTGCCTTTCTGTCTTGTTTTGAGGGCAGCTTGGAGAAGCTGAAGAAGAAAAACAGAGGATGAGGAATCCAAAGGGGGATGGCATGGACATTTTGCAGGGGATGAGTACCCGCCAGCCCCTGTGGCAGGCACAACGTACACTACTTCATTTAATCTCATCTACTTCTGCTTGAATTCCATCTCCTCTCCTCAGCTGTGACCAAACACAAACCACTGGCTTTTCTAAGACTCATTTGCCTCATGGGTAAGTGGGGAGGATATGCAGTCCCACTTGCAGGATGCCTTCGAGGGTCCCTGAGAAAAGCAGTGGGAAGACTGTATGAACTCTAAGATCCTGGCACGTGTGAGCTCATCTGTGCTAACTTCTCCGGCGCTTGTGACCAACACCATTTGTGGGGCAGCGCCCATGTCCCATCTTTGCTAAATTTGAGATGTCCACCTGCGGGACCATGACTGCCCAGGACTCCCAGTTCACTCGGCAGTGGCTTCGGTGCAGGCCGCCCAGAGCAGGGGCTCTACAGATGCTGGTTGAGCCTGGGGCAGGCTAATTTCTTCTTACCTTCATCAGTTCTTGCAGTTTGGGGTCACTGCGGGAGTTTGGGTCCACCATCGTCCGCACTTCATTCTCCTCTTTAAAAGAAAAAGGCAGTCAGTGGGGGTGGCTCTGCTGGAAGGCATGAGGGTAACCCAGAGAACAAGAGACCCAGTTACCCAGCATGGTGTCCTCCGGGTCCAGCTCGAAGGGGATCGGGCTGAGGGGCAGGTTGATGGCGTTCATGCCTTCCTCCTGAAGCTCTGATACTGCAGGGAGAACAGAGGCAGGGTCACACTGTGCCCATGGATGACAAGCGTGTTGGAGATTGCCATTCCTGAAACCACTGAGGTTACGTGTGACAGCTGTTACTCAGCCTGCAGGAGATTCCCTGCCTCTCCCCGTGAAGAGGACCGAGCAGGCCCCTTCATGGCCCCTCTTCCAACTATCACCTCACTCTCTTTTCTGGGGGACACAGAGGGGCCGCTGCTTGTTCCCAGACAGGAGCTCAGGATAAACACAAGTGAGGTGGGCACTGCCCTCTCAGATCCCTGCCTGCCCCTCCCCTTCCAGGGCTTGCTGTCCGGTGCATGTTGGGTGCCCAGTAACCCCTGGGGTGAACAAGGTCACCAAAGCCAAGGCTACATTTCCATTGTAAGCCATTGCCATCCTTGGAGCAACCCTCCTCCGCCTTCTCTCCTTGTTTGGCTTCCCTGAGTATTTTTCTGATGAGGATAATCTCTTCTCACTCCACCCTACCCCAGCCTGCTGTTCTCGAGAATGCCTCAATCCAGCCTCTTTCTGGGCTCCGGTCCTGTCCTTCAGCCCTAATGAGTTGGGGGCCTCCCCTCGCAAGTCCACTTCCTCAACTGAACGTCAAGAGCTCCACTGGCTGGCCAGCGAGTCCTTTCACTGTTTTCAAATCCTAGAAATCTACAATTCCACTTTCCTCAAAGAAAAAAACAGAAAGAGGTCAATGGCCACTAAAGACTTCCAGCCTGCTCCCCTCTATGTGTCCCCTCCCGCCCCCCGGAAATGAAGCCTTAGCGAAAAACAAATCCCTACCACAAAACCACTGTGTGACGGGCACTTGCTGGGCACTGACCTTGGATCACCTCCCTCTAAAATCAGTGACTGAAATCTCCTCACCTCCATTCACTTCCAGTTTGGATAATTACTTTTCACCAATTAAGCACAGAAAGACCATTTTCTCTGAAGGCACTGGTCACCAAGGGCTCTCAAAGAGCTAATATGGCAGCAGCCATCAACCTTAATAGAAGCAATGTCCCATCTTTCCAATTTTATTTATTTATTTTTTTATGGACTCTGGCCTCCTCGACTGCCAGCATATACTTACAAGAACTCTTGAGCCCAAGGCAGCCACTTACAAAGAGTCCTTTCATATTAGCAAACTCACTGATGTTTGCAGTTGGACTGGGAACGAGATTGCCTAACAAAGAGAGTGAAACACACTCTACCCTAAAGAGACACAACTTGCATTATGAAGCTGGTATTTAGTCCCGTCGCTGTGGGCTCTTGACATTCACATGGGATATCAGCCAGTCACGGTCTTGAATCTGCAAATTCACAGACACCCACCACTCTCTGCCATTCTCCCCATGAAGCACGGCTGAAAAATAAAAGCCACACCTTCAAGGCTGAAATGATTCTAATAAGCAGAGGGTCGCATTTGCTTTCTAGTGGAAAACAATGGACTCCTGTGGTTGCATTAGACTCCTACAATTTCTTCCACGATTCCTCTTCAGACTAGCAGTCTGCTTTCTTTTCCAGGCTGTTTCTCCCAAAGCGGCAAGATTTCCACCCCAGAACAAGCACTGCTGTGCAAGCACTGGGCAGTGGAGGTATGTCACGCTTAAATGGGGGTGCGAGGCTGGGTGTACTGGCTGGTAAAGATGCCAGCTCCTGCCCAGAACCTTCTCTACTGACAGTCCACCTCCGGTCTGCACTATCAGTACAGTAGCCTCCAGCCGCATGAGGCTATGCACATTTAAATGAATTAAAAATTCGGTTTCTCTGTTGTACCAACCACACTGCAAGTGTTCACTGACCCACAGGTGGCTCGTGGCTACCATGCCAGACACCACAGATGTAACGCTGTCCATCATTACCAGAAATTCAATTGGATGGTGTTGTCCTGGTTGAGTCCATATACCCAAAGGCTGATGATGTCCACATTTAAATCTCTAGACTCGGCCTGACCCCGAGCTCCAGGCTTACCTGATGTTTCCTTGTTTGTCCATTAATAGAGACCTCAAATGTATAC
Source organism: Canis aureus (assembly GCF_053574225.1). Classification (NCBI taxonomy): domain Eukaryota; kingdom Metazoa; phylum Chordata; class Mammalia; order Carnivora; family Canidae; genus Canis; species Canis aureus. The sequence continues at coordinate 15,390,417 of NC_135633.1, forward strand.
ATCCGAAACATAATGATTGTCAACACCCTCACCCCCACCATAACATCACTAAAACAAGACCGTCATTCCCCGGTTCTTCTCTTCTTCAGGAAATGGCACCACCATTTATATAATGGTTTAAGCCAAAATCCAAAAAAAACACCCTTAACTTCTCCTTCTTCCTCATGTTTTGCATCTAATACATTGGCAAGTTTTGCGGGCTCCACCTCTAAACCAGGATCCAATGCCAACCACTTCTCACCGTCTTCACCACCACTTCCTGGGTCAGGCCACCATTATCTTTCACCTGGACAACCAGAATCACCTTCTAACTGGTCTACTGCTTTCCGAAGCATCTTCCCCACCCCTGTCTCCTTCCCACTGCAGAGTCAGGATGATCTAGAAGGATGTAAATAGCATCATACATTCTTCTGCTTTAGGCTCTCCTTGGCTTCCCATTACAATCAGAATAAAGCTTAAACTCCTTACTCACACCTACAAGGCCTTCTGATTAGCCCCCTGCTCCCTCCCATGTTATATTTTCTTCAGAACACTCATCACAATCTGAAATAACAATTTTTTAAAAGATTTTATTTATTTATTCACAAGAGACACAGAGAGAGGCAGAGACACAGGCAGAGGGAGAAGCAGGCTCCAAGCAGAGCCCGATGCAGGACTTGATTCCAGAACTCTAAGATCACGTCCTGAGCGGAAGGCAGGCACTCAGCTGCTGAGCCACCCAGGCATCCCTGAAATAATTATTAATCATATGTCTGTTGTCTATTCCCCCGTGCCAGAAAATAAACTGTGGGAAGACTGGCACTTTTTCTATTTTGTTCACTATTAGATCTCCAAAGAGGAGCCAGAGTGCCTACATTCAAAGCCATGATCTACTAGCTCTGTGACCTCAGTCAAGTTCATTAACTTCTTATACCTCAGTTTTCCCAACTGCAAAATGGGAGTGATAATATTACCTTACCTCCTAGGATTGGTGAGGTTAAATGAGTTAATATATATTAAGGACTTAGACGAGTGCCGGGGACTTGGTAAGAATTGTGTAAATATATTATGTGGGGCACCTGAGTGGCTCAGTCAGTTGAATTTGTGAATCGAAATTTGGGCTCAGGGGCCCTCAGTTATGCTCCCTGTGTCAGCAGGGAGTCTGCCTCTCTCTCTCTCTCTCTCCGCTCCTCTTCCTCCTCTTCTGCCTCTCCCCACTGCTCGCATGCACTAAAACAAATAAATATCTCTTTAAAAAATTAAAAAACTATTTGTTGAGTAAATGAATAACCCAAACCGTTAAGACCACCGTTCAACTATACAGGTTAAGAATTGAGCCAGAGTCTGCCAAAGCAGTGCAGAGGATGCAAAGAAAGATTCCAGCTTGTTCTTGGAGGGGGGGGGGGGGGGATAAATTTTGGCCTGACCCTGTGTGCACATGTGTGTGCTTATACTTTGTAAGCAGAGAAAAGCCGCATCTGTTCCAAGACTGTTGTGCATGCGGCCAGAGCCAATTTGCGACTATGGAGATATTTACACCTCTAAAATGTGACTTGAAATGTAATATTTGCAAGGCCTCCTAAAGGTGGGTCTGAACAGGATCTTTTTTATGTGTACATCATTGTTAAAATGTTTTCAGATGAAAAACCCCCAGTCAGAAACACTCCCCTCTACCCTGCCTCTTTAATTCACTCACAGAGACATAACAAACCCTAGAAGAAAGGCTGAGATATGTTTGCAATTGGAAATGTGTTTTTTTTTTTTTTTTCAGGAAATGATTTGGTACAGGAACATCATTCCCATCCCATTAACTGCTGACTCTGAGCCAACTGTTTGTAAAAGTGAATATGCAAACTGCCCAGTTCAGGCCTGGCCCCTGCCCCATGGGGCCGCATTAGTGGCCACTTTCCCAAAACAGCCCGCCTGCTTTGGAGGCTTCATTTCTATTAAACCCAAGCAGGACCCAGCAGAAGCCCCACGCCAATCCCTGTGCTCTGAAAGAGAAAAGAGCTGCAATTGAATTTTCTCGGCACAGAATAGGAATATGATGTTTATCCCTTGAACCTCCACTAACAATCTAAAACTAGGTCTGAATGTGCAGCCCTTGGTGTCTCGCAGTGCCATTAGTCATAACTTAATAAACAGATTAAATGCCCAGCTGAAGGTCGAGCTCGGGAAAGCAGGGTGATTGCCTCAACTCCTGCCTGAAGTGCTTGCCATCAGAAAGGGGGCTTTGGCTTTTCCGGGAAATGCAGGCTGACTCTGGGTCCAGCTGTGCCACAGAAAAAGTACAAGGATGGGCTTTGGAGTTGAAAAGAGCTGGATTTGAATCCAACTTCTATTTTTATCAGCGGTGGGACCTTAAGGAAGCAATTTAACCTCCCTGAAACTCAGTCTAAAACAGTTCTCTACAAAACAATGTTGTAGCTGACACTGCTGGCTTCCTAACTAATATTTATTTTACTCTTTTTTCCTGCTCAAAGACCCCTCAGTTTGTTTCGGTGTACACTTCTCCCTCCTAAGTTCGAGGGGGAGATCCTGATTGGTTTAAGCTAATCATGATCATCTTAATTGCCTTGGTAGTGACTGAATCAAGCACTGCCCTGTGATACAATGAGCAGTGAGAAAAAATTTCTAGAAGCCTCTAATAGTTTTCCTTCATTTTAAAGGAAGGCCCAAAGAAGAAAAGGTATCTTTTTCCTTCTCATCATTATTATGTCGGGATGCTATGCCTGGGTTTGCTGCAGCCATTTTGTGGCCATGAGGTGAGCTAGCCCAAATCCAAAGAAGAAACTAATATGCTAGGATTGGTAGAGAAAAAAAACAGGGGTTCTTGTTGATACTGTTGGGCCACCATCCCTGGAACCACTCCAGCTTTATGTGTCCTGTTATAAGAGATATAATCAGCTCCTTATTTTTTTTTTTAAAGATTTTATTTATTCATGAAAGACATAGAGAGAGAGAGGCAGAGACACAGGCAGGGGGAGAAGCAGACTCCATGCAGGGAGCCTCACGTGGGACTCGATCCCAGGACTCCAGGATCATGCCTTGGGCCAAAGGCAGGCGCTAAACTGCTGAGCCACCCAGGGATCCCTCCCTTATTGTTTAAGCTAGTTGAGTTGGCATATTCTGGGGCTTGGAGCTCAAACACCCTATTTAATACACAGGACACCAGGATCATAAAGTTGATAGATGAATAGCATAAGTCTACAATGAATGATAATTTTCTTTTCCTTTTTTTCCATGAGAAACGGAATAGCTGCAGGCATCTCTTATACTTCAGAATACATACAGGGATCCAAAGAATACCACAGGGACAAGAATGGAGAGAAGGACAGACAGAGGTTTCGCAAATTACAAAAGGGTCCATTTATGCAAAGCCAGTAATTTCATTCATTCAACTAGTAAACATCACTAGGCACCTCTTCTGAAGCTGACCTCATGCCAGCATTGGGAATATAGGCCTGGGAAATAGGGATCTGCCTCACTCTGCTCACAGATGGTGGGAGGGGCAGACATATAAACACAACATTCAGGATGCTGCACAGAGGGAGAACCATGTGAGCTCCTACAGGGCTGTGGGGCCTCAGGCAGAACAGAGGTAGCTCTGGATGCAAGACTGGGGAGGATTTGAGATGGACTTTGAAAACTATAGATTTTTCTCTGACACAAGTGTAAAAAAAATACCATCAAGGTGAGTAAAAACAGGGTAGGTGTTGAGAGTGATGATTATGCCTGAGCACTGGGAATGTAGGTGGGAAGGGAGGGCTATGGATGGAGGAGCAAATAGGTAGGTGTGGTCCAGAGGGTCAGGGGTCATGAATTCATCTGTTCCTTAGCACTCCCTGGACCATGCTCCTTGTGTCTACAAGACAAAACAACCACCAAACCAAACTAGACATACCAAGGGAAGGCAAGAGAATAGCTAGGACGTTCTTTCCCCTTCAGTGTAAGTGGGCACCAGTGAGATATTTGGGCTGCTCTAGATCCATAGCAAGACTCTGATGATTAATCTCTGATCCTTCTGAAAGCTACTAAAACTCCCCTAATTCCTAAATGGATCAAGGGCCCCCACAGACGTTCTGGGCAGCAAGAGACAACTCACTTGACAATGATCTGGTCAGTAAACCCCTACATTTTTTGTCTATGTGAAGAATCAACCTGAAAGAACATCAATCAAAAAATTACACCTAACATCATACTTAATGGTGTGGATCTGAATGCTTTCCTCCTAAGATTGGGAACAAGGCAGAGATGTCTCCTCTCACCATGACTATCCAAAACCATACTAAAAATCCTAGTTAGTGCCATAACACAAGAAAAGGAAATAGGGGCACCTGGGTGCCTCAGTGAGTGAGCATCTGCCTTTGGCTCAGGTCGTGATCCCAGGGTCCTGGGATCGAGTCCCACATCAGGCTCCCTGCAGGGAGCCTGCTTCTCCCTCTGCCTATGTCTCTGTCTCTCTGTGTCTCTCATGAATAAATAAAATATTTTTTAAAAAAAGAAATAAAAGGTATAGAAATTGGAACAAAGAAATAAAACTGTCTTTGCAGATGACATGGTTATCTGTGTAGAAAATGCCAACTAATTGACCAAAATAGAACAAAAAACTCCAAACTCCTAGAACTAGTAAGCAATTATAGCAAGGTTAGAGATACAAGGTAAAAAAAAATACACGTCCTTTGCCTTCCTATATGCCAGCAATGAATGATTGGAATTTGAAATTAAAAACACAATATTATTTATAGTAACACCCCAAAATGCAATTCTTAGATACAAATCTAACAAAATACATACAGAATGGATATGCAGAAAATGATAAGACTCGATGTAAAAAATCAAAGAAGATTTAGGTAAATGAAGTATTCATGAATTATAAAACTTGATTTTGTTGAGGTGTCAATTCTTCCCAACTTCCTCCATAGATTTAATACAATCCCACTCAAAATCACAGCATGCTATTTTGTGGTTATACAATAGCCCGATTCTCAAGCTTACAAGAAAGACAAAAGACCCACAGTACCCAGCACAATACTGAAGAAAACTGACAAAGTTGGAGGACTGACCCTACCAAACCTTAAGACTTACTATAAAACTACAGTAATTAATACAGTTTGACATTGGCAAAAGAGTATACTGGAACAGAATTGAGAACCCAGAAATAGATCCACACACACAAATGTTCAACTCATCTTTGACAAGGGAGCAAAGGTGATTCAATGCAGAATGGATAGTCTTGTCAACGTATGGTATGAGAACAACTGGGCATCCACATGTAAAAAGTGAATCTAGATATAAGCCACACATTTTCTGCAAAATTTAACTCAAAATGATCACAGGCCTAAGAATAAGACACAATACTAAAAAATTTCTAGAAAAAATAGAAGAGAAAAACCCATGTGACGCAGGGTTTGGCAGTGACTTTTAACATACAACACAAAAGGACAATCCATGAAAGAAAAATGGAAAGGCCAGATTTCATTAAAATTTTGACTCTGCAAAAGGTATTAAGTGAATAAAAAAACAAGCCATAGACTTAGAGAAAATATTTGCAAAACATAGATTGGATAAAAGATTTATATGCAAAACATCAAAAAAACTTTAAAAATGGACTAAGAAAACAAATCAAAATGGGAAGCTCTAAACAGACGTCACCAAAGAAGATGTAGAAATGGCAAAAGGAACATGAAGAAAGGTTCAACATCATTTGGCATTATGGAATGACAAAAACAATGAGATACCACCACATTTATTAGCATGATTAAAATCCCCCAAACTTGATAATACCAAATACTGGCAAAGATGTGAAGCCACATCCAAGAACTCTCATTCATTGATGGTGGGAATGTCAAATAATATAGCTATCTTGGAAGACCACGTGATAGTTTCCTACAAAGCTATAGTTTTATCATATAATCCAGCAACTGGTATTCCTCGTATTCACTTGATTTGAAACATATACTCACACAAAACCCTGCATGTGAATGTTTATAGCAGTTTTATTCATAATTGCCAAAAACTTGAAGCAACCAAGGCATACTTCAATAGGCAAATAGATAGATCAACTGTGATATATCCACATGGTGAAATATTATTCAGTGATTTTTAAAAATGAGCAATAAAGCCATGAAGAGACATGAAGAACTTGAAATATATGATTCCTAAGAGACTACTCTGAAAAGGCAACACATGTATGATTCCAATGATATGACATCCAGTAAAGGTAGTGAAAAGATCAGTGGTTGCCAGGGGTTTGGGGGCAGGTCTGAATAGGCAAAGTACTGAAAATTTTTAAGAAGGTGAAACTATGATAGTATAATGATAGATACATGATTTATGCATTTGTCAAGCCCACAGAACTTTTTTAGCATGGGGAGTAAACCTCAAGGTAAGCAAATTAAAAAAATCATTTAGGAGGTTGGGGGCTCCAAGCATGGGACGCAGACTGTGATAATAGAACCCAACAGTATTACAAACGTATGAGACCATCTCACTGAAAGGGGTTAGCGGGACGGTGCTGACCTAAGTATTATTGGAAATGAGTGGTGTCTCTGAAATCAAAGTTAGAAGGAACTGCACATTAGCATGTAGTCTAGTTGATAAAGTTATCTCTCATGGGGGTGGAGGTCAACAATTCTGATACTGCCACACATGCACACTGGTATTGAACAATTAAGGAAACGGATGGTAGATGGTAGGAGCCAAGTTTCTCACCGTTGGAGTGGGAGGGGGAGACAAGCAGGGAAAAAGGTGAAGATGATCTACATGGTAATGGATTAGAGGTGGAGATATCAGTAAACCTTCTTGATTAGCTTAATATAGAAACAGATGGTTATATATGGAAATATTGCGAGGCAGGAGTACAGATGAGCCTGAACCGCACAGGTTTGAACTGCATGACTCCACTTTTATGCATTTTGTTTTTGAGTTGACAGCAGAAGCCACAAGGCATTTATTTATAAGGGCTCACCCCAGTCCTTACCAAATCAAAGGCAGCTGGTAAAGAGGCTGCACCTGCTGCTCTCTGAATAGCTGAAGAGGTTCCCCAAGGCTGTCAGAAGCCCCTACGTGCCCTAGATCTGGGCAGGGCTGTAGCTCACCCATATGCCAGCACCCAGGGCTGGCAGGTAGGAGGCTGGGCTGAAGAGGAGGAACGTGCTCAGAGGGCAGGAATGGCACTGTGCTTGGATCCCCATGCCCGTTGCATCCCTGCACTGAATCATTCAGGCTTCAGGGCTGTACTGGGTTGGCCACAGACCTCAGACACTCTCGGGCTGGGTAGGGACCCCTCTTCTGTGGCAGTACCCCAGCCCCTTGGCCTCCTGAGGGCTGGTGTACGCAGAGGTAGCCAGAGCTGCCAATGGTCACAGGCCAGGTATACCTCCAGGCAGATGGAGTGGCTGTACTGTGCCTCCAGGCTGCTGTCACACCCCACAGGTGTGCCTAGTGACTGCCACTGCTGAGCTGAGGCCACTAGACTATAAAACATCGCCATCTCGGAGCCAAGCCCACTATCATCTCCTTGTCCCTGTCCCAGCCCAGCCTGGTGCATCTATATATGGACTTTTTTTTTTCCAATAAATATACCTAGAGTACTGTAAATGTATTTTCCTTTTGATATTCTTAATAACATTTTCAATTCTCAATCTTACTTTAAGAATATAGTATATAATACATATAGATATGTGTTAATTGACTGTTAATGTTATTCTTTTGTTTTGTTTTGTTTTGTTTATGTTATTCTTATGGCTTCCAGTCAACAGTAGGCTATTAGTAGTTAAGTTCTGGGGGGGGGTCAAAAGTTATATACAGATGTTTTTGACTGTGAAGTCGTCAGTGCCCTTAACCCCCTACACTGTTCAAGGGTCAACTATACATACTTGGGTTAGTTTCTTACTCTATTAGCTGAGAAGTCCTAAAAGTAATGGCCCTCAAGTAGCAGTGAACATATATACCTAGCATCTTAGTTTCTAGTATGATTCTCCAATAAAAGGAACCAGAGCTTTTTGGAAAGATGGTGAATTCTAGGCCTGGAAAGGGAATCTGCAAAATGAGTCTGGAACCAGAAAGGAAAGAAGCTAGAACATAATCTGAGCAACAAAATAAATAAATATTGGATTATAACCAAAAGCACAAAACCAATATACATGAGTCCATACTGATATCAACGACTGAATTAGTAAATGAGGAAGCGGAGAGAAATCTCCTTTGTAGAATTCCACATAATTTACATAGATTCTATGACCTCAGGGAAGGGGAGCATAATCCTTTGCCTCTTAAATGTGGGCCTTCCTTCCAAAGAGTACAATATGGAAAGGAGGGAAAGAGCAACTTTCTACAGTGTAGAAACTTGACAAACACTAACTAAGCCAGGTGATCAAGGTCAACCTCATAGTCATAACTCATGGCATTTGAGGTGAAGTGGTGAAAATGGCATTTACCTCAGTGTTCTTCCTTTCCAAACCCAGGAGCCCAGACTAAATAGGAGAAAAGCATTAGACAGATTTCAGTAGATGGGCATCCTAAAATATGCTTGATCAGTACTCCTCAAAACTGCAAGGTCATCAAAAATAAAGAAACAGTCACAGCCGAGAGAAACCTAAGGAGGTATGATGACTAAATGTAATGTGGTGTCCTAGATGGGGTCCTGTATCAGCAAAGGACGTTAGATAAAAACTAAGGAAATCTGAATAAATTCTATGCTTTAGTTAATAAGAAGATATATCAATACTAGTTCATGAATTTTAAATGTACCTAATATGTTAATAAGGGGGGAAACTGCATGTCGGTTATAGGGGAATTCTTTGTACTACGTTTGTAATTTTTCTGTAAATCTAAAATTCCTGCAAAAATAATCTATAAAAAAAATCAACCCGAATTTGCTATTTTTCCAACCAAATATAGTGATTCCTGGGGGAGGAAATCCATGATTTTATGGGACACACAAGTTTCCTTTATCACCATGGAGACAGTGGTAATTTACCCAACAGTAGTTGAGCCCTACAGAATCATTTGTACAGGAGGCAAAGCGCAAGGACCACTTCAAAGCCCTACAAGTGCGAAATGTGCTCATTCCCAAGTGGGAACCGAAGTTTCCAGGAGGAAAGCACATAGTTTATGTGTTTGTATCCAGGGCTGAGATGAGAAGACCAAGCGTCCTCATAACTTAAGGATGCCTGGCAAGGTCATTTCTGCTTTCCCACTAGGACAATCATCACTGAAAGTCCACTGGCCTCATTAATGATTTTAATGATTGTCTCTGCAATTGCTCTGGAAATTATGTTTCTCCATGGTCCCTGATGGGGGTTTTTACACCACGGGCTTTTGTGTTAGTTTTCCATTGCTGTGGTAACAAATAACAGATAATCGGTGGCTTGAAACAACACAGACTTATCTTTACATTTCTGTAGGTTGTAAGTCCTACATGGGCCTCTCTTGGCTAAAATCAAGAGGGCTGTTAGGAGGCCTGTGCTCGCTCCTTTCTGGAGACTCTAGGGGATAGTCTATTTTCTTGCCTTCTTGAGCTTCCCGAGGCTACTTGCATCCTTTGGCTTGTGGCCCCCTTTCTCCATTTTCAAAGCCAGCAGTGGGGTTGGGGGCCATGTCCTTCTCATGCTGCATTACTGAGCTGCTTCTGCTGCTTCTCCTACTTTTAAGTACCCTGTGATTACACCAGGCTTATCTGGACAGTCTGGGACAATCTCCCTATATTGGGTTGATTAGCAACCAAAATTTCACCTTTGCCATGTAAGGTAACATATTCACAGATTCGGCTACAGTTGTCTTTAAGGGGACCATTACTCTGCCTGCAACGAGATTCTTGGTTAAGAGGCAGGTTCTGTTCTTAATACTCACCCTTGGGTACAACATATGGGTTCACTTTTCCTCCATGTGAGATTGCCAAAAGAAAATTCAAAATTCCAAACCTTTCCATCCCAGCCCTTAAACTAGAGGAGTTTTATTACTTTTAACTAAAAGGATACTTGTTTCAGCAGCTATAATATAAAGCATCAGGGAAACATGGGAGCCAGCCCATGGTGGCCCCAGCAGACTGTCAGGGTCTCAACACACTCCCCTCTACTTGACAAGTGATTTAGTCACCAGGGTCTGAAATCCGGCCCTTGGAGCATAGCCAGAAAAAGGAACTTAGAGGCTGGTGTTGTGATGGGGGCTGACAGGGAGATCTACAGTCTTTACGAGTCTTATAGTTTCCACCAGAGTCTTTGTTTTGGTCAGTTTTATAGTCTCTGCAGAATTGGAAGGCTGCCAAGCAAATGGCCCCTGGACATTTATTCATTGTTCGGCCAAGCACGTGATTCAGCTGTCCTCCAATTACTAGTAAACAACGAGGGAGATGGATGCATCATTGGCTGGCTTTGGGCAGTCAAAGCAATCTGAACCGAAACATTGGTGAAGGCCTCAAGTAAGTCATGGGAATTTAAACACCACACAGGCACAGAGGGTCCAGGGGAACAATATGTCATTGTTGTTTGTCTTTTGCCATGCTATGTCCTGTTATTGCTTTATATTGAGAACCAGAACCATTTCCTTGGTCTTAAAGGAGACCTACTCCTACTCAAGCAGAAGATGGTATGGATGTGCCAGCCTGAGAGTTGATAAAGAATAACTCTAAGCAGTTGTGCATGTGTGTACTCCTATGTGCATCCATATACCTAAGCACTTACAACAACCTTGGGGGAGACCACAGAACTTGATCTGGAATATGGCCTAATCATATGGGGTACAACGAGCAACCCGGGACAACCAGGATGGAATTGGCACTCCTGTGTCTTTCATTCCTAAACTTATATGGGCATCTCTGGTGCCAGGGGTTGAGCCAGAAGCTATGAATACAAAGATAAACAATGACTTCTCTTCTAAGGTCAGTAGGTTCCTGAAGGACAGTTACCTTTGGTGGTACTTAGAGCCCAGCACAGGGCCAGGCACACAAGAAGCATTCAGTCAATGCTGGGAGGATGCTTTAGCTGGGGTCCAGAGGGGAAAGACACACACACAAACTGCAATGCAATATGATTAAGGCCCCCTGCTGTGGTTCTGAACCAAGTCCTGAGGGCAGAGTGCCCTTCCAGAGTGGAGGGAGCACCAAAGGAGTGTGTAGGGAGACGCAGGAGAGGGCAAGAGAGGCCCAGGATGCACTTTGGCCTCTGCACCTCACTTGCTTCCATCTTTGTGTGCCACCTGAGTGAAGTTTCCTGTCCTCATTTCATTCTCTGTGGCTCTTAGACCTTCATGTCAGTATCTTTCTTATTTTTGAATCCTGAACAGCCAGTCGTTTATTTTTGCAGTGTCCCAATGCTGCTTAAAAAGTACCACATCGACTACTGGTTCACTTGAATTCCCAAGTGGTGGCCTCCGTGGAAATAAGCTCTGGGTGTGGCCAGCAAGTGAACATGGCATAATTGTGTCCTGACTGGCTCAGTTCTCTAGTGGACTAATCCTGGATTTGTCTGCAGGTTTATCCTGAAGGAGCATAGCGTGGGAACTCTCTCTCAAATGAACAATGATGATGATCATAAGAGAACGCACACAGTTGCACTGGACTTCCTTTGTACTATGTGTGGAAGTGTGGCACTTTTTTTTTTTGACGCATATTAACGCATTTAATCTTCCCAACAATCCAATGAGTAAGTACGATTATTATCCCCATTATCCAGATGAGGAAAATGAGACCCAGAGAAGTTATGTAACCTGACCAAGACCACAGAGCTAGAAAGTGAGACTCAGTGGGTCCTGGGCCAGCTGGCTGTAGCGTTCACATCTTTAACACTACACTATAGGTTGTCTCAATTTTAAGTAATGGCTTTTTTTTTTTTTTTTTAATGAAAACATCTAGAACATGGTCACTTCTGCATTCCCACGTAGAGCTAGGAAAAAGTTTCATGGTGGATCATCTTGCATATGTTAAGGTCCTACAGTTTGGTCACTCTATGGAGGCTCAGCCTCTCTGAAAACAGATTAAAAACGAGGTGATATTTGAGCAAGATTTTTGTTCTGTTTTAAATAATGGGTTGATTTATTTCTAGCTATAAAAGAGAAACAGGCTCATTTAAGTGAACTTTGCAAATATAAAACAACAAAGAGAGAAAATAGTCCTACTGCTTGGAGATAAACTCTGTTAACACGTTATATATTTTTACCAGTTTTTCTCTGTTTTACACACACACACACACACACACACACACACACACAGTGTATATCACTCTATAGCCTTTTATCATAGCATATAATCTCATTACCTTTCCTTATGCCATCAAAAATATCACTTTAAACAGGGTTCTCAATTTCTATCGAAGGTACACAACGAACGTTACTTAACCATTCCGTAACTGTTGGACACTTAGGTGCTTTCCAGTTGTGGGGGGAGGCAGCTGAGTCGGGAAGGTTGAGTCATCCCTCAGCTATGACGGATGAGTGGGTCTCTGTCGGCGGGACGAGCGACTGCAGAATGGGGTGCCCTTGGGGAACTAGATATGAGGCCAAGTGAGTCAAGCCACAAGCTATTCTCCATCTTTCATGGGTAAGGAAGCTAAAGTCCAGAGTTTAAGAGACTTGCCTGACAAGTTTCCTAGAAACTGATTTGAACAGTTAGTCACCCCCTTTCCCCAATGTCTTAGTTGGGAGTCTCTTGAAAGCAGGAGGGAACCCCAGATAAAGGGGGTGAGGGGCAAAGAGTGATACAGAGACCCAGGAGTGAGGGGTGCCCATGCTGCTGAGCCGCTCACCCGTGGGCAATTGAGCCCTGGCTCCCATGCAGGCTTTTGGAGGGACCTGGAGGCTGTCTCCAGGAGACCTCCCTGCAGGTGAAGCTCCCTACAGGGCGCTAGCTTTCTACACCTCCAGGCTATGCTGGGTGCTGGCCGAGGGCCTTCAGAAGCCACAGCCCTCAGACAGAAAAGTGGAGGTGCCAGATAGTGGTGGGCTCTGTTGCTTGTGCCAAACAGTCTGTCACAGCTGGGCTGAAACAAAAGGGGGCCGAGGGTCGAGATGTGCCTCACAAGGTCTCTAGCTGTGCTCACCCAGGGAATAGGGGGCCAGGGTTCTCTCCCTTCCCCTCAGGAGAGAAATCCTTAGAGATGGCAGGGAGGGAGTTGAGAGACTATATTTTTAGGAAAAAATCTGGGAGGAGAACACACCCTTCTTCTCCAAGGAAGAAGCAAACAAGAACGATGAGGCTGCAGAATCCTGTTCTTCGTATTAGGATCCAGTGCCATTCACCATAAATGTTTCCAGAGTCCCGACTCCACTGTGCCCAGGCCGAGATTCAGAGATGAGCGGGATGTGAGTCCTGCCCCTGCCTTCGCTCAGGTCTACTCTGCTAGGTGAGCAGGCTGCTTCCATCAGGGCGGGACTCCATGCTGGGGACACTTCTGGAAGGCAGAGATGTAACCTGTGCTCATCTCCTGCCCCAGACCAGGCCAGGCCCTGTGCATGGTTCGTCCTCTACAACCCTCTGGAGAAGAGATGCCTCCTTCCTGGGGACAAAGCTGCAGTTTTGAAGTCATTCTTCATCACAATCTTAGGATCTTTCATCATCACACCCTTAGGGTGCCAGGGAAGTCTATGATGCCCTCACCTGATGGAAGGGAGACTCAGTAAAAGTGCTCATTCCCTTCCCTCCATCCCCAAACACTGACTGAGCACCTCATGTATACCACACACTATTCTAGGAAAGAATGAACCCTTGCCTCAGGGGCTATGATCATGTGTACCCAGAGTCTCTGTGGGCCAAGAGCCAACAGAGGCATGGCTCCAGGTGACAGGGGAGTGCCAGGAGGGATCAGAGAGGGCTTCATGACGACGGTGGTGCCAGACCCTTTTGTGGACAGATCTCCATTCTTCTTTCCATATCACTTACCACCATTTATAATCACACTTCCGTGTGCATATCTGTAGAACACCTGTCTCTTCCATTCTCCTGAGTGCTTCGAGAGGACTGAGGCCTTGCCCACCACCATGCTGCCAGCACCCGCTACACAATTAGTGCTTAATGCGTGTTTACTGAATGAATGACCAGTGCGGCAATGCTGGCCCCTGAGAAGTCTGCCCTTCCAAAAGAGTCGCAGAGCCAAATAAACCTCTTTAGAATCTTCTACTTCAGAGCCAGACATTCATACTGGGTAGGTCCGGGCTTGAAGAAGAGAAGGTAAGGAGAGGGACACGCAAGGGAGGGAGCAGAGAGGGCATGTGTGTGTCAGTTCCGAGTGTGGGGGTCCGAGACATTGCAAGGTATTTTTGCTTTACATTGACTCCTCTTCAGCATCAATGACTAAGTCCCTGCCCAAGCTGGAAATCTGAGACCATCACACCAGAAGTGGCAAAATGCTGCTTGGTCGTTGTGTATCACAAGGACCATTGTGACTTCCTGTTTTTTTGGTGGTGTTCCCCCCACCCCCCACCCCTGCCGCAAACCAACAATCCATGTTGACAGCAAATCTGTACAGAAAACCTATTAAAACAAATTGTTGTAAATCAGAGTTGCTTTAACTGTCTGTCTGCGATTCTGCTAATTGCACGCCAGACACTTCCATGGTAGCTTCCTTTTGTGCAACCCTCCCATATGATTCAATTCTACTGATAATTATTGAGACTTGACTATGTGCAAGGGAATGTATTAGGAGCCTCCTTCCAGTGCATCTTCTGGGCCCATGGCACAATTTAACTTGTGGACAAAATAAAGATGCAGGACTGAAGTATAGAGTGAAAGAGGCCATAAAAAATTGTCAAGACCATTTAAGAGAAGATAACATTATAACCATGTGACCAAGAGTGAGATAGCAGGTACCACCCACTCTTTCATCTGTTGAAATATGCATTCACCAGCATTGCCAGCAACTCTTCCTGGGCCAGGCACTGTGCCGGGCCCTAAGCTCAAAGGGATGAATAAAATCCAGCCCCAGAGTATAGCATTGCACTCCGTGGGTGCCACAGGAGTATGACTTGACTTATCTGGAAGTACAAATTAGGAAGAGCTTCTCAAAGGAGATGTTTTATTTTCTTCTTCAAGGGGGTAGAGTAGGTGAAGAGGGTGGAAGGCATATCAAAGAGCTGGAAACAGGAGAACAAGCACGTTTTCAGGAAGATTGTTGGAGAGTAATATGTCTGTGGGGTATTAGAGAGGTAAGCCAAGGGCCAGAACATACAAAATGTAGATTGAATACTGAAGGCAATGGGGTACCACCCAAGGGTAAGAAAAGCAGAGTTTTGCAAGTTTGCAGGCTGGCTGTAGAAAGTTCCCAAGTGGGTCTATCTAAGCACAAGTCTTCCTGGGATGTACTGCCCTCAGGCAGTCTAAGCTGGCCTGGGCTCTGGAGAAAGATAGACCTTGGTTCAGCTCCAGCTCTCTTATTTGACTTTCCTTCCCCTCTAAAATAGAAACCATGACACTTAGCTCACAGGTTTATGATGAAGCTTTGATGCCCAGCATTGCAGGACACGCCTTTGTGCACGTTCAGTGCCTCCTTAACCTCTTCCCAGTGTGTGCTGGCAACGTATATAAGCACGGGAGGGGATGGCTCAGGGATGAGCTGGGAAAATAGGAATGACTTTGGCAGGAGCTCAGAAACAAAGTTGGAGGAGATTTTAAGAAATTACGATCTATCCCCTCATCCTGGGTTTCAAACAGTTGAAGAAGAGACAGCACAGTGAAGGAGGGAATACAAAGAGGCCCATGAGTGCTTTCTAGTGCAGAAAGATGCTTTGGAGCAAGTGGCATAGTGAAGGTGCCCCAGCACGCTGGAGAAGAAACATCTCAGGGGTGTCATGGAGCCTGGAAGGTGGACACTTAGGAAAGGGGAGGGCTCTCTGGTCATGGCAGTAGGGGTGACAGCCATGATGGCCCTCATGGGCAGCAATGCTGCTGATAGCAGTGACTGTGGGTTGGATGAATCTCAGAGGTGGAAAAAAATAGTGCTCAATACCCATAGCATCTGCATTATGGCCTATAAATAATAGTACCATTTCCCCCTAGAGGAATCAGGGCTCCCTGGAGAGATGGTTGATTCTAGATATGAGGCAGAAAATACGCAAGATGAGTCTGGAGCGTCTTATTGCCAGAAGCCAATAAGCTATGAATTTCCACTAGGTAGGATCCTATCAAAGAGGCTTCTGTTGGCTAAAAGCAGAAAAAATGAAGCGTCAATAAGAATAACAAGGGCAATAGATCAAAATGCACCAAATATATTTAAATCCATGAGTTAATAGTAATAATACTAGAAAAAACAAAACTCAACACGACACCTCTCCAATCACCTCTGGAGGAAGTTAGGGAACCCACTCATTTTGAAAACTGGTAAATAATGGGGGAAAAAATCTAAAATTAAATCATGATAGAATAAACTAGAATTTCTTAGAATGAGTGAATTAGAGTGTAACCATTTGGAAACCCCTAAGGAATTAATGTATCTGGGCAATAATGGCCAATAGCTCCCCACAAATTAGACACAGCCAGATGTAATGTCTCCCCTTCCCCCGACCCCCAGAGAGACAGACCATCATCAGTCCTAGATCTACCCACCAACATTCAGGAAATGCAGTGGTTAGAGGAACATGTTAACTGCCACCATGAAGATGCAACTGGCAAGATCCAGTCTGTGGGCAACTCCATAGGTTTTTTCAACACCAACGAATAAAAGACGTAAGACAGTATCACCCAATCACAGTGCATGGGACTCATTTCACTTGATTCCAACAAACTGTAAGTATAATTAAAAAAACAATCAAGAAGATGGGACCGGATGGCTGAGGATGCTAAGGAATTATTAAATTCTCATCTACATGTAATATAATTGTGTTTTTAAAAAGAATCTTCATCTTTAAGAGCTACAAATGAGATATGTGTACTGAAATGATCTCTCTGGGATTTACTGCAAAGGAGTCTTCAGTGGTTGAGCGTCTGCCTTTGGCTCAGGGCGTGATCCTGGGGTCCTGGGATCGAGTCCTGCATCAGGCTCCCCACGGGGAGCCTGCTTCTCTCTCTGCCTGTGTCTCTGCCTCTCCCTCTCTCTGTGTTTCTCATGAATAAATAAATAAAATCTTTAAAAACAAAACAAAACACAAAGGAATCTTCTGGTGGGTGCTGAGGGTCAGATGGGAGGTAAACACAAAACAAGGTTGACCATGGACTAATCATTGTTTGAGCAGGTAATGGGTTCTCTGGGGTGTGCTACACTATTCTTTCTCCTTTTGGGCATGTATCTTAAGTTCTTGTTTTTGTTTTTGTCATCGTACTTAAGAACTAGATTCTGGGTGTGGAGAGCAGAAGGAAACCACAGGCTTTTTTTTTTTTTGTAAAATAAAGAGGCAGATAAAGGCTAACAACTGAGAAGAAGGTCAGTCTAGAAAAAATGCAACTAATGTGATAAGCAGAGATTAACATTCTTAATATATAATGACTTTTAAAAATTATTTATTTATTCATGAGAGACACAGACAGAGAGAGAGAGGGAGAAGCAGGCTCCTCGCAGGGAACCCAATGTGGGACTTGACCCCTGATTCCAGGATCACCACCTGAGTCGAAGGCAGATGTTCAACCACTGAGCCACCCAGGCGTCCCTATAAAGACTTCATTATAAAAATCTATAATAACAGTCTATCAAAGCCCCCAAGGAAAGTTCAATTACATTAAGTGGCGATTTATATGGAGGAAAAAAATATAAATATCTAGTAAATATTGGGGAAAATAATCACCCCCCTGGGTTTGCGTGGAGAAATGAGGCAACAACAGAACACCTGTCAGGGGCTTCCCAGGACCCCCTTCACAGCTTCCTTCCCTCTGTGTCTGCTCCCCCCACAAACTCAACCAATGAAAAGGCCAACATCAACTCTTCTTAGGACCCCAGGGGTCAGCTATAATCTCCAGATCCCTCAAGACCTCCTTTCCCCGCAGAGCTGCTATTTTCTCTGGCTGTGACCGTCAACACAACTGCTTCCCAGCAGGTACAAATGAATGACTTTGGGGTGGATACATCCATCAGTTGGAGGTGGGCTGCCAATCTGTGATGAAAGAAGCCCAGCGAGGAGCCGCATCTCCCCTATCAGTCTTCGGGGGAACCGAGAAGGCTCACTCACCATGACCATCCCTCGGGTCCCCATGTGGCCAAAAGGTGCTCATCATCACTCTTTTGACTCCTTTATTAATTGTGGTCTTCTCAGAACCTGGATTGAGGAGCCAAACTGATAGAACCCTTAACCTGTCAAAATCCATGAAGAGGCATTTCAGCCCAGCCATAAACCCAAACGTGTGAATGGTCAAACCACGTTAAATCTGGGTGGAAACAGAGTGGAAAGTCTTGCCAAGAACTTGCATGCACATCGATCAAACCCATTTCAGTCCCCATCTTAATAGATTTATCCCAAACTATTTGGGGAATTGGAAAGGCCCATTAGGCATTATCGATTATGAGCTTGTCAAGTAAGATCTTTGTCCTATTCATATTACTGTCACTAATGAGAATTACAACACCCTCTCCACTCCAGCTATGGGGTAGAGCTGGCTGTTAGGTCTTAGGAGCATTTAGCAATCTAATTGCTCGAAGAGGCCAAAAGCTTCTTTCTCCACTTAGATTTAACCTTATGCAGGAGCAGAGGACAGCAAGCAGCGAAATCAGGCACAGCTTTTTTCTCCTAAGTCTTTGATTCCTTTGTTCATCTCTTTGTCCATTGCCATCTCGTCCCCTCACCCCTAAACATTTCTCTCACACGCACACGCACCCTCCTACCCCATCCTTCCAGAGTTATCTCTAACCACAGAGCGAGGCTAATACAGGGCAGGGAGATACAAACAGCCTTCAGAGACAAAAGGAGGGGGCCCCTATCATCTCAGAAGCCCCAACAGCAGAGAGGAGCCAGGAGCTGACCAGGGCACCCCCAACAAAGAACCACCCCCACGGCCGCATGTGCAACTTTGTCCAGGCTCTGACATACCTTTAGGGCAGAGCGCCCCACAGCCCATGGTCCAGGATTTCAGCCACAAGCATGGTACCTTCTGCCCAGAGCTGACCACTCCCTGCAGAGGCCCACGCTCCTCTCTTGTCAGGCCAATTTTCAGAGGTCTGGAGAGTCTGCGGAGCTATAGGATCTTTTCAACTGTTTCCTGAGGACAATGCTGCCTGCTTGATACAACTCTCGGCTCAGTGCATCAGTTGAAAACAAGTGGCTGCCTATATAATTTAATATCATGCCACATGAGACTCATAGACTTGCTGCAAAGCGAACAGGATCCTGCCTCTCGCCTCTTGGCAACTGGAAATCCAGAGGGCCTGCTTGTTTCTGCGCAGCCTGGGTATACGCCTCGAGCTACCTGTCAGAGCTGGGCGCATACGGAGGTCGGGCTCTGTATTTTCCAGGGGTCACCTGCCGCGGGCTGCGAAGGAGTCTCATCTGGGGTTAGCTGGAGTTTCTTAATTCAGTTACAGACTCGAGGTCATAAGGATCTCCTCTCCTTAGGCAGAGGCAGGTTGTAGGTACAGCTGGGTGACCCCAGGCCACCCTGGACACAGAGTGGCTAAACTGTGCCCAGCCTTCTCTCAGCTTTGTTGTGGAGGACCTGTCCTTTCAGGAGGGAACCTAATCTTGTAGTGAGATAATGAAGGTGTGAGGGTATCTGCATATTTCTTCTAGGCATGAACTTACCATCTTAGGCAAGTGTTGTGAACAAGAAGAAAATTCTCACTTCTTTGAGTATCTGTCGCTGTGGCCCTTTGAGTCTGTTGGCTGGCTGGTCTAATGCAAAGCCCTGTGGGGGGAGGTAGGCCCTGGTGCTGAGCACCTGTCTCACTTGCAGATGAAGCAGGGAGGGGCCCCATCACTGGCACTGGGCTAAATGGGTTCCTCATACGCCAGGACCAGTTCATCTGTGCCCTGGTGGAGTTCTGCAGTGACACAGGACCTGTTCCCAAGATGCTGGATCATGGGGGAGAGGCAGGGAAGACCTCAGCAGGGATGCCCACACCACTATGGATGGTCCTCCAGGACCCTTGCCCTAGGGGAAGGGAGAGACTCAGCAAGGAGCCAATGAGGGCCTTACTGAGCATCCATCCTAGGGAAAACCTCTGGGCTAGAAGGAGGCACCACAGCCAATCAAGCAGAGGATTTTTAACTTCCTGTTCCATCTGACCCTGAAGACCAAGGTATGGATGGTGCTGGGAGACAGTGCTGCAGCTATGCTCAAGGATGCTCAAAGCTCAGGAGAACCAGATGCCTCAGAAATGCTGCATGTGCGTTTTCCAAGGCAGGTGTTTTGTGTTCCTACGTGAAGGCAGTGGGGCTAGGCTGGAAGAACCGGCCCAGACCCTCCTTTGTGGTTCCTGCTAGCAAGTTGACAGCTCTAGATAGCAGAGGAAGTGTTATTTGGGTGTCACGGGGAACAGGAGGCTATCTGGGGTACTCTAAACGTCCTACAGACCTAAAAGCTCTGGAAGGAGAAATCCTGGGACGTAATTACCATGTTATCCATAATCATTTGAAAACTGGGCCTTGGGGCACCTGGGTGGCTCAGTGTTGAGCGTCTCCCTTCGGCTCAGGGCATGACCCCAGGGTCCTGGAATTAAGTCCCCCATCGGGCTCCCCGCAGGGAGCCTGCTTCTCCCTCTGCCTGTGTCTCTGCCTCTCTCGGTGTCTCTCATGAATAAATAAATATAATCTTAAGAAAAAAAAAAAAAGAAAGAAAACTGGGCCTTTTGCAACTATCAGCCTTATGAATTATCCTTTAAGCAGCACCATATTCTTCAAAGTGCCCAAACCTAAAAGGCACAAAGTATGCAAATTTAGCTAACATATTTTGATTCATAAGGATCAGGTGGCTGGCATTCAGTTGACCTCGCACATTATTGTCTCATTTAGTCAATGGGATGCAGAATTTATAAAAGTAAATTTATGTCATACCTGCTGCCTAACACATCAGCGTATGTAGAAGAGAAGTCTAGAAATAGCACTGCAGGACTGGACTAAAAGGTTTTGATTCACAGCAAAGGAAATTTAATTAAAGCATGTAATGTCAATTACTGTCATTCATAATCACGTTATACCTCCCAAGAAATAATACAGATATAAAAGTCTAGAGTTACCTGCCTGTTTGATGTAAATAGGATAAAATTATCTAAGTTCTGAAAATATCCAGATATCAGAAGAGAAAAAAAAAAAAAAGTATTTCTACCTAGCGTCATGTGTCATCAAATTTCATTAGGTAGGGACATGAGTACCCAGCCACAAGAGAGCCCATCTCTCCTCTGAGAGCAAAGTCATAAAAATTTTCAAAGGTGCCTGGAAATCTGGGGTTTAATATGATCATGATTATTTTAGCTGCTGTAAACAGATGCTCCTGCTTGTTTTGACAAGGCCAGGAGAGGCCAGAGTGGTGGTTGCTTTGGATCTGTCCCCACCACTTTTAGGACTCAACATGGTGATGAGGACCAGACCCTTTCATAGGATTAGCTTTGAATTCCAGTGGAGGGCAGGAGTCACAAGAGAGCACCAAGGTGGAGGGTGTCCATGGGCATCCAACACCCTGCCATTCTATTACCTTCTCCTTCAATCACTGTGGCAGATCTGGAGCCAAAGAGTAGGGTTACTCCAAGGAGCAAAAAAGCAATAGGGTCTCTGCATTCTCAGGATCACAGTGCAGTGTGGATGGATGTGCAGCATTACCCAGATGGATACTAATTTTAAAAATGTACAAATACATAATTCTAAGGCAAGCTCCACTGAGTCCTAGTTTCTGCATATCTGAAGTAGGTATTATAGGATCTCTATCCCAGGGGATTGTGGCAAAGATGAAATGGACCAATACCTGCGAGGCCCCTGGCTGAATACATTTTTTTTAAGATTTTTATTTATTTATTCACGAAAGACACACACATACACACACACAGAGGCAGAGACACAGGCAGAGGGAGAAGCAGGCTCCATGTCAGGAGCCTGATGTGAGACTTGATCCCGGGACTCCAGGATCATGCCCTGAGCTGAAGGCAGGCGCTAAACTGCTGAGCCACACAGGCGTCCCCCTGAATACATATTAATACAAATTCCATTTGCTACTACTATGACTATTCTCATTGCTGAGCGACCTCACTAGTTATCTAGCGGTGTGACCTTGGGTCAGTTACCTAACTTCCTCATGTTTCAGATCTCCCATCTGTAAAATGGAGTAATAGTAATGCCTAACAAAAAAGATTAAATAAGCTAATACACAGAAAATGTTTGGAACGATGCCTGACACACAGTAAGAGTTTGATAAATGTTCGTTGCTAGTGGTGATGTCAGCTTATCATATGCTTACAATCTATCCCAGGATTTCTCAATAGAAGCACTACTGATGTTGTGGACTGGATAATTCTTTGTTCTTTGGAGGGGGTGGTCCTGTGCACGGGAGGGTGTTTAGTAGTATCCTTGATCTCTACCTGCTAAATGTCAGGAGCATCCATCCCCCCTCCAACCCAGTCATGACAACCACCAATGTCTTAAGACATGGTGTAATGTCATCTAGGTGGAAAAATCACCCCCTTTGAGAACTACTGGTCCAACCGGGAAGTATAATGTGCCGGGAGGAAGGGAAGCAATAAAGGCTAGACTCTGTGGTCATGAGGGAAAAAGTAACAGGAGGTCAATGAAGGAGCCTGTCAATAGAAAGCCAGCGAAGGCAGCTTAGAGGAGGAGCCATCAACAGTGCTCCATGACTATTTTGAATCTATGTCCCTTCTGATAAACATAAAATCACTTCACTGAGATTTGAGGTTTCAAAACAAACATCAAACTAAATCCAAACTAAAGCAACCATAATATATCAAATACACTTTTCTATTATGTACGCTTCTCTTCTTTCACTAAAATCTTGCTAGAAATTCTTGGCTAGGTGGTACCTTACACTGATTTAGATAAGCTGGGGAGGGAGGGAAGGGAAGGGGCCAGGGAAATGGAACCTTCAAGGTCACCCCTGAGGAACTTTGGAGCAATGTCCACTGACATCTGTGGAGGTGAGTCCAAATTTAAATCAAGTAGCAACAAGTGAATCTGCCTTCAAAGAGATATAATGTCTGGTCCACCCGGACTCCCAGCTGTTGCATCCTATCTCATCCCCATGACTGAGACCCTCTGATCCTCATGTGTAACTCACTCCTGCCTCAGTTATCAGGATCCAACTTCATCTGGGGCTGTCTTGACCCCAATAGAGTGCATCATTCCAGTACTAAAGGCAGTCCCAGTGCATTACCCAGGTTCTTATTGTTGACCTTCTGCCTTGATCCCTGTTCCAGAATCTGCTTAGCACTCCATCCCATTGCCCTGCATAAGTACCCTCACCTAGAGTCAGATTGCTCGAGGCTGCCGCCTGCTTTTCTGCACATCTGAGCATCTTCTCTTCAAGTTCCTCCTGCTGTACGCAGTCTCTCCAATGGGATAGCCCACTATTTCATTGGACACATTGCTGCTGCTGTTTTGGGGTGGTGATCAGAGGCTGCTGTAGCCCATGGTGGCTGGACTGCATCTTCACTGTTAGCATGTGGACCAGCAATCTGAGTGCAACCCTATCACTGAGGAAAGAGTCAGATCCAGGTCCCATCCCTCCCTGCCTCTCCCCTTCTGTTGTTGGTAACTGGCTTTGCCCCAAAACAACCGACAGAATCATATTTTCTGTGTCTGGTTATCTGTGTTGTCTGGTAGATGAATCAGACGGCAGCTCTGTGCATGTGACTCAGTGATAATGTATACACATGATAAATGGAGCACCTCCCATTTGCTAGACACCCTATTGGGTGAGGAAAGGAGAGGAAAGCTAATATTTACTGAAGGTTTATTCTGTACTATACATTCATTTATGTGCTTTACACAGAAGTACTTAGTTTTAACTCACAACTGACCTAAGAGGTAGACATTTGTCCATAACATGATTTGTATGGGGAAGAGGCGGGCAGTAAGGCATCTGAACGGTGTCCTGCTGACTTCAAAACTCATGTCCATTCCCTGACAACCAGGAGCGGTCTTTGTGATAGGTACCTGGAACCCTACAGGGTTTCTATTTTTCTCTTTCTTTCACCTTTTATACATTTTCATAATATACGTGGGATCTACATCCGGACCTAGCAACTGAACTCAGAGCACTCTTAACTATCCTCAGTCTCCTTCCTCAGATTTGTTTCTGCTACGAAAATTCAGGTGTCAAGCACTTGACTTGAGATCACAGAGAAAATGAGCTGTGGAATCCCACACTCTCAAGGGGTCTGCATCTAAGCACTTATACTTTATGGGAGCCGCTGCGCCAATGACAAGGTTCCATTGGGACCTGGATTTCCCAGAGGAAGTTCAATGTACCCCACCAGACAGGCACCTGGGCTGCAGGGCATGGGATTCAGCAGTGTGCTCTGGCCTCTCTCTTCCTGCTGGGGACAAGAGGTATGCCAAAGATGGAACAGTCCAACCACTGGCCGCACGTTTGTAGGAGGTACACATGGAGTATGGGATTTGCCAGTTTCACATTTGCACAATGAACCCTCTCCCTGTCCATCCTCCTTTTAACAGATAAACATTTAAGGCCTTAAAAATACCACAAAAAATAGACACTAGAAATTGTACTGGCTTTCCCCCCTCAGTGGGGGTAACTAGAATGATCTTTATGTGGGTGAACTTGATAAGATTTTATGCTTGAGTATGTACTGCTACATTTGAAGATCTGAGTAACACACAGGAGGAAGCTCCACCACCTGTTAGAACCAGGTGCCCGGACACTCACGGGTCACATTCAGAACACAACGAACAAGAGATAGAGACCAGAGGGTTCTGTAGACGAGGAATACAGCGCCATACTGGAAGCAGATACCCCTCTGAATGGAGATCTAGCTAAAGAAGCAACCAGCATTCACCCCAAGACAATCTACAGAAGACCGGAGTCAGAGCCCTGTTCCGACTCTTCTCATTATTTTTGTAGAAAATCTGGCTACATTTAGACGGTCTAAACCCACAATAATGCAGCAATCTTCCAGACACCACAGAATACCCTTTTACTATAGGAAACCGAGGAACTATACAATTTAAACTTTTATCTGATCCTTATGATTAGACGAAGCTAGCTTTCACATGACCACAATCAGTACTGCCACAGAGTTTCACTGTATTTTTTCACTTAACACTTCAAATATAAATTTTAACATTTTAAATAACATTTTAAAACATATCTTCCCTCCTCACAGGGTGAACATATTTGGTATTCTAATGGTAAAATATTAATTTTATTTATCCTACACTATTATATTTAATCATCATACAATTGTTGGTAACCTGGGATATTTCACTGTAGGTAAAACATATGTATGTGTGTGTATATATATATATATATATATATATATATATCACATAATTGTTGGTGATTTTGGTTGTTTTGGTCCAGCTTAAATACATATATATTTAATTTATATAGAGAGAGATTTAATTTATATAAAAATAAATATTTATTTAACTAAATAGTATCATTTCCTTAGGACATAGCTTCAAAGTGGGCTTATTGGGTCAGAGTGGTTGATTGTTTTTGTGATCTATGTTACATATCATCACACTGTTCTCTAGGAGGAAAAAGAAAAGATAACTTATAATGCCTTCTGCAATGTATGTATTCACAGAGCCCTAGCCATGTTATATTTTATAGCTTTTGTTTATTTTTGATAACATGATAGGTGTGATGGTGTAGCTCACAGTTGTTTTAACCTGAATCTATTAAAATCCCTCCCTGGCATTTGTTTGCAGTGAATGTTTCGCTCGTGTGAATTATCTACTCATATCCTTTGACCATCTGTCCAATGAAGTCTTGATTGTGCCCTTTAAGACTTATATAAAACTCCAAAGTGTCTGATATTAAGTTTTTAGCTGTGATGTTTATTGCAACTATTTCCTCAATCTGTTGCTTCACTTTTCATCTTTTAGTTTTGTTGATTCTCTTTGTGCAAAAAAAGGGGGTGTTTTCTTTTCTAAATGTAATTGAACCCATCAAACTTGTCACTGATAATTTCTTCAATTGCTTCAATAGTCAGAAAATTGTCTTTTCTCAACAATTGGGATAAGTATACCATTAAAAAAATTTAGCTCTTTAAGCCATCTGGCATTTGTTGTGGTATAAGGATACAGTGACCATATTTTCTGAATCAAAAATTGGAGCATGTGATCTGACAAGTGCCAGTATTCTTATGGGCAAAAATGGGACAGAATATTTGAAACTGAGACCGTCCTGGAAAATTGAGGACATATGGCCCTGTATGTATGGAGCAAGCTGTCACTTTAAAGGTACAGTGCCAAGCCCTCTTTTCTCAGCTCCTGTCTCTCAGCAACAGAGATTTTTAGCCTGAGGCTCCACCTCACCTGAGTCCTGAGCCCAGCCTTACTATAGCTGGCAGGATGTCAGTAGGGTCAGTCCCCCCAGAGAAAAGGATCTAGAATTAGTTATGTTTCAAACACCTACTGTTGTCCCTCCAGCTCCATCTCTTCGTTTCCTACCCTGCTTCCTATCCAGGAGTGGCTGCATTAATGGGCATGCTTGCCTTCTGCCTTCAGCTGAAGTTAGAGCAATGGGAAGTGCCCCCAAGGAGACCAGGAAGGAGAACGGAACTGGGGGTATTCATTTCCTGATTCCCTTGCTGTGGAGTCATCATGACCCAAGGACATAGGCTCTGTCTGCGAGGTGGCCCAATTCTCCTGTCTCTGGATTTTGGTAACCACTCAGGCCTTGAGAAGTCTGACCCTTTCATGGAGGAAAGGATCTCTCAGTTCCACCCACTGACTCAGGATGGCTCCACCAGGGACAGACCACAGGCGCTACAACCCAGCTGCTCACACCACCTTGCAATCCTGAAGTTCTCCTGTCCTCGCTGTAGCCCATCTCAGCTGCTTTCCCTTCCCCAAAGCCAGGGCCTTAAGGTTCACCTACACTGGGAACAGCCAGTGACTCCTTTCTTCAGGAACAACCAGAATGCCAGAGACTATATAATGCATTTAAGACACTCTGGATGGAGTGTCATTATACGTAAAGATAGGATCAGTCATCACAAGCACTGCCTGATCATTATTAGAGCTTCCTGTTCCTGGTCGCCCAGCCTTCAGCAGCGAGACTCATTTCACCTTGCCCTTGAACTTGGGCTCATGGTACTGTCTGGAGTACCCCGCAATTCCTCCATTTTCTGCTGATCCACCTTTAACCACAGCACTGCCTGATGCCCTACTGCATGTTCCCATTGGCAACCTGGATTCCATTTCTGCCAAGCCCGCACCACCTGGGGGCAACACTGATATGCCCACTCTCCAGGGAAACCACAAGCGGAGAGATGTCGGGGAGTAGGAAAGTCAAACCTGCCTCCTTGCAGCTGCCCCACAGTGCTGGAAGTGACAAGTCCTACGTTCAGCTTGACAAGCACCCATAAAGCCAGGCTCAGGTCTGTCAAAACCAGGCTGAGAAGGATGACGCTAATGGGAAGGCAATCAGAGACAGTAGACTTTAGGGCAGAAACCACGGGCAAATGGTGATCCACGTGTGTGAGAAGATTTGGTAAGGCTCTGAAGGAGAAGCAGGGCTCAAACTGAAACCTGAAGGCAGAGGAGAGGAAGTATGTCTGGAAGCAAGATCTTAGGTACAGAAATCAGTAGCAGTAGTGACTACATTAAATCACTGTTGGCTGAGGGCCCAAGGGAGGGAAAGCCAAAGTTCTGCTACACCTGCTCCTTTACGACAGCCACTAGGCTGCCTCTGATTCCCTGGGGCTCAGAATAGGGTTGAGCAAGTGTGGCATCAATAAATGATATCTGAATAAAGAAAGGAACAAATGCACTTAACCCTGTTATGGCCCAAAGCCAAGGGTTCAACTATCTTTGAATCCTCCATCTGCAAGGGGTAAGGTGTCACCCAACAGAGGAAACAGTTTGTGATAGACACGTTTAAAGAAGTCAAGTCAAGGGACGCCTGGGTGGCTCAGTGGTTGAGTGTCAGCCTTCGGCTCAGGGTGTGATCCCGGGATTCTGGGATCATATCAGGTTCCCTGCAGGGAGCCTGCTTCTCCCTCTGCCTGTGTCTCTGCCTCTCTCTCCGTGTCTTTCATGAATAAATTAATAAAATCTAAAAAAAAAAAAATGTCAACAAGTAACACAGACCACTTGGATACAACTGTCCAATGGCGATGGAAATTGCCTTTATTTCATTGAAGGGCTAGGCAGCTCCAGGGCAGGCTCTTGTCTCCTCAGGTCCTAAGATTCAAGCTTGGCATCTCATTTCTTGGGGAGCACACTGGTTCTTCCCACCTCCCTTTTTAAAGCAGTTTCAAGCTCCTAGGTGTTAACACTTACTGGTTTTGAAAACACAATGTTTCCCCCTGGATTTCCTATACCTTGGGCTCCATGTGCCTTTTCTGCAGACACTGACCATCGGCCAGCCTGGGTGAGAGTCTCAACACTTCCTATTAACACCACTAATAACATAACTTACATTTGCTTAATGGTTTGCAAAACTTGCACACACATTTTACCTAATTCCAAAACCCTGATAGCTAGGTATCAGGATCACCAATTGACACCGAGACTCAATTGTGCCGGGTCCCCCAGCGCAGCACCGGGCATGACCTGAGGTCTAGGACTCCTTATCTTCATTCACAGTCGCTGCCTCTTTATTTCTTCTCAGTCACTCTAAAGAGTAGGATCAAGCAGGGCTGGTGCCCTCCTGTCTCTGTGTTATTGAGCCAGTCTGTGCATCAAATAAGGGGCACCACTAGCCTACAAGGGGTGAGGCCCCTTCCAGCTCTGAGGCTCTCTAGGATTCGATAATCTCACAACCCTTCAACCTGCTGGCAATTTTCCACAAAGTAAGCTTCCCCCTGCGATTCCTTCCAATTTACCACATGCTATGCTTGACACTCAGCTACCACTATCCCTTGTTTGAAGCTAGGCAGGGACCTGGAGAGCCGTTCCATATCACCGATTTCCTACAGTGTTCTGGAAAACTGTCACATCACACAAATGGAAGAGCTAACAGCAGCAGAGGAAAAAAATCACCAAAATGTAACCGTTTTTGTTTCCTCCTGCCTCCCTAAGCAGATTGGGTGAGTGGCCTCTCTTTGAGTCACAAATGGCTTTAAAACTTGTTCTGATTTACATCTACAGGAAACAGAGTTTATGTCTTGCATTTTTCCTGAAAAATTTGTTTCATTCCCAAACCATAATTTCCTTCCTTCTATATGGAATTCCTTGATAATACCTCAGGACAAAAATATACATACATAATAGCTTTTCAGCTTCATGGTGTGGATTAACCAAAACCACTCATTCCAATAAGAGCCTGAAGGCTTTCAGCCAACTACCTTCAGAATGTATTCTATGAGATTTAGCTGGGCGGTCCTCTCCTCATCAGTTAAGTCATGGGAAAAGGCTTGGGATCACCAATGATCTCACTTGGACAGTGAGCTGCAAGGAAAAGCATTAAAAAAAAAAAAAAAAAAAAAGTTTTCTACCAGGGTTTGGAGGCAAGGAGCTATTTTCATTATTTTTGGCATCTGAAATATGGCAGATGGTCTAATCTTTCACACTCTATATTCTGAACTCTATTCCAGAGGAAAAATAAAGAACTACAATTTTATCTGAGGTCAGGAAGACAAAGTTTATAACTGCAACCCCCCACCTCCACGCCCCCAAGGCTAGCCTTCTGTGGACTATGGCCATTACTCTTTCATTGCATACGACAGGACCCCCCACCACCGCTGCCTTTTATCTCCCTAATTAATTAAAGGAGATTTAAAAATAAATACTGTGGTAAGCAGAATGCTAAAATGATCCCTTAAGATTCTCTGTCCTAATGCTAGGACTGCGGTATGAGATGCTACGCTCTGATAACGTTAGGTTGCATGGCAAAAGGAATTTTGCAGATGTAATTAAGGTTACTGGTTAGCGGATTCTGAGTCAATCAATAGATTATCCAGGCAAGTCTAGAGCCTAACCTAATCACACAAACCCTTTAAAAGGACAGAGTTTTCTCCTGCTGCTAGCAGAAGAGGAAGTCAGAGAGCTGTGGGAGTGATTCGACGTGGAGGGGGCCACACGGCAAGCTGCTGAGAGTGGGCTCTCGGAGCTAAGAGCAGCTCCTGCCAAAAGCCAACAAGGAAACAGGGATCTCAATCCCACAACTGCAAAGAATTGAAGACTGCCAACAAGCTAGAAGGAGTCTGGAAGAGAATTCTTCCCTGGGGCCTCCAGATAAGAGGCTAGTCCCGCCAATACCTTAATTTCAGTCTTGTGAGACCCTGAGCAGAGAACCCAGCCCACCCGGACTTCTGACCTACAGGACTGTGAGATAATAAACGGGTGTGGCCTGAGGCTGCCAAATCTATGGTAATTTGTCCTGCAGGCAGAGAAAACTAATACAAATTCTCAGACAATTTAGTGAGCAAAACAAAAATATGGTTAGGATACAACAGGAAAGAAAGAAGCCCCCCAGTCGGCAAAACTTTCTCTTCCCCTTTCAGGGACACCTGGGCTCTCTCCCCTTAGCTTCTCTTTCTTTCTTTCCTTTTTTTTTTTTTTTTAAATTTTATTTATTTATTTATTCTGGGGGAGAGAGAGAGAGCGCACACACACACACACACACACACACACGTTAGAGGGGAGAGGCAGAGAAAGAGGAAGGACAAACAGAATCTCATGTAGACTCCTCACTGAGCAGGGAGCCTGATGTTGGGCTTGATCTCATGACACTGAGATCACAACCTGAGCCGAAATCAAGAGTCAGATGCTTAATCAATTGAGCCACCCAGGCGCCCTAGCTCAGTTTCTCTTTTGACCTTGACTGGCTTCCTGTGCTTACATGTGATGAACATGGTTTTCAGCCCCAAGCCCATCTGACCCCACATGGCCAGAACCTATCAGCAACCAAGAAAATCACTATGTTCTTCGTTCAGATTCCTGAGAGACAAGCTGGTCACTGGTCATTCATTCACTCAGCAAGTAATACCTGAGCACATACAATGTATGAAGAATCATTCTAGGTTCATGCTGTAGGCATGCAACAATGAACAAGATAAACTGCTCACAGGGAGTTCACGTTCTAGTGAAGGGGAGAGACTATGAAAAAGCAAGCAAATACATATGTTAATGCCAGCAGTAATAGATTATTAAGGAAAAGAGAGCAGGATAACAGAATAAAGGGAAACAGGAAGTGCTGTTTGTAAATAGGTGGGAAGGCCTGATGGGAAGGGGAGCACTTGGTCAGAGATTAGAGTGAAGGAGGATATGAAAATACATGGCAGAAGGAACATTCAGGAAGGGGAAACAGAAGTGAAAAGGCTATGGGATGGAAATCGACTTGGCGTGTGTAAAGAGCAAGGAGACCTGTGGAGCTGGTGCAGAGGAAGAAGCAAGGAGAAATGACAGGAAATGAGGTGCGAGAGACAGCACAGGCCAACACAAGTAGGGTCTAGAGGCTATGATATGGACCTTGGAAAACCACTAGAATTGACTGTGATGTAGTGACAGAGATCCAAACAAGGCCTAATGCGTGGCCTCCCAAGTCAGGCCCTTCAGCTGGGCCTCTGGGTGGTTCCATTCCCAAAGACGGTAAGTCAGGTAGACAATGACTTCATGCCCCAGGGATGGCTAAGACCAACACTGGCTAACCCAATCATGTTTCAACCACTTCCTAAAGGGGAAGCCTGAGGACCAAACCAAGAGTGAAGTCCACAAGCAGTAATGGTAAATGCAGTGAAGAGCATCGGTACAAAAGGGTGTTCCCTACACAGACAGCCAGGCCCTCCGTCCTCTCTCCTACCACATCGTTCTGAGGAAGAATCAGCAGAACCACTGGCTAAGAAATGGTCCCATTCCCCATTCATCCTTATGTCCCAGGAGATGAGAGTGTATTAGGACCCATTCCGTTCAGAAATCAGTAGTTACTGTTCACAATATCCCCAGGACCAGAACCAGTGTCGGGGGTCTCCTCTGCCCCTCATCCCCAAACCTGTCCACTCTCCATCCTAAACGCAGTCTTACCCACACAGCCCCTCTCTTTCGTTGGCCATGAGGCCCTCCGGGAGACATGGGCCACCGCGGTTCCATAGTGCATACCTCAGCTGCATTCTTCCTCAATCTTCCTAGGAACTGGCTGAGCCAATCCCTAACTTCAAACTGCCACTTCTCTCCCTTTTCTTCCCACCTTGGTCCAAGTTTTCTTAGAATGGATCCAACAAACATTTATGGAGCACCAGCCTCAACACTGTGTAGAGCAGGGGGGGGGGGATTTAAGCTGTGGGTTCAAAATTTGATCCTGACACTGACTAGCTGCCTTCATTTGGGCAAATAACTCAATCTTCTGAGCCTCTTCCACAAAATGGAGATCCCTACCTTGAACGGGTTTTCAGGGGTTAGCAATAATGTTAAGTAGAGTCTGTAGCATGCTGGACACAGAGGAGGCCCTTAGTGGATAACTGTTGAATAAGTGATGACAGCAAGAGAAATAATGTCCACAAGCCAGTGGCAGGATGAGGGCTGATTAGTCTCTGGTTAGGCCTGGGGGTGAAGGGGAGGTTGGCAAGAGAAGGCTTCTTGGAGGGAAGGACACAGGAGTCGAGCTTTGAGAATGTATAAGCTCTTGCCTGGCAGAGGAGGGGAGAGCATATCCTTCCTCCACCTCACCTCTTCCTTTCCAGGGACGCTTTATCTTTCTCCTTTCTCTGGAAGAGTGTTTATCAAGCAATCTGAAAAAAAGGACTGGTTTCGTTTTTTGTTTTGTTTTGTTTGTTTTTTTTCAATTTCCAAATCACTGCAGACTGGTATTTTGCAATATATGATAAAATAAATTACCAGAAAAAGTTGAAATAACAAAGCATACAAAAATACAAGCACTTTGATCACACGCTCAGATGCCGCAGCAATGTCAAATTGCCATAAAAGTTTCTTTGGTGGTGATGGTAGCACAATAGCGTGAACATGCTTAATGCCACTAAACTGTGCACTTAAAAATGGCAAAATGGGGAGCACCTGGGTGGCCCAGCAGTTGAGCGCCTGCCTTTGGCCCAGGGCGTGATCCCGGGGTCCTGGGATCGAGTCCTGCATCAGGCTCCCCTCAGGGATCTTGCTTCTCCTTTGGCCTGTGTCTCTGACTCTCTCTGTGTCTCTTGTGCATAAATGAAATCTTTAAAAAAATGGCTAAAATGGTAAAATTTTTGTTATATTTTATCACACAAAAAAGTTTTCATCCCAGTGGAAACTTTGGAGTTACTTTTAAATCCTTTTTTTTTTTTTTTTGCTTTCAATTGTGTGAAACTATGATTTATAAAAAGAAATATATATTTGGTCTTCATCCCCATTACTGGCACGGAGCTCCTAAAGCCCTTGGAATCTCCTAAGTGTTAAGAGCAAAGTTCTGATATCATAACACGCCCCTTTCAACCACACCTGAATTTATGTTAATGAAGTGACTTCTGGAAAGTCCCCAAGGATGGGGGCTGGTTGCCAGGGGAACCAACTTTGTGACTAGAGTTTGGCACTTAACCCCACCCCATGACCTCTGGGAGTTGGGTGGGTGTGGTGGTTGAATCAATCACCAGTGATTAATGATTTAATCAATTGTGTCTATGTAATAGAACCCTCCAAAAGGACAGGGTTTGGAGAGCTTCCCGTTGGTAAACACAGGGAGACACTGGGAGAGTGGTGTACCCAGAGACAGCATGGAAGCTCTGAACCCCATCCCCCACACCTTGCCCTATGCATCTCTTTCACCTGGCTCTTCCCAGGTCATCATCTTTATTATTTTTTTTTTTTAAAGATTTTATTTATTTGAGAGAGAGAGCAAGCAAGAGCAAGCGAGCACAAGCAGGGGAGACGGGAAAGTAGGCTCCCCACTGAGCAGAGCACAATGCAGGGCTCTATCCCAGGACCCTGGGATCATGACCTAAGCCAAAGGCAGACACTTAACCAACTGAGCCACCCAGGTGCCCACCCCCCTGGGTTATGTTCTTAATAAACCAGTAATCTAGTAAGTAAACTGTTTTTCTGATTTCTGTGAGCCACCCTAACAATTAGTTGAGCTTGAGGAAAGGATCGTGGGAGCCCTCAGTCTAAATATATTAGGTCAGTCAGAAATACAGGTAGCATCTAAATTGGGGGTGGGAGGACAGTCTTATAGGACTGAGCTTTTAACCTGCAGGATCTGATGCTAACTCCAGGTAAACAATGTTGTAACAGAGCTAAATTGTAGGACAACTGGTCAGTATCCATCAAGAATTTGAAAATTTGTCACTAATATTTTAATCGTTTTTTTTTTTTAATTTTAAAATAGTTTGCATTTTCATCTTTTCTTCCTGACCTGACCTAACCCTCCTGTATGTCTTCAAATCAGGTTCTGGTTCTTTCAACAGTCCATCCAATGCCTCCCTGGCTCCATCTTCCCAAACAAAAATGTCTTCTATATAAGGAAGCTAAATGAATCCTCCTAAAACACCATTTCATCATGTTCTCACTCAAAAATATTCAGTGGCGGGGATCCCTGGGTGGCGCAGCGGTTTAGTGCCTGCCTTTGGCCCGGGGCGCGATCCTGGAGACCCGGGATCCAGTCCCATGTCGGGCTCCCGGTGCATGGAGCCTTCTTCTCCCTCTGCCTGTGTCTCTGCCCCTCTCTCTCTCTCTCTCTCTCTCTCTATGTGACTCTCATTAAAAAAAAAAAAAAAAAAAAAAAAAAATCCAGTGGCTCCCTGGGGCCTCTGGCATCAATTTTAATTCTCCCACCTAAGTTTAGCAGAAGCCTCTGACTGTATCACTCATTACTTGCTTTGTACTGACATGACATTTCTGTTCTAGGCCGTCAATGATGCTCCCAGGCCACTTTTCCCATCTACTCTGACCCACACTCATCATCTCTCCAACTCCAAAACTCCTGCCATCCAACATCAATGAAACCTGGATGAGAGATGGTTACTGAATGGGCTCTAGCTGCATGGTGTGTGATTTCAATCAGTCTGAGAGCAGGGACCACTTCTGCTCCTGCTCTCCATTGACTCTTGAACCTAGTGCCATAAAAGAGGGGATTAAGCTATTTTTGATGAGTTGCTAGTTTTGTCAGGTTTATGGTTAGCTTAAGAGAATATGCCTATATCAGCTCAATCATCTCACTGAATTCAGTCTAACAAATAATATCATCTTCTTAATATGTGCATTATCCCTAATCCTGGGAAGAGGAAGGTAATGTTATCTGCTCTGCCCATGAATACCGAAGCACACAGCCAGGAGAGAAGTCAATTGCCCAAGGTCACACAAGTGGTGGAGGAGGGCAGGATTTGAAGCATAAGTTCTAAATCCAAACTCCACCTGTTTCCACTACACACCCCAACTTCTGAAATGGCAATTCTTCTCTAGTCTCCAGGATGACTTCTTCCCATTCGTCATCCCCGATGGCGGGTGAGAATGCAAACAACCCAACATGGTGGCCCAAACCCTCTGCGAAAGCCATGGGCTTGCCCACCCAGAGCCCACGGGCCCTGACACTCACTATTACCACCCACATGAACACTCTTCGTTCCTGGGACTCATGCCCATCATTTCAGAAGCAGACTGCTAAGCACTAGCCAATCAGCTGGGGCATTTCACTTCCCATCCGCATTTAATGAGAAGGATGTTTTCAGAAGTGGCCTCTGGTAGGGTCAACCCTCTCCATTTCTTCCCATATTACAGGATGAGGTTCTTGGCTAGGGTGAGAAGAGAGGGAACAGAGGATGGGAACTAAGGGAATAACACTTTTTGGGAAGCAGAAACAAAAGGGAGAGCCAGTAGGGAAAATGGAACAAGGGTTCAGCTCTTCTTCCTCAGCTCTGACAGGTGTCTCCCATGGTCCCCCAGGCCTCCAACCCCTGAACCTTTGTTAAAGAGAGACCCTGTGAGATAAAGAAGGAAAACTGGTTGATTAGAGGGTCACAGGTAACCTTCGATGGAGCAGTTTCAATGGCAGAAGCCAGACTGCAGTTCGAGGCATTCGTGGAAACCAAAAAGCAGCACTCCTGGGAAATTTTCCCAACATTTGGTGAAGCAGGGAAGAGAAGCAGGGAAGAAGAAGCTGGCTGAGGAGAGGACCGGGGGTGGCACTGAGGGCTGGGGTAATGTTAGAAGCCGGGGGCTTGTCCCAAGTCATTTAGACAGATTAAGTGATTATCTCCAGCGGCTGCGAGCAGGCCCACGCAGCAGGCTCAGGATAAAGGCCGTGTGAATTGATTCAGGCTGGGGATTGCTCAGTTGGAGGAGAGGAAGGAGAAGCGGGATGCGGTGGGGGAGGATGCTGGAGGATGTGGCCCACATCGCCCACAACCCACCAGGCTGGGGTGAGAGGGGCCTGAGGGTCTGGGGGCACAGAGGGTCAGGAGCTAGAGGTCCTTCCAGCAAGTGGAGCGAGGCAGAGGGGGTCACGTGGAAGGTCACAGTCAGGGAAGGGAAGCTCAGAGGGCAAGCGCCGGTGACTCCGGACGGGAGCCTGGCAGCAAAGCCATGTGGGCGAGCAGACAGCACTGTCATGGGGCAGAGAAGACAGAGGAACCACATGGCCAGTGGACAGACCGTGGGCGACGACAGAGTTCCCCAGGGAGGACGGGAGGACCGGGGGACAACGCCAGGCGCCCACGTCTTCAGAGCATGCGAATCAGCCCCGGGGACGTTGTGACAGACGCGGGGAGCGGGCTCGCCAGGCACCTCCACCTAAAAGGAGGAGAGGTTTCCAAGGGGTCACGGGGGACAGTGAACGGCAAGCGTGCGTGGAAAACCAGAGAAGCCTGGGAGGGAGACAGGCCGGGGTTTCCAGCGAACGTGTGTGAGGAATGGGTGGAGGGGCTAAGGGGGTCTGACGTTGGGGCGTTCCTTGACAGGAAAGCCGGGATCCAGGGGGACAGCCTGGCAGGAGAAGGGGCCGCCGAGAAGACAGAGGAGCGGGCCCCATCCTGTGTCAGGCCCCGCATAAAGGGAACGCCGGCCACGAGAAGGGGGCCCATCTTCCTGAGGGCCCCTGGCACCCGAGGGGCTCACTCTGCCTCCAGACCTGCAGGCAGATGGCCCGTCACTTGACTCCAGGCAAAGGCAGCAAAGTGCCACAGAGAAGGACAGGGGCAGAGGTCACCCCCGGCCTGGCAAGGGTCACAGAACCGGGAAGGAGGAGAGCAGGTAGGCCAGCGAAAACAAAAGGACTTCGTTAAACCCAGTTTATTACTTGGGTT
Organism: Canis aureus; assembly: GCF_053574225.1. NCBI lineage: Eukaryota > Metazoa > Chordata > Mammalia > Carnivora > Canidae > Canis > Canis aureus. The sequence goes on from NC_135633.1 coordinate 15,427,604, forward strand.
GGAGAATATTCCTCGGAGGGTTTAAGAAGGCATAAATGCCTCTATAATCCTAAAAAGCACGCCGTAAAGGAGAGCGCAGGCCTGTCTCAACAAGCTCCGTGTGTGCCGGCCCGTCCGGGGAGCCAGCCCGTCCGTGGAGCTCGCAAATCCATCCTGGGGAATGACGAGGGCCTCGTTCTCATTAATCTGGCGCAGCCCGCAGCTGAGATAGCGATCAAAGCAACGGGAATGCAGTTATCGGCGCTCCTGGGGCTGCAAAACACCCCCGACTTCTCCCCTGCAGGGATCGTGGGGCTGCACCGCGAGTGCGAGCGCCGGGCTGCCCCCCTGCCTTTCCAAACAGGATGGAAAAACCGCTTACGTGGTAGGCTACTTTCACTGGAGGGCACTCGGAAAATCCGAATTTGAGGGCAGCCTGCGCGCGAGTGTCAGGGCCAGCCGTGGCTTTGGGGGACCGGAGGAGAGAGGGCCCACGGTGCTCAGACCGCGCATCGAGGCGTAAGAGCAAGCTCGGTTTCGGCCCGCCTCCCATTTCTCTCTGTATTTTTATCTGCGGGATCAGGAGCGTTGGAGAGAAAAGAGGAGGCCTGGTAACAACAGCTTCCCCGTCATTCTTGGTTACTTACATCTGTGGTCAATTTTCCACACTTTATTCCATAAAAGGTAAACGAGGCACGGTGCTTGCAACAGGATAATCTAAACAATATGAACCCTGTTACTGTTAAAGACCATCTGGTTGATCACGCTCAGCCCCAGACTTTTAACTCCTTGAGGTAAGAAAGATGCCAAACCCAGGGCGGCCAGGCCCTCCTCTGGTCTTTTCCTCCCTCCTCAAGTCAATTAAAACAAGGAGCTGTACGGTCTCTGCCAGCCTTAATATTCTAGGCTGGCTGCCGGTGAAACTCTGTGCTTTGTGAATGAGCAACTCGCAAAATGCTTCTACCAAATGCCTCTTCTCTTTCTCTTTAAAAGGAAACATTAAAAGCTTTAAAAAAAAAAAAAAACCCTACACACAGAACCCAAACTGAAACACTCTCAAGTGCTGGGGTTGTTTCCTTCATTTCTCTCCTACTTAAAGCCGAGGGATCATTTACATAATTTTAATTTTAAAAAGCAACTGACACCAGTGAAGACACACTAAACCCATGCTTTGCTTTTATTTGGGCTTACACATTTTCTGGCCATCTGTTATTCAAGAAAGTTGCAAACTCAAATAAGAGATGGGAAAAATTGGAAATCAGATGGTGTTTTTCATCCGTTGGGTGGGGAGCTAATGATAAGAGATTCCGGGAAAGTTTCAAATGGGTAAGGTCATCACAAAAATGAGACTTGGCCTCCCTCGGAAGGTGTAGCATTTCCACCTGCAGAAGGAATTCAGCATTTGACCTAGAGGTTCAAGGGCATTTCATTCTTCAAGTGGGTCATTAAGAACTCTAGCTTTCCCTAGCAACATCTAAGCGTATTAAAACCATCAAAACAATTCAATTTAATACACCTTTTAATATTTTAAAACCTGCCTTGCAGTATTCCAGCAGGGAAGCACCTTCCAGCGTCTCAGCCACAACAGAGCCCTCGTTTCTAACCACGATCTCCTTTGTGTGTAACCACAGATCAGACATAAGCAGTCGGTATTCTGGGTAAAGGTTTTCAGAGGTCAGGGTAGAAAACAAGCTCAAACACAATGGCTGTGCCAGGCTTCAACAATAATGTCTAAAATCAAGAGTGCTGGAACTACTACTAATTCCCTCTTCAAACAACATTCTGGAAAATCTTAATATGAACAGAAAAAGACAATATAAAAGCCCAAGGGATGGCCAGTTGGCAAAACAGACACAGGATAGAATGTGGCTCTATCCTAGGATGTCAAACCACTTTACATCCCACGGCCAGGAGGAAGCAGTTGTTTTTTGGTGTGTTCTTTTGTTGTTCTGTTGACCTAACAATCTGCAACATCCCTCCCTCCTCCCCCATCCACCTTGCAGGCTGGCTCCTCTGAATGTAGACTACTGAGCTGAAGGAGTTAATGGTCACCTGGACAGTCCTTGGGAGACAACGCTTCGTATCCCATGATCATAAATCTCTTTCAAGGCAAGTTGGAATCAGGACTCAATTCTACAACAGCTCCTAAAATTCAGCATTCATCTTCAATTAGATAAAATGACATTCACATCTATTTATACTCTCTTCATTTCCCAACACATTTATCTCATGAAACGACAACTGGAAAACACTCCTGTCTTAAACATGTACATCATTTTTAAAAAGAGTTACTGAACGAGGTTGAATAATTAGTTCATAGGCCTCTTATTGGAATTCACTTCTAATACAAATTCTTAAACATCTGTGAGCAATGTTTTTAAAGCAACAGGCAAGAAAGAAGATGAGAAAAAAGAAACAAAACAAAACAAAACCCATGATTTAATTACCCGACTTCAGTGGTAATTCCACAACTCAAAGCAAAGTAGGAAACACTTCACGGCAATGCAAAAATGATTTTATTATGATTGGATATTGATTACACTGCAGTTCCTTTGCAGAATCCTTTTTCTTCCATCTCTGTTATGATTTTTGGTCAAGAGGCAGGAGATCCCAATGTAAACTAGTCCCCTTACCTCTATGAGGGCCAAGGCCATAGCTGGAACAGGGAAAGTTGGGAATTTTGGGAATTCCCAACAAACTACTGGGTTTGGATGAGCACTCAGGTTTGGAACCCACAGCAAAAGAGGAGAAAAAGTCTCCTTGGGCAAGTAAGGCACTGTGACGGAGCTCTGATGGCACAGCAAAGAGAGTAACACGAGTCAGGGAAGTTGGTAGATGGTGAGGTGGGGCACGGGGTGGCACAAGGAGTCAGGATACAGGCATGATAGGGCCCAGTCGAGCAGAGTCAATGTTTGGAAGGTCTAACAGATAGATGGTAAGGCCCTGGTTTGGTGGGGCTGGGGTTATTTTGGTGCAAGTGAGAGCACGCAGGGTTTTAAAGGAATTGATCTGTGGGGGAGAAGTGAGTAAAGCTACCTGCGAACCAGGTGTGGACTGGCCATGCAGGGCACACACATCAGAGCAGGGGCCTTGGGTTATGACAATGCTCTCTGGATTCCAAGCTACTGAGTTCTTCTCCATTAAAAACAAAATGGGTTCCCCAGCTACAAGGTAGGCCTTGGCCTTCTGGCTGGGATCTGGAGGTAGGGGCTGAACACACAGGGTGTTTTGTGGCTCAAACTCTGGGACTCGGAGGATGCAGGCAAGGGGTACAGTCAAAATACTTAACAATGAGCAGAATCCGGGCTTGGTCCCATCAGATGTGGGAACAGGTCTGGAGGCACCTGCTGCCTCTAGACTGGGGTGGGGAGGGGGGCGCCGGGGGGAGCAGTAGGGCCTGGGGAGGGGCCAGGTAGCCCGCAGGAGGCGAGGGGGCACTGGTTCCAATGGGAGATCAGCTATTTACCGACCAGTGCAAAAATAAACTGCCGTGAGTCAGCCTGGGGAGTGGGGCAGACAGGTTTTTCTCCCGCCTCCCACTTGGCAGCTTTTCCACATCTGTGTGAAAGGGATATTGCTTAAGAAAGGAAAATAGGGCCGAGGGTGGAGCCAGGGGGAGCTTGTTTTCGTTAAATTTCTCAATAAAAGTTTGCCTTGCTGATAAAAGTTTGCGCTTGTGATAGCAGTTGTGTCTGTTCATGTGACGCAGTTGAGGGACGAGAAGGTCGTGAACTTCTCCGACCCGTCCGTGCGGGTCCAGGTTTCTTTCAGGAGGCAGGAGGTCAGGAGGGAGCTTTTGAAGAATATGTTGGGAAAACTTGCCCAAGTGCTCTCTTTATAATTGTTCCCCTGTCACAGCCACAACAGATCCTTCCTGTTTTTCGTCTTTAAAAAAAGATACGATGGAAATGAGTGTGAAAGGTGAAGTTGCAGGGAATACACCGCACATCATGAGGAGGGTGAGCAATGTGCATCAGGTGTCAGACTCCCTGCAGCAGGCGTGGGGTCAACCCCTGGGTTGAGTTTTTCTGCTGGAGGCAGCATGGGCAACTGAGCCTTGTGTGTCTGGGAAGGGGTGGGGGTGGAGAGAGGCACAGAGCTCCTAACCCAAAGAGGAGACACTCACCCTCATGAGGAAGGAGGGCCGCGGTATGTTGGAGCCGGCTCCTACTTGCTCTCCATGATTAAATTGTTCAGAATTCATTGGGTCGGTTGTCAAAAACAACCATTATTAAAATTTAAAACAGAAACTCACAATTAAATTATGCTTAAAAACAGGGGTCATAAATACTCAAACTCATCACTTATTTTATCCACGCTCTTGAGGTTATTTACATTTACAGTCTCTATATGGTAGAAATACTACATAATGGTGTGCTACTGTATCTCTCCCTCCAATTCCACATTCAAAGATCCCACAAGATTGGCCATGGTGGGGGTATGTGCATCTTGGAAATCAGCAAACATTACAAGTCAGGGCTGGATTTCTCGTTTTGTCGATTAGAGTTAAGAAAGTGATGGAAGAAATGTCAATAATGGACATTAAACTTCAAAGTGAGTCACATCCGTACTCATTTCATTATGAATAGTATTCTTTTTATTAAAAAAAAAAAAAAAGAGGAAAATGCTCTCCCAGCATTCGAAAACTCTTATCTGATTCAGCAAAGATGTTCATGTCACTGGTGAATGAGTAAGTTCTGACATACTTAATGCCGAAGCGGAAAGAGGTTTCGGTTTAATGAATATGCACAAGGGTGAAAAATAGTTTAGCAGATCACATTATCAGATTTAATAACAATGAATGTATTAGGAAAGAGTTAGTGGATTGGGATGACATTCTACTAGTCAAATCGTGGTTGAATTGTACCCACAAGTCAGCCGTGGGTATAAGAGCTCAACAAAAATCAATAAAAAACATTCTGTGGCAACCAAACAGCTTATGGAGTTTACAGGGAAGTACTGGACGTCTTATTTGTGCATTTTGTGCTACAGTCCACTATGTCAGAAAATTTAAATTTATATATGCATTTGCACACATACTTTTTTTTTTTTTAGGAGAGCTGGTTGTTAAATATTTACCAGCACCCAACTGAATGAGGGTGCCTGCAAATGCATGCTTTGGGGAGGGCTTCCATTCTCCTCATTTCCACTGCCACAGGGTTCAAGGGTTAGTGCTTTTCACAAACTCAGAACCTGATTTGTTTCTGGATTAATACATGTCACACTCTCCCTACCAACCTATATAATTTACTCCTCCCCCAAATTCCTGAAGCTCCTTCTGTTTTTTATTCACTTGGCACTTCGCAAATGCTGCCTCCGCATTGGCTTTTCAGTTTACAACATTTTTTTAATTTATGCCCCCTCTCTCGTGTTAGGACAAAGGTCAGTCTCAGAGGCTTTTTCCATGCTTTTTAAAAGGGTCTGCAGGGCACAGGTGTTCCGAAATGCCTGCACTGAGTCAGTCAATAGGTCAACATATGTTCACGGACTCCAACCTCTGCACTAGACACTCTGTCAAGCCAGAGATTCGGAGGCGTGTGAACAACTCGCCTGTCCTCAAGGATCTCACAGCTTCGTACGGATGACAGAGATGCTTATGTGATGGTGGCCAGGCTTTGCTGAGTACCAAGTACGCACCAGGTGCTTATATCTAGGACTTCGTGTCCAATGTCTGGACACACAGGTATTTGTGAACATGCGGCTGACTAGCTAAAGAAGTTAACTTGAGACTAGACATTGGGTCATCACAGTTCTGGGGACCCTGCTCTGTCCTTAGCAGTGCCAGAGGCCAAATGTCCACGAATGAGTAACTGGCCTAGTATTACCACCTAGTTATTCACCCCCTGTTTCTTTTTGTCCTCCTGCTCCCCTTACTAACCTTCCTTCCTTTCATAGGAGGGACTCCATATGGAAAAGGAAACTGAGGTGACCCAAAGCTGACAGACGCACACAAGACTGCTCTCCTAAGATTTGTAAGCTGGCAAGGCCTAACACACAGGGCTTGGGATTCCTCCACCCGGGCTTACTTCGGGGCTCACCATCTGAGCCACCCTGCAAATTTCCCAATGCCCTCACAGAGAGCTCTTGGTACCATTTCGAGGGTACCACCCTCTAGGGGAGGTCACGTAGCCAGTAGGGAGCCCTGTCCTAGGTTTTCCACAGCTGGGGAGACTAGTCCCAGGATGGGGGAGCACTGAAGAAGGCGGGCGTCAGGTGGGAATGGCAGCCACACTTGACATTCTATCAGCCTCTGCTCTCACGACTCTATGAGCTTCTGGGGCGCACGCAGGCCTGCTCCCCGGAGACCAGCATTGGGTTTCCTCCCAACTCCACTTGATAAACCCGACGGAGCTATACTTCTCACCCAAACATTTTTGGTGTCATTAACCTTTTCTCAAGAGAATACAATTAACAACATGGCAGCTAAATTTGAGGTTTTCACCAAAAACCTTACAACAAAAATTCACCCACAGACACTTCCGTCTAACTTTATTTGGCCCGCTAGGGGATCCACATAAGTTTCTAAATAATTCTTAGGCCTTCACGCTCTAAAACTTGCTTTTTGAAAACGTGTCTGTTGGGGTAGAAACCATTTCTTAAGCAGACTAAACCCTTCTTGCTCTCTTCAACAGAGAATGCTGCGCGTAACGTGACCTTCGCTTCCAGTACTGTGACGCCCTCTGTCCCGCTGGTAATTGTTGATTTGGGCTAAAACCACCACGTGTGCATGGTGACAGTTTCATTTTTCTGTTTTGGGGAGGGATTTGAACAGGGTCAGGAGGACCGGTCAGACTTCAGCAGGTGGGGAGGGGAGTGGGCACCATATCTTTCTATCTGATTCCACGACACTAAATTGTGGACCAGCCTCATTAGCTATTTACTCACTCACTAGCTTAGTTAGCTGTTTCGGCTTGGTTAGCTAATTTAGCAAGGAGTTATAAACAATATTCCATACAAATGACACATTTCTTTTAGAATAATTGCATTTCCTTTCTCCGTTCTTATTTTATTTCTTTCCACTGTATCATTTAAGGGAAAACCTGTTTTATTAGTCTGATTTGCATTTCATTTCGGATCCTATTTTTATTTCCTTTTCATGCTGTGCTTTTGCTGATTACTCTCTTTTCTAAATTTCAAATTAAAAATGAGACTTTAAAGGCTTTTAAAAAGTGTCTAAATAAATCATACCTATTTATTCCCATGTATCGTGTTTCCTTTTCTCTTTCCTTGCCCACCCCAGAACATTGGTTTCTCTCCAATCACAGAGCACCCCCTGGTCTAAGCTACGACCTCTCACTTGCACTGCTGAAAGACACCCCGAGTGTGTCAGCCTGCTTTTACACTGCCCAACTCCACTAGCCACACACTGGCCGAGTGATACTGTGGCAAGGTCACCCAGCGGTCAGAGCTTGGGCTCTGGAGGCTCAAGACAACCTGGTTATAAACTGAGCCCTTTACAAACATACTATGTGACTCCAGCCTAGCTGCTTAACATCTTTGAGCCTTGGTTTCCTCAGTGGAAAATGTGCATATTAAAAGTACCTTCATCATATGGATATTCTCTGCATTAAATAACATACGTACTTCGCTTGGAGCAACACTAGGCACATATATTGGCTTAGAAAAATCTCTTAAAATGTACATAATCCAGATTGCTTAAAACCGGTTAAGAAATCAAATGCCCAATCCAGCACCATAAGGCCCTTTGGATTTGGACCTGCCTCAACTCACATCAATTCCCCTCAACTTATTTACCTGCTCTACTCATCCACTGGCCTTTGGTTGTTTCTCAAACCCACAGAGCTCTTTCACACCTCAGGGCCTTTGTACATGCTGTTCCCTCTACCTGGCTTCTTCATTCATATGAATATAATGTAACCCATCCTTCAGCTCTCACCTTAAATGTCATTTCCTAATCTGACTGTGGCCTCGCCCAGCCACCCAGGCTAACTGCGTCCATATTCTTCTCTTTCCTTTGTAGCATTTAGCATAATTTCTTCCAAAGTCTTTATTTGGTGGTTTAATACCAATCTTCCCCTACTGGAGTATGGATGCCCTGAAGCCAGAGGCCATGTTTATTTTGTTCAAACCTGTATCTCCCCCATGTGGCACATGGGAGGGCATAATTTAGCAGTTACCTGTTGAGTGAGTGAGAACAAGTGGCTGAATGAAATTGGGAAGATGAACGTGGTCCTTTATGGAAACACTTTTGCCTGTTTTTCTCCAGGTGTATACTAGTTTACAGAAGCTACTGAAACCTGCCCATGGCCAGAGAATTTGCTGGTTTTCCTGGTAATAGAGTAAGAATCGCTAATTCATCAAGGCACTTACTCAGTATCTCTGACTGTCTGCCACATACTTAGCACTATATACTGGCCTGTAGTCTGCTGAACAAATGAAACAAGAGACCTGAAATCTACTTTCACTCCTACCTCTACAGGAATAGTAGACACAGGAGAGGTACATAATAATACAAAAGATAATTAGGCAATATGACAAGGCTGTGAATAGTTATTTGCCAAAAAGAATGACATACTCAAGGAACACATTAAGATGAGGGCAGAGAGAAATCACTCAGAAAATCACAAAGAAAAGAACTTTGGGTGGGTTCTCAGGGTGAATGAGAGGTGAGGGGGGAAAAAGGCATTCTCTGCAAAGGAAACTCATAGTTGGGATGAGGGAATGTGGTCACTGTACTGGGGCATGTGTGAGAGGACTGACCTGGTGGTTCAAAGCTGGGGAGACAGAGGGGTGGGAGAGAGCCTTGAAGAATCCAGTAAAGAGGGGCTATGAAAATCCTCTTCTTTTTCAATGGCCAATATCATGTTCATCTTGCCATACAGCAATTTGCCCTGTGTTTTATAGGAGAGGTTTACATTCGATGGTGCTTACTGAACCAATTATGTGGAATTAAAAAAAAAAATCAAAAAGCTCTGTTCCTCCATACATTTCTAAAAGAAGTCCGAATGGGTTCTTCTGCAAACATCTCTAAATTTTCAAATATCAGTCACATAAAAGGTTTCAAAATACAGGCAAGATTGTGTATTACATAAGTCATACTAGGGAGTAAATAAGATCTTGATCTAAAACACCTGAGGACAACACTAAGCGAGAGCAAGAGAGAGAATATGCCAGGACCACCTTCTACAAGAATATAGTTTAATAAACCATAGTTTCCTGTAGACAAAAGGGGAAATGTTTAAAAAATAAACAAGCACGAGCTATTTTACAAAGACAGAACCAGCAGTAGATGGGGAAATTATTAGGATAGTTCAATACCTTCATATAAAAAAATCATTTTTTATTTATTTTTAAAGACTATTTATTTGCCAGAGAGAGAGGGAGAACACAAGTAGGAGGAGCAGCAGAGGGAGAGGGAGAGGGAGAAGCAGACTCCTCCCCGTTGAGAGGGAGCCAGATGCAGGGCTCAATCATGGGATCATGACCTGAGCCGAACGCAAATGCTTAACCGACTGAGACACTCAGGTGCTGCCCCAAAATCAATTTTTAAATCTAAGAATTCTTTTGATGGATGCTGAGAAGGCCATCAGTAACATTCAATGTTAATTACTTATAAAAAGTCTTCAAAATAAGAAGAGATGGATACCTTAAGAAAGGTCACAAATTTAAATCTGAGTTTCAATATTATTTTTTTTTAAGATTTATTTATTTGGGAGAGAAAGAGAGAGAGCACAAGCAGGTGGGGCAGAGGGAGATAGACTCCTCAAGCAGACTCTACCAAGTGCGGAGCAGACACGGGGCTCGATCTCATAGCCCTGAGATCATGATCTGAGCCAAAACCAAGAGTTGGACACTTAACTGAGTGAGCCACCCAGGCACCCCTCAATGTTATGCTTCATGTGGAAATCGTAGATTAGTGGTGTCCCTTAAAACATTCTGCAGTGATGGAATATTTATTTCTATGCTGTCCTTCACAGTTGTAACAAGTCATGTATGTCTACTGAGCATTCAGATGTGGCAATGTGACAAAGGAACTGAATTTTTTTTACTTTAACTTTTAATTTATTTAAATTTAAATGGCCATGAGCAGCTCATAGCTGCAAACATAGGTAGAAGCCTAAGATGTCCCTCTCAGCACTCCCACTGGAGATAATATTAGAAAAAATTGCAAGGCAAGATGGAAGAGAATTGGAGAATAAATATAGGAAAGGTAGAATTAGAAATACCACTTTTTTGCAGGTGATACAATAGAGAAAGTAGAAAATGTAAGATCAACCAAATGCATACCATTGATATAAAGCTAGAAAAGGCAATGAAAAATGGCACTGTGCCCAATACTGAAACAAATGGAATACTTGAGAATTTATGTATCTAGGTGAATAAGATATCTAGTGAAGTAAAAATGATAAAATCATAGTAGGAAAAATAAAAGAATATCTAAATAAACAAAGTTATATCCATTGCTCCTCACTTAGAAAATTGAGTAATACCAGTAACATTAGCCCATAAAAAAATAGATTAACATGAGAACAATTGAATTCCTGCTAGAATGTTCTAGAATGTAATAAATCACCAGCAAAATTAATAAGGAAAAATAAATACATAATAATACCAAAGAAGATTGGAGGAGGATATAATAATCAAATTTAAGGACATATTATAAAGTGATCTTCATCAAGACTGAATTTTACTGGATCAAAGCCAGGACAAAGACTAATCAAATAGTGATTCCGGAGATGGATTTAAACACTGATATAAGTTGTTGGGATTCAGCAAACAAAACAAAGAATCACAGTAATGGATGAAGGAATCACTCTTTAATAAATGCTCGTGGAACAATCTGGTATCACTATGAAAAGTATATTACATTCCTAACTTGCCAAATATGATAATACTTTCCAAATTGGCCAATGAACTAATTAAACACAGAGAGTGTCAAAAAAGAATTGTGTGTTTACATCAGCTACAGCAGAGAGAGAGATTCATGACTACTGAAAAAGTAGTTATCATAAGACTAGAGAAAGGTGAATTCTAATACTTCAAAGTCTACTTAGTCTCCTTAATAAAAAGTAACAAATACAAGGGGGGCAAAACAAGTTTTAAGTTATGACATATACAACGGGTATTTGAGCAAAATAGGAATGAAATCTTACATTGTGATATAAACATACACTGTCATCAGTAATGAGATCCCACTTGACAAGTAGCCAACGAGAGAGAGAAAAAGAAACGTTAATAAGTGGCAGCCGTGTGCCAGACACTTTAGATATATGCATTATGCACACTGGGAAGCACACCCGATAAACCAGCACCTGGGAAGGTGTTCAGTCTCACTACTAAAGAAATATGCATCAAACTAACTGAAGATCTATTTAAAAACAATAGAAGCGACAATGATTAAACCACGTTGGCAGAGCTGTCGGCAACAAGCGCACTCAGCCACTGCTGGGGCACTGCAAATTACTCCAGGGTTTTCTGCAGGCTGTCTGATGGTATGGAACAAGAGCCATAAACCTTTGGATCCTTAATTCCTCTTTGGGATGACATCCCAAGGAAATGCACAAAAGGAAAAGAGACACAAAAAGGAAAGGAAGAAATGTGAACAAAGTTTCCAACAGCAGATTAATAAGAACCAAAATCAAATTGAGTTAAATGTCCAAACACAGGGGAACGGGTGAAGTCAATCTGGTATAGCAATTCATTGGGATTCTATGAAGTTATTAAAAACTGAGTAGTAGATCTATGGATGGAGAGGTCAACATGGAGCAAGTTTAAAAAAAAAAAAAGATAAGCATTAGATTCCTAAATGGAAAGGACTGCAAAACATTTCCAATCAGACACAGAAGATGACAATTGGACAGCTGTGAGTCAAAGCCCTTCCCTGGCTAGAATATTTCCCAGTGTAGGGAGAAGACAAGGTAAAGCCGCAGCATCTGGCTTGCATGGTCACCTGGTAAGGCTTTGAATTCTATCAATAGATCATGAACCACTCAACAAGAATGCTCCAGGCCTGACCTGTTCCAATATTTCGAGAGCTTAGTTTAGCTCCAAGAGAACATAACCAGAAAAAGATATGATCGGTCTCAATATTTTTAGAATGCATCCTTTTGGTTTTGCCAATGATCTTGTAGATTAAGGAGTGTCCAAGTTCTATTTGTGCAATCCAGTTCAAGAATTTAAGCCATTGTTTTCCATTGAAATACATAAATGAGTAAAAACACTGCAATTAGGGCACTGAGAGTCTGACGTATCACTGTAATCATCACCAGCCTGCCCACAAAAGGTGGCCTCGGTAGTTAGGTGTTGCCAGGTGTGCCATTGAGATATGCCCTGTTAGGTATCCTAAGACCCTGTGAGGTCCATTTCAGCAAAGCTGTTCTGTAATCACGGCGAAGGTAGGAGATTTTAAAAGGCAGATTAAAGAAATAAAATTCTGTTGTTGGATCTGGTATTTAGAATCCTAGACAAAGAATCTGATATATGTAGTTGAAGTCACTGCTTCATACATTGTCTCTAGGAAGTTTCATTCATTCTCATGGCTTAATACCTCCACCCCCACCTCAAATTCCAGTCCCATGTCTTTGCCTAGGGTTTTTTTAAGATTTTATTTATTTATTCATAAGAGACACACAGAGAGAGGCAGAGACATAGAGAGGGAGAAGCAGCCTCCTCACAGGGAGCCTGATGTGGAACTCAATCCCCAGACCTGGGATCATGCCCTGAGCCAAAGGCAGACGCTCAACTGCTGAGCCACCCAGGCGTCCTCTGCCTAGATTTTTCTAATCAGATATAATGTAAACGCTTGTATTTAGGGCTGAGATGTCTGTAATCCCTGTTACCATGCTTGGATGTCCTCATCTGGGCCATTCTTTGTAGTTGGATCTGATCCTCAGACTCCTTGCCCATCCTGTGTCAAACGATCCATGATGGCAAACACCTGCATCCATCAAGCTACAACATGGAGTAAATTCAGAACAGTACCACTTCTCAGAGCTACTACAAGTTGAAAAATAGTAAAAGTCCCAAACAGGTTGATATGAATAGATAGCTGACAGTTGTTTGAATGACCACTGAAGGAAACAGGAATCTAAGACCTCTCACAGCTAACTCCTTCCAACCTTGCTGGAAGGCAGTGTGTGGTGTGAAGAGCACAGGCTCTGGACCTAAACGTTGGTGATGTTGCTTACTTGGCTGTAGGACCAGAGCAAAATGTTTCATTGGGCCTCAGTGGTTCCCATCTATCAACTGGGAATAATGATGCTTCTTGCCCCATAAGACTGGTAAGAAGACTGAGCGACATATGACCTATAAAATGCTTAGAACAGTGCCTGGCACTTAGTATGCACTCAAGAAATGTTAGCTATTATCATCATGCACTAAAAACAAGTCTTTGGGCTCCGGATCTGAGCCCACAGAACAATCATTACTGCAAGTAGAAAGGATGGGTAAGTAGAAGCAAAGATGGAAAAAAAGATCTGGAGTAGACAGCCACTGTAGTGGTGGCCCATCAGACTGCAAATCCAGAAACTTCTACCTGCAAAGCCTTTCCTTCTGCCTTAGGTTCTGAGCACCATCCATGTTCCCTCCTCCTTAAGGTCCAATTTGCTGCGTGGTGGCTGCTTAGCCTATAGCCTGACTTTTCTGCTTTTTCAGAGTTCTTATCAACGTGCATCCTTAAAATAAAGCCCCATTACTTGAGATCGTTTGAGTAAGAATCTTTGTCTCTCTGAAGCAACATCGACTTGCTATGGCAAGCGTCTTATGTCTTCTTGATAAGGATGAAAAGTACAGCACTAAGAACACAGTAAGATTGTAATACCGTTGCGTGGTGACAGATGCTTAGAATGCATCCTTTTGGTTTTGCCAATGATCTTGTAGAGCTGATCTTGTGAGCGCTGAGTAACGTGGAGAATGGTGGATTCCCTACGTTGTACACTGGAAACTAACGTCACATTGTATGTCAGCTATACTCCAATTTAAAAAAAAAGAGAGAGGGAGGATATTTAAAAAGAAGAAAAGGAAAAGATACGAGGAACCACCGAGGCAGAGGAAATTCATGGCAAAGCGGGGTGGCCCCTGGGCTCCTGTGCCCCAGCACAGGGTCCTTCGAGCTGAACCTCCTCCTGGCTTGGGCACTTGTGTTCAGGTACTGCTGCTGCTTTAAGTGCGCTTACCTCTATGTTAGACTTGCCCCACCTCTCCGGGTTTGATAGCTGTAATGGGGCAGTCATGGCCTGGGTTCTTCCTGCCACAGTCTATTTCTCTCCATTTAAAAAATAAATAACAGAAACCAATGGGCGTGCATGGGCTTCAGATGCTTCTCTGTATGCTCTTTAAGGCTCCCACTCCTGATTCCTTGCCTGCTCTGGCTGTGCTAGATTCTCTGCTACTGGAACCCTTACCGGGAAGGCTGAAAGGGAGTAAGAATTTAGCTCCCCAGTCATTTCCTTGGGTCTCTGAAAAGCCCTCTCTCTCTTAATTAGCAGCCTCAGCTTCCTCCGGGTCCTGCTTTTTTCTTCTACACAGTTGCAAAATCCAGTTTCACCCAGTCTGTAGAACCTCCCTTTTCCCCAGCCAGGAGAATTTGTCAACTTTCCTGCTCAAATTTCTGCCAGTAATTCCTTCCCCAGTGCGCACCCCACTAGCCAGATCCTCAAAGACCTGTCATTTCCCCATATTCTCCTAATTTTTTATTCTTACTTGGACTTTTTTGGCTCCTGGCCCTTTAGGACCCTTTCTTTTTTCTCCCTCAAAGAGTGTCTGGTAATACAGTATTCTTAGGCGCTTTCTCTTGATTTTGGGCTGAGATCCAATCCCAAATTGCCTTCCCTTAGTTACACTTTATCTTTTTTATTAAGTCTCTCTGTACTGTTCAACACCATACAGAGTGGTGGCTTCAGGCTTCGTGTCTTACCTTCCACAAAAATTGGGTAGAATTTGCTCCATCCAGCGTTCTTCAACGATCGATCACTCCAAATGAACCCTTTGGTTGGTTGGGACACCAAAAGCACAGGCAACAGAAGCAAAAGTACATAAATTGGACTAGGTCGGAATTTAAAACTTCTGTGCATCAAAGGACACAACCAACAGAGTGAAAAGACAACCCATGGAATGGGAGAAGATATTAGCAAACTGTAATCTGATAAGGGATTACTATCCAGAATATGTAAAGAACTACTGTAATTCAACAACAACAAAAATCACCCCACCTGACTAAAAATGAGTAAAGGACTCGAAAAGGTATTTCTCCAGAGAAGATAACACAAATAGTCAATAAGCCCATGAAAAGATACCGAAGTTACTAATTATCAGGGAAATGCAAATCAAAACCACAAGGAGATACCACTTCACAGCCGCTCTGGAATAACCAGAAAACAAATGTTGATAAGGACACGGAGAAATTAGAACCCTTGTGCACTGCTGGTGGTGACGTAAAATGTTATAGCAGCTGTGGAAAACAATATGGAAATTCCTCAAAACAATTAAAAATAGAATTATCAGACGATCCAGTAACTCCACCTCTGGGTTTATACCCAAAAGAATTGGAAGCAGGGACTCAAGCAGATACACCTCTGTTCATGACAGCATTACTCACAACAGCCAAAAGGTGGAAGCAACCCATATGTTCACAGGCAGATAAATGCATAAACAAAATATGGTATATACATACAATGGAATATTATTCAGCCTTAAAAAAGAAATAAGTTCTGACACATGCTACAGCACAGATACACCTTGAGGACATCATGCTAGGTGAAATAAGCCAGTCACAAAAAGACAAATACTGCAGGATTCTACTTATAGGAGGTGCCAAAAGTAGTCAATTCCCGGGGACAGAAAGAATGGTGGTTTCCAGGGTCTGGGGGTGGCGGGGTTAATGGGAACTTGTTTAATGAGTATGGAGTTTCAGTTTTGCAAGATGAAAGGAGCTGTGGAGATGAGTTGCACAACGTGAATGTACTTGACACTGCTGAACTGTACAATTAAACATGGTTCAGATGGCAAATTTCATGCTATGTGTATTTTACCACAATTAAAACAAACAAACAAAAAGGACTCCTTGGTCAAAGCCGGGTTACTTCACTAATTCACTTACTAACCCGGGCAAGTTATTCAATCTCTCTGTGGGTTTGATGTCCCTTATCTGTAAATGGGATTTGTTCCTACCTACCTCCCAGGCCATTGTGAGGATTAAGTAAATTACTGCACCCGAAGTGTTTACGAGAGTGCGTGGCACAAAGCATTCTTCAATAAATGTCAGTTATCACAGCAGTAATAATTATGATGATGACAGTGTGCGAGGCACTACTGGAAGCATATTCCTGTTACCACATTTAGCCTTCTACAACCCCACCTCCTCCCCCAGTAGAGCTGAGATTTCACAGGTAGGGCAACAGGGTCTCAGAGAGGTTAAGGGACCTGCCTGGGTCACAAAGCTGGGGGGCGGGGGGCAGGATGAAGATTCAGTTAGGCTCCAATGAAGTACGATCGCCTTACAGAGAATAAAGCAATCATCACAGTGGCTCCAGAGCAAGTCAGAGCTGGAGCTTATGTCCCAACCATGAACTAGGGGTGGGGGAGGCTGTGGTGGGGATGGCTGGGAAGCTCGGCTCTAGTCCAGGCCCACAACCCACCAGCTAAAGAATCCCAACTGTCTTTCGTCCTCCTCCCACACCCATCCTGCCCCAGGGATGAGACCAGCTGGACTTAACAAAGAGAACACAAGACAGAAGTAGGAAGCCGGTCCCAGAGGTCCCCACAGCCCCCAAACGCATGGAAGAACAAGATCCAGAGGGGAGACCTCTGAGGCCTGCGGTGGTCAGGGTTCGCCGGGGCAGCCTCGCCAAGCCCACGCCGAGGGAACAAACCCATGCCGCCCAGCCAGACTCTGGGAGCATCGTCATCATCTGTCAGGAACCAAGCCCAGGTAGGTGGCCTGCGCTCCAAGTTGGCCTCTCACCGGGCCAAGCCGATTTCCTCGGAGAATTTCTGACAATAGGGCAGGAATTCAGTTCCCGATTTTTCTCAGGGCCCACAGGGGTGTGCCAGCAGGAATGTTAAAAGGACTTGCACTTTGTGTTTTGTTGTTGTTGTTGTTTCTTTCAAATCAAGGTTTTTCTCCTCCCCACCTCAACTCTGAGGCTTGTATAACACCCAAGCTGGCCTTGAGTGGCCTATGGTCACTTTGCATCAGGGTCGGTAGCGGTCGGTGCTGCATCCAGAGGAAAGGGTGCCAACCTGGCCAGAGGTGCCCTGCTGCCCCAAGCCTCAAGGTGGAAGGGTACCTGCCGGCTCCAGCCCTCGGAGGAGACTCAGGTCAAGCTAGAAGCAAGAAGAAAGCCTTGGCACCAAGGGGCCTCTAAAGCAAAAAAAAAAAAAAAAAATCCAGAAACAGGATTTTGACATTTGGGAAAGTTTTATTTCCCTTCCCAGCGATGGGAGGGGCTCTGTAAACACAAACTGAACTCGGGCCCTTCTCTGTGGAAAAAAAAACTTAATAAATCCTCTCTCAAAGTGAAAAATTCTCTCTCCTACCAATCGTTTTTTTATATCAGGCAAGTAATACATATTCGCTGTCGAAAATAAGGAAATACAGACAGAAAAATTAAAACTACTCCAAACCCTACCTTCCAGATTTAATCACTGTCAACATTTTAGGTATACATTCCCAGAGTCTGCTCAATGCATACATATATTTACATACATATAAATATGTATAAAACACTGAAAAAGTTTCAATTAATATTCTGTGAAAATCACTCCGCATCAATAACATACAACTGCATCGTGTTTTTAGTGACATTGTATTACTACATGCTACACCATATGATCAGTGTCCGATCATACGTGATGTCCAATGATTTTGTAAGAATAAACTCATATAAGTGGAATTGCTGAATCAAAATGTTTTTATAATCTGCATAAATCTCCCTAATCGGTCTGTTTCACTGATATACAAGTTTCCTTAAAGTGACAGACTTTTGTGCTGTGCTTGTAATCTGAACCAGCCCTTGGTTTTCTCAAAGACAGTTCTCCATTATAAGCAGTTCCAAAATAGAACTCCTTAAACGTCTTGTCTATGAGCTCAGAAATGACTCAGTGGCATTTAAAAAATACACCATTTTATTTGACTTTAGTAATCAGCTAAACAGAGATCCACACGACAGATGTACCAGGATACTTGCCACGCAAAATGTATTTGTGCAAAATCAGACTTCACTACCCACCGTCTGATCGGCCCTCCTCTGCCCCTCCATCTCTCAGCCCCTCCTTTCTCCGTCTTCCTTCCTTTACTCTCTCCTTCCCTTTCTCCCATCCATCCGTCTGTCCATCCATGCGTCCATCCATCCTTCATCTCCCTTTCAAGATCACTTCCCTTTCCCCTTTTCTATGCCCTCCCTTCTTTCTCTCCCTTTCTGTCCTCCCTTCCTCCTTATCTTCTTTTCTTTCCCAAGGCAGTAGGGACCCTTCCTGGAAGCCAACAGTGCTGGAGGAGCCGGGTGAAGGTCCCAGCTGCAGAGAGAGCTGTATAAGTTGTCTGTGAAATCCTCAGTTTTTGGTATTCATTATTTAAGTTCTGTGGAAACGAGCTAGCTTTGAAGTTTACTGACTCATCCTCCTCTTTAACTTCTTATTTCCTGTAAATGATCCATTAGTTTTTGGCAAGGTTCATGTCACAGAGCATTCCCATCAGAAGGGGCTGTGCTACAACCCTGGACAATTTTAAGACTGCCTTTTGCAGTGGGACTGGAAGCAAGATGGGGACGTGTAGACTCCACTTTCTTAAAAGTTGCTTCCACCAGCCCTAATGCTGCCTTGCATTAATAATGTGAAGCACATGCTCCATCTGCCTGCTGAAGGGTGACAAAGCCATTTATGTTCATAATGGCCAAATTTATTCTACAGATGAAAATTTTTCTAAAGCTACACATAGGCTAGTCAATCAGTCTCACCAAGGGGAAACATTCCCCCTCAATCATTCCACTTTAGACCTCTTTGCCAAAGCAGCCCGTGCAGCATGGCATTAAGACGTTGAAAAGGGAAAAACAAACGGAGATTATAAACAGTTCTCCTAAGTTCCCAAACTTTCTGCCCCTAATAAGGCATGCATAGATTAGCGCCAACGGCTTAGTGCTAGAGGCCAAGAGCCTTTCCACAAAGATCCAGGAAGCTCTACAGGACTCTTGTGGATTTCAGAGACCGAACAAATTGATTTGGAAACTTCTTCTTTAAGGGGAAAAAAAAAATCAAATTGGGGTGAAAAAGTACTATTATCAGCAACATACTAGATTTCTCTCTCCTTTTTGCCCCCTGGCTGATGGGAGCAGAAAGCCATCCCTTTGATATCAGAGCAAATAAAAGTTTGAATTATTGACTGCTCACGCTAATGCTGAATTTTACTACCACCATATTTCAAAATGAAATTATTCTAACATCTATGCCTCAAATTAAGATCTGTGATAATATACACTGCAGTCCAGAAAATGTCTTCAGTTCAGATGATGTAAAGGCCGATCCCTCTTGGGAGTAAACACTGGCTGTTGTTTCTCATCGGCTAAAGCTCTCCTCATCCCTCCAAATAAATTTAAGTATTGATGATGTCAGGGAGTGTTGCCAGGTTAGCACAGCACATCTGGGGCCGGGGGTGGCGGTGGGGAAGGCAACGCCACTTGAGAGTCACAGTGGCTGGTTATGTCTTAAAAGCAGCATTGTCAAAATAGGCCTTTCTCCTATGATTTGCAGAAACGAATGCATAGGAGAAAAGTGGAGCATATAGCACACACAACTTGACTCTTCCGGCTCTGCTGTGTTGGAAGCCTGGTTTCCAGTTTCTCCCTCTGTCTTTGCTCCTGGGGGCCCCAGGTGGGTGTTGGGAGCATTCAGAGATTTCCAGGGCTCAATGCCACCCACATCAGTGTAGCCAACACCTCACTTATCAGAAGCAAACCTCCCCCTCCTCCAGGTGGTGAGGTCCTGAGCACTGCCCTACCTCCTGCCCTCCACTCTTGACTCCATCAGGAGGGTGGCGCTGGGGTGGGGAGGCGGAGGCCAGTGCACTGGACTCCAGGCAGGCTCCTGGGCCCAGCCATAGGTTCTGAAAAATACACGGCCATAGAATCTATAGGATCTGTTCCCCCGATGCAAGGGGAAAAGATCTTCTCCTCCCTGAGCCTTCATGTAGCAAAGCTGGAGGCCCAGTGAAGAGAGGCTCCTCAACATCCCCAGGGGCACTCCCCCCACCAAAGCCCCGCACACAGGGCCACTGGCCCAAACACCACTAAGAATCCAATTCCATTTTTAAAATTCCTTCTCACAATTCCTTTCACTTCCTATGACAACAAGATCAAATGTCTGGAAGGACCTGTCTGAATATATTTTCACTTTCCAAGCACAAACTAGGCGACCAAAAAAAAAAAAAAAAGAAAGAAAGAAAGAAAAAGAAGAAAAGGAAAGAAAAGGAAAGGAAAGGAAATTCTCTGCGGCCACAAGACCAGACGGGGCTTTCTCCCTGGCTGCCAGATCGGAGCATTATGCTCACAGAAAGGTCACAAAGCAACCAAACCGGCTCCAACTGCTGCTACATGCTCTCATCTCATCTTGCCACTCCTCCAGCTCTACATTTTAATCTCAGTTTTAGAAGCTTAAATTCCTCCAGAGGCACTAAAATACAAAAGCATTTAAAACATTATTGAAGACTAACCCGGAGCAAAAGAGGAGGAGTTTCGGGCCTCTGAAGATAAAAATTTAACATGTCAACTACTGGAGCCCCTCAGAGTCTGCAGGAAGCACAGCAAACTCACTCTGTTGGATCTCTGACGAGGGAAGGAGGCTGCTGTAAAATGTAAATAATGCTTCACTGGCATCTCCAGCTCTTCTGTTTTAATTTTAAAACTGGAGACTAATGATCTCTTATTTACTAGAGTTGCAAACACTGCCAACGGGAAAATAAACCACTACTTTGGGGATGAAGTTGCTGACAAAGTTTTGACAAAGAAAAATAATTGATAGCTCGGTGCTGGCACAGGGCGGTCTGGAGCATGGGGAAGTGGACTTGCTGCGGGGGTGCTGGGCAGCCTGCACCCGCCACCAGCCAGGCCAAGGGCACCGTGCACACCCGGGCCTGGGAACCGCTGTGGCTTCTGCTGGGACCGAGGCTATCATGTGGGACATAAGTCCAAATGGTTTTTGCACATCCTCCTGTAGTCACGGCTTTGTGCAGAAATTGCTTTGCTCTCCGGTTACAAATTCTCTTTTGTTTAAGAAAGCTGTCTGTGGACGATTAATGTCTTTCAGCTGGGGGCTCAAGTGTTCTCCAAGTTTGGTTCTGGGCTTTACCATTTAGCATTCTCATCCTCAGAAATGATGCAAGAGCCTTCGGGACAGGGAGCCACCAGTGCCAGCTCCTTGGGGCCTCCTGATAGACAGCTCCTGTGAGCACAATCGTGATTGAGAGTCCCAAAGAGAGAAGGGCTGCGGGAGGATCACATGCAGCTGGGTCAAAACCCGAGAAGAAAGAGTCTGTCTCTTAAAACATGAGTTTATGGGAGTTGCGAGAACAAATATTGTTCAAATGTCCATACTACCCAAAGCAATCTAGACATTTAATGTAATCCCCATAAAAATACCAACAGCATTTTCACAGAGCTAGAAAAAAAAAATCCTAAAATTTGTATGGAGCCACAAAAGACCCTGAATAGCCAAAGCAATCTTGAAAAAGAAAAATGAAACTGGTGGTTATCACAATTCCAGACTTCAAGTTACACTACAAAGCTGTAGTAATCAAAACAGTATGGCTGTGGCACAAAAGCAGACACATAGATCAACAGAATAGAAAATCCAGAAATAAACCCACAAATATCTGGTCAATTAATCTTCAACAAAGCAGAAAAGAATATTCAATGGGAAAAAGCCAGTCTCTTCAACAAACAGTATTGGGAAAACTGGACAGCTACATGCAGAAGCATGAAACCAGACCACTTTCTTACACCACATGCAAATAGAAACTCAAAATGGATTAAAGGCCTAAATAGGAAAACTGGACATAAAGATCGTAGAAGAGTGTACAGGCAGTAATTTCTCTTAAATTGTCTGTAGCAACATTTTTCTAGATATGTCTCCTGAGGCAAGGGAAATAAAAACAAAAGTAAACTATTGAGACTTGATCAAGATAAAAAGCTTCTGCACAGAAAAGGAAACAACAAAACTAAAAGGCAACCTACCAAATGGGAGAAGATATTTGCAAATGACAAATCTGATAAATAGTATCCAAAATATATAAAGAATTGATACAACTCAACACTCCAAACACAAATAATCCAATTTAAAAATGACAGAAGCCATGAAGAGACACTTCTAAAAAAAAATAAATAAATAAAATAAAAATAAATTTAAAAAAAAACCGGGCAGATTGCCAACAGACACATGAGAAGATGTTCATGATCACTCATCATCAGGGAAATGCAAATCAAAATCACAATGAGATATCACCTCTTATCTGTGAGAATGGCTAAAATAAAAAGCAAAGGAAACAGCAAGTGTTGACAAGGATGTGAGGAAATAAGAACCCTCATGCATTGTTGGTGGAATGCAAACTGGTGCAGCCACTGTGGAAAAACGGTATGGAAGTTCCACAAAAAAATTAAAGATAGAACTGCCCTGTGATACAGCAATTGCACTACTGAGTATTTAGCCAAAGAATATGAAAATGCTAATTCAAAGGGATACATGCACCCCAATGTTTATAGCAGCATTGTTTAGCAGTATCTGTCAACTGATGAATGGATAAAGGACAGGTTGTGTATATATACAATGGAATATTACTCATCCATATAAAGGAACGAAATTTTGCCATTTGCAATGACATAGATGGATCTAGAGAGTATTATACTAAGCAAAATAAGTCAGAGAAAGACAAATACCATATGATTTCACTCATATGTGGAATTTAAGAAACAAAACAAATGACCAGAACCGGGAAAAAAGGAGGGAAGGAGGGAAAGAGGGAAGGGGGAGGGAGGGAGGGAGGCAGACAGAAACCAAGAGACTCAACTACAGAGGACAAATAGATGGTTACCAGAGGGGAGGTGGAGAGGAGGATGGGTGAAACAGGTGATGGAGATTAAGAAGTACACCTGTGCTGATGAGCACCAAATGATTAAAATAAAAACTTGAAGTATGAGTTTAGAGGTTCCATCTTAACTTTGCTTCTTAAACTTTTTTGTTAAAGTATAAAAGTCTTTTGAATACAAACAGTATTACATTCTAACAGTATCCCCCTGTATTCTCATTTGTCTATCCTGAAGGCTGGGAAACTCATGGCCCCAGGACAGTAAGACGTCATTCTTGTTATCATGAATGATGGATTTACTTGCAATGTCTATACATTTCTGTCTTGTGTGATTGTCCCTTACTTCCCTCTCATCATGTTTTAGGATTAGCAAATATTTTAGGTCCTTTTGGGGTGTATTTAGGGGACTGATAAGGGGTCATGTCTTGAAGCCTTGACAAATCAAAGTGCTGAGCCTCAGTTTGTCTATGAAATGGAGCCAATATCTCTGTAAAAGAATGGGCAAGGAGAATGCTGGTCTAGTTTCCCTTGGATGCCCCAAGGCAAATGCCTGGCATGGGCAGACATTTCAGTTGCAGTGTTGGTATGGCGCAGGCACCCAATATGCAAGGCCTATTGTTACTATTACTACCGCTAATAATATCAGCGACCAGAACAATATAATACGTTTTTTTTTTTTTTTTTTAAGATTTATTTATTAGAGTCACAGAGAGAGAGAGAGGGGCAGAGACACAGGCAGAGGGAGAAGCAGGCTCCATGCAGGGAGCCTGATGTGGGAGTCGATCCTGGGTCTCCAGGATCAAGCCCTGGGCCAAAGGCGGCTCTAAACCACCAAGCCACCGGGGCTGCCCAATATAATACATGTTATTGACCCCAGAGAGCTATTTCTAATTCAGGCTTCACTATCTCAAATTAACTCTGCTATTTTTTCCCCTTCCTCACAGAATTAAAAAAAAAAAAGCCTGGAAATGTTGGCTTCAACTTCTCAGTGATAATCTTGGCTTTTAGGAACAGCCATTTAGAGTTTCCGATCCAAGGAGAACTATTAACACTGAAGTGGAGGCAGAAATTGGGAAATGTGAATGCAGGGCAGGTCTGCTCGTGGCTATCACAAGATCATTTGCTTCTGCAAACATTATTTCTTAGCTATCAGTATCTTTTGTCCCAATTTCTGCAGGCAGAGACCTCTGGGAGAAAGAGCTCGACTGGGGCCCACACATGTTTTCAGAACAGGCTGGTACATCCTGTCCTTGGTACAGAGCCTGGCACATCAGGAGCAAAACAGACCTCTCTTTTGACACACTTTCTTTGTGAATTCTGTAGGACCCAAGGCTTGCTGCAGAAGCCACCCCAGAGCCTTCCTCTCGGGCAGGGCTTATGAACTGCTTCCTGGAGCCCCCTGCTGGCCCTTTCCATGCTCACAGCACGTTCTCACACCCCTTTGGGGCAGGGAGGAAGCAGCTCTCCACCCCAGGGGCTCATTGCTGGCATCTGTCGTCTATGGGGGTACCCCACATTTTTAGGATGAAAGCAAACATGATCTGCATTAAGGCTGGGACAGATAAAGTGTTTCTCTCCAATGCTGGTCATTTGTTAAGCATCTCTTGAGCACCTACTGTGTGCCAGGCCCCCCACTGGGCACGAGGAAGAAGGATTATGGTTCAGTTGCTGCTCTCAAGAAGCTTCCAGGCTGAAGGAAGAGGCAAAGATGTGACCCAAGAAGGAGAATGTAAAAAGGGATATACCAGGTTTTGTGGAAACCATGGGGGACAGTGCTAGTCTTCTTAGGGCAAGTGGGAGAGGCATCAGGGAGGAGGTCCATGTTTAATTGGACCTTAGAGTCTTTTCTTAGAGACCAGGAATTAGTGAGGCAGAAAGAGGAGGGAAGGTATTCCAGGGAGAAGAATGAACATGCCCCAAAGGCAGACCTGTTTGGAGGATGTGGAGAAGCCGGGTGCTCACAGCAGGGCAAGGCGGCTGGTGAGGCAGGCTGGGGGGGGGGGGGGGGCAAGGATCCAACAGGCCACCCCCAGGCATGGGGGCTTCATCTTCTCCATTGTTCAATTTGCTGTGCTCCACTCATTTAACTGGGAGAAAGACATCAAATTCCCAGAGAGGTGCCATCTCGCAGAACACTCAGGAGAAGCCCAGGCCTCCCTAGAACGGACAAGGTCATCAAAAACGAGGGAAGTCTGAGAACGCATGAAGAGGAGCCCAAGGAGGGGGATCCCTGGGTGGCTCAGCAATTCGGTGCCTGCCTTCGGCCTGGGGCCTGATCCTGGAGACCTGGGATCGAGTCCCGCGTCGGGCTCCCTGCATGGAGCCTGCTTCTCCCTCTGCCTGTGTCTCTGCCTCTCTCTCTCTCTCCCTCTCTCTCTCTGTCTCTCATGAATAAATAAATAAAATAAAATCTTAAAAAAAAAAAAAAAAAAAGAGGAGCCCAAGGAGACGGGACAATTAAATGTACTAACTGTCCTGGACAGGATCCTGGAACAGAAACCAGGCATCAGTAGGCAAAAACTAAAAGAATTTGAAAAAGTTCAGACCTTATAAGGTTAATGGTTACATATCAGTACTGGGACACTAACTGTAACAAATGTGCACCCTAACCTCAGCTATTAACAGCAGGGGAAGTGAGGTGGGGGGCACGTGGGACCTCTGCACTATCCTTGCAATTTCTCCGAAAATCTGAAACTGCACGGAACAATAAAATTTATTTTTAAAAAATCCTGTGTTCATCCAAATAGCCAAACTACAGTCCCTGATTGGCTTTATGATAATTGTTATAAATGAGAACTTAGAAAATCCGCTTCTAGGACAGCCCGGGTGGCTCAGCGATTTAGCACCGCCTTCGGCCCAGGGCCTGACCCTGGAGACCCGGGATCGAGTCCCACATCGTGCTCCCTGCATGGAGCTTGCTCCTCGCTCTGCCTATGTCTGTGCTTTTCTCTCTCTCTCTCTCTCTCTCTCTCTGTGTGTGTGTGTGTGTGTCTCGTGAATAAATAAAATCTTTAAAGAAAGAAAGAAAATCTGCTTCTACACCAAGAACAGCAGTACTTATGCCCAGGCACACACGCTGCTGAGCGTTTTACATACCTTGGGACATAGGATTTCTGCAACAACCCCAGCAGCTACATACTATCATCCCCATTTGACAGGAGAGGAAAATGAGGCACAACTCGCCTGAAGTCAAGTAAGTGGAAGAGCCTGGATCTGAACCTCGTGTCTAATGCCACAGCCCACACACTTAATGACGGCCCCAGGCTTTACTGCCTCCTGACTTTCAGTTTTATATACAGATGAAGACAAAGAAGATTCTGTAGTGTTTTACTATTATTACGATTGTGCTTATTTAAACATTCGAAACCACAGTTGTAGATGGAGTGGGTGGGAGGAGGGACTAGGTCAGAGGTAGGTTTTGGAGCCAATGTCCTGGCAGCCGCAGTGGGAAGGAAGGAATGGTGCAGGCACTGAGCCTCTTGCTGTGATTTTTCTAACAATGTCTCTGAAAGGAAGAGGAGAACCGACTGGAGAGAATGAACTTCCCTAAAAGGATAAAGCAAGAAGCCCTTGCACAGGAACCTTTGTATCCAGCCCCAACCAATCAACCCACGGGCATTGCTAAGCCTCTAAATGTGTGCCTGGCCCAGGGCCTGCCTCGGGGCTCCCTGTCTGCTGCCTCCACAGACAGGACCTGATGGTTAGTAAAGGGAAAACTGGCACAGCCTGAGCAAAGGAGCAGGCTGGCCCAGAGCCCATGTCCGGGGAGGGGCCGAGTCTCAGAGCAAATACTTCCGGTGGGCTGGTAGGCTGGGGTGCTTCATGGAGGAGGTGGCCTGGGGGCTGGGCCCTGGAGACTGAGAAAAGGTAGATGGAGGGACTTCAGGCAGCTGCCCGAAGCCAGTGCAAGGCAGTCCTACCCTTGCAGTCCCTGTTCTTGGGTCCCCCCAGCCAGAGGGTACCGGGGCTCAGAGCCCAGTCTCTTACCTTGAGCTCTGTGGCTTCTCCTGCCTTTCCAGATCAATGAAGAGCAGAACTCATTTCACCAGTGTGCTTGAAGGTGATAACGTGCCACCTAGAGGCACGTACGGAATTTGGTACCCCTAGAGGTTACGGAAAACACCAACAAGTCTCCTAGCTGGTCACTTCCCCAAAAGCACAGATGCCAAGCGACAGCGCACAAAACAGATAATTAAAAATTCATGGGTCATAGGTCATATTGGAGTGTACTATCCCGGAGTTTAGAGTATCTGGTGTAAAATCCTTGTATTCATTTCCTATTGCTGCTGTACCAAATCACCACATATTTGGTGGCTAAAAACAACACAGATTTCTTATCTTACAAGTCCGGCAGCCAGAAATCAAAGTAGGTCTCACTGGGCTAAAATCAAGATGTTAGCAGGGCTGCATTCCCTTCCAGAGGCTTTTGGGGAGAATCCATTGCCTTTCCTTCTCCAGCCTCTAGCGGCCTCCACATTTCTGGTTCTAGGCCCTTACCTCATCTTCAAAGCCGGTAATGTTCCATCTCCCTAACTTTCCATGGTCATGTCTCCCTCTGACTCTCTTCTGCCTCCCTCTATCTCTTTTAAGACCCATGCAATTACAGTGGACCCACCTGGATAATCCAGGATGCTCTCCCTAGTTTAAGGCCAGTTGATTAGCAATCTTAATACCACCTGCAACCTCAATTCTCCTTTGCCATGGTCAACTACCATATTTGCAGGTTCCAGAGATTAGGACGTGGACATTCCGGGGGCACCATAGTTGGCCTATCACAAACTTTGTCTTTTAAGGTCAAACTATGGGAGGTAACCATTTTTCTTCAAAACATGAAAATAATAATTAGTACTTATCAAGCACCCGTGTACCAGGTTAGGCACCTTACATGCATTATCTCATTTAATTGTAGTTTCTGTTCAGTGAGGCAGGCTCTGTTAATAAACCAGTTCATGTTGCTCAACTGCTAAAATCCTCTAATGGCTCCCCAAATGTCCCTGGGAAAAACTCACAGCATTCTGATGGCCCTGTGAGGCCCTGGGGAAACCAGACTGGGGCCCAACTCCCAGTCACATCTCCTGCCAGCCTCCGCTCAACCTCCATGCTTCAGCCGTTGGGAATCTCCTTCTAGTTTCTGCAACTTCTGTGGCTGTTCCTGGGGATCCCTCCTTCTGCATCATTCACCCTCAAGATCTTCACATAGCTGGCCCTCTCCCATTGTTCAGATCTTTATCCTATTCAGTGCTATATTCTCAACCCCTAAAGTAGGGTTTGGCACACAGTAAGCACTCAATACGTATTTTTTAAGTGGACAGATGTGAACTACGCAAATGAAGAGTAACGCCAAGTTCACAAAGCAAATCAGCTGAGATTCCAACACAGGCCATATTCTACACCTAGCCTCTCAAGGAATCCACCCCCTCCACCCCCACCCCAGGCTTCCCATTAGAAACCCATGGTTGAGTAGGGAAGTGCAGGCGTGGAAATGCTGGGACCAGCTCTCGAGCAGTCCCCCACTCAGTACAACAGTGATGTGGGCCTGCTGACCAGGCTGCCATGTACCAGTCAATCAGTGAGCATAACTGAGTATGGTCTGTGTGTTTGGCCAGGAAGGCAATGAGACAAGGAGAGACATGGTCACTGCAAACCAGAAATTCCTAATCAAGTCAAGGAAGCCAATACGAAACATGAAACAATCAGATGCACCAGAAGGCCTATGATGCAGGGTTCACTGCTATGACAGGAAGGGCTGCCAGGCCAGACGTGGGACAGCACGGTGGGGGCCACAGTGGCTGGGTTTAACCAGCAGGGCCAGGGTGGCTGGGGTAAATGGGAATGCACAAGCAAAGCCACAGACCCTCGTGCTGGCTGGACATGTGTAAAGACAACCAGCAGATGGGGCACGTTAGGAAGCAGAGGAGATCAAGTCAGAGCTGGGGGTCTTAAAAGCTGGACTTAGGAATTTACACTTTATCCTTTAGAAGGATAGGGAGCTCTGGCAGATTCTTGAGCAGGATAGAAGCCTGTGTTTTAGAAAGACTTTTTTTTAGCAGGGGAAGGTAGCATGGACGAGATAGCAGGAAGACCTATTCTCTACAAGGTGGCATGGGTGAGAAAAGGCCTCAAACCATCAACACCTCCGCTCTGCAAAGCCTTCTGTTGGGACTCTGCTCCCTTGGATTAAGCATTACTCTCATGCCAGGGGCCTTCAAGGAGGCTAAAGAGGTGCATCTCCTCAGTGAGGATGACACAGGCAGGACCCAACACTCCAGGCCATGAGCACTTCCTGCTGAGGATCCTTAGGGTAGATGGGAACACCAGGGTGGATATGAAAGCAACCAAGAGGGAAGAAAAAACCCTGGGAATTGTGACCTGCACCTGGACCTGAGACAATCTCCTTCTCTCCCAAGCTCTGAACTGAGTATTTACAGTTTCCTGATTTTAGAAAACAACTTGAAAAGCTGGCTAGAGGGGTGCCTGGGTGGCCCAGTCCATTAAGCTGCTGACTCTTGATTTTGGCTCAGGTGTCCTCAGGGTCGTGAGACTGACCCCTGCATCAGGCTCCACGATGAGTATGAAGCCTGCTTAAAATTCTCTCTCTCCCTCTGCCCCGCCCTGCTCAATCCCCTTCACTCTTGCTCTCTCCCCGGAAGGAAGAGAGAAGAGAGAAGAGAGAAGAGAGAAGAGAGAAGAGAGAAGAGAGAAGAGAGAAGAGAGAAGAGAGAAGAGAGAAGAGAGAAGAGGAGAAGAGAAGAGAAGAGAAGAGAAGAGAAGAGAAGAGAAGAGAAGAGAAGAGAAGAGAAGAGAAGAGAAGAGAAGTCTGGAAAGAATTTTTGATTCACCAAGCATGTTCTAAATGAAACCTTTAAAAATATCCCTTCATATCCCTTAGAGGAGACATGCTCTGCAACTCCAAAGAGTAACAATCCGTATTTCTATAGCCTTCACCTAGGGCCAGGTCCACCCCAATGCCTGCAGGAGAGGATGATGGATTCACCATTTTTCCTGAAGATATCCAACGTGGAACTGAGGCTTTAGGAATCAGCCTAAAAAAAGACAAAAGAATGATTCCAACCTCCAAAGGAGTTGATTCTTCCATAGTCTAATCATCAGCTGCATACATTTTAAACACCAAAATTTTCAATTTGCTTTTTAACTGTCATTTGTGGGGAGTTTAAACAGATGTCACCAGGTTTCTCTGTGGGTGATAGCAACAACAGCCCTGAGCGCCATTATTTTAATGCATGACAAGGGAAGGCCATTGTATCATGGGCTCCACAGGCTGAAATCCCAACCCAGCTAACTACATTGAAGGACTCTTTAAGAATTCCTTACAGGGGCCTCTGAAGAACCAAACATGGGGCATCAGCAATGAGCCTGCAATAATTGGTAAAGTATTACAACAATAGTACCCATATTGGAAGACTTTTGTCCCTTCTCAACACGCTCCTTCATACCCTGGCCATGGATAGAAGCATCAGGAGGACGCAGTGGAGAAGGCGTGAAAGGCCCCACCAGGCCCGCTGCCCACTCCCTCTAATCCCACCTTGGAGGTCTGAGTCAGGGAGCCAGCTGAGTACAGAATAGGCAAAGCATGGAATTGGATGGGCAACTGAAGTTTTGATTTCAGGCTGGACTAGACCGCCAAACCTACATAATTACCCAAATGAAACTGCCCTCATACTGGAAGAGACTAGAAATTCATGCAATCTAGCTAAGACATCACAGAGCATATTTTAAGGCTGTGCTTGGAAAATCAACAGCTTTTTCCTGATTGAATGCCTATGGTAGTCAGCCTATTCAATGAATTTGTTCTAAAATAAAAATCAAAGAACAATAGGATATCATTTGGGGGGTAGCAAATTAACGAAGAGAAAAACACAATGTCCAGTTTTGAGGAGAGTGAAGTAAAACAAATCTCTATATACTTCTAGTATATTTTAGTCCATTCAGGCTGCTATAACAACATACCAAAGACTGGGTGGCTTATAAGCAACAGAAATTTATAGGTCACAGTTCTAGAGGCTGGAAGTCCAGGATCAAGGCACCTGCAAGGTCAAGTTCTCTGGTGAGGACCTTCTTCCTGGTTCATAGCTCTTCCCTTCTCCCCATGTCCTCATGTGGGAAAAGGGGCTAGGGATATTTCTGGAGTCTCTTACTAGGCACTAATCCCACTCATGAGGATTCCAGCCTCATGACATGAGCACCTCCCTAAGTTCCCACCTACTAATAACATCACATTAGGCATTAGGAGCTCAACGGATGCATTTGGGGTGGACATCAACATTCAGACCATAGCATGGCAGGATTATAAATCAGTACAGATTTTCTTGGACAGTGCCTCTCAAACTGTGGTGCACATACAAGTCACATGGGGATCTACTTAAAATCAAGATTCTGATTCATTAGGTCTAGGGAAAGGCCCAAGAATTGGCCTTTCTCAGGAGCTACCCAGCTAGAGTGGTGGTGTCCATGCAGGGATTGCGGCTTGAAAAGGACTGCCCTAGAGAAAACTAAGCAATGTATCTCAAAAGCCTTAAAATCTCCATGACTTTAGACCCACTAATAATATATTCTAGGAACTAATAAGGAATACATCAAAAGAAAATACACTGGGGTGCCTGGGTGGCTTGGCTGGTTGAGCGTCCAACTCTGGGTTTCAACTCAGGTCACAATCTCAAGGTTGTGGGATCGAGCCCTGTGTCGGGCTCAATGCTCAGCAGAGAGTCTGCTTGGGATTCTCTCTCCCTTTCCCTCTGTTCTTCCCCATTTGAGTGCTCTCTCTCTCTCTCTCTCAAATAAGTACATACATCTTAGAAAGAAAAAGGAAGGAAGAAAGGAAGGAAGGAAGGAAGGAAGGAAGGAAGGAAGGAAGGAAGGAAGGAAGGAAGGAAAAGAAAGAAAGAAAGAAAGAAAGAAAGAAAGAAAGAAAGAAAGAAAGAAAGAAAGAAAGAACTCAAAGATGTCTATCACAATGTTAAAGCTATAGTAAAAAACCTGATAAAATCTAAATATCTGACAACAGGAAAGTTCCTAAGTAAATCATGGTAAAGCCATTGGGTGAAAAGAAAACAGTAAGTATCAAGTTCTTATAAAATGTTTCATGCTATGGAAAAATATACATGACATGCAAAGTGAAAAAAATCAAAATACAATGGGGTATATGGTATGTGATGGTCAATTTTATGTGTCAGCGTGGCTAGCCCATAGCACCCAGTTACTGAATCAAACACCAGATGCTGCTGTGAAGCTGTTCTGTAGATGTGGTCAACATTGACAACTGGCTGACTTTGAGTAAAGGGGATTAAGCTCTGTAATGTAGGTGGATCTCATTTAATCAGCTAAAGGCGTTACAAGCCAAAACTGAGATTTCCCAAAGACAATGGAATTTGGCCTCAAGGCCACAGCCTTAACTCCTACCCAAGTTTCCAGGTAGCTGGCCTGCCCTCAGTAAACCATGTGAGGGCTAATGTGAACCAACCCTTTAAAATAAATCTCTTCATATATGTATTTGTGCATGTGTGTGCATCTATGTTCCCTTATATGAATATGTATATGAGCATACAAGTGTATGTGTGTACACACACACACACACACACATATGCTATATATATATCCCCTATTGGTTCTGTTTCTTTGGAGACCCCTCACTGATACACAGCATGATTCCAATTTTTGTAAAAACAAACCTAAAAACGTATATATGTATAAATCACATTGATGAAACCTGGGTCCCCTAACCAAATCTACAGCATTTTTAAATTAAAATCTATAGCATTATTAAAATAGTAAGTATATGAATAATGCAAGGATAGAGAACATAACAGTGAAAAGACCGTTTATTTTGATGTGTCTCTGTGCTTAATATCCTTTCCTAAACTTTTTACCCTGTGCATGTGTTCCTTACGTAATCAGGGAAAACATAATGACCATATGATTTGCCAGGGACGCTTCGCAATTTTAAGTGGCGATCTCACCTGCTACTCAAGTCAAACATTTTATTCTTGGTCTTTCCACCCGGCCTGTCCCAGCCCCACTTTCTTGTGCGTTCCATTCTGCTTCCTACCCCTTCCTTTACTCTCTTGAAGGAAAAACTCATTAAATGGGCCAGGCAGTAACTTTTATCATCCCTGTTTTACAAATGAAGAGACTGAGACTAAGAGGGTCCCAGTAATTGGTACACAGGTGCCCGCTGGTAGTTGACACAGTCCTAAGTCTCTCCTTTGTAAACCGTAAAACTATGATTCTCATAACTGTCCCACACTGTCTGTGTGAATCCTGTGTCAATCGCATTAGGAAGTCTCCTCCTTGGCCTTCCACAGGCTTCCTCAGTGGCTTCAGAATCATTAAGCTCCAGAGAAGATGAAGATGGCAGGGTCAGATGCCAGGACCAAAGAGGCTCTTGGCTCCACCACATGTCCAGAGCACTTGATGATGACTCAAGCTCCACAGCTGGAAGTAAGCAGGGCCACCCACATGGCCCCAGATGGGGCCAAGTTCAGCTCTCTCTTTCCACTCTAAGCAGTTTCCCCAGTCCCCACCTAATTATAGGCATAGGGTCCTAACTAGCTGCTGTCCCTATGCCCATGGAGGGATGGCCCCACTGCAGACGTAGGATCTAAGAGCAATTCTCCCTGCCGGCAACTTTGAGTTCTTGGATTGGCTTCCAGCACCAAGGGCTTTCCCTCTTCTCTCCTCCTGGGTTTGCCCAGATGGAGCATACTCCTGAATCCCTTTACGACTGGACTTCTTGGGGACCAGATGCCCTATTGTACCAGCATCTCTGCGAGGAATGGGCTGATCTCCCCAAATGATGCGCCATTCACCCCCAAGCACTAGTGCCCCAGAGCATCCTGCTATATAACCTGCAACTCCAAGACCCGGCCGTAATCTACGCTGGAATAATACCCAGTGTTTGCTGAACAAATGAATAAACACACTGCACATAGGCCATAACTGAGATCCTGGCAAATCTCTTAAGCATTTCCCAATTAAAAAAAAAAAAAAAAGCTCCATATTAAATCGTGAGCTAGTTAGGCATCCACTTGGGATGCAAGTTTGTAAGACATGATACAACTCCCTGGAATAAATTGGAAACATGGTACCAGTTAGGCTGGGTTTCCACATTCTGCTTCTTCCATAACTGGTAAAGTAGAAATCAGTCCCACTTCTGTCAAAGAAGTTAGTGCACTTGGTGGGAGAAGATAAAAAAAAAAAAAAAAAAAAAAAAAAGGCAGACTCCACTCTGAAAGCTCTGTCGAATGAACATGTTTGCACTGCAGATGTGGAAGCTACAAGGTGTAACTAGAGGCCACACAGGGCTACCAGCCCCGAAACAAGCCGGCTGACAGCAACCTCAAGTCAGCAGGTCCAGGTCAGCTGAAATTTTGAAACTGCACTAACCCTAGACATTGGAGCCATTTCATAGGAATAAATAACGTGTCTGAGTAACTAAATTTTAACTCCTTTACTGTATTTTCCAAGATCTTGCTTAGTTCAGAAACTCACATGAAATAAACACACGTAATCCCTTAGTTTAAATATAAAGAAACAGGCTTACTAGCTTTATTTATATAAATCACAGTTCCTCCCCATCCCTACTGCATAAATGCTGACAACATACTTCAAGTATTTGGCTGATACTCTCTGGGTCTCACCAACATCAGAATCCCTCAGACACAGCTGAAATGCTCTGGGCACTCACTGGGCACTGGGAGGTGAGGGCGCTCCCATCCTCAGCCTCCCTGCGGGTTATATGGTATCTCACCACCCACTACGGCACTAATCAGGGCACCTGCTCCACATCCCGGTGACCTCAAAACCAAGGCTTCTGGCTCCTCATGGCAAAGCTGGAAAAGCAAGAGGATTTCTCCTGCCCCTTCTCTAGGTGTTATGATGAATAGAAATGGCAGAGGAGGGATGCCTCGGTGGCTCAGTGGTTGAGCATCTGTCTTTGGCTCAAGGCATGAGCCTGGATCCAGGGATAGAGTCCTGCATTGGGCTCCCTGCATGGAGCCTGCTTCTCCCTCTGCCTGTGTCTCTGCGTCTCTCCCTCTCTCTCTCTGTGTGTGTGTCTCTCATGAATAAATAGATAAAATCTTTTTAAAAAAATGGCAAAGGAGGGGGCATGAAGCGGGAAAGCAGAAGGCAGAATGGAGTAGGGAGTGAAACCCTGGAAAAGAAAGAGAGGGAAACAGAAGACCAGACCTTAGAGCTGCCCCATACTGGCCTCTGGGAGGAGGGAGGGAGGTGGGGAGCTGAGACATGTGCTATTGGGTTTGATGACATGTGCTTTAGCGCAAAGATTTTACGGGCAGAGCTCACCACGGGTTATAGAGAGAGATTGAGAAATATCTTATCAGCTGTGCCAAGTACATTACAGAAAAGTTACCATAAGCATCAGAAAAATGTGTTCCGGTTTCTGGGACTGAGCTGAGGTCCAGAATGGAGACTCAGCAACTGAAGCACGAGATCAGAAAGGTATTTATTAAGCTTTCTGATAGAAGGCCAGACCCAGGAGGAAAATCAGCCCCTTCTTATGCATACGTGTGCATTATCTGCAACAAAGTAGAACGCAGAGCTCCACACCTCATGTGTAGTGAGAGCTCATTATGTGCCAGGCTCTGACAGGCACTCATCTCACATCACAGGGAAGGTACTAGTAGTATCTCCTTTGTTAGAGAGAGTGGCTGCTAAGGCACAATGAGGTCACGTGAGGTCAATTTTCCAAAAGTTACACAGGTAGTAGGGGAGCAAGGTGAGAACGTAAATTGCATGGTACCTATCAAAATTAGTCAAAACGTACTGAACTCTTCACATCTGAGCTCTCCATTGGCCACTCTGCATCCCCTCTCTGCCACGGTTGGGTTCGGTCAGGGGGTGAGACAATGTTTACTCCCTGGCCCCTCCCTGCCAGGCCATGGGCCGGCAGTTGACTGTTTTAGTCTCCTACTGCCACAGCTTTGTCTCCAGCAGCCGGTCCGTACCCCCATCCTTGTCCTGGAAGCCTAAGGGTAGTCAGTGTTCCCTGCTGCTCTCAGCCCCGGGGTGCTCCAGCCTCACTGCTTCCTTCCATCCCTCCCTGCAACTGCTCACAGAGTGCAGAGTGCACCAACACTTCCCACCAGGACCTCAACTGATACCCACTCTGTGCACTTCATGTGCATTTTAATTCCCAACATCAATCCTAATGGGTAAAATTATCCCTATTCTATAGCCAGGGAATTTAAGGATTATGATGGGTTCACTACATGCCCACATGGTGGCAAGGCTGGATTAGGCACAGGCAGTCATGCCCCGGGGCCAGTATTCTCCTTACTGACTGTGAGGTATAGTTCTCTAGCATGAGGTGCATGAAATGTCTCCATTTATGGGGCTGCCTTGGTTATTTGTGGTCTATTTTAGTAAGAGGAAAAAATACTTTTAGTGCCATTAATGACTGGACCTGTGATCATACCTTTTGCACCCCAAAGGTTACTGATCTACCATTGGACATAAAGGAGAGCTGGTAGGTGAAGAACTACATCTCAAAAACCAACCCTTATAAAGTATGAGCTATCACTCTTATTTCACAAATGATCCGTGCTTCAGTACAATGATCCCCAGCTTCGTGATCCCCGAGATTCATGACCAATGTCAACATCAATGCTACAGCAGCTGGCCTGGCCCCACCCAGCATTTTCCATGGTCTGTTGGGTACTGCAAAAAACTATGTTGCAAGGGATTAATAGGCGCTTT
Organism: Canis aureus; assembly: GCF_053574225.1. Classification (NCBI taxonomy): domain Eukaryota; kingdom Metazoa; phylum Chordata; class Mammalia; order Carnivora; family Canidae; genus Canis; species Canis aureus. Next base: position 15,464,346 of record NC_135633.1, read on the forward strand.
TTGAAACATAGGATCCCATAGGCAAAAGAAGTCTTGGAAAAACTGAACACTATATCTAACTTTCCTGCTGCTTTGGAAATTCAGAGAGTATATGAAGCTATAGTAGGAAGAAGAGAAGCTCTTTTAACCTAGTTTTTCTGAACTAATTTGAACATAGTGTGCTTTTTTTGTGGACACTTAATAATAGTTTCCTAAATATAAAACTAAACTTTCTTTCTAAATTCTGTTAATACCCACCTATTTTAGCTAATCATTTGCCTATTATGTCATTACAGGTTCCAATTATGGCCTTTTGCACTGCCTAAAAAATATCTACTGAGCCAGGGAGGGGACCTGAGCCTTGTCAAGGTGGAATTGGCTACAGTGGAACACCTAGGTCCCACCCTGACTATGACACTCTGTCATCGGCATACACTTTGAAAGAGCCCATACCCTGGGGCATACAGAGATACCCCTGCCTTACTGATAAATATCTCCTAATGTTATTTAAAAAATAAATAAGCCCCTTCAAGGGAAATACAGGTGAACATTCAATGCCAGACTCTAGCGCAAACTGCCTTTGTCATGCTTCAGGCCTCGCTTGGCCCACACTGTTAATATACACAGGAATATGGTTAAATGTTTAAGTTCAGGCATTTAGAATTTCCTAAAATCACACAGATTTCAAAAGTTCTTCTGACTTTTCCCATAGTTAACAAAAGTACATCAGAAATTCCAGTGGATCAGTAGTTTCAAAAATTGATTAATTCAAGCTAGCATGCAATACTTCCTAAACAGGCCTGAATCATACCAGAGAGAGAGAAAGAGAGAAGAAGAAAAGAAGAAGAAGAAGAAGAAGAAGAAGAAGAAGAAGAAGAAGAAGAAGAAGGAAGAAAGAAAAGAAAGAAAGAAAGAAAGAAAGAAAGAAAGAAAGAAAGAAAGAAGAAGAAAAAAAACACAGTAGAGCAAATATTGGAAATATTCAAGAAAAGTCCCTGTGTTTGTCCACGTGTGCTGCTACAACAAAACATCATAGACTGAGTGGCTTCAAAACAACAGAAATACATTTCTCACAGTTCTAGAGGCTGGGAATTCCAAGATCAAGGCTTTAGCATGGATGTGTCTGGTGAGAGCCTACTTCTTGGTTCACAGCTGGCACCCCATTGCCATGTCCTCCCGTGGTGGAAGGGCCAAGGGCTCTCTCTGGACTCTTTTTTATAAAGGCACTAATCTCCCCCAAATGAACTCCCAAAGGCCCCAGAGACTAACACCATCACTTGGGGGTTAGGATTTCAACATACGAATTTTGGGGGAGGGAGGATGGCACACAAATATTCACACCACATACTAGCTACATTATTGGTACGTGGTATTAGGTATGAATTCAGATGGGTTTTTCTAAAGATGAGGACCACCATCAAGATTATATAAAAGGATCGCCTAATTCTGGCAGCAGAAAAAAGGGGAAGGACCTCAATAATGGCAATATCATACATCAATATGTATAGACTTTATGTATGGATTTACTTGGCTTCTGATCTAAAGTGGAGTGAAATCTGTGCCAAGTCATAACATTTTATTCTAATGCCCAACTGAATATAATGCAAAAGAGTAAACAGAAATGGCTACAAGTGTGGAAAATGTTCAATCTCATCAATAATCAAAGAAACTAAAAACAATTAAGATTGTTCCCTTAATTAAATGATAATAATGAATGCAGAAAAGGATGTAGTTAACAGGCACTCTTGCAGACTACTGTGGGAAGCATATATTGGCACATCCCTTTTAGAAAACAATTTGGGGGGATCACTTCTCAGCCTTTTGGCTAAAATCAAGTGTAGAAAGTATTTTGGGGAGCACCTGGGTGGCTCAGTCAGTTGGGCGTCCGACTTTTGACTTCGGCTCAGGTCATGATCTCAGGGTCAGGAAATTGAGGCCTGCATTGGGCTCTGTGCTCAGTGTGGGAGTCTGCTAGTGAGTCCCTTCCTCTCCAGCACCCTCCCCACTCTCTCTCTCTTCCTCTAATAAATAAATAACATCCTTAAGGAAAAAAAAATAAAAGAAAGTAATTTGGTAATATCTAACAAGAAATTTAAAAGGCTTTATATTGTTTGACCCAGTCATTCCATTCTAGGAAATCTATCCTATGGAAATAATGTTAAATACGGAAAAGTAATTATACTAAAACTATTTATCATCATATTTTTATCACAAGTAACCGGAAACATACCAAACTCCATGAAAGAGGGACTAGGTTGGTAATCTGTGGTACATCTTCCAGATGGAATGTTATTACATTATTGTCATTAAAGATTATACTCAAGAATAGTTTACAGTAATGTTGTAATGAGTAGTGAGCAAAAGAAATGTGTATAGAGTCTAAAAATAAACAAAAAAAAACCCATAGGAAAATACTGGAAATAAATACGCTAAAATGTAAACAGTGTTCGTCTAGGTCAGTGCTGCTTAGAGCATGAGTCATAGACCAGCATGAGGCTGTGAACTGTGTGTCATTTCACATGACAAGAAAATAATTGAGAAACTTTTAGCAATTTGCTGCTGCTGTGATATCCAAGCACAAGCTCCAAGGAATTGTGTAGGCAAACAGGGTATAGACCAGCTTGAGCGTTGTCTTTCATAAATGGAGAGTTCCAGGTTACATGAGCTACAGAGTAGTCACACACAGGAGGATACCACAGTCCATAAAGCATGGGAAATAAAAAAGAACCAGCCCTTTATCTAGACCACCAGTAAGGTCGTAGTACCATAGACAAATACTTTGATCTTCCCTTGTATATTTTCCAATTTTTTAAATAACGCTATGTTGCTATTATAAGAAAAACCAACATTTTTAATGCGAGCAAAAACAAATGTCACTTAGCTGCTATTTTTTTGTAAAACTGTCTTAGAGAAACATACAAGCACACCCCGAGAAGCAGGACGATACAGTGGCTAAGAAAGTAGCTTTTAGAGCTGAAACCTGGGTCGGAATCCTGGCTCCATTATTTCTAACTATGGGCTAGCTGTTCAACCTCTCTGTGCTGGGCACATTCATATGTAGGATAAGGATAATAACAGGACTTACTGCATAGCTACATACGGGGTTTGGCAGGATTAAATGAGTCAACACACATACGGCCCTAAAACACAGTAAGCTCTGTATAAATGCTCACTATTATTACTACAAATCATAGGCAGGGGTGACAGCCACGGCCAGACCACATTTCCTAATTTTTTACTTGCAGAATTGTCAAGAGGAGTGGTGGCAGTAGTAATAACACCAAGTAATAGTAAGTGCTTCAGGTGTGCTGGCGCCCATGCTGAGCACCTGATGTGAATTACCGCATTAACTATGAACGTCCCTGGAGAGCAGTACTAAATTCTTCTTTCCCATTTTGTAGGGGGGAACTGAGGTTCAGAGAAATGAAATGACTTGCCCAGGGTCACCATACTATTAGGTCTGTCTCCCTCGAGGGCACTGTGGTTGGAATAGGAAGACAGGGATCCCTGGAGACTAGGCCACGGGCCACTTGAGGACGGGAATGCCCTGTGCCTTACTCCCAGGGGGAGCCAGGGTCACCAGGCTGTTCAAAAGATCTGGTGCAAAGTTAAAAATCCAGGACTTGTTTCCAGCCAGGGCCCTCACTACATCCCCCTCCTGTAGCCAGCAAACAACAGCTGGCCTTCCTCCACACTCTGCTTGGTCTGGTCTGGTCCAATCTGGGTGTTGCTTTCAGGGAGTGATTTAAGCCTCAAGGAAGGCAGCTCTTGGAATGTAGCAGGAGGATGTAGGGGCTCATGAGTCATCCCTCTCCCCTCCTCGCCCCAGGGCCCTGGGTGCAATTTATTATCTCCGTCATTGGGTTTTCTGCTCCTGGTTGGCTGGGGGTTGGTGGAGCAGTCATCCCTAAAAGGAAATCAGTCTGCTGGAGACAGAATGAAGGACACTGGCGGCACCCAGCTGTTTCTGGGCCTGGAGGAACTCAAGGAGGCAGGAAGGCCTGGGCCAGGCTGGTGGACACTTAGCAAGACACCCACTTTGGATGCCCACTGGAAGATGCTCTTGGGTGACTATTGCCTCCAGTGAGAAACCCAGACCTCTGCAGCAAAGAGAGGCCAGCCCAGAAAAGTGCGACGCTGATTTATCCCGAAAATTAGAGAACACAAGTCCTTCTCTCAGAGGATGGCAGGCAGGGGGGCCCGGGGAGTGGAGAGACAGTGAAGCACACCCCGGATTTTGCCTTGAAATCTAGAACATTCTGTCTGCACCAAGCCCCAAGGACAGGGGCCTGAGAATTTGCTACCCTAAAATTTGTAGCCAAGGAAAAGCATTTCCGATAAAAAGAAAGATCGGGCTAACTTTTCATTTCCATCCTCTCTTGCAAAACTGAGTTCTTAACAAGAAAAATGAGTTTTAAAGCTTGGGTAGGGGCAGCCCAGGTGGCTCAGCCTTCGGCCCAGGGCGTGATCCTGGCGTCCCGGGATCGAATCCCACGTCAGGCTCCCTGCATGGAGTCTGCTTCTCCCTCTGCCTGTGTCTCTGCCTCCCTCTCTCTCTCTGTGTGTGTCTCTCTCTCATGAATAAATAAATAAAATCTTTAAAAAAAATAAGAAAGCTTGGGTAGCATTTTTCTTCCCTAGTATTTCCTCTTTCAAGAGCTATTTGGTAATATCCAACAAAATTCAGACCTAACAAATTTTTGACTCTACAATTCCATCTCTAAGAATTTATTATAAACAGATACAGAACACTTTTATTTGTTTGTAAGCATGTTTAATGCAGTACTGTCTGGAGTAGCAAAACACTATAAAAACCTTAAATGTCCATCAATAGGGAAATGGTTAAAATGTAACTGGCACACCCAAGGCAATGAATAAGGTCATTTAAAAAATGAGGTAAATCCATATGTGAAAGACACATGCATTCCTCGAGATATTGCAGATTCTGTTCCAGATCACTGCAATAAAGGATTATCACAATAAAGTTAGTAAAATGAATTTTTTTATTTCCTGGCATATATAAAAATTATGCCTACAGTATATTATAGTCTACGAAATGTTCAATAGCTTATGTCTTTAAAAAAATGTATATATCTTAAATGTAAATATTTTATTGCTAAAAAATGCTAGCCATCATCTGAGCTTTCATCAAGCCGTAACCACCAGTCTCAGATCGTCGTAACAAATAATAAAGTCTGAAATATTGCAAGAATTACCAAAAGGTGACAGAGACACGAAGCGAGCAAATGTTGTTGGAAAAATGGCACCAACAAACTTGCCTGATGCAGGGTTGCCACAAACATTCAATTTATATACATATATATAAAAAAAAAAGCAACATTCGTGATGTTATGAAGCCAAGTGTAATAAAACAAGATGGATAAATAGGTAAGTGGAAAAGTATAAACTGTCGAACACCCTTTACAGCGGCATTCCAGTTGCATAAAAAGACAAGTGTGTATGCTTGCACAATAGCATTCTTGACACACTACTGTTTCATATAATTCATAATTATATACTATTATTATTATTATTACTATTACTGTTATTACAGGATACACTAGTCTAAATCCTGACTATAGGAAAGTAGAAAGAAGCCCTTCCTTTTCATTTGCATTTCTGGCTTTTTTGAATTTTTTACCACAAACATAAATATGTTTAGCTAGTTTAATAAAAACAGGAGCAATACTATTAACTAAACATAAGAGGTGTGGGTGCCTGGGTGGCTCAGTTGGTTAAGCATCTGCCTGCGGCTCAGGCCATGATCCCGGAATCCCAGGATCAAGCCCCACATTGGGATTCCTGCTCAGTGGGAAGTTTGCTTCTCCCTCCCCTTGCCCCTTCCTCTCTCTCTCTGTCTCAAATAAATTAATAAAATCTTAAAACAAAAGAGATGAGTTCCATGAGTATGAAAGACATAGCTCTTCCTCTAGGGCCTTGACAGTGTCTGCCAGGGGTTCAGATTTCTAGAATGTCCACCGACCGGGGTCCTACTTTAAACATTTTGCAAGTATCTGCTCCTTTCATCTCCATGACAACCCGGGGCAGGGGCAGTACGAATACCATTCCATTTTACAGATGAGAAAGCCAGGGTTCAAAGAGGGTGATGATCTTGTCCCAGGTCACACAGCCAACAGGTGATGGGACCAGTCTGGTGCACCCCAGAGCCCAGAAACCTCCCTATCAGGCTGCCCCTCAATAAACGCTGGTTGAACAAATGGACAAACTAGAAAAACTGCCAACATCTTTTAAGACGGGAGAAACTAAATTATTAAAGTTATTCTTGTTATGGTTCATTCATTGTTATTATTATTGATGAATGAAACATAAAAAGAAAGATGAAATAAAAATCAGTGTAATTAGTATTATCGATGAAGGAAAAATAAATTGTTATCGATGAATGAAAAAACAGGGAAATGGGAATGAGAAGCACTGTGAGTGAGCTACATTTCACAATACTGGGATGGCTACAAGCAAAAAAGAAAGATAGTAGCAAGTGTTGGTGGGGATGTGCAGAAAAGCCAGCTGTGCGGGCAAAGCCTTGGCCTTGAGCTTGAAGAAATGGCCTCAAATCCTTGCTCTACCACTTAGTAGCTGAGACCCTGAGCAAGTCACTTCACCTGAGCCTCTGATTGCTCATCTACTAGGTGGGGATGACAAAACCTTCTGGTCCACTACAGGGATTAAATGTAACATCGCATATGACCCCTCCATGTGCTTGACATAGGTCACATACATGTGAACACAGGAAAAGATGCTGAGGATGGGATAGATTATGCTCAGAGCATCACCAGGCCGACCTCCATCTTTCTCAACCTGCTGAGTCTGAAAAGCGAACTAACAATTTATATTCATATGCACTCCCAACAATCTGAGGAGGAAATCAGGGTTTTTAATTGTTCTGATCCTGCCTCTAGAATATTGATTTAGGACATTTAATACCATCTCCAAATGCCAAGCTTAATTTGCATCAGGTCAGAAGCGGGGCTGCAGAGCCCTGGCTGTTGATTCTAGGCAGGGACTTGGGGGAGCCTGCAGCTCACCTTCCTGCTGGCCCACAGCCAGCCGAGAGCTGGCTTCACCTGGGACCCGGAGACCTGGCCGACTGAGAAGGCCGAGCCTCGGATGGATTTTCGCTGTTTAATTACAGTGCAGCTGGGGCCCGGGCCACGCTCTGCCTCCGAGAGCTAGCCAGTGCTGAGGCCACCGGGCCCGGGCAAAGCCCACCCTTTGCCTGGATCCCCCCGACCCGGGGAGCTTGTACTTCTACCTTCTGGAGGCTCAGTTCTCCCGGCACTAAATATTGCCCCTGGGACAATCTCAGAATCAGAATTCAAACACAGGCCGGTGGCTCCCAAACACAGTCCCTGAAGACCTGCTTTAGAAAATGTGCCAGGCTGCTCAGCTGTTCTTTTTTTTTTTTTTTTAAAGATTCTGTTTATTTATTCATGAGAGACAGAGAGAGAGAGAGAGAGGCAGAGATACAGGCAGAGGGAGAAGCAGGCTCCATGTAGGGAGCCCAACAAGGGACTCGATTCCAGTACTCCAAGATCACGCCCTGGGCCAAAGGCAGATGCTCAACCACTGAGCCACACAGGGATCCCTACTCAGCTGTTCTTAATGGACACGTTCCATGCTCTGAGCCCAGCCCCATCACTTCAAGCCAGGGCACTACAGGAAGTCCATTCGTTAAAGTCGTCTTCTTTTTTTTATTGTATTGTTATAGAAAATTGCATATATACCCCACAGTGAGAGACTCGTACAACAAACCACCATGTACCCATGTCGTTTTGCAATAATGAGCAATCTGTGGCCCCCTGTTGTCCAGCTACACCTCAACCCTGCGCTGCATTATCCAAAGCAACTCCTAGGCACGTTATCAGGCCATCCACCGAACATTTCAGTATGGACTTGGAAGAGATAAGGACTTTCTTCTTTTTTAACATGACTTTGACACCACTCTCACACCCTACAAGTTTAATAATGATTCATTCCTCCATGTCATCAAATCTCCAGTGAGCGTTCGTTTTTCCCTGATTGTTCCATAAATCATTTGTAGAAGTTGATGTTTCCAAAGCAGGATCCAAACAAGATTCTAGCTGGGGTTTGGTGGCTTTGGCTTTCTCATCTTCTCTCACCTCCCCTTCAAGCCCTGCCTTGCTCTGTGGTTTTGTGTAAGGCCCCTGAAGCACAGAGACGCTGCTTACTTACACCCAGACTCATACCCAAGTGCTTGGCTTTAGCCTCCTCGCCTAGAAAAGGGGAATAATAATAATCCCCTATCTCATGGGGATAATTGTGAGGATTCAGTGAAATAGACCATGTAAAATGTATCGAACAGAGCCCAGTACGGAAAGGCAATGACTTTGATAGAATTCCCAAACACAGCATCTAGGCAACCAAATACACACACAGGTGGGAAGAAAACAGAGTAAAAAGTGGTGTAACACTCCACATTTTTCCAACTTTGAGCTGTTGTTCACGATACGGTAGTAGAATGTTCTAGTTAAGAGCAAGTCTCTGGAGCCAGACTGCCCAGTTTCAGTTCCCAGAGCTTCCATTTGCTAGCAATGGCAAAATGATGCATGTATCTGCCAAAATTCCTTTCCTTTCCCTCTTGAGCAGACAACTATGTTTCTTTGCCTCTCTTGCACTGAAGTGTGGCCACATAACTGAGCTCTGGCCAGGGGTAATTGGGCAGAAGTGATATGCATCAAGTCTATGCCTGGCAGGTAAAAACCTCCCACTGAAGTCTTGCTCTCTTTCTCACTAGGCCCCCTTGATCGGTTGGTGAGGACTCAAAGAACCTGGAAGAAGAAGAACAGTAAGATGAAAGGCCCCTGGATTCCTGAATGACCATGTGGAACGCAATCCAATCAAGGTGGCTGGAGGTGGGGGCTGGCTGGTTCACTTAGTAGACGATGTGACTCCCGATCTTGGGGTAGTGAGTTCGATCTCCACATGGGGTATAGAAATCAGTTGCAAAAAAAAAAAAAAAAGAGGGGCAACCCCGGGTGGCTCAGCAGTTTAGTGCTGCCTTTGGCCCAGGGTGTGATCCTGGAGATCCAGGATCGAGTCCCACATCGGGCTCTTTGCATGGAGCCTGCTTCTCCCTCTGCCCATGTCTCTGCCTCTCTCCCTCTCTCTCTCTCTCTCTCTGTCTCTCATGAATAAATAAATAAAAATCTTAAAAAAAAAAAAAAAAGATTGGGATCCCTGGGTGGTGCAGCGGTTTAGTGCCTGCCTTTGGCCCAGGGCGCGATCCTGGAGACCCGGGATCGAATCCCACATTGGGCTCCCGGTGCATGGAGCCTGCTTCTCCCTCTGCCTGTGTCTCTGCCCCTCTCTCTCTCTCTCTCTCTGTGTGTGACTATCATCAATAAATAAAAATTAATAAAAAAAAAAAAGATTGATGCCATGGGGTTCTGCTATAAGCACGAAAAACATTTTTATTATGTTAAACGTCTGAGAATCTGGAGCTTATCTGTTACAGCAACTAGTGTTACCTTAACTAGTACACTAGCCTTGACCTTGGGCAAGTTTCCTGGCCTCCCTGTCCTTCACTTTCCCCATCTGTAAAGGATCAAAGCTGCTAATAATACCTATTTCATGGGGTTGTTAAGATGATCAAATATTAATATATCTAAAGCATCTGCTACATTGCCAGGCCCATACAGCACTGTGTAAGTGCTTACCCTGATGCACTTAATGGTATCATCATTGTTTTTAGGATTATTATTTGAAAAGTAATGATATACCATCAAGAATTTCCACATCCACAATTTGGGCCTAAAATTGTATTCCAATCAATTTCCAATTTAATAATGAAAGCCAGTGGCATAACAGAATTATGACAATCTGCCTAACAGGAAATATTTCAGGAATACAGTCATTCTGCAAGACGAATTACACCTCATACAGGATGCAGCAAGTCTCTGGCACTCCCTGCCAACACTGAAAAAGTGTAGGATGAGACTTTCTTGGCGTGCGTGTACCTTTCTGGGTTAGCAGCCAGAGCTCTCTTCATGCTCAGGACTGAGGAGATGTGCACTGAACTCTATGGACCTTAAAAACTGTTGCACCCAAGAAGATCTACAAATGTTCAAGAAGCACATGAAAAGATGATCAACATCAGGACCTTTCAGGGAAATGCAAATGAGAACCACAGGGAGCTACACTTCACCCCACCAGGCTGGCTACAATCAAAAAAGAAAGATAGTAACAAGTGTCGGTAGGGATATGGAGACACTGGATCCAGCCCTGCACTGCTGGTGGGAGCATTACATGGTGTAGCCCCTTTGGAAAACAGCCTGGCCGTTCTTTAAAACACGAAACATATTCTCTTGGACTCAAGAAAAATGAAAACATATGTCCACACAAAAATTTGTACATGAAAACAACGAGCTACGTTATTTATTACAGCAAAAAAGTGCAATCAAAATGTCCATCAACTGATGAATGGATAAACAAAATGTGGTATTATCCATCTAACAGACTATTTTTCAGTCATGAAAAGAAACGAAGTACTCATATATGCTACTACACAGATGAACCTTGAAAATCCTACCCTCGATGAAAAAAGCCAATTGCAAAAGACCACATATTGACTGTATGATTCCATTTATATGGAATGTCCAAGAATAGGCAAATCTGGAGGTAGGATATAGATCAGTGGCTCCTGGAGGGTGGTAAGAGAATAGGGAGGGAAGATGGGGTAACTGCTAATGGATACAAGGTCCCTTTTTGGGGTGATGAAAATGTTCTAGAATTGTGTCAATGGTCACACAATTTGAATCTACTAAAACACCACAGAATTAAACTGGGTAAATGGGTGAATTGTACCTCAATAAAGCTGCAATATAAAAACAAAAAAAGGAAAATAAAATAAAATAAATAAAAAAATAAAAAAAATAAAAACAAAAAAAGGGTACCATTCCTTCATAAAAATCAAATCACCTCTCCTCCAGACTCGAGCTCCCATCAGAAACCACAGCACATCCCCACCTCATCCGAAGCCTTTGAGAATGACATGCCCTGTGTTAAAATGCAGCTTCACCTCTGTGCACAAGCAACAATGCCATGACAAGCACATGTTAATGAGTCTAAAGCTCAGGAGAGAGGTCATGGCTGGAAATGGAGTTTGGGGGTTACCAACACATCCAAGTAGGGGGTGAAATTGTCATCCATACTCCCATGAACACTGATAACCCAATGATACCAACCCTCCACACACACCACTGTCCAACCCCGGAGGTACAAGCATGGTTGGTTCCCTCAAGCAACCCCCCCAGACACCCCACCCCTTTAAGAGCATAAGCTGGACCATGAATCACACTTCCCAGAACCAGTCATACTAAATAGGCTGGGTAGCTGGGAGCCCAAATCACTTAAATTGATGTCATATCATTTGAAAAGCTGACATTCAGGCCTTACAAATTGAACGACAATTGCTATCTATCCAATTCATGGCCCTGGACTCCTGCTTCCCACCTGCTCCAACACCAATTTAAGCAATTCTGAACTTTGATCTCCACAGCAGAATGTCTCAGATTTATTGAAGCGTCAGGTCCCAATTGTGCTAACATCCACCCCTGGCAGGGCCATTACAAGGTGTGAAATCTGGGTGCCCATCACCCGGGCCAAGTTGAGCAGGGCGACAATCACAAGGGAACAAATCAATCCGCCTCTCCATAGTCATCGTGGGAGCCTCGTAATTTACCATAATGACAGGCCGTGGAGGAAAGGCAGGCCAGGGGATCGTTCTGGTCTCCAAGCACTTGGACATGTGTGCTGGAGGGGCTACTGAGTCCACCCAGAGAGGCCCTGCAACTGTCAGCAAAAAAGCAGTTGCTACTCCTTGCAAAGGGCTATTTCTGCGCTTCCCTGTGTCCTGGGTTGCTTTAAAATGCAATTGCGTTACCCTCTTTTTGTGTTTTGAAAACAGCATCAAAACTGTTGGTTCCTGCTGCCCCTGCTTCTAGAACCCGGCTGTCACTGTTAACTACTTGTCATCTACAGGCTGGCCCCACCAGGCTGGGAGTCAGGGATAGCCCAGGCTTACAGCAAATAGAAAAAAACCCTCTCCACTGAGAGGAAAGCTTATTTCCAAGCCTGAAGCCTACGACGGGGGGGGGGGGGGGGGGGGGGGTGGGATGAGCAAGGCAGGACCCAGGCTTCCTGGGTAGGCACTGGCAGGCCCTCACTTTTGGGGCTAGTGAGTCATGTGTCCAAACTGAGGCTATGGCCTACACCTGCCCGGCATCTACTCAGCCAGGGTCCTGACTTGCCTGCTAATAAGTTTCTGCCAGTGTCTGCTCCCAGGCCCCTGAACCGGGGACCCCACCCTGGGCTTGGAAAAGCCTTCTGGATTCAGAACCCAGGCACCCAAGAGAAGCCAAGAAGCTCTGCACCCTGTCACTTCAACGCCTGCCCCAACAAACCTGGAATCCCCAAAACTTGGAGTTTGGGGCCTCAGCCCTCCTCCTGAACCCCTCTCTCATTCTGCCTCTCCACAGGGACTCCCAGCATGCCCTATGGCCAAAGCCATGTTGGCAAAGACAAAAACCACTTTAGAATCATTGAGCTGGGGATCCCTGGGTGGCTCAGTGGTTTAGCGCCTGCCTTTGGCCCAGGGCATGATTCTGGAGTCTCGGGATCAAGTTCCGCCTCACGCTCCCTGCATGGAGCCTGCTTCTCTCTCTCTCCCATAAATAAATAAAATTAAAAAAAAAAAAAAAGAAAGAAATCTTCATGTTGAGTTGAAAACTCAATGTAATACTGCGATTGGCAGATCAGTGGTTCTACTGACAAATATATCCTGGGAAGAAGAAAGTGCAGAGCCTGCTCCACAGAGCGCCTTGGTGTTTGGAGGAGCCCTGTGACCTGGGTTTGTGTCACGGAGGGAGCAGAAATAGGCCAGTAGCCTCACTTTTTTGTAGTCCCACATCATCATCATCCCCAGGAGACTGGCTGCGTTTTCACGAAGAGCATCATTCATGGCTCCTCGGTGTCAGATGGGGTTTTTCACAGAAGAGGGGAGGGGCCACTGGATTTTAAAAGAGATAAGGGAATGAGTGAAGGGAATAGAGTATGATTCAAAAATGAAATAAATGCCCTGACACACCACTCCCAGGGAGGGAGGCTGCCTCCACAAGCGACTCCCCAGAAATGCTCCCTGGGGTGCTGGGTGTGATCATTACATGCTCCAACTGGCTCAGATCCACTCTTAGCAGATGAAATGAGACACCTGACTGCTGACTCCTAATGCAGGTTGAGGAAACTGAGCCCTGGAGGCATCAGCCCAACCCACTCTTGTCAAAATTGATCTGAAATTCAGAAGGCTCCCGAGTCCTATCCCTTCTCATGTCAGCCTGGGGCAGGGAGGGGTTTCTTCCTCTGGCTTCAAGACCCAGCTTGCAAGCACCAGGTCTCCTAAGGAATCCTCAGCCCCAGCAACTTTAATTTGTCCACCGTTGCCCTTAGCTCACAGTCTTGCCGTGACCCTCCAGTTGTGGTTACCGAGTGTGCGGCAAGTCCAAGAATTCAGAAATTGGGAAGTAGGGAGGAAGGGATTAAGATAAGGAGGGACTCCTCGACCAAACCTTCACTGGGTCTCACATGAAGCGGTGAGAACTCAGCGGGGCAGGAAGTGGCTGTAACTCCCAGGAGAACTTCAAGGACGAAGTTCCCAAGGCACCTTGGGCCCTGTTAGAAGGCACCCAAGGCACCTTGGGCCCTCTTAGAAGAGTGGGTACTTGGGATGATACACCGGGCCACATATGGATGAAAGGATGGCCTCAAGAGAATGTTCTGGAATAATGACCTGCCTGTACTAGAGCTTACTGTGAACATGTTACTGGCCAGCCAGGAGGGAAATCTGCACTCCCCTGATCCATTATCCTCAGCAAACAGAAACCTGCCGTCTAACAATGCTGATTTTACTTTCAGCCTACTAGGAAGACTACCAGACCCAAAAGCAGGGTTCTCTCTCTATCAAAGATAAACTATCAGTATTAATTAAGCAAGACAACTGTCACCCTTTGACCCTATAACTGTACTTATGGGGCTCTAGCCAATGAAAATTATTAATTTTTTAAAAAAGTTTTTTTAGGCAACCTTATTTCTAGGAAAAAAAAGACTGAAAGAAATGGTTACACAAGCAAGAGGACATTCACTCAATGAATACTACGCACCTATAAAAAGTATGTTTACTAAGATTTGCAACACAAAATATATTCATAAAATGAAAAATAACAGAATTTTGATCTATATAATATACACGGCATACTTACAAATTATTTTAAAAAAAAGAAAAAAGGCATAATGAAGAAAAAGACTAGATAGAAATAAATAAAAATTCTAATAGTGATTATCTCTGGGAGGTGGAACTTGCATGGCTGTTTTCTATTCCCATGAATCCCAGAAGCATTGGTTGGTTTCACAATGGGAAAAAAAAAAAACACTTTAAAAAAAATTAGATGCTAAGCATTTCAGTTCACTTTTCTTTCCCCCAAGAGAGTACACGGTAGTAAAGACTACTTCTGTTTCAACTGATTAAGTTCACCGCTTCTTCCACCCATGGCCTAACTTCTCCCTCAGGCTGGTTTGAAGGGAACAGAAGGACTCCAGCCACAGAGGGGGTTTTTCTAAGGCTTTGGCAGGCTGGTGTGTTCACAGCAAATAGAATTATCACTCAGTAAATGCTAGTGGAACCAGATTTGGGGCAAGTCCTCCAGCGATCAGAACTCCATGCAAATGCAGGTCCCAGGCCAAAGCAAAGGTAAAGCAGCTACAATTCACAGACTGTGCATCGGGCCAGCCTCTCCTTCGAGTAGGTCCTTTTCCCTGGTGGGTCCGAGTGGGGAGCATTGCAGGGATGGAGCACCTTTGCTACGGAGTAATGATGGAAGCCCTGCTCTGGCTGGTTTTCAGATTTCCCTGGCACCTAGTGAGGGATGGAAGCTGAGAAGCTCAGGAAAGGACAGGCAGGTCAGAGAGGAGAACCAGCAAGCTTTGGGGAATTACAGGAATTCTGAACCTCTTGCAGAATTTTGATCTAGACCTTTCTGTGGTCTCCCCTAGACTCTGCCCAGAGGCTGTTTCACCTCAGTCCTGCATCATTCAAGCACTGTCACAAAAATGTGCAGCGCCATCTCCACAGAGCAAGCTTTTCGGGATGAAAACAGAGAATACCAGCCTCTACACTCAGACCGGTCTCCACCCTTGACCAGCAGGCTCCCTGCCTCCACTGCACCATCACTGCCCATAGGTACTAGGACCCAAACTTCTGGTCTCCAGGGCCTGCACGTGCTTAGCATTGAAGAGCAGGGCCAAGTGATAATGTCCTTCCACAAAGGGTAAAGAGATTCCCGGCGGGAGGAGGCAGGTTCATCACACACATGCACACACTTGCACACGCAGCCAGAAGTTGAGGCCTGGATGGAGTCAGGGGACCAAAATGGTCATGCAAGGTTAGAGAGGGTTAGAAGGAACCTGGGGACACCCTCAGGAGGAATCAGATGCCCACTGCTGATTCAGGCAGCTAGTTCACCATTTTGCAGGGTATCCGTTTAGAACCTGGTGCCGGGGAGGCACATCAGTGCCAATGTGAGCAGGCCAGACACAGCTCCCGCCCTCCCAGAGACCACGGGGAAAAGAATGGAAGGGATGAGGGGACCTAAGCCAGATGAGGCCTCCTTGTCCCGGGGGCTCTAGGAATCAGACAACACCTTCACCTTCCACTTTGAAGGAGAAGTTCGTCCGATTTCAGGCTGCAGAGCATGCTGAAAACTTAACAGAAGGTTTATACCCCCTTTTAAAGTATTTTATTTTTAAATGTTTTTTTTAATTACTAAAATTGTATAGAGCTTTCCCCAAACGCGTTCTTTTTTCCATGACAGTAAATGGTCAATGGATTTTAGATGCTTACACATGTTTACATGAGGATTTCATCTCTTCTGTAGTAATGGTTAAAACATAATTATGAACAGTGCTTGTTAACCAAATAGAGATATTCCATGAGACAACGACTCCTAATATGGAGGTGTCCTTGGGCCGGGGCCCGCTTATCCTGGCTCCCATCTCCTCCTCCCGACACAGAGGTGCCTTCATTAGTGGAGGAAAGAAAGAGGTCTTTGTGATGATGTCATTCCCAGACCACCCTACACAGACAATAAAACTGAATTTGAGAGAAGCCTGGTGAAATGAGAGCTCAGAAATCAGAGAATACCAGAGCTGCAAGGGCTCTCAGAGGTTATGTAGCCTAATCCGCTGATGTGAGAAATCCTTTTCCAAAGAGGAAAAGGCCTAAGATTACACAACCAGTTAGCAGGGGATTATTTTCACCAAGGTAAATATGGGGAAATTCATTGCATGAAAACTCCGGTATCATTATGCACTAAATATTACGCTGGGCAGGAGGGCTACAGGAAGGGGGCTCTCACCATGGTGTGTGATGTGCACACCCACAGATGGTCACGGTGCAACGTGGCCAGTGCTACAACAGAACCACGGGCAAGGTGGCAGGGGATCACAGAGAAGGAAGTACCTCACTCCCTGGGGGAGCTAAGGAAGGCATCCAGCAGAAGGGGATATCCAAACTGGGTTTTAATGATTGAGTAGGAGTTTGTTGTATAGGGAAAGGGAGGTCTTTCCATTCCAGAAATATGAAACAGCACATATACAGGTTAAAACACATGAAAGAACATGATGCATTTGGGGAATACAGTGTTTTGGTGTGGCTAAAATGGAGGATTTTTGAAAGGGAAACAGAGGCAAGACCAGAAGGGGAGCAACCGAGAAGGTCTTAAGTACCATGCTTAAGAAGTTTGCCCCGAGAGGGCATTATCTTTGTGTTTAAAAAACCAAACAAACAAAAAAACAAACAAAAAATGGTATATTGGCAAAAGCATGAAGGGTGAATTGAACAAAAAAAGGACCAGAGACAGGGAGACTAGCGGGATGGATATTGTAACATTTCAGGTGAAAAATAAAAATGGTAAAATTAGAAAAGAAATGAAAGAATCTCGAAGATGACAAAGAGCAGTTCTGGGGCCTGAGCTGAGGCAGGGACGGAAGGCAAAATCCACAGGCCTCCTGAAGAGTGGGCTGCACATGGGGACGGAATACGGCAGGGGTGGGCAAATCGCCACCCATGGGCTGTGCCAGCCTGCCATCTACTTCTGTTCAGCCCCCTGCTAAGAATGGTTTTCACATTTTTTATTTTATTTTTTTTATTTTAAACGTTCTGGAATTTTTTTAAAGATTTTATTTATTCATGAGAGACACAGAGACAGAGAGAGAGGCAGAGACAGAGGCAAAAGGAGAAGCAGGCTCCATCAGGGAGCCTGATGTGGGACTCGATCCCAGGACTCCAGGAACATGCCCTGAGCTGAAGGCAGGAGCTAAACCACTGAGCCACCCGGGCACACCTGGACGTCCCTGTTTTCACATTTTTAAATGACTGGGAAAGAACAAGAATATTTTGTGACATATGAAAATTACATGACATTCAAATTCCCAGGTCCACGACTCAAATTTTACTGGAACACAGCCACACATGTTCAATCACTTACTGTCCATGATCTTAAGGGCAGAATTGAGGACAGGCACGGGGGCCAGAAAAGTCTCGAATGTTTACTATTTGCCCTTAAGAAGAGGTTGCCAGGATAGAGGAAGACCATGGCCTTAGACAACTGATGGGATGGTGGAAGAAGAGGAGATTGGGGCAAGCGCCCAGGTAGCAATGCCCTCGAGGGCATGTGGAACTGGAGGAGCTAGTGATACACCTGGGAGATGGTGGACAGATGTGTCTGGACTACAGGTGAAAGGTCTGGATTTGAGATGTGGATTTGAGGAACACCTGGGTGGCTCAGCAGTTGAGAGTCTGCCTTCGGCTCAGGTCACTGTCCCCACTGCCCCCCGACCTCATCTCCCTGCTTCCACCTCTGTCCCCTCAGTCACTTGGCACCACACCAGAGTGATCCTGCTGGAACAGAAGTGCAGTCATGTTATTCCTCTACGCAAACCCCTGAAACCTGTTCCTCTCATTCTGAATAAAGGCCCCGGTCATACAATGGTGTTCAGCGCCCTGCGCAACCCGCCCCTACCCTCAGTCTAATCCCTGAGACCTCACTACCTTCCACAACTGTATCCACTCTCTCCTCCAATCACAGTGACCTCCTTCCTGGCCCTTGACATATCAGGTCCACTCCTGCCTCAGGACCTTTGCATGTGCCATTCCCTCTGTCTGCAGTGCTCTTCTCCAAGATATACTTATGGCTCTCTCCCTACCTCCCTCAGGTCCTTATCAGAAATATCCTTCTCAGGAGAGGCTTTTCTAGCCATTCCATTTTACATTGCCAACCATCTCTCAACCCTCACCACTCTGTTCCCTTTCCCTGCTTTATTTTGCTCTCAAGCACCTATCACTTCTCTAATACAACACACATAACCTACCAATTTATCTTGTTTAAATTAGACTAGTCTTTTCAGAGTTCAGTAAATGGTTACTGAAAGAATGAGGATAGTGGGTCAGGAAGTGACTAGAAGATAAGCAAGGGAAAGCTGTTACGGCAACTCTTTCAAGACCGGAGGTTGAGTAGCTTAAGAAAAAAACCAGTATCAGGAGATCTTCTTCAAATGGGAAAGACTTGGGTAGCCCGGGTGGCTCAGGGGTTTAGCGCTGCCTTCAGCCCAAGGCGTGATCCTGGAGACCCAGGATCGAGTCCCACATTACGCTCTGTGCATGAAGCCTGTTCTCCCTCTGCCTGTGTCTCTGTCTCTCTGTGTCTCTCGTGAATAAATAAATAAAATCTTTAAAAAAAATGGGAAAGACTTGAGCATATTTATAGAATGTTAGGGGGTAGAGCAGCATGAAAGAGACCAAGGGCATCTGGCCATGCCAGGTCTGGGAGGGACCAGAAATGGAGGGCCTCACAAACAAGGGGACAAGGGACCTCTTTGGAAGGGACTAGAGCAAGCCAGGAGCATGCAGAAGCATGAAAGGAAGTGTAGCTCTGGGCAAGGAAAGGGAAATTGAGCAAGTTCATACCTGGTACTCAGTTTTCTATCTCAAGGTGTAGGGGGGAGCTTGAGTAGTGAGGGTTTGAGGCAGCACTCTGGAAAATGATTCGGGGAGAAGAGGATTGCTCAGCAGTGCTGGGGGCTCCCCCCCACTCCTGGAACCAGACATATGTTGCAGAGTTTGGGGATTTTTCCCCAGTTACACTGGAAGGCCAATGAGGACCAAAGTGGTAAGTCCAAGTATTATTATAAAATTCTTAAAGCCCTTTTTGGACACTTCAAGCACTGGACAAATGGAACTCTAAGGGATAATAAATGGATAAGTGATAGGAATAATCATTCCTGCTCACTCAGTGGAGGGCAACTCCAGCTGGCAAATACAATTCAAGATGATGTCCCTGGGGGACGCCTGGGTGGTTCAGTGGTTGAGCACCCACCTTCGGCTCAGGGCGTGATCCTGGAGTCCCGGGATTGGGTCCCATATCTGGCTCCCTCCATGGAGCCTGATTCTCCCTCTGCCTGTGTCTCTCCCTCTCTTTCTCTCTCTGTCTCGTGAACAAATAAATAAAATCTTTAAAAAAAAATAGATGGTGTCCCTGAAAAGAGCAAGTCTTGAGGATAGATCTGGAGAAAGAAAGATGAAAGGTGGCCCTTTGGCAAAGGACTCTGAAAATACTATTCTAAGAACCTACACAAGAGGTCTTTGTATAGCATGAAGGAGGGCTGGAACTGCCAAAGAGAAGATCCAGAGAAGAACAAAAGCCACTTCAATGACAAATCATGAAAATGGGACTATATATTCTAAAATGCTGAAGTATGGAGTGCCCAGGTGGCTCAGTCGGTTAAGCATCTGACTCCAGATTTGGGCTCAGGTCATGATCTCAGCGCTGTGGAATTGAGCTCACCTGTGGCTCCACAGTCAGTGGGAGTCTGCTCGAGGGTCTCTCCCTCTGCACCCCCCTGCCTGCTCATGCACACGCACGCATGCACTCTCTCTCAAATGGATAATTTTTTTTTAATGCAGAAATATGACATTTTGGAAACAGGAGTATCTGACGTGCAAGGAAAGATCTCTAATTTCCAAAGGGACCAAAGCAGGGTTACCAGGGCTTCACACAGTCATGAGGTACCAGGCTGTCTGCAGAACCTGTAAAATGTTCTGCAGTCCGAAACAAAAAGACTATTTCAAATTTTAAAGACTATGTCAAATTGAGCTATCAATTTTAAGAGCTACCATTCATTATTCATATCATGCTATGCATATTACATACTTTATTCCCATTTTATAGATGAAGAAACAGAGACTTCGAGAGATAAGGACGCTGTCCTAAGTCACAGCAATAAATAAGGGGCTGGACGGGAAACAAACCCAAAGGTGTCTGGTCCCAAAGACCACACTTTTAACCTCCATTTTCTCTAAGGTTACTTCTTCTTATTGAAAACACAGGAGTGATGACTACTTTTGACATAGTCTTATGAGACTTTATAGTCATTCTATGATGTACGTAGTAGGTATTTGTAGGAAGACCTATTTTTATATGAAATTATTGACTAACTATTCTAACATGTATTACATGTTTCCAATCTTTGTGTCCTACCGTGGGACACAACAGTTGTCAAGTGAGTGAATGGCAGTCTGTGGAGCCAGGAAAATTCAGTGCTCAAGCACTGGGATAATATGTGGATAGGCTAACATCAGTGACCTTGAAGAATCACGTTCTAGAACATGGGGGGCGGGGGGGGGGATAGAAGAAAGCAGTTTCTGCAAAGCACAGAGCTGTGAGTTTACACAAGATCCAGAGTAAGATCTAGCCTTACTGTTACTGAAGTGATGGTTACTGTTACTGAAGCAGGGCCTGGGAAAGGTCAAGCACTGATCACTGAGATCCAGCACACGCTCACCAAGAGCAGGTCATTTCAGACCAACCCAGCTGCTTTCTTTGGGCTCGCAGAACTACCACCTGCAGCGGCAAGCAGCCGGGGCTGGGGGGTGGTGGGCTTCTTCAGAAGCAGCCAACTCACCATTTATATCTCCTGGATTAGTTAATAGGCTGAATAACAGAATCAGGACTTAACAGTTAAGTATAGCAAAGATAAACATTTGCACCTGGTTTTAAATCCCCAATTGCGCAAATCTGAGATAGGGAAGGGGATGGTTCAGGAGCAACACAAAAATGCTTTTGAGTAAATTGGTAGCCAACTCAACGAGAGAGAACAGTGTGATACAGCTGACAAAATAAGGAAAAGCAGCCTTGGCTGCATTACTAGAACCTGGTGTCTGTGCTAGAACAAAGGAGGGGACAGCCCTGTTCTAAGCTGGGTGGGCAGGACTAGAGCACAGCAAACTATGTGGGCTTCTGGGCAGCTCACTGTGAAAGGGCCTGCTGGTTATTTGCACCCCGCCCCACTCCCCATTATGATCTCTGCTCTGCTCCTTGCCCTGAGGGAGCTGACCCCTACACACTGCAGTGTCCAGATACCTTGCCCGGTGACTTTCCACTGGGCCCAGCCAATCAGAAGCACCTGCAAGGGATTCAAGGGGAAGAAGAGAGAAGACGCAGAGTATCTCCTGTGCCAATGGCTCCCTGCTCCATCTGCACATTACTGACAGTCGCTGCGTCCCTCTACAGCTACACTTCCTGCCAGGCAGGCCCCCTTCCATAGCTCCAGCTCTCTGTGGGTTCTGGTGGGCTCCTCTGTCCCTACACCCCAGGTCTAGGAGTGGTAACAGCTTGCACATGTCTGTCGCTAGGTTCCTTATTATCCTTTCTGGCTTCCCCTACCCCTGCCCTCACCTCTGAAAATAGTCCCTTCTCTATAGTATTTTCAAAATCCCAACTGAGTAGACCTTCTGTTTCCTGCAGGGCTCCCAAATGCAAAGGAAGGGATAGGAAGCCAGCAGGCCATAAAATCATGCCTATGAGGACCACCTCCTGGAACAGAAGATGCTTGTACTGGTGAAGGGAAGACTTTGGGAAACAGGCTAAACCACTCGGGGAAACGTGAAAGGCCACCATCGGTCTCATTCTCCTAGCCCCACAAACTCTGCAATTTTACAACAAACTTTTCTAAAGAGTCGCAGAGGTGGGCTGAGCACACGCGGTAGGTCACGGAGCTTCAGAAATTCTGAGTTGTTTATGCTTAGCTGGAGAGCCCACAGGAGGAACACAGTAGGCAAAAGGAGGGCAAAAGGGGCCTTTCTAAGCCACGACTTCATGATTTGCTCCCAGTTGTAGGCTTCGCAGGCAGCGGTTTACCAAGATAGCCAAATCAGGAAAAACATTTCGAGGGATGCGTTCTGCTGCTTCTCCCTCCAACACAGAAAATAGACGTGTAGCTCTTTGTATGAAGCCCGACAATTTCTCAGCACGGAAGTCCTCGTTGATGCTCTAGGATAACTCAGGAACGGGGAACTTGCTTTACATCCCGGCCACCCCAGCCTTCAAAAACGGCTCTTCCCAAACCACCAAAGCAGTCTAGGAAAAATTCTATCTACGCATCTATGGCTAGAGCTTCTCCTGAACCGTCACTTCGGTTTTCAAACCAAACACCGGGATGTGACATCTGCCAATGAGACAAAATATCTTACATGCACATTGGGGGGGGGGGGGGGTCGCTTCATTTCACCCTGGTTGGTGGGGGAAAGACGATGCTTTTTTTTTCTTTTTTTTTTTTTTACAAGAGCCCTCAGCTCCTGAGTGCACAGAAGGGTCCCACCGCGATGCTGCTGCATGGGATGATGCCCCTAACCCAGCTCTTCCCCTGGGGTGCAGGGGTGCCCCTACCGGAGGCCCGAGCGCTTCGGGGAGCCGCTCATTCATTCGGCGCACGTCCCTACTGCACCCCGGGGCGGGGGGGCGAGAGCCAGAGGCCACCTCCGCTTCTGGGGCTCCCGGGGCGCCCCACGCGAGCCGCCCTCACCCCGAGGCCTGCGACGGCAACGAGCGACGGTGCGGGGCCCCGGAGAGTTTCGCAGGGGCCTGGGGAGCGCCCGGGGCGGGGGTGGGGGTGGGGGTGGGGGCGCCTCCGCCTGGGGGCCGCGGCCGCCCCCTCCCGCCCCCTCCAGCCCCCGACCCCGCGGGCCCCCCCAGCCCGAGCGGGAAGGCGGCGGCTGCGACCCGCGGGGCGCTCCCGGCCCCGGCCCCGGCCCCGACCCAGGCCGCGCCCCCGCCCCCGCCGCGCGCCCCGCGCCCCCGCCCCCGCCCCCGGCCCCGGCCGCGGCCGCGCTCACCCTCCTTGGCCTTCTTCCTCCGCGCCAGCGTCCCTCCGAGCTTCCCCAAGAAGGAGTCATCTTTCTTCCGGGACGGGGGCGACTTGGGGGTGGGGGACTTGGGGGCCGAGGGCGACTTCTGCGGGGACGTGGCCATGGCGGCGCGGGCCGGGACGCGGAGCGGGCGCTGGGCGGGCGCGGCGGGGCCGGGGCTGCGGCTTCCCGAACGGAAGCGGAATTATCCCAGGCATCCAGGCGGCCCGCGCTCCCGGTCCCGGCCCTCGCTCCCTCCCTCGCGCCGCCTCCGCCCTGCCCTGCGAGGGGCTGCGCGCCGGGCCTCGGCCCTCGCCCCTCGGCCCTCGCCCCTGGGGCCTGCGCCCGCGCCCCGGGGTGCCCGGAGCGGGGAGGGCACCCAGACGGGCCGCCGCAGGGCCTGAGGCCTGGTGTGCGTGTGTGTGTGTGTGTGTGTGTGTGTGCAACGGGGAGGGCACCCCAGACCTGCCCCTTGCAGGGCCTGAGGCCTGGTGTGCGTGTGCGTGTGTGTGTGTGTGCAACGCGGAGGGCACCCCAGACCTGCCCCTTGCAGGGCCTGAGGCCTGGTGTGCGTGTGTGTGTGTGTGTGCAACGGGGAGGGCACCCCAGACCTGCCCCTTGCAGGACCTGAGGCCTGGTGTGCATGTGCGTGTGTGTGTGTGTGCAACGGGGAGGGCACCCCAGACCTGCTCCTTGCAGGGCCTGAGGCCTGGTGTGCATGTGCGTGTGTGTGTGTGTGTGTGCAACGGGGAGGGCACCCCAGACCTGCTCCTTGCAGGGCCTGAG
The DNA here is from genome assembly GCF_053574225.1 of Canis aureus. Taxonomy (NCBI): domain Eukaryota; kingdom Metazoa; phylum Chordata; class Mammalia; order Carnivora; family Canidae; genus Canis; species Canis aureus. The sequence continues at coordinate 15,488,377 of NC_135633.1, forward strand.
GCCTGGTGTGCATGTGCGTGTGTGTGTATGTGTGCAACGGGGAGGGCACCCCAGACCTGCCCCTTGCAGGGCCTGAGGCCTGGTGTGCGTGTGCGTGTGTGTGTGTGTGTGTGCAACGGGGAGGGCACCCCAGACCTGCCCCTTGCAGGACCTGAGGCCTGGTGTGCGTGTGCGTGTGTGTGTGTGTGCAACGCGGAGGGCACCCCAGACCTGCCCCTTGCAGGGCCTGAGGCCTGGTGTGCGTGTGCGTGTGTGTGTGTGTGCAACGCGGAGGGCACCCCAGACCTGCCCCTTGCAGGGCCTGAGGCCTGGTGTGCGTGTGTGTGTGTGTGTGCAACGGGGAGGGCACCCCAGACCTGCCCCTTGCAGGACCTGAGGCCTGGTGTGCATGTGCGTGTGTGTGTGTGTGCAACGGGGAGGGCACCCCAGACCTGCTCCTTGCAGGGCCTAAGGCCTGGTGTGCATGTGCGTGTGTGTGTGTGTGTGTGCAACGGGGAGGGCACCCCAGACCTGCTCCTTGCAGGGCCTGAGGCCTGGTGTGCATGTGCGTGTGTGTGTATGTGTGCAACGGGGAGGGCACCCCAGACCTGCCCCTTGCAGGGCCTGAGGCCTGGTGTGCGTGTGCGTGTGTGTGTGTGTGTGTGCAACGGGGAGGGCACCCCAGACCTGCCCCTTGCAGGACCTGAGGCCTGGTGTGCGTGTGCATGTGTGTGTGTAACAGGGAGGGCACCCCAGACCTGCCCCTTGCAGGGCCTGAGGCCTGGTGTACGTGTGTGTGTGTGTGTGTGTGTGTGTGTGTGCAACGGGGAGGGCACCCCAGACCTGCCCCTTGCAGGGCCTGAGGCCTGGTGTGCATGTGTGTGTGTGTGTGTGTGTGTGTGTGTGCAACGGGGAGGGCACCCCAGACCTGCCCCTTGCAGGGCCTGAGGCCTGGTGTGCTTGTGTGTGTGTGTGTGTGTGTGTAGCAGGGAGGGCACCCCAGACCTGCCCCTTGCAGGGCCTCAGGCCTGGTGTGCATGTGCGTGTATGTGTAGCAGGGAGGGCACCCCAGACCTGCCCCTTGCAGGGCTTGAGGCGCGTGTGTGTGTATGTGTGTGTGTGTGTGTGAGTGAAGCAGTGGGGGAGGGGACCCCCTCCAGCCCAGGAGCGCTGGAGCCTGGAGGCCACATTTTCCGCGGGCTCTGCACCCAACACAGATCCTGGCACAAATCGGGGTTCAGTGACCGCCGAACCGAAGCCCCTGCTGCTACTCCATCTCCCAGTGCCTTCACCCAGCTATTGGGTGACACCCTCACTCCTCCCCTGCATTTCTACCTGTACAGTTATCAGGCTGTGTCTCGTGTCCACGAAAGCGAGTGAACCGAAATGTGTTTCGGCACATCCATGTTCCTGCGGGCAACCTCTTCACCCCCATCCCGGAGGGAGAGGTTTGAAGGTCGTGACATCAGGGCTGAGGCTTCTTATTCTTACGAAACACCCGTTTGTAGAATCTCAATGGCGTGTACAAAGGAGGATCACACAAATGTTGGTGGAAACATGAATGGGAAGGTACGACCATGGGCTCCTGCGAAACAGCCCCGCACCCCAAATTTATCCTGCCTAAATGAAAGCAACAGAATAGCAACCAGACTCATTTGGGCTAACAGAGGAGTGCTACAAGCCCCAGGTTTCAAGGACTCTTGCTGAAAATGATTAAAAGGCACATTTATTGGGTTTGCTCCCTCCCCCCCAATTTTGGGCTCTCCTGACTGTGTCTCTCCCCCTCACTGCAGCCCCTTGGCAACTGTGTTTCCTCCAAGTAACTACAGCCTGTGGACCCTGTGTGACCACCTGACCCAAAGGGAGCTAATGTTTGACTGGAGAGCAGCCAATCAGATAAGCTCAGTCAAGAATCTGAGCAAAGCAAGAGACTGTTGTCAGAGTCAGGCACTTGGTGGTGATCCTGGAGATCCACTACTGGAGTGTTCATTTTTAGCTGCGTGCAAGGAGATGAGCAGAGAAGCAAACCAAGGGAGCTAGGAAGTGGGGTCAAGAAGCCAGGTGGTCTGACTAATGAGAAACCATAGGGGAGTAGCTGCCTGGACCTTGAATCTCTTCCCAGTACCCACTGCAGTTCCCCAGAGGGCCGGGCCGTGCTTCCTTCCTAGGACGTGTTCCTAAAGCTCTAAGTAACACATCCGCCTTCACTTGAGCTAATCAGCAAACGGACAAGCAATAATTCCTGAGAACAAAAATTTAACAAGACCTCCAATACATTCCCAGTGGAAAATGTGTTCGTGTTATCTTCATGTAAGTCACGATTCTACTTTTTTTTCTTTTTCTGGAAAATTATACTTTAGTCGATGCCTCTTACCCAATAGAGAGCAGAGAAGTCATGATGACTGCTAAAATTTTACCCAGGAGCAAGGAAAGTTTATGACCCCCTCCCACCCTGATACATCTTAAGGAGATGTGGAGAAGCCAAAACAGATTTTGTTTTATATCACTAATCATTCTCTTTCGGGATGTTGGATACATACAAATATCTCCAACATTTGATCTCCAGCCCTGGGCGCTCCTGTCAGGGAATCAGCTCAATAGCTATGTGATCTTGGGCAACTCTGTTCACTTATCTGGGTCTCCGTTTCTTCATCTACAAAATGAAATAGTGGTTCTCTAGCCTGATTGTGCAACAACCCCGTAGGGAATTGGTGATAAACATCCACAGGCCCCATCCCCAGAAATTCTGAATATAACAGATCCGAGGCGAAACCAAGGAATAGGTTTTTTTGTTGTTTTTTTTTTTTAACAGGGATTACATCAGGTGATTTAATGGGTCTGATCTACACATTGATATTTGGAAACCTAGAGCCACTTCCAGCTGCCACATCCTCTTTTCTCCACCAGTTGCTGGTATCTGTAATCAGGGCATAGGTCCTAAATATGGCACTATTCCAATTACACGTGGAGGTCTCTTAAATTTTGCGTGTGCGTGCTTTTGCATATACAGTCCTCTTTGGTGATGTTTATGCATACTAAAGTTTGAAAGCACCTAAGCAAGACTAAAATAAAAAGAGGAACAAAGTCTTGGTTGTTGAAAGCTGGCTCCCAGAAAATACCGGTAAAATAAGCTGTGGAGAAGACAAAGCTTCAATTTATTGTACACCATGGTAGGGAGAGCTCTGCCTTGGCAGAGTCTGAGTAGCAACTTGGACTGGGGGACGGCAGAAGGGGATATTTATAAGGTTTTGGAATCTGATTTAAGGTAGGTCTTTCAATGAGGGGGTGCTTGTTTAATTTTGGCTAAGGATCATACTAGTTTAGGATTGGTAAGTAAAAAGGCAAATCTTTTAAAGCGTCCTGGTGAGTAAATAATCTTTTTAATGTTGTTGAAAAGTTTAAGGGTCTTACGTTTATTTCGGTAAGGTTTTGGAAGAAGTTCTTGAAAGGCATAATAAAGTTATTTTTTTTTTTTAAGATTTTATTTACTTATTTGAGAGAGAGAGAGGGTGTACGATTGAGCACGAGCAGGGCTAGGGAGGTAGAGGGAGAAGCAGGCTCCCCACTGAGCAGGGAGCCGATATGGGGCTCCATCCCAGGACCCTGAGATCATGACCTAAGCCAAAGGCAGACGTTTAACCAACTGAGCCACCCAGGTGCCCAGAATAAAGTTATCTGTAACTCTTACCTTTCTGTGAAAGATATTTTTGGAATAGCTTTGTTGATACAGACAGTGAAATGATGAAGTCCTATTAAACAGTAACCTGTATGGGTATGAATGGTTCCTAGGGCCTCAACGTTTTGCAGATGTCTTGTTTTCAAACCTTCCTGCCTTTAAGATAATTATCAATCTTTCTTGAAAGAGAGATTCCCATTAGGGAATGAGCAGTGGATTATAAATCAGTACCCCTCCAAGTGTAGCCTGAAAACCCATCTTGATCTGCAAACTGTTATTGGTCCTCAGCGATATAAATACAGAAATTAAGAGTGTTTAGAAACTTTTATAGGAATTCAACAATGCAATCTTATATTTGTTTACTATGACAATAAAAATTGGGAGCTTATATTTAGAATATCTTTTCATTTTATTTTTCTGGTAATTCTTTTCTTATTGTATTTTCCAAAAATATTGGTCTGGGATGGATCAGTTCTTCACCATAGAGCATTTGGAAAGTGCTGTTCCAAATTGCTCCAGTTTGCTTACAGAGTTCACTCTCTTTTGATATTATGTGTTGATAGTCCTTATGGATATGATCTAGTTTTTGCTCAGAAGATTAAATGAGTTAGTACCTGAGAAAGCATCTTACATATAGGCTCTGGCACTGAAATAGATTGAATCTAAATCCTGCTTAATCAAGGGCACATACCTCATGCTGTTCTTTTAAAAGCTGCAAAGAAGAACCTGCACCAGTTCTCTCCACTGTAAATCAGTACCTGTAATTATGGCCCTACTGCTGAGCCGCCCTTCTCATGCTTGGTCATTGGACTCCTCTTATCCAAGGGTTAATGATAAGGACAGCTCACAAATGAAATGTGCTTTGCTGTGAGACTCTACTGAATCTCTAGGTCAGTCTCTCCATGAAATCTAGACCTAGACATACCGCCCTGAGAGAGTGCGAACCTGGTTCCAGTCCTGGCTCAGTGGCTGGGTGTCCCTGGATGAATGGTTGCCCCTTCCAGTCCTTCCATTTCCATCATCAGGGAGGTGAAGGCAGTCTTAAAGCTGAACGTCACACATACCCGATGATCAACAATTTCAATCTAGGTGATACCCAAGAGGAATGAGGGCATCTGTGCCCTCCCATACATCTTCTAGAAAGTTCGTAGCAGCACTGTTTGAATGCCTATTAAGAGTTGAGCCCATAAATAAATTGTGATAGTCACACAAAATGGAGCATTATACAGCATGGAGAATGAACAATTTGCAACCACAAGGAACAACAGAGATGTGACTCACAATATTGAGTGAAAAAAAATCAGACACGTCCATCAAAATCCTAGAGAAGAACACAGGCAACACCCTTTTTGAACTCGGCCATAGTAACTTCTTGCAAGATACATCCACGAAGGCAAAAGAAACAAAAGCAAAAATGAACTATTGGGACTTCATCAGGATAAGAAGCTTTTGCACAGCAAAGGATACAGTCAACAAAACTAAAAGACAACCTACAGAATGGGAGAAGATATTTGCAAATGACGTATCAGATAAAGGGCTAGTTTCCAAGATCTATAAAGAATTTCTTAAACTCAACACCAAAGAAACAAACAATCCAATCATGAAATGGGCAAAAGACATGAACAGAAATCTCACAGAGGAAGACATAGACATGGCCAACATGCATATGAGAAAATGCTCTGCATCACTTGCCATCAGGGAAATACAAATCAAAACTACAATGAGATACCACCTCACACCAGTGAGAATGGGGAAAATTAACAAGGCAGGAAACAACAAATGTTGGAGAGGATGCGGAGAAAAGGGAACCCTCTTACACTGTTGGTGGGAATGTGAACTGGTGCAGCCACTCTGGAAAACTGTGTGGAGGTTCCTCAAACAGTTAAAAATAGACCTGCCCTACGACCCAGCAATTGCACTGTTGGGGATTTACCCCAAAGATACAAATGCAATGAAACGCCGGGACACCTGCACCCCGATGTTTCTAGCAGCAGTGGCCACGATAGCCAAACTGTGGAAGGAGCCTCGGTGTCCAACAAAAGATGAATGGATAAAGAAGATGTGGTTTATGTATACAATGGAATATTACTCAGCTATTAGAAATGACAAATACCCACCATTTGCTTCAACGTGGATGGAACTGGAGGGTATTATGCTGAGTGAAGTAAGTCAGTCGGAGAAGGACAAACGTTATATGTTCTCATTCATTTGGGGAATATAAATAATAGTGAAAGGGAAAATAAGGGAAGGGAGAAGAAATGTGTGGGAAATATCAGAAAGGGAGACAGAACATAAAGACTCCTAACTCTGGGAAACGAACTAGGGGTGGTAGAAGGGGAGGAGGGCGGGGGGTGGGAGTGAATGGGTGACGGGCACTGGGTGTTATTCTGTATGTTAGTAAATTGAACACCAATAAAAAAAAAAAAAAAAAAAAGAATCTGATTGTAGCCAAAAAAAAAAAAAAAAAAAAAATCAGACACGATAATAGCATATACTCTATGATTCTGGTCATATAAAGTTCAAAAACAGGCAAAACTAATCTCTGGTGTTAGAAATCAAGATAATAGTGAGCCTTAGCAGGGAGGCTAGTGACAAGAATGTGGCAAGGTGGGTGAGAAGGCATGAGGGGAGGCTACAGGACTGGTAGTGTTCTTTTTCTTGATCTGGGTACTGGTTATTCACTTTGGAAATTCGTGGCACATGAACTTAATATATTCTTTCAACAGTTTCCTATGTGTATGTGGTTCTTTTATATAAAATGAAGCCATGACAGTTCATGCCCTTTAGGGTCCCTTTTATTTCCATGGTCCATATCACTCAAAAATCCACTGGTCTCAGACTAGGTCACATCTGTCCCCAGACCTTCCCTTAGGAGATCATTTTTCTAGTTGAACAGGTACTGCCCTCAGCCACCCAGCATTGTTCCCACCCTGGTCTTTTCATCTTCCCTCAGCGATTCCAACAAGGAAAGGCGGTGGGGCGGGGTGGGGTGGGGGGGTTGTAATTCACAAGGCAGGAGCAGGCAGTGGTGAAAGTTTGGGGTTCGAATCACCATTCTGCAGTCAAGCATCTGTGCAATCTTGTGCAAGTGATTTAACTTCTATGTCTCAGGTTCTCATCATAATGCGAACAAATGAACACTAGCCTCATAAAGTTGTTGGGAGGATCAAAAGAGTGTAAACTACTCTGCTGTTATCTGCCTAGCAGATAACAAGTCTTAGCTCAATAAAGTGTTGGATTATTACATTTCATTGGAGACTCGTAAATGATATCATTACCTCCATTTTATAGGTAAGTTGCTTAAAACTCGAAGAGTTTAAATAACTTGCTTCAGATCAACAGCTGATAACTGAGAGATTAATACTATAGCTCTTAGAATCTGTTCTCCCAAATATCTACAGAAGCCACAATTTTCAGCTGGGATATGGTTCCTTGGAATAAAGACTATATTGCAGTCCTATGATAAACTTTGATCAATGGGTTGTGACCAAAAGTGTTATGCGACAGCTTCCAGGATTCCTAACACATAGATGGGAAGGGGGTATTCAGTTTCTCATGTCATCAGACTACAGGCCAAGCCCCCCACTGAGAACAGCTGGAAAAGCTGGACGCTGAGCGTAAAATAAATCTTGAGAGCACTGGAAAGCTGCCAAAACTTACAGGGCCACAATCTCGGAGAAGAAGGGACCCCAGAGAAGTGAGCCCATCACCCGGGACTTCTTTCCCCCAATTTCAGGAGAGGGAGCTGGGAAGCTGGGAGGTTGAACTGGACAATTGCCAATCTCACAAGGAAAGTTGACAAATGATCAGGGGCCACCAAACCAGGGGCCCCCCAGGAATCTCCCCCACTTGCTTTAGTTTGGGACTCTAAAAGATTACCCTTTGGTAGACAAAGAAAAAATAGTAAAAGTAAAAGTAAAAAGCACAACAGAGAAAAATTGTTAATAGTAGACCCAAACAGAACTACAGCGTATGACGTAAAGAAAATCATTCCAGATGGAAGCTTGGTGACACAGGAAGGAAGAAAGCACAAACAAAAGGGTAAATGCAAAAGGATATTATCTAGGGGTGCCTTGGTAGCTCAGTTGCTTAAGAATGTGCCGTTGGCTCAGGTCATGATCCCAGGGTCCTGACATTGAGCCCCACATCCAGCTCTCTGCTCGGCAGAGAGCCTGCTTCTCCCTCTGCTGCTCCCCCTGCTTGTGCTCTCTCTCTTTCTCTGTCAAATAAATAAAATCTTTTTTTAAAAAAAGCAAAAGGATATTAACTAAGTAAAATAATCATAATGTCTTATAGAACTTAAAAATGTAGAAATCAAATTAAAATCCACAGAAGTGAAAACATTTCAGTTAGGAAATGAGTAAATGGAGTTAGAGTTCCAAGGTCCAGTCACTGGGAAGAAGTACAGGTAACAATTTATACTGGACTTTGATAAATCAAGGTATTGTGTTGTAGCCTGTAGGGTAACCATTAAAGAATAGTGAGAGAGTAACTAGTAAGATAATGGAGAGAAAATTGGAGTCTGTGTGCTCCATTCAGATAGATTTCATAAATGGTATTTGTGATCTGTATCTGTCATATTTAAGCAACTTGCCTTTTGCATTCTGGTTTCTTTTTCTTTGGTGTGTTACTTTTTGTCGTTGTATAGATTAAAAGCCCAGGATATGGAAGTAAAACGAGCATCCCAAATTAAGGTAAAAGTCAAACTGGAAGAGGTTTTCACTGGGGGAAGTTCTATACTTCCCAAATGTGAATACCATCTGTTATGGGTTGAGTTGCGTCCCCTAAAAATATATTGAAATCTTGACCCCAGAACCTCACAATGTGACCTTATTTGGCAATAGAGTCATTGCAGATGGACTTAGTTATGCTAAAATAGGATGTCAGACAAACTGGAAGAGGATGGGCTCCCAACCCGTAAAACCAATATCCTTGAAAGAGGTAAGTTTGAGCACAAATATTCACAGAGGAAAGATGAGTGAAGACACACAGGAAACAGCCAGCCAGCCAGCCACTGGAATTATGCTTCCATCAGCCAAGGGATGCTTGGGGAAGCTTAGTAGAAAGCTTTGCAGGGAACGCACATTCATTTTGGACTTGTAGCCTCCAGAACTGTAAGAGATTACATTTCTGTTGTGTCAAACCATCCAGCTTGTGGTGCTTTGTTATGGCTGCCCTACAAAAATAATATACCAGCCAAGGGACAAAATAGGCCCCTGCAGATCATGAAGAGGGTTCTACAAAGGGTCTGTATCTTAATCAATAATCCGAGGTTGTTTGACCACATCAAAGCGGTGGGAGCTGGGTGGGGTGGGGGGGGGGCTGGGGGGGGGGTGTGGGAGGCAGGGTAGGGGGTTGCTGGTGGTGAAGAGAAGCCAGCCAGAGCCTCCTGGGGACTTCTTTGATCACTGAAAGAAATGTGCTCTCGGGATGAAAAGAATGTGTGAGAGATAAAATGGCTCTGGAGTGGAACTCTTAAGTGAGTGTTTCTCTTGGGAACTTGGAGGTATTAGCAGTGGCCTCTGAAGGCCAGGCTGCCAGCGAGCATGTCCTTCAAGAGTCCTGCCTGCATGGATTAAGGCGGCCAGATGGCAGGGTGGGGGTGGGGGAGTGAGGAAAACCATCAGGGCAGGGAAAGTTGAAAGACCACAGCCTTGGTTTGTGACATGGAGAACTGAGGGTGTGGTGTTGTCAAGGATCACATGGCATGATGCCATTCAAATGGCCTCTGATCCAGCCATCCTGGAATGTGTCCCCAGATCTTGGAGACAGGCGACCTGGTTACCTATCCTTTAAGAGTCCAGTAGTCAACTGTAGACATTAGTAGAGAGGGATTCCTCACCTGAGCACGGTAGCTGAGTGCCAACTACATGTAGAGATGGATCTCTAAAATCAGTAGCTCCTACTTGAGCGGTCTAACAGAGGGACAGAGAACACTCTAGAAGAACAACAGCAGGGGCAAAGCTTATAAGGACAGAAAGGAGCAGTGGTCAGACGCTTCAGACCCAGCTAGGCAAGAATACCTGGGGTCCCAGTGATTCTGTTTGTGTGTGGTCCACATCACAGGCTACCATATTACTCCCATGGTCTCCCCTACCTTTTCCCCGGCCAGTGTGATTGGAGGAGCAAGGTCACAGTTGTCATGACTGTAATTTCCCTTCCTCCCCCACCTGCCTCCAGACTCCTGGAGGAGCAAGAGTCTCCACCTGCATCTCTGCTAGGGAAGCTCTTAAAGATATTTAAATGTTTCCTTTTAGGAAATTAGGTGAAAAATATTACATCTAACCATGAGCTGGACCCCAGTCACCATGGCCAGATGGTGTCTTCAGGAAGTACACGAGACACCACTGGCCAAAGGAGTCAGCAAAAGCCAGGTCAGAGACACAGAGTCCCGAAAGGGAAGTGGCAAAGCTCTGGAAAGTGCTGTCCTTGGCCTAGTTTATAGCTCCTACCTCCTCTTGTGGGAAATGCCTCCATTCTTCCCTGTTCTGCTGAGATTTGAGTTGTGGTTTTCTGTTTCTGCTGTTGGGGGATTAGAACAAGTCAAGGTGCCATCAAAAGTGGCTGGCGTTTTTTGCTGTCCTCCCTCCTGCTGCAATGTTAGCGCTTGCAAAGCAGGGGCTCTTATCTGAAATTGTTTACTTTTTGTTAATATTCAACAAAAAAATATGGAACATTGCAAATATTCCATCAGCAGACAAAGCTTTCCAACAATGGGGAAATTCAGTGTGAAATGCTGAGGACTGACCACTTGGTTACCCCAATGCAGCAATTCCGGGGGATCATGCTGCCACATTTCATGAAAATTTGCATACACTGGGGTGAAGAAGAATGGAAACAAACAAACAAACGTGTGATCTTGAAAGTGCACATTGAAGAAAGAGGCCAGTTCAGTGCATTCCTGCCGAGTGAATGTAACACAAAACCAGGCCTGGCCAGGCAAGAAGGGGAGAGGAATGGGGAGGTGGCACCAGGATTGGCTTTGTTTCTTCGTGTCCCCAGCATTGAGGGTCACTTTCTCTGTCGGGAAGGATAGACTCGGGGTGAGACTTCACTCCTCTTGCCCATCCGGTCCTATGTGCTGGTCAGGTAAGTCCTTTCAGGTGGCCCAGTGGCCATAAAGCGTCCAACTGCTAATTCACAGACTCCCCAGTGAAAATCAAAGCTTTGCCCCATTCCTTTCACTGGAAATAAAGAAATGGAACAGACGCCACCCTCGGAAGTGCCAGACCAAGCCCAAGTGAAAACGTTTTGATTCCTTTAACAGAAAACCATTTATTTGGGGTTCATTTCAGTATTTATAGCAGTGCCCATGTAATGCCTTTCAGCCCACAGGAGGAGTTCCCAGTGGTCAGAGCAGATTAATCTTTTACAAGCCACTCAGCAGTGAGGTTAGAAGATAAACAGTAGGTGAGACGGTACATGCTCCCCTGTATGTGACCCTTCCTATTACGATAAACTACATTCGAGCTCACCACATCCGATGACTGCCACTCTCTCTCTGCTCATGTGGCAGCCCCAGCTGCCCCCTGCCACCTCTGTCCTGCTGAGGTAGTTCTCTCATCGGCCACCTGGGTGGGACTTGCTGCCATTTTCAGTTTGGGAGGAAAAGCCTGTAAATCTGCTTCCCGGGAAGACAGACATTGCCGAATTGTCATTTGCCTCCAGAATGCAGGAAACATCAATTTCATTGCAGCTCATCAGAGTTGGAAACACCTGCCACTTCCTTTCTGGGTTGCAATTACCATGCAGCATCTCAGCATTGATGGAGTCCAAGCAGCCTAACACTGGCAGAGTCAAGGTTTAAATGAAACAGTACAGCCCGTTATTATTTTTCACAGTTTTGGAAACGAACTTCTTTGTATTGCCAATGAAGTGCTGTAATCGTTGGGGGTAAAAGTCTTCCTGGTTGAGATGAATGTGAGCGGAATAGGCTGATGCTTATAATAAAAATAGTTCTTTATCTCTGTATTTATTTGGGAATGGTACTTGTTAATCTTTGCATTTATTTGCGGGTGGAGTGGAGGCCTGATATTCTTCCCTAATGGCAGCTCCTGCTGAGAGCTGCACAACCCCATAGGCAATCAGAGAATGTTTGTTAAACAACTAGGTCGACAAATGAATGGCTTGGGAGGGCAAGCTTAAGAACTGTCCTATTGGTCCATCTTATGTAAAATCCTAAACTTGAAACTCTGGTGAGCCCTTTAGTTTAACTGAGAAGCTGTGTGAGACTGGCTCAGAAATATGACCTGAGACTGGGGCTTTATGTCTCATCCAGAGTCCTAAATTGTCCAGCTTTGATCGCATATGTCCTTCTATGAGACAGAAGAAACTGTTCTCATAATCATCATAATCCCACTCATACTGCATAAAAAATCATCTTTAAAATGTACACTATTTTACATTTTGAGGCTCTTAGCACATTCTTTATTGTGAATAAGGAATGCAACTATTCAAAATAATTCAACAGCCACATTTAGAAGTGTTCGCTGAAATGGTTTCATGTACTGGTAACACTGAAAGCCGGGGTAAGTAAACGGCTGTTATGTATGAGGTTTATGTCTCAGCTTGGCCAGATAAGACTCAGCCTTAAGCTGCAGAACAGTCTTTGGAAGAGAAAGTGAACAAATTGCTTCTCTCATCAATTAATAGAACACTAGAGCCAAGAAACACCTTCTTTCTTGGCCCTCTTGGGAGAATCTTTCTTTTAGATGAAAATAGAACAAATTAAAATAAGTGGCAATTAATTCTCTTGTATAATAACAACTCAGACACCACGCATGTGAGCCTCATCTGTTACATGTACGCCAGCACCAAAGAGCACACTTCCACATAACTGACAGAAAAGACTGGGTTCGGGTATTTCTAAACATTCTAGAATACAAATGGGAGTTCTATATCTTTTTCTTTAAATGAATTAAAATTCCTGAGTATCCACAGTCTTACCTTTAAATACTTGATGACTGAAAATATTATTTTAACTATCTCCAGAAATCTTTAATACTATACAACTCACTGCCCCAAACATCTGGGTTATTTATATGTTAAATAGCTTATATACCAATATCTCAGTGACAATGAGTGACAACAGGCCTTCTCCAAATTATAACACAGGAAAACCAGAATTATAAGGCAACCATATTAGCAATTTCTACCAAATATATAAATAAATAAGAATAGATAAATAGCAGAAATGGCACAGTTTCAATAGATAGATGCCTGCACATATTCCCTTGTAGAATAATTCATGTACTAGAAGACCTGATTCTTAAAAAAAAAAAAAAAAAAAAAGAAAGGAAAAGAGAACTGCAACCCTCAGAATCTGGAATGCCGTGGAAGGGTTGCCTTTTGATATCACCCAAAGAGTTGGCGAGCTCAGGAAATCCAGTTACATTTCTCATTTCTGGCTGGTCAGCTAGCCAGATTGGCATGCATGGACAGCATCTCAGATAGAAGTGGTTCATGGTCAACTTATATTGAGGAGAATTAGGTCTAGGGTCAGAGCCAACTGTTGCAAAGCACCTTCTGTTCGGTGACACATTTACACACTTACAGAAATGAGAGAGGCCAAACATGTAACAAAGAGTTCCTCAGTCTGTCTCTTGTCAGCAACAGACTGAATCTTCAAAGAATCCCATTGAGGGAAAACAATTCAATACTTTTTGACAACCCATCACTATTTAAAACAGATCAGTTTTCTCTGGTTCCCATATGAACCATCAAAAAGGCCCAGGAGTCGCCTGTCAGTGCATAAACTCCACCTCCTGGCTTTCTTTTCACATTGAAAATGTCATTAAAAAAAAAAAAAAAAATCCATGACCCAGTTTGGAATTTGGTCACTGCATTTGGTAAACGGGGTCACTGCACTCAGCTCCCGGGTGAAGTCAGAAGTGGTTTTGTCCTTGTCCTGTGGAGTTCCTGGGGAATCCCTGGAGAGAGTGTGGGAGATACTTCTCTTTGGACCTGAGAAGACCACCCCCCCTGGGGGGAAGACAACCTTGCCTTGGATCACTAGTGAGTGTGTTTCAGTAGCAGCACCAGCCTCGCCAATACTTTATCAACAAATGAGTTTCCTTTTTGCCCTCACCAACAGTTATAAAAAAAAAAAAAAGCACTGGAAAACTATTCATTTTCTAGAAACGCTTTTCACTATGTTCCAGTGGCAATAAGGAGTGCTCTGAGAACAAAAGCTTTCCCAAGCCCGCAGTATTTGATGAACACTAACAATCCTGCTGGTAGGAAGTTAAAGTTTTATTTCCTTTCTTTCTTTCTTTCTTTCTTTCTTTCTTTCTTTCTTTCTTTCTTTCTTTCTTTCTTCTTTCTTTCTTTCTTTTTTCTTTCTTTCTTTCTTTCTTTCTTTCTTTCTTTCTTTCTTTCTTTCTTTCTTTCTTTCTTTCTTCTTTCTTTCTTTCTTAATAAAATTAAGGCTCAAATGTTGTATTAAACTCTCGTTGCTTATGTATATTATATTAAGGCTTATAAATACAACTGGTAAATTAAATTCACCCTGGATTGAATTAACACCTGCTATATGAGTTATTTGCTTTATGTAATCAGTAATCTCAAGGTTTCTCCTTTTTCTCTGGAAACATAATTTAAATATTAACCTAATCTTTAAACTGCGGCTGCTTCTTTCTGACATTTGGAAACCGGTCACCCGTGCAAAAAAAGGCAAATATGGATATATTAATGAAAAGGCAGCTTCTTAAAAATCTTAAGATGTGTAACTCAATGAATCGGGAAGATAAATGATAAAAGCAGCAGGAAAGTCGATCTCTGTGTCACTTTCTAGGGAAAACAATGCTGGTCATCTGCCAAGGTCACCTCCAATGTGAGACCTGCCAAAGTGACTGCCAATTTCATAACAGTCTGTGTGTTTTCTTCATTATAATCTCTGGAAGGGTCTCGGGCAGCTGTACTCCATATGAGAGAATTTTCATTTTTAAGACTAGATGGCAATAGGGTATCACTTAAGTTCCAGGTATTGCAGATTCCGCCAAAGGAACTGTGAGCGCGTGAGGTGCGCTTGGCTCCATCTGTCCTCAGCCAGCATCCAGGGGCAGCGCCCTGCACCTGCTCACGTCCTGCTCAGCTGACAGCCCCTGGAGAATATGAAGCTTTCAAAGTGCTGGTCTTCAGCCTTTTCTTTTATGCGCTGTTCCTCTAAGGAGCATACGAGTCTGTCCCTTTGTTCAATCACTTGCATCATCTCGCTGAATAATTCTTGCTCCTCGTTTAGATCATTCTCATCTTTCTGGCTCTCTGAAAAACAAAAAGGGAAAAGCTTTGGACCTCAGGTAACACGTGGCCCCGGGGAGAGGGCTCTTGACATGGGCATTCTTGACGGTGTGGGACTCGCTCGGCCTTTTAATTTTCATGGAGAAAACAGGGAAATGAATTTAACACCAGGGAACTGTTCTTGAAGTCACAGGTTAGCAAAGAGGGTGCTTTGAGATGCCGTCAACTCAGTTTTCATCTTGAGAATATATATAAAGCAACAGGGGGAAATCCCTTTGTGGGGGAAAAGAGTATCAGCCAAGCCCGCCTGGTTTCTCCAGCCTCCCCTCCCCTGCAGAAAAGAAACCAACAAAACAACAAAAAGGCTGTTTTCCCTAAATACATCTGAACTACAACAAAGAAATCCATGTGAGAAGTTTCTAAGTAAACCATCAGCATCGTGGCTACCATTTCAAAGCCAAGAATCCTCTTTTTCATTTGTAGTTCAAGGCAAATTGCAGCCCTTTGAGCAGAGACCAGGCCAAAGCAAAATAAGGCTCTGGTTGGCCAAGGGGATTGTGTCTCCGGGCGTAACTATTTTTCCCCTTCTGCCTTCAGAGTACAAGAGCTTCTTCCTAATTGGCCTGACCATCGGATTGCCTGGGGGAGGTAGGACTGCTAGGGAAGGAAGGGAAAGAGCAAGAAGCAGGTAGTAATGACTCCTGCCAGTCAAAATAGATTCTAAGGCAGATGCAAGTCTTGTCAACCACATCATGGCCTTTGATGGAGAGGACTTTATAAATACTCTAGCATCTTCCTTGAACATACTGGGTGGGGACCAGGCAGTGAGAGCGATCCTGGAGCAGAGAAGGGCCGCTGTTTCTCACAGCAGGCTCAGTTCTGAGGACAGGAGTCAGGAAGGAGGTACACAGGACGAAAGGGAGATAGAGAAGCACCATTCCCTTTGCACCTCATGTTTATAGAGCCTCCGCCTTTGCCTCCAGGCTGCTTGCACAAGATGGAAAGAGCACCCCGCTTTGGGATTTACAGCGTGCTCTGTGCAAGTACCTTGCTGGGGAGAAAGGTCTTTAACAGGGGCCCCAAACATATCACTGTACTCACCCTCTTTAAGCATCTTCTGTCTCAATTTCTGTTCCAGTCTGCTTTGATGATCTTCTAATTCTAATTCTTGGGCCCTGGGGGTAAGAAAATGTTCACACCTTGTAAATACTGAAGATCTGCCTACAAACCCTGGCAATAAGCTCTTTGACTAGAGCTATTGTATTCTTCTTCTTCTTCTTTTTTTTTTCTTCTTATTACAATTGGGGTCTTGGAATCTCTCTGAACAGAAAGGTCTGCTGCTGAAGGAGCTGAGAAGGGCTGCTGGGATATGCTGAAGTCAAGAAACCATGGAGAAGCTTGTGATGTGATCCCAGGGGGTGTTTGGAAGGCCACTCAGGCCACCCTCTGGAGAATGGATCGTTAAGAAATGACCAGTAGAATTCAGGGGAGAGGGACACCTGGGTGGCTCAGCGGTTAAGCATCTGCCTTCGACTCAGGGCATGATCCTGGAGACCCGGGATCGAGTTCTGCATTGGGCTCCCTGCATGGAGCCTGCTTCTCCCTCTGTCTGTGTCTCTGCCTCTCTCTCTGTGTCTCTCACGAATGAATAAATAAAATCTTAAAAAAAAATAATCCAGGGGAGAAACAATGACAACCTAAAACTCCCTTCTCTTTTAGGGGCAACATGACTTCAAGTATCACCTCTAAGAACTACCCAATCTCTGACTGTAGTAAACAACAAAACAAAGAGAAGGAAACAGGAGCAAGCCATTTTGCCCAGGGGGAAGCATAAAAAATCGAGACAGCTATCCACCTGGTTGCAGGAGACGTGGAAAGAAGAGTCAGTGATGCTTTGGCGTAGTCCAACTGAGGTCCCTGGGTTTCCACCAATAAGTACAACAAAGTGAAAAGGTGAAGTTAGTTCTCATTTAAGGTCACTTTGAAACTTCTTGAGCTTAACAATGCCCGGGGAGATCCCATGTGCATCCCAGGTGTGTGCAAGGTGCCCACACGCTAGGCCCAGGGCCATGTGGAGGGAGGCTCCCACCTTTGGAAACTCCACTCCGGAGTTCTCCGAAGGAATGAGGACCACAAACAGATGTCACAGGGCTCAGAGATGGTAGCTGAAGTCATGTGAATCCTTCAAAGGAAGACCATAGAGAAAGGAAAGGTCGAAAACAGGAGCTTGGAAATGCCTCCATTTAGAAGCCAAACAAAAGAGATGTAACCAGGAAGGAAGTGATCAAGGCTTGAAAGCCAATCAAAACAAGACATGCAGCATCGCTGAAACCAAGAGGATAATGTTTTGAGAAAGGACAGAGAGGCTGAGGTGAGAGGTTCCCTGTTGCAGAGACGCTGAAGAGGGCAAGGGCTCAGAATAGATCTGGGTTTGTAATCATGGGTCCTTCCCTTCCAGCCCCACCCACAGTGGGCACATGTCTCTGCCACAGCGTTGGGGTCATTTTGCTGTGCCCTGTTGTTGCTGCCCGATTTTTACTACTTCTCCTACGACTTGGGCCAAGATCCCAGCCACACTCAACCTTCTGCCTTTTGTTATTGACCTGGAACTTCTCTTGGCCACCTCTGGTCACCACCAATGGAAGTGGAGCACTCAAGGCTTCCTTTAGGAGAGAAGTTTCTGGGAGGAGTGCAGAAAGCTGAGTGTGGGGTGTAGAATGCACCCGGTGTCATGTTGTCCCCAGCCAATGACCTGGAGCTGGACTCCTCCCATGCTGTCCCTGCTCTGGTGCTCCCTCTGACCTGGCCGAGATGTTCTCTGGGGCTCCAACACCGTAGTTCTCTGGCTCCTCTGCCCAATTCTCTTTCCTCCCCGCTCTCCTTTCACAGGTGTCAGGACCACAGAGGGTCTACAGATTTCCCTAACTCCCCCTCCAATTTCCCTTCATCCCAACATGTCTCTTGAACTTTTTTTTTTTTTTTGAGATTTATTATTTATTTGAGAGAGAGAGTGTGTATGGGCATGTAGTGGGGAGGGACAAAGGGAGAGGGAGAGAGAGAATCCCAAGCAGACTCCCCACTGATCGCAGAGCCCGACGATGGGCTCGATCCCAGGTCCCTGAGATCATGACCTGAGCTGAAATCAAGAGCTGGCCACTTAACTGACTGAGCCAGCCAGGCACCACTGTCTCTTGTGCTTCTAATCCTGTCTTGGCATCTGCTTTCCCAAAGTTGCTCGTCAAAAATGTTTGTTTTGTTCAACCAGGCCTTCCTCTAAACTAAAACCTAGCCTTTAACAGAGCTCCCATCTGCTTCTTTCTAGCTCACATGACTGAGTTCTTCCCTCTGGCCTGTCCTGGAGAAGAAGGTTCCCTCTGGCCACGTGCTAACTAGGGAAACCAGGCACTGAGCAGTAAGCAGTAGGGCCACTGCCTTCCTGATTCTCACAGGTCAAACCTACACACTGACTGCTCCTTCCACAAACCCCATGGAGCTCATGCCATGTTTTCTTATTTGCTGGTGTGCTATGTGTTTGCATATCTGTCTCCCCTAAAACCATGAGATCCTAGAAGATAGGGACTGTGGCCTTGCTCATTCTTATTTCCATAGTACCTAGAACAGTTCCTGGTACAGTGTGCTGGATACATTTTTTCCTTCTTCCTTTTTTTTTTTTTTTTAAGACTATCTATTTATTTGACAGAGAGCGAGTGAGCAAACAAACAAGCAGGGGGAGTGGCAGAGGGAGAGGGAGGAGCAGGCTCCCCTTGGAGCAGGGAGCTTGATGCAGTACTGCAGTACTCGTTCCCAGGACCCTGGTATCATGGCCTGAGCCAAAGGCAGACGCCCAACTGACTGAGCCACTGAGGCGTCCCTGTTGGATACATTTTTGTTGAATGAACTTTGTAATTCAGATCTGGTCCATCGGCAGATGATATGGTTGTGTAAAAAGGGCTTTGCAGTCAGGTGGGCAAGGACAAGTGCTGCTCTGAGTCTCAACATGTGCGTCAACTTAAAAAATAATGATAAAAAAAATAATTACTAAGGAAGATCCCTCTTCTTCATTCCTGTACTTCCCTTCCATGTCCATGGAGCTCAATGAGTGCAATTTCTGGCCTCCTTCCCCAGTCCCCACTCTTACTCCCTCTCACCCTGGGAGAGGCAGATTTGGGAAGAAACTAGGTGAACTCAGCTCACACCCTTTTCTCCTGGGATTGGCCTGCCTTTAGCAGATCTGTGTTCTCAATTACTCTGAGCTTTGCCATAGGTCTAGGGCAAGATTTCTGACACTATTGACACTATTGGCATTTTAGGCTGGATAATTATTTGTTGGGTGGTTGTGGGGAGTGGGGTGGAGACGAGGTGTCCTGGGCATTATAGTATGTTAGGTACTGCTCTTGGCCTCTCCTCACTAGGCACCAGAGGCACCTCCCAGGTGTGACAATGAAAAATATCTCCCGACACTGTTGAATATTCCCTGGGTGGTGAAATTGCCCCCAGTTCAGATCGACTGGTCTAGAGTAAAAGCCTTACCCCTATGAAGCAAGTGGGTCTATTGACTTTTGTGACTACCTAGGGGTAATTCCGGGGTCTGGTTAGTGTAGTAGCTTGAATGGTTACCTCTCAAAGATGTGTCTGCACCCTGGTCGAGTGACCTTCATCTCTTTCAGAGTGTGATGAGATCCAGCTCTACTTTCTGATCTCCACCAGGCTGCAACCTCTCATTCAGAAAGCACAGCCAGAGAAGTCTCAGTCCCTCAGCACGTTAAATACACGAGGAGACAGCCAGGCAGATCTCCTCCCCACGCCCTTCCTGAGGTTCATACTCAGAGGCCAGACACATGCTCCCTCATTGCAGGTGTGTGACTGCAATTATCCCCTGCCCCCACCGGTCTGAGGGACAAGGATGGATTGAAAATACCTTATCCAAATGCCCTCCAGCTCCAGACCCATCACCTGAGGTCTGTTTTAGCCATAGGACTCCACCAAGAGAACAGACAACGGGAGAGTCTCTGCACTAATGCCAACATGATATGCAAGACGCCAAATATCAATTTGCCTCAATCACAATTCTGTATGCGCAAGAAGAAAAATTCCTGGGACGTCAACCTGGGAGGGTGAGCCACCCCTCTCCCACCCCCTTTGCTTTTAGGACTCACTGTTATCTGTGTTGCCTTACTTACATGATCAGTAGCTCCGACTCATATCGCATTAATTTATTCTTCTCCAGAGCCAGCTTAAACCATTCCTGCAAAAGCTGTGCTTCATCTTGTGTGCCTGAATCTGCTTAAGAAATCAACAGCAAATGCGTTAGATTGGCATTTCTCTCCCCATGATCAACCTGCTTAGGAGCTGCTTTAGTGGGCTGTGTTTGTAGCGGAAAAAGGCTCAGCAGGCGGCAGCCCCCTGATGGCCTGTTGATGCCTCGGGCTGCAGGCATGGCAAATAAAACCCACCTGTGCATGCTCTAGGGGGAGGTCCTCTTGGACATTTAGGGCATGAATAGTTCAGCTCCAAGGGTCATATAATCTTGATGATGTCCTGCCATAAATGAAACTTCTCTCGCCTACTAGTTCATCCTCCGTAAATCTTCTGTATGTTTATGCATCAAATTCTCCACTAAAGAAAACCCTAGTAACTCTGCTGGTTACTCTTTCCTCCTCCCTTTCCTCCCCCAAAATCAAATGATTCCTGAGTTCCCAGGTGGGGGGTGGCTCCCTTCATGGGGCAGAGAAGCCCATGCCACATTTAATTATAGAGGAGTAGTGATTGGTATCTTGATTTTTTGCACAAAGAAAAGGCAAATGATGGGGGAAAAAATGTTATTAGCTTTGAGTCTCACTGGGAGAATTATATTCATACCTTCTTATAACTTAGATTATGACCTTTATTAAACATAAGCATACCCGTGAGAAAACCGACACTGCTTTTATAGGCGCAATGTTAGATGCTAAATGTTTAGACAATAAAATGTTAAAATCTGGGCATATTGGAGAAGTAGCAACATGAAGGTATTTCACCCTGAAATGAGAACACAGGCTGTATTGCAAAGCTCATGGTCATTCTAGAAAAATTTATACTGGAGTGTCCCATAGGCAGAGAGGAGAATGGTGCAGAGAAGTTACGTGTGACCTTGAGCTTTGGCTTCTTCATTGGTTAAACTGAACAGTAAGACACACAAGTAATATAACATTAATAAGCTACTGTTTGTTATGCAGTGATCATGTGTCAGTCAGCGGGCTTCGTGCATTCTATGGGACATCACATTTAATCCTCGTAACAAACTCACCAGTAGGTTCTCTTATTGTCACCATTTGATAGCTGGAGAAAACAGAGGTTTTTAAAGATTAATCTTCCCAAGCTCACAGTTAGTAAGTGGCAGAGCCAGGGCTTGAACTCAAGTGGGCTTTATCATAAGCCCAGGCTTTTCACTGCTTGTATCGCACTCCTCCTTCCTCCTCACTCTTTCCTTCTTTCTTACAGTCATGTAAGGTAAATAACACCCCTAACACATGGCCTTGCACATAGCAAGTCATCCATAAAAATGAGTTCCCTTTTCTCCCTTTTTTTTTTTAAGATTTTATTTTGATTTATTTGAGTGAGAGAAAGAGAGAGCATGAGTGGGGGGGGGGGGGCGAGGGAGAGGAAGACTCCCCACTGAGCAGGGAGCCCAACGAGGGGCTCCATCCCAGGATCCTGAAATCATGAACTGAGCTGAAGGCAGATGCCCAATCAACTGAGCCACCCAAGTGCCCCTCTCCTTGTCTTCTTGACCACCTTGTCACTGACAGGGACACTTGGGTCCAGAGAGATTTATATGCATTACCCCAGATTTTATAATTAATGGGTGAACTGGTGCTACAATGCAGATCTTGACTTCTGATGAAGTCATTCATTTGTTCATTTCATCCAGCCATGCAGCCATAAATTCATTCATTCATCCAATCCATTCATTGAATAGGTATTGGATATTGCTTTAGGTACTGGAGATACAGTGACAGATAATGCTACATATCATGAGAAATTTGGGCATAGTAAGGCATAATGCCTGCCATCTCCCCCCTCCCCTTTTTAATAGACTCTTTGGATCAGATGGATTTAAAGAGCTAGAATAAAATAGGCTGATAGGAAACTCTTGCAACAGCATAGTAGCAAATAAGTACTCTGGGAATACGGAGAAGGGAGGGTTTTCCTGGTCAGGATACGAGGCTGGCTTCCCAAGAAAGGTGGTGTTTGAATGGGGATGTTGAAGAATGGATAACACTTGGAGAGGAAATGATGAGGATGGGAGAGGACATTTCCAAGGAGAAGGAACAGTGTCAGCAAAAACAAGGGGATGGGACTGAAGGTAGTAGCGCTCAGGCAGGGCCGAGGAGGATGGAGGGGTGCAGGGTGAGGTCTGGGTGTGTCTGAGGATCTTAGTACAGAGGTCCCTGAACATCATGCTAAGGCTCTTGTACTTTGTGCTGTAGAACACAAATGGACACTCAAGGTGGGTGAGTAGGGTAATTTAAGTGAAGTTTTACACAGAAAAGATTAAAAAGGGAGAGAAATAAACGAGATGTTATTTTTCCTTAGGTTTCTTGGATGAGTGAATGAACGATTGAATGAATTCATAAACATGTTGGGACCAACATCTTCTAAGCAATGTTCATGGTGCTGAGGGGCAGGGATGAATAAGCATCGGTACCAACTCTTCAGGAAACTGAGAGCTTGCAGTTCAGTGGGGAAACCCAACACTGCACAGCCAAAGAGAATACAATGTGCCCCTTGCTATGGCAGCAGAGGTGAGAATGAAAGGATGAAGTATATAGACCATCACATATAACAAAAAAGTTACTTTACTTTTATTTACTTGTTAAAAAGATTTTATTTATTTACTTGAGATAGAATGAGAGCGAGCAAGTGAGCAAGAGAGCACAACAGGGAGAAGGGGCAGAGGGATAGGGAGAAGCAGATTCCTCACTAAGCAGGGAGCCCAACACAAGGCTCCATCCCAGGTCCCGGAGATCATGACCTGAGCTGAAGGCAGACACTTAACCGGCTGAGCCACCCAGGTGCCCCATAAAAGTTACTTTAAACTCAGCCTTGGGATCAAACTTCTACTCTTCCACTCCCCCACCATGTGGGCTCAAACCCTAACAGAGCCTCCCTGAGCCTCAGAGCTTCTCATCTGTTACAGAAATGCAGTGGGGTGGACTCTGCACACAAGGACCCAGCCCAGGCACGCGATTTAAGCTCAATAAATGGTAATGGTCATTATTCTTTTTTTTTCTCTTCATTTAAAAATTTACAATTTTTACAATTTTTATTTTTTTTAATTTTTAATTTTTTTTTAATTTTAAAAATTTTTAATTGTTTTTATTGACGTTCGATTTGCCAACATATAGTATTCAAATCACATAACATGCACGATGGGAAGAACCCTCAGGGGTCATCTGTTCCAGGAATTCCCTCTACCTCCCTCTCACCCCAGCCTCTACAACAACTCTCTGCAAGGTGGAACTCCCCGCAGGGCCCTGTACTCTAAGTACAGAGGACTTCTTTCCATTGGCCTTTGATGGGTTGGCCTCCAGCCACTGAGCCCAGTTTTGCCCTCTGGAGGAGAATAGAGAACACTTAACATTTACACAAAAGGCATTCACATATTTGAAGATAGGTCTCTCTGTTATTCACTGAAGTGTTCTTCTGTCCTAGCCAGCACCCCCGGGTCATCTATCATTGTGTCACAGAGGGCTGCCCACCTCTGCTTGCCCTCTAATCTTCCAGGATGCAACTTAAAGGGAGTCAGCATCAAAGAGAGCATCAACAGCTCAAGAGTGGAGAGACCCTCCTGCACGTTTGCCCAGAGCCCTGGGGCTATAGAGATCTCTTAGCTGCCCTGTGCCCTCACTGGGCTCTTATTACCTTGCACACAAACGTGGTCTTTCCACACTGGTGGCGGTGAAGTCTGATGACTCTGTACTCTATTTGTGCAACTGAGCTTTTCCTTCCCCTAATTCAAGACTTTGTATGCATCTTGCTAAATATCATCTTGTTTATTTCGTTCCATCACAGAGGAAGCTTTTGAATATTTTATCTAGCTGACACAGTTCTAGCTTTGGGATTTCTGCAGAATTGATAAATGGGCATCCTGGACCTTTACGCAATATTGAAGAACAAAACGTCAGATAGGACTGGACCAAGAAGGGAGCCATCTGGCCCATCATTAGGGACCCTTCTCAGGCTTTGGGTGAGGCTGTTCTACAGACTCTATAAACACACCCAATCATCCAGCACACATGTCTATATTTTGTCCATGAGGCTGCTAACAGGAAATTTTGGTAAAATAATTTCCTGAAATCAAGCTTCACAATGTCTGCCATGTCCATTGGCACTGCAAACCTCACAACTCCACCCAGAAAAGGAAATGACATTTGTTTTCGCAGCTTCTCAGTAAACACCAGTGGTTCCTAGTAATCTCTAAATTTCTTCCTAAATATTCACAATTTCTTTAATAATTCTTTCTAGAATTTTGACAAGGATCAGAATTCATATTTCTTTCCCATGTGATGTGAAACATAGAAAATATACTGGCCTTTAGTCTTTGGTTCTGGAATTCTCCATGAGTTTCCAAAGATGGAGGTCATACCTACCAGTCATTTCAAACACCAGGGGGTTAAGTTGGTTCATTCAACAAATCCTGATTAATGCCACACCTGAGACACTCTTCTGTATACCATCTTTCACCTGAGCTTAAAAACCTGAATTCATTGCTCTCTCATTTTTCTCACCTAGATTTCTCATCCAGACTCAATTCCCTCTTCTAGATATGTTTAGCATTTCTAGATTGAGGACCATTTTCCTTGATAAAGAAAACATAAAAGCTGAGAGTTGGAAATTCTGCCTTTTTTCATCATGTAACATTACACCATCTGCCTCGGCGCTGGGCCTCTTCTTTCCTTGTTCTCAATCCAAAAGAAACAGCTTTAAAGGCACTATTTTGCTGTCTTTACAGGTTTGTTTTTTTTTTTTCCAGATTCAGCCTCTTTGCTGCATTATACTCACAAGTTCTAGCCAGACTTTTATCCTGCATTACATGTCCCCTTTTTCATCCTTCTAAAATGTGGTCCATGAGAGAGTTACCTTGCAGTCATACTGATTTCTACTGATGCTGTCTGTACTCAACAAACACAAGTTGAACTGAATCATCCCATTCAGTTTTCTTTTCTTCAATGAAATTATTTACAACAGTGTTTTTGGAGTCCTCTTTTCCTCAACAGTCAAAATCACTTCGGGGGATGTCTTTGAACATAACCACAACTGATCCATTTTCCTGTTGATATCTAAGTTGTTC
Source organism: Canis aureus (assembly GCF_053574225.1). Classification (NCBI taxonomy): domain Eukaryota; kingdom Metazoa; phylum Chordata; class Mammalia; order Carnivora; family Canidae; genus Canis; species Canis aureus. The sequence goes on from NC_135633.1 coordinate 15,513,603, forward strand.
TTCATGTTTTGCTCTGGAATATACACTTGCAAATGAAATTCTTGAACAGTATGGTATGCAAATGGTCAGTTTCATATCAGAAAGCCAAAGTGCTTTCCAAAGAGCTATGGGTATTTATACTCTCACTAACGTTGAATAAAAACCTTCTTTGGTTTCATATCCTTGCCACGTACTTAGTATTATCATATCCTTGCCACATGCTTAGTATTATCAAGTTTTAGAAATTCTGGTAACTTAATAGTTTAAAATAGTTTCTCACTGTAGTCTTTATTTGCATTTTCTCAGTTACTAAGGAGTATTCTTTCTGTGAAATATATATTTTTAATATTTGCCTATATAACAATGGGCTCATCTATTTCTTACTGATTTGTGAGAGTTCTTTACATAGCCTAGAACACTGATTCTTTATTGGTTGCGATACGTAGTTACAAATGTAGTTTCTGAATTAGGGGCTTATCTACTATTTTCCTTTATCATGTTTAAAGACTAACACCTAGAAGTCATAAAGATTCTTCTTAACTTTTCAAGTTTCATTTTTAATATTAAATTCTTTAATTCTTATGAAATTGTTTGTATGATGTAAGGCTCAATTTCATTATTTTTCCCTCAGTCAAAAACCACTTGTCCCAGAATCACTTATTTCCTGTGATCTGCAATGCTACTGTAGGCTTATATTAAGATTTTGTATATGTGAGATTATGCTTGAGTCTTTTGGTGGCTTTCAATGAAGCACTAAAATTGGCTATATAAAGGTTGTGTACATTTTTTGTTTGATTTCCTCCTAGGTACCATATGTTTTTATGCTAAGCAAGTGAGGTCTTTGTTCTTTCGTTTTTAAATTGCTTTATGCTGAGATCTAGAATGAGATTTTTCTTTTTCTTGCTTTTTCTATTTTAAGCTTATATCCAATTGCTTTTTCTATTTTAAGCTTATATCCAATCACCATCATATAGGCTCTTCATATTTTTAACAATTTATTTGTGCATTTTGAGGGGCTTTTCATGTGGATAATTCTATTATTTGGAAACAGCAAAAATGTGTTTCTTCCTTTCCAAACCTTATGCCATTTTTCCCTTGTCTTATTGTATTGGTTAGGATCTCCCGTGCAATGTTGAAGAGAAAAGCTAGGCATTCTTCTTTTATTTCTGATTTTTAAAGAAATGCTTCTAATATTTTACCATTCAACAGTGATGTTTGCCACAGCATTTTCAAAGATATCCTTCAAGCTAAGAACATTCTATCCTGTTCTGTTCCTTTTTTTGCTAAAAGTTTTTGTCCCAATGAGTGTTGGATTTTGACAAATGATATTTTTTTATTATATTGAAAAGACTATATGGTTTTCCTCTTCCATTTGTTAATATGGTGATTGTTAAATCACCCTTAGTTTGCCAAGTTTAAAAATTAATTGCATTAAATATTCATTTGTATTCTTTTATTTTTTTGAATCTGCTATATCTATGGTTAGTACTGCCTTTTTCATTCCTAATTTGTTTATTTCTGTCTTCTATTTTATTTTAAAAAATCAATTTAAGAGAGTTGCTTCTAGTGTTTTATTAGTCTCTTCAAAGTACCACCATTTTGCTTGCTTAATCCTTTCCCTCTTACAATGACTCTCTATTTCATTTCCTTCTGCTTATTATCTTCTTTCTTAGGTTTATTTTGTTTTTGCTTTCTCTAAATTAAGTTGAAACTTAACTCATTAACTTTCAGCCTTTCTTCTTTTCTAATAAAAGTATTTAGGGCAATATCTCTTAACATTCCTTTCACTGCATCCCCTGAGTTTTAATCTACTGTTCTCCTTTTCATATTTGGTATACTTTAAATTTCCAAGTATTTCTAGAAATGTCCATTTGATTTTTTTCTTTGAACCATGAGAAGTGTATCTTTTAACTTCCCAAATGCATGGTTTTAAAAAATATCTCTAGGCTACTGACTTCTAAGTTAGGTACATGGTCCTATAGGATGTGATCTGTATAATTTAGGTTCTCTGAGATTTATTTTATGAGCTAATATGGTCAATTTTTGTAAATCATCATGTGAACTTGAGAAAAATACACATTCTCTAAGTTGGGGGTACAGGGATTTAGAAATGTCTTTTAAATTAAGGTTATTAGTTGCATTGTTCACATTTATACTAATGTTTAGTCTGCTTGACTATCACTTGAAAGATACACTAAAATCTCCTGCCATGGTAGCAGAAATTTCTCCTTATAGTTTATCATTTTTTTGTTTTATATATTTTCAGCCTATTATAGTCAATACTTACACATTTAAAACTGTGATATCTCCTTGGTGAGTTGATCATTTAAAAATTTTGTAGTAATATGGGGTGCCTGGGTGGCTCAGTCAGTTGGTTGAGCTTCTGATTTGGCTTTCGCTCAGCTCATGATCGGGTCCTGGCATCAAGCACCTCATAGGACTCCTTGCTGAGCATGGAGTCTGCTTGTCTCTCTTCCTGTCCCCCTCCCCCGACCCACCAACTCGTGCTCTCTCTCTCACTCTGAAGTGAATGGATAAATAAAATCTTTTAAAAAATAAAAATTATGTAGTAATTTTATTCCTGTTTATTCCTGATCGTTATTTTGGTATTAAAGGCTATTTTATCTGCTTTTAATGTAATTACCTCTAGAAGTTTTTTCAATTTCTTAAGTATTTTTGTTATGGAGAATTTAAAACACAACAAATCATCCCCAGCTTTATTTAGTTAGTATAAATTTTGCTATTCTTTTTACTTTAACACTTTTTGTGTATTTATGTTTTATATGGATTTGCTAAATGGCATACAGTTGTCTTTTTCATTAACTTTTGTTATGATTACTGAGATATTTGGACTCACTTCAATGTCTTTGTGCTTTTTATCTTCTTAAAGTGCTCTTTTGTTTTTATTTGGAATTGAGTTGGTATTTTTGTTTGACTGATTATTATTTTTAAAAATTTCTTCTCCCTTTGTTTCCTCCAGCAGACTTGGAAGTTATATACTTTATTTCTATTGTTTTATGGATTATATTTAAAATTTAAATAGGTATTTTTTAATAGCTTAACAAAATTTAAACTTATTATCTTAGCCTTCTTTTAAACAATATAAGGGCCCTGGAACACTTTATTTCCAATCATTCAACTCCAAACTTACATCTATTTTAGCCTAGTACTTCAGTTCTGTTTTAAAAATCCACATTACTTGGGACGCCTGTGTGGCTCAGTGGTGGAGCATCTGCCTTTGGCTCAGTGCGTGATCCTGGGGTCCTGGGATTGAGTCTCCCATCAGGTTTCCCACGGGGAACCTGCTTCTCCCTCTGCCTATGTCTCTGCCTCTCTCTATGTGTTTCTCATGAATAAATAAACAAAATGTTTTTAAAAATCCATATTATTTTATATTGACAATGTTTATTTGATTTGCTTACATGTTTATTATTCTTTTATTCACCATTTCTTCTTTCATATTTCAGATCATCCTTCAAGTTATCTTTTTCTCCTTAAAGTAGATTGTCTAGAATTTTGCTTATACATAGTTAACTCCATTTGAGAAAAAAAAATGAGCATTTCTTTATTGAGAACTTGTTTTTGAAATAAAAGTTTTTCTGTGTACACTGTTCTAGCTTGAGAGGTTTTTTTATTTTTAAGCTGTTTGACACTATTATTCCACTGTCTTGTAACATCCATTATTGCTGCTGAGAGAAGGGATGTTAATAAAAATTTTGTTCCCTGTTAGATCTTTACTCTTTCTTTTAAAGACTCATTTATTTATTTAGTTATTTGAGACAGAGAGAGAGACAGAGAGACAGAGAGACAGAGAGAGACAGAGAAACACAAGCGGGGGTGAGTGGACAGAGGGAGAGGGAGAAGCAGACTCCCCACTGAGCAGGGAGCCTGATGTGAGACCCTATCCCAGGACCCTGAGATCATGACCTCAGCTGAAGGCAGATGCTGAACCGACTGAGCCACCCAGGTGCCCCATATCTTTACTCTTTATCCACTTTTAGATCATCTCTGTCCTTGATGCTCTACATTTTTCCCTCATTGTGTCAAGGTAAAGGTGGATGTATTTCAAATTTATCTTGATTTAACCTCTGCATTTAGAGATGCATGTCTTTCACCCATTTGAGGTAAAAGAAAGCTAACATTTATAAAGCACATATTGGGTCTCAGACCCTTTCTAAATGGGTTTTGTTGTCCTGTTGCATCCATTATCTCTTCAAATAATACATAACCTTAATTTTCTCTATTTTCTCCTTCCAAGACTCCAATTGAACATATGCCACACCTTTTCGTATTATCTTCTATGTCCACAAACCATGCTTTCATATTTCCCATCTCCTTCGCTCTCTGTGCTGCATTGTGGCTCATTTCCTCAGATATACTGTCCAGTTCACTAATTCTCTCTACTGTTGTGTCCAAGCTGCCATTTAGCACATTCACTGAGTTTTTCATTTCAATGAATATATTTTTCAATTTCAGACTCTCCATTTATTTATTTATTTTTAATAGACCCTAAAAAAAAATCCCTGGCCATTTTCTCAACTTTTTATTTGAAAAAACATAAACCTTAAGGATATAGCATTATATTTAGCTGTTATGTTTCTTTAATCTCTTATCTAGAACAGTCCCTAGATTCCTTCCCCACCTTTGTTTTCTTATAGCATTGACAATTGTCAGTTATTTTGCAGATTGTTTCTTAGTTTGTAATTGTCTGATTATATCCTTCTGGTTAAATTCAGGTTAAGCATTTCTGCTGCATAATGATGATATGTCTTTCTTGGTAGGTCATAGCAAGAGGCTCACAATGTTGACTGTGGTTACAGCTGGATAAAGTGAAGGTGGGATTGCCTGTTCTCGTTTGTAGTATTTTTTTCTGCTTGCTCCTTTTCGTGTGTAATCTATTTCTGTAAATGTTTGACACATAAGACACAGCATATTCTGTACTTAATAAAGTTGAAGATCTTGGCCATTAAATTTGTTGTGTTTAATATATATATATATTATATATATATTAGGAGCTAGGAGCCTGATGTGGGGCTCAATTTCAGGACCTCGAGATCATGACCTGAGCTAAAGGCAGATGCTTAACCAACTGAGCCAGCCAGGAGCCCTAAATTTGTTGTCTTTGCCATTCTTAGTGGCTTACTTCCTTGTGTTTTGTGTGATTATTTATTATTATCATCTCATAGTTTATCAAACTTAATTTGTCTGAATCCTGAGAGCAAAAACTAAAGCATAGTTTCTTTCAGAGGATCTATACTTGATTTTCAGGGAGCTAAAAGAACTGATGTAGTGGGGGACTCTCAAGGTTAGCTTCCCTATTTTTTGTTAGTTTCAAGGCTTAAACTTTAAAACCACTGATATTTATCCTCAAGGCAACCCTGGATTTCTTTTTTATGCTTGCTTCTTTCCTGGCACACGTAAGTTTCAGCATACTTTTCTTCTTTTCTTCCTTCTCCTTCTTGGCCCTGAGAGGCTTACCTCACTTACTTAAGAGCCAAGCAATATTTTTAAAAGTATACTTGTTGTAGTGGATAGGCTCTTATAGTATCTAGTCCATCATTCTGCTGCTCCCTGCTTCTTGGGAACTGCATTCTGTATTTCTCGCTGAGTTGGTCATTTGGTAATATAGTTTCAAATATTTTTCTGGGTAAAAATCATTAGGACCATATTTTCTAAATCTGAAGGTTGCAAAAATTAACCTAATAGGTCATAACAAACACTAAAAATGAGACAGAATGGAAAGTACTAGTCTTTTACATGTATCAAAATTCAGTATTATCTCTTGATGAATTTTATTCAATTATGTATTTATATGTACTAACTTGTAACATAAAATGCATGTCTTGCTGCTGTCATGGTGTTTTTTTGTGTAAAGCTATGCCCTAGGGCACATAACTCTGAGACCTCGATGTCCCTAGAATCCATGGAGTGGAGAGAACTCAAGGCTTCTTTAGCATGACAATCCCAGGCTCACTCTCACTGGGCCCATCTTTGTTGTTAGGCCACTGACTTTCTATAGGGTGGCCACTGAGGCTGGAGTCAGAGGTGAACACATAATCAACGGATGATTACTATTTGTTGTATAATGCAATCTGCAGTAGACCCTATGCATTCCTGGATATCTTATGCTGAGTGTGCCAAACTGCAAGGCCTAACCATCCTCCAACCCCGAGTCATTCCTGCAATCAGCCAAGTAGACGATTCCGAGAAGTAGGTCAGGATAAGGATACCACAGTGTGACTACTGTATAACTACTTGATTCTGGGGAGAGGGCTGGCTTGTTCAGTGCTTGTTGTAAAGGCTGCCAAGTACCTTGCCCTGAGCTCCTGTGCTGTGGCACAATCTTCTGTGTGCACAGCTGCCATCTGGGCCTACTGGGTCACACTGAAGTGCTTGGGTACAGGGCAACTTGTACCATGCTATGTTCCTGCTGTTTGCTGGACTCTACGTAAAAAAACTCCTGTCCTCTGATGCCCTGAATTTCACTGTTTACTTTTAGTTCATAGAATTGTGGCAAACTCATCCAAATCCCTAGCTTGCTTAGCCATCAACTTTGCAATCTTGTTATTCCTGGCCATTATCTATGAATGGCATTGGGATTCAAACTCACAAGTGTCTGATTCCAGTATCTGTGTTCTTTTCAGGATACCTCATTGTTACATTATCAAGGGAAATATTATTTCTTTTGTTTGTCAGCAGCCAATAAGATAAAAACCACAGAGTGTAAGCCAAACTACTTCCCTCTTCCTGGCTAGGGTTTCATTGTGGTTTCTCTCATGATAACATGTGCTCCTGCTGCCACCTACTGGAAGCCTGGCACATCCTGCTATTTCTTTGTAAACTCCATCTTTGCAAAGGAGGAACCATCTGGCTCTCAAAAAACCTTACAAACAAACAAACAAACAAACAAACAAACTCAATGAAGACAACCAGCTGGTAAACCTTACCCCAAAGTTGGTAAAGCTATAAGGGAAAAGTAATTCCCGTATGCCGCCCCTAGGGACAAATCTTTTCTCCTTCCAAGGTGCTCTCAGTTTCTATCAGATTTCACCTGCCTCCAGCTGTTGAAGGAAAGCACAGATTGTGTTATCCACACCATCTAAATTTGAATGGCGGTCTCTTGCAAAATTGGGGAATTCCATGGCTCTAGCACTTAACACTGACCACCACATTGATAACAAAGCAGTAGGTAACAGTGTCTTGACCAAGAGGCGTCTAAGTGGCTGGCAAAGCTTGGCTTATCTCTTCATAGAGAGGTGGGGCCCAGGGTAATCAGACCCCTGCACATCCTGGTCCTTTACTCTGGGCAGTTGGAACCACCAGAGGAATCCATTCCCTTTTTCCAAGGACATCCATCCATAACACTTCTGCCCACCTCCCAACACACACCCTAAAGGACATCGTGACTTGTAATCTAGGGTGGGTTGTTAGATTTTTGTTTTTCTTTGTTTCCCTTTCCTTGACAAAATGGAGAACAACTCTTCCTGGGGGTAGGGGAGCTTATTTCTGACTGTTGGAAAGAAAGAAGAAATTGTTGTCACGACAATTAGGAGCTCATCAAAGCTTCATTTTGCTCATCAGCCATCATTGCCCTCCATCCTGCACCCCCGCATGTTCCTCTAATTCAATGCCCGCCTAATGAATAACTCCTAGGAACAAAAGAGCCTTTCAGGCTGGCGCATGTAATTATTAGAGGAGCCTTGCATAACTGTCACAGACTACTCATGTTTTCAGGCCTGTCTCTAAATTTGGTTATTCACAACCTTTATAGCTCAATATTATTGCCTAACTGTGATCATTTTCTAATTATCCTAATAATACCTATTAAATAATTCCCATTAAATCACTTGAACCAGAGCAGCACAGGCCAGCTCAAATACAACTTAACCTAATAAGCATCGGTCATTCATTAAGCACCAGGGCCATCTTTTAAAGGGGCTGAATAGAATATTAAACTGCAAGGGAATATTATTATTGCACAAATGTTATTACAAGTTGGAGTGTATTAATTTCGATGCCTGGTTTGCACATCTTCCATTTGGTCTCCTTTGGGGCCCATTCTCCTTGACTCTTCCAGGCTCCAGCCTCATGTTGAGCTGCATCTGTCACCCACGCAAGGACAACCAAGGCGAGGGAAAGGCCCATAGACTGAACAGGGGAATTGAATTACTAAGGATGTGAAGGGAATGAAGGGAATCCATCTTCTGGCTGGATCGACACACCTTTGAAAACACAAGCTGGCTTTCTTTAGCTGATCCTTCAAAATAGCCTTTCTTTATACTAGGGGGAGAAGGAGATTTTCAGAAGCTTTAAAAATATGGTTTCTAGAATTTAAATGTCAAGCAGTGAAGACTAGCGAGTCAATTCTTTCACAGTGTATGTGTGTGGATATTTAATAATACTTTGTAAAAATGATATCAGGTGGCATTGGTGCGACGCCTGCTAGGCAGTAGACACTCTGGTAGACACTTTGCCCACCAACGCCCTTAATTCTAAAACGACCTGGTAATGTAAGGATCATTAGCTCCATTTTTCATATAAGGAATCTGCAGGCTGAGAGGTTAAGTGATTCTCCTGGGGTCACACAGCCTAAATGCAATGGAGCAGAATTTGAACACGGGGCTCTCTGATACCTGTTATTTGACTTTCCACACCACAACACCTTCCCTCCCCAGGAAACTGAAACAGGCCCTAGCTTTGTTGGCATGTTGATCCTTTTCATTCTTAAGGCTCTCACTGAAATCTGTGGCTTCCAGAGCCCAGTGCAGAGCCTTCTGGCTGGGGAATATGGCTGTACGTCCAACAGGAGCGGCTCACTGTACCGAGAGTTCCGGCAATGGCTGTAGGGACAGGCCAGGACTCTCACTCCAAGCAGGAAACAGTTATTATTTTGCAATGAAGTCTATTCCTGATAGGTGGATCTGGGTTATCTTTGCAAGGAAATGCACGATGTACTTTAGTAAGAAAAGGAACAAACACTTACTGTCTATCCCATGCCAGGTACTATGCTAGGGCTTCCACACAAATTGTTTTGGCCAACGCTCACCACAAGTCCCAGAAACAGGTATGAGGAGCCCTCCCACTTTACAAACCAGAACCGAGGCTCAGAGGGATAAAGTCAGACTCCAACATTTCCCTGAGACTCCGAAACAGCGTAACCACGCAGCTGGTGAAGCTTGCACCGCAGCGCCCCTCCCTGGGTCGAGGCCTTGCAAGGCTCTGGAAACACCCCTCAAGACTTTGCGTGACTTTGCACAGGCTTCCGGCCTCACAAATCTAGGTCTGCCCCTGCTGGTGTCATCACTCTCAGAACTGAACTCTTAAGGGAATCGAAATCCTAACCTTCCTCTATGTTGGCGAACAAATAGCATACTGTTTATGCAACTGCACGCAGAGATAGGTTTTCAGTGTCTGGTTTTTCACAGGTTATATCCAAAATGCAGAAGGCTAGAGACATCACATCCGAAAACTAAAGAGACAATACCACCCCTCATCCGCTAACTCTAAGGGGCCTTCCAATACACCAGGCGTAAACTAGTGCTGAAGCAGCTTCCAAAAAATGTGGGTTTCTTTAGGCCAGCCCTCACCTTGAATCCTTTGCTGGCTCCTTGTTCACTGAGGCATTTCACATTTTTTTTTTTTCACATTTAGCCTTTGCAGGTGCCATTCCCTCTTCCAGAACAATCTCCTCACTTCCTAAGTAAATAGGTGAACTCCTACTCCTTCTGTGGTTCCCATTATAATGGGTTGCCCCTTCCAGGTGCTTAGCCTGAGCCCCTTCTCCCAAGATCAGTGAGGAACCTCATGACTATGCTCCCGTGCCCCCCTTCCCAAATGCTTTTTCCTATCATAGCACTTATCCTCCTGCGGTGCGGCTTATTTACTTACAGGTCTGCATCCTTCAATGGACCATGAACCCCTCAAAGGCAGAAACTGTGCCATACTCATCACTATAGACTCACCCTCTGCATGATTCCCACGTGGCAGGTCTTCACCAGAGGACTCCTGTTTGGATCTAAGAGTCTGAAGCTATTTATTCGTGGGACACTTACATTTTTTTTTGCTAGGCAGGCAATATGCTAATTTATTTTCTTTATATATATATTTTATATATAATTTCTCATTTAATTTTTATGTCAATTCTTTGTTTTTAAGATTTTACTAGTTTAGACATGAGAGACACACAGAGAGAGGCAGAGATATAGGCAGAGGGAGAAGCAGGCTCCCCTCAGGGAGCCTGATGCGGGACTCGATCCCCGGACTCCGGGATCATGCCTTGAGCTGAAGGCAGATGCTCAACCACTGAGCCACCCAGGCATCCTTCTTTATATCAGTTCTAAAGGAAACCACAAATACTCCCATTTTAGAGGAGAAAACAAAAATTCATAGAAGTTTAGAACATGACCGGCCAGAGATACACAACTAGGAAAGGGAGAAACAAGGGCGTTGAGTCCCTCCCTGGGCTTTGACTCACTACCAACATTGCCTAAGCACCCAAACTGTTCTCCTGAGTTTCCCATAACCCTGGGCTTGTAAAGAACATCCACACTTGCAGAAGTGAGACTGGGCAGGCCAGAAAACCAGTGAGAAGGCCCACAGGCTGACCAGTTCCTTAGGATTTTCACCCTGGACCATCGGTTTGATTTGGGAAATGTGAAGCAGCTGTGGACCTGGTGCCCCAGGTCCCGCTATCAGTTCCACACAGTGACAACAGGGTTAGATGGGTACTATTTTTGGACCACAGACGGGGGCCCACACTCACTTCTCCAATCTGCGGGGCTACCTACCTGTTTCCCCTCTCAGCGCCTTTTCCAGCCTCACGCCTTGGATCTCGGAGGCCCTCTGCTGCTCCTCCACCTCCTCCAGTTGCCTCTGGATGGCCTGCAATGCCAGGATTGTGTGTCACACAGGGGCTCTCGAGGTGCCGAGTCACAGGAGGGAGTCGATGAAGAAGAAGGAGCCCCTGTCCCTTATGGTGTCCCTCCTTGGGTAAGGACCTCTGAATTCCCAGATAACTAGACCTTGATGTTTCCCTCCTTCAGTGTGAAAACATAAAGCAAAGAGTCTGTATGGAAGCTCAATCTGCCCCCGAATAGACATGAAGAGTCCTCTATGACCAGACGTGCCCTTGGGCAGAGGATGCCGGGCTCCAGAGGTGGTTCTCATGGCTCCCAGACTCCTCTGAGCCTTGGCCTCCAACTGGTCATAGCATCCACAGAGCAGCAGCTACTACTCAAACTAGGATGAGGTTCTAGGGGCAAACAGAGCACAGTCGTGGTCCACTTTCCCAAGAAGAGCCAGCAACTACCTCCTGAGAAGTTGGTCTGGAGCCGGAGACCCGGGGCCAACTCCTGGGGCTTGCTGTGCCTTGCTCCATGTGTCCAGCTCCCATCTTCAGCCATATAGCTTGGAATTTTCTTTCAGTGGACCACAGGGCTAACACCCAGGGGCCTCTTAGTGTGGAAGTGCACAGTGGCTGTTCCTAGCAGATTATTAAGACAAGACCCAAGATGTTGATCCCATTAAGGGACCACCTCACACCCTCCCTAGACTTACCATCAGCACCTGTTAACATTTGGGGTCATGACTGGGCTTGCTTTTATGTACTTAGTTTCTCTACTGGCTATTTCTCTCTTGCCTGTACCAGGAAGGAAGATTAGGGGAAAGCCTGTCTGTACACTTTCTGTTCCCCATTAATTTCCTCTGCTTTTAAACAGCATGCTGCCAGAAGGCACATCTCTGGGCAGAACAGACTTTGCACCTGGCCAAACAGGTACAGCTGGCAGCTGTCTGGGCAGGTAGAATGTGCATGTCCTCCCTCCCTCACCAACCTGCACCTCTCACCCCCTCTCCTCCTTAACTCCACATCTTTCTGGTCTCCCCTGGATTCAGAGTACAATTACTGAAGTACCTCCTACCCTGTGAAGAGACGTGAACAGGGGTCGGGCCTGAGCAGCCGCCTGGCTCTTCTCATCCCAGCTAAGAGTGTTAATGTCCCAGTCTTTAATGCAAAATCTGAAATGGACGGGAAATCTATGTAACACTGTTGTAATTTCATGCCCTCTGCCTCTCTTCTAAAGACAATTTTGTTTTTATTAATCCATCTCTTGATGGCATGATGTAGAATAACTAATGGAATTTAAATGACTTTATGACTGTCATGCATTGATGGCTATATGGTTGCTACAGACTGAATTGTTTCCACTCCCCCAAATTCATATATTGAAGCCCTAACCCCCAATGTAGCTGTATTTAGAGATAGGGCCTTTAAGGAAGTAGTTAAGGTTAAGTGAGATCATAAGGGTGGGCCCCTAATGCTGTAGGACTGGTGACCTGATGGGCAGAGGAAGTGACACAAGAGACATCTCTCTCTTTCTCTCTGCCTGGGCACAGAGAGAAGGCAGTGTCTACAGGTCAGGAAGAGAGGCGGCACCAGAAACCAATTCTGAAGGCACTTTGATCTTAGGTTTCCAGCCTCCAGAACTATGAGAAATGAATTCCTGTTGTTTAAGTCACATATTGTGCGCTATGTTGTTATGGCCGCTGAACAGGCTATCCAGTGGTCGTTCCTTCAAACCAAGGATGAAAATCTTGAAGACTTAGGGCCGCTGTGAGTGCTAACAGATGAGGCCACCAAAGGCTATCATGGCTCTCATCACCACCTGTGATCTGGAGGGAGACCATAAGGAGGAGGATGGCCAGTCTGTCAATCCGTATCACCAAGACTTATCTCATTCTCACAAGGAAACCTGTTTCAGAAGTTGAGAGGGGACAGAGGGACTTTGTGGGTATTTTCCCCGTCTGCTAGGTGAAAGTGGTGGCTCCCTTGTCACTGTGAAGAGTAAAGGAGTTCAGGTGAAGCGACTTCCTTCCTCAGGAGGACTACATGGCCAGAAAAAGGAAGTAACCACAGAAAGGAACAGAAGGGAACACTGCGTGAATATGAATGGTCATTCTAAGTCCTTCTGTCCTAAAATGCTGCTATTCTTCAAGGTTACATCTGGGGTCCTCAGGGAGGTGGAGAATGCCTTGACTTTCTGCATCCTTTGTCTGCCTGTGACAGACGTGGACAGACCAATTCAAGCAGAAATGTTTAGCACTAACAATCAAGACCGGGAGTCTATACTGAAATGCTAGCTGCTTATGTTTTTGACTAACCTTGGAATAGAAACAGCTCCTAATAGATTGTCTGTTCAGCAGGGGCACTGTCAGGACGTCAGGAGAAAGTTGTATCCTCACAGATAAGACTAAGGCCACTGCCATGTGGCAGTCAGGGCTTAGGATGGTTCCCAGGGCCATGTGTTGGCTGTCATTCCAGGCTCACTTGCAGGACACATGTTTGCAGATGGAAAGGCAGTTGGGAGTGGGCCAGCTCAACATCTAGGCTCTTCAGGCCCCATGGTCCCACCAGGGATTGAGTTAGAGCCTTTAGAATGAATCTGGTCATTCAGAGAAGAGAGACTGACCTTCCCCCAGCCTGTCTCCCCTAACACAATACAGACTTCCAAGGGCTTTCCAACCCAATTCCCAGGTCCCAGATGCCAGGCTCACTCACTCAAGTCAAGTTTTTCTGACCTGAGCTTTATGAAGTCTTTTCAATTCTTCTTGCTTAACCAATTGTTTTGTTGCTTTCTCCAGTTTCCTTCTTCTTCTAAGGGTCTTCCTCTCCTACAAAAACCAAGAGAAGAAAAATTGTATCTGAGAAAAATGAGGTTAAAATCTGTAAAATAATGACACAGGCTTCTGCTTTCTCCAACCAAACCACTGTGTAGCTTCTAGAACAATGATGTCCAATAGAACTTCCGGCAATGATGGAAATGTCCTATATCTGTGCTAAAATATGTAAGCCACTAGCCACATGTGGCTATTGGACATTTGAAATGAGGCTAGCATGAATAAGAAATTGAAATTTCATTTTAATAAACTCAAATATAAATTTAAATAGCCACATGTGGCTGGTAGGTGCTGGATTGGGAAACTGGTGTGTGTGTTTGGGGTTGGGAGTGGTATATATGTAGGTGTAAAAGTGGGAGTGGCTTTATAGAGAATTGATTTGGTTCAGTTGAGGAAAAGAATAACACAAAAACTATATTCTACATAGATGCTACCATAGCTCTAAGGATGAGCCTGGGTGGGAAACACACACACTTACACATAAACACACACCATGAAAACAATATCTTTAAACAATCCTCAGGTGGGTCTACATTGCCTAATTAAACCTGAGAATAGAGGAATGTGTCTAAATAATTCAGATACAAGTGTTTCTGGGCTTGAGGTAGGCAAAAGATTGCTTCCCTTCCCTACTTCACTTTGCTTGCGCAAATATGTCATCATTGTCACTGGGTTTTGTGTATGCCTGGGCTTGTAAAATCCAGAACACTCAAAATGGATGCATTGAAAATAGATGTAGATCTTGATGGTATCACTTCCAGGTTTTAAACACCAGAGAAAGGAAAAGTAACAGTGTGGCCACATCCACATATTGGAAAGCAGAGGAGACACTTCTGGTTGGAGAGACAGCAGAGAATACTGGTAGAGCACTGGGCCCCGGAGCCATGCAGAATTGGCATCAAATCCCAGCCAAGCTGTGTGTTTCAGCATGCCACACAACTTTCTGAACTTCAAAGTGATGAAAATGATTTAATGCTACCTTATGGAGACTGTGATAAGAATTAATTGAGAGAATGTGGATTATGCCCTTCATAGAATACTTGAAAAAAAAATACGGGATAAATACATAAATACTATGATTTTTATTATTAGTGGCATGATTATCAGATTATCATATTATAAATTAGCATGATCATAATAGAATAAAATCAGGTATTTTTCATATATGTGTGCATGTGTATATAATTGTATATAATATACACATATATCTACATCCTATGTATACAAGCAAATGTTCAAATTGGGCTAGTTTTACTGTGAGTTTGTCTTCTTGCTGCGTACTCATTCACTTTCTACATATTAGGATTAAGATTAGAACATGCTGAAGAATTCTTTTTAATGCTGGCAGAAACACATATGGAATTAAAACATTGTTACAGCTAGTCTGGTGCCTGGGCATTCAGTATCTGTGGTTGAACTGGATGTTTGGTCATTAAAGGGAGTATAAATCCACAAGGGAAGGATGGATTAATAGGCCAATCCTATTGGTACTGCCAGAGGAATCCAGGCCCATGACAGAGGTCAGAGGTTATGCCTGAAAAGTGTGTGCATGTCCAGGAACTCGTGGATCCTGGTCATTGAGTCACCCATTCCATGGCTATGGATGGAGAGACCATCAGGCTCCTCAGGAAAGCAGCCAGCTTTGAGACTTCAGAGTATCTACGGGTCATCAGTGAAAACATTTATCTTAATGATGAAATTTCATTTTTCTAGAATGCTCCTTAGGATCTAGAATCTTAAAGATTTATTTCATCCTTGGAAGGAAATTTTAGCTTTCTGATCTCAAACTTATTCCATATCATATCATCTCTATTTTTATGAGATAACCTCCAGATTTACTGTCAGCCATTCTGAACAGAGGGTCTGGGCCATTTGGTGGGGGAGGGAGTGTAGGAAGCTCACCATTAAATAGGCGGGACCTTTCTGGAAAGGTTAGGTCAGGAGGGCATGGTGGAGATCACTGGTAGTTGGTGCCCAGAGACTTTCTAATTCAATCTATAGACTCACAAGTATCTCTTGAGCTTCCATTATATTAATTTATCTAATAAGCCCCAGCACATCCTGAATGCTGTATGGCAGATATTACACTGATTACTTCACATGTATTCCTCACATTACACTTAGAGTACAGATAAGTCAATCAAACCTTGGAGTTACATAACTTGGCCAAGATGGCACAATTAGTAATCGGTAGAGCCAGGAGTTAAGCCCAAGTAGCCTGAATCCAGCATCCACGTTTTCAGCTGGTCTACACAGCCTTTCCTAGACCCAATACTGTGAAGGCATGTCAAAAACCCCTGCCTTGTAGGAATGTCAAGTTTTCCCCTTAAATTAAGACCATTTAATATCATTTCAAGGGGGGGATGCCTTGGCAGCATCACCCCATCTTAACACTTCCAACAGCTCAGCTGCCAAAACCCTACTGCTTTATCAACAGTTAGTGAACTAGGTAGGACCTGGAGGAGGAAAGAAAATCACTATTGCCTTTTATTAAAATATGTTGACACAGAAAAGAAGGATGATTTATTCACAAATGCTCATCTAGTCTTATGATGTCCCAGGCACAGTCCTTATATCCTCAAAAGTGGCAATGACAGCACAGAGAGGCAAGGAAAGGGGCTCCGGACAAGGAAGGAAAAGACAAAGGACAGAGAGAGGAAGAGGGCTGGCAGGACCGAGGACGAGTGCCTGCCCTGGTCTCCCAGGTCCAGGCATGGCTTTGGGAGGAGTGGTGGTGGGGAGGGCCAAAGCAAATGGAAGGGGTGGAGTGTTCACATCCTGTCTCCAGTTTCCTGCACAAAGGTTCATTTGAGCTGACCTGGGCTCTGTGCCAAAGGGCTGGGGACACACCTGTATGGAGCAGAAGAGATGAAACCAGAGGGGGGAAAACCCTTGTTGTTTCAGGGTGAGCCCGTGGGGAGTAGGAAAGAAATATCCTTTTGGTCAGCTTCCCTTCCTGTAAGAGTGGTCAGAGGCCAGGTGAAGCAGGCAAGCTTTTCCACGCTGCAAGCTTAAGTGCTGACAGGCTCTGTTCTGGGCCAGCAGGAGGACAAGGAGCTACTTGCACGGCTCGCCCTAGATCTTATGGTCTTGCTCTCTGATGCGTTTGGGCCATTCCATTTTCTTATTCTCCATGAGTGTTGGAGTGGCTGTTAGAATGGCTGATGAATGTCCGTATTCTAATGAATACACACTTAACTCAAGGTCACTTAAAGGGATGAGGGGACAGCAAAGAAACCCCAGGAATCAACATTACACACCAAATTTATTTGTGCTGAATACTGAACCAATCAGAGATGCCCATAG
Source organism: Canis aureus (assembly GCF_053574225.1). Lineage (NCBI taxonomy): Eukaryota > Metazoa > Chordata > Mammalia > Carnivora > Canidae > Canis > Canis aureus. The sequence goes on from NC_135633.1 coordinate 15,530,562, forward strand.
TTAGAAACGAGAAACCCATACACATTCTCTTTCATTTGCAATCCTTCCCTCCTCGCTCCTTCCCTCGCTCCCTTCCCCCTCCTCTTTTTCTGTCTCTGTCTCTGTCTCTGTCTCTGTCTCTGTCTCACTCTCTCTCTCTCATGCCATGTCCCAGGCCCCTCCTGCCTTGCTCTAAGCTGGGCCGTGGGGAGCTGGAACCCCTGAGTGATTTGAGATGACGCCAAAGTTCCTAATGCCAGACATGGAAAAGTTGAGTCTAAGTAAATAAATTTGGTTCTCTCCCTTTCTCCTCAGATCCTCACTGCTCCAAAAAATAAACACTGTTAGCACAGTGAACTGCTTCTCTGTTCTCCTGGGAAGCATTTTAGGTCCAACCATTCATCCCTCGGTCCCAGTGAAAATGTCCTAGCCCCGGTGGATAGAGAAAACAACAGTGAGATTTGGTCATGGGATATGTCTTCACGTATATGACACACACACACACACACACACACATTTAAAGACATATGATGGTGTTTGCATTTTTAAATCTACGGGTATGGGAATTGTTTAAAGTGTTTTCCAGAAATACGTTCATGAACCAAAGAGAACAGCCATCTCCCTAGCCAGCACGCAGCTAGTCCCTCCTTCCACAGCAGGGACCCTTGGAGTATCCGTGTCTAGATGCAACTGCATGGTTCATTTCATATTTCTGATTAGAATAAACATAACATTTTCCATGCAATCTGCCTCTAGTGCTTCTTAAATGAAGCTGTGTTTCCCTCAGGGAAATATGCATCTGCTTGTTGTAATTTTTTCGATGGTTTGCTTGTTGGACCACGTATTAAACCCACTTTAAGAGCTGCAGTCACCAAATGATTTTAAGTAAATATGTCTGTTTTTTTTTTTTTCTGCCAATTGGAGTCTCTAAGAAAGGCGAGCTTCTAAAAGTTAAAAAAAAAAAGATAATTCTTAGGGTGTTCCAGGTAAAAAGCGGTTGCTGTCAGATGAAATGAAACGTGATCCTCCTAACGAAACCACTGCAGCTGGAGTCCACATTGGGTCTGAAATCCGGATGGTAAATGGCCCCCACAAGCCAAGGCCCTCTTTGGTTTGCCAAGTGTAGTTACCTTTGACCGCAAGGAAGGTTGGGGATGAAAATCTTCATCTGCAGAGGAGATGCTGGTGTTAGAGGTAGAAGAGGTAGCCCCTGTCACCTGCATTTGGATGGGGATGTGTTGGGGACCTGAAATGGGAACAGAAGAACTTACTGAATCCCCAGCTTCTTTTCCTGCCTCGTGACCCCAAACTGCTTCTCCCTCCTCCCTTCTTACCGTCATTCCCTTCCTCCCTGCCCTTCCCTCACTGCACCTGCCGTGAGTCGGAAGAGGCAGTACCTAAGGGCAACTGAAAATTTGGCCCTCCACGTTAATTACATTTCTGGGTCCCTGCCAAAAGCTTTGCAGCTCTCCTTTCATATTAAAAAAAAAAAAGGTATTATGCAGAAATCAATTAATTCCTTAAACACCATTTATATGGTGTGTTGGTTAAAATGCATTCAGAGATGAAATCTATTATTAAAATGCTTGTCTGAAGTTAGCTGAGTTACCTAAATGCTTGTGTAAGGTTTGTTCTGCAGAGTAATTGAATGCAAAAAAGTCAGAGCCAGCTCTTAAACAAATCGCCCTTCTGTGGCTCACAGCATCTGGCACCCATTTTTACTACATGACATCTGCTCAGTGTAAAAGAGCTGGCGTCAGAATGTCTGGTCATAGAAAAAAAAATCCCAAATGTAATCAGAAGCAAAAGGACTCTAAGCCTAAGGTTTTATCACATAGTCTCATGCAACATAAATATTTCATTAATTATGGCTAAACAAATGCCACTTTTATTTTCCCAACTTGCAGATATTATCACATCATCGAAGTGATGATTCAAATGCCAGGAAAGGCAATTGAAGATAGGGAGGGCTCAACAATGCAGGGCCCATGGGAGAGCTGAAGTCCAGGAGATATGCCAACCTCTGAACAAGAGGTAGATGGTTAGAGGCAGCAAAGGGCCCATGTTCACTAGAATCTCTTTGTGATCTGGCTGGGGACCGTGTGTGCTAAAGTCTTCCAGGTGCTACAGGAGGCTTTTATTCTTCTCAGCAAGAACATCTGCCCCTGCACATCATCCTGATGCAGAGTTAATGAGTAATGTCTGGATTAATCCACTCTGGACGCTGACTATCAGAACCAGTGAGGACTCCATGATAGGAAATGTACGACTCTTTCCTCTGCCATGGCAGCTTATATCCTAACAGGAGTATGTGTTGGGCAGGAAGGGGGAAGAAGGAGCAATTCCATGTGACTCACATTCTCTCCAGCCTGCCTTTTCCTCCCCCTTATTTTCAACTATTTATCCCAGTGGGATAGGCCAAGCTTTAAAAAATAAATACAATTTTAACCTCCAGGAGCACATTTACATATACTGTTATTCAAAGCAAAATAATGCAAAACATCTATATAATAGCACAGCCTCCCTAGGGAAAGAGTTAACTGTTTTCCACTACAATGTGCCAGATGGGAAAACTCAGGTGAAGAGAGCATCAGAGGGCAACAGAGTAGTGGAAGGAGGCACCATTAGAGGCGAGCTCAGATTGTCCTCCGGCTCTAGCTACTAGGTCACTACGGAGTAATGTAGTCATGGAGTGTTCACTCCTTAGTGTGTGAGCCTGAGGAACTAACATCACCTCCCTGAGTTTCTGGAGCTCATAACTTCTAGTGTGCAGCCCTCTAGTGGAAGAGTAAAGGGAACTGATGGAAAGAGCCTGACACAGTGCCTGGTTCATTGGAGGTGCCTAAATAAATCTTGTTGTCGTCATCATCAGTAGCAGGAGCAACTGCCCCATCATCATCATTGATCCAAATCAACAATACTGCAATATTCACGAAACCATCTAATTAACCTTCATCGTACAGAAGTATAGAACCTAAAGTAGAAACTTCCCAAAATAAATTTAATAGTTCCACCGAGTCTTATTTTGAAATCAAGAAGAAAATATTTCTGAATATAATGCATTTCTTAAACTTCTGGCAAATGTTACATAAATTTATATAGTTACCTCTGAATCTCTTCCCCTTTATGCTCTTCCACCACAGAGCCACTGATTCCAGAAGTTTGCTTTTCAATTGCAAAGTTAAAAAAAAATACTTGGCAGCATTGCTCCACTCTGACTATAATGGGATGACTGATTCTGGGACTGATCTACCACAAAGCACAAGAAGTCAGGACACAATATATGAAACAGCTGTTTCCAGATCTTGGACAACAGGCAGTACAGAACTGTGATAAAGGTAAGAACAGAAGCAAATGAAGCCCTACAATCACACTAACTTCTGGCCTTGAGGCACTTTTCAGGCCACAGTGCAGGTAGGAAGAAGCTAAGCAGAACATAGCAGGTTCACTGAGTTGAAAAAACAGATCAGAGTTGGAGTGAGGGTACGCAGCTGGAATGTGTCAGGGAGACTGCCGCAGAGTAGAGAGCTATACAGAAAAAACACAGAATAAGCACAGAAGTCCCCTTGAATTTATTGCTTAATAGTAAACTTTAGATGCATAGAGAGAAACTGCATGAAGTTGGACCAGTGACTGTTGGGAAATTACAGGGTAAATAATCTCTAAAGCTATTTACAGGATTGGGAAATACTCAAGTTCCACCTAGCTAGGGTAAAACTAACTTTGGGGGCATTAGAATAGAGGCCACAGAAGAGTCCTACTTTACTAATATGAATAAATTAGCCCTAAGTAAAGGTTAAAAACAACCTTGAAAGCCCCCAAACAAGCTTAAAAACAATCTTGAAAGAAACAAATTCATCTTCAAGTTACACTGTCTGCCAAACATTTTTATTGCATATACAACACTCTTTAAATGAGGAAACAAAGTCTAGCCACCCTACAACAGAACAGTCACCAAATTTAGCAGCCAGGAAGCAATTACTAGATATGTAAAAGAGCAGGACAATGCGCTGATCATCAAGAGAAAAATCAGTTAATAAAAGTAGAGTCAGAGATAATGCAATCAGCAGACAAGGATTTTAAAAATGTGCTCAAGTATTTAAAAAAGACAGTATGAATAGAATGAGGATGTAAAAAAAGTATCGAAAAAGAATTAAATGGAACCTATATAAATGAAAACTACAAAATCTGAGATGAAAATTTCACTGGATCAGCTTAATAGTAGATTAAACATTACACAGGAAAATAATCTATGAAATCAAATAACCACAATAGAAATTATCCAAAATGAAATACAGAGGGAAAAAATATGGAAAAACTGAAAAGAATTTCAGTGATCTGTGGGATAATATGAGGTATTCTAAAATACATATGATTGGAGTGTCAGGAGGTAGTGGGAATAGAAAAAGTCAGTGACATAATATTAATGAAAATCATACAAATTTAATGAAAATTATAAATCCACAGTTCCAAGAAGCTCAATAAACCACAAGCAGGGTGAATGTAAAGAAAATCATAGCAAGACTCATGATAATAAATTTGCTGAAAACCAGAGATAGAGATAAAATCTTAAAAAGCAGACCAAGAAAAATGATATAATATATACAGAGAAACAAAGATAAGAATGTCCATGGATAGCTCATCAGAACCTAAATAAACCAAGAGGTAATTAAATATCATTAAAATGTTGAAAGAAAAGCCTGCCTATTTCTATATCCAGTGAAATGATCTATTCAAAATGAAGAAAAAAATAAAGGCTTTAGGATAATTTGTTGTTAGTAGACATACATAAGAAAAATGTCAAAAGAAGCTCCGTAGCAGGATAAGGGGGAGGCAAGATGGCAGCAGAGTAGGGGACCTTGTTTCATCTGGTCCCTTGAATTTAGCTAAATAACCATCAAATCATTCTGAACACTCATGAATTCAACCCAATATGTAAGACAAGAATACCTGGAACTCTGCAAATAGAAAAGTGACCACTTTTTGCAAGGTAGGATGTTCAGAGCGGTGATTCTGAGGGGAGATATCTAAAGATAAATGGTGGGGGAGGGAAGTAATAGCTCTGTAAGCCAGCTATTGGAAAGTGATACAGCTCTGGAGGGCAAAGTCAGAACTCTTAAAAATCTGCTCCAGAGACAGACACTGCTGCCTGAAAGGTGCTCACGTGGTGAAACAGAGCAGAATTCTAGGTGGGACAGTCTGGTGTCAGGATTCCCAGACTCACAGAAACAATGGGGGTGCCTGAGCGAGTGGAGTGTCCAAGTGTTGGAGCTGGGAACCTGGTTACAGTCAACGAGTCCTGGAGGGTGCTCTCAGCTCAATTTGCCATAAACAGTGAGCCATAGCCCGATCCAGTAATTGGTCTCTAAGTGGGGACTCTGCAAAGGACAGGAATGTGGGGACCCTCCACCTTTCCCTGAGAGGGGTGGAGTGGGTGCACAATCAACTGGGTGACCACTCTCCGTGCCAGGGTGCTACAAAGTACAGAAACACCAGACCCTCTGCCTTCCCTCAAAAGGAGTCTGCAGACTGTGGCACACACAAAAGTGAGGACCACTTATCTCTAAGGGTTTACTTAAGAGAGGGGGCCACAATCTATGGCTCTGGGGATGGAGACTGGGGCCAGTCATTTTTATTTTGATCCTTTAAAGGGGTGAGGAAACCCTGCAGGGAACACAAGCCATACAGAGCAACCAAAATCATCTTATACTGAGCCTGGTCCCCTGGCACAACTGCACCCAGGCACAGACACCTGAGAATCATCACTGCAGGCCCCTCCCCGAGAAGACCAACTGGAAGAACAGAAGAATAGCAAGCTTATGAACCACACAGGACTATAAAACTTCAGTGCTCAGGGAAAATAGTATATAGAATTCAAGGTTTTTTTCTCATAATTGATTGATCTTTTAGTTTAAAAATTTCCATTTCTTTTTCTTTTTTTCCCTTTCAATTAGTTTCTTATTTTAACAACTCTTTTTTTTATAAATTTATTTTTTATTGGTGTTCAATTTGCCAATATATAGAATAACACCCAGTGCTCACCCCATCAAGTGCCCCCCTCAGTGCCCATCACACAGTCACCCCCATCCACCGCCCACCTCCCCTTCCACCACCCCTAGTTTGTTTCCCAGAGTTAGGAGTCTCTCATGTTCTGTCTCCCTCTCTGACATTTCACACTCATTTTTTATCCTTTCCCCTTTATTCCCTTTCACTAATTTTTATATTCTCCAAATGAATGAGACCATATAATGTTTGTCCTTCTCTGATTGACTTATTTCACTCAGCATAATACCCTCCAGTTCCATCCACGTCGAAGCAAATGGTGGGTATTTGTCGTTTCTAATGGAACTCTTTGTTTTTAAGTCTTTTTTTAACTTTCATTTTTTACATTTACATTTTATAGAAATACTCTTGATTTTTGGCTTCCTTCAACTCTATTCAGTTTTACTTTTGTATATATATATAAGCTTTGCTTTCTTTACAATTTTAGGATTTAGTGTCTTCTAACACACAGGTCAAAATACTCTCAGGACCAAATGGATCACCCTTTTTTGTCCACTCTGTGAGATTATATTCTCTCTTCCTCCCTTTTTTTTCTTTCCCTATTTTCTTTCTTTTTTTTCTCTTCTGATGTTTGACCTCTTCAGATTTGTCTTGTGTGTATTTCACTTGGGTCATGGTTGATATTTTTAATAGTGCTCATTCATTCATCCATTCTTCTCTGAGAAAAATGACCAGAAGGAGGAATTTACAAGAAAGGAAAGAACCAGAGGTAACACTCTGCCACAGATCTAATCGATATGGATTTAAGTAAAATATTGGAAATGGAATTCAGGATAACAACTATAAAGTTTACTAGCTGGGCTTGAAAAAAAGCATAAAAGACAATAAAGAATCTCTTAGTGCAGAAATGAGATCGAATTAGGCTGAAATTTAAAATGCTCTAACTAAGATGCAGTCTAAATTGGATGCTCTAACAGCTAGGGTAAATGAGGCACAAGAGAGTAAGTGACAGGAGACAAGTTGATGGAAAGGAAGGAAGCTGAGGAAAAGAGAGAAAAACAACCAGTAGATCATGAAGGGAGGCTTTGAGAAATCAGTGATGCCATAAAATGAAACAATATCAGAATTACTGAAATACCCAAAGGAGAATAAAGAGAGAGAGGGCCAGAAGGTATATTTGAGCAAATCATAGCTGAGCACTTCCCTAACCTGAGTAAGGAAATAGGCATTCATGTCTAAGAGGTAGAGAGGACCCTTCCCAAAATCAATAAAAATAGATCAACACCCTGACATATAATAGTGAAGCTTGCAAATTGCAGAGATAAAGAGAAAATCCTGAAAGCAGCTTGAGACAAGAGGTTCCTAACCTACAGGAGTAGGAACATTAGACTGGTATCAGACCTATCCATAGAGACTTGGCAGGCCAGAAAGGACTACCATGATATATCAGGGTGCTAAATGAGGAAAATATGCAGACAAGAATACTTTATCCAGCAAGGCTCTAATTCAGAATGGGAGGAGAGATAAAGAACTTCCAGGACAGACTGAAAGAATATGTGACCACCAAGCAACAAATATTAAGGGGGATCCTATAAATGAAGAGAGAGCCCAAGAGTAACATAAACCAGAAAGAAACAGAGATAATCTATAGAAACAAGTACTTTACAAGTAATATAATGGCATTAAATTCATATCTTTCAATAGTTACTCTGAATGTAATGGGCTAACTGCTCCAATAAAAAGACACAGGGTTTCAGATTGGATAAAAAAGCAAGACTCACCCATACGCTGTCTACAAGAGATTTATTTTAGACCTAAAGACATATCCAGACTGAAAGTGAGGGGGTAGAGAACCATTTATCATGCTAATGGACCTTAAAGCTGGTGCAGCAATCCTCGTATTAGACAAATTAGATTTTAAACCAGATTGTAGTAAGAGAGGAAGAGTTACACTATATCATATTTAAAGGGTCTACCCAACAAGAAGATATAACAATTAAAAAATATCTATGCTTCTAATTTGGGAGAAGCCAATTATATCAAACATACTGGGTCACAAATCAGGTCTCAACTGATACCAAAAGATTGGGATTATGCCCTGCATATTTTCCGGCCACAGTGCTTTAAAACTTGAACTCAATCACAAGAGGAAATTTGGAAGGAACTCAAACACTTGGAGGTTAAAGAGCATCCTACTGAAAAATGAATGAGTCAACCAGGAGATTAAAGAAGACCTTTTAAAAATTATGGAAACTAATGAAAATGAAAACACAACTGTCCAAAACTTTTGAAATACAGCAAAGGCAGTCCTAAGAGGGAAGTACACTGCAATACAAGCCTCTCTCAAAAAATTAGAGAAATCTCATATACACAATCTTACCTTACACCTAAAGGAACTAGAGAAAGAAAGCAAATAAAGCCTAAACCACACAGGATATGAGAAATAATAGAGATTAGAACAGAACTTCATGAAACAGAAGCCAGAACAGAAGAACAGATCAATGAAACTAGAAGGTGGTCCATTGAGACAATAAAATCAATAAACCCCTAGCAGACTTATCAAAAAGAAAAAAGAAAGGACCTAAATGAATAAAATCATGAATGAAAGAGGAGATATCATGACCAACACCGAGGAAATACGATTTTAAGAACATATTCTGAGCAATTATATGACAACCAATTAGGCAATCTGGAAGAAATGGATGCATTCCTTGAAACTTATAAACTACAAAAACTGAAAGAGGAAAAAATAGAAAATCTGAACAGACCCATAACCAGCAAGGAAATTGAATTAGTGATCAGAAATCTCCCAAAAAACAGGAGTCCAGGGCCAGATGGATTCCTAGACGAATTCTACCAAACATTTAAGGAAGAAATAATACCTAGTCTACTGAATCTGTTTCAAAAAATAGAAATGAAAAGAAAACTTCCAAACTCCTTCTATGAGACCAGCATTACCTTGATCCCCAAACCAGACAAAGACCCCAGCACAAAGGAGAATTAACAGATCAATATCCCTGGTGAACATAGATGTCAAAATACCAAGATACTAGTCAACAGGATCTAACAGTACATTAAAAGGATTATTTACCATGACCAAGTAGGGTCTATTTCTGGGCTGCAAGGGTGGTTCAACATTCACAAATCAATCAATGTGATACATCACATTAATAAAAGAAAGGTCAAGAACCATATGATCCTCTCAACTGATGCAGAAAAAGCATTTGACAAAATAAAGCATTCTTTCTTGATTAAAATTCTCCACAGCTTGGGATAAAGGGAACATACCTCAGTATCCTAAAAGCCATCTATGAAAAGCCCATAGAAAATATCATTCTCGATGGGGAAAAACTGAGAGCTTTTCCCATAAGGACGGACACACAAAAGGGATGCCCATTCTCACCAGTGTTGTTCAACATAGTACTAGAAGTCCTAGCCTCGGCAATCAGACAACAGAAATAAAAAGGGCATTCAAAGAATTTTTTTTTGCCCTTGGCAAAGAAGTCAAATTCTCACTCTTTGCAGATGACATGATAATCTAGAGTAAAACTCCAAAGACTCCACCCCAAAACTGCTAGAACTTATCCAGCAATTCAACAATGTGGCAGGTATAAAATCGATGTAGAAAAATCAGTTGCATTTCTATATACAAACAATGAGACAGAAGAAAGAGAAATTAAGGGATCAATCTCACTTATAATTGCACCCCAAATCATAACATACCTTGGGATAAACCTAACCAAAGAGGCAAAGGATCTGTACTCAGAAAACCATAGAACACTCATGAAAGAAATTGAGGAAGAAAAAAAAAGGAAAGAAAAGAAATTGAGGAAGACACAAAGCAATGGAAAAACCATTCCATGCTCATGGAATGGAAGAACAAACATTATTAAAATGTCTATGCTTCCTAGAACAATCTATGCAATCGCTATCAAAATACCATCAACTTTTTTCATAGAGCCAGAATAAATAATTATAAAACTTTTTGGAAACAGAAAATACTCTGGATAGCAAAAGGAATGTTGAAAAAGAAAAACCAAAACTGGTGTCATCACAATTTCAGACTTCAAGTTCTATTACAGAACTGTGATCATCAAGACAGTATGTACTGGCACAAAAACAGACACAGAGATCAATGGAACAGAACAGAGAACATAGAATCTTCAACAAAGCAGGAAAGAATACCAATGGAAAAAGGACAGTCTCTTTAATAAATGGTATTGGGAAAATTGGACAGCCACATACGGAGGAATGAAACTGGACCATTTTCTCACACCATACACAAAAATTAGACTCAACATGGATGAAAGACCTAAAGGTGAGACAGGAATCCATCAAAATCCTAGAGGAGAACACAGGCAGCAACCTCTGTGACATCGGCCACAGCAACTTCTTGCTAGACACATCTCCAAAGGCAAGGAAAACAAAGGCAAAAATGAACTATTGAGACTTCATCAGGATAAAAAGCTACTGCACAGCGAAGGAAATGGTCAACAAAACCAAAAGACAACCAAAAGAGTGGGAGAAGATATTTGCAAATGACACGTCAGATAAAGGGCTAGTATCCAAAACCTGTAAAGAACTTCTCAAACTCAACACTCAAAAAACAAAGAATCTAGGGCAGCCCCAGTGGTGCAGCGGTTTAGTGCCGCCTGCAGCCCAGGGTGTGATCCTGGAGACCCTGGATCGAGTCCCACATCAGGCTCTCTGCATGGAGCTTGCTTCTCCCTCTGTCTGTGTCTCTGCCTCTCTCTCTCTCTCTCTGCATCTCTATGAATAAATAAATAAATAAAATATTAAAAAAAAACAAAGAATCCAATCAAGAAATTGGCAAAAGACATGAACAGATATTTCTCCAAGGAAGACATACAAATGGCTGACAGACACATGAAAAAATGCTGCACATCACTTGGCATCATGGAGATACAAATCGAAACCACAGTGAGATACCACCTCACACCAGTCAGAATGGCTAAAATGAACAAGACAAGAAACAACAAATGCTGATGAGGATGTGGAGAGAGGGGAACCCTCTTGCACTGTTGGTGGGAATGCAGCTGGTGCAGCCACTCTGGAAGACAGTATGTAGGTTCCTCAAGAAGTTGAAAATAGAGCTACCCTATGACCCAGCAATTGCACTACTGGGTATTTACCCCAAAGATATCAATGTAGTGATCCAAAGGGGAACTTGCATCCCAAAGTTCATAGCAGCAAGGTTCACAAGAGCTGAACCATGGAAAGAGCTGAGATAACCATCAATGATGAGTGAATACATAAGATGTAATATATATATCACATATATATATGTATACATATACATATATGGAATATTACTCAGCCATCAGAAAGGATGAATTCTTACCATTTACAATGACGTGGATGGAACTAGAGGGTATTATGCTGAGCAAAATAAGCCAAACAGAGAAAGACAATTTTCATATGGTTTCACTCAAATGTGGAATATAAGAAACAGTGCAGAGGATCATAGGGTAAGGGATGGAACACTGAAGGGGAGTCATCAGAGAGGGAGAAAAACCATGAGAGATTCTTGACTATAAAAACAAACTAAGGGGTGCTAGAGAGGAGGTGGGTGGGGGGATGGATAATTGTATGATGGGCATTAAGGAGGGCACATGATGTGAAGAGCCCTGGGTGTTATAGGCAACTGATGAATTACTGAAAACTACATCTGAAACTAATGATGAACTATATTTTGGCTAACTGAATTTAAATTTAAAAAAACTTCTGTAGCAGAAGGAATATAACAACACATGGAATAAAGAACTCCAGAAATGGTAAATATAAAATAATTTCCTTTTTGGTTTTTAACTTCTTTAAAAGATAATCAACTATTTAGTGTAGGGTAGTGTGAAATAACAAAAAATATATAATTTGGTCTCTGTCCCCATTCCCATCAATATTTGGTCTTTGACTCCAGTCCTGGCACAGAGGTCCCAAAATGCTTGCCATTCCTGAGTGAAGAGTTTCCAAGTGTCTTGAAATTTCCCATGGTAGAAGCACCTTTTGTTCTAATGAAGTGATTCTTGGTGAGCTCCTGGAAGATGGGTGGTCATTAGGGAGACCAAGCCATGACTGGAGCTTGGAACTTTCAGTTCTACCTCCAATCCTCTGGAGATAGATAAGGGGCTGGAAAATAATAATCTGTCATACCTATCTGATAAAGCCTCCATAAAAATATCTAAAGTACAGGGTCCAGAAAGCTCCTGGGTTAGTGAACACACCCACACACAGGGAGGTGGTACATGCAGATAGAAACTCCTGTGCTCGAGACTTCCAAATTTTGCTCTATGCATCTCTTGTTCAGGCTATTCATCTGCATCTTTTATTTTATCCTTTATAATATAAAATATGTAATATAAGTATTATAACATAAGTAAGTAGTTCTCTAAGTTTGTTCCATTCTAGAAAATTACTGAACCCAAGGAGGGGGTTGTGGAAGCCTCTATTTATAGCCAGTTGGTTCGAAGTATAGGTGATAATCACTGAAAGGACATAAAAGATTTGAGCAGACACTACTAATACATTTGACCTGATTGGTAAGTATATATAGAATAAAATTGCTAGTAACTAGAGAATATCTATCCTTTTCTGGAGTACATGGAATATTTGCTAAATTGGTGCTATGCAGAGCCATAAAGAAAGGAACTAATATACATTGTATGTCTTCTGACAATAGTGAGATTAAGCTAAAAATCAATAATATAAAATACAACCAGAAAATCTCAAAATGAGTAGAAATTAGGCAATATTTTTCTGAGAACCAATGGATCAAGGACAAAATAAAAGTAAATTGAAGCTCATAGGATAACAATCTGGCATTACAACATAACTAGGATGTAGCTAAAGTAGTGATTTGATGGAAATTTAGAGCTTTCAATGTATACACTGTGCAAAAGAAAAATTGAGAATTAATGCCCTAAGATCTATTTTAAGAAGATAGAAAAAGAACCAATGATTTAATCTAAAGAAACTAAGATGAAGAAAATAATCAAGATAAGAACAGATTATGAGAGATAATTAAAAACAAAGCAGAAATAAAATAGTAAATTAATGAAGCAAAAATTTTGGTTCTTCAAAAACGTATGACACTGATGACTTCTAAGAAGAGTAGTTAAGAAAAAAGAAACAGAAAACACAAATTACCAATATTGAGGATGAAAAGTCCTACAGAGTATTAAGAAAACTATTATACAAACTATCTTATGACAATAAATTTGAAAATTTAGATAAAATGGACAAATTCATTTAGATAAAATGACAAATTCATTCATGATTTACCAGAACTGACATAAGAAGAAATAGAAAATCTTAATACTTACATATCTATTAAATTGAATCCACAATTAAAAACCACCCTACAAAGAAAATGCTAGGCTAGAGACTTCACTTGTGTTCAAATGTTTGAAACACAAACACCAGTGTTAAACAAACATACAGACCCTCTTCCAGAGAATAGGAAAAGATGGAACATTTCCCAACTAGTGTTACACGGCTAGCATAAATTTGAATCCAAAACCTGACAAGAATATTGCAAGAAGGAACATTTCGGACTCATAACTCTCATGAACATAGCTGCAAACTACTAAAAACAATTAGGAAGTCCAATATAGTGATACATAAAAAGATAATACATTATAATCAATTTGAGTTTACTCCAAGAACATGATAATGGCATAACATTTTCAAATCTGTATAAAAAAACCCAATGTACTTCAGTACATTTTTATTACTAAAAAACCCATTTGATTAAATTTATCATTATTCATTATAAAAAGTCACAGTAAGCCAAGAATCGAAGGAATCACCTTCAATACAATAAAGAGTACCTATCTTAAAAATCTCCTAGCATAATAAGTGAGTTTAGCAAGGACAATATAAAAAGTCAACTGTGTTTCTATATATCAACAATGAGCAACTGAGAATCAAAATGAAGAAAGCCATTTTGTTTATAATAGCAACTACAACAAAGTTAAATACTTCAGGGATACATTTAATAAAATATATGCCGAACCTATACACTGCAAACTCCTTAAGAGAAATGAAAGAAAACCTAGATAAATAGATAGTCCATTATCATGGACAGAAAGACTCCATAGTTTTCAATTCTTTCCAAGTTGATTTATACATGAAAAACAGCCCCAATCAAAATTCTAGTAGGCTTAATTGGTAGAAATTGACAAGCTCATTCTAAAATTTAAATGGAAACACAAAAGATGTAAACTAGTCAAAACAATTTTTAAGAACAAAACTGGATGATTCCCACTACCTGTTTTCCAGGCATACTCTAAAGCTACAATAACCAAGAGTGCATGTTATTAGTATTGATTAGTATATAAATCAATGAACAACAACAAAAAAAGATTAATATGCCAGAAAAATAAAATAAAATAAAATAAATCAATGAACAGATTAAAGAGTACAGAGATATACCCACACATATATAGTCAATTGATTATTTGTAAAGGGGCCAGAATAACCCAATAGGGAAAGAACAGTCTTTTTACAAGTTGTGCTGACAATGAAATATCTATAGATTAAAAAAAAAACCTTGACTTTTATTCACCATAAAAAGTAATCAGAATTGGATTATAGATCTAATCCTGATAGCTAAAAACTGTAGAAGTTCTGGGAGAAAACACAGGAGACAGTCTTAGTGACTTTGGGTTCAGCAAAGATTCCTAAATACAACTCAAATTATAAAAGAGAAAAATTAGTAAGTTTGACTTCTTCAAACTATTCTTTGGAAGATGTGATGAAAATAAAAAATGATCCACTAACTAGGAGAAAATACTTGCAAATAAATATCTGATAAAGAATTTAGATCTAAATTTCAGGAACTCTGGTTAATAGAGGTGTATTACATATTCTTAGATCAGAAGACTCAATATTTTAAAGCTATCAAATGTCTGTAAATTAATTAAAGACTAACATTTATAACTGCACCAAAAAATTGAATACCAGGGAATATATCTAATGAAAATTGTGCAAGATCACTACAATCACAAAACATGGACAGAAATTGAAGAAGACCTCAGGGAGGTATCATGTCCATGGATTTGAAGACTCAGTGTTGCAAAGATGTTAAATTCTCTCAGGATTTATCTATAGTTTCCATGTATTCCCAATCAAACGTTCAGAAAATATTCTTGTGGAAATTGATTAATTGATTCTGGAAGTCACATGGGAATGCAAAATGCCAAGAATGGCCAAGACAGTCTTGAAAAAGAACCAAGTGGAAGGTCTATTCCAGGCTGTGAAGATTTATTATAAAACCATTTAATGAAAACAGTGTGATTCAAGTACAAGGACAAGCCAATCAGTGGAATAGGAATAAAAGGTCCAAAAACAGACTTGCCTAATTTATGACAGAATGTTACAGCAATGAAGAGTGGAAGGAGGGGGGCAGGGCCTTTAAAGGCCTTTTTAATGAATGCTGGCCTTTTTAATGAATGCTGTTGAATCAAGCGGAAAACATAAAAAATATATATAAAACTTTACTCTCCCTCACAGAATAAACAAAAATCTATCCTAGTTTGGTAGTAGACTAACTTGTGAAAGGTAAAATAATAAAACCTCCATAACTGTTGTCCAATAGAAATATAATATGAGCCATACACGGAACTTAAAATTTTCTAGTAGCCACATTAAAAAAGTGTAAAAAGAGGGCAGCCCAGGTACTCAGCGGTTTAGCGCCACCTTTAGCCCAGGGGTGTGATCCTGGAGACCTAGGATCAAGTCCCATGTCAGGCTCCCAGCATGAAGCCTGCTTCTCCCTCTGCCTGTGTCTCTGCCTCTCTCTCTCTCTCTCTCTCTCCTCTCTGTGTGTGTGTGTGTGTCTCCCATAAGTAAATAAGTAAAATCTTTTTTAAAAAAGTGTAAAAAGAAACAGATGCAATGAGTTTTAATCATATTTTTCACATAGCCTCCAAAGTCAAAAATATTATCATTTCAATATGTAGTCATACACAAATCATTGAGATATTTTACATTATCTCATTCATACTAAGTCTTCAGAATCTGGTACATGTTTTACATGTTCCTGTTTAGGTGACACATTTTTAATGGTTAAAGTAAAACGTAATTCAAAAAGCAAAAAGTTGTGTTTATTTTTTTTAAATATTTTATTTATTTATTCATGAGAGACACAGAGAGAGGCAGAGACACAGGCAGAGGGAGAAGCAGGCTCTATGCAGGGAGCCCGACGTGGGACTCGATCTGGGGACTCCAGGATCACACCCTGGGCTGAAGGCAGGTGCTCAACCGCTGAGCCACCCAGGTGTCCCAAAAGTTGTGTTTAATAGAAGAACATTTTCTATTGATTCAGTGTTTAAATTTATTTTATTATTTATAAAATATTTTATTATTTATAAAATAATTTGTAAATTATTTAATTTAATAAATTAAATTTATTAATATTAAAATAAAAATTCAGTCCCTCACTCACACTACTCACATCTCAGTTGTGAAATAATGGCTACCATATCAGATGGCACAGTTCTAGGAAGTAAAATAGAACATCTTTTTGGTTTCAGAGTAGGGAAAGGTCTCATCACCTGGATGAAAACCGGCAATAAGGGAAAATATTGAAAAATGTGGCTGCATTAAAATAAGTACTTGCATTTATTAATAGAAGTTTATTATTAATATTTCATCTTTAAAGAGTAAAAAGTGAGCCCGGAAGTGGGAGAAGATATAATATATATATTGACAGAGAGGACTTATTTCTAGAATCCACACAGATTACAATCAATAAGGAAAGAGCTGTCTATACAATAGAAGCATAGGCAAAAAGACTTGAATAGAGACTTTACAAGGGAATATCTAAATAAGCACCAGAAAAGTAGTGCAACATTAGCATGTTAATGCAGGTTAAAAACAATAATGAGACACTTCCAAAAAAAAAGAATGGTGACATCAAAACCCAAAACAAAACAAAACTGAGACTGTCAAGTGTTGCAAAGACAGAAGTCAAGGAGAGCTCTCATTTCCTGCTGTAGTGTATGTACATTGGTAGAATCATTATGTTTTTATTTTATTTTTTTATTTAATTTCAGTTAATTAACATATAAAGTATTATTGGTTTTAGAGTTAGAGGTCAGTGATTTGTCAGTCTTATATAATACCCCGTGCTCATTACATTACATGCCCTCCTTGCCCTCCATAATGACTATCACGCAGTTACCTCATCCCCTCATGTCTCCCCCCTCCAGCAATGCTCAGTTTATTTCCTATGATTAAGAGGTTCTTAAGGTTTGTCTCCCTCTCTGATTTCATCTTGTCTTATTTTTTCCTCTCTTCCTCTATTATCCTCTGCTTTTGGTTTCTTAAATTCCACATATGAGTAAGATCACATGATAACTCTCTTTCTCTGACCGACTTATTTCACTTAGCATAACACTCAATAGTTCCATTCACATTGTCACAAATAGCAAGATTTCATTTCTTTTAATGGCTGACTAGTATTTCAATGTATATAAATATATCACATCTTCTGTATCCACTCATCGTTGATGGCATTCCATGGTTTGGCTCTTGTGAACCTTGCTGCTATGAACATCGGGATGCAGGTGCCCCTTTGGATTACTACATTGGTAGCTTTGGGGTAAATACCCAGTAGTGCAATTGCTGGGTCATAGGGTAGCTCTATTTTCAACTTCTTGAGGAACCTGCATACTGTCTTCCAGAGTGGCTGCACCAGCTGCATTCCCACCAACAGTGCAAGAGGGTTCTCCTTTCTCCACATCCTCATCAGCATTTGTTGTTTCTTGTCTTGTTCATTTTAACCATTCTGACTGGTGTGAGGTGGTATCTCACTGTGGTTTTGATTTGATTCTCCATGATGCCAAATGATGTGCAGCATTTTTTCGTATGTCTGTTGGCCATTTGTATGTCTTTCTTGGAGAAATGTCTGTTCATGTCTTTTGCCAATTTCTTGATTGGATTCTTTGTTTTTTGAGTGTTGAGTTTGAGAAGTTCTTTACAGGTTTTGGATACTAGCCCTTTATCTGACGTGTCATTTGCAAATATCTTCTCCCACTCTTTTGGTTGTCTTTTGGTTTTGTTGACCATTTCCTTCGCTGTGCAGAAGCTTTTTATCTTGATGAAATCTCAATAGTTCATTTTTGCCTTTGTTTCCCTTGCCTTTGGAGACGTGTCTAGCAAGAAGTTGCTGTAGCCGAGGTCACAGAGGTTGCTGCCTGTGTTCTCCTCTAGGATTTTGATGGATTCCTGTCTCACCTTTAGGTCTTTCATCCATGTTGAGTCTAGTTTTTGTGTATGGTGTGAAAAAATGGTCCAATTTCATTCCTCCGCATGTGGCTGTCCAATTTTCCCAACACCATTTATTGAAGAGACTGTCCTTTTTCCAGTAGATATTCTTTCCAATGTAAATCTTATTAAGATTAGTTGATTATAGAGTTGAGGATCCATTTCTGGGTTCTCTATTCTGTTCCATTGATCTCTGTGTCTGTTTTTGTGCCAGTACCACACTGTCTTGATGATCACAGCTTTGTAATAGAGTCTGAAGTCAGGAATTGTGATGTCATCAGTTCTGATTTTTCTTTTTCAACATTCCTTTGATTATTAAGGGTCTTTTCTGGTTCCATACAAATTTTAGGATTATTTGTTCCATCTGTTAAAAAAATTGATGGTAGTTTGATAGGGATTGCATTGAATGCATAGATTGCTCTAGGAAGCATAGACATTTTAATAATATTTGTTCTTCCAACTCATGAGCATGGAATGGTTTTCTATTTCTTTGTGTCTTCCTCAATTTCTTTCATGAGTCTTCTATAGTTTTCTGAGTACAGACCCTTTGCCTCTTTGGTTAGGTTTATCCCGAGGTATCTTATGGTTTGGGGTGTAATTATAAATAAGATTGATTCCTTAATTTCTTTCTTCTGTCTCATTGTTTGTGTATAGAAATGCAACTGATTTCTGTGCATTGACTTTATATCCTGCTATGTTGCTGAATTGCTGTATGAGTTCTAGCAATTTTGGGGTTGAGTTTCTTGGGTTTTCCACATAGAGTATCATGTCATCTGCAACGAGTTAGAGTGTGACTTCTTTGCTGATTTGGATGCCTTTTATTTCTTTTTGGGTACAACCACTTTTGAAAACTGACAGTACCTATTAAAGCAAACTATGTCCATTCCTACTCCACGACCTGTCAAGTCCATTCCCAGGCACATACTGACAAAAGATTCTGTCTCTGAACAAACTCTAGGCAAGCTCTTTTGAGCCTTCCTCTTGGCTAAGCCTCAGTGTTGGTCTATAAAAACAATAGACTCCCAACATAAATTATTTAGCCCACCCACTTCTTCCTACATGGAAGGAAGTAGGAAGAAAAAGTACCTGCTCGAGAAAACTCAAAGCAGACAAAGGAATTTAGTGTTTGTCCTAGTCCACACCTGCTGATAGGTCCCTGACTACCCTTTCCTAGAGCAGTTTTTAAAAGGTGCTTAAGATGAGAGTCCTTCCTCTATCCCTTTGAAATGCATATGTATTTCTTCCACTGGAGAATCTCTTTCTCAAGGACCTGAAAGCCATTCCTTTAAAAAGTAATCAGCGGGAAGGATAGACCTCTGTCTCCAAGTCTTTATGGGAAGATCCAGTCCTAACTTCAATAGTTGCCAACTAACATGCACAACTGGCCTAATCAGCATTTATACTGACCAAGCCTTTGTAATTTTTCACTTCCTCAACTCTACTGAGCCTCTCTTTCACTCCTCCCTATTCCATCAATCTCTCTGTCAAACACTCAGCCACCTCTGTAAAAATCAAAGGTGAGTTCAGTTCAGTTGCAATACTATATTATTATTATTATTAATTAAAATCCATCCTTAACACTTTTCATAGCATCTGGCTTTATCTTTGACAATAGCCAACAGCAACGATAGGTATAAGAATGCTCATAGCAGCACCATTCACAATAAAAGCAATGGAAAACACCTAAGTGCCCAGCATCAGAAGGCACAAGTAAATTGTGGCATATTCACACGAGGGAATAAAATGTAGCAATACAAAGAATGAACCACTGCTGCACATAACTATAGGGATCCCCCCAACCCCAATAATCTTTAACAGAAGAAGCCAGGCACAATACAGACTTGTATTTTCTTTTGTTGTGGAAGCAATGAACTCAGATTTGGCACCAGCAAGACCCATTTATTATCTCACAATGCATAAGCCAGAAGTGCAGGCAGGCATGACTCAACTGGGTCCTCTGTTCAGGGTCTCATGAAGCTGGAGTTGAGGTGTCTGCCATTCCGGGGTCTCAGCTGCAGCCCAGAGTTCCCTTCCAGCTCATTCAGGTTGTTTGTAGAGTTCTGCTTCTGGTGGTGGTAAGAGTTGGGGCCCATTTTCTCACTGGCTGTACACTGGAGGTCCATCTGGGGCCTCCTGCCCGTGGGGCCTCTCAGAGTAGGACAGTGTACTTCTTCCAGGCCAGCAGGATCATATCTTTCTCACCCTGCGAGTTTCAGGAAGGGCCCCATCCTTATTAAGGGCTCCTCCGATTAGGTTAGGCCTACCCAGGATAATCTCCCTTTTGATTAACTCAAAGTCAATTGGTTTAGAGCTTAATTACATTTGCGAAATCCGGTAACCTAATCACGGGAGTGAGATCCATCATGTTCACATTCCCACCATAATCAGGAGGACGAGATTCTACAGGGCAGAAAGCATGGGGCCCTCTGAGAATTCGGCCTGCCACAATATTGAATGATTCAATGTTCAGAAAGTCAAAAAACTGTAGAGGTAATCCAAGATGATAGAAGTCAGATGGTAAGCACTTTTGTTGGGTGTCACAAATATGTGGGAAGAAGTAAGATGGAAGCTTGTGAGTGCTGCTAATTTTTTTTTTATAGTTTGATCTCAGAGGTATTTTTTTAAAAGCTTTATTTACTTATTCATGAGACACACACACACACACAGAGAGAGAGAGAGAGAGAGAGAGAGAGAGAGAGAGAGAGGCAGAGACACAGGCAGAGGGAGAAGCAGGCAGCTGGAGAAGCAGGCTCCATGCAGGAAGCCGGACATGGGACTCCATCCCAGGTCTCCAGGATCACACCCTAGGCTGAAGGTGGCGCTAAACCGCTGAGCTACCAGGATCACACCCTAGGCTGAAGGTGGCGCTAAACCGCTGAGCTACCCGGGCTGCCCTTGAACTCAGAGGTATTTATACAAATATACACATTGTAAAAATTCAGCAGTTGTGTACTTAATATTTGTGTATTATACTGTCTATATCTTACACTGCAATAAAGATTTTATGCAAAAATAAAAAAGAGGTTCTCAAGGTGCCTTGTTTAATTATATACTGGAATAATTTGCATTAAAATTGTTTGTATAAAATCAGCACTGGTAAGTGCTTGAAATCAGTTTATGCCCCTAAGTAATTTAAAGACCCAGAGAAATTTATATGTACTATTAATTTACCCAGAAAGTTTTATTGTGAAAATAAGAAAAATTAAATTTCAGCCAATTTATTCAAGTGATCATAAGTTCAAGGTATTTCCATTCAAATATGTTTTGAAAGTTTCTCATTTTCAATTAGAATACTGTTTTCTCTCTCTATTGCATAGGAGCATACCTACAAGTTAAATGTAGAGAGAGCAATTTCAATGTGTGTGTGTGTGTGTGTGTGTGTGTGTGTTTCTGTGTGTATTTGTGATTGGTGGATAGGCTGGTCAGGGACAGGAAATAAAAGGAAACTAATGGGCCTAATCTAATAGGGTAGGTAACATCTTTCCATTCTTAGGATACTGACCTAAGAACACCTGAGAGAAACACAAAGTTCTGTGAGATGGGCCCAGACACAATTTCCAGAGCTGGTCTTAACCTAGTTCCATTCTCTACCTTTTCATTGTGTTCCAAGCCAAGGAAGTCATACTATTTCTTACTATATATAAATGTAACAGTTCTGTATGATAAATATATCAGGAACACACATTTCTCCCCACTTAATGTAATTAGCATGTACAAAAATCACATATATGTGATATAAATGAACTAAAGGCCAATCTTACAAATGAATTTGATATAAAAGTCTTAAATAAAATATTAGCAAATGGTGGGGGGGGGCTTGGTGGCTCAGTTGGTTAGGCATCCTATTCTTGGTTTCGGCTCAGATCGTGATCTTGGGGTCCTGGGATCAAGCCCTGCACTGGCTCTGTGCTCAGCGCAGAGTCTGCTTGTCCCTATCCCTTCCCCTCTGCTTCTTCCCTTCCCAAGCACTTTCTCTCTCTCTCTCTCTCTCTCTCAAATAAATAAATAAAATCTTAAAAAACATATTAGCAAACAGAACAGAAAAGCATAATAAAATAATAAGATATCGTGTCCAAATGGTATTCATTTCAGCAATATAAGGATGGTTCAATATCAGTGAATTTATTATGTAATTCATGGTATTATTCAATCATATGAGAAAAAATCATACAATCATCTCAAAGACTACTGAAGTGACATTTGATAAAATTCAACATCCATTCATGATTTAAAATACTTTCAATAAAATAGGATTTGATGGCAATTTCCTTAGAGGATTTAAATTTATCTTGGTCAACCCAGAAGCCAGTATTATGCTTAAATGGGAAAACATTCTCTTTAATGAGGTGCATTCTCATTAAGGCTAGGCATTTCATATGGAAACCATTCTTACTACTTTTATTTAATATTGTTCTGGAAATTCTAGAAACCAAACAAACTGAGGTAACAAAATAAATTAGAGGTATACATCTTTTAAACAGAAGGTAAAATTATCATTATTTATAGACATTATGATTGCATATTTGGGGAGGGCCCTGGAGAAGACATTGGAAAGCTTTTACAAACAAGGAGAATCCAGCAAAATGGATGAGTACAAAAGTACTATACAGAAATCAATAAATTTCAGTACACAAACAACAGTAGGAAGATGGAGCAAAAGATTTTATTTACAATAGCAATAAAAACTAATACATTGCAATAAACTTAATAAATACACAAGACCTGTAAGATGTAAAGTTTAAAACATTCTGGCGGGGGAGGTGCACAAAAAAGACAGCAAATGAGAAGGCAATTCATATCATAGGGTCGCGGATTCTTGCCAAGTTAGTTTGTAAACTTAATCCCGTAAAAGTAGTCATAGGATTTTGTTTGGTACATAGACAGGCTAATGCTAAATTCATATAGAATATCAAAAAAGCAAAAAGAGCCAAGGAATTTTTAAAAAAGAGGAGCAATCACGGAATGCCCTTCCTACCTGATGGTACATACATACATTTAAAAAGGTATATAAATATATAGAGTAAAATAATTAAAACAGTGTAGTACTGATATATAACAGACAACTCAACAGAATATTATGGGTGGTATGGAAATCAGTCCAAGTGCAGGAATTTGATACATGACAAAGATGTCATCTCATAAGAGTGGAGAAGATGCGTTAGTCATTAAATTATTTTAGAATAACCAAGGAGACAGCTTAAAACAAAAACAAAAATGGGACTGGATCCATACTTCACATTTTACTTTGGATAGTTTCTTGATATAAATATTTCAATGTAAAAGTTTAAAACAAACAAATAAGACTAAGAGAAACTATAAGAAAATGCTTCTATATACTTGGAAGAAGCTCTTTCTGAACTATGATATAGTTTCTAAGTCTAAGGAGCCATAAAATGAAAAATTGCTTATAATTACTAAATACAAATAAAAATTTTATATGACAAAACCCATCATAAGCAAAGTTAAACACAAGCCAGAGCTGGAAAAAAATATTTGTCATTCCTATCACAGAAACGGGCTAAATTTCCCTTTTAATAGAGTCCCTTCATATGATTAAGAAAAATACCAACATTTCCACAGAAAACAGGATGAAAGAAAAAAGTAATGGCTGACAGAAAAGGAAATATGGATGACTTAACATATGAAAAAATACTCAAGCACCTGTCAGATTGGTAAAGATTAACAACAACAAAAAAAGGTGGGTAACACAATGGTTAGTGCAAGTGTGGAAACACTGTCTTCATATTTGGCTGAACCAGCACCACTTTGACAGAGGATGATTTGTCAGGATCTATCAAAATTTCTGATTCACAGATCTCTGTTCCAGCATTTCCACTTCTAGTATGTCCACACATGCCAAATGGCCTAAGTTCTCGGTTCATTATTGTAACAGTGTTTGCAATAGCAAAAGATCTGAAATGAACTTTCCATCATAGGGGACTGGCTACCCAAATCCACATCCACATAACAGAATACTGTGCAGCTATAAAGCATAAAGCTCTTTATGTGCTAATATGCAATGATGTCCAAAAAAAATGAAAAGTATAATAAGAAGTGTGTAGAATTTGCTAGCAAACTACCTTAATGAAAAGAGAGAGAGAGAGAGAGAGAGAGAGAGAGAAATGATATAATACGTACATTTGCTCTTATATGTATGACTTCTGTCTGTGAGAATGCTTAAGAAGCTGATGATCACATCTGTCATCAGCGGTATGACCTGGATGGCTCAGGGACAGGGAAGGGACATAAGACTATTTATTTTGTGCATTTTGTACCCTTTTATTTTAAACCACATGAATGTATTGTCTATCAAAGAATGCACAACAGATTAAAGTTTACAATGTGGTTTAAAGGGTGTACTTAAACTCTGAGCATGTCTGTGCTTATCCTGAGCTTGACTGAAAAAAAAGTCTCTTGTTAAACCTATGTAGATTTCTGATGAAGGCACCAAAGAAGGAAAAGAATTTTTTACTTGAAAACTAATGGTCTAAAGTAAAAGGTAAAGAAGAAAAAAGCTAACAAAATAAATAAAAATAAAGTTGCTCAAGAACAGAGATAGGAGGGGCAGCTGGGTGGCTCAGTGGGGTAAATGTCTGACTTTGGCTCAGGTCATGATCTCAGGATTCTGGGATCCAGCCTCCACATTGCATCATTGGGCTCCATGCTCAGCGGGGAATCTGCTTGAGATTGTCTTCCTCTGCCCCTCCCCCTGCGCGTGCACACTGTCTCAAATAAATAAATACAATATTTACCAAAAAAATAAGGATAGGAGAACCACAGTTTGTTTAGAGCCATAAAATGAGTATCAACAGCAAAATAAATCATGTGAGTCTTTAACTAAACTGTCTCTAAGGATATATATTAAAACTCTGGCAAAGAGGAGAGAGGGCAGAGAATAGACATTACTATTTTTTTTAAAGATATTTCTGTGTTGTTGAATTATTCCAATTCTTTGTTATATTAATTAATCCAATAATATTTAAAAATTACAATCAGATTTAAATATAAAAAAGCCTAAGTTTCCGGTGGTAACCAAATATATAAGTGTGTTTAAACAGTAAATAAGAAAACACAAGCTTAAAAGAGGAATCATTTTTTGACTAGTAAAATAGCAATATTTAACAATAAATATGGTGCTAACAGGTGACAGTATGGTGAAAAAGATATTTCATACATTAGTGGTGGAATATAAACTGGTACCTTTCTCTACACTTAACTCAAATTTATAACATGCAGCTGTAAGAAATAACACAGAAAACTCCCATGTACCCTTTATCTGTATATTGTTAAGAAACAATTTGTTAGTGCAAATTAAGAATCTTAAAAATATTTGCATCTTTAATCCAGTAAGCTCATTTCTTAGAACCTATCTTTAAAAAAATAATTCAAAGGAAAGAAATACCTATATGCATAAAAATGTTCATTCAATATCATATGTAAAATATATTCATATGCATAATTTATATACACATACATATCTATACATCAATAAAACAGTTGTTTTCTAAATAAAAAATATTTACTTAATGAAATAATGTATCCACTAGATATAATAGTCTACTGCCATCAAATTGTATTTATGTAAACTATGCACTAATTGTCATAATAGCTGTGGTATACTGATTTTAAAAAATACAATTTTGGGGGTAAAGTTTAGTAAAAGTTACCATACACAGATAATGAGTGGGAAAGTGGTGAGATCATGGTTGATTCTTTGTCTTTTTCAAAACTCTCTATAGCATAATCTCAACTTTTTTTCTTAATTTTTCAAATTCAACTTTTCCTACTTTGGTCAGAATCTAATTTGGGAAGAAGGAGAAAGTGAAAGATGCCTGTTGTGAGTAAGAATGACTAACTGCCCAGCATGAACTGCAGACTTTGGTTAGCAAAGAGCCACTTACTTGCATCTTTGTCTGGAGAAGGAGGAGGGACCCTCTGTCCCAGGCAGGTGCTATGGCGAGGCTGTGCCAGGGCATTGTCCACGGGCTCCCCTTTCCCCCTGGGGGTGCTGAAGAGGTCCTGGAGGTCCTTTCTTTGTTTGGATTCCTGGAGGGAACTCTCACAAGATTTGTCTTTGAGTTTGAGGGAGGAAAAGAGCGAGATTCTTTTCTTTGGAACCCTAGAAGCATCTGGAAAGGTCTCTTGCAAACTCACTTTCTCCAGGAGTGTGGGCACATCATCTATCTTGTGGCAGGGCGGGGACATGAGTGCAGGAAACACCTTGGACGGTCGGGTGGGCAAGCTGTGGGTGCGGTGGACGGGGTCAGGAGGGCTAGGGTATGAGGGCTGGGCAGCCTTGGCAGGTGAGGAGCCCAGGGAGAAGAAGGCCGAGGCCCTGCTCGCCGAGTCCTTTCCTGGGGACTGCTGGTTGCAGTCTTTATTGGAGCTGGTTTTGCGAAGGCTGAATGAGTGAGTGCAAGCATGCGGCTGGCTGGGCTGGCTGGCGGGCAAGGCCTTGCTTTCCGGCCTGGCAAAGGCTTTCCTCCCACCTTCCGAGGTGGGGAGGAGGGGCTCCAGGGACCTCCGGATGGCATTTGCTATGAGCCGAAGTGGGGACTTGGGTGGAGCCCGTTCGGCTGGGATCCCCATCTTCTCCTGAGCCTTTCCCAGGGCTGGCGGGGTCTCTCTGGCTGTCTGGGGAGGCAGCAAGGGCCTCATCAGTTTCAGCACGTGGCCTCCTCTACCCTTGTCAGGGCTCTTCTCTGCATTTGGTGCCCTGGCTTCCGGGCTCACACTCTCGGGGATGGAGTTGTCCCAGTCCAGCAGCTTTGTCTTCTGCTCCGGAGTGAGGACTAACTTCCTCAAGCCCAGCTTCTTCCCCTCTGACAGCTCTGACCCATCCTCTGCTCCCTCTCTGGGTCCCATGTTCTTTCCTCCTGAGTCCTCTTCAGCCCTGCAAGGTAGCTCTTGGTCTGGCAAGCACTTGTCCTGCCCTCCGGGGGGGTGTGGGTCTTTGTGGAGGCTTCTGGTGTCCCCAAGAGGGGCCTCTGCTTCCGGACACCCATCAGAAGCCATCTCGGCAGGGCTGGGGGGCTGGGGGCTGGTGGGGCCATCTTCACCAGGCCTCACCACGCAGTACTCTGCCTGCCCCAGCACTTGGTTGTGAGGCAGATACAGAGGCATGTCCTTGGGGACCCCTTTGGCTCTGGCGCGCCTCAGAAAGATTGGAGTGGAAAGGCCTGAGTGACCTCTTGAGACCCGTGAGGGCAGGTGGTCAGCCGTCTCCTAGAGAGGATGGGCAAAATGAATGGATATTTAGGAATTCCCAGCATTTATTTATATGGGGAGGCAGATCTCAGCCCATGGCCCCCCTCCCTTCCTCTCTTCAGATCTCCGGTACCCAAAGTCTAAAAGAGTTCTGGCTAGGATGATTTCAAAGGGCTGCTCTGCGTTCTAAGTGGATGCCCTGGGACCTGCTGGGATCTGCCTGGAGTCCCTGTATCAGCTCTGAATGAAGGCTTTGCTGGGTGCTGGATTAGGTGGGCAGGAAGCCAGAATGGAAGGCGAAGGCATGGACAAGCTCCTGGGCCAGCCAGGCACACTGGCCTGGCCCCTGTGAGTGGCCAGATGTGTAGAGGAGGACAGATGCCCCATGACTTAGCCATGGCTCCTGCTAAGGGGTATATTCCACCCATAGGTGTGTTCCTCCAACAACCAAGAGACCAAGGCTTCTTCCTTGGAGATTATTAGGAGAGACTGTTACCCTCCTGGGCTGGAGCTTGGTGGCCAGAAGGATGCCTTTAGGACTTTCCAATGACCCATCTCAATCTGACTCATGCCTTGCACCACTGAGAAAGTAGCCATTTGTAGCATGCAGGAACTTGGCCCTTGGCAAAGGAAGAACATAGGGAAATTCTAGAAGGGCCGTGCCCTGCCAAGAGCTCTGTGCCTGAGGGGCAGGTCATAGGGCAGGAGAAAGAGCACGTAGCTTTTTTTGTTCTTGTGCACCCCACTTCCCAGAGCCTGGACCAAGGTAACAGAGGCTTGGTAAACTCATACTGAAGGGTAAAGTCCAAACCTGAGTGTTTCAGTGATGCCATTTCCTGTTCAAGGGGGATGTGCTTCCAAGAGCCTCGACTGCTACCAAAGGCAGCCTCAGCCTGCGTCTGCTTCCCTCAGCTGTGGGCAACCCGAGGTCCTCTGTCAGGCCCTCAAGGACAGAGCATACATCCTAGCATGTCTGCATGCCAGAGTCCTGCCCAGAGTCTGTGCCCCACAAAGTCTGCTGACCGACGGCTGTGCCCCAGGCCTGGCTGAGAAGGAACAGCACGGATGAGCTTTCATGAAAGGGACAAGTGAAGAAGGCCTGGGTGGACATTTGAAAGAGCATCTTGTGGCCCTGGCTTTGCACCTGGGTGACCTAAGAAGTGCTAAAGTTCCAGAGTTAAGTGTGGGAGTGGGTGGAGCAGGAGCAGATCCCCTTCCTCACAGCTGCACAGGGTCCCAAAGTGCATTTACCTGAGGTAGGGAGAAGCCATCCGGAGAGTTCCCCGGGAGAGTGGCTGAAGAAAAAGATGGTGGGGAAGATGAGGGGGAAGACAGTGAGGAAGAAGAAAGCGGGGCCTCTGAAGGTTCCTTGGAAGGTGGCAGAGTTCTTTCGTTGTTCACTGGCGTCGAATCTACCAAGGAAAGAACATACTCTCCATTACAGCGCTGTCATTACCTTATATTGTATGAAAAGAGGCGTAAAGGGAAGCTCCAACTCGATAAATAGAGTCAGAGGGAGGATGGGGTTGGAGACTGACTCAGAGGCCCTGGTGCCCAGACTTTGACTTTAGGAGAAACAGGTGCAGGAGTGGCGGCCTCCTGTGGGGGGATGGAGGTCCTAGGATGAGTTGTCTAAGAACCACTGCCCTTCCCACTTTGTGAGGATGTTCCCAGGAGATGAAACAGGGAGTCTCCAGGGTGTCTCTTGGAAATGGACGAAGTTCCCCCTAAAGCCATTGTGGTTGGGGTCTGGGCTGTGTTAAGTCACTTAGTCAATAAACCACCTGAGGCCTGGACTTCCCCCGAGACGCTGGACTGTTAGGCGTGGGCGTGGGCAGGGTAGCCAGTCACCGCTAATGACTCGGGCTCCTCCCTCTCACATGGGCGCCCAGGGGCTCTCAGGTGGTTAGTTTGAGATCTTAAAAGAACACTAGCCGGGGAGGTTATAATGAGCATCAAATCATTGGAAGCATATGGAGTGGGGTTCGTGCCAAGCTCCTGTTGGTCAGGGAGCAAGCGAGATGCAGCGTGTGTGCGCGCAGAGCCCCGCGAGGAAGGGCTGGGTGGCTGGGGCCCTGAGAACGGGCCTAGCTCTGCATCTGGGAGCCGGAGTCGATTGGTGTGGTAACCACAGAACCGTGGCAGTTGTAGCCCGTGAGATCAAGCTCCCTCTCCGGAGTGCACACACGCATGTGTACGTGTGCCCGCACGCCCTCTAAGTAACCTTAAATCTAAAATCTCAAGAGCTTTGCTTCTGCAGTGGCCATCCCAGCGCGGCCACACTCCGTTTCTGGGTTGTCCACTTGGTGTCTGACGCGTCGGCCCAGCTCGTTCTCCTGCGAGCCCTCCCAGCAAACGAGGCTCTCCCCCAGTCACCTCCCAGGACCAGTGTCCCTCTACCCACTCCCGTCAGGCTCCCTGCTGGCGGCCGCTCAGCTGACCCATTCCGATTGCCCTCCAAGGTGTGGCCTTCGGACATTATTACCTCACTTCCTAACTCAATCCAATCCCCTGGCCTCGGTTTCCCCTAAAGCTTTGGGTGAGAGGCGCTCCTCCTCTGGAACCCATACAGGCCAGGCCAAACCCATGCCCCTAAAAAAGAGTTCCTTCAAGACCCATTTGCATGCACAGGTGGGGGGTCCTCAGGGTTCCGTCCTGCTTTCCTCGTACACACATGCAAGTGTGTCAGAGCACGTATGCCAGTCCCAGGCTCTGTAAACGCGGCCGCCACACGCACACGTTCAGCAGGCTTCCAAAGGGACGCCCTCCAGAATGCTTCTGGGGGAAAAGAGGACTCCGGGGCAGGGATCCGAGGGTGGCAGGGAGGAGCTGCTGGGAGAAGGCCCCGGGCTGCCAGGAGCCGCTGCGGGGGAGGCGGCTGGCTGGCCTGTCACCCAGAGCCCCATTGCAGCCCACAATTAGATGGTTCGAGCCTAAAAAGGCAAATGCTGTGAGTCAGTTGTTGCCTTGCTTCCTGTCCTCGGCTTGCCAAATTCCTGCCAGATTCCTCCTCCCCCTCTTCCTTGCCCCCTCATTCTCTTCCCTCTGCTACCTCCTGAACAAGCTCCTCGGCTCCTCTCAGAGTCCCCTCCGCTCAACAGACTCCTTTGTTCTCCCGAGAGCTCTCCAGAACCTTCTGACACAGAGCCAGGGACACCTTGGGAACCACACCTGATAGGAAAGCCTTGGGGTTCACAAGGGCATGACCCAGGGGCTCTCCCTCTCTCCTTTCCCTAATCCCTGCCCCCCCAACCCCCACCCCTGCCGCGGCCACCAGTGAGGCCTCTCTGCACACATGTTCCTCATGCACTGACTTGAGGACAACCCAGGCAAAGCTTGAGGGGACGCCTGCCAGTCAAGCTGCCACTGGGAAGGGAAGGCCACAGCTAAGCCGCCAGGTGACAAGATCTCACCCGCCTGAGGTGGCCGATGTCTTTGGGTTCCCTCAGAGGATGGCAAAGGGGAACCCGGTACCCCACGTCCTTCCTGCCCAGCGGCCTGGCACTTTCCACACGTGAAAACTGGGATGTCTAGCTTTGCTTCACGGGGCAGCTAAAGGAATAAAATGGAATAAAAGGGGTGCCCGGTGGAGAATGCAAAGTAAATGCTGCATGCCAGCTAAATATTAGCTCTAACCCCGCTCTTCCTCCCACGCACACAAGCTGTGGCCCATAAAGACACTGCCGAACTGTTGACCTGTTCCAGAGGGGGCTGCATACGGCTCCCCTGGCCAGGATTTCTCTAACTTGCAGGCCCAGGGATTCCTCATTCATCAACTCAGATCCTCCTCTGCAGGTTCTCTCTTGTCTTCCTTGAGCACCTGGCATGGTCCAGCCAGGCTGCCGGGCCCTCTGCAGGGGCCCCGGTCCTGGTCCCGGCATGCAAAGGGCCTGATGAGCAGAGCGGCCCAGGTTACAGCCCCCCAGCCTCCTTTGGCTCAGCTGCCTCTTCTCTGGCCTCTGGCGGTGACCTCTCCTCTTGGTTCTAGAGGTCACCGTGGTGACTCTGGTCAGTGGGGGAGGGTGATGAGGGCACTCACGCAGCTCCCCCTGTCTTCCCACCTGGCACAGGGGCCAGAACCAGCCTTGACTGAGCAGGGAACGGACAGAGGGGATGGTGCCCTGGGTTCCGTCCCCTACAACAGGACCAGTGTTGCCCACCGGGGTTTCCTCTTGGGTAAAATGAAGATGACCAAAAAGATGGCTGTGAGGATTTTTGTGATGACTGGGATTCCAGGGTGCAGCTTCCCAGAATTGGGAGTTTAGGTGATGCTCAAATCTCCCAAAGTCTCAGAGCACCCTCTAGGGGCAGCAGCCTGCACAGGCTGACCCCAGGGGCTCCATTTGTTGCTGCACTTGGTTCATGTGTTCATTTGTTCACTTATTTACTCATTCACTCAGCAAGCAATGACTGGACGCCTCCTCTGGGCCAGGTCCATAGAAGTGACCCCAACTTAAGGCCTTCCCTCAAACCAGCTTTTATATAGACTTGAGGACCAACAGCTGGGATAACCACACTCGCCAAGGTCTTCAGGTCCATCCCGAAACCCTGCTGCCCAGTTAACAGTCCTCTGTCTCTGTCTCTGCTGCCCCCCTCCAGCATCCCCTAACCTGCTAGGAGCCCCCCACCCATCAGACTCGTTGCTTGCACCCCAGCCTGGGAACTTCTCGAGGACAAGGCAAAGCCCCTTGCACCCGTGGCGCTCAGTGAAGTCAGCTGGAAGCCCTGGTGGAATTTGTACCCAAATGGGCTCCCCATCTCGTAGAAGCAGAATTCCTGTGATCTGGGGAGGGGCTGGGGGATGGAGAAATAAAGTGACCCAGGCCTTCAGTAAACATTAATTCCCTTTTCTCATCGTCTTCACTGGCTGGGACTGCAAGATGATTCCAGAGTTGTTGCAGGGTGCCCCAGGTGAAGTGGCCTGCTGGTGTCCATCTGTGATCCAGCCCCAGAGGCACCCATTACCCCAGCCTCACCCAAGGAAGGGGGAGCCCCAAGTCTGAGGGTTGCTGGGAGAATGACTCATGGGCCAGGAGTCGGTGTTGACTCAGAGGGAAGGAACCAGCTAACTAGCGCTCTGTTCCAACTTCAACAATGGCTCTTTTTAGAAACTCTTGTCTAACCCAAGGCTTTCCTGGGTTCACCTCTCCCAGAACAAAGCCCAGAGAGCGCAGGGGCCGGGGGAGGCAGAATGTGGACTTGGAGATGGATTAAGAGTCCCTGCCCCTCTCTCAGGGCCCGGGAGGGGACGCCTGCCCTGTAGTGGGGGCAGCACCGAGAATGAGAATGTGGTTCGCCCGGGATGCTGTGCATCTGTGTGCGTGGTTCCTGCGCCCCCTCGTGGGGGCCGGATGCCTTGGCGTCCGCTGTAGGGATGGGTGATGAGTGGGAGTGGGTGCAGCTTCCTTCTTGGCTTTGCCCGTGATTGCAAGAGGTCGT
The DNA here is from genome assembly GCF_053574225.1 of Canis aureus. Taxonomy (NCBI): domain Eukaryota; kingdom Metazoa; phylum Chordata; class Mammalia; order Carnivora; family Canidae; genus Canis; species Canis aureus. Next base: position 15,563,478 of record NC_135633.1, read on the forward strand.
TAGGCTGATGCCCCCAAGCCAACCCCAGTGCACAGAATGAAAACACATAGAGGCTCGGGGTCTCAGTTTCCTCCTCTGTGTCTCAAAAAGCTTGGAGCCAGTGATTGCTAAGACCCCTTCCCGGTGCAACTGTGGTGATTCCAGACTGGGGAGCTGAAGGAGAGAGAAAGGTCCCAAATCCTTGGAAAATGCTTCCTCTTTCCTTGCCCCTCACATCCAGGGGGCCAGGTCAGAGAGGACATGCATGGAATGAGAACAGCTGCCCCTGAGAATTGACCAGAGGACACTGCCCACGCCCCTCCCTGCCCACTCCCAGAGAGCTCGTGACTCACTTGACTGGAATGTTCTCCTCCAGCTCTGGTATTTGCTGGGAATTGGAGACTGGAAGCTACTGGCCCGTTGCAGAGCTGGGGTGGAAAAAAGAAAGGGGCAGGGGAGATGGGGAGGGAGGAAGAGTCTGTTAAACTTACAGAATAAACATGGGGTTTTCTTCTCTGGCAGTTTATAGACTAATAATAATAATTGACTGGGGCAGCCCGGGTGGCTCAGCGGTTTAGCGCCTGCCTTTGGCCCAGGGCCTGATCCTGGAGACCCCTGATTGAGTCCCACGTCGGGCTCCCTGCATGGAGCCTGCTTCTCCCTCTGCCTGTGTCTCTGCCTCTCTCTCTGAGTGTGTCTCTCATGAATAAATAAATAAAAGTCTTTAAAAATTAAAAAAAAAATTGACCAAGCCCCCTCCTTTCCCAGACTGCATCTTCAGGTCCCTACGACGCACACCTCCAGTTTTTCATTCGCTCATTCATTGAATATGTATTGAGACTCTGCTTGGGACAGGTATTGCCATCATGCAGGAAATCGTTCAAATTATGAGCCATCATTCTAACTCGTCCATAATTAATGTAATGTGTGTGCACATATACACACACACGCATTCGGGCACACCCGTTTGCTCGTTTTTAGCAGAGCAATTCTTCAAAGCAGGTCTGACATCAATGTCCCATATATGTAGTAGATAAACCTGAGCTGCTCTCATTGAAGCCTAGAAGCTGCAGAAAGTTCTACTTCCCCATCCCCCCACAGAGCCTCCCAAACCCTTCAGGAACCAGGATTCTGTGGACTGTGTACTGAACACCCTCCACCCAGTGGGTCTTGAGAATTAGCTGAGCAAGATGAACATCACATGCAAAAGAAGGTGGTCTCTGCCATTTAGGGTGTGAGAGATGCTACTGCACCGCATTCCCACACTGGGCCCTCAGATATGGCCTCAGGCTCCGCGTCCCTGTGGTGGTTCCCTCATACCCAGGATGAAGAATGGGGCACCACACGCACACCTGAATGCACATACAGGTGGGACTAGGGGGCGTGGAAGGAAAGAAGGCCCCAGGAGTCACGTGGGTGTGGGAGAATGGGGTAGGGGAGGTCTGAAGCCAAGGCCTAGCCCTCTCTTTCGGTAGGAAGGCCTGGAATCCACACCGTGCCAGTGCTTAGAAGTGGGCATCAGCTCTCATCAGCCAGGCTGTGGGGTGCAGGTGGCAGCCTCTTCTGGGGGCTTCTCTTCCTTGGGACAAGATCATCCAGCTCCTTAGATCCTCAACTCTCCTCCTTCCCCTATTGCACCTGGAGACGATGTGAACCTGTTCCAGCTGGAGGGTTCCCTGTCCCAAAGGTCTGCTGTCATCTCAAGTCCATGGGTTTGAGGGGGAGCCTGTGCAGATGGCTGGGGGCACAGCCTCCTCATCTCCCACCCCCCAGCTTAGGCCTGTTCCTCCCTCAGGCACAGGGCGGGGTCTGCAGCAGGGGCAAGCAGGCCTCCAGGGCAGATACCTCCTGCTGACCAACACTATCCTTTCCAACAGCTACTGGAGAATTTTCGCCACAAACCTAGAAGACTGCTTAAAGCCTTATTGCTCCTCCTCTGCCTTTTCTCTTTGTGGAGTAGAACTTATTAAAAATGGCTAAAATTCATAAGCAATTTTCCATCCCTGGTGTTTATAGGACACACATGCACACATTTTTACCACAATAGGAACAACAGGGTGGGTAGCAATGATTTGATCCAGTCATTTTGAGCAGCATCAAGCAAGCCTGGCTCCCTTCCTTTCGGCTTATATTTTATTTATATTTATTTTAAGGGAGCACTTTTGGAGATCTTAGTGCATGACTTGCTACAAAAGGAATAAGGGGTAAGTATTTTACCATATGGTGCTAATGATACCATTTAATTGTTACAAACTAGCAGTATTCTCCAGAGGTCACTGGACCATCCAGTTGTCAAATTATTGCCAGAAAAAAAAAAAGGAAAAATACCGATTTTTCTAAATCAGAATAATATGGGGCAGTCTACACTCCACACCCCCAGCTCTAACTGGTTTATGCCCTAAAACCCAACACAGTTGATTGACTCATTTAATTATTTAGGTGTGCATTTTATAACACACTTATCCAGACAGGCCCTCTTAGAAGCTCCTTTTCTGTGATTCCCCAAAGTGTGAGATGTGGCCCTCCTGCATGGAAGCAATTAGGGCACTTCCAAGAAATGCAGATACTTGGCTCCACGCTAGACCCACTGAATCTGAATCTCTGCAGGTAGGAACCTGGGCAGCTTCCTTTTAAACAAGATTTTAAAGAACCACTGAACTAGGCGTTTTAGGGGAGCATTACTGAGCCCTTTCTACTGAGCCTCAATAACACAGAGCTTAAATTCTATTTCAGGCCATCATCTTGGGCATGCTCTATGCTAAAGAACTTTGAGGATACAATAGATACCTAGATGAGCCAAGCAAAGTAGTCCCAGAAGTCCTTCCCTAAATTGTGGTAAAATATTATGTAACATGAACGTGACCATCTTAACCATTTTAAAGAGTCCAGCTCAGGGCAGCCCTGGTGGCTCAGCGGTTTAGTGCCGCCTTCAGTCCAGGGCATGATCCTGGAGACCCAATGTCAAGTCCCGCGTCGGGCTCCCTGCATGGAGCCTGCTTCTCCCTCTGCCTGTGTCTCTGCCTCTCTCTCTGTCTCTCATGAATAAATAAATAAAATCTTAAAAAAAAAGAGTCCAGCTCAGTGGTATTAAGTACATTCTTACTGTTGTACAGCCATCACCACCATCCACCTCCAGAACTTCTTCTTCATCCCAAACTGAAACTCTGTACCCATGAATCAGTAATTCCCCACACTCCTACCACCACCCCCGTCATCACATTCAATTTTCTCTTTCTATAAATTTGACTATTCTAGGTACTGCATAGACATGGAATCATGTCCTATCTGTTCCTTTGTGTCTGGCTTACTTTACAAAGCATAATGACTTCAAGGCTCACCCATATTGTAGCATGTGTCAGAGTTTTCTTCCTTTTTAACACTGAATAACATTCCATTATATGGCACAACTTGTTTATCCATTCACCTGTTGATGAGTTTTGGTCATTTCCCCCTTTGGCAATTGTAAACACCACAGGATGAGCATGGGTGAGCCAACCAGAGGTCTTCAAGCAGTATCCTGGCCTTGCCTGGCATTCCCTCGGCTCAGCTCCTAGCCATTTATCCAAGTGAAAGTTGTGATGAATGAAGCTCCATTAACACGCACAACATGATCTCAACCCTACGTGGTCTGGTCAAGTCACGGACTTACCCTACCCAGCAACATAAGACGATGCTTAGAGGGTACCAGAGCTTTTAACCGTAAACGCGGTCTGTCTAGCGTCGATCAAACATGTGACACATGGACGTGAAATCAATAAAAGATTGCTTGAAAGTCACACAGTTTATCTACTTCTCTGTCTACTCTGTATTTTATCCTGGTATTAAAATGGAGTGTCAGTGGGACACCTGGGGGGCTCAGTGGTTGAGCGTCTGCTTTCGGCTCAGGGCATGATCCCTGAGTCCTGGGATCGAGTCCCACGTCAGGCTCCCTGCATGGAGCCTGCTTCTCCCTCTGCCTGGGTCTCTGCCTCTCTCTGTGTGTCTCTCATGAATAAATAAATAAAATCTTAAAAAAAAAAAAAAAAAAAAAGCCGGAGTGTCAGAAACCAAATACCTTGTTTGGCCACACGGCCTTGTCGTGTTGACCCAGCCCTATCCCCCCAGAACAACTGCGCTTGCTGAGTCGCATTTTATTGCCATGCCCTCACTTGCCACACCCAGGGATGCTGCACCGGACAGCCTTGCTCAAGATACGAACTTGTGCATCCCTCAGGGCCATCTATTGGACACGAGCTGGACAATTCCTACAGCGTGAAGCACTAGGAAAAGTGACACCAGCTCTGAAACTTGCCCCAAACCAATATGTTGTTTTTCTCATGAACAATGAGGATAATAATTATGCTTCCTTTTGAATGCTGACTGCCAGAAAACTTGGGATCAAATTTATGATCCCACTGGAGCAATTGTTTGGGATATCCCGGTCTGCCTCTCTCTAGGGCCTCTACCTCCTAAACTGGTTTTGTTAACCTTGATCTTGAGAATTTAAACTTTTACAGATAAGACACACAGAATTTTGTCTTTCTTGTAAATTGCCTAAAATCCCCTGGCAATCGAGGAGGGAAGAGAAATGGAGGGAAGGGATGAAAGGCAGGCAGGCTTCGCATCTATACACGAGGAGGCTGGAGCCGAGGGAGACGGAGGCAGGCTGCCCCCAGCTGGGCACAGTGCAGTGTCCCCTTGGCCGCCTATGCTGAGTGTTTCTGGAGGCCACCACAATGGCATTTAGCAAATACATTCTAATGACAATTGTCCTTTTTTTAAAAAGGCTCACAGGGAAGGGTAAATCCAGAGTTTCCTGGAGGCGGGCCCCAGCCCTGGTTTTCCAGCGAAGCCTACCCTTGTGAGATTGCTTCTAGATTCGGGTGGAACTTCTGCTCTCGGCCACCAGAGGGATGTGCAGGACAAGCCTAGCATGGGCCATCCGGGGGGCAGCCAAGGCTGCTGGTACTGCAGGTGGCAACTTTCTGTTCGCCAATATCCCACCCCGAGGTCACAAGCTGCTGTTGACCGAATCAAAACATTCAACTGAAGGCCGCCTTTATTAAAAATCAGCTGCGCTGCTAGAGACGCCTGCCTTCTAGGGGGTGGAGGCACTGGGCCCGGCCACTCGGCTCACTAGCTGTGGGACCTCTGCTTGCTCACCAATAAAAGGGTGAGTTGCTTTACCCCCCGGGGCCGTCCTGAGGATGAAACGGGGCCACGAATGGGAAAACCCTCAGCTGTCACACGTGCTTAGTCAAAGTGTCTTTATTACTGGGTAGGTAAAGTTTCAGGGCAGTCCACATGCCCCAAGCTCCCTGTGCTGCTCCCGGGTGGCCCCGGGGGGACTGTGCTGCCCACACAGCTAAGCCACATCCTTCCCTAGTGGGCCATGGAATGCCCAACGGGCCCCTAAGGACCTGTTCAAAGAGGAGACTGCTCAGGCAAGAGGGTCCTTATCTCTGGATAGGCCCCCTTATCTCTGCAGCCTGGGACGTGCAGCCATCAGGCCCCTCTGCCGCATACCCACTTGAGATTCCAAAGTTTCTTACGGAGAAGGAGGCTGGGCCTGGGTGCAGGGCCCTCACCCCCCTAATGCCCCAGCCCCGCTGCCTCTGAGCCTGAGGGCTGGACCCGTCACCCGATCCTCCTCCAGGAAAAACTGGCCATGGAGAGTCTCTGGATCCAGCACGTCCCTCCCCATGTCCCAGGATCCAGCAAGCCTGTCTCCCACGGGGGCAAACTCTGCTCACCGTGCACGGCGTGGGGCTCCTCGGAGCTCTGGGGAGAGCCTCCCCTGGCCGGGGCCTCCCTCAGGGAGCTGTGCCTAGTGAGGGGCTCCGGGAGGGGTCGGGGTCCTGGCCGCCAGGGTCTCTCCTCACAGGGCCGCGCACTGGAGGCCTTGGTGCCGGGGCAGTCTGGCTCTGCATCGGAGCTGGAAGGAGCAAGGAGAGAGTGGGTGAGTGGGGGACCCCGCAGTTCACTTCCCACACCCACGCTGTGCCCTGCCCGCCGCTGCCGCCAGCAGGCCGTGGCGTTCCAGGGCCAAGAGAGTGCTTTAGTCACCCCCATCCCCAAAGCTCAGCCCCAGGCTTTGTCACAGGCTGAACGGCGTCCCCCCACCCCAGATTCATATCAAATCCTAATCCTAGTACCTCATGTTTGACTGCATTCAGAGATAGGGTCTTTACAGAGGTAATTAAGTTAAAATGAGGTCATTAGGGTGGGCTCTATTCCCATAAGCCTGGTGTCCTTACAAGAAGAGGAATTTGGACGGGCATAGGAGGAATACCCCATGGGAACACGCTGTGCCCAGCCTCCCTCTCCGTGAGAAGCTTTGGAATCTCCAGTGGGGACACAAACAGAACAGATCCTTCCCCCTTGAGGCCCTCAGAAGGAACCGGTCCTGCCCACACTTTGAGCTGGGACTTCTGGCGTCCAGAACCGAGGGAAAGCACATCTCTGTTGTTGAAGCCACCATGGTACTTTCTGGAGCTCGAGCCAGCAAATACAGGCATCGGTCTCTTTGCAGGAGAGCAAAGCCCGGCCCGTGTATGCCGACGTGCTTGCGGGGCAGCCGGCCTGCCCACCTTTAGACACCCTTGACCACGACTGCTCAGCTCTCCGAGGGGAAACGAGCTCATCATTTAGGACTTGCTCCTAAACCTTTAGGCATTGCAGTGGTGCTTGTGGCCTGTGGGAAGGGACAGGAGAAAAGAGGAGGCCACGGGGTCGGAGGGGGACTATTGAACCTGGGCCTTGGATGACTGGCAGGGATTCAGGTGGCCAAGAAGTGGAGGGGGGCTGTCCGCAGCAGCAGAGACAGCACACACAGTCCCCAGGGCCTGCGGGAGGCGCAAACCTGTAGGGCTGTGACTTCTGGTGAACATATGGATTTACCCTCGCCCTGTGTATGGAAGTCCAGCGTGCATCCTCCACTGGGTTGCTGCCCCTTGTCCATCTGTGTGCTCTGGTGGACTCTCTCCACCACGGTGCCCAAGCCCGCCGCTCGCGGCGTCCTAGTGCTCTTCACCAATGAGTCCCAGAGGTGGGCGTGCAATGTGGGTAGCCCCATCGGAGGTCTACCTTGAGGTCTTGGGACATGGATGGGGACCAATGGGCGTGGGCTGAGGCCCTCAGCAGCCAAGTGTTCCACACTTGGATAGAGCCTCCCTTCGGGTAGTTGCAAATCAGGCATGCAGAGAGGCAGCAGACAGCGGTTGTCTGAGTTTCTGGCTCCAACTTTGCCTGGAGAGGGGAGCCCCTTGGACCTCCCAGTCAGGGGCACCGAAGTATTTGCTTTGTTACTTAAGCTAGAGTTGGTTTCAGGACACAGCCCTGCCTAACTGAGACCTTCCTTCTCTGGGCCTTGCTGCTTACCTCAGTGACCACTAGGGCACTCCAAGGCAGAGGTGCTCATGCAGACCTCTGGGTCCAAATCACCTGTGGGACTTGCTAAAATGCTTGTTGTCAGGCCCCCCTTCCAGAGTCTGAAGGCTCCAGACCTTACAAACTAGCTGTCTGCACGGCAGTACCCGTTTTCTCGCTCACATTCTTCCCACACCTACTCCAGCCAGGTTTCTGATCCTCTTGTAGGAAAATACAGAGGTCGCCTCTCCAGCTCCTCCATTCTTATCTGAACCAGCACCACACCCTCCTTCTCGAAACGTCTCCTTTCTTCTCTCAGCTTCCACAACCCAGCCTCTTTCGGTTTCTCTCCCTCCTGTGCGTTTTGCCAGCTTGCCCACTGAATGTTCAAATGCCCTGGGGCTCTCATCCATGCCCAGCTCTACTTTAGCTATGAGAAGATATTCTTTTTTTTCTTTTTCTTTTCTTTTCTTTTCTTTTCTTTTTTTCTTTCTTTCTTTCTTTCTTTCTTTCTTTCTTTCTTTCTTTCTTTCTTTCTTTCTTTCTTTCTTTCTTTTTTCTTTCTTTCTAATGAGAAGATATTCTTACTCCACAGGTGCCTCATTAGCTCCCTTGGTTTTTACAGCCTCTCCGTGCCACTGGCCCCCCACCAAATCACTGTCTCTAGACCTGCCTCCAAGAAACTTCTCTGTTCTACAGCTTGCTTGACATCCGCACAAAGACATCTGATAGACATCTCCAACTCCACGTGGCCAAAACAGAATTCTTGATTTTCTCCACAAACCTGCATCTTCTTCCCTGAAATCTTGTCCTCTTCAAGGCTACTCTAGAAATGACTGCACCTTTCCTGCAGTCACGTGGGTCAAAGTCTGGGAGTCACTGTTGGGCTCTCTCTCACCTCCACGTTCAGTTGATCAGCAAACTCTTTCTTCTCTGCTCCCAATCTTGGCCCAAGTCCCTCATCTCTTACCCATGCCACAGGCTCCCATCGGGCCTCCCTGCCTCCACTCCCACCCACCTCTCTCCCACCCATTTCCATACCGAGGCCTGCTCATCTTTGGAAATCATAAATAAGATATCACTCTCTGATTTAAGAATTATCTAATGGCCTTCAGTTGGACCTAGAATAAAGTCTAAACTCCTTGCCCTTACTTACCCTTGCCCTTGTCTTACTAAGCCTTACTCCTGCCTTCCTTTCTGATATGATATCTTACTCTTCGTCCCCTCACTGTGTGCCAGCCACACCAGAAGACATCAGGCCACACTCGCCCCGGGGCCTATGTACTGGTGTTCCACTGCTTGGATGCCACTTCCCTCAGTCTTCACATGGCTGTCCCTTCTTGTTGACAATTCTCAGCTTAAATGTCACCTCCTCACGGAGGCCGTGGTAGATTGTTTGCAAAGAACAGTTGCAGTCATTCCTCCCCTGGGTCCACACCCTTTTTCAATGGACCTTTGCAGCTCCTCCCATAGTGGTGGAGCCAATTTCCCTACCCCTTGAGTCCGGGCTGGACTTGTGACCATTCAGACGTGATAGAAATAGCCAAGACCTCAAGACACTTCGCACGATTGTGCTTTCTCACAGGACCATGTGAATAAGCACGGGCTGCCTGTTGGAGGATGAAAGACCCGTGGCCCGGTTGCCTCCTGACACTCCAGCTGATGGCTAGCCATGTTCTAGAAGCAGGACCCTGCTGGCTCGAACACACACGGGAGTCCACCGAGACCAAAAGAACTGCAGGACTGAGCCTGACTGAAATAGGTGCCCACAGAACTGTGAGTAGACTAAGCGGTGGCTGTCGGAGCGCTCCTGTCCCTCAGCATAACGGTGAGAATGGATAACTGATACAAAGGCCTTTCCTGGCTACCCAGTCGAAAGTAGCTGACTAGTCACCCTCTAGCATAGACTCCTATTTTATTTTTCTATCCGGAACATAGGCGATATTTTTCTTGTTAACTATTTGCTTGTTTGCTGACTGTCTAGCCAGGTTGAATGAAAGCCCTGTGAGAGCAAGGCCTTGGTCTTGTGTTGGTCACTGCTCTATGCTCCGAGCCTAGCACATAAGGAGCAATCAGTACCTCTTGCTGGTCGGCCTCCAGAATGAATTCAGTCGAGGGGAGGCCTGGAGTCTGGGGTCCCAATGACCACTCTGGGTGGTTCTGGTAGGGGTGGTAAGGATGCCATTCTGAGAAATACTCATCTAGGGCAGCAGAGCGTTACTTCTCATGCATCTTCCCACCCCTAGCCTTAGCCTCCCGTTATCATGTATCACCATCCTACTTACCGTGACAGTGACACCCACTCGGCACCCCCTTGCTACAGCCTATGTCACAACTGCCTTTTGGGGAGAAGACAGTGGGGCCAGAACCTGTCCCTTCTCTGAGAAAACAGCAATTGCTAACACTTATAGTGTTATGTGCTGAGCATTTTTCTACATGCTTTGTGTATATTAATTGTTGGATCTTTACGATTGTCCACAAGACAGGTATTATGGTTGTCCCTATTTTATGGATGAGCATATGGAGGTACAGAGAGGTCACATGGTCAGCGAGAAGAAAGAAGACCAGTTCCTGAATACCACTACCCTCGTCCAATCCCTCTTCTGAACCCACCCCGCAGCTTGAGCATACCTGCTGTCGTCACTGGTGACCAGGACACACACAGCCATCATGTCTTGTCCAACTATATCCTCCCCAGGGCTGATCCTCACTGAGGTCCACTCAGAGGGCAGGAGAGAGGTGGCTCCACCATCCACATCACTGGGCTCTGGCTCCAGGACACTCTTGGGCTTCTTGGGGGAGGTTGGCTCATCTGCTGGGAGGAGAAGATGGTCTAGGGAGATGGTGGGAATAAACGGGCCCTGCAGGGTAACTGTTTCCCATCCAGAAGCTTGGACAGGCTGCCGGGGGCGGGGGAGTGGACAAGGCAGCAGGCTTTGGGTCCACTTGGACACTCCAAGACTTCTCGTCCTCTGTTCCCACCACCTCGCCTACCAGATGCCCCAATATTTAGAGCACACCTTTGTGTACAGGGCATGAATGCACACATCTCATTTAATCCCATATGAGGGTCCTGAAGTGTTCAGAGGGCCCACCCAGGCGCACCGGCCTCTGGACTGCCATTGTCAAAATCACAGTGTCCAACATACTGCTAAACCCGGTGGCAACTTCTCCATTCTTGTCTTGACACATCAGCAGCATTTGACTCAGCTGATCATTCCCACTTCTAGAAAAGCTCTCCTCTCAGCCTCCAGGATAGCACCGCCTGGCTCCCTTCCCCTCACCGACTGTTCTCCTTTCCTGTTTGTGTGCTGGTTCTACCTTTTCCCCCTGACCTGGTCACACTGGAAGGCCCCAGGGCTGTCTTTGAATCTCTCCTCTTACTTAGGCCCATGATAATCTCATCTGGCTTCCTGGCTTCAAATAACCCCAGATAACAATGACTCACTCCTGCATCTACACTGCCAGCCCAGACATTTTCCCTGAATCTAGATTTCCATACCCCCACTGCTTACTTGGCACCTCCACGTGGATGTCTAGCAGACACACCAAACTCATGTCTGAGTGGAGCTCTTTACCCCCACGAGCTCCCCCACAGCCCTCCCCATCTCAGTAAATGGCGACCTTGGCCTTCCAGCTGCTCAAATCAAATGCTTTCATGCCATCCTTGACTTCTCTTGTTATTTCATTCTTCACTCAAGTTATCAGCCAATCCTGCTGGCTCCACCTTCAAAATATGTCAGGAATCCAGGCACCTGTCACCACTTCCTCTGCTACCACCTTGGCCTCAGCCACCATGATCTTTTGCCTTCCAGCCTCTGTGAGTCTCCCTGCTTTCCCTCTCACCCTGCTCCATCTCCCCAAACCCCTAGTCTTCTTTTTCCCCCGCTACTCTTCTTAATTAACACGGCCACTCAAGTGACTGTTAAATATGAGTCAGATCATACTCCCTTGCTCAACACCCTCCAGTGGCCCCTGGGACCTCATCTCCCACTGTTGCCCTACTGTCTGCTCTGACCATGTATGTGACCACCTCCCTGACCCCCCTGTCTCAGCCCCTTGTATCGCTCCTGCCTCTTCCTAGGAGATGCTATCCCTGGACAGCTTCCTGCAGGGCTCGCTCACTCACCACCTCAAGTCTTCAGTCAAATGGCACCTTCTCCATGAGGCCTACCCTGTCACACTATTTTAACTGCAACCCATGCCCTCAGCATTCTCTGTTCTTCTTTATTTTTATTCATAACACATCTCATCTCCTAATAAACTCTACAACTTTCTCTGCATTTTATTATCTCTCTCCCATGACTAGAACTAGTGATTTTTGTCTATTTTGTTTCTTACTAGAATGATACCAGCAAGGAGTTGATGATCAAGGAATGCCTGTTGAATGAATCAACGAACGAGTGAGCAAAATAGGCCGCCTGAGGTCCAGCTCCATTTTGGCCACGAACTAGCTGGGTGACGACCCCTTCCACTGGTCACAGTGGGGCAGGTGTCCTTTCTCCTTTCTAAGGCTGATACCTCACTTGCACTTGGCTTCCTCCTCGCCAAGGGCCATTAGCAAGGGCATTGGTCATTTCTACCTGGAACACAGGTGATATTTTTCCTATGTGAACACAAGACAAAGGCCTTGCTCTCACAGGGCTTTCATTCAAAGCTAGTCAGCAGCCAAGCAAATGGTTAACAGGAAAAATATCACCTATGTTCCAGGTAGAAATGACCAATGACCTCATCAATGATCCTGTCCAAGGGTCATTACTTTCTCTTCCTTGTGTCACAGACTTCTATGTCTATGGGACTCTTTCCATCAATATTTGAATGTTCTGAAGCCTCTCCTGTTTTAAGAAAACTGCTTTTAACCCAATTCCCATGCCTGGCCCCTAGCCAACGTTTCTTCCTCTTCTCCCCTTCCTAGCCAATCATCACGGAAGAGTTTGCTACACTTACTTTCTCTACTTATGCACCTTCCATCACTCAACTCCTCAACCCCCTATAATGCTGCCTGTGCCTCCATGACTCCCAAACTCCCCCCCCCTCCAAAGCCCCCGGCAGCCTCCTTATTGCTAAGTCCAATTCACAAGGCTTTGGGGTCCTCCTGCAGCTGCTGCCGCCCTCACCCCTCCCTGCTCTGGGGACCCATCCTCTCACTGCCTCCCTGGCTGCTCCAATCTCAGCCACCCAATCTTCCAGCCAACCTCTAAATGCTGGGTTTTTCACGCCTCCACCTGCAGGACAAGACCTACTCCCTAACCATATTTACCATCTATGAAAATAACTCAAGAAATTTTTATTTTTACATGAAATGCCTCATGTATTAAAATATTGTATAGATCAAATAAAACACATCCCCAGGCAGATGCGGCCAGTGGGCTGCCAGTTTGTCACTCCTGGCATATGTGCATGCTTGCTTGTGCATGCACATATGCACACTTCTGCACTGATGTGGCTGCAGATGGGAGGCACTGAGGCAACAGGGATGTAATTGGATGCTTGGGTAGGTAGGAGTAGCCGTAATGATATAATAGTAGCAGCAACTTACTTTTATTGGACACTTTTATGGAGAACTGTGTAAGTGTTTAACGCGTACTAAGTCTATTAAACGTCATAGAACCTTCTAGACAAGTATTATTCTTCCCATTTTGCTGATGTAAAAACAGGTACACACAGAGGTGAAGACATCAGAGGACAGGGATCAGTCTGTACGGCTGTGAGCAGAACAGAACCATGGACACCAATGTGCATGACCTTTATTCTGGGAGTTTTGGCTGGAATATGTTCCTCTTTTTTTTTTTTTTTTTTTATTCCCTGTCTGTAATAGAGCTGTGCTTTTTTTTTTTTTTTTTTTTTTTTTCTGTGACCTTGCAGTCCTCACTACTTGGGTAGGTAGATATGCTTCTCTGCCCAACTGACATGGGACTTGGCTGTGACACTTGCTTTGCCCAGTGGAAATGAGTGGATGTGACGTGAGCAGTGGCTTCAAATGGCCTTGCTGTCTGGCTAGTCCAGCCACACTCTTGCTAGCTTGCCATGAGAAGAGCTCACCCCAGATGGCTGCTACCCCTCAGCCTAGGTCCCTGACTGTGGGCACATGGAGCATGTCTCAAGCCACCTGTGGCCTGAAACCTTGCCTAACCAATCGCATGGAAGCCCAGGCCACCCTTTGATCTACAGCCTGAAGCACAGCTACTCAGCTAACCCCACAGACCCATGAGCAAGAAAAATAGGTGATACAAGCCTCAGAAATTCAGGAGGCTTATTACACAGAATTACTGTAGCAGAGACTCGACTCTGTATCTGGCTTATACCGGAGTACAGGCGTGTGCCCGAGTGGGGTATACTCAGATATTGTATGGTCAACAGATGCTACTTGACTTCCTCGGATCCGGGCCTGTGCTGGTGATTTGGAGATGAATCAGCCATGCTCTGCCTTCAAGGGTCTCTTCTTGTCCCAGAGGGGAGAATGTTAGGCATATTCACGGATAGTTGCCTTTTCGGGTAGACCGTCTAAGAGTAAGGTGAGACTCAGTAGATGGGGAGGGAGATCTGACTTCTGTACAATGAACACCTTAGGTGGGAGGCACCATTTCAATGGGTTACGGATGAATAGGATCCAAACAGAGTAGGGAGAGGTGGTGTTCCACGGGATGGACCTCTGTGAGGAAATGCAGTGTGGGAAAGCACTCCTACCTGCGTGGGAACAGAAACTATGTCTGTGTGGCTGGACGGCAGGAGAGTACATGAAAGAAGCCAGCGGGAAATCATTCCATTGACAAGGAACCAGAAAGGGCCCCTGGTGGCAAAGTGAAGAGTGGATTTCCCTCCAAGAGCAACCCCTGAAGGGTTGAAAGCCGCAGACCAGTATCATCAGATTGGCCTCGTAGAAAGATCGCTCTGGTTGGTGACTGGAGGGTGGACTAGAGGCCCCAGCAGGAGGGGAGACGGAGACCAGGGAAAGGGCTTTGATAACCTGGAGAAGAACTAACAGCTGAGCGTGCGTGGCCAGAGAAGAGGGGGCGAGGTTGTCCGGAGCAGCCCGGCAGGATAGGGTGGCTGCAGGCAGGGGAGGTGAGCTGTGCCAGGCAGTGGCGACACCACCTCAGGGACCAGCCCAAACCTGCAATGGACACCCCGAGGGGCTGCTTTTATCTTCTCTCCTCCTAGACAGTTGTGACCTGGCCAGCAGGGCTGAGGGGTGGAACAGGGTAAGGGCCCAGGCAGGCTCCCTGAGCTCCTGGAGGGCTGGGCATGTGGCTGACTGCTGAGCCCTCAGTACAGCAGGGTGAGGCCAGCATCCCTCACCGGGGAGTCCACAGATCTGTGGAGGGGTGGGGGGTGCTGGAAGGAGCCGGGGCTTCCTCTGATCACCACCTCACCCAGGGAAAAAAAGCCCCAAAGATGGACCTCTTCTTCCTCTCCCTCTGCCCCCCAAGGCCTGGGTCAAAGGCTACAGCTGGGTCTCTGGGGTTCAGTGCTGTGCTCAGGAGGCAATCACTCCACTCTAGCTTCTACTTCCAGACCCCTCTCTCATTCCCCGGGACTCCTGTCCACTTGCACACACCAGTAGTGCTAGTTCTAGCGGCCCCAGGACAAGCGATGGAAGTAGTCTCGAGGCAACAACAGAAGCAACACCAGCTCATTATCGAGGCCGTTATTGAGGTTGACCATCTCAAACATCCCGACAGCCCGAAAGGACAGTGTTGTCATCTTCACCATGTGTGTGCAAGAATGTGGCGCCCAGAGACTAACTCGGCCAGGGGCCCCCAGTGAGTCAGGAGGATCAGCAGCTGTGTTGGTGGCCAGCCCCAGGGGAGGGTCCAGGTGTGCTCACCTGTGCTGCCTCCCCCAGGCCTGTCTACAATTTGTCCTAGATTTTGCCTACATTCCCGTAGGGAGAAGCCAGGTCTACACTGGGGCTGCGGGCTACCAGGGGAGGAGTGCGGAGGGTGGGGAGGGTGAACGATCCAGCAGCTCCCAGGGCAACTGCCCTGGCCTTCTGGAGGGAAGGTGGTCTTCCCCGAGCCCAGCACTTCGGTCCCCTTCCAGGGCTCTCTGGTGAGAGATACACTCCGGCGGCAGAGCGCAGCACTCCTGTCCTCACACACCACCCTCAGCAACATCCAAGGCCTTGACCTGGCCAGACCCCTGCTTGTGTCGGCGTGTGGACCCCTGCCCTCGATCTGCTGGTGAAATCGTTTCCATTTTCTCTCCAAGTCTGGAGACCCTTCCACTCTCCCCCAGAACCCAGGGTGACGACAAAGCAACACGTTCTCCCGGTCATTAAGTCCATTGTAGAGATTAGGAGACTGAGGCTCATTTGACCAAGATCACAGAGCTCCTAACTGCCAGAGCTGCTTCTGGCTCCGGGCTTAGAAAAACCCCCTCTGCTGTCTTGTCTACTGTTCTCTCTGAAGAGACAAGCTTAAAAAAGAGCAATGAAACTAAGTCCATCAGGACCCAGTCGGGAAAACAGAACTCAAGCCAGAAAGCTCCACAGAGGCCAGTTAGTACAGGCAACTCATGACGGTGGTGTTGGATGAGCCAAAAAGCCAAGGGCAGATCAAGAGACAACCCAGAGATGAGCCACAGCAGGAAGCCCCGGGCTGGAGGGACACTGGGAGGAGGCCGTGAGGCCAGAGGCCGGGGCGTCCAGGCAGGAGTGGGCACGACGGGGAAGACACCGGCACTGGCCAGGGTGCAGAGAGTCCGAGGAAAACCCTGGCTTCTCCCTTGATCCCATCGTCCGCCCTCCTACCAGTGTTCCCAATAGTCAGACGGAACAGGAACCCAGTGGCCAGGGAGCCTGGGAAATGCAGTCTGCAGGGGTGATACCTCTTTACTACAGAGAGCAGGGGAAGGCACGCAAATGTCCAGGATACCAAGCACAGAGGGGTCTCCCCACCCTCTTGCAAGGCAGATGGTGACGAGTGAGGGCACCTGACCAGCCCCCAGCAGGATAGGGAGAGTCTGGGAAGGCGGGGCTGCGTCAGGCATTCCCTCCACTGACTCCCAGGGGCTGGCACAGTCGTCTATGCCACTACCAAGGTCCCTCACAGCACATGTCCATTTAAAAGATAAAGGCACAGGTGCCTCAAGACGGCAGCTGCCACCTGGGGCTTCTGAGAGTGACACCTCAGAGTGCACTACCAGGAATGCCCGTTTCCAAGAGTCTCCAGGGAATGAGAAAATTGATGGGGAGCCACAGGCCTCAGGCGTGGCTGTCCTGTGCCCTCCTGGACTCTTGCCAGGCATCCTCTGCTGAGTGTGTGACCTGTCTGTGTGCAGATGTGTGTGCTCCCAGGCCCGTGCTCGGCTGCTCTGAGCCAGGCTCTGCCTGGCCCCAGGAGCAGCCTCTGTGCAGAGACCAGCTCAAGTAAACTACAAGCCAACTAGAGAGGGGGGCTCAGCCCTCCCCAGCTGCAGGCCCTGTGCTCAAGGCCTCGGCAGAGCTGCCCTGCTCCAGCCACGGAGCCGTCGGCCTGGACACAAGGCCAGACGCCAGGGGAGTGCAGTCCGCGGTCAGGCCCAGAACCTGGTGTGAACACCCGGGGCAGCAGGGTGCCCTCCATCAGGGCCAGGAGGGGAGGTGGGCACGTGATATCTTCCCAACAGCTTGGCGGGCTCCCAGACAGCTGCAGGTGTAGGGCCTCAGGCCTCGGACCCACAGACAGGTACTGTGTCAGGCCAGCTCTGGGCCTCAAGCTTGGGCACAGCCAGGACCTACATTCCAGTTTCCCTGAATGAGGCTGGGAGTGGAGAACTCGAAGTTTCTGGGTAGGAGCCCCAACAGCAACCCAGGGAAGCAGGAAGGGAAATACTTTGGGGGCGCACAGTCCTTGGTTCCAGCACACACCCCGTGGCTGGGACAGCAGGTCATCCCAGCGCTGAGCAGACCTCCGCTCACAGCTCAGATGGGGATGGCGGGTACCGCTGCAAGGCCCCCCTGATGGAGTGCTCACAGCCAGGGGACGTGCCCGGCCTGGCTGGGCCTCGTGTAGGTGGGGGTGGGAGGAGAGAGACCCCATCTTCTGGGCACTTTAAGGCCCCTGAAGATTGAGAGGCTGGCCTCTTTCTGGGTGATGGGTGGCGGTAACCCCTGCTTCCCTGGGCCTGCTCTCTCATGGTCTCAGAGACACTCGCAGGAGGACTAGACTCAGGATGTCAAAGGTAAGGTGAGCCAACCATGTGCCATGGCGTGGGGGCAGAGTCTTCCCCATCCCGCCTCTGGTCTCAAACCTGTCACCTGGATTCCTGTGTCAGGACGCCAGGCATGAGAGAGGATGTGTGTGACCCCGTGGCCTGGGCCTTGCTACCCAAAGAGGATCCCACTGGCACTGGGCTCTGCTGCCAGCCTCAGGCACGTCTGCGAGAGATGTCCCATTGGTCACCCAAGTCTGCGAGAGATGCTGTGTGAAGCCTGCACCCCTTGCAAGGCAAAATTCAAGTAAAATCGGAACTCCCTTCTCCCAATCAATCAAAGGGCTCTGTGGAGGCAGCAGGACACACGATGTCATACTTCTCTTCCAGATTCTCCTATCCGAGTCATGAGTTGATGGCAAGACTTTCCCAAGCCCAAGACAGGCTCCACAGCCTGAGATCCAGGCCTTTATTGCTTCTACAAAGGCTGGTTGAAGGTCCACTATGTGCCAAGCACTGTTCTACTGGTGCAGATTACACGGGTGCTCAAAAAAAACAAAGGTCCCCATCTTCAAGGAGCTTATGTTCTAGCAAGGGGGGAAACATAGATACATATCATTAGTCAGTGAGTTCCAGAATATGCTGAGAGGTGATAAATGCTCTGAAAACCTGTCTAGGAGAGTAAAAGGGTCAGGACAGCTGGGGGGATGGACTGCAGCATTAAAGGCAGACCTCACCGGGAGGGAGACGAGGGAACAAAGATCTGGATAAAGGGTGAGGCCAGCTGTATAGATACCAAAGAAGGGTGTTCTTGGCAGAGGGAACAGCCAGAGCAAAGGCTCGAAGACAGAGCATGGCTGGTGTTCAAGGAGGCCAGTGTGGTTAGGACACAGTCTATGAGAGAGAGCAGAAAGACAGCAGGTCAGAATGACAGGGGTCAGACCTTCCAGAGCTGTCTGAGTCTGCTGTATGCATTGGCTTTTACTGAGTGAGCTGGGAAGCTACTGGAAAGTTCAGAGCAGAGGGCAGATCCACATTCTGAAAGGATTTCTCTAGCTGTTGTGTTGAAAACTGGTTGAGCAGAGCAAGGAAGTGCCTGGGAAGCCACATTGAAGGCCACAGCAGTAACTCCAGAAGGGACAGTGGCTGAGGCCAGGGCGGTAGCACAGGGACGGTGACAGGGGGACTGGGTCTGGCTGTGCTTGGGATTCACCAATGGACTAGGTGTGGGGCCAAGAGAAAGAGTCCTTAAGAATGACCCCAAGTCTCTGGGCTGAACAATGGGAAGGTTGGAATTGGGGTTTCCAGAGACCATGAAGGCCAAGGGTAGAGTCTATTCCAGCGGAAGATTAGGAGCGGGAGGTGGATTTCTAGGTTGGAGACTCTTGGTAGAATCTAGGAGGAGATGTCAAGTAGGCAGCCAGAGACAGAGCTGGAGCCGCCCTCCCTCTTTGCTGTGACTTAGGAATTCACTAAACCAAACCAAGGTCTTGCTAGCAGGTGGCAGGAGGAAAGAGAGGTGCACAGTGGAGGCTGGGAGGTGACCAGCTGCCTTCAAGAGGGCGGGGAGGTCAGAAAAGGAGAGAAAAATAGATGGCACCGCTCAGGGTCAGTAGAGACCTCTGTATCGTGGCCAACCTAAAGATGTCCCGGGGGCCCTCTGAGCTCCAGCTGATCTAGAACGCCCACCAACGTCTTCCCTACTGCACAAAACCAGGAAGGTGCTACCTAGAGCGTGGCCTATCGGGCATGTTTACTGATTCTACTGCCACAAAACCCTAAGTTCGGAGGCTTCGGTTCATGCGAGGGACTTGCCCAATGTCACCGAGTCCATACAAAGTGCTAGAGTCAAAGCCGGGTCTCTGGCCAGTTCCAGGGCCTGCCCATGCACCCAGGCTCCCCTGCGAGCAGTGTCTGACTCTTGGCCCAGGCCTGGTGACTCTCGGGTCCTCCACAGCTGAAGATGCTGCTTTAGATCGCCTCCCTCGTATCAGAGAACTCCTTTAACGTCAAGCATCCCCTCGAGGTGAGCATGGCCAGCGAGGTGGAGGCCTAACGAGGTACTGCACACGAGGTGCTTGCCCCCCCCCGCCTGGCAAGGGGGGAAACGCTCCATCAATGACAGCTGGCCCTGGAGCACTCAGAGCAGCAGCCACTTCTTTTTATTATTTCAGGGATTAAAGAAAATGCTGTAAAAGTGAGTGAGTTCATAGAAATAGAGGAGAACAGCCCACCCACTCTGCTAGACCCACTTAGTCTACTTAATATTCAGGTTGCACGGAGATTGGTTTCTCCAGCTGGATTATTTATTTAGGATAAGTTCCCTGGGGTAAGATTACTGCGCCATAGGTCAGAGCCCTTTTATGGGTCTTAATAATTGTTGCCACATTGCTTTCCAGAAAAGACTGTCCCCATTTACTTTTTACCCACGACTATTTTTTTTTTCTTACAACCTATTTTGCTTTTTCTTGACTAAATCAGTAGGTAGGAGATAATTAATTTACATTCCTTCACATGTAATTGTTATAAATGTTCACCTTTTCTTTTCAGCATTGTTTCATTTGCCGGAGTGAGCGCTGTCTGTTCATAGCCTGTGCACATTCATCATTGGGTCTTTAATCAACAAACAGGAACTGATCACCTACACTGCAAAATGCCTGGGAACACCTCCTTTGCATGAACTGTTTACAGGCCACAGCTATGAACTTCTTTATTTTCACATCTAATTCACTTTTCCCCTCAGTCGGCTGCCTACTGAATGTTTTCATTTTTTACTGTTACATGTTAAGTTTTAATCCATGGGGTGCTTGGGTGGCTCAGTGGTTGAGCATCTGCCTTTGGCTCAGGGCATGATCCTGGGGTCCTGGGATCAAATCCCGCATCAGGCTCCCAGTAGGGAGCCTGCTTCTCCCTCTGCCTGTGTCTCTGCCTCTCTGTGTGTCTCTCATGAGTAAAAACATTTTTTAAAATCCACTGTTTCTGGATTAAAGAACATTCTACCAAACACTTATGTGAATGTGACATTCAAAACAAAACAAAAAAACCCATCCCAAACAAATAAAACACTCACTTTCAACAGGTATGGGAAAGCCCACCTCAGCAAAGTTAATTAAGCTTCTTTACTGGAGGGTCCCTCAGAGACTTTTACCATGCCAATAAGTCTTGCGGATCTCCAAGGATTGGGAGGACCAGCACGATTATTATGAAGTTTCTCAAACTCTGTGCCTGTGGAGCTCGTCATTCACAAAGCCCTCTTGGAGCTACTGTTCCTTGCCACACTTTGGAAAATGTTGCTTTAACCCAGCTTCGAATCGGAAAATCAAAACAAAACTATAAGCTCCATGACAGTAGGGACTTTTGTCTGTTTTACCCCCTGCTCTATTCCCAGCGCACCATAGACACTCAGTAAATATTAGTTAAGTAAATAGGTGAGTGTATGTACAAATAAAACAAATCAAATCTGGTACACGATAACCAAGATACATACATTCCAAGATGCAGGGAGGGGCAGGGCCTTTGTGTGGTTTGCTGCTGCATCCCTAGGACTTCGAATATGTCCAAGGTATGGTGTGTGTTCAACAAACACTTGAACAGATGAATAAATAAAGGAATGAATCATTTGCCCAACCTAGCTCCTGACTTAAGTCCCTAACACCCTTCCTTTTACGGAAGAGAAAGAATAGCTCACCTGGGTAAGAGTACTTGACCCCAGGCAGCTTGGAAAGCAGTTCCAGGAGCCAGCAGCTGAGCTCAGAGGCCCAGAGCCCCAGAAATGCCCCTCAGGGGAGGTTCATCTCAGCATCAGAAGCCCTGCTACATCCAGCCTGGTGATGGCAGGCATCCCATCCTAGGGAGGTTGAGGACCAGACTTCCTTGGCACTGTCCAGATTAGCCAAGTGAGACTCTGAATCCTTCCCTTAAGGGGAAGCCAGCCTTGAATTGGCTCACAGCCTGCCATGGGTTCTGTCTTCAGAATGGCTCTGTGGGCAGAGCCTTGCAGCCTTAGACACTGAGTGGCCCTGGGGCTTTGGCCCTGGAGGTCTCTTAGGATCACAAAAGGCTCTCCATCTGGATCAGCACATCTGCCATGTTCACTGCCATTCTGAACCCAACGTCCGATACCATCCGATACTCCTTACCTTTCACCTCTCACTCAGCTGGACCAACATAAGACTTACTTGCAAGAATAACCTTTGTTACTTAGGAACCTAAATTAGTGAATGGTTCCTAAGTAAAGCTCGCCAACAGGTCCATGGTTTGGGGTGGGGAGAAGTGAGCAGAGGAGCTGTTAAAACAGTCTGTTTCCAACAGCTCAGGTGACACTGACTCTTACCCAGCTATGCCCAGAATCTACACAGAAAAGTACCATGAATTTTCAAGAAAGAGACCCCAAAGCCTGGCCCAGGAGCATTGGTGACCTTTTCCAAATATTACCCCTGGGTAATATTTCCTTTCAGAGTTGCCCAGCGCAGCCCCAGAGCGTCCCGTGTCACCACAAGTGCAGGTCCCGCCAGCAGTTTAGGGAAGACTTCCCCTAAACCAGCCCCTGTGTTTGAGATTGGAGCAGCTTCCATGGCAAAGAAGAGAGGAAACAATGAGCTTTATAAAGAACCATATTTATTTTCATTTACAGCATCAAATACCATAAATAAAGCTAAACATCGTTTGCTGTGTGCAAAATACAGGGGGGTTCCATGTGGCACTGTAAATGACTACCAAAGGTCACAGACATGCGTTGCGATGAGATGGGGTGGGAGAGGCTAGCTAAAGAGAAGGCTGAGAGGGAAGGAGGGCCCTCTCTGGTTGACATTCTCTAAAGGGAGGGAGACTCTGCAAGAGAAGACAAGACAAGAGCGATGACTTGGTACTGGCTAGAATCTGCCCCAGTGCAGTGAGCAATGCAGCATGCAGGGCCGTGCAGACAGGCCGAGAGGTGAACGTGGCTCTGGGCCGCATGCAGGACAGACGCCACCTTCAGCCTGAGACCCTGAGGCCTGGCCCACAACAGTTCTACTGTACTGGGCACCGTGTTTCTCTTTAAAAGCGCTCTGAACATCCTGCTGCCGCAGGTAATGAGTCAGTGGACAAATGTGTTTTGAGCAGAGCCATGGGGGGCATCGACACTGGCTGCTCCAGGCCTGGGCTGAGCTGAGTCATATCTCAAAGCCATCACCGGCCTGTGACAACGATTGCTCCAACCGAAGCGTCTGCATCATCTGGGGCTTTATGAGCCAAGAACAAGAAGAGCCATAGCAAAGCCCTTGTGTCTAGAGTACAGGCTGCGCTAGGGAAAGGATTTGCCAGGAAAACTGTGATTGGGTGTTCAAAAGACAAAGCATGAGTCAAGCTTATGATGAGTCAAGCCTGGGAGCATTTTCTTTGTTTTTTTTTTTTTTTTTTTTAATCTTTCTCAGAAGAGTCACCCATGGTTCTGATCAATAATCTTTAGACTAGAACCCATGCTCCCATGCATGTACTTTTTCAGAGGCTACTAGACAGAAGTTCTTTCCAAAGGTGAACAGAGCCCTCTCTAGCGTCCTGTCTCACAGCTGGGGGTGACCGTCCCAGGAAGGTAAGTGGCTTCGCGACGGGAAAGGCACGTGCATGCAGGCCGCGCAGGGGGCCGAAGGGAGGCAGGCCATGCAGCTGGTGTGGACCGGGCTGCCGGCTCAGAGGCAAGTAGAATCAACCATGGCTTTTGAGCGGAACGCCACCCCACAGCGTCAACCCACCATGCCATGGAATGAGTCCATTAGTCTGCCGGATATTCACAGTTAGCACAACCCGTACGGCGGCGGGGAGGACGGGGCACGGAAAGCAGGTTAGGCGTTAGTACCACTCTCTGAAAATGGGCAAGAAAACCAGTCACCTCAGAGCAGAAGTGTGTCAGCCAAGAAGTGGGTGTAGCACTGGAAGGCTGAAACGAACTGGTGGCCACAGTGTAAGGTTGGAAAGAGAGAGACAGAGAGGAGAATTTAGTCTGGCGGGGGAAAAAAAGGAAAAAGACTGGTAACACAAAAGGCACAGCAGTTGAAGGTGAGGCAACCATTAATGAAAGAGAAACTTCTCCAAACTACTCACTGCTTGCTCGGCACAGATGAACCCTTCTGGTGGTGCCCACCTGCTTCTACGCCGGAGTGGATCCGTGTGGTTGGCCCATGCCAGGGCTCCCCTGCGGTCCCCTCGGGGCTACACGCATCCTCAGGACCACCCCTCCTCCCCGTCCCCCTTATCGCTTTGCCCCAGTTTTACTCTGGTGTCTCACACTCATTCTCCAATGTTCTGCGGAGGCCGAGAGGCGTCTGCCTCTCGGAATCCACCATGCGTGTGGGGCCCACCCACCAGAAAGGTTCAAAGCCTCAGAGCATACTAACATCTCAGGCTTCTGACAGGCACATCCTGTCTCTCCAGAGTCATTCAAACCAGTCTCTTTCTGGCCGTAAATGACATTCTCAGAGTCTACCTCTGGCTTCGAGGAGCATTCCACAGAGCACCTCAGCCCGCCCTGAGCTGAAGACAAGAGCGGTGACACGGCTGTGCATGTGTTCACATTATGACCTCGAGAATAATCCTTTTTAGAGTCAAGCAGAGCATGACCCAAGGGCTCCCCCACCATGCCGAATATTAAAATCCCAGAAAAAATTTGGAAAAACCCAACACGAGTCATCAGACCGACAACGGTTCCAACGAGGGCAGAGGTGCCAGTTCCCGTGGACTTGGCCACAGCCATGCCCCTGTTTTATCCAAGGACCTCAAGGAAGCGTGTGTAGAAATGCCTCTGCCCTTCTTCCTGCCCTATAGAACTTGTCATGTCCAAGCTCTCCAGCGCCCTGGCTTCTAAAACTCACCAGGTTCCATTCTTACTTGATCTAGAAGGAGATCTCTAGTGTAACGACTGCAGAGAGCACTCTCCGGCCTGGCCAACTCTAGATCTTCTGGGCGAGACGGGAGGCCTCTCCCTAGCAGCCTCTCCGTTGTTCGGCCAGACCCAGCAGCCGTGCCAAGTGCAGGCAGAGCGGAGAGGGGGGAGCTGAGGCCTCCTCCGCAAGCCCAGAGTCCAGAACACAGGTAGGCCCAGGGCCCGCTTCTGCCCTTAACAGGGCCTATTCCTTTTGTATCCGTCAACAGCTTCCACTCCCAGCCTCCCCTGCCGTCCAGACACAGGAGGCCAGACACATTCCTTTGCTAGGACAGTGGGAAAACAAATGGTTTCTGGCTGTTTCCACCTAATATGCATGGCGGCCCGAGTGGCTGAGCACTGGAAGCCGTGCTCACCCGGGAGGTCATGCTTCCCAGAAATCACACACCCTGAGGTGCTAACAAATGGCCTCAGTCCCAAAGCACCCTCCAAGAGGGCGGGTTCCTCCCTCGGCCTGATCTTTATGGACCCTGAGTGGCCATGGCTCAGTCTGCAGCCTGGGCTGAGGACCTGAGAGGGGGGCCCCCCCCAGGAGGGGCAGGGTGGGCACGGCTCCTGATCAGAGCCACAGGTCCTCTCCGGAGATGCACCAGCTCTCTGGAGCTCCTTGAGGTCAGGTGCCAAGGGGCTGCCCGAGGGGTGCTCACTGGTGGCAAGGACAAAGTATGTTTGTAGCAATCTGCTTGAAGCCCAATGTCATTTGGCTGTCATCTGGTATGAGGAGGAAAAACCCTGAAGCTACTATTTTACATCCAAACAATGGTGCAAAACAGTCCCCCTCCCTCTGGGAGGGCCCGTGACAGCCAACTACACGCCGCCATGTGCTTCTGTAAGGCTTAATTCTCCTCTGATCTACTCTTTTCTTCTAAACTGATTATGCTTTCGGGTTCAAAACACTGTCCCCTGTTGACAAGTGGCATCAGGGTACATACATCAAAAGGCACTGGTCAGGACAAGGTGGCACACTCACTTCGGTTTATGAAAAAAAAAAAAAAAAAGAAAAAGCCCAAATCATTAATGTCGCAGGCAGTGACCAGGACAATGGACTGCAACGTGGAAGGGACTTGTAATACCAGTTATAAACTTCAAACCGTGTTTAGAAAAATTGACACTCGTAGAAAAAAAAAATGCTTTCTCTTGGCTTATGAAAAGTTAAAAACTGAAATGTAAACCTAGATATATGGCTCGCTTTGGTATAAAAGAAGTACAAAGCTATATCGATATAAAAAAGACAAACCATCCTTCATGTCATGCTGGCCCCAGCACCAGGAGCAGATGCTCCCCCCTGACAGAGTCAGGCGCAGGGGGCCAGCGTGCACCTCTTTGGCTTTGAGCGAATGGGTTACAGAACGCTAGGCCTCCTGGCCAGAGCCCCGGCTAGGCTAACTGCAAACACACTGCCGTCTAAACTGGAAATGGGAGGGCGCTCTCCGGGGCGGGTGGCATTTCACTGGAGCTTGACCGGGAAGCATCTGAGCACCCAGTTGCGGATGGTCTCGAGGGACTCCTCAGACTCCCGGTACATGGAAGCCAGGACCTCGAAGAACACCCAGAGGAGGGGCAGCCCGAGGCTCAGGAGCTCGTAAGTGTAGCAGTAGTTGTAAGCATTGTCCCTGAAATGAAGGCCTGCGGCGCGCAGGAGTCCCCGAATCCAGTTAAGCAGGCTCCGGGGAACGTGAAGCAGGCCCCAGGGCAGCCTGAGAGGCCAGCTCAGCGCCTTCCTAAAGAAGGAATTGGTGATACCTGGAGGGCTGCCTGCAGGAGTGCCAATGGCAGCGGCTGCGCAAGAACTTTCCACGGGAGTGTCTCGCCGAGGGGCCTCTTGCTCTTTCCACGTTCCCTCCTCCTGGGAGAGGGAACAAAGGGAGGGCATTTAGTCCACGACTCTCACAGAGCACCTTCCGATGAAGCAGACGGGGAGGGCCAGTGCAAACTGACCATGGTGGTCCCTGCCTTTCCCAGCGAGCCCGCCCAAATAGTCTCAGCCCCCAAGCACTGCTTGCTGAAGGGGCGCTGGATATGGGGCCAGCGTGACCACAGGCTTAACAGGCCTACAAAACACAAACGCCCTTTCAAAAAAAAACAAAACCCGCACGTCCTTTTGACTCCGAAATCCTATTTCTTATGCTCTGTCCTCAGTAAATAATTTGAAATGGGGACAAAGATGTGCATACAAAGATATTCGCTGGGGAAAGAGTCGTAAGGTAAAAATGTGACACAACATGAACACCCAACCACATGGGACTTGTTAAACAAATCATCGACCATCTTTTACAGGCATCAGAAATGATGCTCTGAAAGAATTTCTAATGTTACAGGGAACGGTTCCTGATATGCTTCTTAGTCTATAAAAAGGAGGATATGAAAGTGCAGCGGTAGGATTCCAGCTGGTTAAAATACGATCATACGGGGAAATGTCACAAAATGTTAGTTATGAGTTTCTCAGAATAGAGTGGTGACGGATGATTTAACTTTCTTTACATTCTTTCATTTACCCATTTTTCTACGTTAGGCCTAGGTTACTGGTATAATCCAAAAAGAGTGTGGGTCCTTGTGGGGGGGGGGGTGAGGTTCTGTGAATCAAGCGGTAGAGAAGGTCCTTGCTAAGAGCCACCAGAGGTGATGCTATCACCATACACTCAGCGGGCTATCACTTTGTTGAACCCGGGGCAAGAACCTAGGGAAAGGTAGGACCCACGGGACGTACCCCTGCATACACTGTAGTCACGTGGGGCCCGGGCATGGGGGACCCTGTAGTTTCCACAGAGCTGGGCATACAGTCCCATCGCTGGGACACGAGAAAGCTCTCCCGAGCTGCTCCAGAGAAGCCAGCCCCCTGCTCACCGGGGAGCCGGCATCCAGAATGGGATAAACCCGGAGGCCGGCAGAACAGGCTAAGGCAGAGGGACCCTCCACTCCGCAGAGTACACACTTTCCTCTTCATCTGTGGGTCGCAGTCCCTCCAGGGTCAGACACAGAAACTCTGGCCTGACTTGGCGGGGCCCTCGAAAACTGCCTCCCATCCGGGGACCTTCCCTGTATCACCAGCACTTTCGAGACAAAGCATACCTCTCTCTGTTGCTTCAACTCTGCTCGTCTCTTCCTTTGCTGACTGTTGGTCTTACAGTGAATGAAATGAGGCTTGCAGAAAAACTTGCCTGTAAAAGGAACACACACACATGCACACACGGGTTTTCTCCTATAAATGAGAGCAGTGGGACCCGGCCAATGTCTGCCCCTGTCTAGGGCAGAGAAGGCCAATAGCGGGAGTAAGCCCAGGAGGCCTCGAACTTGGGTCTCTGTCGCCTGTCCTAAAGAAGCCGCGTTGAGATGAGGTCTCAGGACCCTTCGCTGCCTCAGAGGCAGGCTGTAGCCTTGGGGGGTGGGGGTGGGATGCCAGGGACGGGGCTGAGGCCCTCAGATAGTCCCCAAGGCAAACCGAGGCCAAGTCCCTTCCCAAGGCCAGCTGCCAGGCTGCAAAATGGGCAGCTCTGAATGTCAGCACCGTTTCCAGGTCCCGATCCTTCCTGGGGCTCCTGGGGGTGGGAGAGGCTCGAAGCAGATGGCAGGAGTGATGGGGAGGAAAAGACCCAGGTGAGGCACACCCTGGGCCACTGGCCACAGCCCAGGACCATTGGGCGCCTTCCAGAGAAGCCTTCTTCGTTCACTGCTACAGCAGTAATCTCAGGGACGGTAACAACCGTAAAACAGGAAAAACCTACGCGGGACGCACAGTATAGCGGGCTCCCGTGAATTAACCCACGCGAGCAATCTCGCAACAACCTTAGGAGCTAAGACCTGTGATTATCCTCCTCTTACAGATGAGGTAACGGAGGGACCAGGAGGTTAGGTAACAGGCCCGCGGTTACGTGGGTTTACGGTGCATCCTGGCAGGTGCTTCTCGGGGGTGGGGGTGGGGGGGTGGCTGTTATTACCGTGACGTTTGCGATACTCCCTTTGTAAATAACATTAATATATCATCATTTATTGAACCCTGGTCACAAGCCAGGTGTGGTGCTGAGTGTGTGACAACGCTACAGAGGTTGGATTTTCTCGACCACACGGGGCCACGGGAGGTGGGGAGACTGGCCGAGGACGCGTATGTCAAGCGCTCGGTACACAGCAGGTGCCGCCGCGGGCACGTAGCAGGTGCCCACAGCACCCCGGGCCCCCCCAGAGGTGCCCCCTCCTCTCTCTAGCAGGATCTTCCCACTCCTGGGGAAGCGCAGGGCGTCCCAGAGCCACCAGGGTCGAGCGCTGGGCCGGCCCCAGGGGTTACCTTCGTCGCCGTCGAAGGCATAGGCGGCCAGGCGCAAGGTGGTGGCGCAGGCGCTGCAGCGGAAACACTCTCGGTGGAAGAAGTGGCCCTCGGCGCTCAGCCGCTCCATCACGTACACGCGCTTCTTGCAGAAGTAGCAGGTGTCGCTGCCGCCCAGGTTCAGGGGAAAGACTTTGCGCATGGATTCCTGGGGGCACGGGGTGGCGGGAGAGAAGCGCCGGCGTTAGGGCTGACACGGGCTCTCGCCACGTGAGGCCGGGACTCCCGGGAATTCCGGCCTCGATCGTGGGGACCTCCTGGGCTCCTGTTTGCTGCTCATGTCACTGCGGGCACCGCAGCAGAGAGCGAGGGGTGGGAGGACAGCTCCCTCTGCAGACCCCGTCCCCCTCGGGCTGCTGCTAATTTTGCTCCCAGGCAGGCCAGCTGGCGAGTGGGGGGGGCAGTGGGGGGCGCAGGTCCTCCCCAGGCGGCCAGCTCGGGTTTTGGGTGGGGGCGGGGTCTCCCCATCTGACATGGTGGGCACCCCTCACCAACATGCCTGCCCAGCGACCTGTCTCCAGGAATCCACCCCAGGGACGAAGTGCTGCCCAGGCCTAGGGTGAGGTCCCCGAAAGAACACCTCCACACCCCAGTCCTCCTGCAATGACTTAGGCCAGGCAAAGAAAGCCTGTGGCATCCAAACGGCTCAAGAGAACTGCAGCACTAGGGGTGGTAGAAAGGGAGGTGGGTGGGGGATGGGGTGACTGGGTGACGGGCACTGGGGGGGCACTTGATGGGATGAGCACTGGGTGTTATGCTATTTGTTGGCAAATTGAACACCAATAAAAAATAAATTTATATATATAAAAAAAAGAGAACTGCAGGAAAGGGAGAGGCGGTGCCCTCTAGCCCCCGTGGGGCTGCCAGGCAAATTCCTAAGTGCGAGGGAGGAGGGCGAGGGCCAGGCAGCGGGTGTTCCTGGGGGGCTCTGGGGGGACGTGTCAAAAGGTTACCAAGAGAAGCGTCCGGTCAAATGGCTGGTGATGGCAGCAGGCAGCCTTGTTTGGAGAAAGGAGAATTCAGAGGGAAGGGTATCTCTCTGTCGCTGGATTCTCAGCCCAGTGCAAAAGGGCCACTTTGGACGCCCAGGGCCAATGGTAAGGGATGCCTCACTAAGCCAGGGGCCTGCCCGGCCTTTTCAATGTGCTTTTCAGAGCCCCGGACAGCAGGTGAGAGGCTCTGTCTCGTGCAATGACCCATAGGGGAGCCGAGTGGGGTTTGTCGTTCAGAAAACGCAGCCCCCCCACCCCCGTCTAACCTCGGCTCTGGTCTACCCCATTCTCACGCCTCCTGTCCACAAGAAGGGGCCCTCGGGTGGGCCAGGCCATCCTCTCTGGGAGACCAGAGCCGGTGTCTGCGGGTACAGGCTGAGGGGTGTGGTCCTTACCAGGTCTGGAGAGGTGGCCTGGGTCTTAGGTCTGTGATCATTCATGTACAGATTGACCAGGACTTCAGCTGCAGCCCCTATT
The DNA here is from genome assembly GCF_053574225.1 of Canis aureus. NCBI lineage: Eukaryota > Metazoa > Chordata > Mammalia > Carnivora > Canidae > Canis > Canis aureus. Next base: position 15,593,644 of record NC_135633.1, read on the forward strand.
CCGCTGGACACTTTCCCTACCGTCAGCTACCCAAGAGCAGAGGTAGAGGAGACAGAGACAAAGGTAGAGGCCAGTTAGCACCAGAAGGAAAGCTCAAACAGGCTGGATGTGGGACAGGGCTCCACACCCACATGCAAACAGCACCCGACGTCCCAGGAGAGGCCAAACCAGCCTGGAGCGGGCGGCAGGCACTCTGGAGATGGAGAGAAGGACAGAAATGGAACCCCGGGGCCTGGGTGAGCCGGGTGACTTGTACAACTAGCTCCATGGGCGCGCAAGGCCTTCGGGATTCGCGTCGAGTTTCTTGGTTCACAGATGGGGTAAGTGAATCCCAGAGAGAGGAAGGGATCTATCCCAGGCCACTTAGCAAATACACGCACGATTCAGAACTCTTCTCAGGTCTCCTGACCCGCAGCCCGGGTGCTCGCACACCCTAAGGAACCAGGACCTCACCAACAGACAGCTGACCGGCAGCCACCCTCCCATAGAGATCCCTCCTCTTTGGAGGGCTGCGAGCTGCTGCTTCAGCTGCTTCTTGAGCAGGACTGCTGTACCCCCACCCCCCGGACCGGGAGGAAGGGTTGGGACCCCAGCTCCACCGTGAACCAGTTCTGGGGCGAGGCACAAAACTCTCAACTTCTGAGCTCAGTTTCCTTACTTAGTAGGATGGGGAAAATAATGCCTGCCTTTCTGATGAGTGGTAAGAACTGAGGGAAAGAATGGGTGTTCAAGTGCCTGGCGCTTGGCGGGGCTAGGCCAGGATGAGCTGGGCTCCTCCCTCCCCGCTTCCTGAGTGCAGCAGGTCCCAGCTTGCCTTGCAGCCCCCACGTCCCTGGGGAGCAATGGTGCTGTCTGACCTGAGCCCCCCAGGCCTACAGAAGCAGGGACTGGAATGGGAGCGAGGAGGCAACAGGATGGGTGCTCCACCGCGCGCTCTGGGCAGCAGTGGCCAGAGGCCCCGGGCTGGTGCTGGCAGGTCAGCTCCACGTGGGCCCTGGGCACCACTGCCTGGCCAGTGGCAGGTGCCTGTGCTCCAGAGGGCATGACGGCCACACACACCTTTGAGTGCCCGGATCCCCATCCATGGGTCTTGGAGCCAGGGCAGGGGTGGAGCTGACAGCCCAAGCAGACGCTGCACAATCACACGGACACCCCCGGCAAACCCCACCTGCTCCCCCTTTCCCACCGGCTCTGAAAGGCCATCCCCGGGAAACCACCGCCGTCTCCTCTTCAGGGAGGCAAATGCCACAGTAAGAGATGCTGTAAGCACCATCTCTGGTTGCAGGATCCCGGAGGAAGGCAGGCTCCAGACCCTTCCCAGGCTTTGACTCCAGCTTCTGGGAGGTGCAGCCAGAGAGAAGAGGGGCACAGGCCGGTAGCCGTCGCCAACAGCAAACAACAGTGATGTGCGTGGTTGAAGGAAGGCCCTCGGTCTAAACCCAGGGCTGCTCCTGGGAGGCCGCATCTAATCTCCTACGAAAGCCTCAACTATAAAGCAGGAAGTTCGGAGGACTGCACAGTGACGGCAGCAGCCCCCCAGCGCCCGGTAGCAGGGCCCAGCCTCAGAACCTGAGACCAGCAACAGTGCAGCCACTGCAAGGGGGAAGGAGAGGGAAGGACGCCAAGCAGGCTGGGGACAATGACCAGCCCCGGGAGGCTCCTGCTCCCTTTCTCATTAAGGAAGCCCTGACCCTCACAGCCAGTTGGGAACAGTCACCCCTACCACGTGTGGGGCTCCTGGGGCTTGTGGCAGGCCGCAGGCCCTGCAAGCAGGGGGTCTGACCCCACGGCTCAGACAGCTGGGAGCTCCTCAGACTTCACGAAGTCTGTCCCCTTCCTGGGAGCAGTAGCTGCCAAGGCAGTCACCCCAGACCCACTTCACCTCCTGAGCTCCCCCAGTCTGGGAGAGATGAGGATTCTGCTCCCAAGCACACTCTCGGCCATTCACAAATGCCAAGAAACCTGGCTCCTGTTTCTAGGAAAGATTCAGGCGCACGGGCTCAGGACAACAAGCCACTGTTTGCCGGATGTTCCACCCCCAGTGGGACCCCCCACACCCCAGGCCCCTTTCTACAAAGGGGTTGTAGAATACCCAGTATTTTTTGGGTTTATATCAAAACAAAGAAGGGAGGGATGACAGGAGGTCAGATTTACCTCCCTGCCCACACTGCCCTTGTGTGGCTGTCTCCAGTGGCCCAGTGTGTGAACCGGCTCCAAGGCGCTCTCCCAGAAAGACTCCATGGTGATGCCATGATACCCACACGCAATTATTGCTTCCCTTGAGTTAGCAGAGATTGGACTATACTTTCCAGGCTTTAAACACAAGTCCCTAATGGGACCTTATTAACCACTTAGCTAATAAGCACTTTGTGCTGCTGAGCATTTATGCAATCCTGACTCAAGGAGCAATTACAGAAGCATGCCGAGGGCTGTAAGGTTGCTGGCAGGTGTCACCAGACCCATCTGTGCAGTCATGGGCTTGCTCAGTTACTCTGGCAGGACAGGGCACTGCCCAGGTCACCTGGCCAGGTAATCTAGGATGAAGACAAAGCCTGGTCTTTCAATATGAGGCAAAAAACCTCCTTCTCCCAGTTGCAAACACAGCCCAGCCCACTACAGCAGCTTCCCTAAGAATAACAAAAGCACCCTTAAGGAGAGCTTGGGAATCCCATGTGCCCTTCCCCACCTGATGGAAACCAATCCAGAGTCACCACTGGCCAATACCAAGAAGTGGACTGGACTAACTGGAGAGGTCACAGGGAGACCAGGTGATGGAGAACTCATCTCAAGTTGTGATGGGGGGGCCCCCTGAAGCCCACCTCAAAGACCAGTGTGGGGGCAGACATTGCCCTGAGGATTATGGGTTCTCTTCTGTTTCTTATCAACAGGATGCCTTATTGGCTCAGCAGAGTGAAGACTTGACCAGCCAGACATGTGCTAGCTCACTTCTCCTCAAACTGTCAGTGGTAAATGACCAGATTTTGCTTTTAAAAAAAAATCTCTAATCTGTTGTGACCTGGTATTTCTGGACATAACAAAAGTGAATTATTGGCAATAGGATCACGCGCTTGGATGCGTGGCAATGTCGGATTGCTCTATGAGTGTCTAATGCTCACTCTCACTTGCTGTGCTCATTGGGTCACAGACCAGTACCTGCCCGTGGACCACACATTGAGTAGCACTGCTCTACACAACCAGGGAATTACCAGACTCCTGGTAATTATCTTGGGATCCTAAGATAGAGATCAATTTGTAGAGAAACTTCCAGAAAACTCATCCTAGTGTTGACCTCAGAATGAGATCCAGAGGTTCTCAACAAGGAGATTCATGCCCTGAAAGGCAGGCCATATATGTTCCTGCGGAGGGCTGGTCAGGAGGAGAGTTTATAGTTTGGGTGAGTTTGTTCAAATGGAAGGATTTGGCCAAAAATGATCCTATCCCAGTCACTAGTTTTTTAAAGAACTGGTTATTCTGGAGGGCTGTGGGGCTGCTTTTGCAAACCTTTATGTGTCTCTCAATATTCTTATAATTTTGAAGAATTGGAGTATTTCTTATTACCTTCTTCCCCCTTTTGAATTCTAATTATTTTTTAGTTAATTAGAACAAGCTGGAACGGCTGGACATTTCTGGCGGGCCATTATCTCCCATTACATTTGATTAATCTCACATCCACCATTTCCCTCTGTGAGCCTCAGCTTCCTTATCTGTAAAATGGGGGGAGACCATTGCCATCCTTGCAGGGCTGCAAAAAAGGGTCACCAGGGAATCCAGGCCACACCTCGCATGGTACAGGGCTCCCAAGAAGCACTTTGCAGATAGTGAGTCCAAAGCACCACCATTGGTGTAGCTTTCTAGGACTTCTTTTCTCCTGAGATGGCCTTCACTCTGGGAAACTCTGGGTTCCTCGGGTTCCCTCCTCTGCACAAATAAGAACAATACGGCCCACTCCGGATGAGCACACCAGCTTCTCTTTGATGAGTCAGCTCAGATTCAAACACGGTGACATATCTGTTGTCACCAGAACCATCCCCAGAGTCTGTGGAAGATGGCTGGACCCCCACCATGAGGCCCTCTTGAGGCAATCCTGGCTCTGAGCTCAGAACATGACAGTCAGTCCCTGGCTACGTGTGAAGGAGCCTTTCTCGCCCAGCTCCGAGCTGACCCATCTCCCTTCTGGTTTGCACTCCCTGATGTCATAACTGGGTCTTACTCATCCATATACTCCGGGCACAGGGTATTTGCTCTGAATGAGGGAGGAAGCAGGTCCCTGGGCCCACCTGGATCCCCCCTCAGGCCTGGAACTCAGCCAAGAATACCAGGTATGTCCAGGCTTTGCTCCACCACAGAGCTGGGCCACCTGGCCTGCCGCGAACATCATGAAGCCCATGCAGCTTGGGCAGGGTAAGGCGAGCCTCAAAGCTGAGAGCTCACAGGAAGGGGAAGCTTCGAAGGCAGGGCCAGGGGGAGTCTCTTGGGCCCATTCGGGCTGACACTCCACTCTGAGGAGTCCCTATGGAAGAAACATTGGAGGATAGGCTGTGGGCCTGGGTGCCCAGTGATACGCTCAGGGCAAGAGCGAGAGAGGGCAACGATTAAAACGACCCCGTTTGAGGGGGTCCAGAAATGACATCCTCAGAGCTGAGACTCGGGCAGGCCTTTGGGGCTGTGACCTCCCCGTGGGCGCCCACGTCTGCAACCTGCATCCCCTGGTGCCAGACACCGTGCTGTGATCATAAGTGTGTGGCCCACACAGCCTTGCGAGGTGGGTCTCATAATCCCCCTTCGTAGATGGGGCAGCTGAGGTTCAGAGAGGCTCTAACTCACCTGAGGCCGCACTGTTCTTAAGTGGCTGGGATGGAAATGGAAACCTGAAGGTGACTTCTTTGCCTTTAGGAAGAGAGGAATCAACATGCATTTCAGGTAAAAGATCTCTCCTGGAATTCTCTTCCGCTGGGGAAAGAGCGCACGTTGACTGGACACCTCTGGCATTCCACATTTACCAGGTCATTGCACTATTCCTGTCACCATCAGGGCTAGCTGCCGTCACCTCTTTTCTATAGGTTGGGGAACTGAGGTGCTGAGAGGTCCACCAACTCCTCCAAGGTCACACGGTGAGCACCCTGCTTCCTTGACACACACCAGCACTCTGCAAATTAAAATCCCCCAGGCTTGGGAGGCACACAGGACACCTCCAAAGGCAGTCCTATCCCAGGAACAAAGAGAAGGACAATGAGGTTGGCGCAGCCTTGAGATCTAGCCTTGGATCAAATGAAAGGAAGACATAGTGCCCAGACAAGACTCACCTAGCTTCCCTCTAATGTGCAAATCTCTCCAGTAAACCCTGCAAATCCAGTTTTAAAACAAACACCCCGGGGTAGAGAAAGCTCCTTTTGTAATGCACATTGCTCTTCTAACCCAGGATGACTTAAACCACAGCTCCCCTTGCTCAAACACTCAGCCACCATCTTGTTCTTGCAAGAGCTCACCAGCCTTGGCAAGTGGCAAGCAGCCATGTCCAGTGCCGAATCAGCTGGGGCCTCCCTGCTTGAAAAAAGGAGTTAACTAATGGTTGATAGGGGGTTGAAAACACTACAGGAGGGCCGGTTTGATGGGATGGAGGAGTCAAATGAATGCTGGAGACATAGGAGGGGACGTGATCCCTAGTCGGGTCCTTGAAAGACAAGACTCTGGTTAGGATCTAGATCCTAAATGAGAGGACCTCAATATGCCCTGGGGCCATTCAGGCCAAACTCTCAGCAGCATCACTAAATCTTAAAGCAAAAAATCCACCTGAGAGGGCTGTCTGAAGACACAGCCCTGGCCACATCTCTCAGAACTGGTGTCCCAAGTCTGCATCCCCGTGAGTAACATGTGGCCCCATCCCAGTCCAGCTAGGTCTGTTCCCATGCAGAGGGGATTATCCTTGGATCCTCAGAATTGGAGTGTAGCACTCTAGGGCAGGAAGAGAGACACAAGGCCTGCCTCAAGGTTGCCAAGGACTAAACATCAGTTTCCAAGTACATTTTCCTTCCTCTGGCTTCCCTGAATGGAGGCAATTCTTGGGCCCTTGGGTAACGTGAGCAGCCCATAATCAGCTGGGAAGAAGTACTGCAACCTCAAGCTCTCTCCATGGGGGAGGCTCCCAGAGCTCCTTTAGGACAGAATGAAGTTTGTCACCAGGTTGTCACTGACCTCAGGGGGCAGCCAATTCTTTTCAGAGGAGGCTGTCACCCTGCCAGGTTCTGTATGCACAAAACCTAGTGTTAAGTCAGTAGTAGGGTGGGGTCCAGGAGAGAGGGAAAGTGGTGGTGGTGGGTGGGGAGGAAGTTGCAGGGCCATTGGCAATATCCTGAGACTGCTGGAAACTGGAAATTCACCACTCATTCCTGTCCACAATGGCTTCACAGTGAGATCTGGAGGGCGCTGTGAATGTTGAGGCCAAACTAGGTCCTTTTTACAGAGAGACTAAGGCACCAAGATGGTAAAGGACTTGCCCAGTGTCCCAGAGTGGCCCTTTTGAAGAGCCCTCCACTCACTCCCAGCCACACTATGAGAGGCACATCAGCCTGTAATTAATAGGCCCAATCGCACCATCACCTGATGGCCAAGGCTGGCTAAGGAGATGGGATAAGAAAAATGGGGGGGGGGGGGCGCAGGGGTCACTGTTCGACCACAACCTGGTAGAAATAAAGAATAAAGCTGTAGGGGGAGAGTGGAGGGCGTGGGATTGGCCATCCCAAAGCCCATTTGCAGCTCTCGATGTGCTTGGGTGTGGAGCTCTACATGGCTACATAGCCTCTGAGCTGTGCCTCTGACAAGGCCTCCCTTCATGCTTGGCCGCTGTGGTACAGAGAACACTGGGCCAGGGTCAGGAGTCGCGGGGACTAGTCTCCTCCTTGCACCTTTGTTTTCTTATCTGTGGCTCTACTCGTGCTCAGTTCTCTCTCCCAGGAAGAACCACCCCTACAACCACATTTAAAATTGCTACCCTTCCAGGGGACCTGGGTGGCTCAGTGGTTGAGCATCTGCTTTGGGCTCAGGTCGTGATCCCGGGGTCCTGGGATCAAGTCCTGCATCAGGCTCACTGCAGGGAGCCTGCTTCTCCTTCTGCCTGTGTCTCTCATGAATAAATCCATAAAATCTTTAAAAAAAAATAAAATAAAATTGCTACCCTTCCTCAGCATGCCAGGTCCCTGCTACCTGCTATAATTTTTCCATAGGAAGTACTGTCTTATGTTTTTGATGTATTATATACTTTAGCTATATGTTAACAAGATTGTTGATTTCCACCCACTAGGGCACAAGCCTCACCAAGGAAGGAATGTAAGGCTAGATCACGGATGCACATCCCAAGAGCCCAAAGTGCCTGACTCTGAGTTGCCTGTGGTTTAATAAATGTTTGTTGAATGACTGAATGTTCATTTGCTGGCTCGCTAAATGAGTGACGTTGGTTTAAAGCTGCTCAAAGAGGCCAGCTGGAGGAGCAGCCGAGAGACTCAGTGGGGCATGATGATGATGTGACAGGAGAAATGCCTACGACAAGTGTCTCCGTCAGACCCTGGTGGCCCCAGGGAAGACTGGGGCCGACTGCCTCTCACCAGCACCTCATGCACCTATTGGAAACCAAGTCAGGGAACTTGGGAAGCATGGTGGCTTTTCTTGCCCCAGCTCTGCCCTCAAGCCAGGTCACCCTGAGCATGAAAGAAAGGCAGAGGCTAGAGTGGACCCCGACCAGGGCCAGCCAATGAGGGGCTGGGCCACAGAGCAGCACGGTGTGGGCCAGGCTGCCCAGCCAAGAGCACCAGCCACTGCCCATCTGTGCCCAGGCACCCTCGCCCCTTCTCACCCGGTCAAGGGCGCCACAGCAGGAAGCACCCCCTCCCCCAGGGATGGCTCCTCTCCTGAGCTGGGCAAAATGGCTGCTCTGGAGCTTTGGTGATCATGTTGACAAAAATGCCAATCCTCACCCAGACAGCTCAGTATTACGTGAGCCAGGGGTCACTCTCTTGCTGATGAGAAAATACAGAAGCTCAGACAGGTCAGGAGACCTAAGGTCAAAAGGCTGACCAGTGGCTGACCTGGAACAAGATGGGGCCTGTCTTGGCCTCTTGGCCATGGCTGTCTTCAGCGGAGCTGCACATCAGCTCCATGTCACCTCCCACAGCCCTTCCAGGGATGCTTCATACCCATACTGGGGATCATGGATGGGCTGGGACTGATAATATCCCTCGCTCCTTTCTTAGAGACCCTACCTGTACCCTTCTCCCCACAGCAGTGAGGGTCCCAAGCACAAACCAAGAGGCAGCTCCTAATTTTTCACGAAGGCAACGGCAGGTTGCTGGTTTGTGCTTCAGCCTAACAGCACAGAAGCCAACGAGCGGTAACTGTGATGGAGGACACTCAGCCTTGCAAGCCAAGATGAGCCTGGGGGAGCCGGGCAGACCGGATGTGGTCGGAGGAGCACAGTTTGCGAGGAAGAGACCAAAAGCTAACTTCACGAGCAACAGCTAAAGAAGTGGGCTACACATTCGTTTTTAGGCTCAGCCGCTCCAGGGGCCAAGTTTCCTGAAGACCACCACTGTCCCACCCCAGCCTGGTTCTCAGCATACCTGGTAACAGGCGGGCAAGTGGAAACCATGAAAAGTGCTCCAGAACCCCAATTTAAACACCGTTCAAGGGTGCATGTCACGATCTACTTAAAGTTAGCTTCCCACCTCCTGCCCTCCTCTGAGCCAACCTTAGCGCTGCTACCTGAGTCATCCTTCTAGAACACAAAGCAGTGGCTTCAGTGGCTCTAAGAGGACAGAATGAAACTCTTTAATATGAAGAGTGGGCTGACTTCCACCTTCCTCCTCCACATTCCCATAAATACTTTTATTCTCAAAGCAAGTTGCACCGGAATCTTCTTTCCGTTCGCACAAACCCTGTCTGCCTACTTTTGCACAGGCCAGACCTTCCCAAAACCTTTGCCCTTCCCCTTCCATGTAACCCTTGACACTTGGTTCCTGAATCACCTCCTCTGTGAATCCTTTCCAGGCTTCTCCCCTCTGGGTTCCTACACACTTGCCCTCTATATCCTCCAGAATTAATGGATGGTATCGAAAAGTAGGAGGTTCGCCGTGTGGAATTGCCATTTTCTTAGGTCAAAAACAGCCAAATCCTGGCAATCTCCTATGGAAAATGTTGCTCACTTCTACACTAATGTGCTGTTTGTCACCAACTGGAGTAAGAGAACTGTGCCACCCTCCTTCCGTGTGTTGGCATCTGCCACACGGTGGCATATGGTGGGCGCCCAAGCAATGCTTGCTGCACGGACAGCACCGTTTGACAAGTTTTCGTGTGCCGCCTGTTCCACTCTGTTGCTTCCTCCAACACAGAAACCACCGAATCCAGGGCTGTTGTAAAGCATCTTACACATTTTCATCACAGCCAAAGCAAGCTCCAGATGTTTGTGGGCGCAGGTCAAGCAGAGCAGGAGAACGTCTCAGAACATGCAGGGAGTGGGGAAAGCTAATTGCTCAGGACGACTACCTTTCTGGCAGGAGAAACAGAGTCAACAGTCGATGGAGAGGAAGCAGCGGCTGGATCGGGAGACGGAAGGCAGGAGGGAGAAGCCGGAGGGTGAGTGAGAGACAGGCCTTTAGAAAGTAGTTTATTCTGCACAGAACAGAAACAGGAAACTGTGATTATCCCCGCGAAGTGCACCTGGTGCCTGCCTCCAGAGTGTAGCCCCAGGCCTACACATTCAGGGAAGGGGAAAGAAACCCAGGACGGTGTCTCAGGACAAAAAGAGAAGCCTCCGTCTTTGGAGCCCAGCAGGACTGTCTGGCTTCTGGAAATCCTGCATTCTGCTACAACTACCCCGGCTCCCTCGTCACACCAAAGTAGCTGGAGCGGATCCGTCCTGTTCCTGCGTACGTCTGCCACAGGATGGATACCAGAGCGAGCACCTGACGCTCTCACTCTGGAGCTTGGTATGAAGCAGCAGCTGGAACCTTAGGAAAGGAGAACGCTGGGCCACGGTGGGGCAGATGGCCACAGCAGGGGCCTCTATGGCCCCCTGGGACCCAGAAATGAACTAGATGCAAAACTTCCTTCCCGTGGCAATGACTCTGCCCAGTTAGCAGAGGACACAGGTCTGGAGGTGACTGAGCAAAAGCAGCAGAGGAGTTACGTTCTGGAGACCAGGCTGTCTACAAGCAAGGGGGCACCTGACACGCACGGGCACTGGGGGGCCTCGTTATCAACCCTTCCCTCTCCTTGCCAGGCACTCCCTCTCCTTTTCAGCAAGTTTCTAGGGAAGTACCTGGCCTGCAGAGGGCCGTGCTTCCCATTCTAAGGCAAAGCCATTCTTGGCTGATGCTGCCTTTCGGAAACGCAGAGCACAGGTTACAGCCTCTGCTTAGCTCATCATCCAGGATCTCCCTGGTCGGGGCCGTGGGGAGAGATCTCCAGAACATCATGCTTTCGGTTTGGGGAGCTGTGACGGGACTCCTGCCACTGACCAGCTTTCCTTCTTTGGGGGGGCTCTTAGGAAGCTCAGTGCCTACTCAGACCTGTCTGAGATCTAACAGCATATGTTTCTGCTCGTAACATTTTCCTTTGACCTGAGCCTACGTGATTATCTTGGTCTCCCCTTTGTCATGACTGATCTACGTATTTTTGCACCTGCTCGTTGGAGTCTTTTTCAGATGCCAGCCCAAATTCTAGAGTGACTCAGAAAGTCAATAGCTCCTCATGCCGGAAAAGGAGGAGGGAGGAGGAAATGAAGCTCCAGAGACCGACTTGTGGCCACTTGGCTAGACGGCCAACATCTGGGCTCCTGGGGGGCTCCGGGAGCCCCTTGTTTACCTGCGGGAAATCCCCGTGTCCAAACATGGAGGCAAGGTGAGCCGCCTTCTCCTTAATGTTCTTTTTGTGAAATTCCCTGTTGGCCAAGTTCTGAGCTCTCTTCTGCAGGCAAGGCGAGAGATGGGAAAGAAAGAGAGACAGTGACAGGGACTATGGTGCTGGCCTCCAGGAGAGTGGCAGGATGGGATGGGAGGCAGGGTGTGAAGAGCATGAGAAGGAACCCACCCTGGGCAGAGGAGACAGAGGAGGGAAGGAAGGCGCCCCAAACCCAGGCAGAGGCAGGGCAAAGAGCGGGGCTTTCACCTGGACAATCTTGTCCTCCACTTGCTGCAGCCGCCGCAGCACCCCGGAAAGGGCCAGCGCTCCCTGGCAGGTGGGAGGCAGGGCAGCAGTGTTTTCTGGCCCACCCAGCTGCAGGTCAGACTTGGCTCTGGCTCTCCAGGGCCTGCTCGGGCACTCGCCGCCAGCAGACACTTGCTTTAGCTCTCGGAGCACGTGCCCCGTCACAACCACGGAAGGGAACTGGGAGAGAAGGAAAATCAAGCTTCCTTCCCGACTGTGGCCCATTCATACACCCTCCGTCCCGGCCCCCACCACGAGCAATTCCCACGAGGACCAGGGACAAAGGGCACAGCCGGTGCCACTGTGAGTTACAGACCCAACTAACTGCAGGTACCGACTCTGCGCCACCTGACATCCTCATGAACCATCCATAGTCTCGGGCCTCACCCCAGACCCACCGGGTCAACACCTGTACAAGCCTGGTCTCGGTCCTAGCTGCACCCAGAAGTCACCTAGGGGGCTTAGAAAAAGTCACCCAAGTTTGGACCCAGCCCCCAGAGAGTCCAGGTCAACTGGTCTGGGGCTGGATACCAGATTGTGATATTTTTGAAAGAGCTCGCTAGGTGATTCTTAAGCACACGAGCATAAAATCACTGCAACATTTCCTCACCGACTTCGCTCAACTCCACGAGCTGGGAGCGACACAATGTTCCAATTGCTGGCTAGACATTTCTGAATACCACGCTCAATAATAGTGGTTCTGTTCAAACTCCAAACCCAGAGATGCTAGCTGGAAAAAGCCTTGGTGTGTGGCTGCCAGCTGCCTCCCGGGCCCCGGGCAGGTCCTCATCTGCTTGGGCACCAGGGAGGTCCTTCACCACACGCCAGCCTTACCCCTTCAGTTGACCCCCTACGCTCATTCCACCGCCCCTGTCACTTACCCACCTACTTAGAAATCTCCTACCCAAGTGCCTGCCAACAAAGCCAAGTGTCCCGGAGCATCGCACGAACACCCCATGTGGTGCAGCTTGTTTCCACCCAAGCAACAAGTCGGGCAGAGGGACACTCCTGACTGGCACCTATTCCAAGATGCTGCAGACTCGGTTATTCTTACCTATACGTTGGGTCTGCCTTCCCAGCGAATCTACAATCAGCCCTACATGGGGTGCACCGAGAGCCACGGACCCCACCCCTCCGGATCAAAGTCCCCTCTGACTTCACCAAGACAGGGTCCACTGGAAGGAGCCCTACCTGCCTTTTCAGAGGAGGTGATGGGCCGGGTGTGGGCTCCTCCGGCCTGGGGCAGCGAGAGTTAACAGGTGGGTCAGAGGAAATGCGCAGGACAGGCTTACCTATCCCTGAGACACGGCATTCCTGGGAGGAGGAAGGTGAATCCCAAAAAGCAGCCACAGGAAACATGAAGGAAAAGGTGAGTCAGACTGAGACACTTGGAGGGAGGAGAGCAGGAGAGGTGGGCAGAGAGTTTGCAAGAACAGAGAGAATGCTGGGCTGAGCTCCTGCAAGCCGGGCCCAGCTGGGAAACTTGAACCCCTGTTTCTCTGTCCGTGTGAACAGCAAGTCCTGGAGTCCCCTTCTCTTGGACAACGTGTAAATCCCAGGGAGGCCTTGCTTTTGGCTCAGACCTGGGGCGCTGGGCCAGAGCCTATGCCACGCCAAGGTGGCCAGCCCTGGAGTCCTCCTGGAAATGGCAGTTTCCTGCACATGAGATGACGGGGATGCTACGTTCCTTCTGATGGCAGAGAACCCTCACTGACGCTTGGGGACTTCGAAGGGGCAAGTGAGGAAAAAAATTATAAGTCTCAGGAAAATGGCCCCCCTGATAAAACAAAAAAACAAACTTGCCTTCCTGGGGAAGGTGTGTTTGTCCAGGAGGGACATGGACCACCAGGTAGACATTTAGGATTGCCTGTTTTCTGTCCTCCTCCTGAGAGGAGCCTGATTCTGACTTAGGAGAGGTGTTCTCTGGATCCCTGGGTGGCGCAGCGGTTTGGCGCCTGGTTTTGGCCCAGGGCGCGATCCTGGAGACCCAGGATCGAATCCCACGTCAGGCCCCCGGTGCACGGAGCCTGCTTCTCCCTCTGCCTATCTCTCTGCCTCTCTATCTCTCTCTCTCTGTGTGACTATCATAAATAAATTTTAAAAAAAATTTAAAAAAAGGAGAGGTGTTCTCCAAAAAAGAACCAAACCCCTTGTCCCAAGCTTTTGTCGTTTGACAGCGGCATCCCAAAAGAATTCAGGGGAGCAAAATGAACCATGCAGTGCAGACCGTGGAGTCAAGAGCCTGAGAGCAATCAGCTTGGTGTGCAGCCTGCCCCACGGCATTCTGCTTCCCTCAGCCTCCCAGCCACCCCGGTCAGACACAGCAGCCCCACCAGCCTGACCCAAGGGAACACGGAGGAGGAGACGTCAGAGAATACTTGGGGGGTTGGTCCCCACGGAGCTGAGACCCGTGACTCGGTCTCCCCTGGTTTGCACAGGGCTTCTCACTTTGGACTTAGACTCCTAGGCAGCCAGTGTCTCTCAAGCTCCCTTACGCTGTACCATCTCAAGGATGGCCGCAAATCAAGTCATGGTTACAAGGTAAAACCAAATTCCGGATTTCTTCTCCAGTGCAGAACAGGCATCAGCAAACTACGGTCCTCGGGCCAAAGCTGGCCTGCTGCCTGTTTTTGTACATTAAGTTTTGTTGGCACACAGCTACACAATTTGTTTAAGTCCTGTCCACGGCTGCCTTCCTGCTACAACGGCAGAGATGAAGTAGTTGCAAGAGAGACAGGATGGCTCCCAAAGCCTCAAATATTTGCTCTCGCCTCAATTTGCTATCTGGTCCTTCCTGGAGAAGTCTGCTGACTCTTGATCTAGAAGGAGCCCCAGCCTCACCTGAGCCAGGCCTGGCTGGCACACCTGAAATCCACCACTAGCCTGAACGTTTCTGCTGGCCTCTCAGCAGGTTCTGGTCACCAGGAAGGCAGGTCCAGTGAGCATCTGACAGGACTCACCTGCTTCAGGAGTGAGGGGTTCCGAGAGTTCTCCTCAAACTTGGCCAGCAGCTGACTTGCCATGGACTTGACTTTGTTCTGGCTCCCAGCTTCTTTACCGCTGCCATCCTCTGGACAGGAGCGCAGGCTCCGTCTGGGATAGGCTGAAGGCTGCAAAGGCCAAATGAGCACATTGGTTGTTGGATGCCGGGACCCAGATAGCAGGAAGGGACCTGGGGACTTAGGACACCAGACCAGTTTCCTGGAGAAGGATGCCAGGGCCCGAGGAAGTACGGCAGGAGCAACAGGTGATGCCAACTGAGACGATGCTCACGTCTTCCCAAAGGACAGGCCCACCTGCTTGGGAGCCAGACAGGGTTTGAAGATGGCCTCTTTCACCTCCCAGCCCATTGACCTTGGCAATTTACTTAATTTCCCTGAAGTTTCCTCATTTGTAAAAGGGGAACATAACCCACTTCATTTGGTTGTTGCAAAAGTCAAATATAATGATGAAGTGATCAGCAAAACAGTTTTCCAAACACACCATGTGGCTGCCACAGGTGAAGAGTAGGGGGGATGAGGGAAGTAAGGGCGGGGGCGTCAAGGCAAGGCACAGGCTTTGGGCTTCTTTCTCCTCTCTCCTCTGTGCCCCACTCCCAACCCCAACCAGTCTTGCTCTGCGGTCGCTATCTTAAAGAAACATCTTTCAATCTGGAAATAATTTTAGATTTACAGGAAAGTTACACAGCACAGAGAGAGTTCCTGTATACCTTTCATCTAGATGTACCTAATGTTAGCATCTAGAATAATCGTGGTACTGTCATCAAAACTAAGACATTAACACCGGCTCGGTTCTATGAACTAAGCTTGAGACTTGGTTCGGACTACCTCAGTTTCCCACCCATGTCCTTTGGGTTCCAGGGCACCAGCCCAGGTCTCATATGGCATTTAGCCCCATCTCCCTCATCTGTAAGAGTTTCTCCATCTTTCTTTGTCTTTCATGACTTGGACAATTTTGAAGGAAGACTCGTCAGGTATTTTGTACAGAGCCTCGCAGGCTGGGTCGGTACCGATGTTTTCTCATGATCAGACTGGGGATACGGGTTGTGGAGAAGATGCTACAAAGCAGAGACGTGCCTGGGCATGTGATAGCAATGGGACTGTTGACTGGTGAGATGCTGGCTGTGATCAATTGGTTGTGCTGTTTTTACAAAATGGAGTTCTATGTAAGACTTCTTTAGCTCCTCTGCTAAAAAACAAAACTTGGGAAATTACCGGTGTTCACTGAATGTCTGCTCTCCTTACCAAAGGACCTGTTCCCACAGGCCCGAGGAGCAATGCCACCATCCTATCGGTGGGCACTATGCTTTCTCAAGGAGGCCATGAATCTTTCTCATAGGAACAGATGTTCTCAAGGCAACTAAGATGTGTTCACTCAGAAATGTCATGGGAAGAGGCAAGCTAAGGTCAATTGATTTTTTTTTTTTTTAAGATTCCCTAAGAGGAGTAGCCCCAGGGGAAGCCTTGTATGCACAGCCACTCTGAAGTGTTGGACAAACACAGACCAGAGAGTCACTCTCCACTTCAAAGTGCGGAAGGCTACTGCATATCAATGTAGGCTGGAGTGGAAGAGGCTAAGTTTACTGGAGTGGTCCCTGTTTGCACAAGGACAGAGTCAGCCAGGACCCAGGCCCTGGGTGGGTCTCTAAGACGAGCGCTTCTCAGATGTTAATGTGCATACAAATCACTCTGGGTCTCTTTCAAATGCAGATTCAGATCAGTCAAGGGCGGGCCCTGACAATGCATTTCTAACCCACTGCTGGCTGACGTTCACGGGCTGACGCTCATGCTGCGGGTGCCTGGCTCCCAACATGGAGTAGCAGGAATTTGGAAAGAATAATTGCTTAGTTAAATCTGACTTTAGAAAAACAGCTGGCTCAGATCAGCCCAGAAGCATCTCAGAAGGGGCAGGTAGAACCGATTTCTCCCCGTACTCTGACTCCTGTGCAGCCATCAACAGAAAGAGGACACACACTCTCAGATAAGCCAGGGACAGTGGGGTGGCTCAGTCCCTTAAGCATCTGCTCAGGGCGTGATCCCAGGGTCCTGGGATGGAGCCCCACATTGGGGCTTCTCCCTCTCCCTCTGCTACTCCCCCTGCTTGTGCTCTCTCTTTCTCTGAAATAAATAAAATCTTAAAAAAAAAAAAAAGCAACGGATGAAAGGCAGGAGCAGACTTCCACCTGAGACATCGTGCATCACAGGGACTCTCCTAGGGAGGAGGAAGAAGCAAATCACAGACATTTAAAGTGAGAGCCAGGACACTGGGAGGTCTCCCCCACCCTGGTCATCAGCCTCTGCTTCCTCCTTTCAACTACCTCCCTACTCACTGCCACCTTGCTCACACTAGCATCAAGAGGAGAGGCGACGGCTCTTGAAGAGATCAAAGAGGTTCTAGAAAAGGTTTAGACAAAGGTGATTTGAACTCATTGGATAAAATGTGTTTGGGCGCATTTTTGGACGTGCACTGAAGTCCAGGGTTCGGTTATCAGAGCGCCCCGTTGCCCCTTCCAGAAAATGGGGTAAGCAACAGGCAGCTTCCCCTCCACCCAGGATGGGCCTTGTAGCTCTCTCTGTTATAAAGGTCACAGTTTTGAGAACCAGCATCTGTAGGGACGTGGGTGCTTCACTTTGACCAAGTAGCCTGTATTTTTCAGCTTTCACCAGAAGGTGGCACTTGTGGGCACCGGGACCTGTGCCGCCGAGACAGCAAGGGCCGGAGACAAGGTGGAAAGTAGGCCTGGGAGCCTAGGGAACTGCTGGTGCCCGGTTACTCCTCGCTGTTGACGGCGACGCTTGATTAGCACAGGTGCCCGAGAGCACGCTCGGCTCAGTATCCACGTCCCCTTAATCTTTAAAAATCCTGCCAGAAGTTGCAAACATTTCAAATGCATCATCGCCTCACACAGCCGAGAGCCGGCCAGCCCCGGAGGCGGCTTTTCTCCAGGTGCCTGCTAGGAAGAACGGTCGGAGGCCCAGAGCCCGACGGTTTCTCCATCAAGCCAGGCCTGGAACTGAGTGGCTCTCGGGAGGGGAAGGGGACGGGCCAGCGTGCGGCCACTGGCCGGCAGGCAAGCAGCCCTTGCTCACCCTGACGCCGCGTGCACGCACCTCGTCCAGGTTGTTGAAGCCCTTCCGCCTCCGTTTGTTCATGTCGTTGTCTTCAGTCTGGGTGTCCACCTGCAGCGGCCAAGAAAGCGAGGTGAGCTCAGGGCCAGCGAGGGGTGGGGTCCCACCGACAGCCCTGAGGCCACAGGGCTGGCCGGGCCGATGCCACCCGCCTGCAGCCAGCTGCCAGCCCGGGAGGCAGATGGACATAAATCAGCCTGCACCCTGGCAAATGCGATCACCCCGAACCTAGGGCGAGGGGCGGGGGCGGCGGCGGGGTTCTATCAGAAGGGGTAGGAATCACTTCCCCAAAGATCATTCTGAAACATCCCAAAGCACAGTGAGTCCCATGACACGGGCAGGGCAGGGGCTGTCTCTGTGGTCGACGTGACCCCGGGCTCAGAGCATCAGAGCCAGGCCTGCTGATGCCCCTCAGCATGCTGCCGTAAGGAGACCACTTCACAGGCGGGGACTCCTGGGGCTCACGTTAGCTGTCGAGGGGGTTGATGGCAAATTACATCTGCCATTGGGTCACTGTTGCAAATGCCAGTAAATGATATCTTATCAGCTTTAAGGGAGCATCAGATATGGTCTGAAAACTATGGCGACCATGCAGCTGTGTTGGTCCAGGACCATTTTGATTTATTGTTTCCCCAGCAGAATTATTTATAGCTTGGTTTCACTTCTCCCCTGGCACAGTACTTCCCTTTTGCTATTACATAAATCTTAGCCTTCACGATGGTCTATACCGTGGTGCAGAGTTTTGAACCCACATTTCCCAACTAACTTTGGGTTATCTATTGGCAGATATGTGACAATATGCCAAGTGCAAACAACAGGGTGGAAGGTGTTCACAATGCAACATAAAGCTCAGTCACAAATATGCATCCTAGTGCTTGGAAATGGATCTCTCTCTCTCTCTCTCTCTCTCTTTTCCCAGATAAAGAGTGGGGAAGAGGAGCAGAGAGAGAGGGAGAGACAACCTTAAGCAGTCTCCACACCCAGCACCAAGCCCAACGTGGGGCTCACTCTCCACCCTAAGATCATGACCTGAGCTGAAATCAGGAGTCAGATGCTTAACTGACCGGGCCACCCCGGCACCCCTGGTACCACTCTCAATGAAGGAACAAAGTTTAGTGAAAAAAGAAAGCATGTGAGGTTGAACATGGGGATGAATCGATAAGCAAAAAATACATAATACTATGAACCAAAGCCGACGGAGACAAGGGCACAGGTACAATCTGCGAAATGAAGCCAGTTGTTTGCACAGTGAGTGTTGCCGTGAACCTACACTACATATTCTGCATGTGTTCAAATCTTTTGTATTTCACAATAAAGACTTTTTAAATTTTGTTATTTGCTTTCCGTGTCTCATTGTGTCCTTCTTAATGAATGTCCATCTTTTGTTTCTCATGCTTTTCTCATTTACAGCAAAACTGCCTTACAGCCAATTAGTTCCAGAGCACAACTCCTTGCAGCAGAGATGCTTAGGGTGAGACTTCCAGGACCCTAGTGCCACTGGTCCCCAGCTGGGGCCTTCTCCAAAAGCCAGCTCCCAGAGGGCCACGGAACCTCCCTCCGCCCCCAAGCCTCCTCCACACTCAGGGCCCCCAGAGCAGGCCAGCTTACTCCCCAGCCTTTGTTTCACTGACCATGCAGCAGGAAGGGGTGCTGGCCATTCTCTCCCCCTGGAGCCCAGCCCAATTAGCCCCACCCTCCTACCTTTGCTGCGCCACAGGAAGGATCTTTTACCTTCTGCTTGTTCTGCAATTACTCGGAGCCCCTAGCACACACGACTGTGTACCCACTTGCTCTCAGCAGAAAGCACCTGCTTCCCCTGCGTCCGTATTCCCATCACCCCTGCCCTCTTCCCACATTTACCAGTATCTTTAATATTTTCAAAGAGAAGATTCATCACAGTTTAGTCATTGATATTTGTTCAAAAATTTGACCCTTCTCTTGTTCAGGCAAGCACAGAACAGATCAAAGGGCCCTGCCTTCCATTTAACATTTTTTCTCAGCTCCTAATAAATCATTATTCTGTGAATGGAAATGATTTCAACCCAAATGCTTGGGCAAACACCAAGAGAAACAGATGACCTTATTCTCAACAATGTTGGGTCTTAGAGGCCCAGGCTGTCTGGGGTCCCAGCTCCACTGCCTGTGAATGGCTTGCTGGCTGAGACTGGGGCCAGAGAAAGTACAGGATGTCCTACCCAACAAGAACACTGCATGCATAATCTTAGGGTTTTCAGTTGGGGTTTTTTTGTGTGTGTGTGATTGTTGTTTCCACCTTAAATGAAGACTTGGCTTTTCTCTCAAAGAACAACACATCCTACTCTCTCTTTTGCATTCAACAGCTCGGGGCTTGACTGTTCCAACATCAAAGCCTGTGTAGATCCAAACCCAGTATGTTAGCCACAGGCTCACACGAAGTGCTCCTGGGACGGAGTGTGCGGAGGAGCAGCACCTGAGAAGACCCCAGATCCTTCAGGGGAAATCAAAGAAGTGGGTGGGGCGATCTCCACACCTCTGACTCAGGCTGATCCATGGGACAATAAAAAACACAGTCTATATGAAAGGTTAGCAACACACATACCCAAACGGTCTCTACTCTTCCTTACGGATTTATCCTGGAAGCACTGATTCTCAACTAAAAAGTCAGGTTAAAACAGAAAAGTGGAGAAACTCAAACTCAATTAGGGATTTACCTAATTTTTTCTTATGTATATCTCTCTATCTGCAAGCCAACGTTGCCTTACTACCCCCATCTCCTTAGGCTTTATTTTGCTCTACACAGAACGGAATACAAGAAGGAAGAAAGTACCTATGGTGCCCAGCGAGAGAGAGAGAACATGAAAATACAGAAATAGCTCACTTTCTTTTGCTATTAATTTTTTCTCATCTGTCCCCTAGGAACACGTTTTCATGATTTCCCAATGATCCGAAAGAGTCCATACACCAGAGGGCATTAAATTAATTGGTGTCCCCATTAAAAAAAAAAAAAAGAGAGATGTATTTGCTAATCTATTTATTTGATCAGTACAAGATAACCATGTCCTCATAAAGCCCGACTTTGGGTGACTTTAGCCCAAAGGAAACCACCTTTATATTTAACTAGCTAATGTAGCCTAACCCTGGAGAAATTTAGATCTGGGGCATAGGAGGAGAGATGAGCCATTGCAGGCAATGGCTTGGTTGAGGGGGGAGGCAGCAGTGATATTTAGAAAGATGGCCAGTGACACTGGCAAGAGAACTCTTCTCTTCTTCGGTAACAGAGTAGTAGTAAGGAGTTATGAGTTCAAGTGCTGACGTGACTTACTTCCCAGCTGTGTGACCTTAGGAAAATCACCTAACTTCTCTGATTTCAGCTTCCTTATCTCTTATTTCCTCACCTAGATATACCACCCAGCTCTTATTGTAAGGATTAATGAAGTCATGCACATAAGACACTTCTATAGAAGGTGCTAATAAATGTTAGGCACCGTTACTTAGGTTAACGCTAGCTAATAGAATTAGGAAGTGCAAATTCTAGTTCGGACTTTGACTTTTACCACCTATAAGACATCGTGATTTAATCTCCCCACAGCCAAGATTCCCTTTCTCTAAAACTGGGATGAGAATACACGCCCGGGCTTCCTCAAAAGCGAACACAAGGAGCACACAAGGAGCTATACATGAGATTGCTTTGTACACTGTAAGGTGGGACACTGGCCATGGTTGTAGTGCAGAACCAAGTGTTCTATCCCACTACTTTGACTCATTTTCTCCGAAAAGAGGCATCTTCGTTGAATCGGTACTCCTAAAGGGACAGGAGCACTCATCTGAGGACCCCTTCCCACATGGCTGGGCAGGTGCTCCGACCTGCAGCACACATCTGTTCATGCTGTCTTTTTGGCAATGCAGTGCAATGCAGTGTTGATGCGACTGCAATCATTTTGCAGACAAGCAAAGGGACCTTCTGAGAGGTTCAAGCATGTGCCAAATCCCCAGCAGACCTAAATGTACATTTGTCCGCCTGGCTTCTAATGTACTCCCATTCAGAATACCCCGCTGAGTTGCACAGAGGACAGGAGAGAGATCAGCCTGCAAATCACAGGGGCCGGCGGGGCAGCTCGAAAGCCCTCTGCTAGCTCAGCTGGGCAGTATTGGGACCTGTGCTCTTGACTCTCCAGGGCTTTCTTCACATCTCTGAATTGAGAAGTGCTAGAAACCTAGTGGGGAGCTCTGGCTGCTGGGTGGGGGTTCTGTGAGAGCAGCTGGGGAAGGGGACAGGAATTCAGACGATCCCTGTAGAGCAGCCTTCTCGGGCAAGGTCCTTGCTTGTCTTATTCTCTGCTCTCCCCCCAGCACTGAGAGGAGAACCCGGCATCAAATAGACACTGGGTCAATCAGGAAGGAGGAGACACCTCCTTACTTCATGCACCTGGCTACTTTGGAAAGTGTTTGTGTGGGAGGGGTGAGGAGAGGAGAGCTGGGCAGGGCACCCTGACTGCTGAGACCAGACACCCACAAGAGCCATGCTCTGTGAACTCTGCTGTCCCAGGACAAGTGCTGGAGGGGAAGCTGTGTCACAATCAGCCAGCTGAGAGGATAGATACCCTGGGGCCACCAACCTGGCTTCTGGGATGGGCTTTTCATGGACAAGTACCATCTCCGTGTTGTGTTGTCCTTGAAGGAGTGGGCTCAGAATGGGGGAAACAAAGACCAGGTGTCCTGAGTCTATATGTAACGTCATGTGTGCAATGACTGAAGTGGCCATAAATCCAGGCATTACCTCTATGTCATAGGTCTAGGAGAGCACACACACAGGAGGACAGACCATGCATGTTCACATATCATGACGAGAGATCTGGAGTCCCCAGCCATTTTTGTATGTCACAGGCTTTTGTGCTGATGCTTTCAAGATCAGAGGCAGATCTTCAGAAGCAGACTGAGGGCTTTTAAAGAGGGAAATATAATCTCAAAGCTCTCTGCCTTTGCCCAGGCATGGGCTCTCAGTTTTCAGAGCTACTCAGTCAACTCAACAGTTTACCACTCACCCAAGGGACAACTCTCTTGGCAGATTGATAGAAAAGTTGCCTTCTCTAAAAGGAAACAAGGTCCTTGCTGGTGGAAGAGTCTTTTATGTTGCCTGAAGGTGATCAGTTTTGGTTGGGATCTGGATGCTCTTGGGGATGAGGGATGAGCCAACAATTTAACATCAACAGGGAAAACCAGGGGAGAGAGAGATTTTTAAGACTGGCTCGGCAGAGAACAATGGACCCTCTCCAGGCTAAGGTGCCACGCTGTGAACAAACACAGGCTTCTCAGTTCCCCCACCAAGACGCGCCTCTGAAACTTAGAGAGAGCTGGGGAATGGGGGGTGAGGTTGATGCAGATGCATCTGCGCATACAGATAGTGTGTGCATGCTACGGTGTAGTCACACGAGCACAGCCTAGCCTGCATCTCCAGTCCATCGGGGTACACGAGCTAGGGTGCTGAGGGCCACATGCCCGACTGCACTGCTACCTTTTGGGTATAACTATGGTGGAGCCTCTGTGTGTGTGGTTTTCAGAGTGTCCTGTCCAGACATCATCCATGCCCATCCTGGGAGAAACTGGAGTGCTGAGAAATGTCACGACCAAAGAGCATGGCAAATGCTCCCCAAACCAAAATGTATCCTGATACAGGAAGACGTGTGGTCGATGGGGAGGAGGCCCAATCACTGCACTAACATGGAGCAGCGGACAGTGTCTGGGGCATTTCAGTGATGACGAAGACAGAATGTGACCCAGTGGGCTTACTGACTCACCAACCTGCCCAGAGGAAGCAATCAATCTGAGAAGAAAGAGGAAAAGTAATGTCCATGGCGAACACTTACTTCAATGACCTAGTCTTTCTACCTATCCAAACAGCAGGGTAAATCCTAGACATAAATGGAGCTGTGGGAGGGACTGGACCCCTCTGAGGATGGGCAGCCTATGGGCACAGCCCGGAGAGCGACTGGACATGGTTCAAACTCAGCCAGGGCCAGGCCCGGCAGAGCCTACCCACCCCCCTCCTGCGTCTTCTAGCAGAGCCAGTGGAAGTGGAGCGAGGACCCAGCAGCCCTCGGAGGGGGCCCGGCTGTGCTTGCTGACCAGTCCCACGATGAGACCCAGAGCTGGCCAGACTGCTCAACTCCCTCACTCTGTACACGGAGGTGTGGTGAGTGAAAGGTTGAAACAATCCTCTCCAGTTCTCCCTGCTGTTCCCAGTTGTGGGCTAAGCGGTGGGAGAAAGCAGGTGGACAGAGAAAGGCGTTGAATGTCTTTGTCAGACAGGTTCCAGGAAGGCTGCACTGGCTTGCTCGGATGGGGAAGCCCGAAGCGGGGATCCTTAGAGGAACAACAGCTGGGCTGGGGTGGACCAAGCCTATGATTAGTCTCCAGAAGACGACTTCCACTCAGTGGGCTGTGTGGTGGGTCACGCAGCCCTCACACAGAGCCTCTGAACGGGGCAGCTCAGGGGACCAGAGAGGGGACAGAGCAGCTCTGCTGAAAAGCCCAGCGGACCTGCACACCTGCCTTCCCCAGCGCTGGCCTTGCTGGCCCATCCCTTCCTAGAGACAGGGTGTGGAAGAGCATTCCATGCCCACACCTGGAGCTAGCCCAGAGGCTGCAATGTTCCAGGGAGCGCAGACCTCAGCGGAAAAAGTGACCACTGGCTCACACAGCCCAGAGAAAGAAAGGAGGCTACGTGGCCCCAGCCCCACCCTGGGCGGAGGGGCTGGCAGGACCAGGCATGACTGACCACAAGTAGGAGACTGTGGTAGCCTAGGGAATCTGAGACACACACCCTCCGCGGCCCTGCCGCCCTGGGGAGGGAGGCAAGGTTTTTTTGTTTTTGTTTTTTAAAGATTTTTATTTATTCATGAGAGACACACAGAGAGAGAGAGGCAGAGACACAGGCAGAGGGAGAAGCAGGCTCCATGCAGGAAGCCCGATGGGGCACTCGATCCTGGGACTCTGGGATCACACCCTGGGCCAAAGGCAGACGTTCAACCGCTGAGCCACCCAGACATCCCGGGAGGCAAGTTTTATATGAGAACTTGACACGTAACATCTCGGGGTCTTCAGTTTTTGATCTATAGCATGAGCACATTAAGCAAGATAGCTTGCCTCACACCTACCACAGACATGCTGTCATTCAAGTAAAATTATAATGGCTCATTAGCCTCACAGTTCCCAAACTGTGTTCCAAGGCACCCCATGGCCCCATGGGGAGCTTGCAGAAGAGCCGTAGTCTACTTTGACTTTTCTAAGGACACATGGCATAAATCTGTCATACACCTTGTAAAATGCCCCTACCAAGTTATTTGGACTTAACTACTCTGTGAACAGAACTTTTAGGTATTTGGATCTAGGGGCACTGTGATAAAAATCAACGGAGACACCAAGGGTGGTATAAGTCAGGAAAGTTTGGGAACCTCTTTAGGCTCTGAGCTCCTCAAAGGCATACCTTATTCACCTCTGTGTATTTGCAACTCTTGTCAAAAGCAAACAAAAAAAAAATGGGTGATTGGGTGGCTCAGTTGGTTAAGCAACTGACTCTTGATTTTGGCTCAGGTCATGATCTCAGGGTGGTGAGATCAAGTCCCACATTAGTCTCTGAGCTCAGCATGGAGCCTGCTTGGGATTCTCTCTCTCTCTCTCTCTCTCTCCACCCCCCCCTTCTCTGACTCTCCTCCCTTGCCTTCTCTCTTAAAAAAAATTTTTTTTTTAAAAAAGAAACAAAAGAATTCAGTCCTAATGTTGCCAAACAGTAGGGCCCAATAAACATTTGTTGAATGAGTGAAGGGGGGAAATTAATGGAACAGAAATAGAAACGTCGCATCACCATACACCTCCGCCACTCACGGCCGTGGTGTAACTGACCTACTTTAAAAAGCACTCAGCTCCATGACCTCTCAGCTCTGTGCCATGCCCTTCCTGTAACCACGTTCAGGTCACTGAAGCTGGCTATACGGCGCCGGCGGGGGCCGGGGTGGGGGGTGGTGCTTCCAACAGCCTTGTGTCACTGAACTGGGCTTGACTCACGTCTTCCATGAGCTGTACAATTTATCAGCATTAACAGACCAAGACCACGACATTTTCCCATTCCCCTGGCCTCGTCCACAGGCAGAGAGAAATCAAACAAAAACCAGGCCGGAACTTACTCGTGGAGTCCTCTTTCTTGGAAATGTGAGGTTGAGATAGTTATGAGAAATGGAGGATTTGGCCAAGCCGAGGTCAGCGTTTTCTCCATAGTTTTTGCCCCAAGAATCTGTTAGGAAATAAAAATATGACAGAGCTCAGATCCTGCCCCCACTAGCCCAGGACTCAGGCGGTGCCATTGCTATGAGGTCCCTCTGAATAATCCCCGCAGCCTCGACTGAAGATCCGCGTGGACTGGGAAGGGGACTGATGCAGCTCTATCAGTGACCTCCCAGAGGCCCAGGGGCAGCCCTGCAGCCTCTCGTGGCACCTGCCACACACCAGCTTAGACACACAGGTCTGGGGGTGGGGTCCACCCAGGTTTGGCCTCCAAGTGAGAGGGAAGGCAGGGGCCAGCCTCAGAACAGTGTGGAGAGCCACTGGACATGGGTGCAGGGCAGAGATGGCCCGTCCCGAAGCAGGGCCTTACCCACAGGCCTCAACGGGGTGCCCCGGAAGAGCTCGTAGAACTTGGAGAGATACATGACCATGCTGAGCTTGTCGGGCTCCTGGGCTGATGCCATCTCCTTGCCCGTGGTCACCGGGGGGATGCCGAACTCACGCTCGGCCACGTCAAAGGCCAGCTGGTTGTTCTCCACAGCGTCGTCTTCGTTCAGAGAGTCAAAGTTGCTGGAGCATCAAAACAAAGTAAAGTTCAGGGACAGGAGACAGAGGTATGAGGAGCTGAAGAAATGTACCCATAAGGAGCACTAACGGGTGACACTCTGCTGGGTCTCAGCAGGCTGGGGGAGTTGGGGGAGCCGTGAGCCCAGCCCCTGCCCCCAAGCACCCCAGCCCCCTGCTGCCCTCCCCACCCCACCCCTACCCAGGGAGGCTCCTCCTCACTTGGGGTGGGGACCAGATCAGAGTTAGGCCATGACAATGCCGCTGCTGCCTGGGCTGAAACAATTGGAAAATAACTTCTACGTCTTTGGAAAACTTATCAGCTACTTTATTTTTAAATAATTCCCTTACGTGCTTGTGCTCTTAAGTATAAAAAGTATATGGATATTTTAAAAAAAGGAAAAAAAGGAAAGAATCAAGGGACATATAACATATAAAGTAGGGATCCCTGGGTGGCACAGCGGTTTGGCGCCTGCCTTTGGCCCAGGGCGCGATCCTGGAGACCCAGGATCGAATCCCATGTCGGGCTCCTGGTGCATGGAGCCTGCTTCTCCCTCTGCCTGTGTCTCTGCCTCTCTCTCTCTCTCTCTCTGTGACTATCATAAATAAATAAAAATTAAAAAAAAATTAAAAAAAAATAATAACATATAAAGTAACAAGTGAGCGCCCCACCCCTTCTCGAGGCAGCCTCGCTTCCTAAAAGTACCGACAGTTAGCCCCCCGGTAGGTTTCCTTTCAGCCTTCTGGAAGAATGTACTCGTGGGTGTGCAGCGACTCTGCAGTTGATGTGAATCCAACATTAATAGACGTATTGGGCCTTCACATCTCAAAGCGTGTCGCATCTTCTTACCGATGTTGCCATCGTTCCCAATTTACAGATGAAGAAACAGACTAAGAGAAGGTAAGTGACCTGCCCAGGGCCACAGAGCTAAGTGCATCTCAGATCCAACTCTTCTGTCGGCAAAAAAACTCGAACTGGTCTTGCCCTTAATTAGGTCTTGCCCTTAACTTCTCTCTTGTGGGGAGCGTGCCGAGGTGTGCACGCTCCATCTCCCAGCATGGTGACAGAGGGGATGCGGGGACAAGCGTAAGCACACGGCCAGAGCTGCTTCTGCTCCCCGCGTGTTAGGAACACAAGGCAATCAAGCTGCTGACAGAGAACTCCGTGCAAACGGCAAAGAACAAACTTAAGAAAAACTCAAAGATCTATTTTGAGCCAAGATTCTGCATTCAGCGGAACGTCCCTGGTTGCCCTTGTCTCCAGGGTCCCCTTGGGCCCCGAAGGGCTCAGCAGGTGCAGCCTGAGCCCCCAACTCACATCAGCTCAGGCCGGAAGCGGTGGATGATGGCACACAGGGCCAGGCCGCTGCGCCAGGATGTGGTCAGGTCGGTGACGTTGACATGCTGGTAGCCCTCGGTCTGCTGCTGGCACCAGGTTAAGAGCTTGCTGGGCCGGATGTCTAACTCTGTGGCAAGGGGAGACAGACAGTGCTGGAGCGCCCTGGGAAAGCTCTGCAGCTTCCCCGGGGACCAGGAGGAGCAGCACAGATGTCAAGGGCATGGCAGGAGGGCAGGATGCTGGGACAGGATGCATGTTCCCCTGCAGCAGAGCCCCCAAGACACCCTCTGGCCAGACAAGCACAGAGGTGAGACCGTGCGGACCCTGCCAACATCCCATCTGGTGGGGCCGGCAGACGTGGTGGCAGGTGGTGCTGTGACAGCAGAGAAGCGGGTACCAGGGGAGCATGCGAGCAGCTCTGCTCCTGGCCTGCAGGGCAGGGGGACTCGCCAGAGAGTCCTGGAGGAGGCGCATCCCAGCTGCTCCTTGAGGACTGTTGAGTGAGGCATTGCAAGAAAACAGAAAAGGGCCGTGCCGTGGGAAGAATCTAGAACGGCCTGCCAGGCTGTGTACAGTGGTTTGTTGGTTCATTATAGGGGCACGTGGTGTGAAGGGAAGGGAGGGGAGGCTGGTGAGGCTGTGTGTGCCCGGTGGCGGGGAGGGCGCGGGGTCTGGGCAGGCAACAGACACCAGAGGTCCTTCAGCAGGATGGTGGCCCAAGCGAGGCCTGGTCGACGGGGTGGGGGTGGAGGGGGTTACTCAGGTAACCATCCCTTCCCTCCTCTAGGAAAAGAGAGTGCAGCACGTGGGGCCTGCTATCTAGCTGGGGAGGCGGGAGCTTCAGGCTGGCGGCAGCAGGGAAAGAAAAGCGAGGCTCGGGGAAGTAATGGCAGTTCCCTTGGATGTCCTCAGTGCTCGACATGTATTCACGCCTTGCCAATCAATCTGTGGTTGGTGTTGCCCTTGTCCCAGCTTTATGGATTTTTCCTCAAACTGAGGTATTGAGGAGAGGGACCTTGCCTGGCCAAGGTCACACAGGTCAGAGCAGCAGAGCCCAGTGGGCTGCAGGGCCCGTGCCCCCACGGCCACCCCGCAGGCCTCCCCCCAGCAAAGTGTCCCCCCGACCCCTGACCCGGGGCGGCAGCTTACCCCTCCTGGAGAGGCTCATGGATCTCCTCACCGAGCCCAGCCTCTCGAGAGGGCACTGGTGCAGCTCCTTAGTGATGTACAAATGCTTCACCTGCGAGCGAAAGCGACCACACAGCTGCCCACCAGTGTTTCCCTGAAGCCGGTCCAGCTTCTACTCCCCGTCCACCACCCATTTCCCCTATGCCTGGAGGGCATGCTTTTCAGCCGGGGACCCCAGGGGACTGCAGATGTCCACCCAAATGTGGGGGAACTCAAGTGCGAACATCCGTAATCGGCTGATTTTGAAAACATCCCACCATTCATTGTGCTGTTGCCAGAAGAAGTTGGCAGCTGTGCATTCCTGAGTCAATGGGAAGAAGAGGGACTCCAGGACTGTGAACTGAAAAGACCCGATGGTTGGCCGAGCAGACCATTTGAAATGGACACGTGACCCCGACTCACGGCGACAATAAACATGTCAGCGTGTGTGCAGATGTGGACGGACACTGCACGTGTTCTAGTTCTTTCCTGTGGGCTAGAGAGACGCTGACCCTAGCTGTCTCTTGCGGCTCTCCCAGGGAGAGGGATTGGGCCCATTTCCGAGCCAGGAGCCACTGGTGGCCTCAGCCCAGTGCTGAGCTGCAAGGTTTTACGCGTGACGTGCTGCCCACCGCTTGGTGCAGCATGGTCCAGACGGGGCCCAGGAAGGACGTACCTGATGGGGCCTGACACAGTTGGAGTTGAGATTTGGGTACCGTGTCCCTGGGTCCAGTGTGTACTGCTCAAAGTTCTTGTTGATGTTCTCCGGGGTGGTCTGAGGTAACAGCCGGTAAAGACTCTCCCTAGGAGGAGGCCGAGCCCAGGGGTCAGGGATCGCTCTGGCAGCCTCAGGCCTTCATTGCTTGCACCCCTTCCCCTGCTCTTGATGGCTTTGCTTTGGCTGTGTTTGTACACCTCTTCCCTGAAATACCTGGCCCCTTGGTTCCTGAGACCCACGACATGGGGAACAGCCAAAAGGTTGGGAGGGCGTCCAAAGGCAGTGATGCTGGCCTCCTGTCCCCGAGCAGAGGGCAGGGACCAGAACGGGCAGCAGAGGGACGTGTGGTTTTGCTATAACCACCACTCAGCCACGCTGCCTCCTGTGACCTGTCCCCTGTGACCACAGGCCTCCACACCCAAGACCAGCAGAGGCCTGTCCCACCCGCCGGTCTTGACTTCTCCCAGTCGGCCAGCTGTTACAGCCACGTGGCCAGCAGCAGGGGTCCGGGAGGAAGCCCTGGATCTCAGCAACAGCCAGAGAGGCCTGACAGGTCAGAAGCCCAGCCTCCGCAGGAAAGGACACTTTGCGCTGCAGTGGAGGCTTCCCCTCAACCGCTTCCGGCTCACAGTGCCCAGGCAGTGCTGGGAACCCTAACTCCAGGACCACTCCAGATCTAGATTTTTCTTTTGCATTCAGGTCCTAAGGGCCTGGCCCCCAGAGAAGACCCTGGAGGAGGTAAAACATAACAGAGAGTGTTTTCTTGGGGATCCTGATTATCAACTCAGGCCACACCTGGGAAGGAAACGAAAGAGGACAAAGGCTCCAAGTTCATCCAGGAGCCACCTGATGGCCAGCCCTGCTCCCTTTCCTGTCTGAGCTCTGGAACCAGCCATGCCCCCAGCTGGAAGCCCTGCTGTCAATACTCACCTTTCAGCAAGCAGCTCCAGGGGAGGGGTGCCCTGGTCCCAGCTTTTCACCATCCATGCTGTGTCAAAGGCTGCCAGGAAGCCTCGGGCACAGCCTGTGCCCATAGGCCAAAAGGGCTGGAGAAGAAAACATGCAAAACTCTGGTTGGTGCTAAAGATCCCCCCATCCCCCCAACACACGCACCTCCTGCTATCCCATTCTATCCAGCACTCAGTGTCTGCTAAGCCTGTGCAAGGCACTGGAGGGAGTGTGGGGTGACAGGGCAGCTCCCTAGGATGCACCACAAATGCGTTTAGCTACGGCACAAAGTCCCACATATAGGGTGCTATGGCATAGGGACAGAGCAACTGCCCTGAGGCTCACAGGAGACAAGGCAAATGTCCACCCTGGAGAGGGAGATGGAAATCGGGGGAACGGGGAAACGGGGAACAAAAGAGTTGCATTTGTGCTGATTTTAAAGAATGGGTATGATTCTAATCTTAATCTGCTCGAGAACAGCGTGGGCAAAGGCCTGGCGGAGGAACGGAGGAGTGGGAGCGTCACGAGACAGAATGCTGCGAAGGGAGACGGGGACAGAGCGGGGGCAGATCACAGCCCACACACCGTGGCGAGCTAAGCTCTAACGGAAGCGTCCCATGGGCACCCAGAGCCTGGTTTGGAATTTGACTCTTATTTGGGATAAACATTTTTTGCTTAGTGCTTACTTTAAAGATAAAAATGTAACCCTTCTGAAAACACTCAATCTGAGGATCCTTGCATGAGCTGATTCCCTGGGAAGCACTTTGAGCAGGGAGGCCATGGATGGAAACTGGGCTTTGGGGCCCACATGCCTTTTTGCATCCTCTACAATCTCCAGGCTGCAAGGCCTCCCCACGTGAGGAAGGAGTTGTGGCCCAGCTGAGGGCGTCCGTGTTCTGAAGAGGACAGCCTATGAGGTCCAGGGCAGGGCCGGCTAGTTTTGTACTTTGGCAAAGAGGTCAGCCCGAAGAGCCCAGAGGCGGGAGAGGAAAGCAGAACGAGCTCCCCTGGGCAGGCCAGGTGCAAGCCAGAGGCCGGGATGGGCTTGGCTGAGACTGGGCCACCAGCAGGGAGGGAGCCTGTCCTTCCCCTGGCTGCATGACAGCAGATGCTTCTGGCCACACCATAAGTGCAGGGATCCGTCTCCTACCAGGAATGGGATGTAGGGGTGGGGTTGAGGGGCCCAAATGCAGGCGCTACCTCAAGCAAGCTGTCGCCCACCAGGGCCACGAGTAGCTGGTGTGACTGGCGCTCGCGCACCAGGGCCGCGTTCTCCGAGGCGTACATGGAGGTGAAGTCGAACATGGCCACATCGGGCTGCCCGTAATGGTTCATAGCAAAGTCCAACGATGGCAGCTGGTAATTGGTGGCGAAATCTGCAGCCTCGCGGGCGTAGGAAAGCAGGTTGTCCTGGTTCACATTCTCTGCACACAGCAGCATCTCTGTGTCGATGTAGTCCTGCGGGGAGAGCAAGAGCCCAGTGCAGCAATCTGCCTCTGCGAAGGGCAAGTGTTCATACCCGGGTCTTCGCAAAAGGACTCGGAAGGGGTCTGTACAACAAAGCCGATCCGAACAGGGTATCAGGTCCAAAGGGATCAAGAGGAGCCAAGTCGGCCGTCTGTAAGGGTTAACAGAGCTGCGGTTACACATCACACTTGGCTTTGAGCTTCCTGGCATCCAAGGCAAAAGGGAAATGTGATACATGGCAGGGCTTTCCTTATCAGAAAGAAGGAAGCATAGAAATTCCTGGGGGAGGAGATTTTTTTTTTTTTTCCTGGCACTAAATTCTAAAAGAACGATCTCACGTAGGAATTTTGACAGAGAACCTGGTGTTGTAAGGGCCAGTTTGCTCAATAAGGGCCTTGCGGTAAACACGGGAGTGTATTTCACACGGCTGGTTCTTGTGACAACTTCCAGGAAAACTGAAGGACAAAGGAGCGAGCAAGTAATAGCGATTTTATAGCGGACTAAGCTAAACGAGAAAGATCCCAACATGCTGTGTTTAGTGGTCAAACGCGACCAGAAAAGAAATGGGTGCTTGCCAGAGCTCTCAAACCTCCTCTCCAGAACCAGTTCTCTCTTTCCTTGGTGGGCTCGGGCCACGCACGGCTCTGCTTTGCTCTTGCGGTGCCAACTGTAAGGCTTCCCGCTCCCTGCTGGGAGGAGGAGAGCCCTGGCTCCCAGGGGCAGGTCATCCGTCCTGGAGGGACGCTGGCAGTGACCTGTAGGACGACTCCCAGAGTCTAATCTGCTTGTCATGTGGCTAAGAAACTAGACAGCTCTCTTCCCCAAAAGGTGACAGAGAAAGTGCAGATCCCAAGGGCGGGGGGGGGGGGGGGGGTGCTGGGGAGTGGGTGGGAACCAGTGTGTAAGGGCCCACACAGGCCTTGGGGTTATCTGGAGCATTAGGTCAGATCCACCTTTGCTGTTTACTGAGTAAATCTGGGCAAATTATCAAACTCTTTGGAGTTTCCATTTTCTCATTTGTGAAATGGGAATAACAAAATCCACTTCACACAGTGGGGACCGAAGGAAATCAGAGACAGAGAATCTCCAATCTGGCTCCTGACACGTGGGAAATGTTCAATGCATGGGAATTTCTGTCCTGTGTAATTCGTGATGGCACCAACACAGCGTATGGTGAAACACATTCCTGGACCCACCCAAGGCACCGACAGGAGCATGTACCAAGGTCTTAGAAGGCACAGCCACACCCACAAGCACAGTCACCTACTGTGGCAACTTTCCTAATAGCCATGATTTCAAATACCTTGTTCCAGAAATTCTAATATGTTCACACCAAACTACGTCACCCCCGTTGCACCCTGCATTGGCCCAGAAGCCCTCTGTCAGGCTGTCCCTCACTTTTCTTCTCTCATACCTCTTCCTACTGTCACACGACCAATTTCCCTTGCTTAGCAGTGTGGAGAGGAGACCGGGACGGTGAACGGAGAGGTCCCGAAAATACCCCTCTTCAAAGCACATTCCCTCGGCTCCTCCATGTGCCTCTAGGAAGATGCTGACCCAGGCAGGGAGGGGAAATGAGAGAGGACTTGCCATTCCCCTGGGAGCATGGGAGGAATGTTAATTTGAGTGGCTTGGGGTAGATGGCCCAGCTCCCAGCTATGCACATGCTACAGGGCTTGGCGGGACACGCGGAGACCCAAGGCCAGAGCTCCCGAACCAAATGGGCGTCCACCTCTCTCATGTCCAGCCTGTGGCCTATCATTTCTAGATGAGAATTCCCATCTGATGCCTAGAGGCCCCTCAACACCAGCTCGGGAGATGCCCCTGGAGTCTGTGAGGGTAAGAAAAGCCTCGGTGAGGACACCCACAGGCCCGGGATCCGCTCCCAGATCTCCCGCAGTCACGATGGCTTCCGAGTGAGTCACGCTTGCCCACCTGCGCCGTGACGGGGGCCTGGGAGCGTGGAGGGGCTTTGACAACTGCTAAAGAGTTGAGTCACCATGAGAAACGTGTTGTGGCCTGGACAAGTGCCCTGGGATGCCCGGAGGGAACCCTGGTGTCCTAGAGGCTGGAGCACTCAGCCAGGGAAATAGGAAACCCATGTTCAACTGGGCCTGACTCCCCAGGGGTCCCCCTCTTTGCAAAGGTGTCCACTGTGCCTGCAGCCCTGGACCCCAGATCGTCCTTCACTGCCTCCTGATGGAGGGGGAACTCTGGGAGGGATGCCTGGAGCAGAGGAAAGAAGGGGACACCACCCCGTGTCCCCCGGACTGGTCAGCCTTGGAGGACCAGATGTTGAGACCCACCGCTCACACATCTGCTGGCTGTGCTCAGCCCGCTTCCTCCAACCCCCCATCCCACCATTCACAGCCTCCTGCCTGCAGCTCAGGCTCTCAGCAAGGACCTGAGCCGCACGGAGGAGGCCCAGGGGAGGGCTGGGTTACTAATGCCACCCGGCCGGCGGCCAGCACGATGTGGCGAGAGGACAGGCACATTCCTGTCCGACAAGCAACAATGAACGGTCACCACGCTGCCTGGGCGATAGGCTGACCCCCGGAGAGCGGGCTGACCTCGGATGGCATGATCCTTATCTTGAAGCACCAGGCCGTGGCCAGGACAGGAACAGAGGCTCTGGAAGGGTTCAGAAGCTTCTGACCAAAGAAGCTTCCAGCCCAGGGCCCTCTGCTCCATGTGCTGCTTCCTTCCAGCCTTGTACGCTGTTTAAGCATGAAGACGCGAAGGCAGGAAACGGAGGCCAGGAAGCCGGCGGCACAAAAAAGCAGGTGTCCCAACCAGAGAGAAGTCACAGGGGGCATCTATAAACCCCCCTATAGGCGCCAGCTCTGGGCCCGTGGCTCTGTATACATTTTCTCATTTACTCCTGCAAACGAGTCTTTCAGACAGAAACCATTATTCCCAGTCTGCACAGAAGCAGACTGAAGCTGGGATGAGTTGAGCCTCATAGTCATGGTCCTGACCATGAGTTAATCCGTGGCAGAGCCAAGATTCCTGTGGAGCCTTTGACCGTGAGAGCAGAGAGCTCCCGGGCACACCACGACCAGAGGGCCACAGAGGGACTTGTGAACACAAGTGAATGCTGTGTCCATGTCCCACCAGGACAAGGAGCCCCCCCATCGGCCTCCAAATGACAGACCTCCCCGAAACAGGGGCAGGGTTGAATGAGGTGCGGGGGAAGGAAAAGCTCCACCCATCTCTTGGGGTCAAAGGGTTATGCTAACACCCGGGTGAGGCTCTCCGCCCCCACCCCACAGCTCTCTGCAGAGACACGTCTGCGTGTACGGGTGTGGGCTGCCCCATTCCATACTCATAGCAGCACGGAGAGAAAGAGAGCTGTGGGAGGTGGTTCGTGCCTGCCCCCCTCACCCCGCCCTTGCTCAGTTTCTGGCCAGACAGCATCTGCTCCTGCACTTGCTAGGTCACCAGGGGAAAGTCAGTTAGGACATCGTGGCCAAGAGATACCTACGTTGATGATGACACCTTTGTCAAGCAGGCTCTGCTTCTTGGCAGTCATGACAAAATAGTGGGTGCAGTCCTTGTAGTAAACAATGTTCTCGAGGTCAATCCCTGCAAAGAGAAGCGTGCATGGACTCAGTTTTCCTCCCTCGGTACCTTCTGTGTGCCAGGAGCTCGCCATTGCCACATTGCTCATGTTAGGGAAGGTTTTAAGACATACAAGGCTGGAAAACACAACACTAAGGGCAAGGATTTACCCAAATTCACTCAGCTAGATTTTATAGTCCCACTAAGACATTATCTGTGTGTGTGTGTGTGTATGTGTGTGTTTAAAAGATTTATTTATTTGGAAGAGAGCAAGGGAGCACATGAGCATGAGCAGGGGGAGGGGCAGAGGGAGAGGGAGAGAGAATATCCTCAAGCAGACTCCTTGCTGGGCACGGAGCCCAGGACCCTGAGATCATGACCTGAGCCGAAATCAAGAGTCAGCTGCTTAAGGGACCGAGCCACTCAGGTGACCTAAAGATACTACGTGGGGTTTTTTTTTTTTTAATTGAGATATAATTGACATGTAACATGGTGTCAGTTTAAGGTGTACAGCATTTTGATTTGATATATTTGTATACTGCAATATGATTAAAGCAC
The DNA here is from genome assembly GCF_053574225.1 of Canis aureus. Taxonomy (NCBI): domain Eukaryota; kingdom Metazoa; phylum Chordata; class Mammalia; order Carnivora; family Canidae; genus Canis; species Canis aureus. The sequence continues at coordinate 15,629,543 of NC_135633.1, forward strand.
TTTAAAAAAATGGGCTGCCCGGGTGGCTCAGTGGTTTAGCGTGCCTTTGGCCCAGGGCATGATCCTGGAGACCCGGGATCAAGTCCCACATCGGGCTCCCTGCATGGAGCCTGCTTCTCCCTCTGCCTATGTCTCTGCCTCTCTCTCTCTGTGTGTCTCTCATGAATGGATAAATAAAATCTTTAAAAAGAAAACAAACCCTCAAGTCCGTAGGTGCCATGGACCAGTATTTCCAAATTAGAGCTAAGGTTGCAAAAGGGCCAAGAGCTGTCTGTGGCATGGCAGCAAAGGAACAACAGAGCCAGGATTTGAACCCCAGTCTGTCTAAGTCCCAACCACCACGCTCCCCATGCGGCCAGAGATCCAAAGAGTTGTGTGAATTCCCCCAAGACTGTGCTAAGTGGTGTTTCCACTAGTCCCCTGTGTGTGGAGAAACCCAGATGCCCTTGCAGGAGCAGCTCAGTTTAGAGGGCTGGGTTGTATAACTTTGCACTTTCCAGCAATTACAAAAACACTTTATAGACTAGGTTTCTGCCTTTAAAAAAAAAAAAAAAAAAAGATGCTGTGAGAGCTTAGCTCAGTGGTTTTCAAAGGGGCCCTCCTGGCCTGAGGCATCAGCATCACCTGAGAACCTAGAATTGCATGTGATCAGGGCCCCACTCTGGACCTCCTAAATCAGACACTCAGAGGGTAGGCCCAGCGGTCTGCACTTTGGCAAGTCTTACAGGTGATTCTGATGCGTGTGCCAGTTTGCGAACCGCTGGCTTAGCTTTCTCAAAAAAAGAGAGAAAGAAACAGACACATAACAACCTATTAGCAGTCAACAGAGGTGTGCTGGGTAACCCTGGGAACCCCTTTATCACTGCTATATCGGAAAAAGCCATCAATGCAGAGGGCCCCCCAGAGAATGGGAGGAAATTCATCATTGTCGCCGTGTAAGGGGCACTATGAAACAATAGCCAAAGGTGACCATCCCAGCAAAATTTAAAGGAAACTCACTGAAACGTTTGGAAAAATACACTCAATGTCCTGTCATAATTCATATTTGGTGGTTTATCAAAGTATTTGTTTTCTTAGTTTTTGAGAGGAAGGGAGGGTGGGGCTAATTCTTAAATCATTCAGAACATTATACACTGAAAGAAAATACTGTCATAAATTCACGCCACCGTGGTGAAGCTCAGAGGGTCACACGATGGGCACACATCATAGTGGCCAGGGAGTGGCACCGTCTGGCTCAGTAAGGAGTCCCGTTCCTAGAAAACCAGCTAGAAATACTCCAACAGGAGCAGTTTTCTCTGTAGCGGTGAATAACTGAAAGGTCTAAATCAGAGGCCAGACAGTAAATATGTCGGGCTTTGCGAGCCATCTGGGCCCCATCCACTCACGGGGGAGCAACCGCAGGAACGGGCATGACTGTGTGCCAATAAGCTTTCATTTATGGACGCTGAAACTTGAATTTCATATAACTTACGATTTGTCTTAAAATACTCTTTTCTCTTCAGCCATTCCAAAATATTGAAGCCATTCTCAGCTTGAAGGCAATCCGAACCCATGTGGCCAACCACGGTTTGGCGGCCAATTGGTGTATGTTCAGTGACATACACCCACTTCATGAGCTATTCTGCAGCCTGCAAAACTGACCATCCGAAGGACTCGGCTTCCATGTGGGCAATATTTACAATGTGATGCCGAATGAGAAAACCTGAATCACAAAGAGTATGGACGCTCTGCTAAGAACTGGAGCCACTTAAAAAGGGATGGTGACCGTACAGGTGGACAGTTGCTGGAAAGCAGTATATGGGCATGAGGACTATTTCTGTGCTAGGTGATGCTAGGTGTGGATGATTTATTTCTAGTATAAACGTTTTAGAGGCGCCTGGCTGACTCAGTCGGTTGAGTGTCTGACTCCTAGTTTCAGGTCAGGTCATGACCTCAGGGTCCCAGGATCGAGCCCTGCATCAGGCTCCATGCTCAGGGTGGAGTCCACTTGAGACTCTTTCCCTCCCACTCTGCCTCCCCCCCCGCTCCTCCCCTCACTCACACACCTGCGCTCTCTCTAAAAATAAAATAAAATTTTTAAAAATTCTTATTTTTTTAAATTTCTCCTTTTAAGGAGAAATATAGATTTTTAAATCAGGTTAAAAGAAGAATCTGAAATTTACTTAATTGGGAGCAAGATTTCTTCTCTCTTTCTCCTTGCTGTGCTTTACTTCTACCATCTTTCTGACTGCCTGATGTGAAACTTGTTTGTTGACAGTCTCCCCCCATAGAATATAAGCTCCAAGAGAGGGGTCCTGTTTTGCCCACTGCTCTTTCTCAGGCCGTTGAGCAGCATCTGGCACATAGTAGGCAGTCGGTAAATATTTGTTGGGTAAATGAATGAGTATCTTCTTTCCTCAAGGCCCATGGCTGTGGGACAACTGAGGCTGTGGGCTGAGTACAGGTTCCTTGGGTATCCCTGATGGGAAAGGGCAGCTGGCACACTGCACAGAAGAACCTACACTTCTTCAGGGACCAAGTACAGGTTACTGGCTCCCTCCTCAGAGGGCTCCCTGAAGCTCGGGCATAGACTGACCTCCCTGCATTAGGATGGTTTATCTGGGTGTCCATCACTGGACAAGGAGTTACTTGGAGAGGGGATCATGTCAACCTCAACTCTGTATCCCATGACACTCAATATTGGCACACAATGGCCACTGAATAAACGCTGATTGAGTAAATAAATCTTTATCCATTTTCAGGCACAACATCCAGAACTTTCCCCAGAGAATCTCTCTTGTCCTTGAAAGAATCCTGCCAAGTTCTATCCTAAGAAGTCCTCACTTTCACTTTATCAGAGTGAGTCTCCCAACCCTAAGAGCTGAGAAAGCCCAGACTGGACGATGGCCTGCTTTGGAGAAAAGTGAAGGTCCCACCTGTTTCTTCTTTAAGGTCCTGAAAAAATTTCTGGTTGAAGATGAAAGCCACACCACTAATCTCTTCCACCTTGGCCTCAGCTGTGCTGTTTCTGTTTATGAAGTTGGCGGTGATGGCAATAGCCAACTTCCCACGGAATTCTTTCCTTCTGAACCCTGCATGAGGAAAAAGGAAAAAGGGAGTCTTTCTTCTGCCTTTGGTGTGAAAACTGAGAAAGATTACCGAGGAAGCTATTCTCAGATGCCTCACAGGCCTGTGAACTCAGAATCCTACGCCTCTGGAGAAGAGGGACAGGTGGAAATGCCAAGGTTTGTCCCTGGGGAAGAAACAGGTCACCAGAGGCCTCAGTCAGCGGGACATTTTCCGTTCCTAAAATCTATAGGACCAATTATTCGGCTTAGGCTTCTACAAACAAAAGGCCAAAGTGATCTTCCCAGCAGGCTCATCCTGTTAAAGACTTGTTAGGCACGGTTGCTAGGCACCCTCATGACACACGCACTTTGAACTTCTACGATTAAAACTATGTTGTTAGTATTTTTCATGTATTCCTCTCTTTGAAAAGTAGGATCATGAGACTGAATTCCTGTGGGATGGGGATTTTAACAAATTTTCTATTTCTAGTCTCCAGTGACTGGCACTTAGTCGACACTTAATAAATACATAATGAGCAAACAAAATTCTAACTTGCAATTGATGTAATACAATGATTCCATGGGGTTCTTCTAGTTGTCGATGGTTTACGTTAATGCTTTTTAATGGTGGTCACACTTAAATGGAGCATCTTCCACCAATCCCCTTTCTTTGTAGCATCTGGCTATCCCACAGTCCTGACTCTTCCTCTGCCCCAGACACTGTTGTCTACTTTGCTTAACTCAAGGCACTCATCACAAGGGCAGGCTCGCTGGCCATGCCTTTGTCTCCAGCCTCCTCTGGGAACTCGCCCCACATTTGCTCATCACATCCTCAGACCTCATGCTGATCCCCAAACTTTTCTGCCAAAAATCCCTGTGACTGGAAGCCTTGTTTTTTTTTTTTTCTTAATATCTCCTCCTTAAGTCATTCTTCATTAGACTTTTATCAAAATGGTCAGAAATGGCCATTATTGTCTAGTCAAGAATTTCTTAATTGGGAGTGACCTTGGCCCCCAGAGGGCATCTTGGCAATGCATGGAGACATTTCTGGTTGCTACAACTGGGAGGGTGATGTTCTTGGGGTCTAGTGGGGAGAGGCCAGGGATGCCACTAAGCATCCTATTGTGCACAGGACAGAGAATGATCTGTCCCCAAATGTCAACAGTGCCAATATAGAAAAACCCTGCTCTAGTCTACTTGTTTGGTGCTAAGCTGCCTAAATGGCTCTCCTTCTTCTCACCCTTCTTTTCTTGTCCACAAAATTCCCAAATGCCTATACTCAGGCAGGGTACGGATTTTGGATTGGCAAATATTCAGACTTACGGTTTTACCAAACCACCAAAATGGCCTCATAAATTCTAACAGCACAACATCCAGGTTAGCAGCTTAAAAAGGTCTTTGTCAGATATTGGTTATTGATCGTAGGGGTCAGGCAAGTACAGGGATGGAGGAGAAGAGAGAGGTACAAATGTGAGAAAGGGGCCTCGGTGGCACAGCGGGTGGGTAGAGCCCAACTAGGCAGCCCACACCTCTGGAGTCCTCCAACATCAGCCTTCTTTCAGGGAGTGTGTTCTGTCCTCAGAGGAGGTACCCTCCCAGGCAGACAGCCACAGCCTGCAGCCCTTGAGCAGGGCAAGCTTGAAGAGGAGGTCTAGTTGTCAATCTAAGAGATGCCATGTGGAACCACTTTGTCCACAGTCTGTAGTCTGGCATTAATACAGTTAGCGCAAATTAGTACAACCTCTGCATCTTTGTGGGAGGGGCAGCCCGGGTGGCTCAGTGGTTTAGTGCGGCCTTCAGCCCAGGGCCTGATCCTGGGAGCCCAGGATCGAGTCCCACGTCAGGCTCCCTACAGGGAGCCTGCTTCTCCTTCTACCTGTGTCTCTGCCTCTCTCTCTCTCTCTCTCTCTGTGTGTGTCTCTATGAATGAATAAATAAAATCTTAAAAAAAAAAAATGTTTGCGGGAGGGGTTAGGTGATTGAAGGCGCTTCTGGCAGGGGCATTCCTCTCCCAACCTGACCAGATCTTACTCTAAGAAAACATGTCCTACTTCCAGCTTCAGAACTCAGAGAAGCACAGTTTTGCACCTTGACAGTCTGGGAAAAACTTAGCCTACTGCCCAGCGGTGAGTGTGCTTAAAAGTTACAAAAAGAGATGGGCTCCTCCTTCTGAAGTATGACACATGCCAGTAAAAAAGAATACCGCTGAGGATATAAGAATGGTTGTCTTAGATGAAGTAAACATGAAACGCTTAGTACCATGCATTGCACGTTGACAGGTGCTCAATAAATGTATGTTGACTTTTAATTTCCATGACACTCTATAAAGCAGTTTTACATATGAGTCCTTTCCTAGTCCTCATGATGACGCTCTGAGAAGATTCTATTATCTACATTTTACAGGTGGGAAACCTGACGTTCAGAGACCATTAAATGCCTGCCCTCTAAATGCTCAGCCTCAGGCATGGCAGGACAGTCTGCCCTTCTCTCAAGGCCCACATCCGGCTTTGGCACCTGCCATCTTGTTCCCACTCTGTACCCACCGCTCCCAACGCCCCACCAATTCCTCAGCTCCAAGAAGAAGAGTCTTCACCTTCCAGGGTGTTCCTGCGGCCGTCAGCGCCAATGATGACATCAAACTCAAAGTCCGACAGCGGGTGGTCCGCAGGGAGAAAGTCTGCCCGCCAGCCGATTTCTACCAGAGCAGAAAAATGATTTGAGTTGGCAGAGAAAGGTGGGAGGCCCTTCAGTGGCGGCCAGGAAAAGGGGCAATACCACTAGGTGGAGGCCCCCCAGACAAAGCTGCCAGAGGAAAGATCCAGAGTTATCCTAGACCACATTCTCATCTAGAATCCTTGTGGCTTTAATACCAGTTCAGTCTAGGACAAGGTAAACCAGCAGCCCCAGCCCAGCCCCATGCCTGACTTAACTGCTTTCTCTAAAGGCTGAGAGTCTATCCTCAATGACTCTGGAGCCAGTCTCACTTGAACCCCGTTGGTCTCAGTGTATTCTATCAAAGCCAGTGTGAATTCCCACTTCATCACGCTCAAAACCTTCTGTGGGGCAGCCCACGGCCTTCGATGAGAACATCTCCAGGTAAGACCTTGCTGGTCACCCGTAATTGGGTTTGAGAAAGGTTACGGGCACACAAATCTCTGGAAGTTCATTAACAGATGCTGTCCTGCTACAAGAGCCACCTAACACCTCTCCTACTAAATTCTGAAGTATTCTGGGCCGAGGACAGGAGAGGCCGGAGTTGTAATGAGCACGTGAAGCTCTGAGGTCTCCAACACTAACCTGCCCTAACTACAAGCCCTGCCCAGGCAGCAGCAGCTTTTGATAATAAATAGGATGTAGAGGCATCATGAACAAACTCTCTGCCCGTGGCGCGTGTGAGATCGGCATTTATGTAAACATACCAAAAGGGAAAAAAATTACTAAATAATAAGACATCTAAAAATAAATAAATAAATAAATAAACAAACAAACAGATATATCCACAATGGGGTAAATGCTGTGGTTTGTAAATTATACTTCAGTAAGGCTTAAAAATATTATGTACCAAATAATATCGTGAGCACTTATCTTGTATTTGTTCTAGAAGCTTCACTTTTTTAAAAAATTGGGTTTTAAAATATCATGTGGATATAAGCGTATCCACATCTCTGAGTGTGTTCCCACATAGCCTGAAGAGCATAGGAATGAACTTCATCAAACAAACAAATCTAGCTCTTCTATTCTAATTACCCATCACTTCATTTGTCAAAGTGCCACCTCTCAGTGACAGGGTAACCAAATTATAGGTTTCCTGACTTAATCCTCCGGGAAAAGCAGCACAAGCCTACAGTGACAGTCTTGGTCAGAAAAGGCAAAATCATCCTGTGATGGAATCATGCCAAACAGCTCCCAACAAGAATAACTCTTACAGGAACATCCTCTAGGAGCTACAAATGCGATTTCCATTTCACAATATCTGACTTTTAGACAGAAAAGGAAAAATTATACTGTACTTTGATTTTCTTGATCTTCAGGTGGTTCTAGAACTTTTACAAACTCCACATTCACATGGATTTCAACTCCCAGCATCAGGGCCACTTTGAATAGGATCAGCTGCAACTGACGAATGCCTGTTGGAAAGGAAAGGGGGAAGAGAAAAAGTGTCAGGAGCAATGCTTGAGCACCTTCTGCATACAGGGTACTATATAATCGCAGCTCAGGAATCTCTGAGCACAGCACTGTACCAACCGTGATTACTATAAGAACTAATTATGTGGCAACCACTCAGGGTTTTCTCACTTAACCCTCATTGTGACCTGTTGGGATAATTATTCCCATTTTATAGATGAGATGTTGAGGCTCTGTAAGGTGAAGTGACTTGCTGAAGGTCAAACAGCAGCAAAACTAGAATGAGGACCAAGATCTGTCTGATTCCAAGACTGTGCTCTAGCATTTAGAAAATGCTACAATGATGGAGGCTCTCCCTTCCCTGCCTCCTCCCTGAGATGGGCCACAGGTCTGATGCAGTAAAGACAGAAAGAAGAGTAGATAAAAAAGAAAGAAAGAAAGAAAGAAAGAAAGAAAGAAAGAAAGAAAGAAAGAAAGAAAGAAAGAAAGAAAGAAAGAAAGAGAAAGAAAGAAAGAAAAAAGAAAGAAAAAAGAAAAGAAAAGAAAAGAAGACTAGACCTAGACACTCATGGCCACCAGTCAAATCAGTGACAAAATGGCTCATTTTGTAGAGAACTGGGCCTAAGCTCTTAGCCATCCAGGGGCAGGGGCAGGTGGGGAATCCTCTCCATAGAGCTGGACTCATGGTAATTCGCCTCCTACCCACTTTCCTAAACTCCCCCAACAAGTGGTACCACCTCGTTCCTCTACCTCGTCCCCACACATTTAGCACATGGGTATGCCTCCAAATATTTTTTTGTAGAACAAGAAACTTTCTGGGAATCCCTCTGTATTTTGTGAGCTTTGTTCACTTAACATTTATTGAGCATCTACAATGGGCTAGGTGCCATGGTCGGCACAGAGACACAGAACTCACTCCAGGGGAGGAAACGCAGGTGGACAGGCTAGGGCAGGCCAGGGAGGTGGTGGAGGGAAGTGGAAGGACAGGGCCTGAGCTGCCGTCCTGGAAGCCTAGAGAGTACTAAATCCCACAGATGGAGATGACTGCAAGGTTAGGAGGCTTCTGGAGGTGGGAATCTCAGTGACCATCACCCTTACAGGGCGGTGGGGGAAGAAATCAGATCCAATGGGACACATAGACAAAGCCTACATCCCCTCTTTCTAGAATAAATGCTTTGTAATAGAAAAAGATAAAGGCAAGAGCAGAGGGTGGAGGGGCAGTGAGGTAAGGGGCAGGAGAGCAGGAGGAAGCAGAGGGGCTGAGCAGCCACCTCTGCCTGGGACACAGGGCGAGGGGAAGAAACGGGTCCCGGATGGAGGCGAGTGCAGGAGGAAGGAGAGGGGTCAGGAGTGCCAGCCAGTGGCTTCTCCTCCCCAGATCGCAGGAGGCAGGCCATCTGCTCAGGAGGAGGAGGCTGTGGTGGAGGTTTGGAGCGGCCGCCTGGGAACTGGAGGAGGATGCTGGCACAGGACAGTCGGGAACTGCTGAGCAGTGCTGGGGGCTGGGGCACAGCTGGGGCTGGGGACCAGGGTGGGTCTGAAAGGAAGCCAGCCCCCCTCCTGCCTGGAAACAGGCCGAGGCAGAGGCCTGGCCACTCCTCATCATTCCAAGGTTCCTAATCTATCTTGTTCCAGCACATGGTAGATGTTGAAAAAAATTGCCCTGCTTCCTTTCTCACAGGCAATGGAATCGCTCTGGTCAACGAGCACCCTGAATATCGGGATCCCAGATCCAGAGTCCTGCCAGTATTTCTGTGCAGTGGGGTTTTCCCAAGAACTAGGGGTTAAATGGGAGCCCCACCAGTGGAGCAGAGAGGGGCTCTGGGCCAGCGGGGAAGGCAGCCCGACAGACTGCGGGCCCTCACAAGGCCCCCCTGGTGCCCAGCTCTGCCTCTCAGGAGGGCTTGTTGAGAAAGTGGTGCTCGGTGCTGTAGTTCTGAATTGGTAACATGCATTCTTCTGTGGGTGGTAGAGAATAGCCCAAAAGCTGACACTGCAGCCTTCTGGGCAAACCCAAATTTCTTTCCAATGGACTCCTAGGATTTTCTCATCCCAGAGTGGGAATAAAGTCTGGGGCCATTGCTGATCGGTTCCCCTGTAGCTGTGACTAAATTACACCCTTTGTGGCTGACCACCGTCTCCAGTCATTCCTCTGAGTCCCACACCCTTTCCCATCGGTTCCAGTCCTCATGAGAACGTGGCTCACAGGGCTCTCCTCCCACCCACGGGTTGAGACTGCAGCTCTGAAATCTAAAGCTGGGGACCCTGGCTGCATCTGGCTCACTGTACACCAAATGGACACAAAGCATTTTCCGAGTACCTACTACTGGTCAGGCATGGTGATGAGCACATCACAAACTTGACCTCACTTGATCCTCTCAGCAGTCCTGGGAGGCAGGCATTCATCACGTGAATGGAGACCAAAGCTGGGTCTGTGTGTCAAGCACTCTTTTATGCCCTGGAGACCCTCTAGTGAACAAGACATGCCACAGGCCCCGACCTCGTGGTAGTTACAGCTCAGTGGGGCACACGTAGCACAGAGCCGGCATAAGGCACAAAGCAGGCCCTTTGGGAAATGTCTACCAGTTGAATGAATGGATCCCCCAGCGACTTGTAAGCTGGAATATCCCAGAGGCTCCTCACTGTGTAGAGATGTGCCCCACCCAGAGTTAGCCCCATCCTTGAACAGGGTGCCACCACTGGTTCTACTCACTGATGTGGTCAATGGAGCCAGCGCAGAACTTCCCATAGAACTTCTTGGCCCCCAGGCCCCGTAGGTCATGGATGGTGAAAGGCCAGAGGTGCAGCACATTGTTCCTGGAGAAGGTGTCTCTCTTCTCCACCACAACCACTTTGGCCCCTAGGTAGGCAAGTTCAATGGCAGTGCGCAAACCACATGGTCCTCCTCCAATGATGAGACACTGCAAGAAGTAAGAGAGGAGAGAGATGTTCAGTGGCCCCTAGCACTGTGACACAAACCCCTAGTCAATAGCTAACTGGGTTGCTCAAATCAACCAGCAAGTACAAACCAAGTACCTGTTAGGACCCGCCATTCATCCACTCAAGGCACCTTACCTGTGAGCCAAACTAGGCACTGCGCCAAACCCTGGGAAAGACGCAGAGTTTTAAAGGGATTTGGGGGGAGGCACAGAAAGATACACTTGAGGTTCTGAGTCAGATTAACCTGGGCTTAAACCCCAGCTCTGGCATTTGACTTCTTAGCTTCCTCATCTGTGAATGAGTCTATTACTTTTCCTTCATAGAATTATCAAAAATAAGACGGCTTTTAAAAAGCTGATGGTGCATCACTGTGACCTTGGATTAGGCAATGGTTTCTTAGATGTGATAACAAAAGCACAGCAACAAAAGAAGAAAGAGATAAATTGGACTTCATGCCTAAAGCCTTTTGTGCTTCAAAGGCCACCATAAGGAAGTGAAAAGATGGGAGAAAATGCCTGCAAGTCGTATATCTGATAAGGGGCTAGTATTCAAATATATAAAGAGTTTAACAACTTAATAATAAAAAATAAGATGACCCAATTAAGGAATAGGCAGATGATCTGAATAGAAATTTTTTTCAAGGAAGGTATACAAGTGGCCAATAAGCACATGAAAAGATGCTCAACGTCATTAGCTATCAAGGAAATGCAAATCAAAGCCATAATGAGATGCCACCTCATATCCACTAGGATGACTATAATCAAAAAGACAAAAATAAAAGTTTTGGTAAAGATGTGGAGAAACTGGAACCCACATACATTGCTGGCAGACAAGTAAAATGGTATAGATGCTTTGGAACAGTCCAGTAGTTCTTCAAAAAGTTAAACACAGAGTTGCCATATGAGTCAGCAATTGTATTCCTACGCATAAACCCAAGAGAAATGAAAATACATGTCTACACAAGAATGTGTACGTGAATGTCCATGGCAGCATTATTCTTTATACTCCAAAAATAAAAACAACTGAAATGTCCATTAATTGATGAATAAATAAAATGTGCTATATCCATACAATGGATTATTCAACTAAAAAAGGAATGAAGTCGTGATAATATAGATGAACCTTGAAAATGTCATGCTAAATGAATGAAATCAGAGCGACACATACTGGATGATTCCATTCATAGAAAATGTCCAGAATAGGCAAATTAATGGAGATAGAAAGTAGGTTAGTGGCTACTAGGGAATGGGGGAAAGGAGAGTGGAGAATGACTGCTAATTGGCATGTGGTTTCTTTTTCTGGTGATGAGATATTTTAGAATTTGATAGTTGGGGTGGTGGCACAACTTTGTGAATATATTAAAGCCACTGAATCATATACTTTAAACAGGTGAATGATATAGTATGTGAGTTACACCTTAATAAAATACTTGTATGAGAAGTAAAAGCACATGTTATGAAGTTTGGTACAAGCTAGTGTAGATTTTTCTACACTGACTTTTATTCTTGTCACTAAGACCCAGTCCCTGTCTTCTAGGGTTTCTCCATCTCGTGGCAAACTCAGACTTGTGGAATAAGTAGCCAGAACTCTTTGTGGCTAGTTCTATTGGGGGCCCAGAAGAGGAGATGTTGACCCTGTCTGATAAGCTGGAAAAGACTTCACACTTTCTTTAACAAAGACCTTCTTTAACGATGCCATCTTCACCATCATTCTCACCATCGCCATCATCACCACCATCCTCATCATCACCCTCACCACCTCCTCACCACCATCCTTTAAAAAAAAATTATGTATTCATGAGAGGCATAGAGAGAGAGGCAGAGACACAGGCAGAGGGAAAAGCAGATTCCCCACAGGGAGCCTGATGTGGGACTTGATCCCAGGAACTCAGGATCATGACCTGAGCCAAAGGCAGACGCTGAACCACCAAGCCACCCAGGCGCCCCACCCTCACCACCGTCCTTCATCATCACCCCCACCCTCACCATCACCATCACCAGAGTCTGCATCTGTTGAACACTTACTACATGCCAGACACTCAGTCTATGTGCATCATGTGTTCTAGCTCTTAGTCCTCACAACAAACCGAGGAGGAAGAAACCTGTTATTCTCATTACACAGATGGGAAAACTGAGGCACAATGCAGCTAGAGAACCCAGGTGGTCTCACTCCAAAGCCCATCACACTGTACTACTACTTCTGTCCTACTTGTGCCAGGAATAAAAAGAAGAAAGAACATTTCAGTAGATGAGATCACCCATTCGAAGAGAAAGAAGTTCAAGATGGATAGAGAGGAGGATGCTTTGGGAGAAGGGAAAGGAAGGAGAGGCAAGAGATGAGGGTCAGTCTGGAGCCAGACGCTAAAAGTCCTAACCACCAAGCGAAGGACTATGGCCTTGCTCCCGCAGACCCTGAGGCCAGGGTGAGCAGAGGTGACAAAACCGGATTCTATACAAGCCCCACACTAGGTCTCAATGGACATTGCAATGTTGAACAAGACAGAGGTCGTTCCCCAAGGAAGCTGCAGCCTATTAGGAGAAAAGGCACAACATGGAATGACCTAACTGGTTTTACTGGGCAAAAGCCCTTCTACTCAATGTCACCAGTACCATATAAAGACAGGGGAAATGACAGTAGACTCCTGTGCAGCACCCAGCCCTGCCCCCAGGCAGCCCCTGAAGCACCTTCACGGGCCAGGGTCTGCCTGGGGCTGGAGGAGGTGGAGGCGTGGGTGATGGGATCTAGATCCCTGAGGATACCCCAGCAAGGCAACCAAGAAGGAGACCTGTACCCACACCTCACTGTTCCACATTGCTGAGGCGTCTGGAAACTTCCCTTCTGCTCAAGATCAGACCTTATCTTAAAAAAAAAAAAAAAAATTCATTTCTCTTCCCCTAGCAAATATTCCATTGCCCAGTTATCACTCCTCTGGGGCCTCTGGGGTCTCAAAGGGAAAGTACAAACAAGCATATCAGAAACTCCCACACCACAATCAGTGCGGCTTACTGGCTGGAACCTTCCAGAGAGTTTGTGGAGACCTCATTAGGAGAAATGAAGTCACCACTGAGATAGAGCTCAGTCCAGAGACGTTGGGGGAGCGGGTATGCAAATCCTTTTGCCTCCCTTCTGGTTGGAGTAGACCGCGGAGAACCGCTCCTTATCTCACACCCCGAACAGCTCCTCTGGCTTGACATAGCCAGACCATGACGGGCATGTCAAAGGAAGATTCCAAGCCCTGACACTCTGAGGTTGCCTCTGGGGTTAAAGCCTGGATTCACTGCATTTCTTTGCAGTTAGTGCATCTTTTCCTGTTTGCTGACTCCTGTCACTGGGGGGCCAGGGATGGTGCGGGGGTGGGAGGATATGGGGGGGGAAGAGGGCAGGAAGAAAAGGAGGGGAGCAGGCCTGACCCCACGCTGCTCCCAGAGCAAGGCAGGAGATACCTTTCCCACCTGAAGGGGGGCTGCTGGGAAGTCTTCCTGCCGATGGTAGCCAGTGTACTGTTCCCTACCCACCCAGCAGACCCCAAAACCCCACCAGCGAAAACTCAGTCTTCCCACTGCTCTGGGCCCCAACAAATACTTCGGGCCTGAAATTTCAGACACGCCAGTCACACTGTAATCTAAAGTCAAAGCAAATACCAACGGGCCTAATTATATAAAGGGAGAAAATTCAGTGCAGATGTTATCAAGACAGGAGGGAAGGCTTGTTGGCAGGGGCCGGGCCAGCTCCTCTCGGAAAACACTTGTTATGATTAACATGGTAACTGGGAGTTCTGAGCAGAGGCCGGAGCCTGCAGCTGCTAGGGGCCCGGGCAGAGGGCAGGAAAGACGGCGGCCACCCCAGTGTGCCCACAGGTGATGCTCTGGATGCTGGGCACGGTGCAAAGAGACCGCAGGTGCCAAGTGTCGTGACAGCTCAATCTGGAAAAAAAAAAAAACGAAAACAAAAACCCTCTCCACGTTTCCCAGACCTGTCTGGGCTCTCACTGCTTGAGGATTTGTTGCCAAGGAAAGAAAACTTTTCATTAAAACTCAGCCCCCAGGCCTTCCTTGAGCCCCTAATTATACTGCACATTCCATCCACAGGTTCTGTCCTTAATGCTACCCCAGAACTAAGCTCTGCGTGTTATAATTATCCGCATCTGTTTCCCAGGCCGGCGGGAGTGCTCCTCAAAAGCTGTCCCCCCCAATCCTCTGCCCTGTGGGACTCAGAGCCCAGCACACGGCCAGGCACACAGGAGGCCCCAGTAAACAGCTGATGGATGAATGAACTTCTCACACCCTCCCCCCCACCCAGTTCTGGCTTTCCATCAGTAACCGGGATGGTCAGCGCATGTCAGCCAGGGTTTACGTCTGCATTTCCCACCCAGGCCGGGGGAGCTGGGGTCTGCCAAGGCCACCGGCATCACGGACGTCAGCAGATCAGTGTGCTCAGGCGACATAAATTTATTGCCCAGTGGGAGTGGGGCAGATCCAACACACCACCAGGAAGTCCATTGTATAGATAAGCTTGGCTGGGCTCAGGCCTCTGCATTCGTGGAGAAACAAACACCACATGGAAACATCAGCTCTTATTTATCAAGGGGTGGGAAGAGGGGACAAGGGGACTAGCCCATGATGGTGCTTCAGGCACGCGGCTGGGGCAGTCCCGGTCACACAGGGCTCTCGTGCCACCCGAGAGGAGCCCCGCAAGCACTCCCCCATTGCTTGATGACCCGGTGCAGCTTCCAATCCACCAGTGGGTGGGTGTGCTGGGGCTGTGCCAAGAATGCTAAAGGTATTCGGTCCCCACAGGGAAACCCCAGGGGGCCCAGGGGCTAAGCCAGGGGTTAGCAGTCTGGAGACTTGATTTCCGCTCCTCAACTCTGCCTCCAATTTCCTGGGGAGCTCTGTGTGCAGACGGTCCAGGGAGGCGGGGTGCAGAGAGCCAGCACTTGCAGGCAGCGGGCCCGACCAGGGCCTGCCGCTGGTTAGCTGGCTTACCCGGCGCTCTCCACCTTGTTGAAAAGGAGGATTACAGTATGTAAACTGTCTCACGCCCAGAACTTTCTAGGGCCCAGGTGCTGTGTCAATCACTTCGTGTATTTTGTCCTTCCCACCACGGCCCTATGAGGTCAGTGTCATCATCACCCCAGCTTTGTAAATGAGCGAGCTGAGGAACAGAAAAAGTTCAGCCACCGGCTCCGGGTGACCTTATCTCCGTTTTTGAGCAAAGAAACAGGGACCAGATGGAGCCAGAGCTCATGCAAGTCCAGGAAGCCACTTCAGCAGGTGCCGTGGCCGTGAGGGTTTGGCCACGGGCAGTGCAAATCTTCTCCTGTGCCTCTGGAGTGGGGACGGCCCTGGCCCTGGCAGGGAGCTGGGCCGTGTGAGGTCACACACGACGTCATCTCCCTGGTAGGAGCAGCCCTCCGGCATGTGACCTGCAGGCCACCCCCCGGAGCAGCCCTCTGGTTCCAGGGATGGGCCTGCACACGTCCCGGTGTGGCTTCCCAGCCTCACCGGCTCATCTGACCCCAGGCAGGAAGGCCCTGACTGCTGCTCCTGGGTTACCACGCATGCAAACGGCTCATCTCAGAATTGAAGGACAGAGAGTTCTCTGATACATGCTAGAACTGGGGGGCTTGCAGCAGGTGCCAGGCCTCACACCCCTGTCCCACGCGGCAGCACCCAGGAGAGACACGCCGCCACTTAAGTCTCTAGCCGGGGAGGAGCCTCTGTGCGGCGGGTGGTGGGCAGGCAGGGGCTCTTCCTGGGGACTTCAAGGGCCACTCTGGGCAGGGAGCTACATCTCCTCAGACTGGACAGGGCCCTGCCCTACTCTCAACTCTCCTGTATCAGAGTCCCACCCAGTTATTCCTGAGTAACAATTAACACCACTTACGAACTTCAGAAATCTACAGAGAGGAAAAGGAAAAAGATATCCTGTTCTCTTTGCCTGCTCTCAAAAAAAAAAAAAAAAAATAATAATAATAATAACACAAATCCCTCTGAGAAACATTCCATTCCTCCCTGTCCTTCCCTTCCAGCTTGAGCCAGCACCCCAAGGAGCGACTGTAACCAGTGGCCAGGGGGCTGGATTTTCAGGGACAGTTTCGTGTGCAAACACTCTGCCCCTTGGCCTTGTGAGTTGGCTGGTCTGAAGTTCTGAGTACAGCCCTCAAGGCTGTGCTTCCTGCCTCTGGGTGCTGTGAGTACCCTCATGGTATCTCATCACCTGGGCATGAGTTTCTTGAAACCAGGGCATGCGTGTCGGTCCCCAACCCAGCCCCCACTGGCAGGAGCGTGCAGGACTCCTTTCTCTGCAGATGACAAAGCCCCAACTCTGTCCCACCTTTGTTGATGCCTGTACCTCCCATGTTGGGAAGGGCAACAGTATAATCAGAGTGTTCAAAACAGCAGTAATAAAACTCAGAGCCCACACTGACCGCCTGCTTACAACGTGCAAGAGCTGTGCTAAGCCCTTTGTAAGAAGCGCGTCTCCTTTCATTCCTACAGAAACCCCGAGTTAGGCATATTTGTTGCTGTCTGGCAGCTGATTAAACTGGAGTTCGGGAAGCTTCTATGACTTGTCTGGGGTCACAGAACTAGAGTGGGAGGTAATCTGTGACCCCAGAGTCCATGTGTGAAATCACAAGCCTGTATATTCACTCGTCCAGGGTTCGTGGGGGCCCTAGGTGGTAGAGGATTAACACGTCCCCTCCTCCACTATGAGACCTAAGGACCACTGAGCACCCTGCAGAACTATAGAGGATGCAAGAGAGGGCTGCAGTTCTCAAACCTCAGAGGCTGGCTGGCAGGAACCAGGGTAAAAGCACAACAACAAAATCAGACCTTATCATGGCCTTGAGGCCCTAGGACCCTCCACTCCAATTTTTCCTGCTTTCTGCTCAGACCACACTTCCCGCCCTCTTTGTACTCCAGCCATGATGGCCTCACTAAGTACACACAGGGCCTTTTTCATTTGCTTTGCTCCCTGTCTGGAATGTTCTCCACACACACCCCAAATTATAATAATAAAATATATAAAATAGGGATCCCTGGGTGGCGCAGCGGTTTGGCGCCTGCCTTTGGCCCAGGGCACGATCCTGGAGACCCGGGATCGAATCCCACGTCAGGCTCCCGGGGCATGGAGCCTGCTTCTCCCTCTGCCTGTGTCTCTGCCTCTCTCTCCCTCTCTCTGTGTGACTATCATAAATAAATAAAAATTAAAAAAAAAGAAAAAAATATATAAAATAAACAGACAAAAATTATGTAAACTAAAATTTTATATAATTGTATTTATTTTCTAATACAAAAAAAAAAGGAGGGGGAATCTATTGCAAAAAATATATAGGTTTATCCTATTTTCCTTCATATTAACATCTAGCTTTCCAAACATTTTAAATGTTGGTAAATATTTCCAGGCCCACTTGTGTATTTTTCCATTGTGCGCTCTGCTTTTTTTTTTTTTTTTTCTGTTTGTAATCTAGAAGCTGTATTACAATATTTTCTTTCTAACATTTTCCCAAAGGTTTTCAACTATACAGAAAAGTTGAAAGGATTTTAGTGAACAAACAAGTACCTACTACCTAGATTCAATAATTAGATTTTACTCTCCTTGCCTTATCACCTATTTATTTATCTGCCTGTCCCTCTACCTTTTCATCAATTGATCTTATTTTTTTAGGTGCATTCCAACTAGATTACAGAATCGGTACCTTTCCTCCCAAATACTTGAGGATGAATATCATTGACTGAAGTTCAAGGTTTGTTCAAATCCTTTTTTGTTTTTTAAGATAAGGTGTTCATTCGATGAAATGCACACATCTTAAACACATTCATTTGATGTGACAAATGACACTCTGTTTTGCCTCTTGGATCATGGGTTTTCTCCCATCGGTGGCCTTTCTTCCAGTGAGTTTTCATCCTCTGGGTTCTGGAGCTGGCATCTTGGTGTGTGTGGTTATCAGTCAGGAGTTTCTAGTCTAGGGGCAGGGTCTGGGGTCAACCAGCTGGCTGCCTTGGCTCCCTTTTCTCCCTCAGGAAAGCAGATGTCCCAGGCCCTTCCAAGACCCCCAAAAGGCGTGTGAAGGAACCTCACATTCCATGAGGAGGAACAGCCAAAGGAGCCTTCTGAGATGAGCAGAGGCCAGATGTATTTGAAGCCGAGAAATCTCAGGCCAGTTATAATCCATATGTGGGGAAAAAGTAGAGCTAAGATACACAAACAATCCGGCATCCAGAAATAGATACGCTAGTTCATTTTCATCACTTTCTCTTTTTGCTAAGGCTCTTCGAGCCTGTAAGTTCAGACAGGTTGGGGTCCCCACAGTATGTGACAACAGCCAGCACCCAAAGTCCTTCCTTCACCGCCACCTGAACCTAGCATGCCTATGTCACAGCTGCAGCCAACAAGGCACTTGGCTCCGGCAACCACGCCTTTGGTCACCGGCCACAGAGCCTACTGCAGGTGAGAGGGGCAGGGAGGTAGCAGACTGGGAATCCACACAGCCCCCCTTTGTGCCAGTTCTCCATGAATTTTAATGATTTGTGACTCCCTCAAAGGCAGAGGCATGTCTGGCTTGCCTTTGTGTCCCAAGCAGCTAGCCTGGCACAGGGTTAGTGATCAGTGATAATTAGAAAAAAAGAAGTGAGCCTATTTGGCAGGCTCTAGGTAGACTAGCACCCTTTGGGGGCCAAGCTAGAAAGATGGCTGTGAGAGCAGCAGGCACTGGCAAGATCCAGTAGGAAAAACTACAGCAAGGCAGGACGCCCTTGCTGGCTGGGACCACGGAACCTTAATCCAGTGAGAAAGGTAGAACCCACGCCGAGCATCCAGCAACCTACACCTTCCCAACCCAGAGATCCCAGGCAGGGCTGCAACCAGCACTCAGCGATCTGCCGGTGACAAACATTTCCACTCAACAGGTGCCATGACTGGGGACAGCCTGAGGTCAGGAGACACATCTACTGAGTATTTTACACATGCTGACCTGCAGCAGATGCGTAAAGTCCACAAACTCGCTTCCATTGTGAAAGTGGCACTGCTTTTCCCAGTTTACAGTTGAGAAATTGAGACTCAGGTGACATGACTTCATAGAGCTAGCATTTACTGAACTCTAATTCTGTGTCAAGTACCGATCTAAGGGCTTCATATATGTTAACTCAAGCAAACCTCATGGCAGCCCCAAATTAGGAAGTCAAGGCCCAGAATGGTAAAATGGAGCACCCGGGATTGCATCCCAGGAAGGAGGAGCTGGCATTCTGATCCAGTCTTCAAGTTCCAAAACACAGATTCAGGTCACACCCGCCCAAGATCACACAGCTAGCAACATACAGAGCCAGGAGTCACTGCTAGGTCCCTATGACCACCAGGAGGCTCGATCCTCTTACGTCATCCTCTCTGACACCTTTCTCCCACGGGTCTACTATCCATTTCTGGCCCTTTTTTTTTTCTCCCTCGCAGGTACTCTGACTCCTCCACCGGGGCTACCTCATCCTATGACCACACATGGTGGCTGGCAAGGCAGACAGCAGCCTTGTCCCAGGCTGACCTGTACAGAAAGGCCACTCTGGGCCTGGTAATGGATCTTCATGACGAAAGGCCAGGTGCTCTGTCCACGTTCACAGACTCTTATTGCTCTGGGGTCAGTAAAGGAGAGACTATTTACCTGAGCCTAGCAGCTGTTTCTGCAGCCAGCCCAGAGCTGGGCCAAGGGCCCAAGGAATGCAGGGCCACCCCTGCCACTCCACAGCTATATCAGGACCAGCAAATACTCAGCCAAGAGCCCTGGAATATTCCGTGAGGAGGAGATGGCAGGTAAGAATATGCTAGAAGAACGTTCTATTAAGCATATGCTGCCTTCCAGGGCTCCTGGGTGGCTCAGTTGGTTGAATGTCTGCCTTCAGCTCAGGTTATGATCCCAGGGTCTTGGGATCAAGCCCCAAGTCAGGCTCTCTGCTCAGCAGGGAGTCTGCTTCTCCCTCTCCCTCTGCCCCTGCCCATGCTCTCTCTCATGCACACACTCCTACTCTCTAATAAATAAATAAAAATCTTTTGAAAAAGAAAGAATATAATATGCTGGCTTCCTTCATCGTCTTCATTTATAGGGTCTCCAGCCCCCTGGGCAGGTGCTGGATGAATACAGCTTAGGGTCTAAGCATGACTTGGTTCAGACATGCCAACAGGTAGACACTCCCCAGCCCTCTAAGGGGCCCCGCCGGGAAACAGTACACCTGGGTTCTGAAGCAGGAAGGCCATTTCGCAACTGTGTGACTTCGGCACAGCAGCTCATTATAGTCCAGTTATCTGACCTCCGTTTGCTCAACCATAAACAAGGAATTAGGGCAGCTCCTGCCAACTAGGCTTGTGAGGGGAATGGAATCAATGAACTGCAGAGCTGTTCACGAGAGAACCTAGCAGAGCATGTGGTAAGCATCCAATAAATGGCAGCTTTTGACTGATGGCTCATCTCCCCCCTCCCCTCTTCCCAAGCAGAAGTTCTCTGCGTGTAAGCAGCATTCCCACCTCTAAGATCTCACGGTCCCAGCACACACCCAGGGACATGGATGCTGTGATCCGCCAGTTTCAAGGCTGGAAGTGTTTCACATTCCTTGGGGCAGATGTTTGCCTTTATCAGGGTATCTGTAGTATGGCAGATGAGGCCTGCCTGGAGCCTGGGCACCCAGGAGGCTGCCAGGACGCTGGCCCCCATACCAGCGAGCGGCCCTGTGCCCCCGAGCTCACAGGTGTGTGCACTGGCCAAGCTGGAAGGGACTTTAGATCAGGGGTCGGCACGCTTTTTGCCAACTGCTGGCTTAGATCATCCTGTCTGATGCTTCCTTCCACAGTGCCTCCTTTACCTTAGGGGATCCGAGGAGGTGTTCATCAATATTTCCTGAATGCTGATGGATTTTTGCCTGCTGCTGCGGCTGCCTGGAAGCCCTGCCCTGGATCCTGTGCAGAGGCGGCTTCTCACCACTCAGGTCTCAGCTCAAATACCACATTCCTCAGAGGCATCTTCCTCACCCCACCCCATTTACTCTTATCATCTCTTCTTGTTTTCATGGGGCGCTTACCACAACCCTCAATCTCTTTATTTGTTAACTAGTTCACCACCTCTCTCTCTCCCTCCCTCCCTCTCCATCAAAGCAAGTAATCTGCCTCCCTTATTCATGCTGTATCCCCAGAGGCCAGAAGAGTCCCTGACCTATAAAATCTGCCTTGCAAAATAAATAAATCAAATGAAAGCATACGCTTAACCCTAAATTGGGATGCTTGCAGAGACTAACCAAAATATCATAGTCAATATTTACTGAGACACTATCTTGGGGGCTGTACACATACTATCTTATTAAATGAGACAGAAACTAACTTATAAGATAGGAACTATTTTATCTCCTTCTCCCTAGTAATACTGAAGTGAAGGTCCCACTGCTCAAAAACATTTATCTGCTAAGAGGCAGATCTAAATTTCAAACCCAGGTCCATCCAGTTTGGCCCCAAGCTACTAACCACCACTCTTGCTTAATTTTGCTGGGGCTTTCTCAATTTAGCGGGTCCACAGATGATAATCTGTGGCTGATCAGATATGCTGATAAGTAGTGATGAGCCTTTGGACTTTTCAAAAATGGAGGGAAGATATTATCAGAAATATGCAAGCCTGTTTGTTAAACAATTTGTTTAAAAGCACAGGTTTGGGGGAGAAGGAAAGAAATGAAACTTGCAAAGAGGTAGGGATTTTCTCATCTTTCACCAGTGCAATAATTAGGGTCAGGTAGGGGAAACAACTTCAGATGTCATTGTCACAAAGCCAGTTAGAGGTGATGGCAAATCCTGAAGTTTCCCAAGAGAAAATCCATTTGGTCATTGTACCTCGATCCGTCTCCTGGGGTTGGGAGACATATCCAGAACCCAACCCACAGAAGGCTATGTAGGGAAGTCCCAAACCCAGATGGGCATCACCAGCTCCCGAAAGACACACCCCTGAGTATTTACAGAGAGATTTCTTCCCCAAAGAAGGGGCTTTACACCTTGCAGATAACAGCAGATAACACACGCCTCCCAGGCCATTCTCACCAGTGCAAGGTAGTTCTGACTGCACTGGCAGTTGCCACAAGAGAAATGAGCCAAATTGCCCAGAAGCTCTTGCTAACTTCCAAGCAGGTTACCTTACACTATAAAGTGGCTTGTAATTAAAATGTTTTCAAAACGGTGAATAGATCACAGTGTCTAGACATTGGGAGACTCCAACCCTACACCCTCGTGCCTGCCCATGATTACAACCTGCTGAAGAACACGTTTTCTTTATCAGAGCATCTTCAAAGGCACACTTCTGGAAGTCTCTCCTCACAGCCTGCTGGGGGCTGCTTGGGAATCCTTTCTGCCACCAAGAGGAAGGCACACCTGGGCATCTAGGGCACCTGCTCTCTGGAGGGGCCATGCCTGGGCCAGTGGAATGTCTGAGGTACCACCTCCTAGGCTGGTGGAGGAAGTCCACATATGGAAGGCAGGACTTCTGCAATCCAGAAGGGGTATTGCATCACAGCGGGTACCGTAACCCAGAGGGGAAGGATTACCCGTAAGCCTCCAGGTAGAACAAACAAACTGCTTCCCCAGTGCAAACACGAGATGGAGGTGGAAGGGGGAGTGATGAGGTAGGTAAGGACATGGTTTCAGCTCTGCTGAACTATTCAAAGGAAAAATAAAGCATTCGGAAAACACTATCCTAGCTCCTGTAGTATCTGCTCCTACCCATGAGCCAAGGAGAAAAGGATAGTTATCATTTATTCATTCATGTATTCATTAAAAAAAAAAAAACACTCAACACATTTTTCCCCCTAGGCATCATGTGAGTGCCAGAGAAAGAGAGATGGACACGTCACATGTTCTGCCCATAGGTACTCCCACTTTAGCAAAGGAAATAAAACAAAAAAACACTGAAGTATTTGAACAAGATGGAGTTCACCAAGTGAATACGTAGAGGGATTGGGAAAGAGCAGGGGCAGAAATCTGGAAGGAAGCCACTCTCAGGCTGGGTGAAGAGGCCCCAATAGCTGGGAATGGAAAGGGTTACACGAGACACACTTGGTCCATAAAGAGATTTAGTTTCCAAGTTGTTGCATGAGTGTCAGGTACTCCTGGAAAAATCTGGAAAGCATGTAGAAATCCCCATAGTTGACCCACAGAGCCAAGAGACGAAGAGATTCAGATTTTTACAGTAGCCGTAACCTCTACTTAGTGGAAGTCTACTCTGCGTCAGGTATGGTATGTGTTGATTTCATTTACTAATTACAAACCTGTAGAGTAGGCGTCATTATGACTATTTTATAGATGGTAAAGTGGAGGCTCTCGAGTGTCAAGTAACCTGCCCATGGTTGCAGGTATCTGATGATGGCCACTATGCTCTTTCTGCGATGCCCTGGACCTCTGATCTTGAAGGCACTGCCCATAAGGGAAGACTCCATCACCCAAAACGAACGTGTCCAATAGAACAGAGTTTCTCAGCTTTCGCACCGTGGGCATTTGGGGCTGGATCATTTGTTGTGGAGCGGGGCTATCCTTTGAACTGCAGGATGTTTAGGAGCATCCCTGGCCTCTACCAACTGGATGCTAGTAGCAACCCCCACTCCCCAAAGCATGACAATGAAAAATATTTCTATCGCCAAATGTCCCTGGGGTACAAAATCGCCACCAGTTTAGAACCACTACAACAGAAACATAATGTGAGCCACACATGTAATTTTTAATTTTCTAGTAGTCCCATTTTGGGGGGAGAAACTGAAAAGAGAAAAAATTTAAAAACTTATTTAATTCAACACATCCAAAAAATATTTTAACATGTAATCAATATTAAAAATCATAGTGAAATATTGTACAACCTTTTTTTCATACTAAGTCTTTGAGATGAGGCATGTATTTTATACATACAGCACAGCTCAGTTTGGACTTGCCATATTTCAAGGGCCCTACCCATGTGGCTAATGGCTCCTATACTGGACAACACAGATCTAGAGGAAGAAAGAGTGAGCTCATCCACATTTTAAAATAGGTGGAAAAAAAAAAAAAGAATGGGTGGAAACAGAGGAGCAAAAGACAATGGTGACATGACCAGAGAGTATAAGAGACAAGTTCTGGGAATATTGATAGTTGGCAGCTTTTCCTTTCTGCTCTGAGAACTGCCTTCTCCCTACCAGCAATCCACTCACCCCATGGGATGGGATGGGACGAGCAGAGAGTGAAGAAAGGTCTCCATAAGGCAGGGTGGAGGGGAAACCAGAGAGAGGGAGCCCAGGGGAGGGGGCCCTGGGAGGCCCACCCACAAAGAAGACAGGGAGTTATGGGTGGCTTTTGGGGAGGCACCTCGTAGACTCCAGCAAGCAAGGCAGAGTCAGGGAGTCAAACAGATGCAGACAGCTCATCCACAATCTGGAAACGCCCAGAGTCACTTCCACCAGCAGAGGCTGACGCAGGGCTGATCTCAGCCCAACTAACCACTGAAACAAAGCCCTCAAAACCACAGTCTTAGTCAATCTGGAGCCAGACCCAGAAAAACTGAGGCCCTTGCCTGGGACCACTCAGCAACCATCCACACATCCTTGGGGTAATTCAAATGGTGGGGCTGGGGGCCCGGTCTTCATTTATTCAGCCATCTGGCCACTGCTACCCTGACAGGAGCATCACTCTCCCCCCATTGTGCACACACAGGACCACATAGCTGGGAAGGGCCAGGGCATGATACTTCACTCACTATTAAAGAAAAAAAAATCAAACCGAAGCACACAACTCAAGCTCAAACTCAAAGATGGTCCTCCCTTGAATATGAAATCAATTAATTCACTGATGTCTTATATAAGGAACAAGAAATAGAAAACCTTTTGCAACTAAAAAGCAGATAGCTCTGTGGACTAAAGAAGGAAGAAGGCAGGGAGGAGGATGGAAGACAAACAGAAGGGGGACCAGAAGAGAAGGGTCCCCACAGGGGAAAGGAGCTGAGGCGGGGGGGATGGCCAGAGCTCATGGAGATGGCAGCACCAGGCCTCAGGCAGGAGGACAGTGCTGTCCACCTCCACTCCACTGAGACCCGGGCACTGCTCTTTCAAACTGGGGATAAACACAAACCACCACTCAGAGGCCCCGCTCGATGAGAATCAGCATGGTGGTGGACCAGGGGCCCTGCCACATGTCCTGGAGAACCAGGTTTGGAGGGCAGCCTGCAGGTGTGCAGGTTGGAAGCCCAGGAGTCCTTGGGGCCTGCACCTCTCTTGCCTGCCTGACCCACCCTCTGAGTAGATAGTTCCAGAAGAGCACCTCCCCTTAGCTGATGTCTGGGGTTCAACCCGCTGTGCTGGGCACCCCTGAACGGCCCAGCACTCTCAGAGTTAACTCAGCCCCTGCACCCCACGCTCCCACCCAGCACCGGAACAGGGGTGGTGGGGGCACATTCCCTCACACCATCTCCCCTAATGGGAGCTGTCTCCTCACTGTGCAGATGGGTAAAACCGAGGCCCAGAGGCTGCAAGCCAACCTGTGTTGTTTCCCCTAGATGTCAGGGGGAATGAAGAGCATGTGTGTTATTAATATAATAACCTTAAAGGGAAAGGTTACATACGATATTTACACACACACACACACACACACACACACACACACACACACACACTACATGGGTAAAGGGCTTTATAAATTATAAAGTTTTATAAATGATGGCTACATCCTCTCGACAAGCTGATGGACCTCTTCAAAGGGGCTAGGGCCCACTTACAGAGTTCCTTCTAGTCTGTTATTCAACTAAGGACTGCCTCCTCCCCCCGCAGCACCATATCTAACCTCTGCTTCATCCCTTCATGGGCAAGGTCTTGTTTGCTTTTCCAAACCCACTTTTTAAGCACTGGAGAGCACTATGAGCCGCCTCCCATATTTCCAGGAGAAGCACGAGCTCCACTTAATGCCTTTAGGGATAGCCCTCCCCCTGCAGAGCTTTCAACTCCCCAGGTGAGGAAGCAAGGAAACCCCAACCAGCAACCTTCTAGTTCTAGGACTCCCGAGCTAAACACCTACTGTGTGCCTGGGAGGCATCTGGCATCTGCCGAAGGAAGTGTAGGATTTCAAAGTCTCTGGCCATATTTAGGAAACGTGATTGCAGGTGGGGGTTGGGGCTCAGCGTGAAGCAGTTTAGAGGAAGCATGCCAGGGCCTAGGGGGTCACATCAGTTTTCTCCAGGCCTCCAGAGGGCCAGAGCTTCTGCTTTCTCACACCCTGTATATGAGCTTGGACATCCTTGCTGCCTGCCTCCCTGGGGACAGCTGAGCCATGCAGTGTAGCCAAAGAACACTACTGGCTGGAACTGAACTGAACTACCAACTGAAGTCCTCTGCTTCGGGGCCTCAGTCTGCTCATCCATGAAATGGTACCAGTAACTTCTACCTGCATCACATTGCTGCCAGGAGGCTCAGATTCCAGCCCCAGCTGACACTCCAGGGGACGGCTCAGAGATGGCCAGACTCTGTCATCTGGACTGGAAGTAAGAGAGGGAGAAGCGGCTTAGGAAAGAGAGGATACAGGCAAGGAAGGTCTTCTGTGCGGGAAAGTGCTCTAGACCTGGTCAAATGTGGAATATTTCCCCACTGTGCCTTCCAGAACTAAATCATGGTTTCCTTTTAGCAGCGACCATTTATTGAAAGCTCATCACTTTCTTTCCAGCATCTAGAGCATTGTCATCATGACCCTAAATATGTGTGTGTGTGTGTATTGGCTGAAAGCTAATTGTTGCTCCAAGTCCTCTACAAACACCTCATGAAACAGGAGGAATCCTGGGGGAGACAGGTGAGGAACCCCTCCTTTGGCCATCGACCTTTTATTTTATTTTTTTTAAATAACTATCTAGGCTACAGGAAACCTTGCTTCCTCCCCTCCTGCTACATAAATGTGTATGGCAGAGATTCAGGACGAGAGTGATTCTGGGCACCTAGAGGCTGAGCGATCGGGGTAACCTCACTGGCCCCTTGCGCTTGACAGAGAAATCAAAAACCATAGGACCCAATAGGCTCTGGTTACCACTGTGGCTATTAACGCCCCCAAATTACGCTCCACCCAACCCCCTTCTCCTAGCAGCCTGAAGCAAGGGATCCCCAAAGTCATTCCCTCAAAGCTCATTCTTGTGTCGGTAAAAAAATGGAAAGGCTCAGGGGTGGGCTTGGCTTAATATAGCGTCTGGAATCAATTTGTGAAGCCTCTCAGAGAACTGAGACTATTTCACCACAAAACCCCAATGGCACTTTCTGGGACAGACAGGACAGGGCACTCAGGAGCTCGGTGTCCCATGGACAACTTGGAAATGGGCCCCTCCTCCAGTTTACCTCTCCTGGGCTGGGACTGCTGAGGATCCGCTGAGTTCCAGCCCTGCAGCCTCCGTGGACAGGGATGCCCAGTGGCTATGGCCTGCAGGGCGCCCTCCTCTGGGATACAGACACCAGTAGGAGGAAGGTGAACAGAGAGCAGCTCACAGGGCAGGGAGATAGCCGAGGTCTAAAGAGCCCCACTGTTCAGATTTCTTTTGCTCTGACAACTGGTAATCACGACCGAAGTAATGACCTTACTCTGTGTCAGGCACTGTTCTAAGTGCTTTACTATATGAATTCCTTCAGGTCTTATTCTTACCCAGTTAGGTGGGTACCATTATCTTCTCTGCTTTACCACTGAGGAAATTGAGGTACAGGGTGGTTAAGTAACATGCTGAAAGTCACACAACTATCACAGATCCCAGCCAGCATCCCCCTGGTGATATTGAAGATACGAGACACGCCACCAACCCCTCTTAGCCCAGCTCAGTCTCAGAAACACTCCCTTCTCTCGCCGGCCTGGGCAGAGCAGAGAGGGGTGGATTCTGGGCTCTGAGCTGGAGCGGAGGCTCTGTGTTTGGGCTAGAACAGGGAGGAGGACACACAGAGTACGGACTTTGATCCTCCCTTGCTGTACCCCAAATGGATGCCCATCAGGCTGAGACTCTGGCAATCATCTGAACAAATGGTGCAATGTTCAGCCGGCCACACCGTACATTTTTGCCTACTCTGAAAATTAAGCTGGAACAGAATGTGGTTCCAAGGCTCAGGAGAGTTAAACAGCAGAAAGTAAGACCACAACACATGTCATCTGAACTCAGTGACCACAAAGCCTTTTTGGATTCAGTGCTTAATTAAGAAAAACAAAAAAAGGAGGATATGGAGTCATGATGGCATCGAGCCACTTCCCCCCATACTCCTAACTTCCTGTATAATGAAGCATTCTGTCTCTTTAGCACCTTATCACCAAGATAACAATAGGCTACGTTTCTCCACTTAAGAGCAGTTGGCTTGAAACAACAGACGCAGAAGCAATGCGAGTGGCCGAGGGTCTGCAGAACCACCGAGGATACTGATTAATGGGTTTCCCAGGTCTGCTATCAGCTGTTCCAGACACTAAGAGTAGGCACTGTTCTTAAAACATGCTACACCAAAGGCCCTATCGCAGGCACTCCAGGGAGATTAGCCTACGCATTCCCAACCTGTGAGTCAGCCTGGAGGTGAGCCAGAGAGAGCCAAGGTGGACAGAGGAAAGGCCAGGAGAGGTCTGAGAGCCTGTGGTTCTCACTGTTGCTCCAAGAATGGAGACTGGCACACCCACGGGGCATTAAGACACCAGCTCGGACTGGAACAATGGACCACCTGGTCTGGCCTTAATTAAAAGAGAGACACAGAATTACACCACATTTAGAAGAGGTCTTAAAGGGGCTGTTAGAACCTTGCATGGCACAGAAGAGACAGAGCAGAGTAGGGAGGGACAGAGAGAGGAACTTACACTTTTGAGGACTTCCTTTGTGCTATGAATGATTCCTAATGTGGTGGTAAAGGTCGTAAGGTATGTTTTAACACTGCTGTTTTAGAGAAGAGAGAATTGGGACTAACGCCACTCAAGTGACTGGCCCAGTGTCCCAGACTAGTAAGTGAAGGAGCTGAGATGGGACCCAGGTCGCACCCAGGCTCTTCCCAGCATGACCTGCTGCTGTGCACAAGCAGGCCCCACACAGCTCCTGACCCCTAGTGCCTAGCTCTGTTTCATCAGGTCAGGGGTCCTCTACGTGCCATGGGTCACTCTGGCAACCCAGTGAAGCCTATAGGCACCTTCTTAGAATAACATCTTGAAATGCATAGAACAAAAGGTGAACACATTCAACAACATATCTAATAATATATTAAAAAATAGGATCTAGCCACAGCTCTAACACCTTACAAGATTTCCAAATGATAATGAGTGTAAACCAGAGGCTGAGGAACTGTAACAAGCACAAGGACAAATGGAAACATCTGTGATTTCTATTGGCCATAGAATCACAGGCACTCCTAATGCAGGTTTGCTGCCAACATTCATGACTGGGGACAATGCTACATTTTGGTTAGAGGTGAGTGAAAATTAAAATTTCCCCCCATACAAGTTCACAGACTCCTGAAGATTAAGCAAACCTCATAACAGAACAGGTGGCAAATAAACACATGAAAAGATACTCGCCATCATGTCATTAAGGAAATGCAAATTCAAACAATAATGAGATACCACTACGTGGCTCATCAAGTGCCCAAAATCTAGAACACTGACAGCATCAAATGCTTCAGAACAACAAGAACTGACATTCATCGCTGGCAGAAATGCAAATTGGTACAGTCACTTTGGGTGAGAGTCTGACAGTTTCTTACAAAACTACACATACTCTTAACCATATGACCAAGGAGCAATTGGGCTCCTTGGTATTTGCCCAACGAAGTTGAAAATTTATGTCCATACAAAGACCTGCACAGGGTTGTTTATAGCAGCTTTATTCATAGTTGCCAAAACTTGGAAGCAACCAAAACGTCCATTTGGTAAGTAAATGGATAAATTCTGCTACATTCAGATGATGGAATATGAGCCCCAGAGAGAAATGAGCTAGGAAGCCATGAAAAGACACGGAGGAGACTGTGTGTTCCAACTGTGTGACATTCTGGAAAATAACATCAAAGAACTATGGAGACAGTAAAAAGACCATGGTTGCTAGTGCCTGGGAAGGTGGGGAGAGGGGTGAACAGGCAAAGCACAGAGGATTTTTAGGACATGAAATATTCTGTATGACATCATTATGATAGATACATGACATCACTGTTTAAACCCACAGAATGAACAACACCAAGAATGAACCCTGAGGTAAATATGGACTTTGAGCAGTGACGATGTGTCAGTATAGATTCATCAGTCAAAATAAATCTACCACTCTCGGGGCGGGGTGGGGGGTGGGGATGGTGTGGATAGTGAAGGCGGCAGGGGGTATATGGGAAACCTCCGTACCTTCCTCTTAATTTTGCTGTGAACCTAAAACTGCTCTGATAAAAATTAAAAAAACAAAAACACCCCAAACTCCCAAAAAACCACAGAGTAGAGCAACACTACCATGAGTACTCAGCATGGGGACACCTGTAAACCTTTCCCTCAGACCTGTAGGGCAAAAGAGTAAGTTTGCCTTTCCTGGATGCTCACAACATTGTAGGCTCTCATCGAAGCGGCTGCACTTCCTGCTTACAACTCCTTGAAGAGAGTAATATTGCCTTCATTTTACAGATTAGAAAATTCAGGTTTCAAGGTTGAATCTTAAGACAAGTTAGATAAATCTGCTTACAACAGTCTGAGTTACTGGATTAATCTAATCAGAGCGATGGCAAAGCGAGCTGTTAAAAAACCTTTTACCTCGAAACTCCTTAAATTTGTGCAAATAAAACAAAATAAATCAGGTTGCTGAAGCTGATATAAAGCTGCGAATGCTAACTTTAACCCCAAATTTAGAAGCTATTACACCCATCAAAAGAGCTTCAGGAACGTTAACTGAGAGCATCCTAAAAGCACTCACTCAAATGTGAAATTCTAAAACCATGAATTTGTAAGTGCAAATTAGTGTTGTTGTTAAATTAATGTTGTTAAATATTTTGGACAGGATTTCTTTTTATTTTATTTTATTTATTTACTTACTTGCTTATTTATGGTGAGAACAAGCAGGGAGAAGGGGAGCGGGGGAGAGAAAAATCTTAAGCAGACTCTGCACTGAGTGCAGAGCTCCGTCTCACAACCCCGAGATCATAACCTGAGTAGAAACAAATAGCCCCATGCTCAACCGACTGAGCCACCCAGGTGCCCCTAGACAGGATTTCTTTTGAAAATTAGGGTAAGAATGGAGTCTGAGCACCAGCCCCTGCCCTATCTTTGACACTCCATACTAAATGTTGAAGAACTACTGTGGTTGGAGGCACAATGGGTTTCGTATTTCTGACACTGTAAGTGCCTACAGTGAGGTCCTCACTCAAAAGGTCAATTCATTGGACCCTGCAGTCTGGGACCCCTGGTTCTGAACATTCTTGCATTCTTCCATTTATCCCATGAAATTCCAGGCAAGCCCTTTAGTCTGGTTAAGTCTCAGTTTCCCCATCTATAAAGTCAAGATGGTAACACCAGCCCTTATTGCCTCACAGAGTGAGGAGGAGAATCAAGTGAGATGCTAGGTGCAAAACTGCTTCTTGAGC
Source organism: Canis aureus (assembly GCF_053574225.1). Classification (NCBI taxonomy): domain Eukaryota; kingdom Metazoa; phylum Chordata; class Mammalia; order Carnivora; family Canidae; genus Canis; species Canis aureus. The sequence goes on from NC_135633.1 coordinate 15,661,215, forward strand.
AGAGAAGTGTAATCTCATTGTGATGCATCACTAAATGCTAATAAAGGATAAGTCATTCAGTAGGATCTGGGGTCCCGTGGTAAATCTGAGCGGGGTGGGGGGAGTTCAAGAGGCTCTGGCAGAAATAGCAGGGATCATAAATCCACGCTGCCCACACCTGTCACTGAGGTTAGCAGCAGCAGAAAAGCCAATGATGTGCTCTTTAGGGCAGCCCTTCCTGCCAACAAGGCATGAAAACATGGGGAGAGTGGGACGCCCGGGTGGCTCAGCGGTTGAGCATCTGGCTTCGGCTTGGGGCATGATCCCAGAGTCTGGGGATCGAGTCCCACATGGGGCTCTTAGCATGGAGCCTGCCCCCTCCCCCTCTGTCATGAATAAATAAAACATGGGGAGAATTTGGACCTGGTGATACTCAGGTTCACAATTCCTTGCAAGGGAGCAGAACTTGCATTCCCCCCTCCGCCAACGACCAGGGCTCGTGGACTTCACCTAGGTGCCTCTCTCTAGGGAGGAGAGTTTCAAGGAGATGGTGACCTGCCACGTCCAATGTCTGAAAGACACGGAGTAGGCAAGGATATGACAGTTGTCCTGGGCTCGGCTAACTCCAAGGTCCCCGGGGACCCGGAAAACAATCAACTCTGCTGGCCTGGTGGGAAGAAAGCTGGAACAAGAGGGAGGTGAAACCACAGGAACAAGGAGTACACAGCTCACCTTCCCCAAGACCCTAGTTGAGAAGGGAGGAAGAAACAGATCTGACGCCATCAGTTCTGTGAGAAGGGACGGCTGCAGGAGGCTGGGGAGGGAGCTGAAGGAAACTGGCCTGGGCTTTTTTAAAAGGCTGTCCTGGCATCACCATGTGCAGCTCAGCACGGAGTTACCCTAAGTCGGTCCCGAGACGGTCTGCCCTGAGACCTTCCCTACCAGGGCAGGTTAGAGGCAGATCTCCCAGGGTGGGGTCAGCCTGCAGCCAGGGCAGCGAGAAACCTGTGGACACGACTGCAAAGACAGTCCCCGGGCTCCAGGATGGGCAAGCAAATGAAGGCAAGGAGAGGGAGGCTGGTGGCCGGGCAGGCAAAGGAGGAGTCGGCCGAGGACAGGACCCCAGGCTGGGGCCAGGTGCAGGGAGCGCGCCCTACTGAGAGGAGCAAGAGCTTTCAGAGGTGGTTACAGATGAGCATTTTTGGTAAGTTGGGTGGAGCAGGTTTGGGTGGTGGCAAACTCCGAGGCGTGGCCCTGGGAACGGGTTGCTGAGGCGGAGGTGGCAGGTGGCAGCTGCTAGAGCCGCAAAGGCGGAGGGTCTCTAAGGAGAGCGTAGGGGGTGTGGGCATAGGACACATGGGAATGCTGGCCACAGCAGGATGGGGAGGGGGTGGGGAGCAAGGAGCGCAGCGTGGCTAGGATGGGACAGGTGGGAAGGGAGTTCTGGAACACCAGGCTAGTGAGGTAGGAGCGGGGGCATCAGCCAGGGCACTAGGCCAAGCTGGGGGTGGGACTGTCCAACAGGTACCAGGGAGCCGCAGATTTGAGCAGAGCCACAGTCGCAGTCGGATCTGTGCTTTGGAAAGATGGTTCCACGGGGCGGGTAGCTGGGATGGAGAGGGAGGAAGGCAAAGGGGAGTTCAGAGACTGGAGACCGTGACCACCTGGGTAAGAGGTCACTGCTGCCACCAAAGTGGGGGAGGCGGGAACGGAGGGAAGGGGATGGGCATGAATGGAATTGCAAAGGAAGCAGCAGCAGGACTCAGAGACTGCTCAGGAGAAGTGAAGAAACCGGAGCAGGTGTCAGAATGAAGTTGAATGAATGTGATTTAAAGGTGCCAAAGGGGCATCCTAAAGACATCCACAGGTACCTGGGTGGGGCCATAGGGCTCAAGAAGGTAGGGATGGGGGGCACCTGGGTGGCTCAGAGGTTGAGTGTCTCCCTTCCACTCAGGTTGTAATCCCAGGGTCCTGGAATCAAGTCCCACATCGGGCTCCCTGCACAGAGCCTGCTTCTCCCTCTGCCTCTGTCTCTGCCTCTCTCTGTGTTTCTCGTGAATAAATAAATAAAATCTTAAAAAAAAAAAAAAGAAAAGAAAAAAGTAGGGACTGTAGAGTCATCTCCATGGGGAGTGACAGTTGAGTGTAGGGAAGGATCCCCCTAAGAAAGTACTCCCAACAGGAGCAAAAGGAGTCAGACACAAGCCTTTGAAGGACACTAAGTATGTCTTATGGAAAAGGAGAAAAAGCAAGAAGGTGGCTTTCAACTGAATCAGGAAAGTTGCATCACAAATGCAACAGGAGAGTTTCAAGGAGGAGGAGGTAATTAACCGCTACCAGGTACTTTAAGTGCTTTAGGTATAGTTCGCATATAACCTTCATCTCAGCCCTGTATGTTGGCGCTTATTATTATTCCCATTTCACAGATGAAGAAACAGAGGCAACATCACAATACTTAGTAGGTAGTCAAAGAGAGTTCTCAGAATAAAGCCAAACGTCGTTACAACAGACAACACGGAAGGCCCTTCGATGATCTGCCTCCTGGCCACCACCCCCAGGCTCCCCTCCTACCACTATCCACTTTGCTCACCCCAGCCCTGTCTTGGCTGTCTGGCTGCTTCTTCCAGCTGGCTGGGAGCTTTTCCGCCTCAGGGCCTTTGCACTTGCTGTCCTCTCTGAACAACCAGCTCTTTGCCTGGCTGACTGCTCCTCACCTAGAGATCTCAGCTTAAATGCCACCTCCCTGATGCCCTGTCTAGAATCAACTCCCCACCCCAGTTCTAGCACAACACCCACAACGTAAGGTCCTTCTTGGGATGACATGATAAAATATCTCCGCGTGTTTCTGTTCTCTCCTAACTGGACCGAAAGGCCTGCAAGTGTAGGCGTCTTCTCTGTCTTCACCCTTCCATGTGGCGCCCAGCTCAGAGAGCCAGCGCTTAGCGGTCGTTCGGTGAGGGAGTAAAAGAGTAAATTAATGAACATACTTCCTCTTAGGTAGTGTTAAATTCTGTGGACATTCAGGAGGATTTTGTTCCTTCCGAGAAGACTTTAAATTAGAAGTACCAGGTCTGCCCAAACAGCAGCAAGGCTGGTTTTAGTCCCTCCCTAATCTGCTGTTACGTGGTGAAAGCACACACAGCTCCTTGAAGACATGACACACACGGGATGCAATAAATTCCTTACGCCTGAGACAGCTGTTTACTCACAGCTGGGAGACCGGTCTACCTTCCCTTCCAGTATCACTCAGATTCCACATCCCTTCCATGATGAAGTTTCATGTGACTCTCCACTCAAAAGCCTTCCACGGCTTTGTGTCTCATTCGGAGTCAAAGGCAAAGGTCCTTCCAGGGGTTTCATGGTCCACACATCTGGGCCCCTTCCTGGATGCCTCCTGGTGCCGTCCAACCTCTACATTTTTCTTGCTGTTTCCAGAACATAATGAGCACCTTCACTTGTCAGCACCTCTGTACCAGCTGCTGGTTCCCTTTGTCTAGAATTCTCTACCCTCTAAGAGCCACATGCTCATGTGCTCACTTTCTTTAATTCTCTGCTCAAATATTGTTGTCATATAGAAGCCTTCCCAGCACATCCTAATATAAAACAGCAACCCACCCCTGCTCGGGATACCCACATCTTTCACCTTGTTTTCTCTTTATTTTCTCACTAGCACTTACCAGTAACACACACACACACACACACACACACACACACACACACACAGGTTTAGTCTCTGCCTCTCACTGAAAAGAACGAAAACTGCAAGAAGGCAGGAATTTTATCCCTTTACTGCTGTATTCTGGATGCCTGACATGTAGTAGACGTTCAAAATTATTTCTCTGAGGGATTAATAATTGTGGGAAATTTAACTCAGGGATGGCAATTAAAAAAAAATACGAATAGTTAGAAACAGTCCGGTCGTTACTCAAAAGTTGAATGCATAATTGCTATAGGACTCAACAATTCTACTCCTAGGTAGATACCCCAGTTCATTTCAGAGAACTGAAAATGGGAGCTTGAACGGATATCTGTGCGCCAGGGTCAAAACTTCTAGAACAGAAGTTTTATAAAGACAGAAAGTGGATCAGAGATTATCAGGGGCAGACGGGGAGAGGGTTGGGGAGTTACTGCTTAGTGGGTACAGGGTTTCTGTCTGGGGTGATAACTTTTGGAAACACAAATAGTGATTGTTCTATAACATGATGAATGTAATTAATGCCACTGAACTGTATAGGTAAATTGGTAAAAAAAAATGGCAAATTTCATATAAATCCACAATTTAGGTTATGAATACTGCGCCAGTATTCATAATCGCTGAAAGGTGGGAACAACCCAAGTGTTCATTGATGGACGAGTGGACAAACAAAATGTGGTCTGTACACATACAATGTGGAACTATTTGGCCTTCAGGAGGAAGGGAATTACGACACAGATGAGCCTTGAGGACATTATGAGAAGTGAAATAAGCCAGTCACAGAAGAACAAATACTGTGGGATTCCATTTATATAAGGTACCTAGTGTAGTGAGAGTCATAAAGGCAGAAAGCAGAATGGTGGCTGCCAGGGGCTGGGGGAGGAGAGAGTGGAGAATTTTTGGTTAATGAGTCCAGTTTCATATGTTTCAGTTTGAATGATTAAAAAAAAAAGGTTTGGGAGCTGGATTGTGTGATGGTTGCATGACAATGTAAATGCATGTATGCCACTGAACTGTATGCTTAAAAATGGTTACAAGGGTAAATGTCGTTATGTTTCACCATAAAAAAACAAACAAACCCACCTTATACTCAATTCAGCTATTGGAAAGCTTTTAAGTGTGGTTGGAATAACTTGATGGTGAGTCTACTTTCTCAACTGTAAATTTTATGGAATCTGAATACAGATTAAGTATTTTTTATTAAAATTTAGCCTCCAAATTGATAGTGCTGTAAGAGTAAAATGTATTTTGAAAGTAATTACATGTTGAAATGATAATATTTTTGATACATTCCGGTTGAATAAAATATATTATTAAAGTTGGAAAAAAAAAAGAGGAGCAGATTCTCTCGCCTGTGCTACCGCACAGACAAACCTTGAAACACCGCACTAAGTGAGATAAGGACCAGACGCAAGACAGCAAATATTACATGATGCCACTTATCAGATAAGCCTAGAATAGAAGTTTTATAGGGTCAGAAAGTGGATCAAAGATTATCAGGGGCAGACGGGGAGAGGGTTGGGGAGTTACTGCTTAGTGGGTACAGGGTTTCTGTCTGGGGTGATGACAACTTTTGGAAACACAAACAGTGATTGTTCTATAACATGATGAATGTAATTAATGCCACTGAACTGCATAGGTAAATTGGTAAAAAAAAAAAAAAAAAAACCAGCAAATTTCATATAAATCCACAATTTAAAAGAAGAAAAAAAAGGAAAGGGGAAAAGAAGTAAATGGAAGAGATCACTTCCTTAAAGCAAGGGAGAGCAATAAACAGCTGTGGAGTAAGCCTCAGGATGCTAGCTCCTTGGGCAAGGGGGTAAAGGAAACTTCCCTGGATTTGGACATAAAGGAATTTCCCCTGATTTCGACAGCTCTCTCCTAAAGAAAGGATGCAAGAATAAAAATCTTCCCACTGCTGAACTCCTATGGACAAACGTTTGGTGACAGCTTGCTACCCCATATTTATATCTAAGATTACCACACATAAGAGGAGGTGGGAAGTATGCCAGGTGGCAATAAAATATGGTACATACAGCTGGAGGCTCTGAGCAGGCTCTGAAGTTAGAACATGTTTGGGTTTTCTTCCCAAGGAGCTGCACTGAAGTTTAAGGTAAATCGCTTTTATGTAATATTATTTTATATATAGTACATAGGAGAAAGTATGGATAGACTCTTATAACTATGTCATACCGTACACTTCTTGTATTCCTGCGTGTGAAACACGTTATAGAGAGAACCGGGGCCCCCCACCCTTTGTCTTTCGCAAAACCCATTTGCTGAAAGGCCAACTAGAAAAGGACCCACTGCTTGAACCTGCAGGCATTTGGTTCTCTCGTGTGCAGTCTTCTTCCGCCCAATCCTGCTTCCTCTCCCATTCCTTTTGCAGGTGTTGATAGCTAATGAACACCTTCTACTCCAAACACCGTCTAAGCATCTGCTTTTGAAGATCTAACCCGTGACAAATACCTACCCCATTGTCAGGCATTATTCTAGGTGCTGGGGAATCAGCCAAAGTATAGATGATAACTCCTCCCCCCATGGGGATTTTAATGGGGTAACTGGGAACACTTTGGCCCACACAATAAGGCGACGTTTTGGTAGCTAGAGCAGCCGCCTACCCTCTCTCTTCCTGTCTTGGAAGCAGATGTGATGGCTGCAGCTGCAACAGCCACCTTGCTACTACAGGTGACAAATATGATGGAACACCTAGGACTGCACTACACAATTTAACAGCCGTTAGTCACATGTGGCTTTTGAGCATCTGAAATGTGGCTAGTCTGAATGGAGATGAGCTGTAAAATACATACAGGATTTTAGGACTTAATAAAAAACATAAGATTTCTCACTATTTTTTTTATATTGACTCCAGGTTGAAATAATATTGCGGATACATTAGATTAAATAAAATATATTATTACAATCAATTCCACTATTTTTGGCACTTTTCAAATGTTGCTACTAGAAACTGTTAAATTACGTATGTGGCTTGCATTGTATTTCTACTAAACAATGCAGACCTAGAGAATCAGAGAATATAGCCACCAAACCTCAAGCCACTCTCTCTCTCTCTCTCTACTGATATCTGGTTTAAAAATAAGCTGGGTGCTTGAGACCTGGGGATGAGCCAGGCATGTCCCTGACCTCACAGAGCCCACAGCGAGAGACACAAAAGCAATCAAAGAGGGATACTGATTAGCAAACTCTGGTAGGACTGGAGTCTGGGGTCCCCAGTGGGCACCAGACCCAGACTGAGGATGGAATAAGAGAAAGGGATGTGGAGAAGAGATCAAGGAGGGTGCCCTGAAGGAGGTGATGCTTGCTTAAACTGAATCACACAAAGAACAAGTTAGCTAGGCCAGGAAGGGGCCCCCATTTGGCACAAGCAGTATAGATCCTCCCTGGACCAGGGCTCTCAAAGATCCCATTACCTGATGGAATCTGAAGAGGAAAGTATACACTTGTATTTGTTCCCCCTGCAAAAGAGCATTCAACTTCACTGATAGAGCAAACCTCTGAACAAAACTACGTATATGCAACTATTTTTCAACTTAAAGCCCTATGCAGACGTTGGGTGTTAATAAGAGTAATGAAGTTGTTGTGGCTGTGGCTGTGATTGTTACAGAGGGGTCAGCCATCCCTGCCTGATTGTTGCTGGACTGCTCTCTTCACTCAGTGTCCCTGCTCAAGGCCACCAGCCAGACTCCTGGATGCAGGCGGGTTGTCCATCCCAATGCTCACTCAGCAAGGCCACAGAGATCCAAGTAGGCTACACCCTGCTGTGGTAGCTCTCTTTCAAAGAAAGACTCTTCTTGGCCCTCTCCTGCCACTGTCACTGGGGAATGCCCGCTGGAAGCACCTCCAGGGAGAAGGCGACAATGCCTATAATATTTTCAACGTGATGCACATATATCCTTTGGCTCAGAATCCTCACAACTGTCCCATAGATATGCCTTCATGTGTATATGGAGCATGTGTGAGTAAATGTATTACAGCGCTATTCCAGAATGAGCTAAGCCCTTAAAGAGTGAAATGGGAAGCCACGAAAATAATAGAAGGATTAGAGCCCCACAAACTGATACAAAACAATCTCCAAGATAGAGGTGAGTGAAAGAAATGTGCACAATATTTTAAAAAAAAAATTCCAGTAAAAAATAAGTAACGGGGGGATGCACACATCTGTTTGCACGCACACACGAACACACATGTAGAGACTTCCAGAAAAACCATATGGAAAAGAGTCCAGTGGTTGCCTCTAGGGTTGGGACCTGGGGGCTTGGGGAAAAGATATACCTACCACAGTACATGTTCTTGTCCTGCTTGAATGTTTTATTTTTTAATCATAAGCATACATCTTTTTTAAAGAACACTATTTTTTTCTTAAAAAGACAAAGAAGTCTTTATCTAGCTGTATTTATAAAATGAACCACAGTGAACCCGAGTTAACCACTTACTATGAAGATAGCCAAAAAGAGAGAGCTTTACATCACAGTTTAATATTTGGGAGATTGGATGCACTCAAGCTCATATATAATGTCCAGCGCGCACACTCACGCAGAACCTGCCAACTCCACGTGGAGCAGTGATGTCAAGCGTAGGGATGAACACAAACTCATTGTAACCTGGGCTGGAAGACATGTCTGACACAGCAGTGCCAGGAGGCCATTACAGGTAAGCAGACAAATCCAGAGTTCACCTGCAGAACTGCATACCCCAGAGACCGTCCTCTGCTTTCCATAGCTCTATGGGCCTTGCCTGCAGCTGGCCATATTAGGCAGAATGGCACTTGACATGCCCCAGCCAGCACAGCAGAGCCCCACTGTGAGGGCAGTGGTGGGTGATTTCAGAGGTCCGGAATGCCAGATAGGCTTATCTAGGCCAGGAGATAGCAGCCTTCCCTGCCAGCTTCACCCCTCCCACCCTACCTCCCTACCTCCTCCTGTGCTCTGCTCGTGGAGCTCAAGAACCACTTGCATCAGCTAAGCCTGGGCTACCCACCACTGGGGAGCCACTGCAGGGGCAGAGATGGGCAAGGGTCACAGTCAGGAACAAAAGGTAGGTGGTGACCCTGCTGGATGTTCACAAAATACAGACATTTCCTTCTCACAAGATAACCCAACAGTTTTCATTCTATAGGCTGGCCCCGTTCCTGCTGGTGACAAGAGTCCATGAGTCATTTCCTGTGAGCATGTTTTTATGATGTACAAATGCCTTCTGGTCTGCGCTGGTTATCTGTGATTACTGAGCAACCCCATGGAAGGTGGTAGAAAGAACCCAGGGTCAGGAATCCAGGGCTCGTCCTCAATGGTCCCCTAGGTCCTCTGTTTGACCCTGCAACCCTCTCTTCACAGCCTGGCCCCCGGGAGGCCGTTCTTCCCGGGTCACTTCCTGCACATCCACCTATTTTGCTCTCTCTGGCTCTCCCCCTCTCCCCACTCTCACCTTCATTCCTCTTACAAAGCAACACACTCTTCCTGGAATACAGCTCCCTGTCCTGTGTTCCCTCAGCTCGGCAAGGCAAACTTCTTCTCATACGTCAAACTCCAAATCACACCTTCTCTTCCAGGAAGCATTGCCAGACTGCTCCGGTCATGCTCAGTCATTGCTTTTCTAGACTCCTGCAGACTGTGTACACACCTGTGTCGTACACTTAGGATACCAGTGACAATACTGGCCGAGCATGTGCGGTTCACTTATATGTACCAGGCAACATTCTAAATCCCTCACAAAGATCGCCTGAGTTAGTGCTCACAGCAACTCCATGAGAGAGCGACCATTGCTATCCTCATTTTACACAGATCGCTACTGAGGATCCACGATTTAAGCAACCTGCCCAAGGCCACCGAGCTATCTCGTGGCTGACTGGTACCTAGACAAGTGACTGGCACACAGCAACTGCTCAATAATTATTCACCTCATGAATGACTAGGTAAGTTAATAAATACAGAAATAATTATGTTTCTGTCTCCCAAACTGCTGAGAGCCACTTCTCATTTGTCTTCCAAGCCACCTCCCCTGTCAGGTGCATAGAGCGCTAGAAATACCTGCTGAATGAATGAACAAAAGAATATTGGAGCCAACTCATCAATAGAGTCCAAATCCTGACAAAGTCGCCCGCTAGCCTCGGATAAATGGCTTCAGGTTCCTGGGCCCCTCTGTGTTACCTGTCAGATGTAGAGATTGTACACAACATCCTCTCCAGTTCCTTCTGATATTAGATACATATAAAAGACCAGACTCCACGATTTTGTGATGATGGCAATTGCCATGCCAAACCTTATATTGCTTCCCCCCCCCCCTTTCTGGGCTGTATTCCCCAGGGACATTACATAATTGGATGTGATATTTGATAAAGGTACTATCCGGATGCAGAACCAGTGTTAGTCCTAAAAGAGTTAATTAGGCTTGATCCTTGGATCACTGTATCCTTATCCAAACAGATCACACCCAGGGAAAGAATTATTAAGTGCCTGACAAAACCCTCATAACTAATTAGTAAACAATGATCCCAAGTTAGATTATGCAACTGACACCTAAGCCAATGCTCTAATGACAATGTAGGTCCTTCTCCCTGTTCCCCTACCCCTATCAGAGGCTTCCTTCTCCAAACAGATGCTGGTCAATCTCCCTCAATCACCACTACCAACATACATGCACACACACACACACACACACTTGCTCACTCACACTCACACACTGCTGGCATGAAGAGTGCGGTAGCTGCTGATATATGCTGGTGAAATGCTAAAGCCCTGATCCACTCCAGATGGTTCTGAGGTATCCGCAACAATGGAAAGTTTTGGGTTCTGGATGAGTTAATTTCTACTCTAGCTGTGGCTAGCCAGGAGCTTGACCATGTGCCTGATACCTGACACACCTATGTTATATGTCTTAGCATTAATGATCATCCATGTGCATGCTAATACCCAGCATTTCTTGTTTGGCTAATGTTCAGCGTAAACTACTACACCCAAGGATACCTAAGCGAGGTGTGTGAGTGAGACAGAGTCTGTTCATGTTAGTAGAGAGGGAGGACCCGTGTTCTGTGTTTTGTCTGACTCACAACAAGGACTGCAAGCTCTAGGTTCTTAGAGTTGGCCATTAACCATCCACATGAATCCAATATGGAGAGAGACTATACCATAACCAGAATGCACACAGTCCCTGTAGAGGACCCTGTTATTTATCCATCCACATCTTGGGAACCTGCTCCTCCCTCATGTCTATCATATGATGTTTGAAAGGGCTACCAAAGACAGTAGCCAGTTCCCCTGGTTTGGGCACAATAATTGGTCCAGACACAGGCCAATTAGAATCCTTCCCTAAAATTTTATTCAATATTGAGCAGGAGGAAAGAGAGTCTAGCCTTTGGGTCACAGAGCTATAAAGATAGGAACTAGAGGCCACATGGAGAAAATCTGTAGGAGAGAAGACTGGAGCCAACATAGAGCAAAACGTCCAAGACAAAGATGGAAGGAGAGAGGATGGGAAAGACTCTCTGGACCTTCCTGTTTATACAAGTTAATGATTCTCTTTTTTTGTTTAGGTTTGAGCTGGGTTTCTGAAGTGTGCAGCTCAAGTGACCTCACACAGTCAGAGCCATACTTGGAGCACATCTTCAAATGTGTTCCATGCTCCAGGATCTAGGTGGTGCTTAGGAGATGGGCTACCACATGTTTGAAAGGTCCTTATTCCTCCTCCTCCAAGGCAGAAAATTCCTGAGCAAGATACACTCTCAACTCAGCATCACTAACTACCAATGTCGGTGCCTTCCCTTTGTATCCCCGGCACCAGTGGTGACCTGCCAACCTCAAGAGTCCACAAGGACTCTTCTATTTCAACTCATCGAGGCTTGAAAAATAAAGGCTGGCCAGACAGGCGAGGCAATCGACTGATGATTTTTGAAAAAAGGACATCTTCCTAGTGGTCGAGCCTCCATTCCATCCCCCACCCCCACCCCCGGGCGCTCACTCCCTCTGCAGGTCTGTCTTCAGAGCACCAAGAGAGTCACCTCAACAGCCAGACACTGCTGGGTACATGAGGCCATGGCATTTCCTCATAGAAAAAGGCCTCTGAAAACCTTCCTGAGAAAACACCTTACAGCCCGGCCACCTGACTTCTACGGGACCTTTTCAAAAGAAAGCTGCCACACACAGTTACTGAAAAGGGTGATACTTTGAAAGCAAACAGCTCTCCCCATTCTCCAAGTCTGAAGAGGGTGATACTTTGAAAGCAAACAGCTCCCCCCATTCTCCAAGTCTGAAGAGCTTCCCAGTGAACCAGGAGCCATGAAGTCACAGCAGCTAGGTGAGGGTGGCACCTCAGCGACCTGTCGCACCCCTTTCTCTCCTCTTTCTTTAACACTTTTGTCTCCTCTGTATAGGGATAAAGCTTGGAAGGTTATGGGCAGGCACTGCCTGGATGGCTAGAGCTCTGGGCTGAAGTTCTGGACTTGTGGGAATGCTCTTCTTATGCCCCATAAAGTCAGCGCGCCCCAGGCTTGGAGGAGCTTTGGCAGCTGTCCCCCTGGGGGCAAGGGAACGCGGCCGGCCGTATCCCATGGTACAGTCAACAGCTTCTCATCACCAAAACAAAAACACAACAGTCCTGATTGCCATGGAGAGTTCAATCCCCTTGTCTGGGATTGGCACCGACTAAAATTCCAAGGGCTCTGGCTAAACTACCTCCTGTGAGGTCTAAATACAGCACGCTCACTTTTAACCTAAACATACAGTCTGGACCACTGCCTGGGGCTGACAGCCCCCCAAGGGCCAGGCCGAGATGTCTTGACTTCCGGCTGCCCCTTAGGCAGTGTGCATTGCAGTGATAGAGATGTGATGTCCACCAATGTCACCTGTGGCCAAAGAGTGGAGGAAGTAATCAGCTTGTGGAGGGTTAACTGCAAGTATGACCCTGAGCACAGAAATGCATCCTGGGGAAGAGGGTGGAGAGAAGAAGGGAAAGAGAGAGGGAGGAAAAGGCAGGAAGGACCAAAGACTATTTCTTAGCCAATCAAAGTCAAGGGATCTTTCTACAATGTTGGCTCCCAGGGGAATGGAATTTAGGGTGAAATCTCTTGAATCAGACCAAAGTTGCCTCCTTGTTGTGTGATCTCGAGCTAGATAATGGACTTCTCAGTTTCCATAGCTCTAAAATGGCCCAAAGGACCATGTAGTAGGTGTTCACTGAGACCATGTTTATACAGTTCCTGGCACACAGAAGTTGTTCAATAAATAGTAGCTACTAGCAGTAATAGTGGTGACAGTAGAAGCAAGATAATGCCAAGCATGCATTTATTCTCTCTGCCTTGGAGAGGCCACAGGAAGAGTAGCTGAGGCCACCACTCTAAGACAGAAGCTCCCACCCAGGATAAGCTGTGCATGTGCAGGCAAAGGAAATCTTCAACCAAGCAAAATGCTCACACATACCCATACCTATTAAGGACCTTAGAATGGCAAAATGGCAACAGCTTCCTAACCTCCCGGCAAGCCATCACGCACACCCCTCAAAGGTAAGAAATGTCTACACAGGATTTTCCCTTACCTTGGTGTTCATACAAGACTTCCCTCGCTTGTACTCCTTATGGGATCCACGTTTGTCCAGTTTGTACCACAGGGCTTTGGCCTTCCAGGTGGTCACCTTGGACTTGAGCTTGGAATAAAAGTTCCGGTGGTCCAGAGGGTCTAGGTCCAGGTGTCGTGTGAGGATGTTGAAGGCCTGGAGGGTGCCTTTGCACGTGGAAGCCTGGACAAAGTTCTCGAAGACCTGCCCGGCCTGGGTCTGCTTCTCATCCTCGTTTTCCCCCATGTTTCAGCAGCTGTGTAGAGCAGTGGTTTGGACAAGCTAGAGGAGAACACCATGAAGTACCTGGAAAAACGTCACACCTGCAAAGGAAGGTGGGGGCAGAGGTGAGCTCCATGGTAATGAGGGCAGGGTTGGGGAATGGGTGCTGAGAGGGAAAAATAAAATTCCTTTGGGATGCTAAGCATACTAAACATAACACTTAATGCTAAAGATAAATCATCTATAGAAAAGGTACAATCATGCCTTCTGAGCTGGCAATGCTGTCTTGCTGGCTATCTTTTTCCCCCTGCCAACACCCCACTCTTCTCACTGGCTGTAAAAGAATTACATACAGGTCACTCAAAGATATACCTTGGCTGATGTCAGCATTACCTGGTCAATCTTGTTATGAGCCAGATAGTTCTAGAAATAACAAGTAGTAAAGGGGGGGGGGAACAAACCAGAAAAGCACACCAGATGTAGCAAGCACCACGGAAATCTTTAATTCGTGGTGCTACAAATTAGTTGAGTAATATTAGTGTAATCTAGCCCCGTGACATTAGCACACAGACCAAGAAATTCAAAGCACCTGCCTCCCTAGAATTCATGGCCTTCTCACATATCCTTAGACACAAAACGTTAAAGTCTTCCTCCACTAGTTACCAGAGGGCAGGTCTTTCCCCTATACAGATGACAAATGGCAACTTCTCGAAACTTCTCTCTACTCCCAGTATCAGCTGCAAGTACAGCATCTACCTCAGTCAGACATACAGAAAGACACAGACACACATGGGTCTCCTCCCGATGTGCAAAAGGAGTCTGTGCTCTGTGAGCCCAAGCTGTGAGTTGTTTGGAACAAGTGCTGAGGCCGATGGAAGGAAAAATGCAATGGGTATTCATTCACATTACGAAAATAGCTCGCCTGGGTTTGGGCCATTGGCCTGTCTCTCTGCACCACTCTAACCTCAGGCATTTCTTAGGAAAGTCATTCAAGTTTCAAAGGAACAAAAATAAGTTAGGGTCGATTTTCCAAAGCAATAGCTATTTTTCCAGAACCCAAAGCTACTGCAAGAAGACAAGTGTAGAGGAACTAGGGTTGGCCCAGCTGTCAGGAGGGCTCGGGAGGGTCTGTAAACAAGAGCACACAGCATATCAAGCTTCCCCAGACAGAGGCCTGGTGGGAGGAGGTCAGCAAATACAGAGACAAGGCCCTAGGGCTGGGCGGCTTCCCACTCTCCAGACAGAAACACTGTGTGGGTGCATTTGGATTGTGGGCTGGCCTTATAACATTAAAAGCAGAGCAAAGTGTCTATTTTCTTCCTTCATCCTTTACTCATTCATTCAGCAACAATTACTGGTGCCTAAGCAAGAGCCATGCAGCCCCCCAGGTACTGAGGATGCAGAGATGGGGCCTAGGGAGGAAGACAGGTGTATGAAGAGTTGATTATAGGACAACAGGAAAGTGCTTTTAAAAGATGAGCAAGGTGCATGGAAGCCAGATAAGGAGGCGTCTGAGAGAGCCTAGACGTGTCCAGAGGAGCCACGGGGTAGGGCGGGCAGGGGGAGTGGAGGATGCCCCAAACACTACAATTTTAGGAACAAGATGAATTTCACTAGAAGACTGGGGAATAGAAGTTCTCAGGCAAAGGAAAGGCCATACAGATGTGAGTCGGGAAAGAGCCAGCACACAGCAAGCTCAGAGCATCTAGAGTTCAGAACTCATGACAAGGTGTGGAGGGAGCATCCAGGGCAGATCATGGAGGGGGCAGGAGACAGAGCGACAGGGCAGAAAGGAGCCTCTGGGAAGATGAGGTGGTGGGAGGCGGTAATGAACGAGCAAGGTAGCTGGGAGAGCCCCAGGAGAGAGGCGCGCACTCGCATGCACGCACGGTGTATGGCAGCCCGCGGGCAGCACCTGGGGGGGGGGACTGCTAGGGGCAGACACCCAGACGCTGCTGGCCACGGGGGCGCTGACAACAGCAGGGGCACCACCCCTCACCCCGTCCCCAGGAACCTCCGACATGCCTGGCACCGTGCGTGGCTGAGGGCCCATTCCCTGCACCAGGCCCAGCCCGGGGCACTCTTGAGCCAGGCCTCTGTCCTCCAGGAGCCCTGACCTGGCGGCTCTGCTCCCCGCCACCCTGCAAAGTCACTGCGCATGGAGAGCTGGCCCTGTGCTTTGCCAGGTGCCGATAAGACACGGACTCCCTCCCAGATGCTCCCTCGGCTCCTTAAAGGTCCGCAGTGCTCACTTTGGCATCGCTCACATAAACACTGCCTCCTACTGTTTCAGCTCTTCCCCAGGTACAAGACTTACCACCCAGAGAGCGTAAACAGAGAGCAAGACTCGTTTGCTTTCAGAGGGAAGGAACATCCCCAGTCTCTATCTTTGGAACCATTCCTGTGCCCAGCACTGAACAAAGGATGCGGCCGTTGACAAAGACAAAACTACTTGAATTCAGCTGGCACCCTGTAGTCCTTTCTGGGGATGGGCAGATGGTGCAGAGAGAGCCACCTGCCCATCCAGGCTTTGGGGCTATTGGAGCCCAAGTCCAAGCTCAGTTTGGCCCCTGGCTGCCCTCACGGCCTCACACAAGCCATAGAAGCTCTGAGCCTCAGTTTCTCCTTTTGTAAGAGACCTGGTATTCTCCACCTTGCAGGGTTGCTGTGTAGGGCGAGGTGTGTGGGGGCAGAGCCAGGCCCTGGGAGGCACTTGGCAGATGTGGAAATGTGCACTGCATCTCTCTCACGTGGGGCAGATTCGTGTCCGGGGAATGCACCAGTTTGAAAAAACACTTCTGTACATCAATTCTTCGAGTTGCCAGCTCCCCCTTGTCTAAAAGGGTGAACTGTTTAGAGATATCAAGCCAAACCTGACTCCCAGAGAATCATTTACAAACTGGAAGAACCTGTATCCTTCCCACTCCAGCTGCCGTCCCTCCTCCCCCAAAAGAAAACCGAGCGACTTAATCTTAGGGTTCCAGTGGAGAGCCAAAGGTGGCGTGGAGTGTGCTGGCTGTGCATGGGGGCCCTAGGAACTCGGTCTTCTCTAGAGGGAGATATGGGGTGGGGGTGGAGCAGGGTGGCCGGACAGCAGACGGTGCTCCTTGGACTGTACGCTAGCAGCTCGTATCAGGCTCAGACCTGCCTCCCTGGTCTGAAGGGTCTGGTCTCAACCTGCAAAATTAGCTTTGCAGTTGAAGTCAAAGACCTTAAAAAGACCCTAACACCCATGAGGGTAGGTTTCCTCATGGAAGAGCCTCAGACGGTTTGGAGCCTAGCAGATGAAGGTGTGAATCTGGTCTCATGCACCTGCTAGGCAAGTGATCTAACGTATCTCAGACTGTTTCCTCATCTGTAAAATGAGACAATCACACTGGCTTTGTAGGGTTACAAGGAATAAACTCAATCATGGATGTGATGTATTTAGCACCTGGCAGCTACGTGATAACCAGCAGTCAATTACTATTCCTCAAATGGCCCAAACGTCATCAAACCAGAAGGAGGGACTAGCTTCCCAGCTCAAGGAATTATCTGTACTTTAAGACTAAAAGCGGGGCAGCCCCGGTGGCTCAGCGGTTTAGCACTGCCTTCAGCCCAGGGTGTGATCCTGGAGACCCGGGATCGAGTCCCACGTCGGGCTCCCTGCATGGAGCCTGCTTCCCCCGCCCCGCCTGTATCTCTGCCTCTCTCTGTCTCTGTCATGAATAAATAAATAAAATCTTTAATAAATAAAACTAGAAGCCATAGGCTTTGAATTCAGACAATGTGGGTTCAAATCCACTTCCCAGTTGGACAGCCTTGGACAACTCACTTAACTTCTGAGATTTCAATTCTCTCAAATATAGAGTGGGGACTAAGGAGGTTTCTGTAATTTCAGTAATAAAAAACATCTTTGATACAGGTAGTTCTGTTAGTGGGCTAGGAAGGCTGACTTGGGAGGGCCTTGGGAGACTGAGTCTGAGCTCCAAACCCCTTCTTCCAGAGACTGGAGTGGAATTTTTTTCTGGTGGGTACCCTTTCTCCTTCCCCAAAAGAAAATCGAGGATTAGTTAAATCAGAGGATTTCAGGTTATAGCTCTTGTGAAAATTTTCCTTGTCAACCACAACCCAGCTGTTGTTTTTTAGAGTTTGATAGGGTATTTAGAGTTTAATATAAATAAAGCCACCCAGAAATACGAAAGGTTTCTTCATTTTCTGGGAATAAATAAGATGTGATGCTTTAGTTTCCAAGAATAGCCCTGAAGCTATTTGGTTTTTGCCAATTGGTTCCTTATTTGTGGTTCCTGCCTGTGTGACTTCATGAGTCACAAAGCAACCCCCCTTTCCCTGCCCATGGCTGCTACAAATTAAAACTCAGAGCTTTGGATTGCTGGCAACAACAGCATGAGTAATGGGCTCAGTCCGGGGCATCTGGGAGACAAGTTCAAGGTTTGGCAAAGAGCCCCAAAGTACCTCTCAAGTGAGAGAAGGCATTGCCTGGCTGAAGAGTTTCTAGGGTGCTCACATTGAGGACCCCAGCCTCTGTCTTCCCTGGGCCTCAACACCTGCCAAATGGCATCAAACAGTGTGACCAGGTAGTGGATAAATGACAGGTTTTGTTTTTTGTTTTAAGATTTTATATATTTAATCATGAGAGACACACAGAGAGAGGCAGAGACACAGGCAGAGGGAGAAGCAGGCTCCATGCAGGGAGCCCGATGTGGGACTCGATCCTGGGCTGAAGGCAGTCACTCAACCCCTAAGCCACCCAAGTGCCCCAAATGACCTCGCCAATGAGCCCCCAGGCAGGGTAGGTTTTCACCCTCATGCAATCACAGTGTGGTCAGAAAAACTGGAAGCCCCAGCCCCAAGCCTCACACACAGAAGACCCTGGATCCAACAGGTGAGGTGAGGCAAGAGGCAGCCCGGGAAGTACCCCCCCAGGGACACTGCATCTCTGCAGAGCCCAGGTTCACAGGTGAGGCCTGCACACCTCATCTTCTCACCTGGCCAGAGGAGGCCTGGCTTTCCATCTACAAGGACATACAGCAACTAACGTGAACCGAAAGGGGGATCTCCCAAGGTTGGGAAGGGACTGAAAGGGCCTCCTTCCAGCCAGGGGTCCCCAGCCTTCCCTCGCACATGGCCTCCTGGGGCAGCCTGCTCCACCTTTGCCTCCTCCCCAGGGCAGTCAATCCTGTCTCTCCACAAGCTTCTTTCTGTTCCTGATTTTAACCCCAGGGATCACCCACAGGAAGTCAAAGCTCTTCCTTCCACGCAAGCTGAAGCCACACGTGCAGTTTTCTTACACACGCCATCTGGAGCCCTGCGAGGAAAGGCCCAGGAAAACGCATCCAGGAGACATACCGTGAAAGGCCTAACAAGTTCCCAGCCTGCCCCAAGGGCCTAGAAACTGCCCTCCCGTCTACACTGCCCCAGGTGGGGAGCTCAGGCCAGGCCTTCTGTGTGGGTCCTGCCCTTCCAGCCTCAGTCCTCCCCTGACACTTTTCAACAGCGAGTTGACTCCATTGGTCTGACTCAGTGACCTCACACACTCCCGCTTCCTCACCTCCATCCATTTCCTCCTGGAGGCCCAGTAGCAGATCCCTTCCTGCTCCAATGAGCCAGATTCCTGTATGCTGACAGGTCACGGTGCCAGGAAGAGGCCCACGTGACCAGAGGCCCATGGCAGGCCAGGGTCTTCCACCAGCATTATCCTAAGGGGTCCTCACACCAAGCCTATGGGGTGGGGGGGGTCTTCTTCTTTCCTCTGTTTCTGCTCTGCAATAAGGTCCTTGGGGGGGCAGGGCGGGGGGTGGGGTCCAGAACTTGCTTATCTTTATTTTCTATAATGCAATTATGTTTGCCACATGTGCTTCCTAGTGTGTGTCTGTGTATACATGTATGTGTATACATATGCATGTGTGCATGTGTACCTATGTAAATGCAGGTGTATATATGTATGCACATGCATTGTGTACATGTGCACACACGTGTGTGCATGTATATATATATAAATGTGTGTATATATATGCACGTACATACACACGTACCTACTTTAAACATTTTTCAGTAAGAATTTCTAGCCAGTGCCCCACACCTCTGCTTGGACCACTAAGCCGCTCTTCAAGGACCTTCCAGAAGCAAAGCCTCCGAGGTGGGCAGAAGGCCAGCCTAGGCATGAGGAGTCTGGGCCCGCCCCTCACACCACCTCATGAGGACACCAACAGCCGCGTGGCTCAGCTGCTGACAGCGTGCCAGGCCCTGTCCCAGACGCCTACATCGCTGACCTCATTTACCCATCCTTGTTTGGCAGAAGAAAAGGCAAACTACAGAGTTACCTCCTCAGGATCCCAGAGGCAGCAAGGAGGGATGCTGTAAAAGGGGCCCAGTTCCAGCTCACTTCAAAATCCACACTTAGTCACCAACGGATCGACGCCGTGTAGACAGAACTGGTACAGCCTGCCTTTGTTGAAGACACCGTACACAGTAAACGGGTCCAGCTCTGAAGTCTCTGGAGATCTTTCAGGCTCCGAGAGTCTATGCGTGTCAACAACAGAGCACGGTTTCATAAGTTATGGGGCAACCAAGTAATAAAGTATTAGGCAGTCCTTTAAAAATAATATTTAGAAAGACACTTAATCCATAGGGAAGCGCTTACACCCTAATGCAGAGTGAGGAGGGCAGGGTATAATTTCAGGTGCTCAATAGGATTCCGACTCCATAAAGCAATATCTATAGAAGAAGGAAAACAAGCCAAACATGAACAGTATGTGTGAGAGAAGCAGGCGGGGGGGTAGAAATGGTCTTTTTGGATGATTTTTATTTTTAGCTTCATACTTTCCACTTCCAAATGTTCTTCCAGAGTATGTACAACCTGTTCAAGTGCCTCCTGTACACACATCCTAAGTCTAGGGTCTTCTGTCCCTGACTAGCCCACTGGTCTTGATGACCGGAGGGGGCTTTGGGATCCTAGAGCCTCAGGTCAGCAAGTGCCTGTAGGCCTCCACCAAGTTAGCAGGATGCTTCTTCTCCAGAAAAGAAAGAGCCATCCGGCAAGAAGCCCTGGCACCATGCTGACTTGATGAAGAATGGGCTTGCAATCCAGCAGGTGAGGGTCAAGGCCCCAGGCTGCATCCCCCACAGGTCTGTTCTCTGGACCTCAGGCCCTCGGGTCCAGCATGCCTGGCCTCTTTCCAAGAAGTCACCCCTTAGACCCCATCTCCTGCTGGGCCCACAGGATACCTTGCCCATGAACCCACATACCATATGCAGGAAACCTGCATACCTGGTTATAGGCCAAGAGGTGACAAAATTCAATGTATCTCAACACACACACACTAGGCTCATTTTACTAATAAAAACTTAGCAGTCTATTCTGTGTGTGCCCCAACTGTCTTGGTCATATGCTAGGTACCCAGGAAAACCGTGAACTCTCAATTTTGATTTCCAGGAGGCAATCCTGTCTCAGAACTTAGTGAGGGTACCGAGAAGAAGCAAATTCAGAGACAGGAAACAGAAGGGTAGATGCTAGGGGCTGGGGGAAGAGAGGAACGGGGAGTTCGTGTCTGAGGTGTAGACTATGAATCTGAGAAGATGAAAGAGTTCTGGAGGTAGATGGTGGTGACGCCTTTGCAACATCATGAGCGTACTTGATTACCACGGAGCTCTACACTTAAAAATGGTTAAAATGGTAAGTTTTATGTTTTGTATATTTTCCCACAAAAAGAAAAATAAAATGCATTAAGAAAACCCCCACCACTACCCCCCCCAAAAAAGAAAAAGAAAACCCCCACCATCACCACCTAAGAGCCAGAGCTGTCCAAGGCCAGAGTACAGAAAATTACGCTAATTAACACTGAAGTTAATTTTCTAAAATACTTTTGAATTAAAATGTAATAAGCAAAAGAAATCATTAAGTTAATGAAAGGATCTTGCTCTTTGTTTTATTTGGCTCAGGAAATAACATTTAACCTTTTTTTTTTTTTTTTTTTTTTTTTTTTGTGAAGTCATCTAGGCTTCTCTCATTCTTCCTTCCAAATCTTACTGGACTCCAGAATGACTGTGGAAGCTCAGTTCTGACAAGTTGTTATTTTATCTCTTACTCTGCTTTGCTCAGGCAACCACCACTGATACTCCTGCCCCCATACACGCATCTGTGAAATTTCCTTCAACACCCGGCTCCCAAGTCTTGGTCTTGGCTCCCCAAACCCACCACACACTGCCCGGGGGAGAACGCACCTGCATTCTCACCATCCCGTGCAGTGGTGCCAGCAGACAGCAGGTCTGAGAAAGCAGGGAACATTCTTCCCTGCAGTGTAAAGATTCCCTAAGAGCTCCCTGACGACAAGTCAGCTCAGATCCATTGGGCACGCCATCAGGCTCGAACGAGTGGGAACAATGGCTGTGTCATTAGATGAGACTTCTGTCCTTCAAAGTTAGGGTTGGGCATATTTTTAATTGGCTGACATCAATTTCAGGGACATGGGTAAGGCTCCTTTAGAAGAATCCTATTATAACAAAGAAGCTTCCCTATTCCAAAAACATTAAATCCAATATATCACACAGCACACTTGGTGTTCTTAAGCAGGGCCTGTGGCTATGAAGAAATCCTCTCCACACGAACCCCTAGTCTTCCTTCAATGCCCGTCTCCTCCAGATGCTCTAGTTCCCTAGCCCCAAATGGGTCAGATCCTTCCCATGGCATCTAGTACTTGCTTCAATTATAGCAAGTTCTTCTGTGAATTTTTTACTTCCCTACTCTCAGTTCCTAGCAAAAGACTCTCTCTGTACATAGTATGTGCTAAACGAATGAACGACTGACTCTTCAATCCTTGGGAACATAAAAATTGTTGGCACTAAATGAGCATCTATGAAGTTATGAAGTCTTGGGCAATGTGTTAAAAACTTATTATTAAAGAAGTTAATCATTATAACAAACTCAGACATTGTTAGACACTATTGATATCCCCGTTTTTCAGAGAATTAGGGAAGTTAGCCAATGGCCCGAGGTCACATGGCCAGAAGTGGTGAACCTGTAACGCGAAGCCCCATAGCCAGAGTTCAGAACCCGCATCCTTAACCATATGCCCATAGTGCTCCCACACAAAGTAGATGGAGCCCAAAGGTATGTAAGTGCTGCCCTGCACACCACAGCAGAGACGTGTCTGCTTGTCTAGGCCAGGGACTCCTCTTCTTCCATCAAACTCCAAAATGCTAGGCCCTGGATAATGAGATCTCGATGCACTATCAGATGAAGACAGTAGCTAATCTGCCGATAAAAACTCAGCTGAGAGATAACTTTTGGGCTTTGGTGGATACGGCAGAGACAGGCTAGCTGATGGCTAGATGCGTTGCTCCTTCCTCCTGGGCCCTTCCTTACATCTGTGAGCCCATATGACCAGTGCGAGGTAATGGATTGTGCGCAGAAGTAACGTACACAACTTCTGGGAAGGCCCCGCAGCCATCTCCCCCAGTGACCCTCCAAGCTCTTTCACTTCTGTCAGAGGAGAGCCTCCTTGGAAACCACAGGTAGGAGATGGCCCAGCCAGAAGGAAGGAAGGACCCAGATTCTCCGGGTGTCCCCGCCACCTACACCGTGGGAAAGCCCTCTGTGACCTGAAACATTTGGACTTCACATAGTGAGAAGCAGACTTCAAGTGCAGGATGTCACTGAGAATTGAGGGTTTATCTGCTAGGCAGGAACCATTCCCTAAAGTCACGCAGGAGGTAAACCACAGTGTGGTAGGCGTGTCAAATTTGGCCTGTGGGTCAGAAAGCTGTCGGTCACATCAGGGTGAACACGTGAGAGGGATCTCTCCCCACCACCATTGTTGTGGTGGTCAACTTCCAAAACAACCATTAGGACCTCAGTATCCAGGAAAAGTTGCTTGACCCTCAGAGTAAGCCTGCCCACCTCTCCATTTGAGACACACACATACACCCCTCTCCACCCTGTATGGAAAATCCCCATCCCGTCCCTAAATGCGAATGGAATAGGACAGGAGAATAGGGCAGATAAGCTAGTCACTTCCCTGGTGTCAATGCCCCCCACGCCCACCCGAGCCCTCCGCTCCTGAGTCCCTGGAAGCTGACATGGTGTGGTGGAAACTGCATGGACTCTGGGCCACTGAGCACTGCCTTGAACAAGTCATAAACAACACGGAGTCTCTGTGAAATTTAAATGAGGTGCCTCACGGTGCAAGTTCACGGATGTGCTCAATGTTTTCTGGCACCTGCAGCGGGATGACTCCTACCTACCTCAAGCTCAAGGCAGCCCAAGCCGAACCAAGGCAAAAATTGGTGCACTTTTCCTGCAAATGGAAGGGGTAGCTCCTTCCTTTTAATCTAACTTACTTACGCAGGGATGGGAGAGCGAAAGGTGTATTTTCCGCTGAGTATTTGCCTAGCACGTCCTCAAGGCCACTCCCCAGGTGGCCTTGCATCAGGATGGCAGTGCATCCCCTGCTGTGCTGAAGTTAGGTCTCAGGGACTGGGACCCCATTAATTGGTCTGGAGGACAGAGATGGATACCCGGGGAGGAGAGGGAAATCATAGCAAAGCGAACGTGAAAAGGATCGCTCAACAACACCTGCTGGCTCTGCACACGGCTCCTCGGCCAAGACCCTGGGACGACCACAGAGCAGTCTGCCCCGCGAAGCTCACAGCCCAGCCGCGTCTCACGGAGTCTGTCTTCCAAAGGCCCCAAATTTTAAAGAGTTGTGCTAAGTGACTGCATTTGTCAAGGCAAAAAAAAAAAAAAAAAATTTTTTTTTCCACTGACCAAAGTTCTGCGTTTGTTGTTTCTGTGTGAATTTATCAACATGAAGTCAGTCTCAAAAACATGTGCAAATGCAGTCATAGCTAGGTCTATACCGCTCTCACTGGAGGAAGCAAAATGAGACTCTCCCTCCTTCCCTACCGGGTCCGGGTCACCCCTGCACAGTCCATCCCCTCACTTCCACTTTCCCCTTCCATCCACCACAGTCTGGTTTCCAATCACACAAGAGCTGCAGGCCTCACACCCAAGGCTGTCACACCATGCCATCATCACATCCGGGACCCTATCTTGCTCACCATCGCTCCCATTTCAGGCTCTGCAGACTCATCTCTCTTTAAACGTCCCTGAGATTTTACTGTGTCCCGAGGTTCTGATTTTTACTCTCCTCTCGCCCTCAGGGACCTAGACACTCCGGTAGTTTGACCAATAGCTACGTCCTGATGACCCATCAAGATATCCCTCCATGGGATCTGCTGCACTCTGGGCCCATGAGCCAACTGCAAGGACTCCCATACAGACACCTCACATGCGATCGGTTTACCTCCCCTGCACCCCCAAACTCGGTACAGCACCATCTGCATCCAGTCCCTTGAGCCAAACCATCGGAGTCCCCTTGCCTGCCCCTCTCCCTCACCTCCCAGGTGGCCCAGCACCCAGGCCTACCTCCACAACAGCCCCACTGCTACCACCCACCTTCCTCTCTGCTCTCATCTAAACCCTCAAAATTTCCTCACGAGCCCTTCCTGCTTCCAGATCACCTCCCTCCAGGCTGCCAGCCTATTTCTCAAGCTGCCGCCAAAGACACCTCTACACCAAGAACCCACGCTTGGTCAGCTTCTGGTCCTACTTCAAATCCTCCAGCGGTCCCCTGATGAGCTTCAGGGCCAAGTCAAACGTCCCAGCAGAGCAAGAACAGAAACCACCATCGTGATTCACCCCTAGCCTGCTCTCGGCCTGCCCCCTACTGCTGCCCCTTCCCTTGTACTCTTGACTCCCTGAGCCCCCTGCAGCTCCTGATAAACCAGACTCTTCCACGGCTCCCTCCCTGTGCCTTGGCTTGTGTTCTGCTTCCGTCGTGCATGCCCACACGGACTCTCTTTACTTGGTGAAGACCCAGGGGGCTCTGGAGCTGGAGCACCAAAGCCAGCAGAGTACCGAGGGTCCCAGTGTGGACCCTGGAGTCAGACAGACTTGTCACAATCATGCACCACCGCTGGCGAGGTGCAGGAGCCTGGATGAGGTACCGAGCTGCTTTGAACCTCAGTTCCCCCATCTATAAAATGGGATAATAAGAGTCCTGACCCCAGTGGGCTACATGAGGGTAAAACACAACGATGTCTGGCTTGGCAGTCTTCTAGACACCACTGTTCTTTGAGGTCTTACCTGGACCACTCCTCAGCCCCCATCTCACACCATTCCCTGCGGAGGTTCCCACGACGGTTTCTACGTCCTGTTGCACCTGATCCACTCCCAGGCCTGCCTGCCGCCCTGCACTGTGAGCTCTCCGACGCCCAGCCCACGGCCTGGCGCTTGTGCCTCTGGCAACCATAGATGCCCAATAGCCCCTGCTTTTGGGTAAAATCTAAGCAAGAGTGGCTACAGAATCCAGGCTACATGGTGCTTGAAGGGTGACTGCCCTTTGTCTCCCCACCACCCGAGTCACTGCCGGGGCCTCCTACCTAGCCTCCACTTCCCATTTTGCCAACACCGCCTCAGCCTGTTCCCTCAGCCCTTGGGGCTCCCTACACCCCTCAGTGAAAGTCCACACCTCCTAGATGGGCTCACCAGGCCCTCCATGCAACCCCCATTTCCTTGTTAGGCTCAATGCCCAGAAGTATTAGCGGCCCCATGGCTGCGTCAGACAGGTGCGTCCCTGGAGGGCTCCACAGCGGGCCTCTGGCTTCCTCTTCCTACCCCTGCGCCAATCTTACCCATCCTCTGGAGCAGGGCAGGCCCCGTGGTACTAACTGAAGGCTGCTATGCATTGTGTCCCAAAGGAATGCCACAGTCTATTCAGGGGATCAAATTTAAATAATAATTATGGGTAATGGCTGTGGTGATACCAGACATGCAGATACACAGACAGGATGGAGTGACCCATGGAGTGCCCGGAAGCCCGAGGGAAAGCTCTGAGCAGCAGCAGCAGCAGAGCTGGGTCTTAAGGGAGGAGCTAGAGCTTTCAGGCACCAAGGCTGCCCCCCTCCACTTACCGACCTTTCACTCCTGGAGTCCATGCCAGAGGCCACCAAACCCGGCTGTACCACAGAGTCACCAGGAAGGATCCAAAAATATAGCTTCCTTGGCCCAACCCCAAACAGAACTTATGTAGCCTGCGGGCCAAGGGGGGAAAGGCTTTTAGCTCCCCCAGGGAATTCTGTGGCCCAAAGCCAGGCTGGGAGTCACTAACCACATCCGGTTCCATACATTCCATTTACTGAGAACCTGCATAGTAGGTGAATGAGCTCTGCCCTCCCCAACCCCCCAGCTTCTGAGAAATTGCCAGATAAACCGAACACAAGCAGAGGAGCACAGACCAGACTGTCTGGCACTTCGTTTAACCTTGAACCCAACACATTTTTTTGTGTGCATTAGTCTTGTTTGGACGATGAATATATAAACTGAAGGACAGGCCACTGTCTTTTGTTTTCTGGTGTTTTTCCCTGTTTCCCAGAGTACTCAGCTCAGTTCTATGTATACAATTGGCATTGAATCAATATTAAAGATTCGAATAATTTGACTTTTTATATTATGTCCCTTTTTGACTAGTTCAGCCATTAATGAGTTGTCTATTCATTTTTCCCTTTGTGATTTCAGTGCCAGCGTGGTATCCACTCCTGGTACGTAGCTAGTATATGTCTGTTGAATAAATGAATATTTACCAGTAAAAATCTGGTTTCAGGAAGAACAGAAGAGCATACGTGGTACCACCTTTTGAGTTGGCTTTTAAAAGACTTCCAGAATTTTTTCATTTGAATTATAGACCTTTAATTTCGGAATCAATTTCCTGATATGTAATTATACTGCTTTGTTGTTCATGCTGTCGTGAATGTTATTAGCGATGTAAATGATACCTCCTGGGACCTTGGCAGCCCAGCCTGGCCCCTGTGTGGGTGTGCCCAGGGCAGGGGAAGGGGAGATGCTTGCCCATTCCTTCCATGAGGCCATCCACCCAGCTAGCAGTCCAGCCGGCCACACCCCCCACCCCGGTCTCCACACAGGGGCCTGTAAACTGCATTCAGCCTTTATGAGCAGGTGTGTGTACCTGCATGAGCAGGTCAGCCCTGCCTGAGTCAGAAAAGCCCAATGGGCTGTTCAAAGCCTACCGACGCATCAACACACTTGAGAAGCCGGGATCTCTGATTTCAACGTGAAATCCCCTGTGCTGTTGAGAAGCCAAATGACAAAACAGGGACATGGCGCTTGGGAGGCCCCGGCCTGGGATAGTCAGCCAAGAGGGAGTGGGCTGGGCAAGCTGGGGTAGCCAGCAGAACGACAGACTCTGCTTTCCTTGGGGTCGGCATTGCCGGCGGATTGTTGCTGTTATTGTGGCTTGTTTGTATATTTGTTTTAAGCACTGAAAACAAGACTCGGTCTTGAGTAGGGAAACTTCTGGATGTGGCTCAAAGTTCATCCGGCCGCCCTGCTAGGCCCAGTCTAGGGATGGGAGATCTGTAATTCCCTTTGCAGCAAGGACCAGAGGGGAGTTTCCTGGAGTGCCTGCTGGACCATGGGGAGCCTGAGGCCTGTCGGCTTCCTTTTTGCTTCTGCTAGAAAATCGGAGGGTTTACGTTTCTGGCTATTTATCCGTTCATGTCTTCCCCCGTAGACGCCGAAGACCGTGTGCCAGGCAAACGGACACAGCTGAGAGGTTCTCTGATGTGACCTCCAGGGGGTGAACAGGCCAGAGACAGAGCGAGGAAGCTCTGAGGAAGTCCCCACTTCAGCAGGACCCACCGAGGGGGCTCTCTGTCCACGTCAAACACGCGGCTATCGGGAGGCAGTTCAAACGGACGCCCGGCCCTCCCGACGGCCGCCGCCGGGTCCCCTGAGCCCGGGGATGCTGGCCTAGGCCCTCCGGGACCAGAGCCCCCCTGGGGACTCCCCATTCGGTGGTCCGAGTGTCTCTCTCGGTGACCACAGCCCAACAGACAGCGGTGCAGCGGCGAGGACCGTAGGCCGGACCGCGCTGCTGGATTTTCTGGGGGGTCTGGGGGACAGGGCCCCACCATCCCAGCATCAGAAACTTGGGTGGGCAGAATGAAGATGCTGGACTTCCCTCTTGGCGTTTGGCCTCACGTTCTGAAAAAGACATTCACTAAAATAAGCAGCAACGGTCTCCGAAAGGACTTTTTCTTTCTTCATAAAACAACACACACACACGCAGGGGCTACACAGGAGACGGTGATGTGGGACCGGGATGCCTCGGACTCCTCCCGACGAAGGACAAACCAGGCTCAAAGCTCTGTTTCCAAAAAGGATGTCCTGGAAGATGTCAGGAAGCGGATCCTCCTCAAGGAGAGAGACCAGGGCTCCGAACGGGCTCTTTCTCCTCACCATGACTCCCTTCGCTCTAAAGAGCTGCTATTTTTTAAGGATTCTGGCTCTCTCTCTCTCACTCATGGCAAGTCATCCACTTCCTGGAGCCTTTTGCCTTGTAAATATCACCCTTAAAAACAGCTTAAAAAAGAAAAATATATCTTCCCATTGGTCTTTATTTTTAAGTAGCCTTCTCACCCCCCGGCCCAGCTCCTGCAGCATGAGTGTGTGGCCCTGTCTGGAATGCAGAACCGTCCCTGGAGAGACAGTCTGCACATGAACTCACAAGGGTGTTTGTTATCAGCTTATTTGGCAAGAGGAATCTGAGACATTTTGAACATGAACTGCCAGTGTGGCGGGTCCCATCCTGATGCTGTCGCCCCATCAATAAACACCTCCGCTGGTGCGTGAGACACAAGACGTAGAAAGGAGACACACACCGTCTGAAAACAAGCCCCATGCACGTTTCTACAGGGAAAGGTACTTCAGATGCCTGGAGAATTCAAATCAGGAGAATCTTTCTGGTCCCTATGGGATATTTCTTTCAACGGCGCTCACATAATTAGCAAGTCTGGTGCCAAACCCCCTCCTCCTCCCCTAGCTTATTTCTCAACTAAATGTCCCACTCCTTTCACCCTCAGCTAAGAGGAAAACATGCACATAAACCCTTCCTTACAAGTCCTGAATCGAGATCTTTCATACCACCACACCTCTTACTTGGAAACCTTCTGCCTTTTTATCTGCCTGGTGATCTCCTATTTGTCCTTCAAAACCCAAGTCCCCCAGCACCTGCTCGGTGCAGCGCTCCCTGCGTGAGGCTCTCTTCTCAGTTGCTTCCAGAGCACCTTGATGTGTTTATGACAACGCTTAGAAGAGTAGCTGTAACTCTGTATGCATCTATCCTGCTGCCAGCCCAGGGCACAAAGTCCCAAGAATAAAGGGACTAGAGCTTACTCACCCCTGCGTCCCCACAACCCAGCCCAGGGCCTGGCACTCAGAAGTCATATAATAAATGTTTGATGCCCCAATCAATGCCCAGCCCACTTAGCCCCAGCCTGCCCTTCTCGGTGCTGAGAGAGAGGCCGTGTGAAATGTGGGCCAAGAAAAGGCCATGGAGTCTAGACACCTTGCCCCTGAGCCCTGGCACCTGTGAGTTAATTCACCTGTGTCTGCCTCAGTTTTCTTCTGGATACAATCAGTAACCACATCCACATCCCAGAAGGCTGCTGTGAGGGACAGACAGTCATAGGTGTCATCGAGTGCCTGCCCATTTCTTGGAGCTCAGTAGGAAAAACTAAGCCAAATGGAGTCCTATTTTTAAAAAAGTGAATGCTTCCTAGCCTGGTTCATGTGCCATTAACACAGGGCTAAGGTGGCCACCCTCCCGCCCAAAGTGGCCTCTCTTGGGGTCAGAGACAGTACAGGCTGCCCCCAATCTACACCCTTAGCTTGGGATTCTCTGAACGAAGCCTACTGAGCAACAAGGGTGATTTTTATCTGAATGACTGACCCACAAGAGGCCCCTGCTGTTAAGGCTGGGTGATTAGAGCCTTCATTTCCTGTCTTAGGCTAATCTTTCACCCCAAGACCCGCCATAAAATAGAATAATGCTGACCCAGCAGTACTAAGTCACTAAAGGCAAGCCCAAGAGCCTGTACATGAGAAGAAGCCTCCACTTCTCCATGTGGCTGCACTTAGGTTTTATTAGGCCCCAATAAACAATGAGGTGACAGGAGTGGGGCCCTGCTAACACGTGAGGCAATCATGCTCAAGGTCAGAGAGAGAAGTGGGAAGTGTGGCGGCTGGACCCACATGAGAATGCAACATGGTGTGGGGCAGGCGGGGGTGGGGGGTGGGGGCGAAGCCACTTTAGACGATGTTTTTGATTGCCAAGGTCAGGAACAGGAGACCTGGCCTTCATCTCAGTTCTACCACTAGCTTGCCTCATGGGTATTGTGAAGTCATGTCTCTGGGCCTCGGTTTCTTTATCCATAAAGTGGAAGAATTGGATTAGATGATCTGTAGATTCTTTCCAGCTTTGACACCCTCTGATCATTTATCTTGGAGGCAAACCCACCTTTCTTAGCCCTTCATCTTTCTGCGTTAGTTATTTGTTTGGGACATCTCGTAGCTCCCACTGAGCAGACTTCTATCGATGCTATGATCTTTATTGCTCCGGAGTGGTCACTCCTGAGCCTAGAGCCTGGCCAGGCTAAAAAAGGAGAGACTTGGGGCCATATCCCTCAGAACGCATCTACTCTCTCTAGTCAAACAACAACAACTCAACTCCGGATAACTTGTGGCATTGAAAGCTTGGCTATCCCAACAACCCCTGATCATCTTGGTTGGCTTCTTCTCACTCAAAGATTTTTCTCTCTCCCCTCCAATACTACCTACACCCCCGAGGTTCCCAACTCTCTATGTTAGACTTTCCCCATGCTGTGTGGCAAGAGACTAGGGCTGCAATAGATAGTTTTATCTGTACTCTGGCATGTCCCAAGACTGGGCAGGGGAGAGGTGGAAAGCCTACAAAGCCAGGAGAAAAGTGCCTACTGAAGCAAGCTCCAGCTATGTGAGGAGGAGGGAACCTGGAGAAGAAATCAGTGCGAATCTTGAGGACCGACAGAGCCCTGAAAAGTCAGAATTCTAGGAAACTCCTTGACATGCTACTTAACCCTCTGCACCTCCCATATTTCCTTAACAAGAAATCTGAGGGTAGGCAAAGTGCTGTGAGTGGCCCAAGGCCATGCAGCTATGCTGTGGACAATCAATACTAGAATGTGGGTCTTTGGCCTCAGCCCACTCCTTTTTTCCACTCTACACTGTTGACCTCAAGACCTAGTTGGGTTACTCTAATGAGGCCAGCTGGATCCCCTGAAGACTCTAAGAAACATGACCCAAGTGCCACTTAGGGGAAGAGCAGGCCCAGAAGATATTTTGATAACTGTCTTCCTGACCCCATGTGTTCCTTCCCAAGCTGACATGGTCTAACTGTTCTTCTCCAGCCCTTGCCACAAAATCTTGAGGAGTTCAGACATCAGCGAGAAGGGAGTGGTGTCCCTACAGAACCCTGAATGTCTAAGACAATCACAAGGATCACTCCTCTTTGGTCTAAAGGAGGTTGGTGGGGGAAAAGTGGCAGACAGAACTAACTCACTGCAAGTGTCACTTGATTAGGCCAAGAACAGTCATCGTGAGCAATTAGATGGGTCATCTGAATATTTATGACAACAAACAGTACGATCTGCCCCCGCCAAGGACCTTTCGAAGACCAGTGATCACCTCGGCATCAGGAGGAGGAAGCTCAGAGTAAAAGATTCGGGGAATTAATTATTCAGTGTGCATGACCCAGTTCCCGGAGGTGAGGCTAGGTGAGAAGAGAACTTACCAGCTCCTTATCATGGCAAGAAATGCAAATACTTCACAGGGTAGTTAGTTTCCCCTTTGCTGCCAAAGAGGATCCATTTATGGTTAAGAGTGCCTCCCACCTACCCACCCCTCCCCAAAATAGCCAAAGTTCACTCCTTCAACAAATATTTACTGAGCTCCCCTTGAGTCCTAGGCCCTCCAAGGATTTATATATGGCTGGAGCTTAGCGAGAGTCTAAGATCATGGAATTTATAAACAGGAGGCCCGGGATGTGTGCCAGCTCAGCCCTTAGGCGGCTCTACTACCCTGGGCAGGGTAAAACTTTAAGTTAATTTTCTCATCTGTGAAATGGGAATGAATCCACCTGCCTTATTATAAAGATGAAATGATCTTTATAAAGTGTAAAGTGCAATGTAAGCCTAAGGTGTAAAAAGCACTGATATAACACTGCACACTTCTCCTGCCCTAGAGAAGTTTACAACCTGGCAATCTTTGGAAAATAATCCAAGGTACATATTTGGCAAACATCACATTCCCTATAATTTGGGCAAAGGTTGTGTTTCAACCTGCTAGTAGAGATAGAGCCTGTGGTCAGTCCTAGGCTTCCTGTCTGTAATCCCCAGAAGTTGCAAGAAGGTGCAGAGTAAAAAAAGAGTAACCAGGACCTGCCTGGCCCTGTATCAAGCCTGGGTGAATGAAAGACCCAGAGCACAGCCTGAAGATTGAGACACATGAAAAGACCAACTGGAATTGTGGTCAATCAGAAACAAAACAAAACTCCATATGAGCACAAGAGGGATGAGCCAGCACACACATCCCTCCCCATATACGTTTCAGACAATGATGAAACTCACCACCCATTGCCTGACCCTCCTCTATGGACACATCCTATATTCTGTGTTTCTCCAGGGAAGAGGGAGGATTCTCAGGCCATAGCAGATGGGCTTATCAGGACCTCTGTGACCAGACACTAAGACCAGAGTTCTTGCAGTAGCTTTCCCCAGGTCCAGCCAACCCCTTCCTAGCCTACTGTTCAGGATCTCACCTCCCATAGGTCCTTGGTACCCACCAGGCCAGCCTCTAAATGTCCAGACCTGATTGCCTACTTCCCCTCCATGGGGACCTCCACCAGCCTCCAGCCTTGGATTGGGCACTGACACTCTCCCCTTCCTGCCCCTCCCCTCCCCTTCTCTACTCTCCCGTCCACCAGGACCCGCCCTGGTCTCACATGTTCAGAGAAGCATCTAAAGGCAGGGCCAGTTCTATTCATCTGTATGTTCCCTCTAACTCAGAGCATTCTGTAAGTCTTTCATCCTCCTGTAAATGCAGAATGACGGTCCCAAAATGTTCTCTGGTGTCTATATAAACAAGGGAGGCAGAAGAGGAGGAGGAGGAGAGGAAGAACGCCAGACTAGAAGTCCAGGGCCCATGTTCCAATTCTCCATTTGACATAAATTAGGTAGGTAACCTTGAGAAAGTATCTTCAGGCGAGGCCTCAGTTTCCCTGCCTGGTAATGAGGGGTTAGCGCTAAATAATCTCTTGGGTTCTCTCTAATTATAAAATTCAGTATTACAGAAACCAGACTAGCCTGGCCATAGGAGACATGTGTCCTGGTCCTTATGAGCTGCAGTCGGGAGTGTAAGTTACCTGACTGCCCAGACCTCAGTCTCCATATCTATAAAAAATCTCCATGGATGACAGGAGTGTGAGGTTCCCACCAGACACTGCCATAGAGCTTCACGAGCCACAAA
Organism: Canis aureus; assembly: GCF_053574225.1. NCBI lineage: Eukaryota > Metazoa > Chordata > Mammalia > Carnivora > Canidae > Canis > Canis aureus. The sequence goes on from NC_135633.1 coordinate 15,695,090, forward strand.
GCCCTGAAGAAGTCTTGGGGTTTGAACTCCCTCAGTTGATAAACAGCTGCTGACCCCCTAACACCATGCCTCCAAGATGGTGCTGCCTGGCCCAGACAGGAAGGTTGGACGATGGGTCCTTGTCCTCGAGGCTCCCACAGCTAGAGAGTTGGACAAACAAGTGAACAAACCTTAACTCAGCCAGTCATGTGTCTGGCTTCTGAACAAAGTGCTACGGGAGTATAAGGAGGAGGAGGTGCCAACTCTGCCTGGAGAAGGGAAGGAAGCTTCTAGAAGGAATGGCATGTCCTGGACTTGGACAGCTGTTCCAGGAATTGTGGGAGTAAAGGCAGGGCAAATGAGAGAGGCAGAAAAGGATACAAAGTGAGGCTGAGGTCTAACAGGAGGGGTCCTTGGGGGCCACCAGGACAGTGTTGGTCAGATTTCTTCCTGAAAGCGCTGGTGGCACTGTGGAGGACAGAGCAGGGGAACAGAGTGGAGCTGGGGAGAGCAGTGGGGGCTCCCATGACAGCTCCTGAGGGCAACTGTGCTGACAAGTCATTATCAATTACTGTCCATACCCCACCACGCAGGCCCTAAGCCTCTATGGACTTGCAGAATCTACAGACAGAGGTGGGCAGCTCTGCTCTCTGCAGAAGAAACTCAAGCAGAGGAAGATGCTGCAATCACATCGTCAAATCGTGGACACACGGTGGAGTGCTGTGCAGTCACTCCCTCCAGAAGCTGCCCAGCCAGATTCCTGCCCCGGCCCAGATGTGGGCCAGCCGGAGACGGAAGCGCCATCGGGGCTGGGACTGCAGTCGGGACAGTTGAGCTGCTGCTCCTACTAAAGGGACAAGGGACAGAGAGTCTGGCCACCCAAAGACCACTGATCTAGATCCCAGACACACTTCAGTCTCAGCCCCTGGCCCCCTCCCTCCTCTGACAGCATGGAGGGCCACACGACCGAGGTCACTGCACGCAAAGACAGAGGGCCAAGGAGGGCAAGGCAGGTCTTCACCAACCGGTGTCTCTCCAACCCAGGTCACGTTCCCTGGGGCTTAAGGAAAGAGTGCAAGTGCCCCTACACTTTCCAAAGCCTGAAGCCAGCTCCTCAAGTGTAACTCAATGGCACAAAAGAGACTTACTTGATTCTTAGGCATTGCAGTGACTAAAGCCATCTCCTTGCAGGATAAGCCACGCCCAGGTTGCCATGTTCCTTTAAATACAAGAGCCTGGCGATGAACATTATCTTACCTTACAGCCTCCTATCTTTACCCTGCCACAAGGTCCCACAAGTTGTGTACTTTGCCCCCTAGAAACACTACCCAAGAGGAAATGCACAGGGAATTTCTCTCTGTGCCCCAAGTTTTGCATGAGGAAAGGAACTGTTAGGTGGTTAACCAAATCCCACTGTGTCTACTGCATGGGCACCCTAGGGTTTATCACATCGCCATGCAAAGGCTTGCAGAGAGAGTAAGATGGGTCTGGAAAAGATTACTTCAGTAGCTGCTTTAGTAAAAAAACAGGAAGTGCCAGAATTTCTAAGGTGAAGACACGCTGCAAGTAAGTCAAGCTGCTGTAAAACCTTGGTAATAAGTCACCAATGTGAAATCTGTCGTATTTCCCGAGGTGGAAAGGGTCCAAGACACTAAATAAACTAGGAAGTTCTAAAAGCAGACCATCTGGTGGTGGCGGAGTTTCCTAAACAAACTACTATCTTGGCTTCCCTTGGCTACCCAAATGATTTGGTCATATCCTACTGCTTCTGCAGGAAAGGCCCCTGCACCTGTTTGGAAACGGAGCCCAGAGTTCCAAAACATTTCTAAGGAATTACTTTTACGACTCCAAACTTCTAAGAGGTAGCCTCAAGAGGACAAAAGTCAACATGGATGAGAAATCGGGAGCTGTACCAGAGGCAACACACACACTCCATGCACAGAGGCACGCTTCCCTCGGCAGGCTGGTGGGCCTCCTTCCCCACGTAATCACACTCATGTTTGCTCTATATACCATGGACTGAGTCTAGAGCCTGGGACTTGAATTCACTTTCAGAATTCTCAGGCCATGAATGGAAGAGCAGCTACTATCTACCGAGCACTGGCCACTCATGGAACGCACACTGGTAGACGGGATGTGTTCTGTTCCAGTGACTCCTCGTAGACAGGAACAGAAGGCATCTGCCACGGTGCCACAGGATTCGGCCCAGGGCTGCTGACCCAGCGCTCATGGGCTTTCCCACCACACCAGGGTGAGGTGTCCTAGCACAGCGATGGTGGGTCCACATGGTCCGGCCCGCAAGAAGCCTGGTGAGCTCCGAGGGCAGCCACTTGGACAGAAGGTACAATCATCCCCATCATGATTATCATTATCAAGCCACACCTCCCGGGCCCATGGCAGCTGACAAAACAGGCTGGCCTGCCTCGCCCACATTCTATCAGCCTGAGCCGTAGGCTCAGAGAGGCTGGAGGACTCCACTTATCTGCCCCCCTGCTTCTCAAGGGAAGCGCACTGGATTGTCCACACGGTGGGATGCATGCAGGTGGGCACTTCTGGACCAGTCTGTAAGGGCCAACCATTGGTTAGATTCCCACACAGGCCTGGGCACATTGGGATCCAGACACTCCAAGGATCAATTCAAACCCTCTGTCCAACCAACAGCTAAATGTACTTCAAACTTCCCTTAATGCCACTAAAGCAGAAGGCCCTGGGGTGGTGGGGGGGGGGGGCGGGGGGTCCTTGGCTTCCATATCTATAAAATGAGAAGCTTGACCTAATGGGTGATTTCCTCACCAAAGACCCCTTCTAGCTGCACCCCCACCATGGGCCCTGACTTTAAGAGATACCTACAAAGCCAGTCAGTGGTTAAAAGGAAGACTTAAAAGGATTAACCCATGGCCAGGCCTTGAGGTGGGTAGTCAGCCCATGCCGGCTCAGACAATCCTCCCAGCAACCCGATGAGGCAGGCGGTATAATCATGTCACGGAGGGCAACACCGAGGCATTGGCACAGCAAGTGGCTCACCTGGAGACCAAATCAGCGCTGGCCACGGCACCTGGGACTCATGGCGGAGCTGGCCTGCCGCCATGCTCACGTATGCTCCTTGACACAATATTTCCCTTTGTAACAGAATGAGGAAATAATGTCTCCTCTCTGACTTGCCACCTTGACTGCCCATCCCATGCAAAGAAGCACCAAGTCTCTAGGCCCCTGCGCATGTGACTTGGGTGGTTCAAGGAAGATTTCCTGTGGGGTTGAGTAGTTTCATGCTCTTGAGGGACATGAGAGTATCTCAGGGGACCTTTCTCTCTTCTGTGCTCCCAGCCTAGCTCTATAGAATCAAGGTCTTCACTGAGCAACCCCCAGCACTTGGAACGGGGCCTGGCACCCACTAGGCACTCCTAAATTCAATATTTATTGAATGAAGGACTGAAGAAATTCACCAGTTGGATGTACTTAAGGCTTCTTCAAGAACCCTTTGGTGTAAGTTAGCATGAGATATACCAAGACTGGCTCAGAACCACAACTCTGGCCCCTCAGCTGTGTGTGCCAAGGTCTCCATGCCCCACCCGCCCCCCTGGACAGAGAATGAATGCTCAGATGCTGAGCCAGGTCTGCTCTTCATCCCAGGTACCAGGCGAGCATCTGCTAGAGCAAGAGATGCATGTGAACGTAAGGCTACCCAGTGAAATGGGCAGGGGCTCAGGCCCTGGAATCTGGCAAACCTGGGTTCCTCCCCCAGCTCTGCCACTTTAAATTAGTCAGCTGGCCCCAGGCAAGTCATGTAATTGCTGTGAGCCTCAGTTTCTTATTTAAAAATGGGACTAATGTCAGTACCTCCTCCACAGGCTTGTCCTGAAGATGAAGGGAGATAATGCAGCTATCTCTCTTCATGTGGGGTCCTCTGCTTGGGTGCAATCCTAGCTCTCTTACTAGCTCGTTGTGTGACCTTGGGCAGACCACCTCACCTCTCTGTGCCTCAGCTGCCCAGGAGAGATCATGGGATTGATTGCAAAGATTAAATGAGTTATACAGGTAAAGACCTTAGAATAATGTCTGGCAGAAAGTAAGCATTCCACACAAGTGAGTTAGCATTATTCTTAATTATTATTATTTCAAGCGTCCTTCTCCCTCTCCGTCAAATAGGTGGGCATGGGACTCAAGAGAGTTTCATCACAGTAGCTTTCCTCCTTGGCCATGATCTTGAGTACCAAGGGTATGCACCTGCTCCAAGATGGGCCCAGTTCTACTCTGAAAGCCTGGGGAGGGCCTGGTCCTCCTGGAATGGGTAGAGGGCTGTGTGGGGTCAGCGGGGAGCTGCCTGCAGCCATGGGCCACTGAGCCGGGGATCCTGGGCCGGGGATGCCGCACTGCACGTCATCTGTTCTCTTCCTGGGGCTGGATTCCACAGCATTTCCTTTTGAGTCGAAGTCTCCCCTCAAACCTTCCAAAGTAACCCTTTGTTGCTTAAGCTTATTCAAGTTGTGTTCCTGTCACTTGAAACCAAAAGAGTCTCAACTAACAATAGCACTCGGCAACTGGCCGCTGCATCACCACTAAACCCCACCCAGGAAGCAAAGCCAGCTGCGGTGGGACCCAGACCGCCAGGAGAAAGCAAACGTGTGCAGCAAGGTGTCTCTGCAAAGTGAAGTGACGGGAGGCCTCTAGAAGCCCCTGCCCCGTGCCCTTCCTGGGAGAGAAAGATGCTGGAAACAAAAATGTGAACAGCCCCTTCCTGCAGCCCCTGGCTGGGAACCCAACCTTGGATGTGGGTCCCCCTCACCGTGAGGGGTCAGAAAGAGGAAGAAGAGAAAGGGGAGAGATTTTCATAGACTTCACAGTGGTGTGGAAAAAAAAAAAAAAACTCCAGGCAGTCACTTGAGGCAACTCTTTTCAGAGAAGGAAGGTGTGTAAAAGGGGAGGCCACCTCGTCTGAGCCCTAAGAGGGACTCTTTCCTTCGTGCAATTGCCCTGACCTTGCAGCATAGCCAAAGGAGCCGGATGCTCATCTAACTCATTTTCCAGCTGAGGAGGCTGAAGCTCAGAGACTTCATTGCCTGACTCACCAAGGTCATGCTGCTAGTGCCTGATGCCCCATCCACCTGCCACGGACACTGCCACAGATGCCAGCACACTCTGGCCCCAAGCCCGAGGCCTCCTCCTCACCCAGACCCTCCGCTGCCACTCAGGCTTGTGCTCAGTCCACCCGGCGGAGACGGTCATGTGCTGCTGCCCCTCGTTGACAACCAGCTCTCTGCCCTGGCCCAGGGACATCTTCCCAGAGGGAGGGGCTGCCTTCAGGTGCTGACAGGATGGGGAGCGTCACAGACACCTGGAGTGAGTCCCCTGGGCACGTTTCCTTCATTAGTTGCTTTGTTCCCCAAGAACCACGGTGTGATGCTATAGAGCTGGCACGTGTCTGTGGGTTTCTAACCAGGATATGCCTGCTAGAGCCCGTGTGGGGTTTCATAAGATTTGGTTTTTGGGGCTTTTCTCCTGTCACTTCTCCCAGGAGAGTCTGACTTGACAGGTACAACTACATCGCCTGCCACGGTAGCGCACTAAACGGTGCCTGTCTCCGCACCGCCTTCCGGGCCAGCACCAAAGACAGCAGACTCCTGTGCCCCGGGGGCCCTCGCACCGCATCCTCTCCGTTCCCTCCGTTCCCTCCGGGAAAAGCAGCTCCAGCGTCATTCAGGTAGGTTTTAAAACAGTTTCAGAGAAACAGAAACCACAAAACCCCCAGACCCTGGTCTCTGGGGGCAAAAACACGCTGATTGCCACCCCATCTCCAGCGGCATCAGCCAGGGGGGTAGATGAGCACATCTGCACGCCAGGCCCCAGGGGACCCAACACCAAAGTCGCTGCAGGCATATGTGCAGCAGCCAGTGGGGTGAGGCCTCTGCAGACAGACGGATGGGGCTGGAGCAGGGAGCCGTAGCTCCCAACCTCCCCGAGCCGCCTTGGCAGGGCGCGGGTTGGCCCTGTGGGTGTGCGGGAGGGGGGGGGGTTTGCTGAGCCATTCCAAAGAGGCATCCCCCAAGGACCGTGGAGGACACACACTTGGCAGTGCCCACGCTGCGCCCCCGAGCCTGCCTGCCAGCTAGTGGCCTCCTTCCTCTTTGTTTTCTAGCAGCTGGGTTCAGGCAGCGGCTGCCCCCGTCCCAGGGGACTATCCAGACAGGTATTTCCCTTACTTTTTCTTTTTCTTTTGGTAGCTTTGCTATTGAAATAGCTCTGCGATTTAAAAATAAATGAATCAAGAGGAACCGGCTGACTTTCCCTCAGGGCACGATTTGGTGGCACTGCCTGGGCTGAGTGTGACTGCCAGGCGACACAGCACTGCCCGGTGTTGGAGTGGCACGCGGTCCACCGGAGGGCTCCATGGCCAAGTAGGGTCAACTGGAGATGGGAAAAGGGGAGGGAACGCTCAAAGAGGTCCCGTGTTCTGGCGCCCCCCCGCCCCCCCACCTGGTTTCCTTTAAACCAGCCAGGAAAAACCATTCAATAAGCGTTTGCTGAGTGTTCTGGCAAAGACTGGGAAGAGCATGCAACAGCAAGGGAAACGGGAGGTCGTGGGAAGCAGAGGCAGTAGAAGGAAGAATGCTGTGGCTGGGCCAGCCGGCACCTGGCCTCGAGGCCGGCCTCACTGCCTCCATGTCCTGAGATGCCCGGCAGGTCATTCTGGCACGGAGACTCGTTTGCTTCCCTTTGGGGGATGAGGTCTACCTTTCCAAGCTAGGGTGTGGATTAAACACAACGGTGCCTATCAAAGGCTAGTAAAGGCTGCCACAGGGGAGCTCCTGACAAGAGCCAGGAGCAGCAGGCTAAGTGCCTTGCACGGGATTATTTCAGCAGAACATTACAACTTCCCTGTGAAATAGGTACCATGAAAGCACCTATTCCCACAGGAAGCAGAGCTAGAACGTACACCCAGGCCAGCCAGACTCCAAAGTCCTCACCTCTGCTCTGCTCCCTACCCTGGGGTAGGTGCTCAAAACACATTACATAACATGTGAATGCTGAGCTCGAGCTGCTGGCTCTCTCCACCCAGGAGACGGGGAGGAGAAGGGAGGGGGAGTTTGTGCTGAAAGAGTTTAGGAAGACTTTCTGGAGTGGGCAGGGCTAATCCAGGCCCCAGAGACACAGAAAGGCAAAGAGGATGAAGAGAAGCACTGCAGACCAGAAAAGCTGAAGCAAGGAGCTAGAGGCAGAGGTGGCCAGGCAGGCAGGCAGCACAGGGCAGCGGAGACTGGCCAGGCTGGAGGAAGAGGGGATGCGGGGCTGGCCTGAGGGAGGGATGGGCCGCCTGAGCCATCGTGTTGGGGGGGCCATTCCACCTGGGATCTTTCTCACCCACACCCCAGAGCCACTCCTGTGTCTGCTCCTCTGGTCACCCGACCGTCCTGGAGGGAACCAAAAATCACAATGGTAAAGACCCAATAACCCCTTTGCCCCCACAGCAGGCCCAGCACCCAACCCGATGAGCAGGTGACATGCTGGCTCCCTGCCTGCACTGCCATGCCAACCAGCCAGGCCCAAACTCTAGTCCACTTCTGGGGCACCAGGAATCTGGATGCAGCCACATGCGCCTAAGTACCACCACTGCCAGCCACCACTCAAGGTTCCCAGGAGGGAGAAGAGGTCTGAAGGGAGCTGCAGGACATGAGCTCCTTCTGGCTGGGCCCCTATCTCACTGGACTTCGTATTCCCCACACCGGCCGGGACATGACAGGTACTTCCTCAATAACTGCATGCTAAGCTGAACAAAACAGAAGATTCTTCTGCTTAAGCAACAGCTCTGGAGTTTAAGTCTGGATTCAAGTCTGTCCTGGAACCTGGGGCTTGGTCCCACCTTTTCTGGAAGGGTCCCTTGCCTCCTTGTCCCCTGGAAAGGAAGTGCCTCCTGCCCCCAACAGGCTCTCTACTTTGATGCCCCTCCACCCCCGCCCCGGGAGCTCCCCTGCACCCTGGACATGGCTCTGGGCCCTGCAATCAGCACCTGCTCCTCCTGCTTCCTGGGAGAAGCATGGGGGCCAGCCTCCTCCAATTCCAACTGCAGGTACCCGCAAGGAGTGTCTGTGCTCAGGCCCAGCTCCCAGGGCTTAAAACCGAAGTGCCCTCCTCACTGCCTCTACTCCCCCACAAGCCCAGAGCACAGAGCCCCCCAGCCCAGGCCTCAGACCCACCAAGGATGGAAATGGGAATGGAGAGGATTTAAGCAAGTCAGATCTCTGGCTGGGCTCAAGCCCACTGTCCTGTGCTTTTTTGGAACTAACAGACCTGGAGGCAGGGGGGTGAGGTGGAGGGTAGAAGGCAGGGGAGGGGGACAGAGTGGGGAAGGTAGCAGAACTGTATAAAGATCTGTTGGTCATGTGGTCTCCTCTCACCCCTCCTCAGGAGAAGGGCACAGGGGAACAGATGGAGAGGCTCTGTCCACCTGAGCCTCCAGACCAAGGCTTCCAGGGATGGGCAGGGGACCGCCTGTTTTGTCACCTTCTGCCTGAGGGTCTGTGGACAGATTACTGAACTCTGCGAGGTTCAATCTCCTGGGATAACAACCAGGGACCACAGGGAACAACTGTGAAGACTGAGTGGAATATGAATGCAAATGTGTGTGGCCTCCTGTAAAGCACCCTTAGAAATATCAGACACTGGGGATCCCTGGGTGGTGCAGTGGTTTAGCGCCTGCCTTTGGCCCAGGGCACGATCCTGGAGTCCCGGGATCGAGTACCACATCGGGCTCCCTGCATGGAGCCTGCTTCTCCCTCTGCCTGTTTCTCTGCCTCTCTCTCTCTCTCTCTCTCTTTGTCTATCATGGATAAATAAATAAAATATTAAAAAAAAAAAGAAAGAAATATCAGACATTGTCCATAACCCTGGGAGGTGGGGTATGTAGGTCAGACCATGCGGCTGCAAGCAAAATGGAAAACTAGGAACCCATTCCACCTGGCAAACTTCTTTCCATATCTTCTAGGACAAGGCACAGGTCTCCAGGGGTTTCACAACAAACAAACAAACAAACCCTAAGACCTATTCCCTGGTCTCAAGCACTCATGGCCTGGTGAAAAGCTACACCCACATTTACATAATAAGGCAAAACAAAATGCTACTGGAGGGACCATACAGAGCGGATAGGACATTTTATTCTGGCCTCAGAGGTCAAAGGAGGCTTTCATAACGTTACAATATAATAATTATTAGCATAATATTAATTCTCAGGGCTTGCTTGGGGCCAGGGAGTTCTGGGTATTCACATGACTTACCTCATTTAATTTTCATAAAATTCCTATGAGTGGGTTTGCAGATAACCAAACTGAGGCGCAAAGGAATTCACTCCTCTCTTGGCCTTACATGGCTGGTGGGTGGGAGAGCTGGGATTTGCACCCATCAGACTCTGCTCTTCTAGCACACCAGGGGCTGAGTCAACCAAGAGAGGTCTCAGGCCGACTCTGTCTGTGGCTGAAAGGCCCTGATAAGGCCCGTGGGGGAGAAGCCAGTGAGGAAAGGTGCTGACTTACCCACAGTATCTCCCACCCATGTATAACCCTGACTCCTGGCGCAGCGTCCTACCTCTGACACTGCCCCCGGTCTATCTGTGAGGTTGGCCATGGCTCTGTATTCCCCAAGGCTCCATGTCACCACCAACACCAAGGGACGTTAATGTAGCCTATATGTCAACACACATTTATATGATCGATCACTCATGGCATAATTGTTCTTATTAGAAAAGGTGGTTCAACGTCGGGGTGGAGGGAGGACTCTCAAATCCTGACTCTGCCACTTATGGGCTGTGCAACCTTGGACAAATCTTAGCACCTCTGAGCCTCAGCTTCCCCCCCTGTAAGATGTGGTTAACAATGCTTATCTCAGGGCAGGTGTTGCAAAGATGAAATGAGATAGTATGTCTAGGGCAGGACCTGGCACCCCATAAGCACAGTAAGTAATGGTTGAATAAACGGCTTTACAAAGGATTTCCACTAGAAAATCACTTTCTGTGCAATGATATCAAGTGGTAACAGTACTTTCAACTAGTACCCATCTGCCACTAAGTTAAAGCTGTCACATGCATTACCTCAGTCCCTAAAAGCATAATTTTCTTCATTTGACTTAGCTTTAGGACAACAGAAAAGATATGTCCAACACACTAATTTTACTTACATACACCTACATACGGAGAGAGAAACAGGATGGTCAGACAAGCTAATATTTACTGGGCACTGACTGTGTACCAGGTACTGTGCTAAATGTTCTACATTCAAAATGCACCTATAAGGTACGTACTACTTTAGCCCCATTTTACAGGGCTGGGGCTTGAAGCACAGAGAGGTTAAGTAACTTTCCCAAGGTCACTTTGGTAGGATTCAAACCCAGAGCCCACATTCTTTTTTTTAATTTTTTAAAAATATTTTATTTATTCATGAGAGACACAGAGAGAGAGGCAGAGACACAGGCAGAGGGAGAAGCAGGCTCCATGCAGGGAGCCCGATGTGGGACTTGATCCCGGGTCTCCAGGATCCCACCCTGGACTGAAGGCGGTGCTAGCCGTTGAGCAACCCGGGCTGCCCAAAGCCCACATTCTTCAAGCACTATACTATTTTAAAATATACTATTCTATAATAAAGTCACAACAAGAAAGTTGTTCTGACCCCCAAGCCCTAAATTCTAAGAACTTCATGCATTGCTCCTCATTCCCCCTCCAACCTAAGCTCTGCCATCATTCCCCTTCTACCAGTTACCTGCTCTCCCCCTCACCCCTGTCCCAGTGCTCCCTCTTCCCAGTTCCACCCCACTGTACCTAAGTCAGAGGGGTCAAACTCACGGACTTCTGTAGGCCCTAGGCATCTGGGATCTCCGCCTGCCATTCAGCCTCTCTGCTACAGCCCCCTATACCCCATCCTCTACAGTCACCTGGGATATCTTACCGCACATGACACCCTTCTGCTCAAGCACACTCAAAGGCCCCCTGCTGCCTAGAGCCGAAGCCCCCAGTGGATGGAAAAGAATCAACTGGGGACTCAAGATCCCTGTAGGATCTGGCCTGGCCTCCTTCCCTTTGGACCCAGAGCTCTCTTTCTCTGGCTTATATGTCCCAGAGGCAGGGCAAGTCAGTAAGGTCTTTCCAACCACCCCATCTAAAACTCCAGCCTTCCCCTCCACCTGCACCCAGAACATCCTATCTTTTTCCCTGCTTAGTGATCTCCACACGCCTCATCACCTCGTCTCATACATTTGACCTGCTACGGTCTCTCTCCCCCCCTGCTAGAACATATGGTCTATGTGGCAAGGGCTCTCACCCCTTTTTCCCCCTTCTGCAACCCTAGCACCTAGAACAGCTTCCAGTACAGAAGAAGAACTCATAAATATCTGCTGAATGAACATTCAACATGCCTAAGGAGAAAGTGTCCAAACAGAACAATGGGTGGGGGAAATAGCTAGCGTGCCTCTGGCCTCCTTCTCTGCTCCTGAAGACGTTTCTGGAGCAGAGGCTGTAGATGTCTAGATTAAGATATACAGAGGTCAGAACACTTTCTAGGTCATTCTCCATTGGATTTATAAAAATGCCCTAGGAGACCCTCGGCCCATATCCTCCCGGCCCTGTTCTGAACTTAGGGCATTCATTTGCACCCACGTGTGCACACAAACACACACTCCCTCACCCTGTCATACTGAAGACTGTCTGCCTCTGTCCTAAACTCATGTGTCCAGCCTCATTTCCTCCTGCCCACCTTCAAACTAAACTATGTCCCATCTCCCCAGGCCTCTACACCCACTAGAAATACTCTCCTCTTCCTTCCATGTACCCATTTGCACTCCATGGATCCTTCTAGATTCAGATCAAATGCAGCCTCCTCCTCTCCCCATCTTCCCTCTTTCCCTTCCAAGCTTCCTGGGCCCTCTCCAGCCCCTAGGAAACATTCCCCACACCCATTGCTATCTCTACCGTCTTACGGAATTAGTCATGAACTACCTTGTGATTTGCCTTCTATGATCTGCTTTGAAAAATATATATACGTCTTGTTTTCCTGAGTATGTGGTGAATGCTTTGGGAGGTGAGGCAGGGCCCTACCCTCGTTGCCATCTACATAGCACAGGGCTTAGGGCACACAGTAGGTGCTCGAAGTCGGCTTCGCAATTACCTGTCCAAGGTAAATAAGTCACCTTCCTAATCAGGTCATTTCCTCAATTACAGGTGCCTGGACCGGCTTCTCCCAATACCCTGCATTTTTTCTTCAGGGTCTGCTCTGCCCTTGGTAATCTGCAAGCCCAGTTATGAGCTTCTGCTTTCAAAGGGTGTTAGACCCATTCTAATCACGCTCCCCTGAGCCGGGCAGATAAGTACAATGTGTGAAGAAATGATCCGTAAAGTCCTGCAGGTCTGGAAAAGGAAAGTATATCGTTCTTGGAGGCAAACCCAGGCATTCAGAGCGTTCCAGTTACCTCAAATACCGAAATTCAACAGGGAGGGAAACACACACCATGGTGGGAGTTTTAGGGGAGTCATGGCAAAAAACCAACACTTGAGGCTCACGCGCACCTGTGGAGCACAAGCTCTTAGTAAACCATGATTACAAGTGGCAGCAAAGTCTCAAGTTACTTCTGAGCTTCAAAGAAGAGAGTCCAGAGGGAGGCAGTTTACTCAGACCCTCTGTGTACCAGACTGTAGAAGAGGGTCCCCTCGCATCCCTCCTGCAAGGTCAGTGGGCTGTCACTAGCCCCTGACTCAACCAGGTGAGTCACACTCTTTCCACAGTTCACCAAGCAGGAGTCCCAGGTAGTCTGTGGCTGGGTTTTTTGTTTCTTTTCTTTTTTAATTTAGAGTAGAAAATACATTCAAAAGTCAAAACTCACAAAAGCACCCAGGAAATGTGTGCCTTCTACGGCATCTGCCCGGCCTGCCCCCACGCTGAACCAGGGAGCCGCTCTCACTAGTGGCTTGTGCTGCATCCCTGACAATGTTTATGTGTGTACACGCAGATCTAAATGTTTGTTCTTTTCTTTAGTGACTGATACACACCTCTCCGTGGCCAGCTTTTATCTCTTCAAGGAACAGACTTGGGATGGGAGACAGAGGATCTCTACATAACAACAACAAAAAAGCATGAAACAAAGGAAAATGTTCTGGAGAACACAGGTGTGTGCTCAGAGAAGAACGAAGCCATAATGGGAAGGTCCCTGGCGGGGGGAGGGGGGGGGGCATGGGGGTCAGCTGCTGATGGGATCTCAGCCCAGCCAGGGAAGAGCTCAGGTGGGGCAGGTGGGGGGTGTGGGGGGTGAGTGGGAGACACCACAGCCAAGGGCTGAAACCCCACTGGCTGAAATCTCCTGGCTGGCCTCACCTTCCAGAACAGGGAGGAAGTATCCATAGAAACAGGACTAACCTGATTCCCACAACAACGGCAGAATGGGTTAGTGACCAGGAGGCGGAGGAACTGTGGAGGAAAAGCAATCATTTCCTCCGAAATTTGTTGGGAGACCAAGAAGGGGAAGTTGGCGCCAGAGACTCTCACCGACTTCAAATGGCTGGGAGCACGGAAGGACCAGAGATTGAGGAAGTCCATGATTCAGACTCTGAAAAGCAGTTCCAGTTCCACCAGGGAGTGAGGGCGGAGGAGTGGTGAGGAGGAGGGAAGGGGAGGAAGGGAGATGAGGAGGAGGAGGAGGGTGGGGCGAGGAGCCTTTTGGGGTGCAGGCCGCTCACCATAGACTGGGAACAGTCTGGGGACACGCTGGCGAGACTCCAACTCCCCCTCTTCCCCGAACTGTGAAACCTTGAGCAAATCACTTAACCCCTCTGTGCCTTCATTTCCTCATTGGTAAGTGGGGCAAATGACAACATCTACCTCAGGGGCTTGGCACAAGAATTAAACGAGTTTATGTTTACAAAGCCCTGATACCGGCGCTTGGCACACAGACAACTACTATGTAACATGGTGCAGAGCAGGAACCATGTGGTTGCACCGGGGGGCCCTTGACAAGGCCAGTTGTTGTTTTTGTTTTTTTTTTTAAGGCCAGTTGTTTAAAAACCCCATCACTGAAAGTGTCCCATCACTGGAAGAAGGACGCATAACCAAGAAAGCCCTAAGACAGTAATGCAAGGCCTGTCCCCGTGTCAACCACAGGATGCAAGCAGAGGATGCAAGCACGGCAGAGGGCAGAGGGCAGGAAGATCTGGGGAGGTCTTCTTGACCCAAGGGGTCCAGAGCCACAGAGGGGCCCTGGGAAGTCGGACCTCGGTTCCACTCCAGGTGCATAGGGGCCCCTCTCTAAAAGAGCCATCTTTAGGGATCCCTGGGTGGCGCAGCGGTTTGGCGCCTGCCTTTGGCCCAGGGCGCGATCCTGGAGACCCGGGATCGAATCCCACATCGGGCTCCCGGTGCATGGAGGCTGCTTCTCCCTCTGCCTGTGTCTCTGCCTCTCTCTCTCTCTGTGACTATCATGAATAAATAAATAAAATTTAAAAAAAAATAAAAATAAAAGAGCCATCTTTAGACTGACAAAGATCCAACACCAAAATGAGAAAGGGAGCTGGGATGGGGGACAAGCTTGGTTTTTAAAATACATATATTTGGATATTTTCAGTGACTGTAAGTCCCTTGGCCCAGAGCATTGGGAACTCTTGCAGATGAGACCGCTGAACTCCTGCTGCATCTCTGCGGGGCAGCCCGGGGACACCCGAAAGTGGTCTCGGGGCCCTCTGGGAACTGCCAACACGTGCTGTCAACCAGAGTCCACTTCGTTCTGTGAGGGGATACTTGGTGGCAGATGGAAGATTGCAATAGCCATGGCATATCCAGATTCAAGAAGACATCTGGTCGGAAGTCAGAAAAGCAAATGGACAGTGACTCAGGAAAGGAGCAGCCTGGACAGCCATTCCCAAAACAAGTTGATGGAAGATTTCATGTTGCCTGAGGGGAAGGCTCTAGTAGCCTGCCAGGGGGCTCTCTCCTGATAAGCATTTTATCAGCAACTCAGGTGATGCTATGGAAGGAGTTCAATTAATTAACATATAATGTATTATTGGTTTCAGAGGTAGAGTTCAGTGATCCATCTGTGGTGATAACACCCCAAGCTCATCATGTCAGGTACCCTCCTTACTGCCCATCACCCAGTTACCCCCATCCCACACCACCTCCCTACCCGCCTCCCCTCCAGCAAAGATATGGAAGGCGTACTTAAAAGAGGATCCTGAAAGAGCTCAATGGAACATGGTTGCACCGAATTTAACAAAGTTGAAATTTAACAGAAATGGTTGTTCTGAATCAGATGGGAGCAAAATAGGAGGCTCCGCATTGAAGTTCTAAAGCCACACGCGTTTAGGACAGAGAAGGTGCAGCTTAGCAATACCACGTGTTAAAAAGATCTGGTCAGCAGTAAACGTCAGTGAGTCGAGGGTGTGATGTAGCTGCCAGAAAAGCTGCTGAGATCTTGGGCTGCATTAAGAGGAGTAGAATGGCCTAAACTAGGGAGGTGAATACCACGAAAACCACATATGGTCTGGGCGCTGCCCTCAGGGTAGGAGAAAAATATGAACAAACGGGAGTTTGCTCAGAGGAGAACCACAGAGAAGGTAAAAAGAACTGAACTCACATCACAGATTAATCTGGGAGACTTAAGAGAGAACAAGAGGGCTCCCTTTTGTTCTACTACTAATCTTTACTAATCTGCCTCTTGTTTACTAGTATCATGTTTTACTAATGAGAAGATGCGTATTTCTTCAATCATAAAATCTCTGAAAGCAGAATGTAACTTCTAGCCCCTTAACATCTAAGATGAAGAAAAGCATCACTGCTTTACCAAAATACAATAATGCGTCAGAAGAGCCACAAAGATGGCTGAGTCAAAAAGTGACTTGGAAGAGTCACGTTCTGAAACTACAGATGGTTTAGAAAAGGCTTATCCAATTTGTCTTCATTTTTCCGTACATACAAGTGTTATGGGATACAAACTTCTATCCAAAGTCTAAAAGGGAAAAAAAATAAAAATTTAAATTAAAAAAAAAAAGTCTAAAAGGGTTCTTTCAGGAAATATACAACTTTTCGGTGATCACAAAGTCTTGTTCCACAATTTAACTGGAAGCACTTTTTCTTTCCTGAAGGTACACGAAATAGTGGTACACCTTCCGATGGGTGGTATCGCAGACTGGATTCAAAAACTGTATCTGAGGAGCTGACGTGTGGAGGGAAAGAGGAGACTCGTTCCCTATGGCTTCCAAGAAGGAAGACTGGGACCAAATGCCAGAAGCTATCGGGAGCCATCAGGGAGGTGACAGAGAGGAGCTGCCCAAAGATGGAACAGGTCAGCTCTGATGTGCAAGCCCAGGCTGGGCCACCACGTGGGGAAATCTAACACCAACGGGAACAGCCCTGTGGCTCCAAGGTCTGATGGAGGAGATCTCACCACAAAGGGAAAGGTGCTTCATCTTTCTTCATCGCACACGTAGGTGCTTTGATGGAGCCATTCTCTTAAAAAGTCACTCCTTAAAGGTAGTTCACACTCAGGGAACAGTACTGACTGGGAGGCCAGAAGCAAAGAGGAGCCCCGTCCATGTCGATGCTCTCAGACTCCTGTGGGCCAATTCGGGGATGGGCTGGAAGAGGATGGGCCTCCTCTACACCCGCCGCGTACCAGGCACCACCATAGGTGTGCCACGTACGTTGCCCCATTTAATCCTCACAGCTGCCCTGAGAGGTGGATATTATCACTCCTATCTAACAGGAGAAACTTGAAGCTCAGTGAAAGCAAATGGCTGGCCAAACAAAGGTCTTACAACTCTGAAAACCATGGGCAGTGTGACAACGTGGGTCAGATAAAGGAAACTCCAGAAGTCTCAGTTGCAGAAGGAATAAACTGAACAATTAACTGATCAATCAATGAACCAATGTGGTCTCATTTTGGTAGCACCGATACTAGAAAAAAGAAAGATGAAAGCTGGTTCGGTGCCCTACACGCCCCGCCCCACCCCACCCCACCCCACCCCCGACAATAGCTCCCATGGGCGCTGAACTCATGTCATTTGCTGCCTGTAGGAGCAATTTATTTATTCCATCACATACATCGAGGGTGTTTCTGAGGCCTATATGGCAGAGAACAGGTGCTGGCAACCCTGCTCAAATGTCAAAGCCTTAGGGGCACCAGGTTGCCATGCCTCCCACCTGCCAGGTTAACACTGGAACTGGCGGCAGCTGAGCTCAGCTTCTGTCCTCTCCCCAGGGCCAGGTGTCCAGAGGGCTGGGGTTGGGGGGAAAGGCTGGGGAGTCAGCCCAGCCCCTGCATGTTCCAGCTGCCTGGAGACATAAGTTATGCCCCACATGCATGCCCACGTGTCTCCACGGGGGACATAAACCCAAAGTGTGCAGCACCCACCTGAAGGGGATATTCAGGTGCTTGTGAGACCCCAAGGGAGAATCAGTCCCTTCAGAGGCTGGCCCACAATGCTCTGCGAACACCTGACACCTGCAGAAACCCCCCTACGCAGCCCCTAGCACTCAGGGCTGGCCGGATTCCAGCCTTCCACAGCTTCCACAGCGCCCCCTAGGCAGCCCCCATGTTTCTACCATGTGGCATCCTGAATGTGCCTTCACTTTTCCACATTTTTTGGTGCTAAACCTCTGGCCATCTCTGCCTTTGGAAATTCTATTTTTCCAAGACCCACCTCAACCACCAAGGGCCACCTCCTCTAGGAAACCCTCCCTGATTCCACCATGAGGCTCTCCAAAACACATTCAACACTCTACCTTGATATATGGGTAGCTTGTCCATGCACCTCCGCGCATTAGGCTGGGGCTCTGCTCCTGTCATTCATCGCAGCATCCCCAGCACAGCAGCTACACACTGAGCTCAAGAGCCTTGGCCATGTTGCTCCATGCCCTGCCTGACGGCACCTTATTTACAGTCCTGATTCCCTCCTGCACCTCTTCCAGATGACTCATCCCCTTAGGTTCAGCCTCAGCTGACAGCTAATCAGAGATAAACTAATCTGTCAACCTATCCTTCGCCATTAAATTCTGTATTTTTTATAAGGGCCTGCTGAAAACAAAGGTGAGAATTTCACCTCCAAGGCTCTGGAGGAGATATTTTTGATGACAAAGGATCTTGCACCAAGCAATTGAGCAAGCCAGTGCTACAAGTGTACACATCCTAAATTCGAAGAATGCCAGAGCTGTGAGAAAGGGGTGGGGCTCTGTCCTCAAAAGTGATGGCCAAGTGCAATTAAAGCTGCCCAAGACAAACCACAAGATCACGGCTTAGCAGAAATGGTGGAGGGAGAAGAGACTTGACTCCCATCTGGCTGCATGACCTTGAGCAAGGAACCACGGCTCCCTGGCTTCTGCTCAGTACCAACAGACCCCTGAGCCTTGGGTTCCCCATAAGCAAAAACCACTGTGGCAGGAGTGAGAGCTGGATGATCTCAGAGGGCCCTTCCAGTCTGACATCCCAAAGTCCTGTGACTCATGGCCTCCATCTCTCTCCCTCCCTCCCGGGAGGTCAGTATCATTTGAGCCTACCCTAGTTCCTCTCCCGACTCACCTTGAACCCCACCCGGGTCTGAAGGGAAAGGCAATGTTAAAGATCTCCCAGCGGGTCAGCAGGCAGCCGGGGGAGGAGGGGGAAAGGGTGCACCACCACAGGTGAAAGGAAGGGTCAGAACTGGAGGCAGGTGTTGGTATCTATGGACACAGAAATGCTCCTCATTCACGCTGCCATCTGTCCCAGCCTGGAAAAAGACAGCTGGTCGCCTTTGCTTTCCTGACCTACCTTTTTAAGAGATTACAACTGCTTGCCAAATTTAAGTGCTGCTCTAAAAGCAGGACATATAAGGTCTCTCAGCCTGGATCAGAAGGTTTCAGAGCGGGTAAAGAGCAGGAGCGATGCAGAATAAAGCTTGGAGGCAATCTAGGCCGCTCTGTGCAGCCATGCCAATTAAACATCTTTAAAAATAGCCTCTCTCTTCTCTCGTGCTGAAGATAAAGATGAAGTTTCAGCAATAACCAGACATCTGCTAGGAGCTTCTGAAGAGATCACAACATAAACACTCCGGAGAGCAGCCATAAACAGCCCAGAGCCCTCCCCAGGCGGCCAGCAGCGTCCTGCTCACCAGCGTGGGTGGGGAGGGACACAGAAGGAGGGGGTGCTGTGGACAGGCTGGGCTCCCCAGGGTGGGAGGAGGTGGGGAGGAGCTCGACTGGACAGAAAATGGAGAACTGGCTGCCTTCTGCAGGGAAATAAGAGCTCAGGAACCCACCAAGAGAATTTCCAGGAAGGAATCCAGATGATTCCAGGCCAGTGTCATTTGTTCTGAAAATGGGTCACTCCTTAAAAGTGGAAGATATTTCTGAGTGCCTATCTATGCAGGGTGCTTCACAAACAACTATTTTAATTCCATATCTACATCAACCCCTTGAGGTAGATGTAATGACCTCCTTTATATAGACTAAAATACTAGTGTTCATGGACTTGCCCGAGGCCACATGGCTGGGATTTGAACCCAGGTCTGTCTTAGTGGGACTGCCTGTTTGTGCCTATATCACCTATATCCAGAACAGGCCCCTGAGGTGTATTCTCAACGCCCAGGCTCTCTGCACCCACAAATCTAACACATGGAAATTCTGCATGGGGAGAGGTGGCAAAGTAGGGGGGGAGGGGCAATACTCAAGCTTTGGCTAATTCAAGTAACCACGGAGCCTCGGGAGCCCTGTGGGCCTTGCCACTCCTCATCCTGGTTGCTTCCCAGCAGGTCCAAAGAGGAGCCAAGGGGGAGACGGGTGCAAATCGAGGCCTGGATTCTGCTGCCAGGATCCACGGGAGACTAGTGACAGCAGATGCCACTGAGGAAGAAAAGGGAGAGCTGGAGGACGGGAAGAAGAGAGACTTTTCATTGGATGACCTTTGTCCTAAGTGAATGAGTAGGTTGCCACCGTCTGTGCATGGGGGGGGGGGGGGGGGGCGCCCTGCATCCCTGTGCATGTGTGTCTCTGTGTGGGTGGGTGAGTCATTTTTTAAGAGAGTCCATGATGTCAGGTACAAGATAACAGACACGCCCAGGCTAGAGATGGAAACCTGGAGCGAGCAGGAGTGCTGGGCCCTTGGCTGCCACAAACCTAGAATCCAGAACAAGCGTGAGACCTCATCCAGAGCCTCTTCCTTCCTACCCAACAGTCCTGTCTGGCAGCTCCAGGCAGGCAGCTGAGCAGCTATCCTGGCATGGACCCCATGGTCCCCAAGGCCTTGACCATTTGCACATGCCGCACAGGACGTTCCCTGAGAAAAGAGATGGACCTAGTCGTCTCTCTGAAGTCTAGAAGGAGGCCTCCCCCATGGCCCTGTCTATTCCTCTCTTCTGTTTTCCCTTTCATCTGCGATCAGATCCCTACCTCCTTCCTGCAGGGGTCTCCTCACCTCACCTTTGCATCAAGCTGTGCAAAAAGCCTGCTCTCCTAATACAGGAGCCACCACCTGTGCTCTGACTTCACAGCAGCCACGACCTCGGCGTCCTAACCTCAGTACCCCCTCCTGCTCTTCCAGGATGAACTGTTACCTGACAGAGGGTTCAGCGGCTCTAGAAGGCCCCCCGGCAGGCCCTGGGCCTGCTCTGCTCCAGGCAGCAACTCTCCCAGGGACCAAAGGGTCTGAGCAGCTTTTTCCTGAAACCTCTCCATCCTCCCCCTACACTTCATCTCTTGGCCCCGGGTACAAGTGAAACCCTGAGATCCTGCAGATCTTCACTCGTTACAATCAGTACCCAGATAAGTAGCCCAGGCCAGCCATTCAGAGTCACCAGAGCAAAGCCCTGGTTTCCGCATCTGCTGCAGCACATTGATACGACAGGAGCAAGGCCAGGACAGGATGTTCTGAAACTCCCACTCCTGCCTCTGGCATGGCTGGGCTGGGCCACTGGACTGGGTGTGTCAGGAGCTCACAACCTTCTCTGGTGGCAGCTCGGAGATCCAAAGCCACCGTCCAGCTCCTTGCAACCCTCCTCTTGCTGCCAGCAGAAAGGATATCTGCTCGGGACATCCCTCTAGGCGGGGGCGGGGCTGGGGGGGACCTGAGCCCCAAAGCAGCAAGAAACAAATCCCTCCTCCAAGAGACCGCCTTTACCTGTGTATTCCCCAAAGAGAAATCTGACCAGGCCTAGGAAGGAATGCAAATGCAGCCAGGGATGGGGGGGGGGGCCACCCCTCCGCTGTGAGGTGGGGATTCGGGGTGGGGTGCAGGCACGGAAATTACCCTGACCCTCAGGGGAGAGAACCACTACTGCAAATAAAGAACTCACCACAAGCCCAACCTTAAAAACACCAGCACCGTCCACACACAATTCCCTGCCAGCCACCAGGGCGACAGGCCACATTTTCCTAGGATGATCTACGATAGTATTTAGGTGTGTGAAGGGTACAGAGCAATTGCATTTAAGAAACGATACCAGCCCTGCCCTTCATATGGGGCACAGCAATGGACCCTTTCTCAGCAGCTAACAGAGAAGGGAAGGGTCTCAAAAATCAGATTTCACCATGATCTGGCCTTGCAGTGAAAGTCTGTTTGTGACCAGAGGGCCCCACGTCCCCTATCATCCCTGCCAGCCCTGAGTTTGTGAGACCAGATGATCGGTGCTTTTAGAAAGGAGGAGACTTATCAGTGCAGACCAGTCATGTTTTCTACCTCTGGAGAAGATGCAGGGAGGAAACAGAAATGGTGGAGGGAGCGGTCAGGGCCCCCTGCCCCCCAAAGTGAGCTGAGCGGGGTGTTTGGCTATCAGGCACTTTCCCAAGAGGACAAGACAGGCCATCCCGGCCTGAAGCTTCGCCCTGCCGACCTTGCCTTAATGACCATGTCATTCTGTGTTCCTCTGAGAGCTCAACCTCTCCTGAGTAAAAAAAATCAAAATCAAGAGCCTACCATTAGAATGATTTCATTCTCAGGAAGGAAAGGGGAAAGGGAGGAGGTAAAATAGGAGAGAGGATGAGGCTGCATGGGTTCCATTGCTTCCTATCTCTGAAGTCCCAGCTTTCTTTATTCTCTAATTTGTGGAAACTCAGGTAAGTTCTATAGGATAATTCATAAAACAAATAAATAAAACAAGCAAATATCAAGATCCCAATGGTCTGTGACCTTGTTCACATACACAGCCACACAAAATCCATGTATAATTTTGTATGACCATCCACATTGAAGAAAATTCTCTTTTTAAGAGGGAAAAAAACCAATTCTTGGATTTTCCATTAGAAAAAAAAAAAAGTTTTTCTTGTGAACATTTTGGGAAAATACTCAAAAGATGACAAAAGATAAAGGAAAAAGAATCAACTGTAGCACTGCCATCAAAAAAGAAGGATTTATGGCAGCCAGGGTGGCTCAGCAGTTTAGCGCTGCCTTCAGCCCAGGGCATGATCCTAGAGACCCCGGATCGAGTCCCACATCGCGCTCCCTGCATGGAGCCTGCTTCTCCCTCTGCCTGAGTCTCTGCCTCTCTCTTCACGCTCTCTGTCTCTGTCTCTCTCTCTCTCTCTCTGTGTCTCTCGTGGATAAATAAATGAAATCTTTTTTTTTTTAAAGAAGGACTTAAAAATTCTGTTATATTTCTAACTAGTGGAAAAGACTATATGGGGGGGTACAAGACAAAACAAACAACGACAAAAACAAAAGGAAGACAAAACAATTGTTCATTCTGAGGGCTGTTTGCACGGGGGGGCCCTCCTCGGTGGGCCAGACCTTATGGCGATTTGACAGGGAATCCAGCAGGAGTGAGGCAGACCTCTTCCTTCCCTCCCGAGCTGCCAGTCTCCTTCATCAGGATGCCCACAAAGGTGCCAGAGGTGACACTATCCCTTCACCACAAATTCGGACAAGATACTGAAAGGTCATAAGTGTTTGTGGTCTGTCCCAACTGGCCAGCTGCTGACAAATAGGGATTTGAGAAAGGCTCCACAGGTGGCCAGGTGTGGGGCAGGTCCGAGGAGGCGTGTGAAGGCCCAGGGAAGGGCGGCAGCCCAGACAGAGGTGTGCAGAGTTCTCCGTGCAGCCCTCGTGCCAAGCGTCTGGGTCAGAACGTGGTGATGCCTGTGGCCGAGTAAGGAGGGATTCCAAGCTCTAGCAGAAATGACCTCAGTCCCCGTCTGCCCCACAGATGATGGGGAGGGCGTTGGGGGCGGGGGGGGGGAGACCAGCTGCTGACTGGGGCACAAAGGCAGCCATCTGGGCTCCCCACCGCAAACTAGAGCAGTGCAGTGAGCACAGCAAATAGTTCTCCTATTATTTCACGATGTTTACAGACTGACGCTTGCTGAGGAAACCTCCACACGCGAGCAAGTCATCTTTTTTTTAGACCTCTTATCTAAACACAGTCACGGGCAGTCACACAAACCCAGGACAGGGTCCATTCACTCAAAATGCATTGCCTGAGTGGCGGCGACACCACTGGACAGATGCTCTGCAAGCCTCCGCCCCATCCCAGATGCCACACGGGGATCCAGCTCGCCACAGCAGTGGATTCCAGCCTCCTCGAGGGGTGTGCTGGCCAGTGGGGGAGCTAGCTGGGCACTTAAGCCAGAGGGTCATGGCTGGTTAAAAAAGTGGAGGGGAAGCCGCTCCAGACTAAAACAGGCATAAAAGGACTAGCTACCAAATGCAGCATGCACACTTGGATCCTGATTCGAACAAACCAACTACGAAGGTCCTTTCTGAGACAATCAGGGAACTCTGTATATGGTCAGATGAGACCGAAGAACTACTGTAAACTTCATTACATGCAAGAATGGTAATCGGTTATGAAAAAAAAAAAAAACATTCTTTTACAAATAGATATATACTGGATTAGCTAGGGGCAAAAATGACATGATTATCAGAGATTTGCTTTAAAATACTTCACAAAGGAGAGGAGGGGAGAAAAAGAGAGAGATGAAGCCAGCCCGGCACAGTCTTGATGACTGTTGAACTAGATAATGAGTATGTGGGGCTCACTAGACGATTCTATTTTTGTGTTTGAAGACGTCCGTGGATAGGTTAAAACAGGACTGCAGTACATCGTGGTGGACGGCTTAATGAAGACTGGTACAAAAGGCTAAGGGAA
Source organism: Canis aureus (assembly GCF_053574225.1). Taxonomy (NCBI): domain Eukaryota; kingdom Metazoa; phylum Chordata; class Mammalia; order Carnivora; family Canidae; genus Canis; species Canis aureus. The sequence continues at coordinate 15,719,133 of NC_135633.1, forward strand.
TAAGGGAATACGGAGCAAAGAGCGAGGAGGATCTGTAGGAACCAGGAAAGAAATCTGTTAAGTTTTGCGAGTGTCCTAAAAGCCATTTCACAGTGGGGTGGGAAGCCATGGTCATAAAGAATTACTACAGAAGTTGGGGAATAGTGAGTGCAGCAGAGGAGCTGCAAGCACCAACCCTCCAGAGTACAGAGCACAGCCCACGGGCTTTTTCTGCTTTCTTTCTGCTTCCTTCAATACTTAACTCACCTCATAAATCTCATTCATACAGACTGAGACCAGGATCCTAGCTTAGTTACTCGCTGGCGATGTGAAAGATGGGGAGAGGAGGGAGTTTTAACCTTCCCCCAGTCTCAGTCTCCTCATCTGTAAAATGGGGACAACCCAGCTACTTCTTTGAAGGGCTAATGTGGGGGAACCTAGTGATATAAACGATGAAAAGTCCCAGCATGATAAACAGTATTCCCTTCCCTGGCTCTTAAAACAATAGACTTGTAGCCCTGGCAGGGCTTCTAAGGTGAGCAATGTTCAGCCCAAATCTTATTGCACCCATACCCTACCCCTCCCGCCAGAATCAAGGCTCTGCACCAAGAAGGCAGGATCTCTACCCTTCAAAGGCAGGAAGTGAAAGGGGCAGGTCCATGGTTGACAGGCACACCCAGATGAGGGTAAGGACATGGGCCGAGAGAAGAGACACGCCCCAATTAGAGGCAGAGGAGGATTCCTCAGCTGTTCCTCCTCTCCTTGCAGCTCCTGGGAATGGGCCTCCAATGAACAAGCTAAAACCAGCCTTAGTCCATAAGATGCTGTTTACTGAAGGACAACTGGTCGGTATCGGGCTAATCATGATTTTCTCTGAGAAGAGAGGGATGAGCAGAAAGCCTGAGCTCCGGGACTTGCAGGAAGGAGGCATGGAGGAGAGTGATGTTGTTTTCTATGAAGTTATGCTCAAACTGAAGATCTCAACCACCTTACAACCATAACTAACACACCTCAACAACTGTCGCCCCGAAACAAAACAAACAAAACTAGAATCGGATCTAAGGTAGAGATTATTTAATAGTCTTTCTAGACCATCCCAGGAGCCAGCTTTCAGAGGTAAGACCAAGTCAACCAATGGGCACAGGCAGGCTTCCTCCCCACCGCCACCCCCCAGACAGCACCCAGACACCAGCAGATCGACCCCTTCCCATTACAGCAGGACCTAACAGCATTACCAGCCTTTCATCCCTGACCGGAGGACAGGGCGAGCGAGTGGTCTGCGGGTTCAACAACCTGGGCTAACCGGGCTCAGTTCCAGTGCTTTGCTAAAGCAGCAGCCTCTGAATCCTAAGAATCTTTTCAAAGTCCAGGAGGCTCCAATCAGCACAGTAGAGCCACGATCCTGGGGGCATGGCGCTCTCTACAGCCACGGGGCAGCAGTAAGAACCCCGGATTTAGTTCTGGCCGAGCCCGGTCCAAATCCGAGCTCAGCCACTTCCTGGGTGACCTTGGCCACTTACCCTACCTGGGGGTCTGTTTCCCCACATCTGAAACGAGGAGGGCAAACCTGAGTTTTTGGAGAGTAACCGTGAAATCCGCTGCTGCGGTGCCACAGGGCAGGACCTGTGGGTGGGTAGGCAGGTAATAAATCTGTCTTCTGTCCGAAGGTGAGTTCTTACTCCTCAGAACATCCGTTGCGGCTGCCCTGGGCACTCGAGGCCCACTTGTTGGGCTCGCCCTCTCCGGGTAGGGAAGGAGAACCAAGCTGACCCAGGAGCGAGGGCACCCAGGCACATAAACACCAGAGGGCCAACCCACTCCGGCTTTCTTTCCGGAGGACCTGCCCACGGGGGGGCCAGTTAGTGACTTCACCCTCCACAGAAACCACAGACGACTAGGGGCAGGAAGCCAGGCTGACAGCCAGAGGGTCCGCACGCTGCCGTAGGGTCCTGCGAGGTCGGAGGGGCTCCAGATACAAGCTCTTTGGGCCTGAAAACCCAGAACCCGGGTTACGGAATTAACGCTGTGCAAAGCGGCGCGCGTTCGCTCTGGTTTCCACACGCCTCCTCCCCATCCAGCAAGGGCGATTCCCGGCTCTGCCCCAGGCTGGCCTAGGATGGAGTTAACCCCGCTCGCTCCGGCCTGGAAGCCAGGTCAGCGGCCGGCGCCCGGGGCACGAGCCCCTTCCCCCAGGGCTGTGCGGGCGGCGGCGCGGCGGGCGCTCGGGGCCTGGGGCGCGCCTGGCTGCTGGGGGCGCCCGGGCCACCTCGCGGCCCCCGGCCCCGGCCTCGGTCCCGGTCCCGGTCCCGGTCCCGGTCCCAGCCGCAGCCGCAGCCGCAGGCGGCCCGGCCACTGACATTTGGCCCCACTCAACTTCCTGTTGCTAAGGAGGGAGGGGAGCCGGGGCGGGGCGGGGAGGGGAGCGCCCGAGAAGGCCGGGGCGGGGGGGGAGCCTGAACCCGCATCACCGGGAGGCAAAGTTCCGGGACGCCCTGCCCCGGGGCGCGGGCGGTCGCGCCCCCTCCGCGGTGCCGTTTGGGATTTGCTCGGCTCGGGATTGCGGGTTTGGGGCTGCGGCGGCGCCGGGGGCAGCTCGGGGGCGCGGGGCGGGCGCCGAGCGCGCCCTGAGCCCCTCCCGGAGACCTGCCGGGCAGCCCCGGGCTCCCTGGGCTCGGCCACCTGCCCGCGCGCGCCCCGGGGTTCGCGGGGAGAGATGCTGCGGCCGCACCTGCCGGCCCCGCCACGGTCCCCGGCCCGCCCCCTCCCGGGAGCCCCGCACCCCGGGCCCCTCACCGGGATCCGCGCCGGGGCCGAGCCCGGGTCAGCTGCGCCTCCGCCGAGGCCCGCGGACGCGCGGCCGGGACCCGCAGGCGGCCTGCGGCGCCGGGAGCTGGAGACGCGGCGGCGCAGGCTGGGCCCGGCGAGGAGCGCCCGCTCGGTGCGCCCCGGCCGCCCCCCCGGAGCCGCCCCCGGGGCCGCGGCCAATCGCAGCGCAGCCGGGAGCGCGGCCCGCCCCCGCCCGGGGCCCGCGGCCAATGGCGCTGCGGCGCGGAGCCCGCCCCCGGGCGCGCCCGCCCCGCCCCCAGGGGCCAGCTGTCACCGCGGCTGCCGGCGGGCGCACGTGGGCCGCGGCCGGGCGCGGGAGCCGGGCTCGGGGCGCTCGGGGCGCTCGGGGCGCTGGGGGCGTCGGGCTCGGCTCGGCCCGGCGGGGGCGGGAAGGGGGCGGGAAGGGGGCGCGTCACGGAGCTGCCGCATGAGAACCTGGCTGCTCCCGTCCCAGCATCCCAGCGTCGAGGGAGAGGCAGGGCCGCGCCTCGGCCCGGGCAGCTGGGAAGCAAGCCGCAGCTTCCCCTTTTGCAAGCGAGCGAGCAGCCTGGCCCGTCCTGGACCGACTGTGGACCTCCCTCCCCGCTGTGCCCCTCGACTCCCCTGGGCTTCAGCAGACGCCCCGTTAGCGGACAGGCTCTTCCGCTCCCCTGGACTGGCCTGCCTAGGATGCAGGTGGTGGCTCTCGTGTTTTGTCACCCTCACCGATAGTTTCACTCCTTTCCCTTTATTCCCTTTCACTAACTTTTATATTCCCCAAATGAATGAGACCATATACTGTTTGTCCTTTTCCGATTGACTTATTTCGCTCAGCATAATAACTCTGGAAAATGAACAAGGGGTAGTGGAAAGGGAAGTGGGGGGGGGGTTGGGATGACTGGGTGATGGGCACTGAGGGGGCACTTGGCGGGATGAGCACTGAGTGTTATGCTGTATGCTGGCAAAGTGAACTCCAATAAAAAATAATAAATTAATTAAATAAATAAATAAATAATAAAAATAAAAAAGGATGCAGGTGGTGGGAAGAGGGGCGGTGGGGCTACCTTAGTCAAATCACCTAAGCACCCTCTTCTCTTGGCTGTCAAATGGCTGCCTTAGTCTCTGCTCTGCCCACGCTCCTGGCTTGCCCATACCCCCTCAGCTGCAGAGAGCACCATCCACAGAAAACTCAGGGTGAACACTGTGGGGCCTAGTGAGGGGTGTAAAGTCGTGGGAAGCTGTAAATACTTGTGCAGACCGCCCCAGTTTAGTAGTGATCATGAAACAGGGATCCCCAGGGCAGGAGCCATGTCTTACTCACCTCTGGAGCTCAGGGTCTATCACCAGCTTGGCCCAGAGCAGGCATCAATAAATATTTTTGGAACTGAGCTGACCCAGGAGAGCAGAACAGGCAAGCTTGGGCAGTGAGAGAAGAGTGTTGTGGCTCCAGGCTGCTGGAATTTCCGCAGCACCGGACCACCCTCTAGAGAGGTCTACATGTTTCCTTGCCAAGCAGGTACAAACAGAAGTTTGCCCCTAACAAACCTGGGCCTTATCTGGTTCTCTCTGCCCCTTACCAGGTGAGCCTACTCCAGGACTTTTGGGTTTTCTCGGGGATTGTCCTACCTGGTAGTTCTCTTAGCATTTTCGGAGTTCAGTCAACTTCCTGCAGGTGAACTGCAGCAAAAGCTGTCCCTGTTCAGTCTGTAAAAGTCAGCAGTGGCTCTCAGAGGGGCAGCTCTCTGCTCTGATAGAACATTGCGGGTGATGCCAGTTGATGGCGTGCTCTCTCTGCACGTTTTCTCAATCCTGTTGATGGCGCTGTAAGGTCTGTATCTTTGTTATCGTTCCCTTTAACAGATGTGGAAACTGAGACTCAGTGAGGTAAAGTAACTTTTCAAGGTCACATGGTTAATAAGTAACAAGGTCGGAATTTGAGCCCAGAGCTATCTGATCCCAGAATCTGCATGCCTAACTACTGTGCACTGGGCCCCTACAGCCCTGCTCACGCCTCTAGAGCACTGGACAGGCCGTGTCTATCTCCAAAGGAGCTGCTCTGGGGCCTGCCCGCCCAAACATCCTATTGAGCTCAGGCCTGGGCACTGTTAGGGACAGCAGGTGAGACCAGCATGGCCCTGCTTTACTTACAGAGTGACAGAGGAGACCCTAGACAGGAGCTTCGGCAAACAGGGCTGCCTCTGCCCCCAGCACAAAGCCTCCCTGGACACAGAAGGCCTCTTCCTTCTGGCCTAGGTCTGAGACACCTCTGTTGGGGATGGAGCTGGAGCTGGAGATAGTCATTGATTCAATTCACAAATGCTCCTGCGAGCTGGATGTTCCTGCCTTCATGTAACTCACAGCACAGCTGATAAATAACCAGAAGTACCAGGTGCTATGGCAGCTGTATTCTTTATTGCTTTTATCTTTTCTAATTTCGATCACCTTATCTCTAGCACAATGTTCTCCAAGTCAAAGAAATTTAACTCTAGTTCAGGAACACTTTGGGCCAACCCAATTTTGCAAGGAGAGCACTGCTCAGCATAGAAGTTCTAGTAGCTCAAAGACTAAAATTTAGCACTGCCTTCCTAGGACCTTTGCTCTTCTCCCTCACCCAACTTTGTTGTGTTTTGTTTTTCCCACTCCACTTTTTTAACTAGGGGGCTCAGGTAAGTAAGAAAGACCCTTGCTTAGGTGAGCTTTTAGGGCAAGTTGGGAGCTCCTGGGAGCTAAGTGCCTGGATGGAGATAGCTTTGGGACCTCTTGAGCCAGCAGTGAGAGCCCATCACCACCACTCACAAGCCACTCTTTCTGGCCATCTCCCTGGAGAGTACAGAGAAATGAGGGTTAGGAGATGACAGCTCCACCTGCACAGCAGCAACCATGGCATCGCCCACTGAACTGTGTGTCCGGGAGTTTATACAACTAAGCTCTTCAAAGAGAAGGTTATGCAAAGTTAGAGCAGACCAGAGAGGGAAATATCATCTAAGCCCCTCATTTAACAGATAAATAAAAAAACAAATTGCGGCCCCAGGGAAGGGAAGGTGCTTGTGAGTGTCACGGAGTATGGGAATGGGTTCCAGGTCTCCGAGGCCCCCACCTCTCTGGTAGCACACAGGCAAACTCGCACTCGTCGTGCAGCGGCTCAGGATGCTATATTTAATAATAATCTCTTCCCCCGCCCCCTCCTCTCAGGACGGTGAATGTGTGCTGGTGAAGGTTGTCTGGGAGATGCAGATGGCCACATTAGCATCAGAGGGAGGGAGAGAAGGAAGGCCCAGATTCATCCCTAAAAATATCTGCATCTCAGACTGGAAGCCATGGGTTTACCAGCACATACGTGCCTCCGTCGAGAAGACTTCAGCTGGTGATCTCCGTCATCATTGGTTATCTACCTGACGGTGTTCCAAGACGCCTGTGGGGGTGTCAGGCCTGGCTTCCTTTTATTTCAAGCCTAGCAATTTGCTTGAAGAAAGGTCAGAGTTGAACTCAGTGGATTCCCATGCAAAGATTTTCTATGGAGAAGCCAGAATGCCTCTCACAGCACTCGAATGACAGGGAGAAGTGTTATACCACCAGGGAGAAGCGTTATACCATCTCCCCCTCCAACTGAGAGAGGGTCCCTGCCCTTGGACCTCTTCCTCTTGTGCTTCTGGTCCAGGAAGAGGTAAAATAGTGGGTGTGGTTCTCACCAGTTCCTCCCCAAGCTGCTATCAGCACAACTTTGGGCTTTCGGAAGGGAGCGGAAGGCTGGTATCTATACAAAGTCCAATGACCTTCTTAAATGATGAGAAAATGCTGATTGGCCCCAGGCCACGCTGGGAGCTGTCTTTGGAGAAGGACTTTCTAAACCAGGGAGTGGAAACATTTGTACCTCCCTCAAAGGGACACAGAAGTGTATAAGAAGCAAGATCACTGGGGCCTTGTTCTAGCCCGTTATCTTCTTGATAGGCCTCAGAACGCTCTATGTTTCATAGATAAGGCATATAAATGTTTTCAAGGTCAGAGGAACTCATCAGGCCTACCACATTTTCAGTGGGTTTTCCAGAGACAGCTCAGGGAAGAAATGGCACCTGTCAAATTCAATAATGCCCTCAGAGAGACTGTAGCACTTTAGGGAATGTGTGCGTGTTGGCAGCAATGATGGGAAACTCGGTGTGGGAGAGCTGAGAACAGGCCAGAGATGACCTACCAGAGCAAACAGAGACAGAGACTAGGTGTGCAGGGGGTGAGAGGAAGAGACACAGGGTCATGAAAATAGTCTAGCCCCAGCCCCAAATAGCCTGGGAAGTGTGTGTGTGTGTGTGTGTGTGTGTGTGCTCAAAGCCATCTGTGAAATACAAGCGCATAATTTTCATCCTTACAGACACAAGAGGTTCAACAATGCCACAGACGCACCCTCAAGGCAGGCGGGGCCACACCTGCGTTTCAAGCGGACTCCTGTTCATGCAAACCAGAAGCCCATTCTAGAGCACACGGTTGTAATTGGAGCTAGGGAGGCAGTTCCCAAACCCTCCACAGTACAGCTGGCTAGGAGCAGAGACAGGGATATTTTCTCTGTTCTAGCTCATGGAGGAGGGCGGAGGGCACTCACTCAAGTTTGTCTATCTATCCATCTGTCATATACCTACCCCTCAAATATGTGGAGTGCAGTTATTCTCAGAGATGTCCTGACTCAGGAGTTAGTAATAGTCTCTGAAGTCAAGATGCCTGAGTTTGAATCTCAGCTCTGCCACCTATTAGCTGTGTGACCTTGGGCAAATGACTTAACCTCTCTGGACAGCAAGTTCCTCACCTGTAATAGGGAGATGTGCCTGATAGCACAGTGACTGATGCAAAGTAAATGATGTATCTGGGTTTTTGAATAATAAATTGAGAGCTGATCTTAAGAAGGATATAGAGAACAAGAGTCTCTGAGAGGTATTATTATGGGCGATTCCAGGTCAGGGACATGGCCACTTCCATCACTGAACTTGTATATTTGAAGTGAATACAATTATTATCCATACCTTGGAGATGAGAAAATGAAATCTCGAAGAAATCCCTCACCCAAGGTCTCCCTGGAGCCCGCATATGGCAGGGTGAATCTGGCTAGCTGACATCTGAGCCTGAGCTCTATACATTCTCTGGGTTGTAAGACGGGGCAGCTCCCAGGCCTGGTCCACCAGACATGACCATGGTCCAAGCAGATTTCATCTTTATTTTTTTTTAAGATTTTATTTATTTATTCATGAGAGACACAAAGAGAGAGGGAGGCAGAGACACAGGCAGAGGGAGAAGCAGGCTCCATGCAGGGATCCCGACGTGGGACTCGATCCCGGATCTCCTGGATCACGCCCTGGACTGAAGGCGGCACCTAAACCCGCTGAGCCACCCGGGCTGCCCCCAGATTTCATCTTTAGGACTAGAGTATAGACAGAGCTGTCTCTTTCCACCGAAGTCAGGGTTAGCAGTCAGTGTGTTCCACATGCAGTACGAAGAGGCCTGACCACAACGGGAGAGAAAGAGACTCCTATCACAGAAGAGACCGGAAGTAAGAGCTCCAGTTACCTTCCAATGCAGTTCTCCTGGATCTGCCCTCCTCTGTGTTGGCTTTGTCTTCAGGCTGGTTTTCCTCATCGCAGCCAGGGCCAACAGCTTTTGTTGCCACAAGCAACCTTATCCCAAAGAGAACATTTCTGGCCTGGCATTCCAAGCGGGAGTCCTGAAACCCACTCTGCCTGGATTGGGTCACATGCCCACCTGAACCCATAGGGTAGCCAGAGGACTGGAATGTGCGGATTGGCTATGCAAGGCGGGGCCCCGTGCCTAGCACTGGGGCGACTCAGTTTCTCCTGAAACATCAGACAGCGTGGGAGAGAGGCGGACACTTGATTGAAAACTGCATGCGGTGAGGAAGGGAATGGAGGGACACAGGGCCATTTGCTAGCTTGGTACAGACCGGGGCGTGCATGAACTTGCAGAAGGAATTCATGCTTTTCACCTCTCAGAAAGTCATGTCATTCTGACCTCCCTCCTATTATCCACTCCGCACCTCCACCCACCCACATACCAAACCCCCATTAAGCTCTTCTCTGTAGTAAATACATTTTAATTAAAATCAAATTCTTGCCCAACTGCTTTTCTCTCCAAATCTCGCCCCTCAATGCAGTTTAGATGGCATGAGACCACACAGTGCAACCTGGCCCGATTGGCAGAAGGGGTCATTCTCCCCTCGTCAGATGAGTGAGGTTTGCGGGGGCACTGGGGGTATCACCATGTGGAGCAGGAGCCAGCTCCACAGGCCAAGTTGGGGCAGAAAATGCACAGGCTCCAATAACCTGGTTCCAACCTCTGCTCTCCCTAACAGTGTGTCTTTGAGTGAGCCAGTTAATGAAGATAATAAATAGCCCTTGCTTGTAAGGGCAGAGTATGGATTGAATCGGATGCCAGACGTGAAGGCTTCTTGTTGACCTCATTAAGCGTTAGATGCTTTCTTCCCTATTTGTAAGTGTGGTGGTTTTATATCAGAGCAACTTGCTAAGCTAGAACTGGGTTTCCCAGAACTCCCTTTCCTGGATGGTCCCCAGGGAGGCCTGGCTGCTAGGCACATTTGCACAAGATGGGGAAGGTGGAAGGGACAGCAGGCCACATACCTGGAAGGTCAGTGCAGGGCTTCAGGCACTTGTGCCGGGCATGCATGTTGCTAATGGAGTGAGGGAGGGGCAGCAGCCAGGTTTCTGGAGATGCTTCCTCCAGCATCTTTGAGTCCAGGGCTGGAGCATGTGCACCAATTTGGCAGAAGGTATAAGCTGCTTCTAAGGGTCACTGCATTGTTAAGGTTGGAGGTGGTAAGAAACAAACACGAATTCCAGCTTCTCCTCAAGGGCCCCAGGTCGTCCAGTTTCCTCTTGATTTCTCCCACTTCACACCCAAATTTTCTTCTCACTCGCCAGCTCTGCTGATGGACACAACTTTGGGCCCACCAGCAGATGTGAGACGCCTGCCTTCCCGAGACATATTCACTAGCTGCCACAATTGCGTTGTGAACTCCAACCCCTATGATAATCCCTTATCCCATATCACATTAATGGTCCTGCTTCCCTGACTGAACCCTGATACAGTGGTAAATAAAACTTCCCCCTCCTGTGAGCCTACCATGGGCTAGTACGTTGTTATTCTTTACGACATCCATCTGGGATTACTTCTGAGAATTATTGATCGAGATTATCAACCCTATTTTATACTTTGTATATTAGTCAGCGTTCCAGAGAAGCAGAACAAATAGGAGACATACGGAGATAGACAGATAAATGGATTTATTATGGGAAGTTTGCTCATTGTGGAGACTGAGTAGTCCCACAATCTACCATCTGTAAGCTGGAGGAGACTCAGAAAAGCCAGTGGCATAGTTCAAGTCTGAAGGCCTGAGAACCAGAGAGCCAAGGGTGAGAGTCCTAGTCCAAGGGCAGGAGAAGACCAAATTCTAGCTCAGCAATCAAGCTAAGAGAGTGAATTTTCCCTTCTTCGACCCTTTTGTCCTTTTCAGGCTCTCAAGGCATTAGATGAGGTCCGCTCACACTGGGCAGGGCAACGGGTTTTACTCAGTCTACCAATTCAAATGCTAACCTCATCCAGAAACACCCCCACAGACACTCCCTGAAATAATGTTTAATCAAATATCTGGGGACCCTGTGGTCCAGTCAGGTTGATACACAAAATTAACCACCATGCTTGGACAAACTCAAGTCGTGGAGGTTAAATACTATGTCCCAGTAACTGCCAGAACTGGGATTCAAACCCTGGTCTGTGTAGCTCTTGTGCCTGAACTTCTGTCACTCACTCACACACTCTGAAACTCACCAGGAGCATTAGCTCATTAATTAGAAAAGGCTGCAAACGTGACGTATACTCATTAGGAATAGGAAAGACTCTTAGACATATCAGTGTAAAATGTTTAAGATGCCAAAGACATGACCAAAAAAGGGATGGCCATACCCCAAAAGATATACAAGCACCACCCAGAGAGATGAAATTATAGATGTACCTGAAGTTGCCCATTAAGCAAACTGGTTTAGGCCCTGTCTTAAACGGAAGGGGTCCAATTGCTCTCTGTACAGCCATGTCCGAAAAGAGATTGGACTTCTGGCAGAGAGAAACGCACTAATTGTTTCCCCACACGGCTCACCACTCAGCACCCTCCCACTGGCCAACAATCCCTGACAGTCAACTGGGAGAAAATCAAAGAAGCAATTGAGTGAGGGCTGCTCTGGGTTTGTGCCCAAGAGTCACAGGATCCCCGGACAAAGCAGGAAGGCCTCCTGGCCACTGCGGCCTTCTAAGAATGCCTGAGACGCCAGCCCTCGAGGTTTTCCAGTTCCCTGAGGACCAAGGGAAGCATCCTGGAAGGAGGATGTGGCTGTCCCATGGACAGAATGGAACAAAACAAATTCACGTGGCATGGCTCATTCAGGGCAGAGTAGGAGGAGAAAGACCTGGGAGAGGGGCAGAGGGAGGACGGGGAGAGAGATGACATGAAACATCATCCCATTGGTTCCCGGTCCCTCCTGGCCTCATGGTCTTGTGCCTGCTGTTCCCTCCGAAGGGCCCTTTCTCTTCCTTTCCATCCACTGAAGACCATCATTCCCTTCCAGGCTTCTCCAGGTCACCACCTTGCACCGTCTCCTCATCACCTTCCACATCCCATGGATGCTATGTCCCTGTGATGCTGCAATTGTTTCTTGCACACCTGTAATACCTTCAGAGAAGGGCTGTATCTCTAAAAATCCTTTTCTTCTTTATATGAAAAATAAGATTTTTCCTTTTTTAATCAAAGCTGTGCCCTATCGAAAAGAAGAATATGAAAAATAGTGTCATCACCCACAGATGTGGAGCATCAATACCTTGGTGGCTATGGACCTATTGACATTTTCAATACATGTACCTATGACACTGCGTGGCTATACAGGCAAGATTGGAGAGGGCTTATGAGTTTGAATTTTGTAGTTATATCACCTTGGATTGGCATCTCAAATCTAGCCGTGCGAACTTGGATAAATAACTGTCTCTGTACCTCAGTTGACTGGATGTAAAATGGGAATGGTAGAGTTGTTACGAGGTTGTCATATGGTTGGTTGTTATAAGGATTAAATGAAATGATCCACAGAAAGCCCACCAAGAATGTATATAAAATCACCATTCGTGGCGTGTGTTTGTGTGTGTGTTAAAATGCACATTATAAGAAATTCACCATTTCAACCATTTCAAAGTGTGAAACTCAGTGGTATTTAGTAAATTCACAGTGTTGTGCAACTATCAACACCATCCTATTCCAGAACATTTTTAGCACCCCAAAAGGATATCCCACACCCATTAGGCTGTCTCTTCCCCACTCTCCTTTGCCCCTGCCCCTGGAAACCACTAATCTGCTTTCATCTCTATGGAAAATCACTTTCTCTTCAACCTTTGTCTCTAGCTCAGTTTTTTCCTGACAGCTTTGCATTCAAAACTCTTTCATAAACAAACTAAATCAAACTTTAGAAAGGGGAAACAAACACAAAACTACAAAGCAAACGTGGAGAAATGATTTGGCACCTCTCCTAGAAGCTCACTGTGGAACTTGCTGAAGAGTGATCAGTCCCTGCTTGGTCTGTCTGCCTCCAGGCTCACTCACCCCAAACGTCTTCGCCTGGTTCTTGTTAGAATGGGGCCTCCTGGTTGTCAAATCCATGTTCTATTTCCAGCCTTCAGCCTCTGTAAAGTTTTTGCACTGCATGATGGTGGATCCTGCCCCCACCCTTTCTAGAAACCCTCTTTCCTTTTGATTCTAAAACACCACTTGTCCTAGCTCTCTGGCCATGCCACCTCATCTCCTAAGCTGGTGAATGCACTATCCTGCTCTCTACCGTCCACAGCCCTCCTCAGGTCACCATATCCGTTGCCCCCATGTCAGCTATCACACAGACACCGGCCATTTCCAGCTCTCTCCTCAATTCCAGATCGCTGTGTTCAGCTGCCCTCTGGACCTCCCAGAAGTCTTCGACACATCTCACATTCAACACAGTCCACTGGGTTGTCCAAAATGCAGTAAATGATATACATTTCCAATCTCACTAATGGTGCCCCAACAACTCAATTTCCCAAACTAGAATTTTCAGTCATCTGTGGTTCCTTTCTTTTTTCTAACTCTTTTTTTCCAGGTGGATAACAAATCATGCCTGTATAGTTCAGAACCCTCTCTTGAGTCCCCTCCCTCCTATTCACCCTGTTGCCATTGTCTTAGCTCAGATCCCAACAGCTTTCAACAACCACAATGACCTTTGTAAGATCCACATATGTCCTTTCCCTGTCAGAATTACTTGTTCAAAAGGCAGAAGTGATCAAGTTGTTCTCCTATTTGAATATCACTCCCTTCTAGAAAATACACCCTCAGCTCCCAGAACATACTAGAACCTGTCACAGATCCTCCACTGTCCACTGAGGGTGAGCTTCTAGGTGAAGCTGCCTCCAGTTCCTGGCTCCAGAGTGGGGAGATGTGACTCAGCTGCACCAATCAGCAGCCTCAATATCTCTGGCCCCAGTAATTGGTTCAGGCCTAAGCCAGAGCTAATGAAACACAATTCTGGGCTTTTATTTGAGGTACGAGGAAATCAGACCTCTTCTTTGCACTTTGCATGAAAAAAGAAGTACAGAGACTGCATCTTGCGACGAAGGGGACTGGCACTAGAAAGAGGAAAACCTTACCCTGGTGACATCTTTGGAGACCTGGGTCAAATTAGACCCACAGGCACATACCCTTTATTTCTTTTTAAAATATAAGCCAATACATTCCCTGACTCTTTTTATTTTTTTATTTTTAACTTTTTCTTAAAATAGTTTGAATTGAGGTTTGTATTACAAACCAAAGTCTTTGCTCATTACCCTGTAAGCCAGCATTTTCCAAATTTCGCTGAACATTAGAATCACCTGGGGTGGGGGGGAGTTTTAAACCACTTAGTGCCAATTCAATCCTCACATCTGGGGGGTGGGAGCCAGACATCAGAAATTTTTAAAGCTCTCAGGTGATTCCAATGCATAGTGAAGTTTGGGAACCACTGCTCTAAGCAAAGCAGGCTGCTCCCTCTGTGCTTCCCCAGCTCCCTGCCCACCAACTTACCAGAGCTCTTTTCACCCCATATTACTGACTGACTCCTTCTTTGGACTTTGAACATCTTAATGGCAGAGTCACATCTTTCTCCCTCTGCCTTGCATATGGTAGGCCTCAGTAAGCATTAAATAATTAACAGATGACTGACTGACTGAATGAATGAATGGGACAAGTCCAAACCATCTTGTGTATTTTTAACTTCAAGGCACCATGTACTAGGTATAAAAATAAGAATGCTCTGGCTTTGGAAACAGAGTGCCTTGACCCAAATTCTAGCTTGCTATGACTCAGGGCAAATACTCAACTGCTCAAAGACTTCTTTCTTCATCTGTAAGATGTAAATAATAATAGCACTTACATCACAGTGACGTCAGGATTTCATAATAGATGTAAAATTCTTAGAACATTGCTTGGTACATAGTAAGCACACAATAAATGTTAGCCCCTTCCTTCCTTCCTTTCTCCTTTCCAGTCTTCTTTCCTTCCTCCCTTCCTTCCTCCCAGATAAATATTAAGCACACACCCCCTGGGTTGGCTAAGAGGTGAATGGGAGGTGAGGTAGGGGGAGACAGTGAGTGTGGAGGACTCCTTGCAGAATCTCATGACTCAAGGGGACACATGGGATAGAAAGAGGCAGAACACAGTGGTTCCTGATGTGTTCATTTCTCAGCTGTAAGCCTTGAGCACGTTTAGATGCTGAAAGAAAGAGCCAGGTGACACGAAGATGTTCAAGTGTCAAGAGGGGCAGATTCAACACCTGCCAGAGCCAAAGCCACAGGAGGTGGGAGGACCCTTGGGCCTAGGGAGGATGGGTCTCTCTCAGAGACAGGGAAGTCACAGAGAGGAGGTGGGGAGGCTGCAAAGATTTCACACCTGTATGCGCTTTGGAGGTGGTTTTGCTTTGCATGCAGTGTGTTAATGTAGGGGAGTTTTGTTCATGTGACTGGAAGTTTACTATGTCGGGGTGGAGGGCCAATTACTGGTTGGTAGCAGAACAAAAGTCTTGTAAAATTCCCAGTGCTGCTGGGCTTGCCCTGCCCACAATGCCAACAGCACACAATCAAGTGTTTTAGAGCCACCTGAATAGAGCCTGTTATTTGGATGAGGCCAGGTAAAGGGCTATTGTTTCGTATTATTCATCTCAGAGAATTTCATCTGTCTTAAAGGATCTCTCTTTCTGCCTGAGAAGAGAAAGCACTTCCTCATGAAGAGCACAGCTTTCCAGCAGGATCCATTGTATCAGAACTTTTTACCTGCCGGGTCTCTTGTTTTTAAAGGCCTATGGGCTTAAACATTTGTTAGCTGAGTAGCTGCAGAATTTTTTTGCAGCGTTAGAGACAATAAGCATCCGGTTAAGGATGTCCTTGAAAACATCACTCCCTCTGCAGCTCTCCGTCTTCTTATCTATGAAAGGAGGGAGTGGGACCTGGGCCTGCCGGCTTCCTTCCTCCCTCCCTTCCAGCAACACGCCTTCGCTGAGCTGCTATCAGGCGCACGGTGCAACTGTAGGCGCTGTGGGGTACACGAGATAAACCAACCCCGATTAAAAGCCACTGTGCCCACCCTCTGCCCATTTGCAGTTTTGCAGCGAAACAATAACCGAAATCACTGTGTTATGGTCTAGGTCTCTATCACCTCACATCTTCAGTGGCTTCCTAACCAGTTCCCTGCCTTTGTTCAGCGTTTCCACCACTGCGAGGAGGAGGTTTCTGAAGCACGTGTCCAGTCTGGAGGATGCTCTCCAGCCCCATAACACGACAGGGACACTATGCCTGGGTCACTTTACTCATGCTATCCTCTCCTCGAACACTAGGTCTTGCAAACTCATATTCCACCGTCAAGGCCTTGCATTCTCTGTACCCAGCCCCTTGCCAGAATGAACTGCTTGTTCCTACTTGCTAGCCCCAGCGTTTTTAAATATGCCTTAGCTGCCACATTTGTGACAGCACAGTCATTTGCCTGTGTGTCTCCTCTGTGAGCACCTGTATTAGGGAGGGGCAGACCTGAATTATGCCGTTTCCTCAGTGCATGGCACTTAGCTGGTACTGAATTAATCATTGTGAAGTCACAGAATGTCATAGGTGAGAAGAGTGTCAGGAGAGGCACAGTCTCTAAACAAACCACTGGGTACAAATACAAGGCGAACAATATTTCTACCCTTTGTTCTCTGAAACCATAACCGTGCATCTGGGGGAAACTGGGAGATCAGGGACCCAGGGGCTTTTTTTTCCAATATCAGAAACATAAGGAAACAGAGCATAACACATCAGTCTTGTACCAACCATACAGCTTTCACAAATCTCATCATTTTGCCCTGTTTGCTTCAGATGTTTTCTTTTTTTTTTTTTTTTTTGGAAACATAAACATTATAGTTAATCATAACCCCAAAGGGATAACATTCCATCTCCCCATGAATGGTCTTCCTCATGAATTTGGTGTTTATCATTTAAGTATATTTTACTACATTGGCATGTATTTCTAAACAAGGTTTCATACTGGTTTTTATATTTTTTAAACATGTTAATTTGATATGGATTCATACTATATGAAATTATGATTTTTCCCCTTGTTTTTGAGATTTATCCTTGATATCTGAATTTTATTCACTAGGATCTGCTTTGTTGATTAGTATTCCACTGAGTGAATACAATACATTTGACTTGCTCATTCCCATCAATAGAATTTTTTTTTTTGCTATTATAACTTATATCACAAAAACACCCTGTGTACTTCTCCTTGTGTGCATGTTAGAGAGTTTTCCCTCCATACCTAGAATTGGCATGGGTGGATCATTCATTTTCACCTTTACTAGGTAGGAATCCATGGCTCTCCGGAGTGATTATACCCATTTCCTGCAACAGGTACTGTCTTTCCCAGCACACGCCTATGCAATCCACAGTTGGTGTTGGCAGACTTTAAAAGTCTTGCCAATCCAATGGGGATAAAATACCTCATTGTGATTTTAATTTGCTTTTCCCCAGTTACTATGGAGGTGAAGTGTCATATGTTTATCGGACATCTGGGTGTCATTTATTTGTGAATTTCCAAGTTATACCTTTTGTTCATTATATTCTGCTGGGTGGCCTTTTCCTTATCGATTGTAGGATTTCTTTATTTATTCTGGGTATAGCCTGTGTCTCATCTTTCTTTTTGGTTGTATCTTTCCTTGATCAAAAGTCTTAATCATTTAGGGAAATTCACTGTTTCCTTTATGGTCTGTGGGTTTATTGTTATTCTCTCTCTCTCTCTCTTTTTTTTTTTTTTAAGATTTTATTCACTTATTCATGAGAGACACAGAGATAGAGAGAGAGAGGCAGATGGAGAAGCAGGCTCCAAGCAGAGAGCCTGATGTGGGACTCGATCCCAGGACTCTAGGATCACGCCCTGGGTTGAAGGCAGGCGCCAAACCGCTGAGCCACCCAGGGATCCCCTATTGTTATTCTCTTTTTAAAAATATTTTCAAATAATAATAATAATAAAAATAAAAAATATTTCCTTACCCCAACGCCATAGATATAGTCTCTTATATGTACATTCTCTTCCAAAAAAGTCTTACATTCTACTTTTTTCCCTTATGTTCCATCTTGAACTTTCACTTTCCCATATGGATAACCAATGACCCAACCCCGTTTACTGAACGGGCTGTCCTTTCCTTACTAATGTCACCTCAGTCATATGCCAGGTATTCAGATACAGGTGGATCTATTTCAGGGCTCTCTCTTCTATCCCATTGGTCTCTTCCATTCCTGCACGAATTCTTTCCTTTCAATGGCTTCATAATAGGTCTTAATAGCTGGCAGGGTCAGTCTCTTCTTGTTTTTCTTCAAAGTCACTTAAGCTATCCTTTGGCCTTCTCTCTTCCACATGAATTCTAGAACCAGCTTGTAAATGTCTAGTAAAATCTTTATTGAGATGTTGATAGGCATTTCACTAAATTTATTAATTTGAGAGGAAATCTCATATTTATGGTACTGAGTTTTCCAATCCATGAGTCAGGTGAAGCTCTCCACTGATTCAGGCTCCCTTTTGTGTGGGATGTAGCAGTGAACCCCAGAGCATCATTCCCAAAGGACGAGTAGAGTGCATCTGAGAAAGCCATCACTGGGTGTGGGTTGAGCCGAGCCAGCAGGAAATGAGAGCAGGCTGTTCAAACGGACTGCCGAGGTTTGGCTAAACTGCTTCCTCATCCCACAGTGGCAGAAACTGCCAGTCTTCCAGTCCTGGGGCTCTCAGCTTCCTTCCCAACCTGGTACTTTCAGCAACAAATCCAGTTAGTCAGGGCTGGCATGCCGAGTGAAACCACCACGCCATCCAACCAAAATCTCTCTAAGCAGGCAGGCATTTGCAGGGACCCTGTGACAATCCAACACTGGTGGCTCTGAGGGACTTTGCAGGCCTGCACCAGGCTCTGGGCCTGCTGCCTTCAACAGACAGATGCACAGGCCTGTAGGACACGTAAAATTCTCCCGTTTTAGATTGCTTCGGTAGAAACGGAGATTTCAGGCAAACCAAAGAGCCGTAGACTGAGCGGGGACATCCTTTGCTGCAGGATCTGGTTTTGACTTTCCGTTCCTGCTACCAGGCTACTCTGCACTTTTAAGTGTAAAGAAGCCCTTGAAATCTGGTCCCTGAATGGCTGGCAGTGGAAGTTCTTTATGCTTCCCTACACCTTTTACAGAAACAGTATATTGTGGAAAGATGATGTGGAAAGATGATGACAGAGGCTTGGGTAAGGGTCTCCACCTTGCTCCCTCTGGACCTCCTGCATCTGGCAGGCGCTTACCTGATGCAGGTTGGAGTGGGTTGTTATGCAGTATCCAGAGAGCTAAAGTGAGTCATCCAAGCAAGGTTCTACAGTCCTACAGTCCTACAGTCGATGAGAGAACTGTGAGCCATGCTCTATCTATCCACCTATGGCTGTAGCATCAAGTCCAGGGTCAAGTACTCACTTTCGCCTGTTACTGATGAGAGACAGAAGAAAGGGAGAAGAGGGAGACACAACGGAAGGAAGAGAGGGAAACAGGAAACCCAGGACCTGTGCATCTTAGAAGCCCTATGACCACGGTCTCTCCAGAGAACTCTTGCCACCCTTGGGGGGGGGGGGTCACACTTTCACAGCTGAGGATCCTGTCGGAAGGGGAAGGCACAGGTTATCGAGGCCTGGTGGGTGCAGAACAGAGTCCTGAGCCTGATTGCCAAGATAGCCCCGCCCTTTACAATGGGTCAGAAAAGCCTTAGCCACCCCCTGACCGCTGCGGCCTGGGTGGGGGGCTCAGCTAAAGACCACAGGGAGTACTAGAGAGGTGTCCTGAAGAGTAAAACTGGGTTAATCATTATAAAAACAAACTCTTCTAGAATGTAGAAATTTTTCTCTCTAGGAGTGGAACTCTGGAAATTTTCTCTGTTCAGATATTCTACTAAGTGCATGTATTATCACAGTTATAATTCTCTTCATTTGCAGGATGTTGCTCAAAGATGCTCCCCATCTCTCAGTGGATGGAAGGGACAGGGTGTCTGGCAGCAGAAGGGAGTGGCTGTGGGCAAGGGGAGGTCACTGCAGGGAGGGGCTGGCCTCCCGTGGGCTGTCACTAAGGTGAGGGGCACATTCCATGAGGTGCATTGCTGAGGCATTACCTCAGCCAGGAAGGAACACTCTGGACTTTAGACTTCACTTTTACCTCCCTCTTCCCTGCTCCTGGCTCCCTGGAACGCCTCCCTTTCTTGATGGCTCCTGAGGGAGTTCTGTAGGGCCGTCTCTTCTTCCAGGCTCTCTGGGGTATGGGATTAATTGGAAACCAGTCCAGTTTGCCCCTCGGTAGGAAATGAGACAGACAGGATGTTGGTGCCAAAGCAAGCCAAAACCCTAGTCAGCATGGGAGGCGTCCACAAGCTTCCTGCCATGAGCAGCTGGGCTCGGCTACAAGGCGTGCTGGGACAGGAGTAGTGGGAGCCAGCCCTGGGGGTGCTGACCGGCTGGCTGCGGCCCTGCCAGGGGATCCCAGGCAGGTGGGTGGGGCTCTGACAGAAAGCATCTCTGGCATCTGCCAGGGGTGCTTGTCCTCAGGTGGGCAGCAGCACCTCACTTCTCAGGGTCCTGAAGGTTTTTCCCTCCGGTTGCTCAACCTTTGCCAATCCCTGTGTGATTACCTGAGGAGCCAGAGAGGATGGATGGAAAGCAGTGCTGCAGGGGAGAAGGCACCGTGCAAAATCAAAATACTGGTTGTCCTGTGCCACAGTGATATGGTGCAAATGTCTTCCAGCCTGCATTCTCTTTCGCAATGGGATCTTGCCATTTCCCCCTCAGGAGGTAACTCTGTTTCTTTACCCTCTTGAATTGGGATGCTATGGCTGTTTTGACCAATATAATATGAAGGAAGTGCTGCTGTACCAGAAGGGGCATAGTCCTTAACTGGCCTGGAAGCTTCATCTTCCTGCCTCTCGGAACCCAGCAGCCCTGGTGTGAGAAGCTCATGACACGTGGAGGGGTCAAGTGCAGTCAGTAGCCGCAGCGGAGCCCCCAGATGACAGCCAGCCTCAAGCACCAGCCATCTGGTCTGCGTGAGCCATCTCAGACCCCCCAGTCTAGTCAAACCTTCAGATATCTACAGCCCCAACCGACATCTGACTGTAATCATATAAAAGACCCCAAATGAGAATTGCCCAGCTGAGACTAGTCCATGCACAAAAGCATGTATGATCATAATAAACTAATATATAATAAATTGTTTTAAGCCACTAAGTTTTGGGGTGGTTTGTTATACTACAATAGATAGCTGGAACAGAAATAGACTATCCCAGAACACATGCCATAAACAACCACCCTATATTACTTCTCCTAAGTCTAGCTGCTCATGGTCTTCGGTCAGTTGACTAGGAGCTGGCTGGTCTGGGTGCGGCCTCAGCTGGGCCAACCCAGCTCTCTCTACCCAATCTTTCACTCCCCACATGCTAACCCAGGCTGTTCTCATGGCAGTGGCAGGGGTTTAGCAGAGTGGAAGACGCAGGCTTCTTAAGACCTAGGCTTGGAACTGGTACACATTGTTCAAAGCAAATCTCAAGACCAGTGCATTCTGAAAGGGTGGGAAAGTCAGTTATGTCTCTTGATGAGAGGGTCTATAAATTCACAGAGGGTATGAGGGGCACCCAGGTGGCTCAGTCAGTTGAGCATCCAACTCTTGATTTCTGCTCAGGTCATGATCTTGGGGTCCCAGGGTCCAGCCCCACCTTGGACTCCATGCTCAGTGGGGAGTCTGCTTGAGACTCTCTCTTTCCCTCTGCCCCTCCCCACTGCTAGTTCTCTCTCTCTCTCTCTCTCTCTCTGTCTCTCTCTCTCTTTCAAATAAATAAATAAATAAATTTATAGAGTGTGAATAATGGGAGGGGTGGAAAATTGCAGCTGTTTCTGCAATCAGCTTACCCCAGTAACTAATGAAGATATAAAGAAGCTTGCTGAGGATCGTGAGACATAAATCCCTCCTCCTTTTTACAGGTGTCTTTAGTTAAATCTCCATTTCTCAGTATTACCTCTCATTATTTTACCTTTCCAAGTCTCTTCATGAAAGTAAGGAGAAAAGGACTGTGAGGAGTAGCTTTAGGGTGGCCAGCCACACTTGGTAAGTGCTCCAGTCTTGTGGTTCGCAAATGCTGCTCTGCAAAGCCCTAGGGTTCTCTGGTGGCTTCTCGGCAGCTACCACAGGGGAATGGGTGTGATGTCCCCACCTTAACCAGCCAGCTCTGGTCTCTTGTGATTTCCTTTGGAGAAATGTTATGCAGCTTTGAAAAAATAAAAGGAAATATTTTAAGTTCCCTGAACTAGATCAAACTCTCAATCTTAGAGAAAACAATCAGTGAAGTTGAGTGTCTACTCCAAGGTACTCAGCAAATGAGCGTCTTGGCTGGCCAGTCTGCTGACCCATCATTCAATCCAGGGCTAGTTCTCCTACCATACTCTCCCTACCCTTCACTGGGTTCAAGATGGGAGAATTCTTCTGTAGCCTGCTGGACAGAGGGAAACCTAGGCAAGCAGAAGTAATATTCCTGACACTTTTTAATTCTCTACCTCCCCAACAAGTGAAACTATTCACTGGCCTTGAGCCTCACACCTCATTGACCCCCATTACACACACATAGGTACCCTCATATAACTCCTACATGACTTGAACTCCAGAACCACCACCAATCCAGGGCATCATATTGGCAGGTAGCCCCAGGGCTGGCTGGTCAACCCCAAAGCAGAGCAGAGTATACTTGGTGGAGTTGACTCCTACAAGGCAGATGGAGCTCCATCTGGAAGAAAAGCTCATCTCCCAGGAGAAGTCTTGGTCTTGCTTGGAGCCTGTGATCTCCTTGTTCTCCTTCCAGTGTGTTAATTCCATTTCTTCCCAAGTTAGATTTTTTAGGACATGGGCTATTTATAGCTCCTCCTAAGCCCTTTTCAGTCTGTTTCCTGTTCAAGTACTGCATTAGTCACCAGAAAGTGTCTCAGGCAATCTCTAAGTCCCTGCCTGATCTCAGCAACATGGGATAGGGACACTGGTGAGACTCAGGGTGGTCCTGGTGGGGAAGGGGGAAGCAGGGAGCAGGAGGCAGGAGGC
The DNA here is from genome assembly GCF_053574225.1 of Canis aureus. Taxonomy (NCBI): domain Eukaryota; kingdom Metazoa; phylum Chordata; class Mammalia; order Carnivora; family Canidae; genus Canis; species Canis aureus. The sequence goes on from NC_135633.1 coordinate 15,741,633, forward strand.
TGAGCGAGGAGGCAGAGGGAACATCTGTTGTCCCCCATCCCCTGTGACATGAAGCTCTGAGCCCTTTGGCTTCCTAGAGTTTACTTAGCCCTTGGAGACACAGAAACTCTGCAGAGGCACCTCCATTTGGCTGCATATTTTTGCCATTACTTGATGACCTATTTGCATGCAGCTCCTTGTAGAGAATTTCCTCCCAAGCCATATACGGTGATTTCATCGCACCACAAACTGAGGATTCTATTTGCAGTCAGTGATAGAGGCTCCTTCCTGACTCCCTCCTGCCTGTCCCTACATCTCTCTTTCTACTGTAGCCCCCCTAGGCTGCTCTGAGCTTTCTCCAAGCTCAGGTCTCACCAAGCATGTTTTGTCCCAGGAACTTACCACCTTCATCTGAGTGAAGGGCCCCTGTTCGGAGGCGACCTTTTGTATTCTCAGGCCCAGAAGCAGTGACCTCTGATGCCAAGGGGAGGGAGAGGCAACTTCAGGCAAGGGAGTGGGTGAAAGGGCTGCAACCAAGCCCCTCGCACCTCCTCACCTACCCCTGCTTTTGTTCTGTGGGATGCACACCTTGGGCCAGGAGGACTATATCAAGGAATCCATTGCTAAAAATCTTCAGCAGGTCACCAACATCTGCTGGCAGCCCCTGGCCACCTTGAGCACTTTGATCAACCTCTATAAATCCTTAGAGAGGGAGTTGAGTACAGGTTTCTGACTCTTGTCCTCTGCTGGGGACAAAAGAGGGAAAGGTAAGAGAGGTGTCAGAGCTGCTTGCATAGCAAATCATCAGGTGGCCAGCATCCCACAGATTATGTAATCTTTCCAACTGTAGCTTCACGCTTTCCCAAGCCCCAAACCAGGGAGTGCCTATGCCTTGAACAGAGCTCCCAAGGGCTTCAGAGACCATTCCCTCTATGCCCTCCTCAGGGACAGTGGCCTCAGCCTCGGGGTGTAAAAGGCTACCTAACACCAGCTGGTCACTGAGCACCACTTTGTGCCAGGCTGCCTGCCAAGTGCTATGGAGACAAACACCCCAAACGCTCAGAAACAGCCTTGGTGAGAAGGTGCTTGAGCTAAATGTGACCCTCCTGTCTCACGCAGAGAGCTAGCATGCATGCCAGTGCCCTGAGCAGAGGAGAAGGATGAGGATGAATGCAAACATGAGACACGCACGCCAGGTGCCAGCCCGGGCCCAGGCATATCAGGGCTGCTCCTGAGTTATGATGCACATCAGCAATCTGGCACCACTATTTTTATTTCCGTTCAAATTCCATCCTAGGAAATTTATTACAGACTATCTCCCCACAGAGCATGCTCAGCTACATCTTTGGGAGTGCAAGAGCCCAGAAGATGCAGTCAGGGACAGCTGAAATCAGACTTAGCCAAGGATGGGATTGCATCTGCCAGAGCTGAGGCCTGGGGACTGATTTCCAGGGGGTGGGCAATCCAGGAGCAGGGTGAGATGTCCCTCTTCTGGGACCATGACAACAGACTCTGAAGCAGAGAGCATCAGAGTTGAGACCCTTACCCAAGCTCCTCTTAAAATAAAGCTCTAAGGTGCCTGGGTGGCTCAGTGGTTGAGCATCTACCTTTGGCTCGGGTCATGGTCCCAAGGTCCTGGGATTGAGTCCTGAATCAGGCTCCCTGTGGGGAGCCTACTTCTCCCTCTGCCTCTATCTCTGCCTCTCTCTCTCTCTCTCTCTCTCTGTCTCTCATGAATAAATAAATAAAAATCTTTAAAAAAAAAAAAAAACTACAAAGCAAACCACTCCCATCAAAAAGTGCAACACTGCCAGTACTCTGAAGCCCCTTGCATATCCCTATCTGATCAGACTCTCCTCTCCCTTAGGCTTCTGTGGCATCTACTTCCTTCTCTTTAGTTATACCACCTGAGTTTGCATCCTTAAATAAAATAGTTTTGTTTTGCTTGTTTTGAGGTTTAAATGAATAGACTCATAGTTGGGTTCTTTGTGTGTCTGGCTTCTTTTGCTCAGTTCTGTTTACAAGACTCATCCATGTTGTTCTGTGTAGCTACAGCCCATCCACTGTTCCTGGCAATATAATATTCCACTGCATGGATATGCCGTATTTTGTTGCTTTTTCTCCTGATGGGTGTTCAGGTTGTCTCCAGGCTTGGACTACTATATGTAATGCTGCCATGAGCATTCTAAGTGTGTGTGTCCTGATACAAATGTGCATGCATTTCTCCAGGCTTCTTATCTAGGAGTGGAATTACTAGGTCATGGGATGTGCATGTCTTCCCCCTTATGAGATAACAGCCAATGGTTTTCCAAGTTGTTGTACCACTTCTTCCTCTCTCTGGCTCAATTGTAGCAGCTATGCTGAGGGGAGGAGATCACAGGTTCAGAATTGTGAGTCCCCCAGAGATGCTTCAGGAGGAAGAACTTCTGTAGAGAAATCAATCTGCGTGTGTCTTTGTTTCTTTTCCTGCATCACTATTGGGGCCTGTCAGCCCCTGCCTCACTGTCCCAGCCTCTGTGACTGGAGCTCCCCATAGTGAGCCCACTACCCTCCCACCTCAGGCTCACTCTATGGTGGTGGCCAGGCTAATCTGGTCAAGGACATGGTAGGCAGTTGTCAACTGAAGGTTAATTAGTCCAAGGGCAGTGGGACCCCAGCCATCAGACAGGAAGCCAGAAGAGAGTATACATGGTGGAAGCTTGAACAGGGCTGATGGCAGGATGGCATTGTCATGTCTGGGACCTGACAAACAGGGAAGAGGAGATATCAGGACCCTCACTAGGCCCAGAGACCTGGGGCAGAGCCAGGACTGGCTTCAGCACAGCACATCACTTGTGAGTCTTTATACTGCAGCAAAAACCAACTGGAATACTCTTAAACAGGAGAATTTACTGGCTTATAACAGGTGATTATGATAGGCCTGCCTTCAAGAGAAGCTTAACCAAGAAGAGTAAGATAGAGCTCCACAGAAAAGATAAAATTCCAGAACAGGAATAAAAATCAGCCACCCACACAGAGGCCGGGTCTCAGCAGGATCTATAATGTGGGGCAAGTCAGGCAGAAGTCCCCTGTGTCTGGATACAGTGAGTGCTCCCATAGTGTTCCTAGTACCTAGTGAACCACTGACTCGGGAGCTTGGCATCCTCACACAACCCTACAGAGGCATGTTTGCATCCTCGGATTTCTGAAAAAAAAAAAAAAAAAAAGAAAGAAAGAAAGAAAGAAAGAAAGAAAAAAGAATGTATTCTGAGCATCTGGGAGGACACTCTCAGAGAGGAAAGGAAAACTGAATGTTTGTACTAGACACAAAAATTTTGAATATTTTTTCTATACTAGAAATAGGGACCCAGGGTTTGAGTTAAGATTTGGCACTACTTCCAGGTAAGTAAGGAAACTGGGATTCTAACATGTGGTCAGAATTTCTGGGACATTTCTGTGATGTGTGAGATCAAAAGGAGAAAATATCTGAGCTCGGGGCTGTCTTGGAAATCTCAGAGGTATAATAACTGCGTTGATTTTTAATAACATTTATTAGTTTTTTTTAATACAGAAAAAAAAAGAGTAAAAACCAATTGGCCCAAAATCCCACTGATGAGATAACCTTTTTGGCGTTTTTCAAAAATAACACCTCTGCCTTCCATTTATATGGAAAACTAGAAAATGCAAAAGCAAAATCCTTTTCTTTCGGTCCCCCTTCTCACAAGGACCCACTCATCAGAGTTTCTTATGTGCTTTCCAAAAACTTATTTCTTCAGCAATCAGACCCAGAATAAAGGAGGTTTGGAGAATTGCTCTGTTCCACCTAAATGAGGGGAGACCCAAAGCAATCCAGGCTCCCTCTCTGGTGAGCCCCCCTGCCTTGGCTCTGGGACGGTGCAGAATAGTAGGGCTACACTGACCCTACTCTCCCCACTCCTGCCTTACCCCTACCAGGGCACCCCTCCTGAGGAAGCTCACAGCAGGGGAATATTTACTGAATGAGAACGCCCTGAAGGGAAAGATTTTTCTACTGATTATATGTCTGGCGCCCTAGAACATCTTCTATTTTTTCCATGGTGATTCATTCAGGGATCATGAGAGACAGGCTGCTGGGAAAGACGCCGCTGCCTGCCCAAGCTTTGATCAGGGTTATACACTCTTGTGCTGATTTACATTTGGGAGCCCCCTCACTTCCCCTTGGCCACTTATCCCCACAACCTAGGGAAGAAGATCCTATAGTGCCTGCGGGTTACATGAGCATGAAATCCTTTCTTCTTAAACATTAAGTCATATGATATGCCTTTGCTTGCATGATACCAGACCTGGAAGAAAGTGGGAGATTCTCAAAAATTCTCATTTATTCATATCACATAATCACTCAGAGTTTGCCGTATATACCTTTAATACCTCTGTATTAGGTTTTTTAAAATAGTCAACTTTTCCTGAGGCTGAAAAAGAGAGAGAGGCAGCTCAGCCATAAGGACAGCATGCTCAGAGGTGCAAATGTCTGGGGCTAAATGCCAAGGACTCCTTGAAACTAGATTCTAGAGTAAGTGAAGGCCAATATCAAGGACCAGGTTGGAAAGGTAAATAAATGGGAGCCAAAAAGAAAGAAAGAAAGAAAGAAAGAAAGAAAGAAAGAAAGAAAGAAAGAAAGAAAGAAAGAAAGAAAGAAAGAAAGAAAGAAAGAAAGAAAGAAAAAGAAAAAATAAAATTAAAAATAAAAATAAAAATAAAAATAAACAAAATAAATAAATAAATGGGAGCCGGATGCTGAAGGAGCTTGAATCCTAAGATCATCAATTTAGACTTTATTTTAAATGCTGATGGAGGAGCACCTGGGTAGCTCAGTCAGTTAAGCGTCTGCCTTTGGCTCGCTCGGGTCATGATTCCCAGGGTCCTGGGATGGAGCCCTGCACCAGGCTCCCTGTTTGGTGGGGAGTCTGCTTCTCCCTCTGCCCCTGCCCCCCCTCCCGTTCATGCTCTCGTGCTCACTCTTTCAAATAAATAAGATCTTTAAAAAAGAAAGAAAGAAAGAAAGAAAAAACCTGATGGAAACCTTTGTGGGTATTGAGTAGGAGAATAGAATCATCCGGGGACCCAGCAGAAAGAAATGGCACACTCAAAGGGGGATAATTTAAAGCGTGTTAAGTGAAGGGGTTATTTACTAAGGTTTGGCGGCACGTAGTAAAACCACAAGGTATGATGCTGTGCCTGCAGCAAAGCAGCATCAGCGCTGTTAGGTAGGAAGGGGTAAGGGGAAGGAGAGAGTCATGCACAAGCCACCTCGAGAGGAGCTCTGGCCTTTGGTTAGGGTGACTTCACAGCGAGGGGGCCAGGGTATAAACCCTCAACCTCACTGTCCACCCCTATGACTTCGTGCTGGTACTCCCCATTTGCTAAAACCAACCGGAAGCCAAAAGCCAGAAGCCAAGGAAGGCCATTGTCATGGGCCCCACAGGTCAGCCACCCAGAGCAAGGGAAGACAGAGTGGATTTGCAGGGGCAGGTGGCAGGTGTCCTGCACAGGAGTGGTGTCATGAAGTGAGCAGTTCAACAAGGCCTATCTTGGGCAGAACGGAGGGCGAATCAGATACAGGGGGACAGGAGGAGAGTGCAAGGGTCTGAACTAACATGGGTCATGGACATAGAGAGGAAAAGAAACGTTCAAACAATATTGAGGATGTAGAATGGTCATAACCTGTTGTCGGGAAAAACTAGGACAAGGGAGGCCTCTAGAGTAGCCTGGGTACCTGAGTGCATGGTGACCCCATTACCTAGGAGAGGACAAAAGTCTAAGGGAAGGTGCTGCTGCTGGACAAAAAGAAATCACTCTTTTCTGGCTGTCAAGGGCAACCACGGCCGGGACAGATGGCCTCCTGTGTCCTTGCTCTGGGCAGAAGTACAACGGCTTCTGGCATCCTTCCCCTCCCGTCTCCGAACATTTCTGCTCCCAAACACCAACTTCCACAGGGGTCTGACCTCCTCAAAGTGTCCAGGCTGCAAAGTGATTTCTCTGTTTTCACTGCTGTCCCTTTTCTACTAGTCAAAGAAAATCCAGTCCTCCTTAAAGGGGTGGGGGTGGAGGGAGACAGTGAAAGTGCCTGATTGCTAGCTCTCTGTGGAGATAGATGCACATTTTTTAAAAGATCTACTGAATTGAATTTCTAATTAACAGACTACAAGGGGGAAATTCTTAGTTTTAACTCTGGACCCTCTCAGGGCACCCAGAAGCCCCAACTGAGCACAGTCCCCCATCTCCTCGGAAGAACACAGTAAGCAACTTAGTGCCTACTCAACCCCTAATCTGCATTACATAATACTCAGGACTTTCAATGGTGTGTGTAGATTTTAAGTTTGGCTCCTAAGAAGTGTGTGATATGTTTAGGTGTAGGGTAGACCTAAACATACCCTAAAACAACAAGGCCACTTCAGGCAGCTTTGCAAGCAGGGTCTCCAGGAATGCCCTCTCCCTCCCCACAGTGAAACCCAGTTGTCCTACCCACAGAGAGCTGTCCTCATGGGGAGACAGCTCCCTCACCACCTCCCCTCCCACTGCCGCACATGGCACAGAGGGGTTGGAAGGTGGGAGTGTGGGAGGCCATGTTGCTAGGCAACCGGCTGCCGTCCTGCAGTTGCCCTGGTGACAACGGTTTGTGTGTACAAGGGGGTGCTCCTGGGTCCTTGCTGAGTGTCTGCATATGCAGGCTGGACTTCTTCACCATGATGCATTCCTGGAAACCATGTCATAATGTGGTTTGTCAAAGTTTCTCAGAGGAACAGCATTTGTTCTCCGTAAGGGGTTGCGTTCCTGACTAAAGACGCAGCCAGAGATAAATCATAACTGTGATCAACAATCTGTCATAAGCAGAAGGCACAAGTGCCCAAATATCCTCAATGAGTTCTAGGGCTAAAATTATGCTCCAAACCTCACCACGAAGCTATCACTTGACTCCACATGAGGCCCTATGTGCCTTGTTCATTCATCCCTTCATTCCTTGACATGAAGGCTGTAGGGGTCATTGTGGTTCACTCCTAACCTCAAATCTGCTTCAGATGATTAGTCTTCTGAGCCAACGTTATGAGTTGTAAGTCCTTGGAAAAGAGACGTCCTAATCCCTACTACCTCAGAATGTGACCTATTTGGAAGTAGGATCTTTACAGAGATCATCAAGCTGAAATGAGATCATCAAGGTAGATCTTAATACAGTATGACTGGTGCCCTTATAAAAAGGGGAAATTTGAACAGACATGCACAGAGGAAAGAGGATGTAAAAAGACACAAGGAGAAGACCACATGAAGACAGAGGATTGGAATGACGAATCCACAGGCCGAGGAATGCCAAGAATATCAGGCAAACCACCAGAGGCTCGGAAGAGGCAAGGAAGGATTCCTCTACAGACTTTGAAGGGAGCAGGGCCCTGCTGACCTTGACTTCAGACTTCTAGCCTGTGAGACAATACATCTCTGTTGCTCTAAGAGGCCCAACATGAGCACTTTCTTTCAGCAGCCCTGAGGAACTAATATGGCCGACCATGGTGATCCTACCCTCTTAGCCCAAGGAGCAGTAAGAGGAAGACTGCTGGGCTGTTTCTGAAAAGGTTCCACTTTTCCCTCTGCGTGTGCCTCTAAGGAACTGCTGTAACCACCATACCTTGAGCCTGAAGGACAAAGCCCCTATGGAGGAAGGCAGAGTGCATGCCAATGGCTGGGGACAGATGACCTACTGAGCTGCCATTTCAGCCAAGCCACAGTGTGCCTGGTCTCTGCACATTTTGTTATGTGAGATGGTGCAGTTCCCTGAGGTTTAAGGCATAAGGTAAAGCAGAGGAGCGCCTGGGTGGCTCAGTCAGTTGAGCATCTGACTTTGAGCTCAGGTCATAATCTCAGGTCATAGGATCATTGGGCTCTGTGCCCAGTGCAGAGTCGGGTTGGGGTTCTCCTCCCTTCTCCCTCTGACACTCCAACTTGTGCTCCCTAAAATAAATGGATAAATCCTTAAAAAAAAAAAAAAAAAAAAAAAAAGGGTGAAGCAGAGTCTCCTGACACGTGTCCTCCATGTGGGGATCGACTGCCAGCCCAGCACTTCTCCCTGCCACCTCCTCATACTGATTGAGGCTCCAGCTCCTTCCATCTGCTAATCTGCATCTCTGTACTGACTGTGGTAGATCATTTGCAAGGACGGCTGTGGTAGTTCCTCCTCGCCATGCACTTCCCAATCTGACTTTGCTGCCCCAACAGCATGAGGTGGTGTTGAACTCTCCAGCCCTTAAATCCAGGCTTGGCCATGTGACCTCACCTGCCCTGCCCAGTGAGATACAAGTGGAGGCTTCAGACGCACTTGTGAAGTCGGGCCTGCTCCTTGGGCCGCAGCTGGAAACCTGAGGTCATGATGCCAATGGACCTTTCCTTCTGGAAAGGCCATGTGGGGAGGAACTGACGCTCTCCAGCCAATAGTCAGAATGAATTGCCAGCTCTGTGAGTAAAGCTTTCTCAGATCATCCAGCCTTAGTCAACTGCCCATAACTGCAGCCACATGAATGATCCCAGGTGAGACCAGCAGAAGCTCCACTGAGCTGAGCCCAGCCTGAATGGCTGATCCATAGAACCACAAGCAAATAAAATGGCTGTTGTTTCAAGCCACCATGTTTTGAGCTGATTTGTTACATAGCGATAGCTGACTGATGCACTGGCAGACGATTCCCCACACTGGCCCCACCCTCTCAGGCTCATTCAGAGACCAGGCACAGCATTGAGGCACTATGGATACAATCAAGAGAAAGAACAGACCTGGCCTCTCCTCTCTTATGATATTAGCATGTGCCAGGCACTGTGCCAAGGGCCTTAGAGGTGTCAAGCCAGATGAGAGTGTTAGTTATTTCTACTCCCTTCCTGCTGAGGAAACCAAATATCAGGGAAAGTAAAGAAATTTCCAGCTGCAGCAGATTGTATTTTCCAAAACTGGCTGCAACAGTATCTGCCCTCTGATATGCTCTGCTAGGACCCTGCCACCCTCCCACCAAGAGGCAGAACCTAATTCCCCTCCTGAACCCAGGGAGGCCTGTGATTTGATTATGACCCAATAGCATGCAGCAGGAGTGATGCTGCGTGACTTCTAAGGCAAGATCATAAAAGAAGCTGCAGGTTCCACTTTATGAGCTGGGGCACTTGCCTTTGAAGCCCTGAGCTTTTGTGCAAGGCTGCCGTGCTCTGAGGAATCCCAGGACACATGGCCAGGCCCCATGTGGTGTTCCAGCTGACAAGTCCCACTAGGATCCAGCTGATAGCCACCCCTATCAGACTCCAGATGATTCTAGCCCCCAAATGTTGAGACATCCCAGCCTTTGAATCTTCTCCCTTGAGGCCCAGAAATGATAAATCAGAGACAACCTGTCCTCACTGTGCCCTGTCCACTGCATGGAATACATGAGCATAATACAATGAATGACAGGTTCATACCACAGAGTTTTGGGGTAGTTTGCCTCCCAGCAATAGTGAGGCACCCAAGGTCACACAGCTAGAGAGCAGGAAGGGAAATGAGGTTGGACTTTGAAACCTGGCAGTCTGACTCCAGAGCCTGAGCTCTTCACCACCACCCTTCCACCTCTGTGAGCCTTTCACTCCCATGCTCCTCAGCTTCCTCCCCGAAATGGAAGCGTGGCTCCCCTGACACTACCCCGCTCCCCACTCAAAGAGCAACGAGGAAAGGAACAGGCTTGCTTCTCACTCTGCTGCTTCCAGGCCACCACTGCCCACTTGGAAGTCCAGGCCCTCTCTTACCTTGGCTAAATGACAACACCCTCTCAACCTTGAGGACAACTTGCTTTCCTTGATGACTTCAGTTCCTGCTTCAGAGGTTTGCTTTGCTCCTCATCGAACGCCACGTGAAAATGCACTTACGTGAACCTACTATGTATGGGTCAGGCATGTGGTAGGGAGACAAAGTGGAAGGAGCTCTGTATTCATTTCCTACTGCTCTTAAACAAATTGCTACAAACTTAGTGGTTTAAAACAAAACAAATTTATTATGTAATAATCTTGGAGATCTGAAGCTGACAATAGATTTCACTGGGCTACAATCAAGGTGCCTGCAGGGCTGCCTTCCTTCTGGAGGGCCTAGGGGAGAGTCTCTTCCCTTCCTCTTCCAGCTTCTAGAAGCTGCCTGTATTTCAAGCCTTGTAGCTCCTTTTCCATCTTCAAAGCCAGCAGTGCAGCCTCTCCAGATCTCTCTCTCTGACCGCTCTGACTCTCCCTTCCCTTTATAAGGATCCTTGTGATTATACTGGGCCCCCCAGATTGTCCAGGAAGATCTCCCTATCTCAAGATTCTTACTCACATCTGCAAAGTCTCTTTTGCATGTAAGGTAACATATGCCCAGGGCCTGAGGATTAGGACACAGACGCCTTTGGGAGGCCATGATCCCGCCTACCAAGAGCTCTTTGATGGAGCTCAAGCTTGGGTGAGGTTATATATTTATAGCAGAAACTGCCTCTCCTCACCAATTATTCATCTTTCCTTCTTATTTTCCTTGTATTCAGGTGTGATGACCATGCAATTGAGTTCTGGCCAGTGGGGTGTAAACAGAAGTGATAAAGTGATGGCACAACTGCAGGCCTACCGTGTATGAACCCCCTCACAGCCTTGGACACAGGACCCCCAACAGGCTCCTACTTTTCTCATCCATGAGCTAAAGTGAAGAGGAATCCAAAGACCCAGAGGAAGATGGAGCCACATGGGGGAAGAAGTCAGGGTCCCCGAGTGACAGTGGCACAGTATCCCGGCTGACCCACATTGTATTCTCACATAAATTAAGACATTGACGTTGAAGTTTGTTTGTAACAGCATTTGCCTACGCTGGCAATATACAAGCACAGAAATGTACTTTAAAAGAATCTGTATAAATGTATTTCATAAGTTTTATAAGTAAATAATATAACATTTACTTCTTAAAATAAATTGATCTGTGACATAGACTCTATATGAACAAGAAGGTTACTTAATACACAACGATAACAACAAAACAAAACCAGAGATTATGCCTCTCAGCTACAGAAAGAAATTGGACTTACGTCTGTTTTGTATGGACTGCACAACATTGAGGAATCCTGATTAAAACCCATGACTGCAAATGGTAACGAGTATATTTTAACCTAGTGTAATCTGCACAAACTCCTCAATAAATGGAGATCACCAGAAAAGCTTGGTTCTGAGACTAGCACAGAAGCTAGTTAACTTGGCAACACGAGTTAATGTTTTGGGGAACTTCTACATTGATTCATTTATATGTTGTTTACTTTCAAAAGGAGAAAAGACAATTTACCCAAAACCCTGCAGGACCAATAAAACCAAAACCAGGCAAACATGAACAGGAGCCCAGTGATCAAACAACTGGAGCTAGGAATTTCATGGGCTGAGAAGCAAGGGAATGTGTGTGTTGGGGGGAGGGGAGGGGAAGTGCATGCACACACATGATAGGGAGCCAGGGAAAGGGCTGGTCAATAAGAGCCTGCTATCTTGGAAAAATATGACCAAATTTCCAAAATGGTCCATCTCGGCATATGTCCAAAGAGACCCACATCTAGATGACCATGTGGCTGGCCAGGATGAAAGCTGAGGGTTCCTGCAATTGCTTATCAGCGAACAGGCCCTGGGGCCCCTAGCCCTGGTGTACGCAAACATTGCAAGGGGGAGAACCTGCAACCTCAGAGCAGTTACTTCTATAGTCAGTATCTTACCTGAGATACACTATAGGAAATTGGTTCTGTGGCCTCATCAGGATTGGGAGAAAGGTGAGTTCCAAGGACCCCCTGTTTCCTCTGGCACAAACAGACATGGAAGGTTCTGGAAGCCCAGCCAACATGTGGCCACACTGTGGCACCCAGGATTGCAGGAGAAGGCAACTTGTCACAGACTGGCCTGGGCTGCCCACACCAGGAAGGACCTGCTGGGGGTGGGGAAGGACACTCACTGACCAAGCACAAATTCTGTGCCCTGCCCTTTACATACAGTTCAGGTGAACAACAACCCTGTGTGGTGGGTCCCTTTAATCCCCAATTTAGGGTGGGCGGATGGTGTCTTAGCAAGATTAGAAAATCAGCCCCAGGAGCGCACAGCCATTCGCAGCAGATGGCATCCAAGGGGAGCTGGGTCCGTGTGCTCAGACACCTGCCGGAGGGCTCCAGCTGCACACCACAACTGTCGAATCCCTTTTTTCTTGTTTCAAAGTCTCTGACTAAAATAGACCAGAAGAGGGGGGCATTATGGCCCTCAGTGCCACAATTAAAGCTATAAATGTAACCAGGGGCAAAAAACGCTGACCTCGGCTGGCAGTGAGCGAAACAGGGAGCTGCAAAGCCAGGGTACACGGTGTGCACAGGTGGTACTCGCCCCTGGCCCCAGGGCAGCGGGCACAATGTGCTCCCATCTTCCTTACCTCTTGGGCCTCGGATTTCACGGGCTCAGTGGCACAGACCTGCTGGAACAGCGAGAGGGCCCTCAGAACACTCTGAACCGCTGATTTTGTACACAACACCGGCTGCTATGAGCGTCCCCCAGTTCATTACCCTGTACCGGCCCGCATCAGAAGTGGGGAGACTGAGGCACCAACAGGTTTGCTCCTAAATCCGAATTCAGAAACTAGTAAGAGCAGGTAAACTGGTGGACTATGATCCCCCAGCGTATTCATCAGATCTCTGATGCACTGATTATGGGCACCAGTTAACAGCAGCAGTAGCGGTCAGCAGCTCCCAGATGACACCTGTATTCACCTTACCTGTGGGCCAGGTGAGCAGTGGGAGCTCCGGATGTCGGGGAGTGGACTGGTGGTAGAAAGGGCTCACATCTCGTGGCTCACCTGCCAGAACAGACACCCCACTTACCCAGAAGGGGGCTTCTCTCTTCCTTGGGACAGCAGACGTGGTTCAAAGGCCCCAAACAACCAGCCCACTAAGTTTCTGTTTGTTGTGTGTTTGTTTTGTGCAAGCGTGCGATCATTAGTCGCCTTCTCTTTCTAAGTGATGTTGACAGTTACCTGAGTCCCCAGCAGCCCAACCAGGGTTCCGGGGATGTTGAACCCCTTGAGTTCTTTTCTTTAATGAAGTTGTTGCCCAAACCCCTCTCCTCCCTATGAAATATGTCAAGCCATGATGACTTTCAGAGTGACACGGAAGTGCATACATACACTTGCAATGAGAAATGCCTTGGGGGCACTTCACTAGATTGGAGATGGAGAAGAATGTGGAATTGTCTACAAAACTCTAACTCTGGTACTTTATCACTTAAAATTTTTAAAACTAAGTAGCGTGTATACACAGTTGGCTTTTTCTAAGCCCTTTGTTTTTATTGCTGAATGTTTTATTTAGAAATATCCTCAAATCCCTTAGAGAAGGAAATGGGGCTGCTGGAAGGGGAAGGGTGAGAGAGGCAGCCAGCACCGGCCCTGGCTGCGGTGGACCTGAACACGTGGGAACTGCATGGCTGAGTGGAGACACGTGGATGAATGAAATGATCAAGTGGTAGATCCAAGTGATCTGTGCTTCCCTCCGCTCCTCATCACCCAGAAGTTTTGTATACTTCACCCAAATGCCCCTCTGCTCAGGCCTCAGACCTATCTGGAAGAATCAGGGACAAGGTGAGGCCCAGGCCAGAGCAGGGGCTGATGGGGGCCAGATGCCTCAAGGCAGCCCCCAGCCCTTCCCCTCCCAGGGCACCTGCTGGTTTCTCAAGCCTCTCGGTGGTTTCCTGCCGGGCTCCTCGGAGCACCCCACCAAGGGTCAGAGGGGCGATCATTCTGTTGTACACACGTGAGGACCTGAACCTGGGACGGGAAGGGCCACGGCCACCAGTGGGAGGACGGCGGTCAGGGTGGGCCTATCACACTGGACATGGATGTGGTGAGTCGGCCCCAAGCTGGCAGACAGCTGAACAAGTGGGGGCAGAGTCCCAGCCAGCTTCCTGATGACACCTGCGCACCTCGCTTTGTCTGCCCACCAAGTAAGAAGCCTATGTTGAACTTTGACTTGTCAATTAAATTATGAGAATAGTAAGAAAATTGTATGTCCATTTTCAAAGGCTATAGCCATCCACCTGAGACTGTGGCAGCATTCCCTAGGGGCCTGAGCCTCTCACTTCCCCATCCCTCCCCCCGATGAGCACTGCCCTTGAAGGACGGAGGGCTGGTCCCCTTCTCCTGTGGTGGGTGGGACCACCCAGTCTACACTGCCTTCAGTTCCCTACCCTTCACCCTGGTCCTAGGGGTCATGGGGTGACAAATTCAGTAGAGCCATTTGCCACCCCCAAATCCAAGGGCCCCTACTTTTGGCTGCTGTTCGCTGACAAATTTGGGCAAAGAAGCAGAATGAGGACTGGTTAAAAGCATGAAGCCTCAGTTAAACCCACTCCCTGTTTTCCTACCTAAAAACTTGGAGCATTAAGACGTGATCTAAATGTTTGTTGGGGGAGGAAAGCCTCAAAATCTCCAAACTGCCAAGTTAACCTAACTTACTGAGGGATAGTAGACTGCTAGAGCCTATCAGAGGAGGCTGACATGTGAGGGACAGCCAAAAGAAATGGTAACATTCACCTCAGAAAGCAGGTGGGTGGCCACTATTTTCAAACCTCTAGATAGTTCCAACAGGGGAGAGGAGTGGGCTCATCTAGAGGAGCCCTACAAGTGAGGACAGTGACAGAAGGCCACATGGAGGTCGACGGCAGCAAGCTGAGGAAGAGCCAACAGTCAAGTAAGGTAGTGAGTTCCCCACCCTTAGAAGTATCCAAGTATCCATTCACTCATTTACTCCGTCAACACATAGGTATTAAAGCCCAGCAATAATTGGACTGTCAGACAAAGTTCCTGCTATCAGGGAGCTTATGTTTTAGTGGGGAAGACAAATCATAAAAAAAACTAAAAAAGTAAAAAGCCTAAAATATATATTCAGTAGAGATAGGATTATGCAAAAAAAAAAAAAAAAAAAGGTTATGGAAGAGTGTGTGCCAGGTATCTCCTTTGGACTGGGTGGTGGGGTGAGTATTAAGCCAAAGCAGAATGGCCTCTTGGTAGGGAAAGGGTTAAAGGAGCACCAGGGAGGGGGGCACCACTCTCAGCCCCTGACCTCACACAATACTACATGCCTGTTTGGTCCCTAATAACTAAGTGTGACTCCTCCCCAGAAGGCAGATCTGCCTGAAAGAATCCTGAACCGAGCCCCCCTCCATGGACCCGGTGCGTGGCTGGAGCCAGGGGTCCCAGGCACAGTGGGGTGACAGCTTCCCCTCCCCCACACCTGCCACCTCCTCACATTCTGCAGGCTTGATTGCATAATTGCGGGCGGGATTTAGAGCCAGCACAGCATGGAGCTTGTAAATCTTCTCTCACATCATGAAATGCCAGCAATTTCACAGCCAGGGAGTCCTGTTCTCATCATGTCCCCACACCAGCAGACTCGCATCTAGAAGCGTCCTCTGGGCTGACGGATTGTTGCTGGAGCTGCCCCGGAGCCAAAGGCGGGGGCCGGCAGCCTCTGCCACCTGCTTGGCTCCTCCGAAGCCCCCAGGAGTGAAGGTCATGACTACCAGGCCAGGTTGCTGGGGCCCTACCTGCATAGTGACCCTCAACCCCCACTCCCTGGGGAGGAGAGGAACGGAGGCGGTGGGCCCACACTGGGAACTGAGGCCACATTTGTATTCCAGACCCTTCGAGGAGAAAAGCGTAGCTCTAAGCAACATGCACAGTTGCAATCCATATGGGGACACATCCACTTATGTTTAAATTTGTCAGTGATCTTCCAACCTGGCTCCCATTTGGATGACCTGTGGAGTTTTTAAAAGAGCCTTACGGAGAAAGAGAGCGGCAGTTCCCACCCACGGAGGTTCCAACCCAAGAGAGTCTAGAATCTAGAAAGGAGCTCCTCCGTCCGCATGTTCCACAGGTAAAGATTCACTACCTACTTCGTTAGGAAAACAAAACGAGGGACGCCTGGGTGGCTCAGCGGTTTGGCGCCTGCCTTTGGCCCAGGGCCTGAACCCTGAGTCCCAGGAGAGTCCCACATCAGGCTCCCTGCATGGAGCCTGCTTCTCCCTCTGCCTGTGTCTCCGTGTGTCTCTCATGAATAAATAAAATGAAAGATAAATTAATTAAATAATTAATTAATAGAAAATGATAGAAAAGACAGATAAAACGAACAAGGGCATGTGGCAACCTTCCAAGACATCCTCACCTCCTGATACTTATGCTTTTGTGCAATCCCCTCTCTTCTAAAGGGAGCTGGACCTAGTGATTCGTCTCTATGAAAAGAACATGGTGCAAAATAATGGAATGTCACTTCAGGGTTACATAAAGACCGTGACTTCCATTTGAGCACCTGCTGTCTTTCTCTTGCCCTCTGGGGAGCCGGCTGCCATGTTGCCAGTCACCCTAAGGAGAGAATCAGAGGGTAAGGAATTGATGTCCTCAACCAGGAGCCAGTGAGGACTTGAGGCCTGACAACAGTCACATGGGTGAGCTTGAAAATGCATTCTCTCCCAGCTGGGCCTTGACATGACTACTGTCCACTGACACCTTGACCACAGTCTCGTCAGTGATTTTTTTTAAAGATTTTATTTATTTATTCATGAGAGACAGAGAGAGAGAGAGAGAGAGAAGCAGAGACACAGGCAGAGGGAGAAGCAGGCTCCATGCAGGGAGCCTGACATGGGACTCGATCCACGTCTCCAGGATCAGGCCCTGGGCTGAAGATCGTGCTAAACTCCTGAGCCACCTTGGGCTGCCCAGTCTCGTCAGTAATCCTGAGACAAAGGCACCCGGAAAAATATTCCCAGATTCCTGATCCACAGAAACTTTGAGATAATAAATGTGGGCTAGTTTTAAGCTATTATGTTTTGGGGATAACTTGTTATGCAGCAATAGATAACCAACACACACTTATGTAACAAAACATTAATAGTGCTTTATCTCTGAGCAGTGGAATTATGAGTGATATTTTTTCTATTTGCTTATCTATATTTTCTGATTTTTTATATTACCACAGGCTATATTCAAAATGAAAAAACATGAATGGATAAAGAAGATGTGGTTTATGTATACAATGGAATATTACTCAGCCATTAGAAACAACAAATACCCACTATTTGCTTTGACATGGAGGGACCTGGAGGGTATTATGCTGAGTGAAGTAAGTCAATCCGAAAAGGACAAACATTATAGGGTCTCATTCATTTGGGGAATATAAAAATTAGTGAAAGGGAATAAAGGAAAAGGAGAGAAAACGAGTGAAAATATCAGTGAAGGTGACAAAACATGAGAGACACCTAACTCTGGAAAATGAACTAGGGGTAGTGGAAGGGGAAGTGGGCGGGGGGTTGGGGTGACTGGGTGAAGGGCAATGAGGGGGGCACTTGGCAGGTTGAGCACTGGGTGTTATGCTATATGTTGGCAAATTGAACTCCAACAAAAAAAACTTTTTTAATGAAAAAACAAAACTAACTTTCCAATTATATTGAAAAAAAAAACTTCTAGAGGAAAACATAGGAGAAAATCTTTGTGACCTTATGGTAGGCAAAGCTTTCTGAGTTACCAAAATGGATAACCACCACCACCCCCAAAAAAATAAATTGGCCTTTATCAGAATTAAAAACTCCTGTTCTTCAACAAGCATCATTAAAGAAACAGGAAAGATAAGTCCCAGACCAGGAGAAAAGACTTGCAAATCATGTATTGGATAAAGGACACGTTACTAGAATATATAAAAAATAAGAGGACACATAACCCAATTTAGAAACCAGCAGCAGGGATCCCTGGGTGGCGCAGCAGTTTGGTGCCTTCGTTTGGCCCATGGCGTGATCCTGGAGACCCGGGATCGAATCCCACGTCGGGCTCCTGGTGCATGGAGCCCTCTTCTCTCTCTGCCTCTCTCTCTCTCTGTGTGACTATCATAAATAAATTTTTAAAAAATAAAAAAAAAAAGAAACTAGCAGCAGATTTGACTAGACATTTCTCCAAAGAAGAGACACACAAATGGCTGATAGGCACCTGAAAAGATGCCCAACATCATTAGTCATTAGGAAAATGTGAATTCAAACCACAGAGAGATACCAATACACACCTATTAGAAGGGCTATATAATTGGAATGTCAAGTGTTGGAATCCCTGGGTGGCGCAGCGGTTTGGCGCCTGCCTTTGGCCCAGGGCGCGATCCTGGAGACCCGGGATCGAATCCCACGTCGGGCTCCCGGTGCATGGAGCCTGCTTCTCCCTCTGCCTATGTCTCTGCCTCTCTCTCTCTCTCTGTGACTATCATAAATAAATAAAAATTTAAAAAAAATAGTAAGGAATGTCAAGTGTTGACAAGGATGTGAGAAAAGTGTAACCTTCAAACATTGCTGATGGGAATGTAACATGTGGCAGCTGCTTTAGAAACAGTATGGCAGCTTTCTTTTTTTTTTTTTTTTAAAGATTTTATTCATTTATTCATTAGAGACACAGAAAGAGGCAGAGACACAGGCAGAGGGAGAAGCAGGCTCCATGCAGGGAGCCCGATATGGGACTCGATCCCCAGATCTGGGATCCCGCCATGAGCCAAAGACAGATGCTCAACTGCTGATCCACCCAGGCATCCCAGTATGGCAGTTTCTTAAAAAATTAAATATAAACTTGCCATATGACCCACTTCTAGGTATCTACCCAAAAGAAATGAAAACATGTCCATACAGAGACTTGTAGGCAAATATTCATAGCAAGAACTGCAAACAGTCCGAATTTCCATCAATAGGTGAATGGGTAAACACAACATGGTACATACATACCTGACTCTTCAGCAACAAAAAAGAACTAAGTCCTGATTCATGCTACATCCATGGACTACAAAAACATTATGCTAAGTGAAAGAAACCACACAAGACAGAATATATATTGTGTGATTCCATTTATAAGAAATGTCAGGAAAAGGCAAATTTATAAAGATAAATCAATCTTATCTGGGGCTGGAATGGGAGTTTGACAGCAAAGAAATGGGAGGAAAATGTCCTGGGGTGATAAATATGTTCTAAAACTGAACCATAGGAATGGTTGCATGATCATATACATTTCCTAAAAATTACTGAATTATACACTTACAGTGGGTGGGTTTCATGTGGTGTAAATCATAGCTCAAGAAAGCTATACGATAGTCATGTCCATAACCTTGGGCCCAGTAAGTTCATGTCAAGGGAATAACCAGAAAGGTACACAAAGACATATCAAGTATGCTCATAACTGTTTTTTCTTAAGTTAATGAAAAGCTAGAAGCAACCTGAATGCTTAGTAACAGATAATAAATGATTAATAAGGGTGATCCACCTGACAGACTAGCCTGCAGCCATTGAGAATGCTATTGAGAAAGAATTTTTGACACCCTGTGGAGATGCTTAGGATCAAGTACAAAAGTTGTCCTGTACTCAATGGAAATCGATGGCTCGATTTCTCCATGAGCAAAGAGTCTGTGTATGTTATTTTTAATTTTTTTTTAAGATTTCATTTATTTGAGAGAGAGATAGAGAGCAAGACAGAGAGAGAGAGCACCACATGCATGAGCAGGGGAGGAGAAGAGGGAGAAGCAGAGTCACGACTGAGCAAGGAGCCAGGTACCAGACTCCATCAGAGGGCTCCAGGATCATGAGCTGAGCTGACGGCAGACGTTTGAAGGGGTAAGCCACCCAGGTGCCCCCATATACTTTTTTTTTTTTTTTTAATGATAGTCACACAGAGAGAGAGAGAGAGGCAGAGACACAGGCAGAGGGAGAAGCAGGCTCCATTCACCGGGAGCCCGACGTGGGATTCGATTCCGGGTCTCCAGGATCGCACCCTGGGCCAAAGGCAGGCGCCAAACTGCTGCGCCACCCAGGGATCCCCATATACGTTATTTTTAAACACAGTTGAATTTGTTCTGTGAATGTATCTATACCTGCAACATAACCAGATGTATATAGTTTTTTTTTTTTTCCTTTTGCACATTTACAAAGAGTAAACAGTTGGTGACTATATAAGTAAATTTTGTTTTCTTTGTCCTTTATCTTCTCTGACTTTTTTCTTTTTTCAAAAAGAGTGTATCCATTTTAAAATCAGGGGAAAAAATCATTTAAAGAAAGGAAAGAAAGCAATGGCAGGCCTCTCTCCTTATCAGAGAAGAGGCTGTGGTTTCTTGAGTGAGGGGTACACCCTGACTTCGGTACAATGATGCAGAGGGCCTATTAGCTGCTGCAGACAGAAGTGGCAGTGAGCACACCTGGAAACAGCTGCCCAAGTCCATTCAGCCAGATGGGACTCATTGGTCTTACAACAGGGCCAGGCCTAATGCAAGGACACTTTCCTCTTGTTAGCCATGGAAAGGGGCTCCTACCAAGGAGACAGCCCCTGGGGTGGCTTTGTCACTGCAGGGTGACAGGCAGGGAAGGTAGCAATGACCTTAGAAACAGATGCATGAGATTTAATAGAAACTTCTGGACAGGGCAGCCCGGGTGGCTCAGCGGTTTGGCGCCGCCTTCAGCCCAGGGCCTGATCGTGGAGTCCCGGGATCGAGTCCCACATCAGGCTCCCAGCATGGAGCCTGCTTCTCCCTCTGCCTGTGTCTCTCATGAATAAATAAATAAAATATTTTAAAAAAAAGAAAAAGAAAAAAAAATTTTTTTAAATAAAAAATAAAAAGAAAGAAACTTCTGGACAAATACTGTATGATTTTACTCATATGTAGAATTTAAGAAACAAAACAAACATAAGGGAAAACATAAGAGAGGCAAACCAAGTAACAGACTCTTAACTACAGAGAACAAACTGATAGTTATTAGTGGGGAGGTGAGATGTTACTAGTGGGGTGATTGGGGGGGGGAGATGGATTACATAGGTGATGGGGATTGAGGAGGTCACTTCTTGTGACAAGCACTAGGTGTATGAATCACTATACTGTACCCCTGAAACTACACTGTGTGTTAACTGGAATTTAAATAAAAACTTTTTAAAAAAAGAAGCTGATAGAAACCCAGGTTTCTATACTGGTTACAATGGGGAGAGCCTAAATATGGGGGGAGAGAGACCAGGGTTTGAGTCCTGGCTCTGCTACAGAAGCCATGTTCTGTGGAGTCTGGGATAAGCTACAGATCTTCACAGAATCTGCTTCCCCACCTGCAAACTGGGAGACAATTAGCCTGCCTATTTCTAAAATGGAAATCGACATCATTGGTTAATAAGATTCAAAGAATAAAGGGGTTATATTCGTGCCCCAGAATTATTATAACAAACTATCACAATCTGGGTGACTTAAAATGACAGAAATTTATTCTCTGAAAGTTCTGGAGGCTACAAGTCCAAAATCATGATGTTGGCAGGACCATACCCTCTCCAAAGGCTCCAGGGAAGACCTCGTCTGGCTTGTTCATGGCAGTCCCCAAAGACTAGAACAGTAGCAGGTACATGCTCAAAAAAATTTACACAAATAACAAACAGGTTAATAATTCAGAGGACAGCAGATTGTGTTCTATGATAGCCTTTTTATTCCTAAATAAAAGTGACATATATTCATTTTATAAAATACCAAAACCGCAGATAAACAGAAAGCTTAAAATGTGCCAGAATCACACACCTTTTACAGATATACCACTGACTGCTAATATCATTGCATATAGCTATCCAATATTTATATAGTAACTTTTTTTAAAAAACATCATACTGTAGGGGCATCTGGGTGGCTCAGTCAGTAAAGCATCCACCTTCGGCTCAGGTCATGGTCCCAGAGTCCTGGGATCAAGCCCTACATTGGGCTCCCTGCTCTGTGGGGAGCCTGCTTCTCCCTCTCCCTCTGCCTGCTGCTCCCCCTTGCTTGTGCTTGCTCTCGCTCTGTCCAATGAATGAATAAAATCTTTTTTAAAAAGATCATACTGTAAACATAGTGTCATAACTTGATTTTTACACTTAACATTTTCTGAATCATTACAGATACTCCTTGGCCCGCCATGGGTCATATCCCACTACACCCATCCAGAGTTGAAATATTGTAAGTCAAAAGGCAAGCATACATCAGAGATATTGCAGGTTCGGTTCCAGACCGTCACAATAAAGCAAATATTGCAATAAAGTGAGTTGAATCAATGTTTTGGTTGCCCTGTGTATACAAAGGTTATGTTTCCACTATACTGTAGTTTATTAAGTATACAATAGCACTATGTTTAAAAAAAAAAAAAGCTCTGCAGATATCTTAATTTAAAAATACATTCTTGCTAAAAAAGAAAAAAATGCTAACCTTTTGAGCTTCCTGTAAGTCATAATCTTTTTGCTGGTGGAGGGTCGTGTCTCAATGTTGACGGCTGCTGACTGATCAGATGGTGGCTGCTGAAGGCTGGGGTGGCACAACAATGACATTTGCTGCATCCATCGACTTCTTTCCACAAACAATTTCGGAGTAGCATGCGATGCTGTGTGATAGCATTTGCCTCACGGTGAACTTTTCAAAATTGGAGTCAATCCTCTCAAACTCTGCTTCTGCTTTATCTCCTAGTTTTATGTGATATTCTAAATCTTCTTTTGTCACTTCAACCATCTTCACAGCCTCTGTACCAGCAGCAGATTCCATCTCAAGAAAACCTTTTTCTTTTCTTCTCAGGAAGCAACTTTTCAACAGTTACAGTTTTTTTTTTTTTAAGATTTTATTTATTTATTCATGAGAGACACACACATAGAGAGAGAGGCAGAGACACAGGCAGAGAGAGAAGCAGGCTCCATGCAAGGAGCCCGATGTGGGACTCAATCCCAGGACTCCAGGATCACGCCCTGGGCCAAAGGCAGGCGCTAAACCTCTGGGCCACCCAGGGATCCCCCCAACAGTTACAGTTTTATCATGAGATTGTAGCAAGTCAGTCCCATCTTCAGGCCCCACTTCTAATTCTTGTTCTCTTGCTTTCCTACCAATCTGCAGTTATCTCCTCCACTGAAGTCTCTCCCCAAAAATCAACCACAAGGGTCAAAATCAGATTCTTCCAAACTCTTATTAATGTGGATATTTGACTTCTTTTCATGAATCACAAATATTACTAATGGCATCTAGAGTGGCGAACCCTGTCTAGAGGTTTTCCGTTGACTTTGCCCAGATCCATCGGCGGAATCACTATCTATGGCAGCTGCAGCCTAACAAAATGCATTTCTTTTTTTTTTTTTTTAAGATTTTATTTATTTATTCATGAGAATACACAGAGAGGAGAGAGAGAGGTAGAGACACAGGCAAAGGGAGAAGCAGGCTCCATGAAGGGAGCCCGATATGGGGACTCCGATCCCCGGTCCCCAGGACCACGTCCCCGGCCGTAGGCGGCGCTAAACCACTGAGCCACCGGGGCTGCCCTCAGAATGCGTTTCTTTCTTTTTTTTTTTTTTTTCAGTTGCATTTTTTATTTTTTTTTTAATTTATTTTTTATTGGTGTTCAATTTACCAACATCAGAATGCGTTTCTTAAATGAGACTTGAAAGTCAACATTACTCCTTGATCCACCGGCTGCAGAATGGCTCTTATGTCAGCATTCTGATTGAAACAACATTCATCTCGTTGTACATCCCATCAGAGCTCTTGGGTGACCAGGTGCATTGTCAAGAGCAGTAATATTTTGAAAGGAATCTTTTTTCTGAACAGTAGGTCTCAAATATCAAATATTCAGTGAGCTTAAAATATTAATAAATCATGGTGTAAACGGATATGCTCCATTGTTCCATGGTTTGACCACAGAGTAGGCTGGGCATAATTCCTAAGGGCCCCAGGATTTTCAGAATGTTCCATGAGCAATGGCTGTAACTCAAAGTCACCAGCTGCATTTGACACTAATAAGACAATCCGTCCTTTGAAGCTTGGACTCCGGCATTGACTTCTCCTCTCTAGCTATGAATATCCCAGATGGCAACAGCTTCCAATAGAAGACGGTTATGTCTTCATTGAAAAACTATTGTTTGGTTTAATGGTTTATCGGAGCTAGATCTGGATAAGTTGCTGCAGCTTCTACATCAGCACTTGCTGCTTCACCTTGCACTTTAATGTTACAGAGAGGACTCCTGTCCTTAAACCTCATGCACCAACCTCTGCTAGCTTCCAACTTTTCTTCTGCAGCTTCCTCACCACACTCAGCCTTTGTAGAATCAAAGAGGATTAGGACCATGCTCTGGATTAGGCTTTGGCTTAAGGGAATGGTGTGCCTGGTTCGATCCTCCATCTGGACCATATCTGGATGGTCTTTCTCCGTATCAGCAATGAGGCTGTTTCATTTTCTTATCATTTGTACGTTCACTGGAATAGCACTTTGAATTTCCTTCAAAAACTTTTCTTTTGCAGTCACAATTTAGCTGTTTGGTGCGAGAAGCCTAGCTTTTGGACTATCTCAACTTCTGACATCCTTTCCTCACTAAGCTTAATCATTTCTAGCTTCAGATTTAAAGTGAGAGATGTGCTACTCTTCCTTTTACTTGAACCCTTATAGGCCACACTGTAAGGTTGTTAATTGGCCTAGTTTCAATATTGTTGCATCTCGGGGAATAGGGAATCCCAGGGAGAGGGAGAGAGATGGGGAGACGGCCATCCAGTGGAGCACTTAGAACATATACGACATTTAAGTTCACCTTATAGGAACGTAGTTCAAAGCACCCCCAAAACAATTACAATAGTAACATCAAAGATCACTGATCACAGATCACCACGATAAATAATGAAAAAGTGGGGCACCTGGGTGGCTCAGTTGGTTAAGCACCTGCTATCAGCTCAAGTCATGATCTCAGGGTCCTGGGACAGAGCCCTTCATTGGGTTTCCTGTTGGGCAGGGTGTCTGCTTCTCTCTCTCCCTCCCTCCACTCCTCCCCCTCTTGTGCTCTTCTCTCTCTCAAATAAATAAAATCTTTTTTAAAGAATTAAATAACGAAAAAATTTGAAATATTATGAGAATTACTAAAATGTGACGCACAGACAAGAAGTAAGCAAATGCTGTTCGAAAAATTGTGTTGATACTCGTTTCTCTTCAGATCGCATAAATCTTTCGCCTTTTACTAAAGATTTCCATGGAGAGGAACAGTTATGAGTTTTTATCCAATTTTTTGAGGCCTCAGCTAACGAGTCTCACCTTTCTTGGTTCGAAAAACAGAACTGGGGCAGCCCGAGTGGCTCAGCGGTTTAGCACCGCCTTCAGTCCAGGGCGTGATCCTGGAGACCTGGGGTCGAGTCCCACGTCGGGCTCCCTGCATGGAGCCTGCTTCTCCCTCTGCCTGTCTCTGTCTCTCTCTCTCTCTCTCTCTCTTCCTCTCTCTCTCTAATAAATAAATTTAAAAAAAAATAAAAATTGTGTTGATAGACTTGCTCCATGCACAGTTGCCACAAACCTTCAATTTGTAAAAGACATGGTAGCTGCAAAGTGTAATAAAGGAAAGCACAATAAAAAGAGATACACCTGTACACCTACCTATCATAGCTTAGCCTCGCTTACCTTAAATGTGCTCCGAACATTAGCCTACAGTTGGGCAAAACCATCTAACACAAAGCCCATTTTATAATGAATACTTGGTGTAATGTATTGAACACTGTACCCAAAGTGAAAAACAGAATGGTTCTAGGACTATGGTTGCCAGGGTATCAGTCATTTACCCTCTTGATGGCATGGCTGACTGGCAGCTGTGGCTCCAGGCCACTCCCAAGCAACACGAGAGAGGATCATACCACATATCACCAGTGCAGGGAAACATCAAAATTTAAAGTTTGGTTTCTACTGAGTGTGTATCACTTTCGCACCACTGCAAATTTTTTAAAAATTTTACAGTCCAACCACTGTAAGTTGGGAATCATCTATATATAACATTCGACCCTGGCCATTTTTTTGGTTATATAGTGGGATGATGTATTCTGATCATGCTCTTTTTCTAGGACCCTTCACCCAACCCGACAACAGGTGAATGGAGGTGCTATCATGGCCTTTAGGAAAGGAAGGAAGGGGATCCCTGGGTGGCTCAGCGGTTTAGTGCCTGCCTTTGGCCCAGGGCGTGATCCTGGAGACCTGGGATCAAATCCCGCATCAGGCTCCCTGTGTGGAGCCTGCTTCTCCCTCTGC
This sequence comes from Canis aureus, assembly GCF_053574225.1. Lineage (NCBI taxonomy): Eukaryota > Metazoa > Chordata > Mammalia > Carnivora > Canidae > Canis > Canis aureus. The sequence goes on from NC_135633.1 coordinate 15,767,676, forward strand.
CTGTGTCTCTGCTTCTCTCTCCTGTGTCTATCATGAATAAATAAATAAAATCTTTAAAAAAAAAAAAAAGAAAAAAGAAAGGAAGGAAGAAACTCAGGTGACATCCAAACTTAGAGGCGGCCGATTAAAGATAACTGCAGATTCTTTGCCACTGCTCTCATTAAGAGGCCGGGTCTATGTCCCCTCCTGGTGAAGCCACGTGTTTTGTGATGCTGCCTGTAGAATAAAGTAGAAATGATGTCGTACCAGTTGTGAGGTCCAAGACTTAAGAGACTGACAGCTTCTATTTCCTGTTTCTGGAGCCAGGTCCAGAGCCTCCAGGTTAAGAAGGCTGCCTACGCCAGGGCCACTGTTGTTTGAAAATCCCTACGTGCATGGAAAAGCCCTGGAGGATGGGACTTCCTGTGAAGAGGGCACGTCAGGCCACGGAGCACCCTTGCACCAGACACGCATGTGTAGAAGCACCATGGAAGAGCTTCCTTCACCCCTGCCAATCCCTACTCAAATTCCTGCCCCACAAAACTGTGACCAAGACACTGTTGCTAGATTTAGCAAACAAAAATAGAGGCCATCCAGTTAAATTTGAATTTCAGATTGATAATGAATAATTGTATAGTTTGACTGTACCCCCAGTATTGCAGGGGATAAACTCCTATTTAAGCAAATACATTGCTTATCTAAAATCCCAATTTAACTGGGATTCAATTTTTATTACGTGGTCAGCCCAGTGGCTCAGCGGTTTAGTGCCGCCTTCAGTCCAGGGCCTGATCCTGGAGACCCGGGATCGAGTCCCACATCAGGATCCCTGCATGGGGCCTGCTTCTCCCTCTGCCTGTGTCTCTGCTTCTGTGTGTGTGGGTGTGTCTCTCGTGAATAAATAAAAAATAAAATATTTAAAAAATAAAACCTTTAAAAAATAAAAATAATTTAAAAAATTGTTTATTATGTATAGTACTTGAAGATAAATTTTAAGTTTTTAACATTTAAAGATAAAAATATATACAGGTGAAACATTCATCATAGTTTATCTGGCAACCTTAGACTAAAATAAAATGTGTACGTCTCATACCAATAACTTACGGGGTACTTTATCATTCTACAATAGACAATCAGAATAGCGAGAACAGAAAGGAATCTGCGATGGGTAATGCACCGGATGTGGAGCTACACAGTTGCGAGACAGAGCTGTTTTTCTCACCCTTGAAAGCAAAACAAAGACAAAAACAAAAAACTTCTTTGATGGAAGAAAAAGAGAAATAGCGGGGCTAGGCCGGGAGCAGGTGCTACTGCGCTATTTTGTCTCCTCCCTTCCCCTCCCTCTTCCAGGCAGTCTCTTCATGTAGGGCTGGGTCAGGGAAAGGGCAGCGTCACACAGAGACGTAGTGACTGTTCTCAGAAAGCAGAGGGAAATAGCCGTGGCTTTCAGTGTAGCCAAGGGCATTCAAGTGATGCCCTTGCCTCTGAGAGGGCATGGGATCACTGCCACAGAGCCAGTGGACTCGGAGGGACTCAGGATGGAGGAGTTGGTGTGGACAAGTGACCCGGTAGCAAATGCAAGGAGGCCCTCTTAGCTTAGACACCCTCCCACTGCCTCACTGCAACCCCTACCACCACCTCCCTTGACCCAACATCTGGCCCTATCCACCTTCCCAGGCCCTAGGAAAAGGGTCGAGGCAGCCCCCCCGTACCTATCAGGATTAATTTCCCCCGCTCAGTGAGGTGTGTCTAAAATAAAATTTACTGGGACGCCTACGTGGCTCAGAGATTGACTGTCTGCTTTCGGCTGAGGACGTGATCCCAGGATTAAGTTCCCTGCATGGAGCCTGCTTCTCCCTCTGCCTGTGTCTCTGCCTCACTCTCTCTCTCTCTCTCTCTGCATCTTTCATTAATAAATAAATAAAATCTTTAAAAATAAATTTAAAAAATTTACTTCAGGCAATGGAAATAATGAAATGTGTTTTTAGCCCACCTGAGTTAATAGATTAAAATCTCGACCTGAATGTTACCCAGGGCAATTTACACGTTAAATGCAATCCCTATCAAAATACCATGGACTTTCTTCAGAGAGTTGGAACAAATTATGTTAAGATTTGTGTGGAATCAGAAAAGACCCCGAATAGCCAGGGGAATTTTAAAAAAGAAACCCAGAGCTGGGGGCATCACAATGCCAGATTTCAGGTTGTACTACAAAGCTGTGGTCATCAAGACAGTGTGGTAGTGGCACAAAAACAGACACATAGATCAGTGGAACAGAATAGAGAACCCAGAAGTGGACCCTGAACTTTATGGTCAACTAATATTCAATAAAGGAGGAAAGACTATCCATTGGAAGAAAGACAGTGTCTTCAATAAATGGTGCTGGGGGGATCCCTGGGTGGCGCAGCAGTTTGGCGCCCGCCTTTGGCCCAGGGCGCGATCCTGGAGACCCGGGATCGAATCCCACATCGGGCTCCCTGCATGGAGCCTGCTTCTCCCTCTGCCTGTGTCTCTGCCTCTCTCTCTCTCTCTCTGTGACTATCATAAATAAATAAAAATTTTAAAAAAATAAAAAATAAAAAATAAATAAATAAATAAATGGTGCTGGGAAAATTGGACATCCACATGCAGAAGAATGAAACTAGACCACTCTCTTGCACCAGACACAAAGATAAACTCAGAATGAATGAAAGATCTAAATGTGAGACAAGATTCCATCAAAATTCTAGAGGAGAACACAGGCAACACCCTTTTTGAACTTGGCCACAGTAACTTCTTGCAAGATTCATCCGTGAAGGCAAGAGAAACAAAAGCAAAAATGAACTATTGGGACTTCATCAAGATAGGAACCTTCTGCACAGCAAAAGATACCGTCAACAAAACTCAAAGACAACCTACAGAATGGGAGAAGAGATTTGCAAATGACATATCAGATAAAGGGCTAGTTTCCAAGATCTATAAAGAACTTATTCAACTCAACTGCAAAGAAACAAACAATCCAATCATGAAATGGGCAAAAGACGTGAACAGAAATCTCACAGAGGAAGACACAGACATGACCAACAAGCACATGAGGAAATGCTCCGCATCACTGGCCATCAGGGAAATACAGATCAAAACCACAATGAGATACCACCTCACGCCAGTGAGAATGGGGAAAATCAACAATAGAAAACCAGAAATGTTGGAGAGGATGTGGAGAAAGGGGAACCCTCCTGCACTGTTGGTGGGAATGTGAACTGGTGCAGCCACTCTGGAAAACTGTGTGGAGGTTCCTCAAAGAGGTAAAAATAGACCTGCCCTACAACCCAGCAATTGCACCGTTGGGGATTTACCCCAAAGATACAGATGCAATGAAACACCGGGACACCTGCACCCCGATGTTTCTAGCAGCAATGTCCACAATAGCCAACTGTGGAAGGAGCCTCGGTGTCCATCGAAAGATGAATGGATACAGAAGATGTGGTCTATGTATACAATGGAATATTCCTCAGCCATTAGAAACGACGAATACCCACCATTTGCTTCAATGTGGATGGAACTGGAGGGTATTATGCTGAGTGAAATAAGTTAATCGGAAAAGGACAAACATTATATGGTCTCATTCATTTGGGGAATATAAAAAATAGTGGAAGGGAATAAAGGGGAAAGGAGAAAAAATGAGTGGGAAATATCAGAGAGGGAGACAGAACATGAAAGACTAACTCTGGGAAGCGAACTATGGGTGGTAGAAAGGGAGGTGGGCAGGGGGTGGAGGTGACTGGGTGATGGGCACTGAGGGGGGCACTTGACGGGATGAGCACTGGGTGTTATTCTATATATTGGCAAATTGAACACCAATAAAAAATAAATTTATTTAAAATAATAATAATAAAAATAAAATAAAATAAAATCTCGACCTGCTACAGCCATAAACCATTTTCTACCACACTGGTGTTGACATATTTAACTTAGAAAACCTACATTTTTGTACATTAGTACTAACACCCCTCCACTCCCTTTCATATGCCACGTCCGGTCTTTGATCAATCAGTCAGCCAAGGGACTCTTTCTAGCAGGTGCCTGGGCATTGCCATGTAGGCTGATGAGGAGCATGCATTCCGGAGCGAGAATGCCAAGATGTGCTATCCAAGGGCTGAATGTCCTTGAGCAAATTACTTAACCACCCTGGGCCTCCATTTCTTTACCTATAAAGTACCAATAATAGTAATATCTACCCCATACCATTGCCGTGAGGACAAAGGAAACCCAGGTATGTTTTTATAAGTGTTAGCCACTCTTGTCATTCCTCATACTTACTTGGAGATTACATTTGGTACTTACCATTGTATAAAAACCTGCAGAAAGTAGAAATGTAGAAATGTTGATGTAGTCCTCATTAAACTGTGACAAAGATCAGAAATCGTGTGGGAAATCTTCATTCTCAAATGAGCACCTCTGTATTGGCTTGTCATCTGTAGGTTCAATCATTAAAGAACAAGATTCAGGGAAAACATACAAAATCTAGAGACCCACCCGAACAGACCTGATGAGTACCTCCCCAGACCCTCTCAGCCTCTCCCATCTCCATGTGCTCCAGCCCAGCTTCCCATCTACCTGCATTCCAATTTCTGTCTCAGGTGTTACTTTTGGGGAAACCCAAACCAAGGCACCTATTATTCAAGATTGTGTCTTAACAGGCATATTCTGTGACTGGACAATGTTTTTAAATTAGAGGAGGATGGGCAACCCGGGTGGCTCAGCGGTTTAGTGCCGCCTTCAGCCCAGGGTCTGATTCTGGAGACCCGGGATCAAGTCCCACGTCGGGCTCCCTGCATGGAGCCTGCTTCTCCCTCTGCCTGTGTCTCTGCCTCTCTCTCTCTGTATCTCTCATGAATAAATAAATAAAATCTTTTAAAAAAATTAGAGAAGGATATTAACAACTCTCCTAACTGTAAGAGCTATTAGTTTTTCAAGATAAACTATTGTCTGTTTCAAACATCTGACATTTGGATGGATTTCTGGGAACACTAGTATGTGTGAAAGTCGAGGACCATCTGTGATTCAGTCGCTCCTTCTCTTGATGGACTTTTGGGTTATTTTCAACTACTGCTAGCACAAACAGTGCTTCCACTAACATCTTCAGCAAAACCTGTGCACACATCCTTGATTCTCTCTTAAGCACAAATTCCCAAGAGTGGGATCCCTGTGTTGCAGGATGTGCCTCCATCCATATTGTCAAACCTCTCCCCAGAAAGGCTGTCCCAGTTTAGACCCTACCCCTTCCCTAGGTCTGCCTTCAACTCTGTTTTCCGCTCATCCATGACCGTGTAGACACTGCCTTTGCCTCTGGATGGGGACACTGAGAGGCAGGTGCGCTGCAGGCAGTGAGCTCAGATACAATGGACACTAGGCAGGGGCGGAGTTCTGGGACCAGCCTCGTGGTTAAGAGACTGAGACCAAGTCACGGCTGACCCAGGGAGTAGGACTTTAGTTACTAAAGAACTGAACTTTATATAGGGACGTGCAGGGTGAGGCCTCACCACACTGATGGCAGCTGTAAAGGCCGCATCTCTGTGAGCCGGGACAGGGTCTGGACAGCCCATATGACACCTTCAGGCAAATTAGGAAAAGATGCCCCTTCTTCAGGTTAAAAAAGGAAAGGTCACGGTAGTATATTTCCACATAACCTAACACAGCTCTGCCTGCTGTGCAGCCGCCCCAGCTCCGTGCACACACACACCACAGGGGCACACCTGGGGCCACGCCCCCTCCTCCCCACCCGCCCTGGTGAGGCAACCAGGTCAAGTTGAAAGCCTCAGGGGCCTGGGAATCAGGCATCAAAGGCCATCCGGAGGCAAGACTGCAAAGGACAGCTGGAGTCCAGCATTCGCAGACAGCACACACGAGCGCAGAGCTTAGGCACGGGCCCAAGCGCCCTGTGAATCCAGGTCAAAGATCCACAGCAGCAGAGCGCCATCCACCTGCCCAGAGTGTCAGAGCTGTCCCGTGCACACCCGCGTAAACCGGTGTGGATCCGCCGCGTGGGTGATGACCCTTTGGGCTGACGCCCTTGCTCAGTGCACAACCTGAATTCCTAACACAGGCCACGAAGCACCATTCACTCACAGTCTACACCTAGGGGATCCCTGGGTGGCTCAGCAGTTGAGCATCTGCCTTTGGCTCAGGGTGTGATCCCAGTCCTGGGATCGAGTCCCGCGACGGGCTCCCTGCATGGAGCCTGCTTTTCCCTGTGCCTATGTCTCTGCCTCTCTCTCTCTCTCTCTCTCTCTGTCTCTCTGTCTCTCAAGAATAAATAAATCAATAATCTTAAAAAAAAAAGAGAGAGACTTTAAAAAAAATGTAGAACAGTTATAACAGCATGTGGTGATAAAAGTTACGTGAACGTGTCTATTGTCCTGTACTCCCCCCTGCCCCCCACCGCGAGATCGTGGGACATGATCAGACATCTCCGGGGAGGACACGATGTGGGGGGCGGGGGTGACCCAGGCAGGGTGGCGCGGGTGCCTTCCGCTGACCTTGGCCAGGGGTCACGGGGAGCATCATCAGCTTCCAGGCCATGGAAGACCATGGTGGTGGGGAACAGAACCCCCCAGGATGAAAGGATGAAGAGGGCCTACTGCGACATAAAAGTGAGAAATTTGGGGTACACCCAGGTGGCTCAGCGGTTTGGTGTCTGCCTTTGGCTCAGGGCGGGATCCTGGAGACCTGGGATCGAGTCCCGCATCGGGCTCCCTGCATGGGGCCTGCTTCTCCCTCTGCCTGTGCCTCTGTCTCTCTCTCTCTCTGTATCTCTCATGAACAAATAAATAAAATCTTTAAAAGAACTTTGTCCATGTAGACATAAGACCCAACAGACAACCAGCTACCATACCCGAGGCAGTAGCGCGTTGGTGGAGGAGTGGAGCCAGCCAGCTCCGCACATTACCTTCCACTGCAAAACTGCCTTTGGGCCAACTGGTTATGCGGCGACAATGCCTGCTGCGGCGACAATGCCTGCGGCAAAGGAGTTTACAGCAACACTACCCAGAAGGGATTCCGGGTGCTGCTCGAGTCCTCAGTCCAGAAACCTGGGGAGGTCCTCACAGAGGGGACCCCTGGCCCAGCTCCCCGGGCTCCCGTCCTGACTCCGCTCTGGCAAATTCCACATCTTCCTGTTCTCAGCCTCACCAGCAGGCCTCCCGGGGAGCACGCTAATCGCCCCAGGCTTCCGGCAGCAGCCGCCCCAACTCCTGCACCAGCCCCTCGTACCTGCCCCTCCCCGGCCCCAGCTCCTGAGCCCAGGCCGGGCACCCCACCAGGGCCTGGAAGCACGGGCACAGAGCAGCCCCTGCCCTTCGGCCACACGGAGGGGCACGACAGATGCAGGTGCCCCTCGCTGGGGGGACGGCAGACTGGCAAGCTCCCTCCAGCCTGTGCTGCCCCCCAAGCCCCCGCAGCTACGTCTGCGCTCAGCAGCCTGGCCCACCACCCCACACACAGGAAAGCAAATGCCCATCCCACACACCGTGTTTATTTCCTTATTTACTTCCTTACCGTCTATCCCCCCCATATAAATGTAAACTCCACGAGGAAGGGTTTATGTTAGTATCCTACTGCTGCTATAACAAATTCCCACAAATTTCGTGGCTTAAAACAACACGGATCTATTATCCCTACAGTTCTGGAGGGCGGAGGGCTCACTGGGCTAAAATCAGGGGCGGAGCCGCATTCTTTTCTGGAGGCTTCAGGGGAGAATCCAGCTCCTTCTCTTTTGCAGCTTCTACAGGCCACCCACACTCCTTGGCCCGTGGCCCTCTTCCATCATCAAAGCCCGAAATCCCATCGCTCTGACCTCTGCTTGGCCCTCACATGTCTGACTCTGGCTCTCTGGTCTTCCTCCTGCACTCAGAAGGACCCTTGGGATAATGTTGAGGCTCCTGCCCCCCTTCGCCCCTCACCAAGATCATCTCCATCTGGGACCAGCTGATTTGCAACCTTAAACCCTCCACCCCTCCCCCGCATGCAGCACAGCGTGTGTTCCAGGATTAGAAGGGGGAGGGGGCCGAGGAGAGGGGCCGTCATTCTACCTACCGGGGAGCTTGTCTCCCGGTCACCATTGTATTCCCAGTGCCCCAACAGTGTCCCACACTAGCAGGCCCGGTAAATACTTGCTGAATGAATAAGTCTATGCATGCGTGCGTGAATAAATCACTAAGAATATTTCATTCATAAGTAAGCATTTCATTGTGCTTATTAAGTGCTGGGCACTATTCACAATGCCTTACGTGGATTGACTCATTGGGTCCCCAACAGCCTTCTACAGATGAGGAAGCTAAGGCACAGGTGGGTAGGCTGCCCTAGTCTACACAGCGAGTGAGTGGTGAAGCCAGGGTTTGATCTCAGATTTACTGGGCACTTACCGTGTCACCAGCCCTGGCTGGGCACATTACACTTCTGGTCTCATTTCATCCTCACAAGAGGCCACGAGGCAAATGGGCCAGAATGTGGAACCTGGTCTCAACAGGACAGAATTAAGTCTCCCACTGGGCGGAGGGATTCTGAGGGGTTCTGTGGGGCCGATGGATCCTATTGCTTCTTCAGCCTCCTTTGATGCCAACCAGGTCAGGACCCCCTACCCCTAAGGGACTGTGGGTGCTCATGTTCCCACCACGATGCAGAGCTCCTGCCTTGGACTCTGTACAACTAGTACTCAGCACCCCCTGCCTCCCCGGCCTGTAGCGGACCGTGACCTTCACCAGACAGTCCTGGCCGCTCTGTCTCCTGGAAGCCCGTTCTCCTCCAAGGGACAGGAGCCTGTTTCAAGCGTCATCCAGAGCTGAAGTTGCCCATTCCCCTGATGACGACTCTGGGGATCCCCCTAGCTGGGCCCCATACCTGTTTTGCCTGGGCTGGAGCTGCTCACTCTCTGCATGCTGGCCCTGTCACTGGCCCCCGTGATAGGTGCACCTCCAGAGCCATCTCCGATTTACCCTACCAGCCTGCTCTTCCGTGCCCTGAGCCCACAGGCCTGCAGGAAGCCCCCAGACTAGGGCCTCAGTTTCCCACCCCCCGCCCCCGCCCCTACCCTGCAGGGAGAATGCTTGCTCGGGCAAGGAGGCAGCGCTACCCCCTCGCTTGCACCTTAACCTTTGCAGTCAAAGCCAAGAAGAGTGCAACTCGCTTGTGCCTGCCAGCACAGTGGGGCAGCGCATTTTCTGTTCCTGCCAGCACATTTTTCTAGGTCAATGTCAGATCAGGGAAATCCAATACCACATGTCCCAACTTTTTATTTGAAAACAGAGAAGTTGCTTTCCAAAATAAATAGTGTTTACAAGCAAAGGCTGGAGAAGCCTCCATCAGAAATGGACTCGGTGCCCAGGCAAGACAGATTCATCTGGCTCGGTTGCTGCGAGCTCAATGCCAGCACCAGCTCCTCCCCTGGGAGAGGCCCGGCTGGGGGAGACCACGTGTATACGCACATGTGTGTTGATGTGTGCCTGCATGTGCGCGTACACGTGCATTTGTATAAATGTGCATGTGCATGTTTCCTTAAGGGTCTCTGGGTATGATTAGCATATACATGTAAACTGGGGGGGGGGGGCTTTCCACACGTACTTGAGCGTGTAGGTATACAGGCATGTGCACATGGGGAGAGGGGTTTCTACTTGGTGAATCTGTACCCAGCCCCCTTCCCAGAGCCCTAGTCCAGGCTGGAGCCACCTCCCTCCTCTCCTCACCGCTACCTCCCATCTCAGGCCTCACCCAGTTCTTTTTCTCAGCTGAGCTGAGGCTCAGATTTGGATATGCTGCGAATGTATTTCCTCCGTCCTGCATCCTCTCCCCACCCACCCACTGCCCACTGCCACCTGGACTACTTGTACGAGCCAACCGAGTGCCCTTCCTGGTTGGCAGGTTGGGGCCCAGCAATCTGAGCCCAGGGCACATCGGCAGCTCTCTGGTGTCACATCTCCCTGATAGTCACCTCGACTTCACGATCTCCCTCCCGGACCCTCCGACTGGAGCTGCCAGCGCCACCTTCCCCCGTTCCACAGCGCAAAGCCCCACCTGCCCCGCAACCACCTGCTTCATCCAACTCAAGCAATTGAACCACGCTTTCCGAGAGCTGAATGATTTTCTTGCCAAGCCCTCGTGGCTCCCCCACCACAAAAACCTGGGCTCAACTCCCCCTTGGCCCCTCGCATGCTAGCCTGGGCCACCTCCTCGCCCACCTCTGCGCCCGCCCTCGCCCATGCTGTTCCTCTGGCCCAGCACCATCCTCCAGTGCCACTCCTCTGCCATCAGCTCTGCCCATCCCACCCTATGCTCCCTCGCAGACCACATGTCTGATGAGCCCCCTAGCCCTACAGAATGCCTTTCCCGTCGGGCCCTGTATCACTGGAGGACACACTGTCCTGTGTATTGCCTCAGAATTGTTTTCAGGTTGCTTCATGCACTTATCTTGCCCTCCCGCCTCGATTGCAATCTCCTTCTAGAATTAAGCCCTTTGCTCCCTTTGAATAAACTGTGGAGGCTGACACAGGCCTGAACACAGTAGAGACCAGAGATAAGGGCTTTTGTGGGTGGGTGGCTGTAAGAAGACAAAGTCAGTTGGGGTGGTCTGGCCATAGAACCACATGCCAGGCACTGCATCTGATGACTCATCTACCCTACCTCATTTAGTCCTCCCAGTAACCCAGGGGAGCAGGATAATACTGTCCCTATTTCATAGATGACAAAAAAGAGACTGAGAGAGGCTAATGACTTCTCCGGGGTCACAAAATTAGTAAATGGCAAAGTCAGGGGTTCATCCTAGGTCTGTCTGATTCCATTTCTCTGTTCCCTTACAACAACCACAGTAACGGATGGTAGTGTGCTAGAGTCAAGAGCTCTCTAGGTTCTAGAGCACACCCTAATGCAACCTAGAACTTACTCCAGATTAGTGCTATCCAACAGAACTTTCTGCAATGATGGAAATCTTCATCCCTGTGCTGTCTGGTATGGGAGCTGCTGGCAGCTGTGTGGCCACTGGTACCCGGAATGTGGCTCACGTGGATTGTGAATTTTATTTAATTGTGAGTAATTTTAATCTAAATCATCACCTGTGGCTAGTGACTAGCGGCTAGCGGCCCTACTGAGCAGTATAGCCAGAGAGAAGGGCTTGCGATAACGTTCATTCTGAGTAAATAGAGGTTTGCTCTCCCATAGTAGAGCGTTCCTATGAAACCTTTCACAAAGGGCGCCTGGGTGGCTCAGTTGGTTAAGTGTCCAACCTCTGGTTTCAGCTCAGGTCATGATCTCAGGGCCCTGGGATCAAGCCCTGTGTTGGGCTTCAGACTCAATATCGAGTCTGCTTGAGATTCCCTCTCTCTCCCTCTCCCTCTGCCCTCCCGTTTGTCCTGTGTCTCTCTCTCTAAAATAAATAAATGGGGATGCCTGGGTGGCTCAGTGCTTAAGCGGCTGCCTTCGGCTCAGGGTGTGATCCCAGAGTCCCGGGATCAAGTCCCACATCGGGCTTGCTGTGTGGAGCCTGCTTCTCCCTCTGCCTGTGTCTCTGCCTCTCTCTGTGTGTCTCTCATGTTAGTGAAATCTTAAATTAATTAATTAATTAATTAAAATAAATAAAATCTTTAAAGAAAAGAAAGAAAGCTTTCACAAGCCAAAATGGTGTAAAGCAAAGAAGGCATTACCATTAATGTATACACTTAGGCCCAAAATATAACCTCTCAGTCCCCTCAAAACAACCTCTCTATACCTTAAGACGCATCTTAAGCGTCTTAAGCTTTGAACAGACCCAGTTCAAAGCTGTGGCAGCTTGATGCAGGGATGCTGAGCGCCGTTCCCAGGGCGGGAGTTTGAGAGGGCTGCTCTCTCTGCTTGGGGTACCCGTTACCTCTGTAATGGCTCGTGCAAAACAAGGATCGAATATGACGTTTGCCTCTTGCTGTTCTCCATAAAAGCCAAAATCCTCTTTGGGTTTCCTTCAGGGGGCCAAAACAGGTACTAGCACAAGTCTCACAAGAACATTGAGTGGCATAATGTGAACTTTTGAAAAGCAGGGTATCCTTGTATAGAAAATAATAATAATTTTGCAACCAATGAGGCTGCTCTCTGCCACAGACAGCTGGCTCAGGGAGTCCCACCCTCCTGGTTCCACCAGCCATCCCAAGGGGCAGGACCCCGAGAGTCAATGTCCACATAAACCTGTAACCCATTTCAGGCACGCCAGCTCCGAATAATGGCCAAGCTCTCCACCAGCTCCCGGCCCAGGACATTGAAATCATAGGAAGTGCATGTCAGTGAGCACCTTGTCAGCCCTTGCATGGCTTTCTGTCCCCCGTGCCCCCAAACAGCCTGGGCAGGGGCTGGCTTACAAGGAGTGACTCGGAGCCCAGCCTGATGGAGCACGGGGCCCCAGGAATGAGCAGAGCCTTCCTGGCCTTCGATGTCAAGGAGCCTGCAGCCCCACAGTTATTGGAGAGCGGGACCCTGTCACGGCAACAGGACCTAAGGTGGGCTCTGGCCCTGAGGTGGGAGCCCCGAGGGAGCCAGGGATGCCCTTCTCCGCAGCACTTTGGCGCCACCTCTTGGGCACCCGCAGAGTGGCAGTGACGCGAGCTTGCCAGGAGGAGCCAGGGGCTGTCAGAGACCTCCCAGGTCCCAGCAGCCTGGGCCCGCAGGGGCACTTTCCTGCGGGGTCTGGGCACTTAGGAAAGGAAGGGAGAGAAGGAGAGATGGGCAGCCCTGGAGGAGGGGGCTGAGGAGGCTGTTCCCGTGCTGTTCCAGTCTGAAATGGGAACATTCCAGAATCCAGGACCTCATTCACACCTCTATCATTAAACTGTGCCAGGAAAAAAAAATTTTTTAAGGTTTTATTTATTTATTCATGAGAAGAGAGAGAGACAGTGAGTGAGAGAGACAGGCAGAGGGAGAAGCAGGCTCCATGCAGGGAGCCCGACGTGGGATTCGATCCTGAGTCTCCAGGATCACACCCTGGGCTTAAGGCAGGCGCTAAACCACTGAGCCACCCAGGGATCCTGGAAAAAAATTTTTTTAATTAAAAAATAAACTGTGCCAGGCCCTGCATAGGCAGGGAGAAGCCAGCAGGGGTTAACAGGGTGACATAACAGGGTGACTTTGGGAAACAGGGTGAAGCACATGATGTCCGGGCAGGTCTCTGAGGGTAGGAGTTGGCCACCTGCAGAGAGGCAGAGGGAGCTACCTGAGGGCCAAGGCCCGGAGGTGAGAGGGAGAGTGGTTCGCTGGGGGTGGCTCTGGGTGTGTATGGGGAAGGGAGCTGGAGCTGAGGCAGCTGGGGGTGAGGTTAAAGGGACCCAGCTCACCCAGGACCTTGTTTTCTGGAACCCCCAGCCCATCCAGCAGACCCAGAGCCAAACCTCCAGGGCTTCTGAGTTTGAGTGGTTTTACCCAAGGCTGTCCATGACAGGCCCAGAGCTGCCAGCAAATGCAGCAGATGGCAACAGCTAGCTGCCTGGCTCGGTGGTGGAGAGGGCTGCCGGGAGGGGAGGGGAGGGGAGGGGAGAGCCCAGGATGGGGGCTAGAGTCTCTGTCATGGGCTGGTCCCATGACCTGGCAACATTCGTCCTCCCTGGGCCTCAGCCCCCCCATTGCTAAGCTGCAGGGATTGGCCGATGGTCTCAGGTCGGGGTCCTCAAGGAAGGGAGTGAGATACAGAGGCGTTTGTGCTTTGAGGACTCTAGCTCTGCCCAGGTGTGCAGGCGAGGAGCTGTTGCACGCAGATGGGGCTTCCTAAGCTGACTTGAGTCTCTAATCCATCTGTGGGAGAGCCGGGTCCCCCATAGACACCTGGCTGAGGCTTGGGGGCTCAGACTTCAGCCTCACACGATTTCCCCACAGCACCCAAGAAGGCCTGCTTTCAGGGTGCTCAGGTGGGGCCCAGAGCTCTGTCTTGCTCCAAATGTTAGAGGAGCCCACTGAGGGTGAATCCAGAGCCCAGAAAAGACGGAAGGAGGCCAGGGAATCCTTCACGGGGGCTGCAGTCAGCGGCATCTGGAGCTCTGGAGTCCGGGGACCGAAGTCAGGCTGGCCTCTGGCAATCCTCAGGAAGCAGGGTTGGGGGAGACATGACACGAATAACTGACTTAATGGCTTAATGGCAGTGCAGCCCCTGGAAGAATTCCTGCTGCTTCGCCAACACCAGCCAGGAAGCCCATAAGGATATTTCCTAGTACAGATTTAACTGGAACCATTGCGGATCTATGACACCTGCCTGCAAAAAGCACTTCATCCAGGACACCTGGGTGTTCCCCCAACCTGGGGCCCTGGATTCAGGAGGTAAATCAGAGCTGGTGCAAGGAGCGCATCCTGCACGTGCCCCTGTGCAGAGAGGATTGTGAGCAATGGTGGCAGGACTGCCGCACCTCCTACACCTGCAAGAGCAACTGGCACAAGGGCTGGAACTGGACCTCAGGGTATAACCAGTGTCCAGAGGGAGCTGCCTGCCACCCCTTCCATTTCTACTTCCCCACATCTGCTGCTCTGTGCAGTGAAATCTGGAGTCACTCCTACAAAGTCAGCAACTACAGCCGAGGGAGCGGCCGCTGCATCCAGATGTGGTTCGACCCGGCCCAGGGCAACCCCAACGAGGAGGTGGCGAGGTTCTACGCCAGGGCCATGAGTGAGGCTACGCACTGTGTCCTTGGGCCTCTCTTGCTCAGCCTGGCCCTGATGCTGCTCTGGCTACTTAGCTGAGCTCCCTTTATCTCCTGATACCTGCACAGCCCTGCTCTGTTTGGGCCCCACAGCTCCTAGCTTCCTGTTTGTTGGCCAGGGAATAAACCAGGCAACCACCGTGAAAAAAAAAAAAAGGAAAAAAAAAAGAAAAAAAACTGACTTCCCTCCTATTCGAAGCGCTGCCTGCATATCCCAGAGCTCTTGCAAGGCCTCTCGCCGCCCCCGGAGGGCCGCCCAGTGGGGCAGGGCACTAACCACTTAGGCCTCATTTTATGATCATAAAACTTCCCTCCAGGGAGAAATATCAGAGGTCAGCAGCCCAGCCCCATATTTCATAGAACAAGACAAGGAGACCCACATTAGGGAGTGGGTATGTGGGTGGGCCCGAGGGCACGCTGCGAGTCAGCGACAGGAGGAGTAGCTCCAGAGCTCCCCGGGGAGCAGGGCCTGTGGAGGCACGTGTGTTCCGAGTGTGAAATACACACCGAGTTTCAAAGACTTAGTTATCGGGGTGTTGGGGGGAGGGAACATAGAATATCTCACTACTGGTTTTTCTTTTTTTTTTTTTAAGATTTGTTTATTTATTCATGAGAGACAAAGAGAGAGAGAGGTAGAGAGAGAAGCAATCTCCATACAGGGAGCCCGATATGGGACTCGATCCTGGGACTCCAGGATCACGCCCTGGGCTGAAGGCAGGCACCTAACAACTGAGCCACTCAGGTGTCCCTAATTTTTCTTAAAAAAAAAAAAAGGGGGGATCCCTGGGTGGCGCAGCGGTTTGGCGCCTGCCTTTGGCGCAGGGCGCGATCCTGGAGACCCAGGATCGAATCCCACATCAGGCTCCTGGTGCATGGAGCCTGCCTCTCCCTCTGCCTGTGTCTCTGCCTCTCTCTCTCTCTCTCTGTGTGTGACTATCATAAATAAATAAATTTTTAAAAAAGATTTTTATTTATTTATTCATGAGAGACACAGAAAGAGGTAGAGACACAGGCAGAGGGAGAAGCAGGCTAACGCGGGGAGCCCGATGCGGTACTCGATCCCAGGACCCCAGGATCACGCCCTGAGCTGAAGGCAGATGTTTAACCACTGACCCACCCTGATTTTTCTTTTAATTGCATGTTGAAATACAAAATAATGATATCTTGGAATAAGTAAAATATATTAAAAGTACCTTCACTGTTTCTTTTGACATCTTTCCATGCAACTACTAGAAAATATTAGACCAAATTAGAGTTTTCCATCTGCGGTTCGTGTTGTACATGTGCGGGACAGCACGGCACCAGGCTGAGTCCGGACACTGGCTGAGCCGGTCGTCACCCCGTGTCTGGTCCACCAAGTAGAAGAGGGTGAAGACAGACGTGGGAACCTCTGAGGATTTCCATGCACCAGGCCCTGGACTTAACATTTCTTTTCCTGGGATCCCCAGGTGGCTCAGCGGTTTGGAGCCTGCCTTTGGCCGAGGGTGTGGCCCTGGAGTCCCAGGATCAAGTCCCACATCGGGCTCCCTGCATGAAACCTGCTTCTGCCCCTGCCTGTGTCTCTGCCTCTCTCTGTGTGTATCTCTTGTGAATAAATAAATAAAATATTTAAAAACAAAAAAACAAAAACATTTCTTTTCCTCTTCCCAGCAACCCTGGGCCAGGCGTGGGAGGGCTCAGTCAGGGCCCCGGGCTGGGCTCAGGCCCAGGGCAAGGTGAGGGGTGAGGGCCTCCCTTCCTCACATGTGTTTTGAATGTCTGGACAGAGGATGCCACTTGTCGCCCGCCCCTTCCCGATAAATTAAGACTCCGCGTTGCCAGGAGCTCAACCCTGCAGGGGCCGGGCAGGCTCCATCGGGAGCGTGAGCGCGGGGCCACAAGGTGGCACTGTCCCGCAACCCTCCTCTTCCCAGGCCCGCCCGTCACACGTGCATGGCAAGCACTGCAGCATTTGGGGGAAGAGCTTTTCCCTGGACCGGTTTTTGAATTTCTAACTCAGCCCTTGGCTGCCAGAGGTTACTCAGACTCAGGAATGCTGCTCTTAAGAATGGTCATCTCGGAGCGCACACTTCGAAACCAAGATCAAGCAGGCTACAGATGGTTGCTGATTCTCTCTACAAGGGAAATCTGGACTCAGGCCCTCATGCACACCCAAAGCGTGCCAGCGGAGTGCACATGCATTAAGTAAATAGCACACATCCACACGGGTGTGGGCACGACAGCAAGAAGGATGTTACGGGTTATTTAGCAGTGAGGGGTATTTTTCCTGTTTTAATTTAGGATTTTGGAAGCGGAAGGGGAAAGGATGGAAGGAGGGAAGGAGGGCGGGAGGAAGAAAGGACTAAGAAAGGGAAAGGAGGAAGGAAGGAAGTTGGAGGATGGAGGGAGAGAGGAAGGAAGGAGGGAGGGGAGAGAAAAGAAAGAAAAGAAAACCTTACGCTGAAGCCAAATATGTAAAATAACTTTTAATAAAAAATAATTTTTTTAAAATTCTGGCCACTCAAGTTGCAGACGTGAGGTTAGAAGAAGCTCTTCCCAGTGAACTGTTTTCTGGAACATAGCTTCAAAGCCGTGAATCCAGTCCCATTGCCTTATCCCGTAGGAACATAAACGGACACTCAGGAAAGAGAAATGGCTTCTTCAACATCACACAGCTACTTTTAAATATTTTCATTTTAAACCTAACCCCCCAAAGACAGGTGTTCCTACCGAGGGGAAAGAAACTAGTTTTTATGTTCTCTGACTCATGTCCACGTTGTCTTCAAACTGTGGTGACAACCCTGGTTCAAGCCAGGCAGTGGTATGGACACTCCCGCCAGCTCCCAACTCTGTGCGACCTCCCCAGGCCCCTGTGCAACCCTCCCCAGGCCCCTGAGGGTTAGGAAGGCAAGTAGATACCCCACAGATATCCAAGAGGGGAAACCGAGGCACAGAGGCAACTTTGACTTGCCCTTGAGCACACAATGAGCGAGTGTCTAGGAAAAAAAAGCAAAACAGTAAAACCCTAGCACACAGGACTCCTGCAACAATTCTACACACTGGTCGAGAGTTGGGTTTATTCTAGGCCTGGTGGGAAATGTTTTTTATAAAGGAGGTGGCTGCTGGGTATTGGTGCTCAATGACAAAGGAAAGTGAGAACAAGAGACTCAGCTCCTTAAGAATGGGGCCTGCCATCTTCGTGGTCCTATCTTCAGGGCCAGGCATCAAGCAGCTGGCACATTGCGGCCTCCAGGTGTTCATCGGATGAATAAATACATGTGACGTGGACACAGAAATAGATACATTTGGGTACTGAGACCAGAAGTTAAGATTCTGCACATGTTAAAAAAAAAAAAAAAGATTCTGCACATGTTAATGCCATTTCCATAATTTACGAGGCGGAACCACAGGAGAGAGGTCTTGAGAGGAGGAAGGCTCCCAGCACACTGGGATCTGCTGGTCTTTTTTTCTCTCGCTGTCACTGTGAACAGCGCATTTCTGGGAAAAGGCAGCCTCCTGCAACATGTTTATCATGCAAACCACTCGCTCAGCTCATAGGTTCTCCCCACCTACTGAGCATTAGGTCCTGAGCGGGTAGAGACGAGACAAATCAAGTGGCACACTTAATATGATGTCTCAGAACTTAGATTTAACATGAGAACATTTAAAAGGAACTGTGTGATCTCTATCAAGTGCTGACTCATAGTGTAGGTGGGGGCCGGGGAAGCAATAATCAGCAATTCAATCCAGCAACAATTCCCTGGACTCCACTACGTCAGAACCCAAGTGCTAGGGAAGTGAAGGAAATGGGGTGAGCAGAACAAGCCAGCGGAGCTCACCAGGTGGATGGGACGAGACAACCGCATAAATAACTGTGACATGAGGTGATGTCCAATAAAAAATAAATATCGTAAGCCTCCCGGTTCAAAACCATTAATGGTTTGGTACGCTTCCCATCTTCTACTTGTGGTTATGCAATTAACAAACACATTTCCTTTATATACATATGTGTGTGTGTGTGTGTTTCTCCTATTTTTTCCCTAAAAAAATGGAATCAGATGGTACATATCTTTCTACATTCTTTCCTTATAAACACACGGCGAGCAGCTCTGTTCATCCTACAGACTTTGCATGCCATTCGTCCTTCAAATACTTCCCGAGTGTCTACCGTGTACCAGGTACCGTTCTGGCTGTTGTGTAGTAGGGAGTACAACATGGTCCCTCCTCTCGGGTAGCTTAAAACACATAGATGTACCATAATTCAGTAAATCATTTCCTTGTTGCCGGACGTTTCCATTGTCACTCTTTTTCTCTGTTTGTAATGATAAAAATAGCTAAGATTTATTGAACACCTACTATGGGCCAGAACTATCAGAAGCATTTTATGTGGATTACTTCATTTAATCTTTGTAAACAGCCCACTGTTATGATTTCAATTATATACAAAGAAATGGAAGATAAGGGTCTAATAATTTATGCAAATCATGTAGCTATTAAGTGGCAGAGCCAGGATTCAAACCCAGGCATTTTGACTCCAGAACCCAGACCCTTCCACGAATCTACAACGGACAAACCTGTTCATATATCTTTTCACATTTATGTGAGCATTTCTGAAAAATGGATTCTTGGAAATTGGAATTAGTGTTTCAAAGCGTGTACAAATATTTTCTAAATGCCCCATAGGTATGACCTTTGAAAGAGAAAATGGAAAGATCTGTTTTGAATTGTTGAAAGATCATTTTTGTGTCCAGTTACCCACTGCTGTCCTGTGTGGCAGCCGCTGACTACACGTAGCTATCAAGTGCTTGAAAAGTAGTCAGTCCAGGGACACCTGGGTGGCTCAGGAGTTGAGCATCTGCCTTCAGCTCAGGATGTGATACTGGGGTCCTGAGGTCGAGTCCCATGTCATTTATTTATTTATAAATAAATAAACAAAATCTTTAAAAAAATGAAATGTAGTCAGTCCAAATTGAGATATGCTGTAAGTGTAAAACACACATCAGATTTTGAAGACTTAGTACAAAAAAATGCAAAAAATCCCATCGATAAGTTCTATATTGATTACATATTGCAGTGATAGTATTTTAGATGCATTAGGTTAGAGACAATATATTATTAAAATTTATTACACCTGTTTCTTTTTATTTAAATGTGGGACTGAGCCTTTAACCTGTGGGGTAAATAGCGTCAGAACTGCACTGAGCAGGCAGCCCGGGTGGCACCGCCTTCAGCCCAGGGCATGATCCTGGAGGCCCGGGATCGAGTCCCACATCGGGCTCCCCTCATGGAGCCTGCTTCTCCCTCTGCCTGTGTCTCTGCCTCTCTCTCTCTCTCTCTCTCTCTCTCATGAATAAATAAATTAATTAATTAAAAAAAAAGAACTGCACTGAGCTGTAGCAGGCCCAGCTGGTGCCCGGGTGTTGCAGAACTGGCCATGGTTGTGGAAGAAACCCATGTCGTTGTCACAAGTTTGTGGAGTACAACGACTCACACCAGTTGTTCAGCACTCCCCGTATCCCAAGCACTGTGCCCTTTACACGCACAATCTCATTCATGTGCTTAAAAACCCTCCGAAAAAAAAAAAACCTCGAGAGCAGACACAATTAGCGCACCACGTTACAGACGTAGAAGTGAAGCTGAGCATGACACGGGGTCGTCAGTCGCTGCCGATCAGTGTTGGCATTCCTTGAGGTCAGCGCTGGGTTTAAAAATAATTCATTAGGGGATCCCTGGGTGGCTCAGTGGTTTAGCACCTGCCTTTGGCCCAGGATCCAGTCCCACGTCGGGCTCCCTGCATGGAGCCTGCTTCTCCCTCTGCCTTGGTCTCTGTGTCTCTCTCTTTCTCTCTCTCTCTCTCTCTCTCCCTCTCTCTCTCTCTCCCTCTCTCTCTCTCGAATAAATAAATAAAATCTTTAAAAAAATAAAAATAATTCACTAGCTTACTTTTAATTTCTTGTGTAGGTAATACAGGCACACTTTACAAATGTCATCACGTACAGAAAGGTGAATGGGGGCGTATTCCCTGTTGATGGGTACACAGCAGTGTGCACGTACTGTTTTTCCTTGGCAGTTTATCTTGGGGATCATCCTATGCCTCACCTTCTGGTGTGTTTATTTTTTTCTGGTAATTTATTGAGCTGTAATCCTCATAACGTATATCAACCTTTTGAAAGTAAACAATCCTGTGCCGCTTAGTACATTCCCAGTGCTGTGCCACCACAACCTCTATGTATGCAGAGGGAGAAGCGTTCCCGTCACTCCAAAGGAAAGCCTCCCGCCCCTGGTCACCACCACCTGCATTCTGTCTCCATGGATTTATCCATCCTGGATATTTCACATACACGGAATCATACAATCTGTGACCTTTGGCATCTGGCCTCTTTGACTCAGCATAATGTTTTGGAGGTTCATCCTTGTGGTAGCTGCTATCAGTACCCTATTTCTTTTTAAGGCCGAATAATATTCCACTGATGATATACCCCTTTGTTTATCCATTCATCCATTGGTGGATGTCGGGCCGCTTCCACTCTCTGGCTACTGTGAAGAGTCTTGCTATGAATAGGCATGTCCATGTATTTGTTTGAGTACCTGTTTTCAACTTTAGGATTGGAATTGCTGGGTCATATGGCAATTCTATATTTAACTTTTTGAGAAACTGCCAAATCGGTTTTCACGTTGACTAAGCCATTTTACATTCTTACTGGCAATGCACAAGGGTCCCAATCTCTCCGTATCCTCACGATTACTTATTTTCCCTTTTACTTTGTACAGCTATTCTAATGGGTGTGAAGTGGTTTTGATAAGCATATTTCTCTAACTGACAATATCAGAAAGTGTAAGCTGTTGAGGACTTTCCTTGTGCTGGCGGCCATGTGTGTGTATCTTCTTTGGAAAAATGTTCAAGTCCTCTGCCCATTTTAAAAGTTGGCGTCAGAACTGCACTGAGCAGGCATCCCTGGTGGCTCAACAGTTTAGCCCCTGCCTTTAGCCCAGGGTGCCATCCTGGAGTCCCGGGATCAAGTCCCGAGTCAGGCTCCCAGTATGGAGTCTGCTTCTCCCTCCTCCTGTGTCTCTGCCTCTTTCTCTCTCTCTCTCTCTCTCTCTGTTCTCTCTGTCTATCATGAATAAATAAATAAATAAATCTAAAAAAAAAAAGTCTGGTGGGGGCAGCCCAGGTGGCTCAGTGGTTTAGCATCACCCTCAGCCCAGGGTGTGGTCCTGGAGACCCAGGATCAAGTCCCTCGTCAGGCTCCCTGCATGGAGCCTGCTTCTCCCTCTGCCTGTGTCTCTGTCTCTCTGTGTGTCTCTCATGAATAAATAAATAAAATTTAAAAAGTAAATAAATGAATAAAAATAAAAGTCGGGTAGTTTGTCTTTTTGTTGTTGAGTTGTAAGAGTTCTTTACCTATTCTGGGTATTAGACCTTTATCAGAGATCATTCCTCACTTTCTTCATGTCTGCTCAAATGTCACATTATTGGAGAAGTCTCCCCAAAGGGCATAGACTCTAGCAACTCTCCCTCGTCCTTCTCAGCCTTCCTTCTGCTTTATTTTCTCTGCAGTATTGATCACCACCCAAAATATAAATACCAAATGTCATTTCTGTCTGTATGTGTGTGTGTATGGGGGGTGTAGGTTGGGAAGTCTCTCTATCCTGTGGAAGGCAAACTCTATAAAAACAGAAGCTTTAGGGAACGCCTGAGTGGCTCAGCAGTTGAGCGCCTGCCCTCAGTCCAGGGCGTGATCCTGGAGTTGCAAGATCGAGTCCCACATCGGGCTCCCTGCATGGAGCCTGCTTCTCCCTCTGCCTGTGTCTCTGCCTCTCTCTCTGTGTCTCTCATGAATAAATAAATAAAAATCTTAAAAAACAAACAAACAAACAAACAAACAAACAAACACCAGAGGCTATGGGATGCCCGGGTAGCTCAGCAGTTGAGCGTCTGCCTTCAGCTCAGGGTGGGATCCTGGAGTCCTGGGAGGGAGTCCCACATTGGGCTTCCTGCATGGAGCCTGCTTCTCCCTCTGCCTATGTCTCTGCCTTTATGGGTCTCTCATGAATTAAAAAAAATAAAATCTTTAAAAAAAAACAGCTTTGTTTTTCTGTTCATCTCTATTCCCAGCTCCTGGAACAGAGCCTTAGCACACAATAAGTATTAGTAGAATGAGTGATGGATGAATGAGTGAATGAGAATAGATAGAGCTGCCTCGTTCTCTTGATAGGTAAAAAGAGTTTTATAAACTACTTGTAGTTTTATAAAATGTGATTCTTAGAACACAGTGTCACCTTCTTTTTTTTTAACGATTTTATTTATTTATTCATGAGAGACAGAGAGAGAGGCAGAGACATACACAGAGGGAAAAGCAGGCTCCCTGCAGGGAGCCCAATATGGGACTCGATCCCAGGAACCCGGGATCACACCCTGAGCTGAAGGCAGATGCTCAGCCGCTGAGCCACTCAGGTGTCCCAGTGTCATCTCTTAAGCTTTAAGAGAATTGTTCAGGCCTGTGGGTCTCTGAAACTAGCAGCTGCCCATTCCAGACTCCATCCAGCCATTGGGACAGAGAAGCAGACTGCTCTCCAGCACCCACGCACTCTACAGAAGAGGGGTCTGTGCTGCCTCCCCTACCCTGGGTCAGGTGCCACATCCAGACCTGTTTCTATGCTGTTATGCTGTTCGCTTTTTATTTTCTCCGTTTCTGACCTCGCCTTATGTTGGATGTGACACTCGGCACTGTTTCATCAGCTCTGCCCCCTGAATCTCCATTGTGTTCTATAAATATCTTTCTTTGTCCACCCAGTTTCTGAGCTAGATTCTGGGTCCATTTTTCTTGAGCAGATCTTTTACCAATTCCTCCTCTTTTGGCCCTGTGATTTGAACCCAATGAAGAATGTTTCGTGGTAGCTGCTGGCAGAAAGCAGATGGAAAACCTGGAGAACGATTTCATCTATACTCATACTCTCTTTCGGTTGGGCCGACGCGCTGCCAGCAACACTCTCATCATCTTTGGATCACGGGGGATGCTTGCAATCTCCCCAACAGTCAAGATAGAAGTTCTAGAGGTTGGGTCTCTGGACTGATAGTTTTAAGTCCTTCATTTGCATCCTGCTCACATTTCAGCAGGGGACTGGATGGAAATCATGTTGCAGGAAGGGATGTGCAGACCCTGAGCGAGCAAAGAAAAGGCATCTAAAATGTGAGAGCCTCAGCCACAGGACCTAAACCAGGATGGGAACGTGTTTATTACGTGAACTTGATCTGAACCTGCCATCCTGGCGGGGCTGTGCGCTGAGGCAGATAAAAGGTTTGCCTGTGTATGAACAGTGCAGAGCTGGCTGCCCCAAGACCCTCCATAACCTTTGTGGTCTAAGCGAAATTGCCGTGGACGCTTCCTTCACCCTGCCCCGCCGAAGGCCCAGCTGAGCAGACACAAAGGGAGCTCTGTTCCCTGATCACTTGCAAGAGCTTGTTGGCTGGGCTTGGTAATGACAGTGACGTTGAGGGTGACGATACAACGATAGCTAACACTCATTGATGTGTACTGTACGCCAGGCACTTTGCTGAGTGACTTAAAAAAACTTCCAGGAAGACCCACAACAGTGCCATGAAGTTGATGCAGTTCCTGTCTGCCTCTCATAGACGGGGGAAGCCGGGTTCTGAGACGTGGAGACGCTCGTCCTATCACCTGGCTGGAGAGTCACGCGGGGCTGGGGTTGCCCTTTTGCATTGACCCTGCAGTGTTTCCCAACAAGGGCTAGTTCCTTAAGGTGGGCTTTTATTGCTCTTTTTTAACAAAGGAGAAATTTTTTTTATGTTTCTTTTTTTTATTTTATTTTTTTTATTTTTATTTTACTTTATTTTATTTATTATTTTCTTTTTATTGGAGTTCAATTTGCCAACATATAGCATAACACCCAGTGCTCATTCCATCAAGTGCCCACCTCAGTGCCCATCACCCAGTCACCCCAACCCCCTGCCCACCTCCCTTCCACCACCCCTTGTTCGTTTCCCAGAGTTAGGAGTCTCTCATGGTCTGTCACCCTCACTGATATTTCCCACTCATTTTCTCTCCTTTCCCCTTTATTCCCTTCCACTATTTTTTATATTCCCCAAATGAATGAGACCATATAATGTTTGTCCTTCTCCAATTGACTCATTTCACTCAGCATAATACCCTCTAAGTCCCTCCATGTCGAAGCAAATGGTGGGTATTTGTCATTTCTAATGGCTGAGGAATATTCCATTGTATACATGAACCACATCTTCTGTATCCAATCATCTTTCGATGGACACCGAGGCTCCTTCCACAGTTTGGCTCTTGTGGACATTGCTGCTAGAAACATCGGGGTGCAGGTGTCCCTGCGTTTCATTGCATCTGTATCTTTGGGGTAAATCCCCAACAGTGCAATTGCTGGGTCGTAGGGCAGGTCTATTTTTAACTCTTTGAGGAACCTCCACACAGTTTTCCAGAGTGGCTGCACCAGTTCACATTCCCACCAACAGTGCAAGAGAGTTCCCTTTTCTCCGCATCCTCTCCAACATTTGTGGTTTCCTGCCTTGTTAATTTTCCTCACTGGCGTGAGGTGGGATCTCATTGCGGTTTTGATCTGTATTTCCCTGATGGCCAGTGATGCGGAGCATTTCCTCATGTGCTTGTTGGTCATGTCTGTGTCTTCCTCTGTGAGATTTCTGTTCACGTCTTTTGCCCATTTCATGATTGGATTGTTTCTTTGCTGTTGAGTTGAATAAGTTCTTTATAGATCTTGGAAACTAGCCCTTTATCTGGTACGTCATTTGCAAATATCTTCTCCCATTCTGTAGGTTGTCTTTGAATTTTGTTGACTGTATCCTTTGCTGTGCAGAAGCTTCTTATCTTGATGAAGTCCCAATAGTTCAGAAAGGGTGTTGCCTGTGTTCTCCTCTAGGATTTTGATGGAATCTTGTCTCACATTTAGATCTTTCATCCATTTTGAGTTTATCTTTGTGTCTGGTGCAAGAGAGTGGTCTAGTTTATGCTTCTGCATGTGGATGCCCAATTTTCCCAGCACCATTTATTGAAGAGACTGTCTTTCTTCCAATGGATAGTCTTTCCTGCTTTGTCAAATATCAGTTGACCATAAAGTTCAGGGTCCACTTCTGGGTTCTCTATTCTGTTCCATTGATCTATGTGTCTGTGTTTGTGCCAGTACCACACTGTCTTGATGACCACAGCTTTGTAGTACAACTTGAAATCTGGCATTGTGATGCCCCCGGCTATGGTTTTCTTTTTTAAAATTCCCCTGGCTAATCGGGGTCTTTTCTGATTCCACACATATCTTAAGATGATTTGTTCCAGCTCTCTGAAGAAAGTCCATGGTATTTTTTTTAAGATTTATTTATTTATTTATTTATTTATTTATTGTAGACATAGAGAGAGAGAAAGGCAGAGACACAGGAGGAGGGAGCAGGCTCCATGTCAGGAGCCTGACGTGGGACTCGATCCCGGGACTCCAGGACCACGCCCTGGGCCAAAGGCAGGTGCCAAACCGCTGAGCCACCCAGGGATCCCTCCATGGTATTTTGATAGGGATTGCATTAAATGTGTAAATTGCCCTGGGTAGCATTGACATTTTCACAATATTAATTCTTCCAATCCATGAGCATGGAATATTTTTCCATCTCAACAAAGGAGAAATTATTGAAAAATGAGAAAATTTGATTTTAGGGAGATAAATTAGTGTATCCAAGATGATAAACTAATCTGAAAACTCATAAATGTAGAAGGCAGCAAAACCACGCCCAGAACAGAGTTCTTTCCCCTACAATGCAATGTCCACTGCTGGCTTCTTTGCCTGGCATTCCTTTCTTTTTTTTTTTTTTTTTTTTTAAGATTTTATTTATTTATTCATGAGAGACACAGAGAAGCAGAGACACAGGCAGAGGGACAAGCAGACTTCCCGCGGGAAGCCCGACGTGGGACCCGATCCCAGGACCCCGGGATCATGACCCAAGCCAAAGGCAGATGCTCAACCACTGAGCCACCCAGGTGTCCCTTTGCCTGATGTTCCTGACCATAGTCAAAGCTCTCTTTCCTGAGAAGCACCACTTCCACCTGAAGAGCTGCCAAAGGTTGGTGAGTGGCCATACTGCAGGGGAGCTCCAAGTCTGGACCCAGGTGTTCAGCATGACCTGCTTTGACTCCTGGCTCTGACTTTGGGCAAGCTACTTCTTTCTTCTTCATTGTCTTTTAATCTGGGGGATAATTTATGTGCATTAAATTCAGTCTTTTCATTGTACAGTAGTATGAGTTTCGACAAACGTGTATCAGTTCTCCCTGCCTGCCACCACAATCAAGGTATAAAATCCCCCAAACGTCCCTGTGCCTTTTGTAGTCTGCTCCTTTGGCGACCAATGATCTGTTTGCAGTCTCTATAGTTTTGCCTTTTCTAGAACATCATATAAATGGAAATCAGTATATAGCCTTTTGAGTCAGGCTTCTTTTACTTAGACTCATGCATTCGAGATGCATCTGTGTTGTCATGTGTATAGTGTATTCCTTTTTTTTATCGTTGACCAGCAAGGATCTCAGTGCAGCAGAAACCAATAGCAGCAACTGGAAACACCTTCCTCCCAGGCTATTGAGAACACCACCCACCAAGCCTTTGCTTATGATCTGCAAGATGGCACAACTGTCTTGGAGGTAACGGTAGTGAAGGCAACTGGAATCTCAGGTACACAAACATACCCCTTAGAGACTTCGCAGATTCTCTTCTTAGTGATGGCAGATTTGGGCTAAGAGTCCTGTGGTTTGGGCACTAACACGTTCATAAGCTAGAGAATCCTAGGACACTCAGGTCACAGCAGGTAGAGTCAGAGCCAGAACTCAAACCCAGGACTATCCAGCTGTAAGTCCAGCCTTCATTCCACCATTCTAGCAGCTGCCAACCACATCTACAGGAAAGCAAGTGCTGTGAGGCCTGACCATGCTGTTCTTTGGGTTGGGAGAGAGACTGATGGCATGGGAGGAGAGCTTTTTGGTGAGGACTGATGATAACAGAATCCTTAGCAAGGACCACTCCAGAACGTAGCCTGAAGGGTCGCATCTCACACCTGCTGGATCTGCATCTCAGGCACCTGTACTGTTTAGCAAGCTTCCCAGGAGACTGTTAGGTCACCTGCATCATTCTGTCCCCAAGCAGCAGAGAGAATTGGGTAGAGTCACATTTCTAGATATTGTTTCTCCTTCAGTCACCTTATAATATCAGTTCTTTGCTTTTCTTCTTTTGTTACTGGCCCCTCCAAGATTCTCCTGCTCCTTAGTCACCCTCCGCTTCAGACCACATGCAAGCATAGACAGCGCACATGAATCCACCTGCTAAACAACAAAGCGAGACAACCAGGCAAGGGCTCATCCTCCTGGTCTGAGTTTCACGGGTGATGGCCGGGAATATGGTCCCTGGGGTCTCTTTGGTTCACCCACCCACGGAAACTTGGCAAATTACACATATGTTTTGGATATTCAGTGGCTGTTACTCATGGAAATCCTGAATCCACATGAACACTCTTTCCAAAACCAGATGGAGTTTCCATTCAGAGAAATCTTGGCACCAATTTCTTCAGAACAATCACAAGTTACAGGCAGGACCTGAGAGGGCTTGATGAAACTGGTGGTTGGCCTGGCAGGTCAGGGGCCCACTAGCAAAGGGGAAGATGCCCCTGGCTGACATTTCCCTGTCCTGCAGCACCTGGTGGCCCGGCTGTCTCTAACTCATGGGTCTCAGAAAGGAGGTAGTAACCTCCTCCAATTCCAATCTTCCTTTTTTTTTTTTCCTTTAAAGATTTTATTTATTTATTCACGAGACACACACACACACACACAGAGGCAGAGACACAGGTAGAGGGAAAAGCAGGCTCCATGCAGGGAGCCCGATGTGGGACTCGATCCCGGGACTCCAGGATCACGCCCTGGGCCGAAGACAGCACTGAACCGCTGGGCCACCTGGGCTGCCCAATTCCAACCTTCCTTGAAGAGGATTGCCTTGTTAAGATAAGGCAGCCCCACTCCAGACATTTAAGGCAGTTTGGTAGCCAGGAACAGAAAGTCCCTAAACCTAGCTCCAACACAAAGGGAAGTATATGAGAAGAATCCAAAAATATCTCACAGACTCTAAGGGCAGCTGGGTCTCCGACAGACTCATGAAAGATTAGAACCAGGAACTGGAATGACATAGTTAAGAAGCTGCTCCTCCCTTCCTCCTCCTCATCCCCTCTCCCAGGCTCACAAATCTCTTTTTCTAAACATCTCTCTCCCTCAATCGCTCTGCCTCTGAATTTCTCTGTCCAGGTTGGCTTTTGTCCTTGAGTAGCTGCATGGTGTCTCCGGCCTCAAACTCAATGTAGAATCTGAGGGCTCAAGCTGTAGACAAGGGTTTGTCTCTGGCGCAGCCAAAGGGGTGGGAGAGGAGGGTCAGCCACGAGGATTACTGGATCCCACCCGAGTTCACGGGGCCGCCTATCTGTCCTGGCGTTCTCTGCTTACACTACAGAGTCCGTGAGGGCCGGACCTCAGCTCCAAGCAGGAGATGGTGGCAGGGACAGTCATCCTGTGCAATCTCACGTGACTTGCATTCCAGGAGGGAAACAGATACTAATAGTGACACAGATACCTTATCTCTGAGCCACCTCTTGACATTTCTTTTTCCAGATTATGTTCAGAAATGTCTATCTAAAATGGAAGGGAAAGGGAGAAAAAAAGGGAGATGTGTATTCTGAATTGTTAAAGTTTTTTTTTTTAAGATTTTATTTATTTTAGAGAGAGAGTACAAGAGGTGAGGGGAGGAGGAGAAGCAGACCCTCTGCTGAGCGGGGAGCCCAGGAGACAGGAGAGGCTCCATCCCAGGACCCTGAGATCAGGACCTGAGCCGAAGGCAGACGCCCAACCCACTGAACCAGCCAGGCACCTTGAATTGTTAAAGTTTTAAAAATCAGTGCATAATTGTCATCTACGCAGACTGCACACCTCTAAGTTCTGGATATCTGAGGTTTCCTTGTTTGCAAAGGGGGACAGATAAACCCCATCCACAGCCTAGAGCCGTTGCCTGGCTCCAGCCCTCTGGCCCTTCCACCCACCCCAGGAGGAAAGCTATAACCATTCAAGCAGACAGAAGGGCCTTTTATGAAGAGAAATGCCCCTCCCTGCAGGCCTGTGGGGACCCTCCCACTCCTGCTTCTCACCTCACAGCAATGGGGGCCACCGCTGGGCCTTGGGGAGGTGAGCATTTCTGTTAAGAGCAGATCTAAGAAAAGTCTATTTGGCACTAAGAGGTTTTTCATTTTGCTTTATTCTGGGCAATGGGATAGGGGTGGGGGGACTTGCCTATTGCTTTTTTTTTTTTTTTTTTTTCTTTTTTGGTTTCAGTTTATTCAATGATTTCAAACATACTGAAAATAATACAACAGACACTCCCATACACCCACATGTAGCTAACCAGCCGTGATGATTAAACAGATATCAGTATTTGGACACTTCTAATTCAGAACCCTTCCCTGCAGGTACACTTTCTGTCTTAAAGAAATAAAGTGTTATAAATCCAACTGAGGACCGCCTGCCCCCATCTTTCCCTCTGCCTTCCCTCTTAGGGGCAGCCTACACATTTCTGCACTTTTTTTAAAACTATATTTGTAGGATCCATAAACAATACAAATTGCTGTTTTGTGTTTTTAAAATATGCACAAATAGCACTGTGTACATATCACTCTGCAAATTGCCTTTCCTGCTCCACATCATTTCTTCTGAGATTTATCCATGTGGTTGCCTAGAAATATTATTCATTACGTTAATGGCTATATTCTATTGTTTGTAGAAATCCCAGTTTAACCATTCTGCTGAAAAACCACTAAGTGAATGGTTTTCACATTTTTTGCTACTGTAAATAGTGGCTTCAATAAGCATCTTTATAGATGTCTTTGGAAGCACAAGGTCACAATTTCTGGAGGGCAGACAGCTAGCCAAGAAATTGCTGTGTGGGTGCTGGCTTTCTAGGTAATTTTTAGCAGGTTAAAACTGCTCTGCTCTCACTTCTCAATAATGAAATGGGACCCTGGTGTATGACTCTGTAGGCCCTTCATAGAGAAAATGTGAAAACTTAGAATTTTAAAATAATAGTGTCCCTAATTGTTATAGAACTTAAAAAGAAAAAAAAAAAACAAATGTCCCTAATTGTTATAGAACTTAGACCAGTCATATAATGGAAATTGTGGAATTTTAGAACATATCTTGCCCTAAAGATGATTGATCTGGCCAGCTCTGGCCAGCTCTCCCTGCCCTGTGTGCCCCTGGACCCCTCACCTTTCAATGGCCATTTAGAGTCAGCCACACCTGAGTCTCCTTCCAGATGACCCCTTGCTTGCTGTCTGGCTTTGAGAGGATGGCCTAACTTCCCTGAGTCTCCATGCCCTCACTATGGAGTTGGGGTGTGCGCGGTGTCCAGTGGTAAGAAGGCCCATGGACTCAAGTGTATGAACAGGACAAAGAGGCAATGGGCCCTGTAGGGGAAGAGAAAATTTCTCCTCTACCCTTGTAGGGTCTCCAGCCATGCCTAAAAATTAAACTGACATAAGGCAGATTAACAGAAGGTATATAAATTTTACTAAAATTTCACACATACATAAGAGCCTTCACAAGAAAATGAGGACCCCAGAGAGTGACCAGGTCAGAAAGCTTACAGACTTTTCAGACAAAGAAACAATAAACTTGTGAATAAATGACAAGGCAAAGGGCTTTAGGCTCAGGATGGTAAATTGTAGAGAAGTGACCAAATGGGGGTGGGGGTAGGGACCTAGTAGAAGATAGGGTCATTTTGGTAAATTTGTTTGTACAGATCCATTTTGATATCAGGTCCCATTTTGATATCAGGTCCCAGTACCTACTTAATGATAAGGACATTCTTTTCTTGCTGGTACAGGGAAGGCACCTTTCTCACGTGGCATTTCATGGCCTATTTTTAGGTAGAAAGGAACAGTCTCAGAGCCTTTCCTGCATCTGCTATTTCTCAAGTGCCCTCAGCTCAAAATAATCAGTTTTTGAGGTGGCATGTCCTGAATTCCTTCATCCTCAAACACATTTTTTCCAAGTGGTCACCTGCACCTGCACTGAAATTGTTCATTTAATACTCCCAAGTCAGCCCCAACACTTCCCAGCCAGTTGAGAGCGGAGGAGTCTGGCAGAGAAGGATGAAGACCCTGGAGCCAGATTCCTGGGTTCAAATCCCAGTTCAAACCATTTAATTGCTATGTGGCCTTAGAAAAGATTCCTTATTTGCAAAAAGGGAATAAAACTAGAAGTACCAACTTCAGAGGTTGTCTGAGAATTAAATGAGTTCACACTTGTTCCTGGCACATGGCACTCAGTAATGGTATTGCTAATACTTCAGAATAGCAATAGCTATTGATATTGTTGGGGCACCTGGCGGGCTCAATCGGTTAAGCGTCTGCCTTTGGCTCAGGTCATGATCCTGGGGTCCTGGGATGGAGCCTCACCTCAACCTCCCAGCTCAGCAAGGAACCTGCTTCTCCCTCTCCCTCTGCCCGCCCCCCTCCCATTCGGGTTGCTCTCTCTCTCTCTCTCTCTAATAAATGAATGAATGAATGAATGAATGAATGAATAAATAAATAAAATCTTTGAAAAAATAGTTTTTGTTTTACTGATTAGCTCATCCATTCCTCAGGAGCCCAATGTGTATTACGGCTGTGGCCACGGTGACACGAAGGTGAGCAGGTCATTCTCTGCCACCCAAGGGCTCCCCCTGGCCACTGGGGGGAAATGGGCCAGGGTCCAGAAAGCCCATGGCAAGTCTGCGGCAAGGGGGGCACAAGGCGCTGCGGGCACCCCCCCCCCCCAGGAGAAATGGGGAGGAGCCCGAGAGACTCCTAGTTCTTGAAAGATGGGGGGAGTCCGCTAGACCAACGGGGGGGGGGGGCTGGCCAGACAGCAATACAGGAGGTTTAAGAAAACACTCGGCTATTAAAAAAATATGTGAGCGCTTCCTGTTCTGGATACTCACACGCTTAAAAAAATCGCTAGGAAACTGCGTGGCCCTGGTCGGGGCGCGGGAGGCCCGCCCGCCGCGCCGCACCTGCCGCAGGCCCCGGCCACCGCACCCCTGCTCTCACCTCCATCCCCCACTCGGGCTCGGGCTCGCGGAGCGCCCGCAGGTCTGGGGCCTTGGCCGGACCCGGAGGTCGGCAAGGGCGCGAGGAGCAGAGCTGGGTCCCCGGGGCTGCCGCGGGGGGCGGGGGGGTCGGATCCTGGGCCCGCGCGGGGCCACAGTGCGCGGTCCTGCCGGGCGGGGCGACCACCAGGCGGGAGGCGGCGGCGGGGGCACGCGGGGGG
This sequence comes from Canis aureus, assembly GCF_053574225.1. Taxonomy (NCBI): domain Eukaryota; kingdom Metazoa; phylum Chordata; class Mammalia; order Carnivora; family Canidae; genus Canis; species Canis aureus. The sequence goes on from NC_135633.1 coordinate 15,800,671, forward strand.
GCGGCCCGGGGCGCGGGCGGCGCCGGCCAATGGCGAGGGAGCGGGCGGAGCGGGCGGGGCGGGCGGGGCGCGCTGCGGGTGTCCGGGCCCCGGCGCCGCCGCATCCCCGCGCTCCCCTCCGCGCCGCTCCCGTGTCGTGCGCGCAGCCCGCGGCGGCGTCCCCGGCGAGGCCCGGCAGCTCCAGCCCGCGCACAGCTCGGTCCGCTGGGGGGGGGGGGGGCGCACGGGGCCGGGGGGGGTTGGGGGGGCGACCCGGTGGTGCAGGGGCCGGGCTCGAACCCGGGTCGGCGCGGGGCTGAGCGGGCGCCACGGCGTGGGGGACTAGGCTCGGTAGCTGCTGCGGGGAGGGGCCGCCCCCGGGGCCGGGGAGGAGCCCCGCCCGGGCGGGAGGAGGGGGCGCGGGGGCCTCGGGCTGGTGCCCCGGGGGGTGCGGGGAAGAGGGGCGGGGCGGCGGGGCGGCGGGGTGCTGGCGCGCTCTGACCGGTTCCCGACGCAGGCGGCGGCGGGCGCAGAGCGGAGATGCGGCGGCTCGGGGGCACCCTGCTGTGCCTGCTGCTGGCGGCGGCGGTCCCCACGGCCCCCGCGCCGGCCCCCACGGCGCCCCCGGCTCCCGCCGAGGCCGGCCCGGCTCTCAGCTACCCGCAGGAGGAGGCCACCCTCAACGAGATGTTCCGCGAGGTGGAGGAGCTGATGGAGGACACGCAGCACAAACTGCGCAGCGCGGTGGAGGAGGTGGGTGCGCCCTGCCGGGGGTGCCGGGGAGGGGGGAGCGCCCTGCCGGGGGTGCCGCGGGGCCGGGGGGCGGGGGGGAGCGCCCTGCCGGGGGGGGGGGGGGGACAGCGGGGCCGGGGGAGCGCCCTGCCGGGCGGGGGAGGCAGCGGGGCCCGGGGCGGGGAGCGCCCTGCTCGGGGGAGCGCCCTGCTGGAGGGAGCCGGGCCGGGAAAGCGCCCTGCTGGGGGGGGGGCAGCGGGGCCGAGGGAGCGCCCTGCTGGGGGGCCGGGGGAGCGCCCTGCTCGGGGCAGAGGGGCCAGGGGAGCGCCCTGCTGGGGGGGGCGGGGGGAGGGGCCGGGGGAGCGCCCTGCCGCGGGGCAGCCGGGCCGGGGTGGGGGGGAGCGCTCCGCGCGCCGGGGGGGCGGTGGGGGTCACTCCCTGGGTTCGGCGAGGAGCCGGCAGCAGATTCGGAGTGATCCGGCGGCGGCGGCGGCGCAGGGCGAGCTCCACTCCCACCTGCGACTGCCTGCCCCAGGGTCGGGATCTGAGCCCGCTCGCCGGGAGTCTGCGGCTGGACTCGCGCAGGGGCACCCGGGTCACCACCTGTGCAGGCTGCCGGCCACCACCCCGCTACTGTCTTCTAGTGTGCAGTTGCCCCCCCCCCCCCCCCGCCGGTCGTAAGCGGAGGCTGGCGCGGCCCGTATCCCAGCGCCGGGGGTTCGCAGAGAGGCCAGGGAAGCCCCAGGGATCTCAAGTTCTAGCTTGTACGTTGGGCTTTGAGCCTGTGCCATCCTCCCAAGACGCAGTTCGGAGGCCGGGTGGGGACAAAAAGCCCGGAAAGCTTTGCTGCTGGTCTGTCTGGGCTTCCCCAGATGCACGTGAGGCCAAGAAGGAAAATCAGAATCCTCAATCCCGCCGTGAATTTTCAGATGGGGGAGGGGCGGACAATGGGAAGGGCGACCCACCTCCACCCCAGGGGTGCTGTGGAGTCAGTCCTGAGCTCAGAGTTCTCCTGGGCCGCTGACCAGCAGGTGACATCGTACCTCGATTTCCTGATAGAATTAAATGCCCTGATATGTGTGGGCACCTGGCATATAGTAGGTGGGCAATAGACATAAGCGGTTACTATCAGATACCACCTACCTTGGCAAAGCTTGGCCTGGCTTCTTCCTTCCATCACCTCCCAGGTCCCCGCACTGTGGGTGGCATCCTCTAGGGTGAGCACCTAAGTGTTGTCAGGGCTGCCTGGGCAGGAGGTGCAGCTGGCCTACCTGGCCCAGCCCAGGTGTCAGGAGCTGTCCCTGGTGGCTGGGGTTGGTGGGCATGGTCACTGTCGGGTCTGGCTCTGGCTCCAGCCTGTCTTTGGGGAGAAGCCAGCCGTCCTAGTGAAGGAGTCAGCAGGAGACCAGATGTCCAGGCTGCGGGGTGAGGCGTCTTCTCACCCCTGCTTCTTCTCCACATTTCACTGGGACAGAGCCTTAAATGCTAGCTCTGGTCTACCAGGAGAGGCTGCTTTCTCCCCACAACCTATGTCCTTTGGGGGTATTTCCCTCTCCCTCCCACAGCAGTCAGCCTGGTGGAGTATACAGTGAAGGGGACCCTGGATTGGGAGGCAGTTGTGTGGGAAGCTGTCCTGAACATCCGCTGGACAGGCCAGATTCCAAAACCCAGGGACAGACGTTCTGTTTCCTGTGAAAGCAAAAGGATCATGACATGGAATAATTAAAAGGGAATGGGAATCAGATGGGCCCCTATGTCTCTTAACTCTACCCCTTCCTATTAAATGGAGCTCATGATCCTTCTGGTGCCAGGGCAGGTCAGCTGCTTTCCTTATCTGGGCTCCAGGATTTTCCCTCCAGCACATGGATTTTGGGTGAGACTGTTGAGGTCAATGCCATGTTTTTATTTTGTGTGAATTTGTTTGTGCAGCGTGGTCTTCTGATGGTAGCTCTTGCTTGAAGGAGACAGGGGAGCAGCAGGGGCCTTGCTAGTCTCTTCATTGATCACAGCAGTTTGGGACTAGAGGGACCTGAGTGGCATATCTATTCTGTGGAAGTTGTCCTCATTGGCTCTGCCAGGGTCCCAGCTAGGCTTGTGAAGATGGACTGGTTGAAAGTTTGCCACCAGTAGAGTTACTGGCTGCTACCTCTGTCCTGCTCAGGGGTCATTCCCCAAAGAGTATCCTCAACGGCAGCGGGGACAGGTTGAGAGAGCCTGAACCCCTGCGTGGCAGGAGAACAGGCCGTGGGGATCAACCTTCCTTTATCTGACCCTAGCTCTACTACGTGGTAGGATCCAAGACATGTCCCTCCTCCCCCGTTTAGGATAAGGGGTGATTTAAATGAGATGATGCAAGTAAAGCAACATATCTGACCATCTAAAATGGGGTAAGAAAAATTGTGTAACGTAAGTCATCCCTTGAGGTTGTTGTCAGGATTATGGGAGATCGTTGGTTCTCGATGACTCATGGCCGTTATTATTATCATCTCAATAGTCCCATCCTGATGACGACAAAGAACCACCAGGATCTGGTATATGATAGACTCTCAAGAGATTGTGGCTATTGATATTAATTTTTTAAAAAGAGACTGTCAGGAAGCCCCTTAGGTCTCATAAACACAGGATAGTAGCTATTTATTTGTTGTCTGGGGGAAGGACCAGGTCAGATGAATTAGTTATTTACATAGCTGCATCATGAATCTGCTTTCAAGTAACTTCCTGACATTTTAAATATTCCAGCTGACTCAAGCTGTTGATTGCTCTTAGGGGAAAGATGAAACTAACTCTGCCTGTAGGATCATTATTGGGAGAGACAAATGTTCAAATGGTTCAATCGAGGGTGTTCCCATTTTCCTGTCTTAAGATTCTGTGTTGCTGACGAATGTGTTTTGAAGATAACCACCACTTTCTACCCCTCCCCAATGAGCAGGGGGAAGGGAAGGGAATTGTGATATCTATAACTGACGTATTCTAGAATGTTCTTAATCACCTCACCTATTCCTAGGAAGAACCCCAATACCAAGCTTTGATTTATCTGTCCGATTTTTCCTATTGTACTCCTTTAACAGACACACGGAGTCAACCAACTATAAATGCCATTTTTTATAACATGCGCATTCCTCCTCTATGAAACAACTCCTCTTGCCTTAGGCTTCAGTTTCTCTTGCTAGTGGCAGTAATAGTTGTGGTTGAAATTTCCATTGTAAACTGTACTTTGAGTTCGTGGTGCCATTGGAGGACTATTAGCTCATTCTATCGAAATAACCACTGGTTGAGAGGGAGAAGCCTTTATAAAAAAGACTATCTGCTCACCCCAAAGCAAACTCTAGATTTGGTAACTCGTCAATTATTTGAAAGCCAAACTTCAGATTCAGGTTCCAGTGGGAATTTTAAAAATGCGAAAACATCCCCTTCTGCTTCTGGACGGCCTCTTTTTCTCCTACTCTTTTCCAGCTGCATCTTTTCTATCCCTAAACATGCCAAGATCTCTCACTTAAAAAATATTTTCTTTGAAGTCCCTTTTGTGTTCACCCTGTCTCCTATATTAGCTCCATTCCACCTCTCCATTTTGTTGGCGAATTCTTCAAACGTGTAGTATCTGCTGTCTGCTCTTTCCACCTCCACCCGAACATTCCCTAGCACGCTAGCTTCTCCTAAAACTGCTTTCTTCAAGGACAGCCTTCTGAAGGTCGCTGTGTGTTACTACATCTGTGCTGCGTGGGCAGGTGCTGTGACACGCACCTGGATTTCGCGGTCCATAATTCTTACATCCACTCAGCGAAGTGGGGCCATCTCCACTACACGAACGAGAAAGCTAAGGTTTAGAGACATTTGATGCCTTGCCCAAGGTCACATAGCTGCTTCTTGGCCGAGCTGGGATTGCCCCCGCCTTACCTAACTCCAGAACCCTGGCACTTCCTGCCGTGCTGCCCTGTGACATGCTGCCCTGTGACATGCCACAGGCAACTTTTGCCTCACCTTGTGGCTAACTCGCAGTAGCTTGGCCCACCTAGACTTATTTGTAACCTCTGCTGCCTTAGCAGGCCTCTCCCCAGGTATAACTTCCTACTCCCGCCCCTCACTCTGGCCAGTTCCCTCACTCCCCTCTTTATCTTCTCCAGAACATATATTATCTACCAACCAGTCTTTAGAACTTGTTACAACTTCCCATGGCCTGGAGAGAGATTTTCTCCTGGGTAAGTAGCCAGAGGGACTGCCTCTTCATTTGAGCTCTTTGATACCTGGGGTTTCACCTGCAGAAATTCTAATTCAGCAGGTCTCAGAAGGGATCTGTGTGTGTGTGTGTGTGTGTGTGTGAGACTATATAGTCCCAAATCTCCTGGTTCTAGATCTATGATATTGATGTTAGAGTTTCAGACGTGACTCCGATGCACTCTCCTCACCATGTCAACACCCTGTCAGTTTATAGAACTGCTCCTGCATCTGCCCGCCAGTCCCTCTCTAATTCATCATCCACCATGTTCTCTCACGCCCAGCATGGACCCTGTGCCCTGGCCTACGGCGTACCCCGTTCTCGTCCAGGCTGCCACAGCTTTGGCCTCCCCCATGCTCCTTTCTGTTCAAATCCTACTCATCCTTAGAAATCAGCTCAATCATGCCTCTTCCTCCTGGAGACCTTTCTTTTCTTTGAGCCCTGGCTTGCTTCTAGAAACCATCATAATCACCCTCAAACTGGTTTAGTTGTGGGGCTCTGCTCTCTCCCCAGTAGACGCATGAGCTACTCAGGCAGGACAGAAGCACATACTGGACAAGGCCCAGAATTTGGAGTCAGACTGACCTGAGTTCTATCTGAGCTTTGCCACTTGTTAACAACGTGATGACCGTAGAGGTCCCTTCACTCCTCTCCAGCTCGTTCTCCTCATCTGCAGAATGAGGGCCCCAACACTGTCCTTGTGGGAGTGCTTGAATATCCAAGGAGCCATGGAAGATATGGTGCGATGGCGCAGGCATAGCTGATGCCCAAACATGTTGGTTGTTGGGGTGATGATGATCGTGATGAATAATGGTGGTGATGATGGTGGTGATGGTAATGATGATGATGGTGATGATGGTGAAGCCAGTGATCGAGTCTCAGACATCTCAGCAACCCTCTCAGGGTCAAACACAGCAATAACTGACTCAAGTTCTTGTTTGATCATTTGAGCTTTTGGGAGTACCAGACTCTCTCCACTTCTAGTTCAGGGTTTTTGTGCTGCACTGAGGCATGGCAGTTCTGTCCCCATATCCAGCCCAGCTCGGCAAATCTAGCTGGGAGACAGGAAAAGAGGTGCCTCATTTAGTACATAAGGGAATAGAAGATAGTGATTTTTTTAAAAATAGAATCTTTTTGAGGATTAGTTTTAAGAAGTAAAAATAGCCCAGTTTGGAAAACTGCCAGCCAGCAACTAGAACTTCTCTTTGTGTCTCGTTTTAAATTCCTCGAGAGAGTATCTGATTGGCTCAGCTAGCCCATGATGTGGCCTCTCTTTGAGTGCAGTCAGCTGTGACCTGGTCACACTGTCCACTGCCCCCTCGGGGTGGGACACAGTGGTAAATGCACGAGGGGAAATTGGGTATAGATTCAGGTTGATCGATAAATGTGGTAGATGTCATGGAGGCTCCTGACACTGGAAGATTTGGGAGTAGCAGCCTCAGGAACGGCACCAAACAAGAGCCAGGAGGAGGGTGGGTCCTGGGAACAAGTCAGCTGACCCGCTGTACCCAAGAGGTGGGGTGGGGAAGGAGACATATCTGTGGCCCTACCTGGATCAGGTAAGGGGCTGTCTTGGGGGGCTGTTTGGGTCTTACCACCCCCACCCCCACCACCAGGTCCTGCCACAACAAAGGTTTAGGAGCAAATAATTTATTTGGTAAGTGATCCCAGAAACACCGGGAAGAAGTGGGGAAATAAGATGGGAGAGAAGAGAGGGAATAAAGGCTGCACTGATGAACAGGTTAGTGGCCGGTGCTGCTGGGGTTCAGTCCCACTGGGTCCTCGGAGAGACTGCCCCTTTGAGGGGAGAGGAAGCTGGGGTTCTTGCCCCATAGCCCATCCCTCACTGATGGAGGACGGTTCCTGGGGCATTAGCTCCCCAGCATCAGAGCTGCCCGTGAGGCAGGTGAATGCAGGTGCGTGCAGGTGACTTCCAGGTTAGGTCACAGGGAGATGGAAAGGTCGCCAACAGCAGGTGTACAGGGCTGAGACCGTTCCACGGAAGCTTGCTCAGATACCAACTCTGCCCTTGCCCTTCCCTGACAGTCTTTTGTTTTCTTTCTTATGTGTCTTGTGGATATCCCACAGTGAATTTAAAAAATTTTAATTTGGGCAGCCCCGGTGTCTCAGCGGTTTAGCGCCACCTTCAGCCCAGGGTGTGATCCTAGAGAAGAGGGATGGAGTCCCACGTTGGGTTCCCTGCATGGAGCCTACTTCTCTCTCTCTCTCTCTCTTTCTCTCTCTCTCTCTCTGCCATGAATAAATAAATAAAATCTTTAAAAGAATAAAAATAAAAAATAAAAATAAATAAAAAATTTTAATTCCAGTGAGCGTAGTGTTATGTTAGTTTTAGGCATACAATACAGTGATGCAACAATTCTGCACATTACTCAGTGCTCATCATAATAGGTGTCCTCTTATTCCCCTTCACCGGTTTCCCTCATCACCCCCCCTGACCCCGTGGTGACCACCAGTTTGTTCTCTAGGATTAGGAGACTGTTTTCTTGTCTCTTTTTTTCTTTGCTCATTTGTTTTGTTTCTTAAATTCCACATATGAGTGATACATTCTCTGGTATTTGTCTTTCTCTGTCTGACTTATTTCCCTTAGCATTATACCCTCTGGGTCCACCCAGGTTTTTGTAAATGGCAAGATTTCATTCTTTTTGCAGCCGAATAATACTCTATTGTATATATGCACCACATCTTCTTTATCCATTCTCCTATTGATGGGCACTCGGGCTGCTTCCATAGTTTGGCTATTGTAAATAATGCTGCAGTAAGCATAGCAGTCCATATATCTTCAAATTAGTGTTTTTGTGTTCTTTGGGTGAATACCCAGTTCGTGTGATTACTGGATTGTATGGTAGTTCTATTTTTAATTTTTGAGGAACCTCCATACCGTTTCCCACAGTGGCTGCACCAGTTTGCATTCCCACCAACAGTGCAGGAGGGTTCCTTTTCCCCCACATCCTCACCAGCACTTGTCATTTCTTGTGTTTTTTATTTTAGCCATTCTGACAGGAGCGAGTTGATATCTTGTTGTGGTTTCTGACTTGCATTTCCCTGATGATGAGTGATGTCTTTCACCAATAGTTTTGGGAAATTATCCAGTCTCCCTGAGCCTTACTCTCCTTATTTATAAAATGGGTACATTCACACCCACCTCCTAGGGAGGCTATGAGATTTAAGTCTATGATACATGTAAAACATTTAGTACAATATCTTATCCTCGTGGACATGCAGTTAGCGGTGCCTCTTACCACTACCATTATTTGTAATTGCGGAAGAGGAAAAGAGAAGTGGTTCTTTATTTCTAATGGACTGATTTATATCCAGAGAAAACCGGTTTGCTCATTAAGTTTGTTGATTTAATAGATGGAAGCCGAAGAAGCTGCTGCTAAAACATCAGAAGTGAACCTGGCAAACTTACCTTCCAGCTATCACAATGAGACCAACACGGAAACCAGGGTTGGAAATAATACCATCCATGTGCACCGAGAAATTCACAAGGTAAGGGGGGTCACGGCCAGCATATCCTCCCCTCTATAGCACCTTGTTCCATCAGAGAACTAAGGCTACAAGCCAAAAATACAAGTGAGTTTGATAAAATACATAGAGGGAAGGAGATCCCTGAATGGCTCAGAGGTTTAGCACCTGCCTTCGGCCCAGGGCATGATCCTGGAGTCCTGGGATCGAGTCCCGCATCAGGCTCCCTTCATGGAGCCTGCTTCTCCCTCTGCCTGTGTCTCTGCCTCTCTCTGTGTCTCTCATGAATGAATGAATAAATAAATAAATAAATAAATCTTTAAGAACAACAACAACAACAACCAGAGGGAACAAGGGAGCTATTTAAGAGGGAGCATTGTGTATCAAACCAAAATTGCTTTTGTATTTAAGTAATAAATTTAACTCTAGGCTGCCTGCCAGCCCGGTTGCAAAGGAATGGCCGTGGGGCGGAGGGGGGGTTATCATTTGATAAAAAGGTGCAAACAAGTGTCTAGAGATAGTACTTCTCTAGTATTGAATTCAAGGAATTGATCTCCTAGGTTTTATTTTTATTTTTTTTAAATTTTTTTAATTTTTATTTATTTATGATAGTCACAGAGAGAGAGAGAGAGGCAGAGACACAGGCAGAGGGAGAAGCAGGCTCCATGCACCGGGAGCCCGACGTGGGACTCGATCCCGGGTCTCCAGGATCGTGCCCCGGGCCAAAGGCAGGCGCCAAACCGCTGCGCCACCCAGGGATCCCGATCTCCTAGGTTTTAATGTGTGTTTTAGTAGAGAATGGAAATAGATCCCATGGTGGTGAATAGATCTCCCCTGCTTCCTTTGGAGGAACTCGATTGTGATATACTCTACATCTTTGGAAGGGAAAGCCTCTGTTGTCATAAGATTGAAGTTTGTTTGCTGGTTATCCATTCAGACTTCTGTAGCAGAGTTTTTTCCAGCCTGCCACATGTCTAATTGTCTCTTGGTTTGATATCTGGCATGATGGGCAAGCAGGTCCCTTGCCCACCTGACTTGAGGAAGAAAACATCACAAATGCAGAGGCACTTGGCATTAACCTGCCCTGGCGTGAGATGTGTCTTGCATAACTTAGGCAGGACTGGGAGGACAAACCTTGTGAGCCTGGTTTCTCTTGAAGAGAGTCTGGTGTGCACATAGTCAGGGTCATTGGTAGAGGCTGTCGAGTTGATGTTCTGTTGTGCACATCAAGGAGCTTGACCTCGGATCTCATCCCAACTCATATGTGCAAGGCCCAATGGCTCTCACGAGAGTCTCACTTTTTGTTCAAATGCCCAGGTCATGACTTGGTTGAAACAATAGTGTTTCTGTGTCATGGAGCATAAACAGGTCAATTTTTATGGGCCATCGCCTTGACTGTATGTAGCCTTTGTGTGGCTTTTCTCCCACTGCAGACTGATGCACCCAGCTTCAGGATGTACCCCCATCACCACCCCACCCCCAGATAAATGAATGAGTCACCTGCTGAACAGAATCCTTTAGCATCGCTCATCTGAGCGCTGGAGAATGTTTCCAAAGGTCACTTTTATTTTTGTCAAAACCAATATTAAGTCGTTCTCTTTGACAATAATTAGCTACTAGGTTTGGCTCTTCTTAAGGTTGCTTCTTGTAGATGTTGGAATACGCAAGCATGAGTCCTCCCAGTAACTAGTGTGATCTTGAAAAATTATTTAAATGTACATCCCTCACTATCCATATATATGAATTAGGGACATCAATACGTACATGACAGTGGCATGAGAGTCCAATAATCTAAAATACATAAGAGCTCATTATAAACTACAAAGTGCTTGCAGCAGCAAGTTGTTCTTATACTCGTTTCTTTCCATAAAGTTACGTTATTGGCACTGGGCAGCAGCTCTCCAGTAGGTTCCAGGGAGCACCTGTCCTGTGCAATGCTTCATTAAAGAGAGGCTGGGTTGTGGTTAAGCATATTCTGGAAACATCTTACTTACTTCTTCTCTTAGAGATAGAAAAAAGCACTTGAGTATAATGAAGGCTCTTAGAAGTCCTGCAACCCGTACCTGCATTATAGGACTGCACAGTTTAAAAAATACATATACCATCAGTTAATTCAGCAAAAATCTGGCTGAGAGGAAGAAGACACTGCCTCTTCACTTGGGAGAGGATTTACTTACTTAAAAGTATTAAAGTTTGTTTATGAAGACATGATCCTTATCTCTGCAGAACTGGGATTTGGTCCATTATGACAAAATGGCTGAGTTCCCACTCTGTTCTGGACACAGCTTCCTTTTAATGTTATTGCTGGCGGGAGCTCTACAGATGTCCTAGAAATGAGGACATCATGAATCAGAGAAGTGACTTATTCCAGGTTACACACTAGGTGGTTGTTGGTAGCTGAGCCAAGGCTCAAAGAACACAGATCTCCTACCTGCTGGGCCGGCGTCTCTTCTGTTCTTCGTGCCCAGCACAAGCATTCCTTAGACGGGACCTCTGTCAGGGCAGGAGCAGCCCGGGGGGCACGTCAGGATGAAGAGGCTCCACTCTGAGGTACCTGCTGCTGCCGAGCAGAGTCCGATCCAGACAGCAGATAGGGGAGCCTCCCGTTGTACGTAAGCACTTTCTTGGTGAAATATTTCACCAGAACCGGGAGGGGGGCAGCTGTAGCTAAAACCTGCTTGCTTCTCATGAAACATGTTGGATGAGACACCCAGACCTGTCATCGTTGAAAATCAGGATGTTGACATTGAGTTTCAAGTGATGAGCCTCAAGCACAGTAAAAACAACTACTGCTGGGGGACGCCTGGGTGGCTCAGCAGTTGAGCATCTGCCATGGGCTCAGGGCGTGATCCCGGGTCCGGGGATCGAGTCCCACATCAGGCTCCCTGAGAGGAGCCTGCTTTTCCCTCTGTCTATATCTCCGCTTCTCTCTGTGTGTCTCTCATGTCTAAATAAATAAAACCTTAAAAAAAAAAAAAAACAACCAGCTACTGCTGAGTATTTGCTGCAGGTCAGGCTCTGTGCTGAGCGCCTTGCCCTAGCCTGCTCATCTCCCTGCAGAGCAATCCTGGGAGGTAGACTCCGTTAGGCTTCTGACTGCTGCACAGAGAAGGGGTTGCCCACCTGACGGCTGCTGCTGGAACTCAGAAAGCAAAGGGGAGTGGGCATCCTGTCCACTTCGGCAGATGCTCCTGCTTCAGAGAATGGAACCAAGAAAACGTGCGGGATTTGCCCAGAATTCCTTCTGTTTCACGTTCACTGTGTTTGCTCTGCCGTAGGTCACCAACAACCAGACTGGACGAACAGTCTTCTCAGAGACGGTCATCACATCTGTGGGAGATGAAGAAGGCAAAAAGAGCCACGTGAGTTGTCATCTCTCCTGGGCTCCCCCTCTTAGCTTGCAAAGGGTGACCCAGACTTCAGGCCACGGGCCGAGGGAGCTGACTCTCAATCACCTCTCCTGCCTCCTTTCTACGGAGATTGCCCGGGGCCTACATTTCCACCAGGATGATGTGGTCTGCTAGCAGGCTGGAGCGGAATGCTCTCTGCCTCAGAAACAATAGGGAAACGAAGTTCAGTTGTCATGGGCGTGGCTCCCTCTCAGCCCCAAAGGGAGCAAGGAAGTAGCAGGTACAATGACCGGGGGTCCTGGCAGCAAGATGTGTCCGGCCAGCCTGGACTCCCCAGAGCCTCTGGTGTGGCCAGGCCTTGTACAATCTCAGCCCTGGTCAGGCAGCGTGAGAGCAAGAGAACCTTAGTTGGTGGAGCCTGATGGCCTAAGGGAAAGGGGGTGCCATCCCGCTCCAGGCTTCACGCTCTGGTCCCCTTGTGGTGTTCCTACGACACAGTTACCTGTTGCTTTGTCCAGTGGCGGGACTGTTTTATAAGATTACAGAGTCCTAATGCTGGAAAGGGGCATCATTTCACAGAAGGAAAGCCTGGGCATAGGTCAGGAGATGACCCAGCGGAAGTCACTGGTCTCCAGACTCCCAGGCCTCAGGGACTCAGCTGCACTTGACCTTCTCAAAGAGGTGGCTGGCTTCAGACGCACACGGCTGGTGAGGCGTGGACAAGGTGACTGCTGTGTGACGTGGCCAGCAGTGAAAATGTGCTCCTCTATGGGGACCCCAAGACCTGGTCTTTCTTTGTCCAGGTGTCTGACACAAACTTCAGCTGCAAGTTCTTATCCTCCGAGCTGCAGAATTTGTTCCTGGCCTGCAGAGGGGGTCAAGGACTTTTTCCTCACCCCTTTTGGCATCATGACAGAAAGAGAAGCAGGGTGCCGGTCATAGCTAGGGAGGAGGTTGCGATGTGGTGGGTAGTTGGTGGGTTCTTTTTGATTGTTTCTGGCACAGAACTCAGACATTTACTTCAGGCTGGGGGTTGAGGGAAGAGTTTGGTTGGTCCTGTGTGATGATAGGTGACCCACCATCCAAGGGGCCTGGGAGCAAGGTCTGTGGTGAAATGGAAAGAGCTCTAGCAGGGGGGGGCTGGAAGCATGAGTTTGTCACGTGCTGGGTCATCCCGGTCACAGAAGCCTTTGAAGTGAGGGCAGGATCGACTAAGGTCAGGAGGAAAGATAGGCTAGCTTTCAAAGGTAGGAGGGAAGAGGGAAGGAAAAACAGAACAAAACAAACACCCATAGGATATGGTCTGGTACCAAGAGGAAAAAGCTTCAGAGTATTCCAGATTTAGGTCTCTGGGGCCCATGGGGCAAGGAAAGCCTTGAGCCATGGAATAGAAAGGGCAGGGGAAACAACTCTCAGGGCTATGAATTAGGGTTCATAAAAGTCTTTGTTGAAAAAGACAAAAAGACAAAAAGTCTTTGTTGTCAAGTGAAAAAAACGAACAAATGCATATTATTACACAGGGGTACATCTTTGCTCTGGGGAGCTTCTCGGAACCCAGAGGGCAGCAAGCCTGACTATGAATAGCACACCTGCACCTGTCCCAGGCCGGGTGCACAGACGGCCTCCAACACCCACACCCATGCCTAGCCTCTTTTGGCCCCCAGGTGAGGTGATTGTGTCAGGTTTTGAGCCCTGTAGTAGGGGACTGAGGCTCCGGGACAGGTAGGCAGGGGAGAGGCGAGATCTTGCTCGGGTCAGGGAGCCGCTGACACCCGTCCATGCTGCTGCCTGGGAGTTTGCTTACTAGGTTTCCCCACTGTGCATGGTCTTGTGTGCCCATGTGTGTTCATGCTTCGGCCCCAGCTGGAAAGGCCCAGAATCTCCACACCTACACACACAGTGTCTTAGGTCCATCCTGTGATGGAGGGCACGCGGTGCCTTTGCACAGTGTGTAATCCAAATTCCCATACCTGACGGTCTTGGGAGTGCAGAAGGGTGATAGGAAAAGATAGATCACAGAAATCCAGTTTTTCTTGAATTCTCTTTAGGCCCTTGGGATATTAACTCATTGAGTTTCTCTGTGGGAATAAATTCCAATTTGCATGGCTAGAAGGGAGATGTGGAGCATGTGGTGCTTGACTGGCCAGTGTCTGGCAAATCCCATGGGTCTTGAGAGACTAGACTGGAGACTTTTCACGCCACCTGGGGAAGGGATATCATGTGGCAGGAATGGTGGCATGTGTACCTTACAACAGCTTCTCTCGTTGTCATTGTGGCTGGCCAAGAAGAGTCAGAGAAGCGAGGTCTAGTTTCAAGTGCCCACAGAAGTCTTCCATTCAACCCCTCTTTGGTTCCTGGTTCACCATTGTCCCAACACAATAGGGCTGGGGCTTGAGCATCATCTTTACAGAGACGCAGGGCTCCTTTGAAGCGAGTAGGAAGCTGTAAAGCCTAGATTGCCTTCAAAGGGATGCGTATGGACAAACATCGTCATCCTTGTCCCATTCTGTAGTTTCTGAACATAATGAGTTTTACAGTTGGCTCTGAGATGCATTAGGCGCTGAAGAAACTTTCTCTGAAATGGAAAAGAGAGATTTGCTGTTCAAAAGGATAAAATCCTACGCAGCTCAAACCTTAAAATACTGTAACCCGGGGATCCCTGGGTGGCGCAGCGGTTTAGCGCCTGCCTTTGGCCCAGGGTGTGATCCTGGAGACCCGGGATCGAATCCCACGTTGGGCTCCCTGCATGGAGCCTGCTTCTTCTCCCTCTGCCTCTCTCTCTGTGTGACTGTCAAAAATAGATTAAAAAAAATTAAAAAAAAAATACCGTAACCCGGGGCTGAATTTTCAGGATTTAAAATTCCCAGATGAATTCAATTTAAAATAATCAAGCACCCCCTCTTTTCCTTTCTTTGAATGCTGGTATGTGTATTAATATGTATGGTAACCCGAGGAGGCCCTTGGAAAGTTACGGACAGTAATACTATATGCCTGTCTAGGAAATTCAGCACAGCATGTGCAAGTATTGGTCTGTTTTTACACTCAGATGTGAAAGGGGAAGAGGCCAGCGGGGCTTGTTATTTCACCTGAGTGCCCCTGCGACAGTGATGGGGTCTGACGTCTTTCTGTGAGGCTTTTGTTGGGAGCCCTCGGCCCGGCTCCCTTCACGGGCCAGTGGGTGGGCTGATTGATGTTGGGCTACTTTTGAGCAGAGGGGTTAGGAAGAAAGTGGCATGCCGGAAGCCAGAGAGCGGACAGGCCATTATGCATGAACGAGAAGCTTTTATTTATAGAACTGTGTCCCTAAACATGAAGAATCTTGCCCAATTAGCCAAGGCACCATTTTGAAGGGACATGTCCTCTCATTAAAATACGGCTCACTGCTACAAAGCTTATTAGCCCATCGTGCATTTGCCGGCTTTTCTGTTTTCACGTCAGAATGTGATCTAGAAGAGTGGGCTCATTTGCTTCGCCAGCTGAGCATAGCTAGTTCGAAGAACAGGTTCAGTCATGTACAGCCAACTCCAAGGGGTTGCTCAAGACTCATGAGGCCACAGGTACATTTCACACCCCAGACAGCCACGTGGTCGCAGTTTGAGTGGCTGAGACTACCTTGTCCCAGAGAAGGATCAGGGCACAGGTGGGGTACCAGCTGCGTGTGCTCCCCATACCCCGACATTTGACACTGGAGTCACCCTCATCACTACGGTGGGATTGCTGGGGGCACCATGATAACAAGTCACTGGGGGTTTATTTTAAAAGAGGTGCATCGGGGAGGGCAAGAGTCTGTTAGGGAAACTCCATCAGCTCCCAAGGGCCCTGCCTCCTGGAGAGTCCTGTCTGTCGGGCGGGGTGGGGGTGGGCGGGTTTGGTCGCCAAGTCCCAGGAAATGCAGTCCTTGCCCGTCTGTCTGTCGTCACTGTCGAGGCAGAACGAAGTCTGAACAGGTGTGAGGCCCACCTGGGTTCAAGCCCCGCCCTGACCCTCGCAAACCCTGACCTCTGGGATTCGGTTTCTTCATTTACCAAATGTGGCTGAGAATCCTGGGTTGATAAAATTGGGTGAGAATCTAGGAAGGGAAGGCAAGGTTTATAAAAGCTCTTTGTGTAAGGCTCATTATTATTGAAAAGTAATTAAAACTGGGTTCTAATTGGCTTCTCCTCGGTTCCCAGCAACCTACTGCAAAAAGAATGGAATTTGCCTGGGAGCTGGGGGTCTGCGTGAGGCCTCCGAGGGCTTCTCTCCTTTGATGTGTGTAGCCTGGGGCTAAGCTCTCCAGAGGCCCGCCTCCCCCTCTGAGTCACCGGCTTTGCCAGAAGCTCTTCGCTCAGGTTGACTCACCCTGCTGAACTTGTCCTTGCGAGGCATTCATTCCATTCGTGTCTGTTCTGGGCTTTGGGGATACACACTGAAGGAAGGATGGGCCGCAGGGAATGGCAAGAACAGGGCATGGTCGGGTGCTGACAAGCTGCAGGAAGTTGGCAGGATGTAGGCCGGTTTCTATAGAAATCAGAGACTTCTGCTTGTGAGAGTGATAACTTAGTCTTGTGCGAACGTGCAGGTCTCCAGTCTTGTGATCAGACATCTGGGTACGTTTGCATTTCTAGACTTACAGTTTTGAGTTGACTTTGTGATTTCTGGCCAAGTGTAAGGCTCTCGTGCCTTAATCCAGTAGGAAAAAAAAAACTATAGGAAAATTTGAGGAGTTCTGGATGTTTCTGAGAAGTGGATAAACAATCCCCAAATAAAGTTGAGGTGGGTGAGCAGACTCGAAGAAGGAGTAGGCATTTCTTTTTACCTATAACCTAACTATATCACATTGTACTCTCCTCAACCCAAAAATCCTTCCAATGGGAATTCATTAAATACACATGATTCTACATCCAAAATCAAAATACTATGAGGTTCACAAATCAGTTTCATATGGGTTCCATATAAGTTGATATGAAGGGATGCCTTCAATAAAACGTTAAGTGAAAAAAAGCAATTGCAGAGCCGTGTATGGCTCATTATATAAAATATAGAAAGTACACTTTACATGCACAGCATCTAAAAATATCTCATTTTTAGAAAGAAGAAGTGTGTGTGTGAAAAGCTAAGCAAAAATATATGCTAAAAAAATTAACAGTAGTAATCCGTGGAGGAATTGAAATGTGCAGACATTTTTCCTGTATCCATGTATACATATTTTTAATGTTTTATTTATTTATTTTAATTTATTATTTATTTATTCCTGAGAGACACACACAGAGAGAGGCAGAAACACAGGCAGAAGGAGAAGCAGGCTCCATGCGGGGAGCCCGACGTGGGACTCAATCCAGGGACTCCAGGATCACCCCCTGGGCCGAAGGCAGGCGCTCACCCACTGAGCCACCTAGGGATCCCCTATTTATTTCTTTAAATTATTTTTCAAAATATTTTTGATGTTTTAAAAAGGAGCTTATGGTTGATAGTTTTGCCGTAAACATCTTTCTGTACTTTCAAGTGATTTTACAAATAGTTTCATTGTGTAAGTCCCAGAAACTAAGTGGCTAAGACAAAGGGTGGACATATCTAACACTTGGAGAGCTATTGCCAAGTTTTCCTCCAGAAAGGCTGTACTGCTTTTACCCTTAGTAGCGGATGCTGAGACCATCCGTTTCACGGGCCCTCACCTGTGGGGGTGTTACAGTGGGCGATCATCAGATCTTCTTGTTTCTGTTTCTTTGGTTATTAAGTCAAGGGGAATGGCTGTTCGGGAGTTGTAAGTTGTAGCAAATACGGAGGCTCCACAGACAGATTTCTTCCTTATTTCCTCTTTCAGGAAGAAAGGTCACTGTTGCATTCCAGGCTGTTCCCAAGGCCAAACACCATCTGCCCCACTGCGGGGCCGATTAGGAAGGCGTGATGTTCCAGTGGGAACTAGCTGAGCGTTCAGCATCCATATGAGGGAGGAGGCTGATGGGCCATGAGTCACACGGGGAGTGGGTGACGGTGACATGCTGGCTCGAGACAACAGCACTCCCTCCTTCCTTCTCCCCCTACCCTCCACAAACACTCGGAACAAATGTTTCTATGCCTCCTGTACGAGAAGCACCTCTGCAGGCTTGGGTACAGGCAGATCCAGGTCCAAGTGCAGCTCTGTTGCTTAGGAGCCCTGTGATTTTGAAGAAAATCCTTTTTTTTTTTTTTAAGATTTTATTTATTTATTTATTCATGAGAGAGAGAGAGAGAGAGGCAGAGACACAGACACAGGCAGAGGGAGGAGCAGGCTCCATGCCGGGAGCCCGAGGTGGGACTCGTGGGACTCAGTCTGAGGTCTCCAGGATCACGCCCTGGGCTGAAGGCGATGCTAAACCACTGAGCCACCGGGGCTGCCCTGAAGAAATTCTTTAACTGCTCTGAAGTCTTTCGTTTCCCCATACATACAGGCAGGTTAATAAAAGTACCTTTCATATGCTGTTACCCTGTGAATAAAACAATCCACGCAAAAAAACAAAACAAAACAAAACAAAACAAAAACCACCATAGGTTGTCTGGAATGCAAGAGTAAGCAGTCAGTAAGTGCCAGCCATCTGTTGTTATTATTTAATTGCCTCCCAAAACCAAAGCTATCAAAATTCCCAGTATTACGTATTCAACTCATTGTATTTGCACATTTATTGAGCACTTCCTGCGTGTCTGACAAATAAATGCAAAAGACAGTCCCTAACATCAGAGAGCCCCCAGGCTGGTAGTGAATCAGAAAAATACAAGGCCATTGCAATGTGAATTTCTGTTTCCTAAGGCAGAGGTCGTACGGGGCATGGTGGGAGCACTGTGCAAGTGCCAGATCAGGTAACCAGGGAAGATTTTGTTGGGAGACAGTCCTTCATAGTTTATGGCATTTCTTCTCATTTTATAAACAGAGACACTCCTAGCCCTTTTGCTCCAGACTGTCTTTTCAAGGATGTTGGTACAGCAGGCAGCCTTGGAAGACAGAGATAGCTCATCTTCCTGGGCAGAGGGCAGGTGTGACTGCATTTCATTATAGAAGATTTGAGTTCTCTAAGCTTGACATTCCTGAGCCCACTGAGGGCACAGCACCCACCGAGGCCCCTCTGTGTTGCCCCATGGGACTGGGAACTGTTCCAGACGTGCTGCTTCTGTGCTGTCGGCAATGAGGTCCCTTGTCTCTGAGCCGGGCAGCTCATGTCTTCTGCTGCCATCCATGAAACTGTGGAAGGCTCACTCGTCATCTTGCAAGTAGGCTGAAGTCGAAGACCCTTCACATTTCTCGGCAGGTTTCCTGCAAGGGGTGACAGTTGAACAGTATTTTGAATGATGTCCAGGATTCTCAATTGTGGGAAAGAAGGGCGTTCCTTGCAGAAGCATTCTTTGTTCAAAGTCATGGAGGCATGTGGCAATAAGACCATGTTTGAGGAACGCAACATAGTTTAAAATGCCAGAGCTGGGGGATGCCTGCCTCTGGCTCAGGGCCTGGTCCCGGGGTCCTGGGATCGAGTCCCGCATCAGGCTCCCTGCATGGAGCCTGTTTCTCCCTCTGCCTGTGTCTCTGCCTCTTTCTCTGTGTCTCTCATGAATAAATGAATACAATCTTAAAAAAAAAAAAGAAAGAAAGAAAGAAAGAAAGAAAGAAAGAAAGAAAGAAAGAAGAAAAGAATGCTAGAGCTGGATGTGTGCTTGGGGGAGCAGCAAATGAGGTGGGGGAGGGGCAGAAATTAGATCAGCCAGGGCTTCCAGAGCCCAGCCAAAGTGTTGGAAATACATGTTGAGTTAGTAACATCCTCGTCTGAAACACTTCAACATGCCCTGTGCTGTATGTACAGTGTACTGAGGTGCCACATAATCCCCAGAGGAAAGAACCAGGAAGACGGTTTAAATGGTGGAAACATGGGTGGAGACAAAGTTTTGCTTAATCCTGCTGAAGTTCAAGGTCTGAGTCCCTCGTGCCCTGCAAAACTGCCTGGCCTCAGAGATTAGACTCTGGAAATTTTTACCTAGAAGGGGAACAGTCTGCTTTTGCTTGGTGCCACTAGCTAAGTGACAGTGATTTAATTTGAAATTTCATTAGGCTGATGGCGTCTGCTGCAGAACAAGCCGGTTTCTGTGGTTGCTGGGTAGCTGGAGCATGTCGGGGGCTGAAAAGCTCCCCATGCAGGTGTGTGGCTGTCTGCTGCTACGTGGACCCAAGGACCCCTCCAGAGCAGCCTGGGCAACATGCACCACAGAGCCTTTGCATCCTGGCGGTAGGATATGTGGCTCTGCCCGCCCTTGCCCCTAGGCATTATTCTGGAAAACCCACAAAGCTCATGAGTCCATTTTGTTTTGTTTTAAAAATAACATCAAGGAAAACAAAAATAGTATCAAAGGCCACAACATCCCACCAGCTCCTCTCATTTAGTCTATATGGCTCAGAAAGTGACCAGATGAACCACCCCCTCTCCAGATCCACCTCTTTCTCATTTTCAGGGTAAATTCTGGTAAGAGTTCAGACCAACCCCATCATGGTATGATGTCGAGTGCTCACTAATAATTAGTGACCATGATGACATTAATAGAGATGATGAGGATGAAGGTCAGAGCTGCCATTTGTGCCATCCTTGGCTGTGTGCCAGGCATCCTGCTTGGGATCCAACCAACTTCCCCTCCCATGATCCGCATGCATGACAGCCATATAAGGCAGATATCCTGTTGACCCCATTTTATAGATGATGTAACTGAGGCTCAGAGAAGTTGTACAACAGAGGTACGTGGCAGAGCCAGTACTAAAAGGAAAAACCAAAACAAATCACTTAGGTCTTGTGGATTCCTAAACTCTTAAAACCGTGTTCTTAGTAGAATATTTTCTTAAATTGTGGCAAAATATATACAACTTAAAATTGATCATTTTGGGGGTATGCAGTTGAGTAGTAAGTACATTCACATTGTTGTGCCACCAGTCTCCAGAAATCTTTTCATGTTGCAGAACTGGAACACCGTACGCATTAAACCAAAACTCCCTCCGGCCTCTCCTCCCCCAGGACGTCCACGGAGAGGGTTTTGTGGTGGTGGCAGCAGTGTTTTAATTCCCACTGGTGTAGGGAGCACTTCCTGGGAGAAGGGCCAGAGGAGGGGGCCAGTAGAGACCTTGGTCATGCCCTGTCCTCCTCTGGCTCACAGGTAGGGCTGGTGGAAGGGACCTGGGTGAGGCTGGGGACTCCCCATCAGCCTGGGATCCGATGAGCTTACCTGGTCTCCCTGTCAGGCGGGAGGGAACACCTGCTCGCGGTGCCATGTCCAACGGCCTGTAGGAAAAATAATTGGGGTTGGGGTCACGGAAATGTTTGCACAGATCTCATGGCCGCTGTCAGTTTCATTTGTCACCTCCACTTCCTGGAAGAGAAAGGATAAACAAGACATTTGGGTACATTTAGGGGAGGACCGTGCAGTGGGATTTGGAGTCTGAAGTGCCACAGGTCAAATCCCCGCTCCTGGGGGAGCTCCCCTCACTGCTCTGAGCACTGGTCTCTGCTCTGTTAAAGTAGGATTTAGTGACTGCCCCAGGGGTGTTTTAGAAGTAAGAGACATTGGGGATCCCTGGGTAGCTCAGCGGTTTAGCCCCTGCCTTTGGCCCAGGGCACGATCCTGGAGTCCCGGGATCAAGTCCCACGTCGGGCTCCCTGCAGGGAGCCTGCTTCTCCCTCTGCCTGTGTCTCTGCCTCTCTCTCTCTCTCTCTTTCTCTCTGTGTCTATCATGAATAAATAAATAACATCCTTAAAAAAAAATGAAGAGACATTGCGTGGAAAGCATCTGATACTTAATAGATGCTTAGTAAACGTAAATTCTTTCTTCTGACATGCTTTCCCAGACCCCGGGGCAGGAAACAGTAGCTTCCTAAATATGAGTGCGTCAAGTCAGTATATGTTGTACTGTCACTTGAAACACAATAATTGAGAAACTTTCTCAGATGATGGCCACCAAGGTGCTGGACAAAAGCAGATGAAAAAGCTATTGATTGTGAAGATAGTCCTTGTGCCAAAGATTAAAGTAAAGCGGTATTGCACTGAATCACAGAATTGTAAGTGGCAGAAATCAGAGGGACCCTCGAGCTCCTATAGACCAGGGAGGAAAGCCTGTGGCACAGGCATTGTCCCCCCACCCCCGCCGTGACTATGGCAACCATCGCTAATCAATTGCAGTCGTTTCCTAATGAGCCCAGACAGGGCCTCAGAGCTTGAGACAACCCAGCACTTCAAGCAGCCACTGATGATCCATGGGAAGCATATTAAAAATCCATTTCTCATCCCTGCTCTAGACCAGACCTCTCATTTTACAAATGAGAAAGCAGAGATGAATTTTCTCCAAATCATGTAGCTTTTGGAGTCAGGACCTCTTGTCCTGTTCAGTTGTTTCCTGTTCAGGAAGCAGGGTCTAGGGGCCGCTGTTTCTGTGACTTCTCCTACGGTTCGTAGCAGAGAAGTGGTCTGTCTAACACTGAGAAAGATGATGAAGACCCGTGGGGAAGGGTCTTCTCAGGGCTGCGGAGAAGAATCAGAAGTTCATAAAGTGGCAGCCGGGAGAAGGGTCTAGAAGACGGTGAGCCCCGGGAAGGAAGGGACCTTGTCACGTTCACCTCCATATGGACAAGGGGTAGGTGCTTAGTAGTGGAGTGAACGGATTTAGGGATGAAAGCTGTATGACCAAGGAGTAACTTGGGAGCAGAAATCCTTGAAGATAAGGTTCAGCAAAGAACTACAAGTATGCAAAGGACTTCTTTGCTAGAAAAGAAGATCCCCTCTGGGTTTTCTTGCTTTTGTGCATGTGTCTACATTATTGAACACCTCCTGTTTCTTGGGCTGCATCCCAGGTGCTCTTCCATGTGTTACTTTCTTTCTTTTTTCTTTTTTAAGATTTATTTATTTGTGAGAGAGTCAGCACAAGCAGCTGGAGGAGCAGAGGGAGAGGGAGCAGCAGACACCCTGCTGAGGAGGGAGCCCCATGTGGCGCTCCATCCCAGGACCCTGGGATCATGGCCTGAGCCGCAGGCAGATGCTCAACCGACTGAGCCCCCCAGGCGCCCCTATGTGTCTTACTTTCTAATCCTTAGAACCCTGAGAAGTAGATACCATTTTACAGAAGAGAACACCAGAGTTCAGAGAAGTTAAATTCCCAGGTCTGTGGTGGATGGTTGGTTGAACAGTAGAATTGGACTGTGAGCCCGGGCATAAGTTTTGGCTTTTTCAATCAGAAGATATATTTGTGGGATCCCTGGGTGGCTCAGTGGTTTAGTGCCTGCCTTTGGCCCAGGGCCTGATCCTGGGGTCCTGGGATCGAGTCCCACATCAGGCTTCCTGCATGGAGCCTGCTTCTCCCTCTGCCTCTCTGCCTCTCTCTGTCTCTCTCTCTCTCTCTCATGAATAAATAAATAAAATCTTAAAATATATATATATATATAAATATTTGTGATAAAATCATGAAAGTTTGCAGCCGTGAATCCAAGTGCTTTTGAAGGGGTTGTCACGACCCCTCCACCCCTCATTACATTCCTGTCGTTTATATCGAGTCATTGAACACCCCCCACCCCCGAATATGCCCAAAACATGAGAAACCAAACTCACCAAAGCACCAGTCCCAGTCCGTGGCAGTGAACCCCAGAACCCCACCCCAAGGCAGAGCCCCCTGGGGTCACCGAGAGGGGAGGGCAGAGGAGGGCACTCGGGAAACCGTGGAATGTCTCACCCACTTTTGTTCTTGCGTGAGCCCCGCTGCCACTGAACGGGAACGTTCTAAACCCCTGGAGAGAAGCATTTTAAGTGGGTGGCATCCGCCCGTATCTGGCCAAGTTGGCCACCGACGAATCTCAGCGACGTGATGTGGAAGGTACAGCCGCGGGGTGACAGCCCGAATTCCCGTGGTCTCAGGGGTCAGGGCCCCCCGAAGAGGGAGCCGGGGCCTCGTGAGTAGTGGCCGGAGGGAGCACCCCGGCTGGAAGGAGGTAGGCCCAGCGCCAGGCACAGCCCCCCGGACGCCCCGACCCGGTCTACGGGCCCCCCGCCCCCGAGGGGTCACACCGTGGCGGGAAAGGCCGCTCGGCCTCCTCCGTGCCTGCCTGGCCCAGCTGCTCCCCTGCCCCCCAAGAGCTTTGCTGGGACCTGAGGGTGAAGGGCACCCACTGGGTGCCACGGACTGTGACCGGTTCACCTGTAAGCTCTGCTCCTGACCGCTTCCCAACCCCCCAAACAGGGGGGCCCTGGCCCGATGCGAAGACCTGCCGGTGGCACAGCCGGTCAGCGGCGGAGCTGCGCTGGGCGCCTGGTGCCAGGAGGGCAGATGGGGGCCGCGGCGGGCGGCGGGCGGCGGGGTCTGGCCCGTGGCCTCTCACAGGTGAGGACGCTGGGGCCCGCGGTGGTGACCCGCTTAGCCCGGCTCGCCCCGCCCGGGGGCGCCGCCTGGGGGCGTGGGCCTGGCTCCGGGGCGCCTGCCCGCGCTCCTGCCTCCCCCCTCGCCCCGCCCGCCGGAGCCAAGCGCGGGCCGCCGCGGCCACCTGTGGACAGGAGGCCCGAGCCCGTGTGCCCACGCCTGGAGCACGCTAAGGCCCGCTCCGCGCCCTTCAGCATGAACGGTTCAACGGCCCCCTTGCCGCCCTCGAGGTCGTAGGACGTGGTGGGGTGTTGGGGAGCAGAGGGGGTCATTGCTCAGGGCCCGAAAGAGGCCGGGGCTGCGGGGCTGGAGAGGACTTGCTTCTGCGGGGAAACAGCTTGGCGTTTGTGTCATGTTGCTTAAAATTGTCTTTTTGCTGTTTTTTTAAGTGGAAGGATTTCTTTGGGCTGTATCTTTAAAAGAGGGCACGAGATTGGAGGCACCAAAGCAGTGTTGTTGTTGGATTTTTTTTTTTAAGATTTTATTTATTTGTTCATGAGACACACGGTGGGGGGGGGGGCAGAGACACAGGCAGAGGGAGAAGCAGGCTCCACGCGGGGAGCCCAGTGTAGGACTCGCTCCCGGATTCCGGGACCACACCCTGGGCCAAAGGCAGATGCTCAACCGCTGAGCCACGCGGGCGTCCCTAAAGCAGTGGTGTTTTAACCTTGGATGTGCATAAGAAGCCCCTCCTTAACCTGGATAGAACTTGTGGAAAGGAAATAGACATTTGTCTTCACTGACTTTGAAATTAAAGTGGCGCTTCCTTGGATCTTGAGGGTAGGCAGCGAAGCGCAGTGTTATTAGCAGTGCCTTTGTCGCCGGTGTCGGTTTTCTGTTCCCTTAACTGTTCCAGATGTCTTGAAATAGCATCTGCCCTCCTCACTCCTTAGAAGTTGAGGCTGTGGTCAGGCCTGCTGCTGGGTCTTACTACGGAGTGAGCTAGTAAAGAAGCTCATAGCACCGTATCTCAAAATACTTTGGTAATTGTATTTCAGTCTTTCTTTGTAATCTGGTGTGTTTTCCTCTGTTCACCTAAATTCGTTGTTCTGAGCAGGGGTCCGTAGGCTTCATTCAGCTGCCATAGGAGTCCCTGGCACAAAAAGGGTTAAGAACCTCCTGTTTTGAAAGAGGCCAGTGGCCAGTGCCCACACTGGAGCCTCTGAGTCATTTGGATTTAGACATGGCCTCTCGGGCAGAGCGGTTGTGTGAAGGGGATCCATCTGTTGCTCTTCCTGGAGTGGAATCCCCACCATCGGAGATGGAACTTGACCGCCAGTCTCCGAGGAATGCCAGCCTCCGTTCAAGTGGCTTGAATCCTAAAGACCATGAAGACCCATTCACAGGACACTGAAGTTTGAACAGATCCTGGTCACCAACATTGTGGGGGTTCTTGAAAATGCTGAGATTGGCATCCATCTCAGATGGAGGAGTGTCTGGTGCTCCCCGATCTGCTGTTTGATGCCGGTGTGGCCCAGTTGGGAAGGCTGGAGGCCTTCGTCGCTGCTCAGCAGGTGAACCGCCTCCTGAAATATCCCCTGACCTCTGTCTCCCTCCGAGGCCTGTGTCACTGATGGCTCAGCTCAAGGATACAGAAAAGACGTCCAGTTGGAGATATTCAGGATGTCGGCAGGATCACTGCACTGCCCCCAGAGCCTGTTGTTTCTCAGAGAAGACCTCACTCGCTCCCCTGAAGACTCCAGCCTTTGGGATGGACAAGAAGGGAAGAAAGCTGAGCTAGTCTTCACCGCCTCGCGGTTCCCTCCAGTACACGTGCGTAGGGGGCCGAGTCTCAGTACACCAGACTCTGAGGAACTAGATCTTTTATAGGCACCATCTCCAAGGACTAAGGGTAAGAAGGGACATGACGACACATTTATTACTTTCTTCCCAAGGCAAAGGAGAATCCCTGCGAAGGGATTGGGCTAGGCTGAGTCAGCTCATGGACTCCTATGAAATGAGTAAACGAGATACCAACTGAGTAAATACTGTGAAACTCTATCCATCCCCAATGACGGAGGAAGGATTGTGCGTGTAACCAAGATGTGTCTGAGCAGTAGGAACACTCTCACGACCCAGTCAGCTGTTTGTAATTACTGCAAAGCATAGCAGATCCTGCACCCTGCCCTGAAACCTGCCCCGGTCCTACTCTGCATTTTCCATGTTATTCTTCCCCTTGAGGGAATGAAGGAGTCACATAACCAGTCGCATGAATGAGGCCAGGGTTAGTGAGCACAGGTAAATGATGGGAACGTGGCTAACTTTAATCCCATTAATTGCTTTGTGGAAAGCAAGGTGATTTCATTAGGGGCCGTGTAAGATTTCTGAGGCTGAGGACACAGAGTGGCGGCTACCCCCCAAGGCCCTGGCTGGCTCCCACCTGCCATGGGCACGTGGGAGCAGCACGCTGGTCTGCAACCCAAGACACTGGCTGTGGTCTCCAGTCAGAAGTGAAAAGGCCCAGGACACCGCTGCCAAGGCAACAGCTCTGCTGCCCTCCAAGGCTGAGCACTGTTTGTCTGGGGCAGATGCCAGCACCACGGGGAGCTCCGATTTTGGTTGAATGTGTCACAAGAAGTGGCCGAGGCCTGGCGAGACTGGAGGCAAAGGGAGGCAGAATGGGAGCCAGACAGTTCCATCAGTTCAGAACTAGAGAAGGAAGAGGAAGGCGATGACGCCCAGATGCCTGAGGTAGCTCAGTTTGTAGACGAGAGGCCAGGAGCTATAAAGCAGCTGCAGCCCTTCAGACCAGTGCCAGAAAGCTCGTGAGAAACAAGAACCACGACCTGCCTTCCCAAGACATTACTGCCATGGCTTCCTGGGGCGTCTCCTAGGAGACCTACCTGTGAAATCCCCGATCCCTCTCCCCACTGGAGGGCTGCTCACAATTCTGTGTCTCCTTCCAGACCCCTGGCACATCGTAGTCAAGGAGCACTCTTGGCTCCTGAGGCACAGCATGACCCAGGGGGACCCACCATCGCTCCCCAGATGTTGCTTCTGACACCTGACATTCCTTGCTTAGAACACTTATTTTATTTATTTTTTTTAAAGATTATTTATTTATTTATTCATGAGAGACACACAGAGAGAGGCAGAGACACAGGCAGAGGGAGAAGCAGGCTCCATGCAGGGAGCTCAACATGGGACTCGATCCCGGGACTCCAGGATCATGCCCTGGGCCGAAGGCAGGCGCTAAACCGCTGAATCACCCAGGGATCCCCAGAACATTTATTTTAAAAGGCAGAAAGCATCAAGACCCTCACCATGGCCTTCTCTTCCTGCACCGTGGGGTCAAGACTAGGATTAGGGGGTGGCCTCCTCCTCAGAGACCAGTTAGGACCACGGGGGGGGGGGGGGCACCCCTAGCAGCCAATCCCAGAGACTCAGCATCAACGAGGATTGGTGTTTTATGAAAAATCACTTGAATTCCTAGAAATGCTAGCTCTGCTGGACTTTTAAACAGCGAGTGGAGTTATCCAGCCAATGGAAATGGCAGCAAACCTGCTTGGCCTGGAGGGCAGCCAAGGGCCACAGAGGCTGGAGAGTGGCTGAGTCCAGAGAGGACCGAAGTGGAGACAAAAGGTTCATACCGCCAGCCCGCAAGCTCTAAGGCGAGTAAGCAGAGGGACGTGGAAATGGCCACCTCGATCTAGGTGGCGGCTTGCGATTGCCGAGAGCCCATAACCCGCCATACTTCTTAGCAGCCTACCCGCAGGGGAGCGGGCCCAGCAGAGGCACCCACAACTTTGGGAAACGTTGCTCTAGTTGTCTCTTCCCCCAAACTCAGCGGTGCAGGACAACCATTTGTTATGCTCGTGGATGAAGGGTCAGGAGTTTGGGAAAAATATGGTGGGGATAATTCATCTCTGCTCCACAGTCTGGGAGCTCGGACTTGAAGCCACAGCTGACTTCAGTTGCTAAGACCAGAATCATCTAGGGTCTCTTTGCCCTCAGCTTCAGCTGTTGCCTGGGCCCCTCGCCAATGCTGCTCGCCTCTCTGTGCAGCCTGGGCTTCCTCCCAACATGGAGGCGTAGTTCAGAGGACATCTGAAGAGGGAAAGAGCCAAGTGGAAGCTATGCTGCCTCTTGTGACTTGGCTCTGTAAGTCATGCGGTGCCACTCCCTTCACTGTCAGTCCATTCAAGTGAATCTCTGGAGCCTGTGTACTCTGTAGCGGTGAGGATGGGATGATTAGGTGTTGGGTACGCTGCCCTTCCAGTTTCTCCTATTTATTTCTAGAAATAATCCGTGGGTCCAAAGAGCTATAAGTGCTCTGGGTGAGAAGATGCCACGGCCTCAAGTGCAGGTCTCAGGGGGCTTTGGGGACTGCAGTGTTTCCCAGCTGGGGTAGCCTAGTGACACCAATGACCAACACCCAAGGGTCACCTTGGCCTACCCATCAGAGAGAAAAGATCCCCCCCCCCCTACGCTCACACAACCTGAATCTTGGCTTTTGCATAGTGGGTCTTGACAAGTCTTAAAAACCTCCTTTGGTCCTTTGAGTCCAGACGCCTTTCCTCTCTTCACCCCAATTTTATTGGAGTGGACGTGGAGGGCCAGCAGCACCAAAGAGACAAGTGCTGGCTGCCCAGGGGGAGAGCGAGGGAGGGCTTCATCGAGGAGGAGCCATCTGTGCCGCTCCCTAAAGATGAATCAGTGAGGGCATTCTAGAAGTAGGAACTAGGATTGGACCTTAGGAGGGTGGTGAGGAACTCCAGTGGGAAAGCAGGTTGGGAGCTGACCTGAACTTAGAGGCTCTGGACGCCATGCAGAGTTTGGACTCCAGGTCATGGTTGGCAGGGAAGGTGGAAAGAATCAGTTGCAAGGTGGAGTGTCCTCAGGCTGAAGGTCTGGTGGGGACTCAACAATCTTCATGAATTTGCTAGAATCCAGGACCTCCGAGCCCTGTAGATACAGAGACGGCATTCCTGGACCTCTCGCCAGCTATATCCGGACCTTACTGATGCGTACACCAAAAAGCAAGGTTATTTTGTAAGAGTGAGTGCACCTCTTCTCAGTGGCAGAAATGTTGAGACCCCATCCAGGACACCCCCAATCTGGTGCTGAGGTCCTGGGGAGCCAGGTTGGTTGTTTGAAGTTTGCTGGGTAAGAATTCAAACCACGGGAGGTTGATACTGTGGGGGGCAATTCATGGGTTCCAGGCTTTGCTGCTGCAGCTGGAGTAGCGAGCTCCCTACCGCCTGAACCCCAGGCCCGCCTGCCAGGTCACCGGGGGACACACCTGTTTTTTTTCTCACTCCGCCCTTGTCACATTACTTTATTATGCTGTGTCACAGATGCAGTCTGGCGGTTCCCAGGCCTGGAGGGCCGTCTGTCTCCTCCCATTAGGTGTAGATTGAATTAGTCCGAGCTCAGCTTTCTCGAGGGTTCCTCTGCTGGAGCAGCTTTCAGAACAATTATGATGAGGGACGTGCGTAATCAGGTTTGTGTTCTAGGAAGACAGTTGAGGCTGCAGCAGGAGCCCGGTGGGGAGGCTGGCCACCAGCCCCTAGGCTACCACTGTGGTGCCAAGAGTGAGGCGTGACCTCAGTAGAGGGTCCGGGGGGGCCCTCTGTGTTCGGAGTCTGAGAGTGAGCCCCTCTCCAACGTTGCAGGCCCTCGCAGGAGCAGGGCAGGAGTAGAGACGGCTCCTGTGCCGTGCAGGGCTGCAGCAACCACGCCGCGGGGCGGGGCAGTCCTGGGAGCGGGACTTCCCTGACGGGGGTAGAAGGGGGGCCGTGGAGGGAGGGCCCCGCAGGACGCCCCCCGCTCCGTGACCTCGCCAGGAGCCGGCAGGTGTGGCTTCTGGGTTCCCGCTGCTCACACACCTCTGTGAGTCACGCAGCTTCCTGGAGTTTTCCGGACATCTGTTCCCGCACCTGTAAAGTGGAACAGTAGCAGCACTTCTCTCAGCGCATCGTGGGGGGACCACAAGTTAGTGCGTCGAGCGCAGGACAGCGCCGGCCGCCAGGCCACGGGACCTAAGCCCGGCCTTATGTTTCCTTGTGATCGCGATCATCGTGGGGAATCCGGGGCCTTTCCCCCAAGTACAGAGGCTGTGCCTGCACATTCGGCCCCTCCGCGCGTCTTGGGCTCTCCGATGGCCTTGTTGGCTGGTCATCATGGGTATCGTGGAGGCCACCCCTCTTCTGTGGTCACTGATCCCTCCTCTCCCAGGGCCAGTCTCCCTCTCTGTCTTCCGAGAAACACTCCTGTTGAATCTTCTCCTTGTTAATAGATTTGGCAGATAAAACACAAGATGCCTTGGACGCTACTAAAGTCATTTTTAGTATAAGTCTGTCCCGTGCAGTCAGTCATTGGTGCATACTCTGCTAAAATATTATTCATTTGCCTGAAATTCAGATTTCCCTGGGCATCCTGTATCTTTATTTGCTGAACCCAGCAGTCCTACCCACTGTCAAGGCCCAAAACTAAGGGGTCTCATGCAAGTCCGAACGAGGAGTCAGGAGTCCCGGTGGTCAGGACTGGGTTCAGAGACATTATTGGTGCTTTGGGACCCGGAGTTCCTGGCAGGCTCCTGATGACTTGAGCAGCAGGCGTCTCGTGCATGTGGCACGCTGACCGCATCCTAGGTGAGTTTGGCAAAGGTCAGACCCAGCCAAGGCCCAGTGGTTCCACCCCAACTGTCTGCAGGGGAAATGGGGGGTGGGGGCAGTGCAGACCCCAAGACCCTGGAAGCGGTGGGTGCTAGAAAGGGCTCCCTGCGTTGTTTCTAGCCTAGGTGGGGCGACAGTGCTCGTACGGTTAGGGAGGACTCCGGCTCATGGAGAAATTTCCTTTGGAATTAAATACAGGCATGACTTTGACAGGGGAAACCTCACTCAGGCCTAAAGAATGTGTTGGGAAGTTCTGAGCGTGGGGCTGGCCGTCTCTGGAGGCTGGCAGGAGGACCCAGGCTTTCGTCTGGAACACCCCGTCTGCAGAAGCTCGGTGGGTGTGCAGGCCTCCCCAGCAGGCTGGTGCGGGGAGGGGGCCCGGGGGGGGGGCAGGGACGGGAGCGAGGGAGGGGCAGGAGGAGAGGGAGAGCTCAGGACCATTTCCCGAGGATCCCTGGCACTGAAGGGCGGGGAGCGGGTGTTCTCCGTACTTGGTGTGCCAGCGCAGGCGGGACGCGCGCTCCTCTTTCATGGGCTGTGCAACTTGGGGGGAGGCCCCAGGAGCCCCGGGCTTCTGCAGACATCGCAACGTCAGGATAAGAATAGCTGGCGTCCCTGCTGGCTCCTGCCCGGGTTTCTCCAGAGGGCCAGCTCTGCTTCGTGGGTCAGGCCAGCACTCTCGATGAGGCTTGGGGCCCCCACCCGGCCCGAGCTGGCTTAAAGTTTCCAGCACAGCGTCCAGGGGAGGCTGGGGGCGCCCTGCTGCGTTCGAGACAAATGTGCATTTTACATGTTCCTGCGACTGGCCTGCTTTTAAGGTCAAAAAAAAGGCTGCAGAAGGGGAAAACAGGCCTTGGGAATCTCGTGGGATGAAGGGGAGGCTTCCTGCGGCTTTCTCACAGCACCTCTCCTAGCCTGGCACCAGGGCCCAGCCTTGGGGACCCTGCTCTCCTGCAGAAGCAGCACCCAGGCCCCCAGCATGCCTGCACCCCGGGGTCCGACCGAGCTCCGTAGAGCCCTGGGTTGGGCTTGTGCGCGGTCCTTGCCACTTCTTCCCCCATGACCTTGATGAGCGATGTCAGCTCCCTGCCCTGGTTTCCTTGTCTATAAAATGGGGCTCCTCTTGTTCTCTTTGGAAGACAGAGGGGATAGACCGTGGGTGCCAAGGTGCCCGGCACCCGTGGGCGATGGAGGGGGTTGTTTTTCCTTGCACGCCTGCTTATCCTCCTCTGTCAGATGGCAAGTCCTGGGCTTCCTCGTGGTTCTGTGTGACTGGAGCAGAGGGCTCCAGGGTGACGCGGGAGGTAGTCTTGTGGTGCATGAGGATCCCTGGCTTGACCTGATGTTCTGGGCCTTTTCAGTAGAACGGTATTCTGTTCATAGGATGAAATCCACTGGCTCAGGCTTAAGCTCAGAAGGTTGTTCAAGTGTTTCCATTGGCACCTCTAAGCTCCTGGCGTGGGGTAAGCACTGCCGATGGAGGTGCGCCCTGGGGGCTAAGTCCTGGCGGCCAAGTCCTGGGGGCCGGGCACTGTCCTAAGCACCCGGACCTGTCATCCCTTCTAATCTGTGCAACAACCACAGGAGGTTCTCGTCTTACGGATAGGGAAACCGAGGCACAGAGAGACTCTGTCATTTGCTCAACATCCCCCAGCTTGTAAGTGACCCTGTATTCAAGCCCAGGCATGTGCCCTGCACCTGTGTCCACCCCTCATGCTGCTCCAGGTACACTTGGTGCCAGGGGGCTGTGAGGGGGTGGAGGAAACAGGGAGTGAGGCAGCGGTGTGCGGAGTGCAGGACAGGGCTGGAGAGGGTGGTGTGGGAGCATGCACTCCACGTGGCGGGGGCTCTCCTGGGTGCCCAGGACCTTGCAGGTGCAGACACGCAGTAGGTGCTCTCTGAACGTCCCCTGGAGGGAGGCCCCCTCCAGCCACAGTGAGCAAAGTGAGCAAAGCTCTGAGGGTGAGCCGGTTTCGGTGGGTGGAGGCCCCCCTGGGCCTCCATTTCCTGTGTCCTCACTCCTTCCCCAGAGGGTGTCCTGTCCAGAGCCCTGGGCTTGAGCTGACACCGAAACCACGGATGGCCCTGGGCCCCGGGGGCTCCACCCAGGTGGCCTGCTCCGTGGGGTCTCACGAGAGCGGGAGCGCCCAGTTTCCCTAGGAGTGTGGGCACGGGGGGGGGGGGGGACCTGGAGACGCCCCACGTGGTGCTGAGGAAAGCCCTGGGCTGGGGCTGTTTTCTCCCCGCAGCTGCTCTCCTCTGAGAAACCCTGAGCTGGAAAATCCAGGAAGCAGCAGGGCCGTCCGCAGGCCCAGCCCCCGGCCCCTCGCACAGCCTCTGGACAGAGCTGGAGCTGCGGGGCCTGGGCCAGAGCTTTCTAAATATAGCTTCCTCCTCCTCCAGACCTCCAGACGGCAAAGACCAGAGCCTCTGCGTGGCTTCCGTCCTGAGGCTTAGCCTCCAGGCTGTTCGTGGGAGGGAGGAGCAGTAGACAGGGAGTGGCCAGGACTGGAGACAGGGGACACTGAGGCCCACATGCCCAGGGGCTGTGGCCCTGCATTCCTGCCTTCGGTCCCTGGGGGGTCTGGGGTCTGGGGCCCTGTCCCGAGCAGGCTCTGCTGTGACTGAGGGACAAGAGACGGGTCAGCTCTCCTGAAGGAGGAGAAAAATGATCTGAGGAGGAGGAAAGAGCCTGCGGTCAGGGTTGAGCTCCCAGCTCCACCTGAGCTGAGTGATGGCAGGTCCTTCATCTTAAACTTGTTTCTCATCTGTGCAGTGAGGGTCAAAGTCCCCTGTTGAGGGGATTAGAGAGACTGTGTGCCAGGTGGCCGGCACTCGTGCCCCCCCGGGCCAGGGCTGCGTCAGGACGCCATGGGTTCCCGTATGGCTCTGGAGGACGGGCACACGGTGTGGCATCTCATCCCAGCGGCTCTGTGGCACTCAGGTGACCCCTACAGTCTGCACCGGGGTGTGTCTTTCATTTGCCTTGGTGTAGCATGGAGTCCCCTCTTCCAGTCCTAATGGTCTGAGAGGTACCCCAAAGCACAGAACCTCCACGCCCTTTAGATAGGGGAGCAGCCAGTCCTCCAGAACTTAACTCCTCAGCCAGCCTGTGTGTGCCCAGCTGGGTGCCGAGAGGCCCCTTTACAACATCAGCCTGTGTGGGAACAAGGGAAGAGAAGCTGGAACTACTGAATGGAATAAAATCCTGGATTTCTCAGCTCCAGGCCTGACTCTGCTAGGGAGGCACCAACCGGTGTGCTCCCAGCCCCCGACCACTGAGTTCTGTTTAAGGCAGGAGGTCCTGACCTGCTCCCAGGTCTCTAACACTGGAAAGGCAGGACCTTGTCTCCTTCAATTTAGGAATATTTAGAGGAGACCCCAAACTAACAGCCTTATCATATGGAAAGCCTGGTCCTCGTACAAGGAGAGGCCTCTCTGCTCCAGGAACTTTACTCCTATTGGGTGTACAGGCCACTGCCCATTGATCTGACACTCTTTGGATAGAGATAAGTCAGGGCTAGATGTGAAATCGCCAAGTGTTGCCAGGGACAGAGACAGAGAGGCGCTGTTGAGACTGCCCTTCTGCTGACACGCTGGTCCCCTGGCAGGGGTGCTCCATGGGAATAAGGTGCTGGATGGGCGGAGGCTGCACAGCTTTCTGTTGCCATGGCTACTGTTCACAGGGCACTAACTCAACACACAGCCCTGTGGAGTTGGTCCTGTTATCACCCTATTTGTTTTTTCTTAAGAGTGATAGAAAGTGTGAGCTGAGGGTGGGGGTGTGGGCAGAGGGAGAGGGAGAAGATCTTAAATAGGCTCCAGGATGGGCTCGACACAGGGCTCAACCTTGGGACGCTGAGATCATGACCTGACTCAAAATCAAGAGTCACTTAACCAACTGAGCCACCCAGGCACCTCCACCCTCATTTTCAAAAGAGGTTGAATCCGTATCCCAAAGTCACACAGCTATTAAATGACAAAACCAGGATTGGCCTCTAGGGTTTCTTCATACCTTAGAGTTCCAGGCTTTCCAGTATGATCACAGTTTTTTTTTTTAAAGGATTTTATTTATTCATGAGAGACACACAGAAGAGAGGCAGAGACATCAGCAGAGGGAGAAGCAGGCTCCTCTTGGGGAGCCTGATGTGAGACTCGATCCCAGGACCTCGGGATCATGACCCGAGCCGAAGGCAGATGCTCAACCACTGAGCCGCCCAGGTGTCCCAGCATGATCACAATTCTTACAGAACATTTCTAGGGGCCACTGAGCAGACACATCCACAACAAACAGGCTGGCAGATGATTAGAAGAAAAGCACCAGGCTTTCTCCAGAGGAAGTCCTGCTGAGCTAACCTAGCAGAGCTCTGGTAGTTAGCAAAAACATGTCACCAAAGGAAACCTATAGGTTTAGCGTACCGAGATTTTCAAAAGTGTTTGGCAAGGTTCTGTGCCAAAAATGTTTTCATACCTGGAAGAACATGAATTGCTTCACTGTGGCTTTGCAGGGAATACTTTGTCATTAGGGAAAGGACGATGTTCCAAGGGATGAAGGTGCACTCCTCTTGATGGAGAATGGGAAGTAGCAGTGCCTCACAGGGATTGGTGCTGAAAGGGTCTTATTAGCTCATGTTTTTGTTTTTTTTTTTAGCTCATATGTTTTTAATTTAAGATCTGGAAACGGAAGCATATAGTGCAAATGCCAAATCTATAATCTAAATCTCACTTCCTGGGAAATGAGAAGCCCAATTAGTGGAATATGTGTTTTTTGCTTTGGGAGTCTCTCTCACCCTGACACTGACTCTTCTGTGCCCTCTTCCATTTTCTGAGCCCCTTAGGATTACATTGGGTGCACCAGGGTAATCAGGATTCTCTCCTTATCAGGTCAGCTGACTAGCATCCCTGAATTGCACCTGTGACCTGAATGTCCCCTTACCTGGTCACACGACACGTCCATGGGTTCCAGGGAGTCGGATGTGGACATTTGGGCGCAGGGCAGTCCTCTGCCTACGCAGATGTTATCAACCTTTTTAGTTGTGTCCACTAAGTGAAAACATGATGTCCTGCCTTTTTAAGTTGCATTTTGTCAATTATTTGTGAGGTTCAACATCTTTTTCTGTGTGAAGAGGTGGAAGGTTTCTATTATTGTTGTCTGTGTCTTTTGTCTCCTTTTCTATTGGGTTGACTTTGGTTGGGTTTTTTTTGGGAGGGGTTGTTTTCAGTTGAATTATAAAGTCTTGAGGGCAAGGAGTTTTTCATACTCACATTTACTTCCCAGTGCCTGAAGATGTGGCCAGATTCAGAGAAGCTCCTCAATGCCTGTCGGCCTTCCCTCTGGCCTTCCCACCCCATTCTCTTGCTTTTCTGCTTTGGAAGGTGTCTGGACCTGGATGCTTCCAGCTGAACTGGCTGAGTTGGGTGTGTCTAGGAGGGTGTCATGGTCTGTGGCCTACTGCACTGTGGACTTCTCAAGCCATGATGGGCTTTGGGGTCCAATGGTGCGCAGCCCTCCGCCCCTGTCTAAGCCCTTCTGGCATTTTAGGGTTGCTGCTATGGGAACAGGATAAGCATTGACCCCTCCTTTTGAGAGGGAGAGCCCCTCTTGCTGGGCCACCCACCTTGCCATGGTGAGGCCATGACAAGACCCACATGACCTGGCATGGTGACCTGGCATGGTGCAGCCCCAGGGGGTCAATCTACCTCGTGACCTCACCCAGCAGGCAGCAGGTAGAGATTACTTTCCCCTGTTGCTGACCTAGAGATGGAGGCTCTCAGAGGCCAGGGGCCCCACCCCCCAACATGATATGGCTAGTTTGGGGTACGGGGACTCTTCCAACACCAGCCCTCTCCCATGGCCTCCCTCTCTCCCCCATTTCTCCAGCCTGATGGGCTGGCAGCCATGAGAAGGCAGCCGGGCTGCAGCGCCCATGCAGCCGCACCCCTCCTTCCTTTGGAAACCAGCAGCTGCCTTTGCCAGGCAGACCCAGACCCAGGCCTCGGAGGAGGGGGGCCACAGGGAGCCCTCTGCAGCCCCTTCCGGCATGGGCAGCAGCCTGGGCTCCGGCTCCTCCTGTGCAGCCGCCCTGGGGCTGGAACTCATTAGCTCTTTTATTAAATCCATCTGCTCTGCATGGAGACTGGCCCGAGTCTCTGTGCTCCCCGCCCTGGATATGTGGCGGGGGGCTGCACACAGATGCCATTGTGCGAACTGGGGCGGCATCCTGGAGGGCAGACGGGCGAGCACGCTGTGTGGGCGAGGGCTCTGCCTCGCCTGCAGGGTGTGGATGCTGAGGAGCAGGAGCCAACTGGGAGTGAGGGGAGTCTGGACACCCTTCTGGAGCATCCAGAGCCTGTGGGGCCTGGGATAAAACGGGGCCTTGCCCTTCCGGGGCGCTGTGGGTGTGCTGCTCTGCCTTCTACTGATGAAGCTGCTCCCTCCCTCCCCCCAGGAGTGCATCATTGACGAGGACTGCGGGCCCACCAGGTATTGCCAGTTTGCCAGCTTCGAGTACACCTGCCAGTCTTGCCGGGACCAGCAGACAGTGAGTGTGCCCAGAGGCCTCTGCGGCTGTAGCACCAGGACCATGGGGGCTGGGCTGGGTCTCAGAGAAGAGCATGTGGGGGAGAAGGCCAGGAGCCCCATGGGTTCTCCTCTCTTGGGCTTCTGGAAGCCTTCAGTGGGGCTCAGAACCACGTCCATGCTTGAGCGAGCCTCTCCATGGTGCCCAGTGGGACTGACTCCTGGGAAGCCATCTGCTGCATGGTCTCTGGCTCCACTGCCTGCCTCCTGGATGGCAGAGGGAGGGCAGGAAGACACAGCAGGAGGCCCTCCACCTGTCCCTTCCCCTGGGGCAGACCCATCCCCCTGGATACAGCCAGTGACCCTACTGCAGCCCCCACTCCCGTCCTCCAGATCCCATTCTTTTCAGAGAAGGCAGGAGGAGAGCCAGGAAGGAGCCAGAGTGCTTCCCCGATAGACGTTTCACCGAGAAGCTGGGAGCCAGGGAAGCGGAAACTCCCTCCACCCGACAGATGTTTTGGACAAAGCCATATGGGCTCATAGACTTCTCCTGTCTTTTCATTCTTGAGACAGTCACACAGCAGGATAACAAGTTTGGGAAATAGAGGGCTTCTTACTCCCCCATCCAGTGCCTTCTGTGGTTAGGCAGCTGCACTTCTCCCTGCCGCCTGCCACGTCGGAGCACGACTGTGGGGTCGCAGTGGTCAGTCCCAGGCCCCAGGGGGAAGCCCCATGCGCCCTCCCCATCCACAAGGCCTCCGGGCTCTCAGAATCCGGCTGCTGCCTGCATCTGTGGGCCCCTGACCTAGGGACCTAATAGAAAGGAGGCAAGTCTGGGGGCTGACTGCAAAGACACACTATGTCCTTTGCAAAAACTGACGTTGCATAGGAGATTCAGACATGTGACCGCCCCCCCGCCCCGTGCTATTTTTTTTAGACTTTTTTTAAGGTTTTACTTATTTATTTGAGACAGCACACGAGCGGATGGGGACCCAAGCCAAAGGCAGATACTTAACCCACCGAGCCATCCAGGTGCCCCCCCCCCAGGTGCTATTTTTCCAGTGTTCTCACCCCTCCTGTCTCTGCCCCCTTGACTTGCACTAAAAGCCCCGCACACCTCAGACCTCGTTTGGCCCCCCCTTCCCCCTCCAGGGTAACGGGGCCCCTCCTGTGGTGTGCTCAGGCTCTCAGGGCTAGGAGCGTGCCAGCCGGCTTCTCTCAGGTCCGAGAGCCGGGGTGCCATTGTCTGCCCTCCCTCCCCACCCCCTGCAGCTCTGCACCCGGGACGGTGAGTGCTGTGGGGACCAGCTGTGCGTCTGGGGTCACTGCGCCAAAACAGCCACCAGAGGTGGCAACGGGACCATCTGTGACAACCAGAGGGACTGCCAGCCTGGGCTGTGCTGTGCCTTCCAGAGAGGTGAGTGGGCTCTCGGCTGAGTACTGGGCACGCCCGGTCCAGGCCAACACACCTTTCCAGGGGCGCGCCTCCTGGGCAGGCTCCCGACGGCTCACTGCGCGTGTGCCAGCCCCACCACCTCTGCCCGAGGCAGCCTCCGCCTCCGCTGGGCCACACGTCTCTCTCTCTGCCCCCGGTTGCCATCTAGAAGAGTTCAATCCCTTCAGGATGCACGAGCCCAGGGCAGGAGGACACCCCCAGATGGGGGGATTTGAGCAGCCCCTCTCCACCCTCTCCCCTGTTTCCTGAGGATGGAGGCCCCCTTCTACTCCGCTTCCACTCTCACCGCCCCTCCCGGGGAGGCTGCTCAGCCACTTGCCCTCCTGAGCTCTCAGTGTGGCTCCTCGGGCTGCAGCTGCCCTGTTGTCTCCTTAGTGAGGAGGCTCCTCTGCCTCTCAAGGCTTCGGCCAGCTGCAGCTTCCCCTGCACCTTCTCCCTCCGGGGCTCCCAAACTTTCCCGCTACGCCCACCGCCAGGCCTTTATGGGTGCTGGGTCCCGGCCTCAAGTGCTTTTACACATTTCTCTAGAACTTTGGCCTCAAAAGCCAGCATAAGCCTGCGCCTCCAGACAGTCCTCCCTAATTGCTCCAGCCCTCCCGACTCATTCCCTCCTGAGTCCATCCCGCCATAGTTTCCTCTCATCCCACCTCTTCCATTGTAATGAATCTCCACTTTGCGGTTGAGGGTGGAAGGTCGGGGCTGCCCCCGCATTTGTCAGCTCCCTTCCGTGGAGCCTCCCTGCTCCATGCTGAGCACTCAGGGGTGACTGTCCACTGGCCCCAGGTCTCTTGTTTCCTGTGTGCACACCCCTACCTGTGGAGGGTGAGCTGTGCCATGACCCCGCCAGCCGGCTTCTGGACCTCATCACCTGGGAGTTAGAGCCTGATGGAGCTTTGGACCGATGCCCGTGTGCCAGTGGCCTTCTCTGCCAGCCCCACAGGTGAGGCCCCACCTGCCCTCCCTATCAGAGGTTGAAAGCAGATGACCTGCCACCCAGTGGGATCTCAGAGGCAGAGGGGGTGATGCAGTTAGTTTAAGGTAGGGTTAATTTGAGGTGTCCTTGGGTCATTTAGGTGGAGGGTCTCCGAGCTGTCAGATGTCAGCCTGGGGCTCAGGGGAAGGTGTGGCTAGGGGTACAGATTTGGAGCTCACCTGGGTGGTGGTTGAAGCCTTAGGAGTAGGTGACCCAGGGAGAGGGCATGGAGACAGAAGAGCTGAGGGCTGAGGCAGGAGCCCAGGCCCCTGACAGCGAAGGACAAGCTGAGGCAGAGGCCACAGTCAGAGGTAGAAGGGAAACCAGGAGAGAGTGGGCCACCCAGTGGGAGGGCACCGCTAGTAATGTCCGAAACTGAGAGACCGTGAGGCATCTGAGTATGGCCCCCTGGCAGTCTACTCACCTGTCCCTCCAGCAGAATCCAGTGGGGCTGGGCAGACACAGAGAAGGCCCTGCCCCGGGCTGCCCCCAGGCTCCACCCTGCCGTCAGGGGCTGCTCTTACCTGGACGCCCAGAGGGGCAAGCGGCTTGGAGGGGCCACGCGTTGCCATACACCGTCAGGCCCTGCAGGCCTTGCCCCAGAGAGTCTCTCAGGCAGACGGACCTCTCCATGGAGGTGGGGGAGCCGCCCCTTAAAAAGTGACCCTCCCTCAGCAATCTTCTGGAAGATCCTGACAGGAAGGGGAGATCCCATTGAGGTGTTAGAGGAGGTGTGAGGGTGAGCTCAAAGGGAGGAGCTGCCCCCATGTTGAGAGAGAGCCCAGTGTCACTCCTCCCCACCACGGGAGACAGGCCCCTGGGCTGAGCCCCAGCCCCCCTCTCTCCCCAGCCACAGCCTGGTCTACGTGTGCAAGCCGGCCTTCATGGGGAGCCGTGGTGAAGACGGAGAGAGCCCGGTGCCCAGAGAGGCCCCCAGCGAGTACGAGGATGGCAGCTTCATTGAAGAGGTGCGCCAGGAGCTGGAGAATCTGGAGAGGAGCCTGTCTGTGGAGATGGCCCTGGGGGAGCCCGATGCTCCCTCTGAGCTGCTGGAAGGAGGAGAGATTTAGACCGAGGCCCGTTGTGCGGGTAGACGTGCGATAGAAATAGCTAATTTATTTCCCCAGCCGTGTCCTCTAGGTGTGGGCTTACCGGGCTTTTTTCCATGGCCTCTTCCCAGTACGTTTTCCCTCTGGCTTTAAATAAAATGAGGTGCTGTGCATTTGCCCAGCTCCCCCAGGCTGTACACCCTACATGTCACAGTTCGGGTGCCTGGGGAAGACAGGGCTGTGTGGGAGGGTGGAGGTGGAGGGCTGCTAAACTGGTCCCGATTATTGGCCACTTTGCCTCCGATGGTTGGCATGTGGCACACTTCATTTTGTTCTACATCACCTTGGGAATTGTTGGAGGGGTGGGGATGGGATGGAAAAGGATGCAGGTTTCCCCATGACGGGTTTTGGGGAAATGTTGACTCTTTCACATACGGAGAAGTGTGTCCTGCTTTGCAAACATAAACCTGGTGAAAATGTAACAAATGAATTTTCCATGTACTTCTTCCCATGGGCACAGGCAAGCTGTGCCTTCAGCTGCCGCGAGTGACGTGTTCTGCTCACTGTGCATCGCGTGCATTCCTGTCCTGTCCTTAGTGTTACTCGGCTCCTACCTCTGTGCCAGGGCAGCAGTTTGTATCACTCACCAGTCTGGCGAGGAGGGGGGTGGTCTCCCCATCTGTCAGGATCTTTTAGTCTCAGAGACATCAAGTTGCTTGCCCAAGTCACACAGTGAAGACCAGAGCAGGATTTCATCCAGGTGTGATTCCAAGTGCATGCTTTCCCTACAACTCCCTGCCAGCCTCATTGCCACCAGAAGTACCCTCTAAAAGGAGGATAGATGGGATTTTTTTTTTTTTTGAGGCATATCTGGAATTAAGGTCAAACTAGTTCACTGTAAGATTAAACTTGTACTGTTAGAAATAGCATTATCCGTAATGTGGGGGTGGCCATCATTCTAGTGGAGACAAATGATATTGACCCTGTCCCCCTATGGCAGTTAGTTGTGTTAGTGACTTTGAAGGTACATGACTGGTGCATAGTATATATGTTAACTTGCCAGAAATAGTACTTAAGTAATCGTAGGGCCAGGATTATAAGTGAAATCTGCAAAATCACTTACCAGCAACTGAAGACCATTATCAACCACATGGAGAAAATCAAACCAAGCAAGGCTCTATGAAA
The DNA here is from genome assembly GCF_053574225.1 of Canis aureus. NCBI lineage: Eukaryota > Metazoa > Chordata > Mammalia > Carnivora > Canidae > Canis > Canis aureus. The sequence goes on from NC_135633.1 coordinate 15,842,613, forward strand.
TATGGTTGTAATATCCAAACTGAGAGCACTGGACTGGATGCTATTCCATAAATGATATTTTCAGGTGCCATGGACTGTTTCCATCATGTATTCATCCAGTTATTAAATTTTAAAATTGCACATGATTGTATAAGCATGCTTTCTTTGAGTTTTAAATTATGTATAAACACCTGTGTTGCATTTTAAAAAATCAAGCATAAATCACTGAAACTACTCCTTTGTAGTTCCCGGGTGTCTTTTTTCCTTTTGACTTTGAATAAATACCCTTTTAGCCAGAAAAAAACATGGAAATGAACTGCATTGTCAAAAACAAAAACAAACCCCCCCAAAAAACTCTTCCACCTAAGTGAATTTTCCAGACAAGTGAGGCATACCTGTTTTAGCATCAAAGTATTTTAGAAATGCTAACCATTTTTGTCAGGGATTAGTCTTAAGAGTGTGAATACTTCAATTTCTTTTAATGTCCTTTGCTTATTCTTTTTTTTAAAGATTTTATTTATTCATGACACACACACACACACACAGAGGCAGAGACACAGGCAGAGGGAGAAGCAGGGTCCATGCAGGGAGCCTGATGTGGGACTTGATCCCGGGTCTCCAGGATCAGGCCCTGGGCCGAAGGTGGTGCTAAACTGCTGAGCCACCCGAGCTGCCCTACTTCACTGTCTTCTGAAGGAGTAAATGGAATGGATAGGATTCTTTTTATTTTTATGATTATAATTATCTTTTAGTTTTATTTATTCATGAGACACACACACACAGAGGCAGAGACATGGGCAGAGGAGAGCAGGCCCCACGCAGCAGGGAGCCTGACGTGGGACTTGATCCCGGGTCTCCAGGATTATGCCCTAGGTGGAAGGCAGGCGCTAAACCGCTGAGCCACCCGGGCGTCCCAGGATTCTTTTTAAAAGAAGATTTTAGGGATCCCTGGGTGGCGCAGCGGTTTGGCGCCTGCCTTTGGCCCAGGGTGCGATCCTGGAGACCTGGAATCGAATCCCACGTCGGGCTCCCGGTGCATGGAGCCTGCTTCTCCCTCTGCCTGTGTCTCTGCCTCTCTTTCTCTCTGTGTGACTATCATAAGTAAATAAAAAAAAATAAAAAAAGATTTTATTTATTTGAGAAAGAGTGTGTACAAATGACTGGGGGGTGGGGCAGAGGAAGAGGGAGAGAGAAGCGGACTCCCCACTGAGCAGGGAGCCGGATACGGGGCTCAATGCCAGGACCCTGGAATCATGACCTGGGCCAAAGGCAGATGTTTAACCGACTGAGCCACCCAGGCGCCCGACTCTTCTTTTTACTCAAATGTAGTTCTGGACTATAACACATCTTCAGGAGCTGTGATAAAACTACTATATATTAAGGTCAGCTGGTGGCAGGTGCCAGCTTAGGCAGTCTACCTATATAACCTTCACTGAATCCAGGACTAGTTTCTTCATTTAGCAGATGAAAAAAATGCAAGTTCAAAAATTAGGTGATAGAGCTAAAAGTCCAACAAAAACAGTATCTAACATGGTCTGCCCAGGATATGCTGACGATTTTAAGACCAAATATAGAGCTGTTCTCTTATTCATTGTCAGAAGGGATCACAACCACTCTACATCCTTATTACTCAACAGGTATTTATTGAGAGCCTGCTCAGAACCAGGTGCTGCGATAGGCTCTGAGGGTGTGAAGGTCATACCCTGAACACATCACAGCCTCATGAGGGATACACATTAAACCTAGCACCCACAAAACAAAAGCAGTCAACCCGATATCATTAACCGTGTTATGGGAGCCTCAAAGGAGCACTTGGTTTGGGAGAGCTGGCATGGGCATGGGTACTCAAAGATCAAGGGAGTTTATCAGGTGGTCAGAAGGAATAGCAAAGAACATTCTGAGCCAGGGGCAGAGGGAGGGAGGCAAGAAAAAGGGATGGTAAACAGAGGAACCAAAGTAATTCACAGTGGCTGGGAGGCAAGATAGATTTCAACAAGTGTTTGGAGAAGAGGTTTAAAATGGTTTCATCATGCAACAAAAATCTTATTGAGTTCCTACTGTATGTCAGGCCCTACTACCTACATTAGCTGCCAGGAGACGGTGGTACATGAGATAAAACGAGGTCCCTCCCTCATGGAATTTATGTGCAGGTATATTTTGCTCCACTTTGTCATCAGAGTCCACTTCAGTGGGAAACTGCAATCGACATAACACAGTTGGCAGAGTTACTGGAAAAACAGAACCACTTCTGTATCTCAACAGACTTGGTTGAGATACTCCTTAACCAGGAGTATGGTACTCCTTAATTAAATGGGTTATTTAAGCATTGTAAGAGGGTGAACATTGTGCTCTCTGTACTGGGGAAAGAGGCAGGTTGGGAGCAAAGGAAGCAGATAGGGAGCATGGTCCCCACTTCTCAAGCAAGGCTGTAAGGGTCCACTGATAATTCTTGGCCTGGTGAATTCTCAGGCTATGACCAGTCAGAAGACCTGCTTCTCCAGTACAGAGTAGCTGGTAAGTGAGGAAGTCGGTGCTGTCACCGGGAGGGGGAGGGCCCTCCTCCCCAATGCTTTTTTGCCCTTCCAGCTTGGCCACTGCGATTGATGCAGTTTTTCTAAATGGTCACACATGCTTTCACACACTTGATTTTGCCATGTATTCTTGATTGTTTCTAAAAGCCAAGTTTTGAAAACACTGTATCTAACCAAGTGGTTGTATAGCACCCTTCTTCCCAAGAATGAGACTAAAGGAACATCTGGTTTCCTGTACACCCAGGCTTGATGGCCACAAGCTTTATTTGGGCCACGAACTCCTTTGCAAACCTGATAAAAAATATTTGACTAGACCCCCTAGAAAACTACATTACGCACAGTATTGCTTTTGTAAAAGACCTGAATTGCCTTGTAAGTCTTCTACTAGTGACCACATAATGATTTTTCAAAAATTAAACAGAATTTAGTTTTATTTAGCAAATAAAAAAAAAAAGTCCTACTTCAGATTATCCTCTATTCCATATACCTTAGACTACAATTTGTAAGTCACAAGTGCAAAAGAGTTGGTTAGCGTCTTGATGCTAAACAAAGGGACACAACTCGGAGAACTAAAGTAGCCAATCGGAAAGGAAATACTGGCGAATGAACCAGAATAAACGATTTTATTGTATTCCATACATTCACAGGTCACTTCCAGAGTTAGCAACAACACTGATTAGCAATGCTCTGATTCTGTGCACTCGTTTAGTTTAGACCGCGTTGCAAGTTTTAGTTCTCTTCTGGCCTAGAGATGCCACACCCTTTCTAACAGTGTAGTCTGGCAATGATTTTCTAGCTGTGGCAGATTCCACAGCTCCCCCCCCCCCCCCCCCCGCCCACCCTCATCCCAGAATCTTATGTAAGTACTTTCCATCCATTAGCAAAGAGACCACCGAATACTCTAGTGTAGGGCTTCTTCACTATTTTAATCTCATTATGACTATTAGCCCTTACTTACACTCCCTAGTTTGGCAGGTGGACTTCCAGCTAGCAAGCTTTTGCACAGACCACCTAGACACAGGATGGTCCTGAAACCACAGCGTTTGCTACCTTGACCAGGATACTCCCCTCACCTTCAGCACCTGCCTCAGATATGTCAGTACTTGGTCCTCACGTGGCATGCCTGGTTGACGCAAACCCATCTCTCCCACGGTAGAAGCTCTTCCAAACTTTGGCGTGACCTGTGAGAAACAGGGTCACAATTTATTGCATGTGGCTTGTGTCACCTGAACCACACAGTCAGCGCTCTGCCTCTTGGCTGAGGGGTACTCGCGAGATTTTCTGAATCTGATGGGGGGCAGGTAGACACACATTAACCTCCCTCACATAAATTACCATTCCCATCACCACAATCTTTAAAAAGTTTGCCACCCCCTTTACTGAAATTGTTAAAGTGCAACATTGTGTTCTCACTCTAACAGGCACTGAAAAGCAGGAAGCTTTTTCTTTTTGATAATGAAATATATTTTCTTTACTCTTGATATTTGTAGTATGCCTGCAATTAGAAACAGCAAACACAAAAACAAAAAGCAGGGCAGAAGGCACAGAATGAGGAGCAGGTGTGAGAAGAATTTTACCATTTACTCTTAAAGGAACACTGCCCCAAACCAAACCCAGAGCCCATTTTGTTTACAATCAGACTCTTCTGCTCAGAGAGTGGGTCCTCCAAAGCAGAAACTATTAACCCCTACATTCCAAGTAAGTAGGCCCGTATCAGAACCAAAGAGCTATCGTGTTACATCAGAAAATCCAAGTGATCCAAACACAATGCACCCACAAATGCTTCCAACTTCTTCCTCTGAGAACACCAACTCAGTGCCACTAATGCAAACTTGGAACATACTTCAATGAAATTTAGCAGAATGCTACACAGTTTACATGGAATAAAAATTAGCCAGAAAAATACCATAGAAAAGTTTTTTTTTTCCCCCTGTGGATTTCAAGAAACTTTAAAGATATTATGGAATTCTCAATTATTATATTCAAACTACAGAGCCAACATCTGCTAATACTATTTTCTATCTTTCTTAAAAGGAAATAAGGCAGAAACCTGATTTTAAAATATTGACAGGATCCTCCAAAGTTAAATATTAACATCTTTTCATCTCTCTTATGAGAACTTTACTGTAAATGTATCTTACAGAAATAAGATAATTATTGAGTACATGTTACAAAATGTTAAAGAAAACAAATCTATTCTTAATCCAGATTCTTCATCCACAAAAGTTTAATGACTAAAATAACACAACAGAATGAACAAATGTTTTATTGGCATGTTCATTGTTGTAAACAGCATCTGGCATGAAAAAGTTTTACCAAAACCTTTTTATTGATTTTTATAAATTAGATGGCATTTTCAAAAATTTATGTAGAATCATGTTCATTGAAGTCATATTTAGCAAAGCAAAAACTTGCCAATTCTAATAGACTTTGCAATGAAATCATGTTGACTGCATCAGCCTGTGCCATGACCTGACTTACTAGCAAGTTTTTCAACACGATGTTAAGACGCTTCCGCAGAGTTAAACTACATGTAACTACAAATCAACTCCAAAAATTAAAGTGAGACTTACAAGGGTTCTAGAAGATTCAAACTTGAAGTAAATCTTCAAAGATAAATGTACAAAGAAAAAAACTGAAGCCACTGAACAGAAAAACCTCATTAACAAGGGCAAATACAATCGTATGGGACCCAGCACTGAGGAACCTCACTGAGGATTACATTTACATAGACTGCTATACTCCTCAATGTACACAAATGTACATCATGAATGATATATGAAAAGAATAACCATGGGAAATAGTTGAATTGCAATTATGATAACTCAATAGGATCAATTTTATTTACATGCTGAATGAACGAGTGAAACGTATTCTCTACATCCATAACTTAAGTACAATCAATTATAATTACAATATTGCAGCAATTTGAGCTGCTACCTGCTGGGAGCGGTCTAAGGGAAACGTTTTGATGTTCCAGAATAATGTTCTTAATACTTTGCAAAAAATGAAACAAAATAAAAACACAACTTCACAATTCTTTACTGGGTTATGGCTGGTTCTAAGAATTTCTTTCTTCAGCTCCTATTTTTGCTGCTTTCCAAAGGTCAACACACGTTGCATTTACTTCCGAATTGTCAATGAGGTAATGTGTGTATCAGTGAAATAAACAGAAAATTCATTCATTCATGGCCTTTGCACAGCTTTTATTATGAAGCTATGAGCATCCTGTTTGAGGCTAGTTTTACTAGCGGCTATGTGCACATTTGTCCGCAATAAAAGAAGTGTACTCATTCCCCTTCCCCCTTTTCTAGTAGCAGGTTTTGCTTTTTGTTTTTTTGTTTTGTTTTTATTTTTTTGCACATCCCTTTTCACTTTACAGTACATTTGACTATAGTGCACAACATGATTCCAAGTCAAAACAGTGGCCCATTGGGCACTGACTGAGCTTCTGATTGGTGAAGGGCAGTCCAATCAGTGCTGGTGTCACTGGGTTACCCCTAACCATGTCCGGCCATAATGGCACTACACAGTAGCAGTGAACCATCTAATTAAAACCAAAAATCCCCCAGGGAAAATGCTACACTAGCAGAGTCAGTCTTGAGTCAGATCTTTATTTGGTGCTCCATCCAGATATATTTTTAGTGCTTTCTCTTTCCGAGGTGAGTATGTTACACGATGTCCTGTCTTCTGGAGTCGACTGCTTTCTTTTTTCATCAGTTCATTTCTTTGCTCATCTGTTAACTCCATTAATTCTTCTGTTTTATCCCTGTATTTAAAATATTAATTACATATTAGATCTGTATAGCTATCCGCATTGATTTATGCTTGAATGTTGTAATGCTTCTTGGTAGAAAATGAAATCTGAATGTCACTGGTGAATTTAAGTAATCTCACACTAAGATGTCTTGGATTTCTAATATGTTTATTTATTATTTTTTAAAGATTTTATTTATTCATGAGCGAGAAAGAGAGAGAGAGAGAGAGAGAGAGAGAGAAGCAGGGTCCACGCAGGAAGCCCAATATGGGATTCGATCCCGGGACCCCAGGATCACACCCTGGGACAAAGGCAGGTGCTAAACCGCTGAGCCACTCAGGGATCCCCTCTAATATGTTTATTAACAGAGCACTCATTTTTAAAAATGGCATAGAATAATTTCATTGCTAGTATTAACATAATAATACTTATCATTTATTGCACATCTATATATACTAAGTACTATGCCAGTTTTTAAAAATGCAATAGTTCTATTTCTTATAAAATTCTGCAAGGCTCACATCATTGTCATCATTTTAGAGATGAGGAGCAAAGTAAGGAACAAAGCTTAATGTGAACTCTTTATCTGCCAGGCTCTAACTAATGACTGTTCTTTTTCTTCTGTATCTGTACTGGCTCATACAGGAGCCACTTGCTACATGTGCCTACTGAATGCTTGAGACCTACTGGAAGTGTAACATTATTTTGAAGACTTACTATAAGAATGTAAAACATCTCATGAATGACTTTTTATATTGATTACATGTTGTAATGATAACATTTTGGATATAACTGGGTTAAAATATTTTATTTTTATTATTTTAATATTTATTAAAATTAATTTCACCGGTTTCTTTTTACTTTTTTAAGTGTGGCTACTAGAAAAATTCAGAATGTAATATGTGGCTCTTGTATTAACTACTGATCAGGATTACTCTATATCATAAACATAGTTAAGGTATTTATGGAGAAGAAGATACTCATGCACAACAAAAAATGTTGTATCACTAGGAATAACAAGTAGTTTGTTAACATACCTATAAAATATGACTGCACCATCATCACAGATATAAAGAGGCCAGACATTCAGGGTAGAAACTTTAGGATTCCAGTCCAAATCCTGATGAATATCAAGGACAGAAATATCACAGGGAAAAGTTCCTCTACCCTAAAGGAAAAAAATGAGTGAATGAGTAAATCATGATGTTAGCCATGTTTATTGAGCACTAGTACCCAAATGCAAACATTCTCAGAGCTTTACCTTGGCAAATTCAATATCTTCCAAAGGAATTCCACTGATTTCAGAAAGCTATAAAAGGAAACATTTTATATGAGTTCATTAAAAAATAAATTTGCTAAAATAAGTCAACCTTTTAACCCACACAGATATAGACTGATTTTTTCAAAAATGTAATAAATGTTTGATATAAAAAATCAGAAAAAAAAGCAGAAAGAGTAATGGTCTCCTGTCCACTCTGCAAATGCCATGTCCCAGAAATACCAATTTAGTATATTCCTTCCAGACCTTCCTATGCATATATAAACTACATCACATATTTCTAAAATACATAAAATATATTTTGAAACATCTCTATAGAATAATTTTATATAGCCTATTTATAAGAATAGGGCACAGAGTAACCTCATTCTCTCCAACAGTTGAATATACTATTTTATACCCTACTGATGGACATCAAGCCTGTTTTTAGTTTTTCCCAGTTATGATATTGCCTGTTTCCCCACTTTATGATTCGAGGCATTTTTGATGTTCTAAATTTTCACCATTTTAAGAAGTAAAGAATGTTGTTACTGTTTTAACTTCTATTTCTTCAACAAATCGCCTAATCAAGTTCTTTATTTTAAAATTAGATTGTTCATCTTTTTCTTATTAATGTAGTAGCTCCTTATAAATACAGACCATCATGTTTCATAGTTTCATATCTGTTTCAAGTATTTTCCCCCTTTCTTGTTTTTTTATCTGTGTTTACAGGTTGTTTAAAAAAAAAATGGGGAGGAGGCTGTGTGTGGAAGTTTTATGCTTTTACATGATCTTTTCTTTTTTAGTTTTTGGTATTATGCTTACAAATATCTTTCCTTTTCTACGACATAAAAATATTTTCAATATTTTTATCTAGTACAATTATAAGTTTATTGCATTTTTTATATTTAGAATTTATTTGGGGGGTGGTGCAGTCCCAAAAATTGGTATGAATTATGGAAATAGTTTTTTTTCAAGATGCTAATTGTTTTAGTACTGCTTATAAATGATTCACCTATTCCCTAGAGAGCCATAGAAGTTATTCTAGTAAGTTCTAACTAATCCTAATTACTTAGGGCAAACTTGATTTAAGTAACTAAAAGTGAGGGTCCACTTCTTGATGGCTAAAAGCCAGTGTAATTTTTCACAGCATCAGAAGCCTGAAGAAACAGAAGGGTGTGTGACAAGGTGTCACAAAGTGCGAGAGAGAAAGGTTGCCATGTTAGTGTTTGGCACTCACTTCCTAGTTCCTCTCTTAAGCAACACAGAGAAAAACACATGTTAGTTCAATTTGTTTAAAATGAACTTACCTTCTCTCGCAGCTCATCGACACTGCTGCTTTCCAACACAACCTCCTGGAAGGGATCCAGTTTCATCTCTGAAGGTCTCCACCGTCTTGACAGAACAGCCAGCTGGGACATGGATTTCATCTTCTCTACCCCTAGGAAGATACAAGATTAGGTCATCTTTCTCTTTTCTCTAGAGGTTCATAATTTGGCTTTTTTTGTACTACCTGACTGAACAAAAAGATTTACTTCAAGTTTTATGCTTAGATAGGGGACATAAAAGAACCCAATTATCCCAAGGAGTTTTTGAGAATAAAATATTTCCTCTCTTCCCTCCAGTCTCTGAAGAGTAATTCATTACTCTTTTGCAAGCTCTCCTTCCACCAGGACTCCTAATTCTCTTCCATCCTGAGTCCCACTGGACATTGCTCTACCAACTACTCTCTTCTCTGGATTGCCAATCTTTACTTCGTGTTGGCTACTACCCCCACAATCTATCATGATCAAATCATCTTCACTTTAATCTTTTTTCACTCAGGCTATCATTAGTTAACCCCTCTCTTCATTTACTCAAAGCTTACTGTTCTCCAAAACCCAGCTCAATTGTCACCTTTCTCTCTGGTGTACACAAAAGCAACTACTGATTTGGTCCTCAATACCTATGATTTTGATATTACAGATTTACAGTTCTGGTTCTCTTATAGACTATGCATCTGGAGGGCAATCACTTGTTCCTACTCATTTTTGTAGCAACAGAGATTAGCAATGGCTGACAATTCACAGGTCAATAAATATTTCTTAATCACATAACTTATGGCTTACTCAACTATTTTGATGCTAAAATATATACTGAAATGATACTAAGGCAGGCACCTACCATCCAGTAACATCTTGCAGCTAATCCATCTTTGCCAATACACACTCAATCCTTCCTGACAAGGGGAACTTCCATGTCCTTCATAATCTCTTCCTGACCTACCCAGACACAGTGATTATTCTCTAAGGCCCCAGATACTCAGAGAAAGAAACAATCCAGAGCACCTGCCCACCACAGCATGGTAGACAGTGTCCTACTTGATCCTGTCTCCTCCATTAACTTATCAATTAATCATAGTTTTAACAACTAAAATTTAAAACAAATTGGACCCAAAATAGCTTGAAATAGGTGAGGTATCAGTATTATTGAACCTTCTGAAAACTATCATAATCTTATATTTTAATTTCTATGGGAAAAAAAAGTTAAATTAAAATCTTTCTAGGCAATAGCAGTCACAAAAGAACACAGAATAGTTGTTTCCTTGATATGATCTCCCCACAGCCAATCTTTCTTCCATTTCCTCCTCCAAAAAAAACAATACTTGAAGTGTTCCAATGTTGAACATTAACACCAGGAGGTTTGACAAACACACTCCTCGACTAGGTTACTGTTACAGGTTGAACGGTGTCAGAGACATTTAAAATCCTATACCCTAGTACCTCAGAATATGACCTGCTTTGGAAATAGGGTTGTTACAGTGGTAATCAAGTTAAAATGAGATTATTAGGGTGGGCCCTAATCCAATATGACCAGTGCCCTTATGATATGGGGAAATCTGGAAACAGACACAAGCCCATAGGGAGAACATCATGTGCAGATCAAAGCAGAGATCAGGACGATGCATTTACAAGCCAACAAATGCCAAAGCCTTGCCAACCAACCACTAGAAGCTAAGAGAGGAGCATGGAACAAATCTTCCCTCACAGTTCTCAGAAGGAACCAACCCTGCTGACACCTTGATCTCAGACTTCCAGCTTCTAAAACCGTGAAACAATAAATTTCTATTGTTTAAACCATCTAGTTTGTGGTACTTTGCTATGGCAGCTTAGGAAACTAATACAGCTACTGTTCTCAAAATCTCTGATCAATTATCAATACCACACCCTCTAACAAAATAAGCCATAATGAAGAAAGAAATTAAATAACAGGGTGCTTGGCTGGCTCAGTCGGTTAAGTGTCTGCCTTAGGCACAGGTCATGATCCTGGAGTACGGGGTTCAAGTCTGGCTCCCTGCTCAGCCAGGAGAGGGCTTCTTCCTCTGCCCCTCCCCCACTTGTGCTCTCACACTCTCAAACAAACAAATTCTTAAAAGAAAAAAAAGGAAACTAACAAACCCAGGTAAGAAAATGTTGGCAGAATTTTCTGTAAAAAGTACTAAAAATGCAACTTTGAAACTGGAACTTCCGGTAAGGAGAAATTAATATTCTCACAATTACAGAAAATAAATATTTATTTATTTATTTTTTTTTTAAGATTTTATTTATTCATGAGAGATACAGAGAGAGAGAGAAGCAGAGATATAGGCAGAGGGAGAAGCAGGCTCCATGCAGGGAGCCTGATGTGGGACTCGATCCCGGGACTCCAGGATCACACTCTGGGCCAAAGGCAGGCGCTAAACCACTGAGCCACCCATGGATCCCCGAGAAAATAAATATTTAAAAGGCAAATGGAACCCAGACTAAAGATAAAGAAAACCTGGTATTTGATAAAAACTACAGGCTTCTATTAGAGCATTTCTAACTGATATTTCCCCCACAAAAATACGGATAATACCATCAAGAACTTCAAGGAAAACCTCCCAGTTGCTGGAAATATTAATATCTTCTTCATAAATATGATAATCCAAAAAGACAGTGCCAGGATTCTTCCATGTTTTTTTCCTTAGACGAAATCTACGAACATAAGACATTTTAAATTACTGTATTTTGAGATTCTTAACCTAAAAAAAATGACATGAATCTGACATTAAGGAAAAATGAACTATGTTTAAATACAATAGTATTTATTCACTAAAATTTGGGGAAAATATAGTAAGATACTCCTTAAATGTCAAATTTAGTATGCCAGAGGAAGTCCAAACAAATTCTAATAGTTTTGCTTAGTTCTATTAAAAATTAATCAATAGTACTGAAATTCTGAATAGTTCAGGAATTTTTAATTCTAGTTTTAGAAAATTATACCACTCCATCCACACCAACTGACCACACACAGTCTTCCGTCCAATTGCTGAGGACACTAATTTTACTTTACCTGTCAATACTGAGCTCTAAACCACACTGCTCCCTGAGTTGAGGAATTAATTCCTCTTTTGATTGCCGTACAGTCATTCCTTTAGCAAACACAGCATCTAGCAGAAACTTGCATGGCTAGGAATATAATCATCAGAGAACTGAATTACACATTCAAATAGGGATATATGAGATATCTTATTTGCACTTTATAGTGTAACAATTACAGGCCTGAGTTTAGGAGTCTATCTTCCTAGGTTCAAATCTTGGCTCCACTTCTTACTAACACTGCTATCTTGGCCAAGTTTACTCAACATTTCTGTGCCTCCTTTTTTTCATCTGTAAACTGGGGACAATGTCTTCCTCACAGGGTCATTGGGAAGATTAAATTATGCATTCATATTTCTCTTCTCAAAACAAAATGATCACAATTTTGAAAGTAAAAAGAATCACCTTTATGGACTAAATGAGGGAAATGCAAACTAATTCTCCAAACACATTTATTCATTGTCTCAGAAGGGACACTATCTCTGCAAACCCCAAACTCAAAAGAAACATCCACATATGAGAGATATGACAGGTGCTCAATAAAATATGTTTCCCTTTCTGCATTTTCAGTTACTTGCAGCCAACTGGGGTCCGGAAGCAAAAGATCCTGCTTCTCACAAATCGTTAGAAGGCTCATAATAGCCCAATGCTACACTGTAATAGTCACAGTGCCTACATCATTCACCTCACTGTATCTCATCATACAGGCATTTTATCAAGTCACATCATCACAAGGGTAAATATAGCACAGCAAGATACTTTAAAAAGATATTTTGAGAGACCATATTCACAAAACTTTTATTACAGTATATTGTTGTAACTCTTCTATTTAATTACTGGTATCTGTTAATCTCTTATCATGCCTAACTTCTAACTTAAACTTTATCAAGGTTGGCATGTCTTGGTAAAAGCACAGTATATGTAGGGTGTGGTAGTATCCAGTTTCAGGCATCCACTGGGCAGGGGAGATCTTGGAACACATATCCTCTGGATAAGAGGAGTGGGGCCACTATTATATTTGCTATTTGGTTTTCATACTTGTCTAGGTACTCAATAAGATGTTATAAACATCCTGAAAACAAGGACTTTGCCTTTTTCTGGGTATTTGCCATAGTTTGGTATATACTGTATGACCTTGGGCAAATGACAGAATTTCTTTGTGCCTCAGTTTATCTATAAAATGGGAATAATAAATAGTACTCATGTCATAGCTAACAGACACGGGTTAAAGGAGTTAACTTCTGCAAGCATACGGTAAATGCTAATAGGTAAATGCTTGCTAAATACAAAAATGACTCTCTGAACACAAAAGGTTCTGTATAAGGACTCTACAGATTAACTGCTATCCTAACTATAAGATAGTGCTAACTGCTATAGCACTACATGATCATATCTAGAAAACAAGTACAAACAATTCCCCCTTTAAAAGCAGGATATTTTTGCTTCACTCCAGCATTTATAATAACACTTTAATGCAGAAGGATGGCAAAAAAATGCTTGAGGGCCACTTCACCTGCTGCCTGTTTTTGGTAAATAAAATTTTATCGGGACATAGCTAATCCCACTGGTTTATGATTGTTTATGTCTACTTTTGTGTTACAGTGGCAGAGATGAGTAGTTTCAACAGAGGCAGTATGGCCTGTACAACTAAAGTATTTTCTGGAAATAATGTGCAGATCTCTGCTTTAAAGAGATAAAAAGAAATGACTAGTAATAAAATCTCTGTACTATTATGTTTGTATTAACTACCAAAAGTGACTTTACAATGCTCTGAAGGGTATTCCTTACCTCTTGTTCATTGACCAGAAGCTGGTACACTTTAACTCTGTATTCTCCTTTTTTAAGTGCTCTCCCCAGTCTAATTGTAATCTATAAATTAAAACATTTTTTTAGATGCATTATGTCAGCAGAATAAACAACCCATTCTCCCCACACAATTTTTGGTCTTCAAAAATTCTCTAGATTATGGACTTTTGAGAACAGGTATATTTTTTACCTCTGATTCCCAGCACCTAGAATAGTAACTGACACACAGTTAACATTTAACAAATGTTTGTTAGATGAATGAGAAACAACAACAACAAAAACAACCACTAAACATAAAAATAAAATGACCCTCTTAGGGTTATGTATTTCACCTTACTTGGAAACAGGGCAAGATGTTCTCAAATCTATCATTTAAAACAGATTCTAATTATTCAAAATTATTTTAATCAACCTTATTGTCATCTGAAAATGATGAAAGTGTCTCATTCAGTCGGACGCTCTCAAACTCTTGATTGCTGGCATACACTCGAAAGACCTTGAAGTGAGAGGACAAAACTCCAACAAAGGGCTCTAAATGTTGTTTGAAAGCAGCCAGAGTAATTCTTTTATCAACATGCACCATCAACCCTAAGTACAAAAAAACCAAAACAAAACAGAAACAAAAATGTAAAAGAAACCTCTGAGAATATAAACAGATTATATGCTTTTTTATTATACTGTAAGCAGAAAATAAAGTACCCCCTTCAATTATTTGACTTTTAGCTAATATACACAACATTGAATGGACAAAAAACATGGACACTGAGCATATGATAGATAAAATCCAACAGCTTCAAATGTTCAGAGACATTTAATTGCTTATTTATTTATTTAGGCTGCTGATTCCAAACCAAACTTCCAGGAATTTGTTTCAACTGCATAGATTTCTAGTTCTACACAGTAATAATGTAGGCCCTGGCTGGGCTCCAACCCTGTCTCTTCTCCTTCCTAACTAGCTATGTGCCATGGAGCAAGCCCCCAGCTTTTGTACATCCACTTCTTCATTTAAACAATGGTACTGCAGTGAGAATTCAATGAGGTAATATGTTTATCATGCTCTTAGCACCGTGCCAGGTATCTAGTAAGTGCCTCAGAAATTATTAGTAAATCTAGTTCTGGGATTTCTACAAGAATAAAAATGTCAAGACTAGTATACGAAGAGGTCTTTTATTACATGGTTGGACTGTAATAGGAAGAGTAAATGATCACAAACTCCTACCTCTTCAAGCTTCCATATAAGCTCTCTTGGTATTGTATTAGGATTATTTTTGGCAAGCTTTTTTCTTCTAATACTTATTTATCTTTCGTCCTAAGCCATTCATAAACATACTTCTGGAATATTTCTATATACTCTGGTCTTTATATTCTATCTAGTAAAGAGCAACAACTTCACTCATTTTTCTCTTTCTCTTACAATAGGCCATGCAGAATACACAAGCTGCCATGCTGCTGTGGGTCCATAGTTCCTCTGCAGCCATAAGCTGTAAGGCTCTCTCTAGGGTAGGCTTTGGTTTTCTGTGAAATTCACATCTAAAACATGCCTGGTTTATGTTCTCAGGTCATCCCAACTTTCGGGTTGATGAATTTTTGAGTGGACTTTTTCAAATAAATTAATGTTCATTTACTGTTTTTCTGGTTATAAGATTCAGATCCGCTACAGAAAAGGTGACAAGTATGAATTAGAATATAAACGTGATGAATTTTGTTATATATGTTTTAGGCAGCATTTAATTTCTTTAAAATGTCCATTTCTAAACTTTAAGGAGTGGCCCCTAAATGTTAATGCAGCTTTTGGCAAATAAGCCTCTATTTATACCACCTAGCAGGTTCCTGAGAGAAGAGTATAAGGAAAAATTACTTGATTAGAAATCGTAAGTCAATGGCTGGATTTAGCTTTACCACTTTTGCCTGATAAATGGCTGTCACTATGCCATCCAATGTCCCTGAGCCAGTTTTCTCATGGGATCATTACACAAGTCTCGCTGATTGCTGCTGACAAATGTAGCAAATTCTAAATCATTACTCAAATAATATGCTATTATTGCCATTTTGATTTCTGTGATAACTTGTAGTAATGTATCACGGGAAGACACAAGTGTTGATGTGGTCCAATATGGTGATTAGGACACCAAGTGGTATTGCAGTGAAATGGCCTGGCCTGAATGAATTCCTGGCTCCTCCTTGTACATTAGATTTGTGATTCTGATCTGTACTTCAATTGCCTCTCGTATAGTGGAGACAGGAGTATTTATAACCTCATGTATTTTGGGGTCAGTATAAGTAAAATGCTTAACACAGCCCTGGCCAAAATTGTTGGCTTAACTGATTGGCTATAATTATAATTTAGATATTACCATCATACATTTTTCCTATTTACCTCTTCAAACTAAAGAATTCAGTCTCTTCATGCTGCAACCTCAAAATATCTTTAAGGTTTTTCCTTTTCTTTCCTTTCTTTGATGTATTTCTTGAACAAGGTGGTAACCTCACTTGTACAAAGAATTTTCAGGGCAAATGCACTGCCATTTTTATTACCTTGACCTCCTTGTTTACACCTGAATGCCTGTAGACTGCAACTAGGTCACAGTGGAATAGCATTTTCAGAGAAAGTCTGTAATTACTCCTTTAAACAGTTTCTGGATTATAACAGATAGCTTAAAGACCACCTCTTTGGGGAGCCTGGGTAGCTCCACTGGTTAAGTATCTGCCTTTGGCTCAGATCATGATCCCACAGTCTTGAGCCCTGAGTCAGGCTCTTTGCTCAGTGGGGAGCCTGCTTCTCCTTCTTCTTTCCCCCCCCCAACATCACCTCCCCCCGCTTGTGCTCTCTCACATACTCTTCTCTTCCTTAAATACATAAACTCTAAAAACAAAACAAAAAACCCACCTCTTAAGTGTATTTTAGTTGTTACCTAAATTAATTGCTTATACTGTACACAGAATGTCATTTTGTAGGTATCAAATTCTTTGTCTACTATACTTTGCCATTTCATCCCTCTGAAGAATCTGTATTATATTCATTATTCACGTTACCCAGGCACCTACTTTCAGATCACTGAGGAACTGTGATGAACTGGTCTTTCTTAGTACAGACTCCTGAAACACCTGGTTGCTGGCTATCATCCCTACTGCTCTCCCTCTAAACCAGTTTCCATGGTTTTCATTTTTTCTTTTCAAACAAGCATCTGAAAGCTGAAGTAAACTGTAGTAAATGGGTTCTCTTGATCATGTTTACTATTTCAATTAACGCTAGTGAGTTAGTTCACTATGAATTTCCAGAAAAGTGGAATAAGACTCCTCAGACTATAATTCTAAGTATTCTTGTTAAATTCCTAAGGTTGAGACTCTCATGCAGTCAAATATCCAGCATATCATTATAAAACAAACCACTGGAATTTCTAACCTTTTCCTAAAGAGGAGCTGTTTCTAATTTTTCCAATGCCCTTGAAAGGTTGAGGATGGTAAGAAAGCAGAGTAGCTACTAGTTATTTTTCCTTTACTAGGATGTGAGGAAAGTAGGCGACAATGGTAGCAGTTATGAGGTGGAGGAATGCATACCAGGCTTACAATCAGAATACAGGAGCTTGATCCCAGCAGTGTGACCGACTAGCTGTGTGACCTCTGACAAATTAGTGAGTGTGTGCCAGTTTCTTCATCAGTGATAAGTGTCTAACAACATCAATTTCACACAGTTATTGAGAACTACATGAAATAAAGTTAATGAGCCTTATCAAGTAAAAAAAAAGCTACATAGGAAGTTAAAGCATTATTATAGAGTTTCTGCTCCACTGTGGCTCACTAATTCATTATTTTCCCATTTGAGTTTCTGGAAGATATTTATGTATGGGTGTCACATAGTTTCAGTGTTATTTAGAACTAATTAAACACAAATTTATTTATTTTCACAACTGATTTCATAATTTCTACCACTTCCTTTTAAAAGACTAAATTTTGGGACTATAGGCATCATAGCACTTAACTTTTATACTGGTTATTTGTGTGCCTTCACTACCAGATGAAACATGAGGCTGAATCTCTGTCATCTCTACTTCTAAAATCTACATAGGGCCTGGCATATTGAATGGATCCAGGAAAAATTAATTGGGTGGGTGGATGAACAGATGGATAAAGAGTGGGACTCCCTTCCCACTGTTACAAAGGTAATGGAGCAAAGGCATTCAATTCAAAGACTTAAATTCTAGTAATGGTTCTGCTACTTACTAGCTACACATGTACTTTTGGGCAAGTCATTCATCCTCTATGAACTTCAGTTTTCTTATCAGTCAAATGGGGATATCAATGTTTGCTTTAAAACTTTCAAAGAAGCTTCAAGTAAGATCAAACAAGTGTTTTGAAAACTAAAATATAAAAATATAAGGGGTAATATCAATATTTGCATTGTTAAAGACTAATGCAAAGTATTTATTTGAGCTATCCCTTGCAAACCTGAAGAAAAATTTTTTATATTGAACCTGGTTATCTTAATTCTCTGGCTGTTTTTAGTCTCATGTTTTCATAAAAGTTTAATTTTATTTATTTTAAAGTTGGTGTGTTTTTGTTGTTGTTGCTTATCCCAAAGGCCCAAATTGACAGATCTCTTCAATCTTTTTGTGATTATACAATGGAGAATTTCTAGTTTACTTTGCCTGGAGCTTATTTCAAAGTATCAACTTGTTTTTTTTTTCCTACCCCCAAAGTATAAACTTTAAAAAAAAAAAAGCCCCCTTTTCGACTTTCCCAGATAATTATGGACTATTGAGGGGATGTAGGAAGGGAGTTAGCTGAACTGTGGGATAAAGAAAGGGGATGCACAAATAAAAATTTTTTCCTGGGCAGTGAATATCAGTGACTATCAAATTTCCTAGTGTCTGGTCAAAAAAAAAAAAAAAAAAAAAATTCTAGTGTCTGGTTCTTCTTTTTTTTTTTTGGTATATCATTTACTTTTTAAGCTATTCCTTAAGTTCATACTTAGTATTTTATCATAATTCTTTGCCTTTAAAAAATTCTTAATTCTTTTATTTTTTTTCACTTATCTTTCCCAGAGCTGTGACAACGCAGTTGTCACAGGTCTGACGTGTTGCAGACATCCAAGAACACTTGCTACTACAACTGCACCGAACATGAAAGCAAAGGCAACAGAGGACCTTCTTAAAATCCAGGAAGTTATGGGTGGTCTTAGAACAAAGTATCTAACTCTTAGCTGATTCTTTTCTCAACTAAAAATTTATATAAACTGAGAAAACAACTGGTGCTGTTTCAAAGAGCCTTTTTCTTTCTAAGTACATACATTTATGTCCTTCCCCAGAACCTTCGTCTGCAGCATAGGGTTCTGCTTTGAAATACATGTACTGTATTTCTCCCCTGCTCTTGCCACTCTCATCGTATTCACTATCAGTTCCAGAGTCTTCTTCTGCTGTATCCCAGGTTTCTTTTTTCCCTTCATTTGCTTTAGTTCTTCTACTACTTGTGATGCTATGAGAATCAAGTCCATTAGCCAAAGGAATCTGAGCATTATCTGCATTGCACAAAGTGTCACTGCTATGACTGGAGCTAAGAATGTCACTGTCCACTGAACTTGTACTCCTGTCATTATTCACATCTGAGTCTGATCGTTCTTCAGACTGAAAATTTTCAGGATCAGAAGTTTGAATGTGCTGTTCAAGTTCTCTATTGTCCACTGATGTTGAAGAGTCCCTCTCATTGAGAGGTGATTCTATGTTTTCAAAGTCACTTGTCTCAGTACTTTTGCTGCTGTCCCCATTATCTCCATCTTGCTGCTGCTGTAGTGACAAGCTTTTGAGTTTTTCAGTGCTTTCTTCTAGAATAGCTTCCACAGACTTTAGGCTCCCCACAGGTCCTTTGACTCTTTCACAGTCATCATCCACATTACCAGAATCGCCCCCAGCTTTCTGGCATGCTGTCCTTTTGGAATAAGATCCTGGGGACTGTTCAGGTAACAAAACAAATAATCTGATCGTATTTGCATGACGATCCAGGAGTTTCCACAAATGGGAATCTGTAAAGGCCATCTGGTAATCCAAAGTCTCAGAACTTTCAACAAACACCTAAACAGTAAGCCAAAAAGTTACATTACATCATTAATTTTAGTGACATTCATTCTCATTCATATCATCTCATTACAAGATAGAGCATAGTAAGTTGTAAAATTTGGGATGAAAACATTTCTAAAGGGAATGTGTATTATTTTAGGAGACTAAATAAAATTAATATTATGTTCATGTCTTTTTAATTAGCCATAAAACTGACAAGACAGTTGGGATGCGCACATGCATACGCAGATTATCTTGTTTATACTGAATTGCCCACTTTCAGAATGTTTCTGTATTCCATATCTTGCCCATTACGAAAATAAGCTTAGCACAGGGATCCCTGGGTGGCGCAGCGGTTTAGCGCCTGCCTTTGGCCCAGGGCGCGATCCTGGAGACCCGGGATCGAATCCCACGTCGGGCTCCCGGTGCATGGAGCCTGCTTCTCCCTCTGCCTATGTCTCTGCCTCTCTCTCTCTCTCTGTGACTATCATAAATAAATAAAAAAAAAAATTAAAAAAAAAAAAAAAAAAGAAAATAAGCACAAATACAGATAGAGGAATGTGTAAAAGACATGTTGGGAATGCAATACCAAAATCCAGATTATAGGGAAAAAAAATCTAATGGACAAATGACTTGATTTCTAGAGTGAAAAAATGGCAAGGAAATAAACACACATAGGGAGATCTTTAGGTTAAAATAGACTTGAGCGGTATATCCTAGACTTTATTTGGATCCTATTTGAACAAAAAAATCTTTTTTTTTTTTTTTTTTGAACAAAAAAATCTTATCAGAAAAAAATTTTACAAGATAACCAGGGAAATTTGAATACTGACTAGAGATTGCTTGATATTAAGGCATTTCTGTTAATTTTCCAGATGTAATAATATAATTACGGTTATGTTTTTTTTAAAAGTTCTCACCTTTTAGAGATATAATAAAGATTATTTATAAATAAAATATTTCATCTGGGGATGTTTTTCAAATAATCTTAGGGGGAAGTAGGTGGTTAAATATAGATCAAACGGGAGTGGACAACTGTTCAATAAATGCTACAAATCAGGACTATTAGCTGATCATTTAAAGAAGAAATAAAGGGAGATCCCTCCCATTTTTCACCCTAGAATGCTATTAGGATAGATTAGAGATTTTAATGATATGCACACAAACAGTGCATGAAAGTATCCAAAGAAATCAGAGGTAAGTAAAAATTACATATTGGGATTAATATGACAACACTAAATAAGGTTAAATGATATAAAAGTCTCAAGACTGCATTAAGATGAATGAGACTGGAAAAGGCAATAAATAAAACATGACTAACAAGGAAAACTTTGGATGCAATTTATCCAGAGTAAACTGATGGCATTAGGAATAAAATAGGAAAAACAATAAATGACAGAACACATAATGCTATCAAGAGATGAAACAAACAGATCAATGTGAACTTCCTTTTTCTATCAGAGATAAATAAGTAGGCAAAGGGAATAATGTTGGGCAAACTCAAAGTGACAATCCTCTCTAGAGTAGGCATATGTTTGACTTTCACCATGAGGTACTGTTTTAGGGGAGAAGTTCAAGAATGAACAAAATTCACAGAATTCATGATTCAAGAATTAAGAGGACCGGACAGTTGTGGATAGAAATAGTTAGGAAGGCTTCACCAGGAACTAATCTGGGGCTTGAAAAAAAATGGAGGGGGGGGAAGAACACTGCAGGTGGGGGTAGCTCATGAACAAGACAGAGAAGAACCAGCAGGACTGACTGAGAAGGATGGAAAGACGTCTGATCTCACCTGATTACAAAAGAAGGTAATTACTGAGAGAATGGGGGAATTCAACAAGGTAAATTATAGACAAATGGTGGATAGCTCTATAGGCCAGCCTTGTAATATAAAACCTGATTTACTATTATCAGCATAGAAAATAGTAACGAAAAACTAAAAGACATACCTTGTTACTTCTAAAAAACCCTTCAGCTTTCAGGGTCTTACTCGGCACAGTGAGAAGACGCAGATCATTGTAGCAGCGTTCCAGCACTATCCGCATTGTTTCGGCAGGTAAGTGGATGGCCTGTAATGGAAGAGATTTGATTTAAAAAAAAAAAAGGTCTCACAAGGATAATTCTGCTTGACATGGAAATGTGGACAATGAGATACTGCTGAGTTCTTAAAAATAGAAAGAAAATTCAGAGAAAATAATTTTTGCAGAGGTTTACAAAAACTTTTAAGAATTTATGGAAAAATTTTAGTCCTACACATTAATTATGCTGTACATTAGGTAAACGAAGTATCCCTTACAAATGTATGCTCTGAGACTATTTTTAAGGTAATGATTTTTCACTAAAAATTCAATTCCTCTCATACTTGCACAAAGTAAATGAGGTGATCTGCTTCCAATGAAACAAAAACTGAGAGCAGATATCAAACCAATACCCTGTTTAACTTCTTAACTTTTGATGGGTTATTCTGTATTCTGTGAACAGTTATTAATACTTCCACTAAATCATTTTTCTTCTGTGAAAAATGGCATTAAATTAATAAGTAAAATTTAGTTATTCTAAAATTACATGTCCTTAATTTGAGGTGTCATTATAGGAATTTCACAAGAAATGAGCAGACAAAAAAATTCACATTTTAAAAGCATGATTTGTTTTCAACACAATTACAGATAACTAATTCTTAGGCAGTCTAGTTATACCTTCTCCACTGCACTTCTTGGCAAAATATTTTGAAACTGCCTTTATTCTCTACAGATGTGTTTTTCCCCAACAAATTATTATTATTGTATTAGCTTTTACAGGGAAGGGAACATCACGTGTTTCTTACGCAGTCTACCTCAGAGCTCAAACTCTAGATTAAACTGTAATATAGAGCAAGCACACTAATGTAGTCCTTTTCTGAGAAATTTAATTGTAAAATGTAACTTCAAAACGGGATCTGTCTCCTCCAATTATTACTTAGGCAGAAGAGTTAGAAGTCATTGCTTTGTTAACATAATGATATTTAAAACCCAACTTTTATATAATACTTTATCATTTTTCCCCCACAAACAAAGCATTTATTTGTTCCATTAACACCAACCCTGTTAAAATAGGCATTAAAAAACCCAGATGAGATAACAGACAATACTGCATAAGATGAATGCCTAGAAAGTGGATCAACTTCTTGTCTTGCAATTACTGAACAATTTCCACTACACGAAGGCATCTGAACCTGGGCCTCAAGAACTCTGAACAATTTTAGTTATGTTACCTACAGAGACCAGTATAATCATTTCATTTGCAGTGGACTAGCTTTAGGTCAGGGGAAATTGGAATGTTTTCATCATACTTTTCCAGGTCAAAGATTCTGAATCAGTCTATGTTCTTTATCACTAAGTCACCAAATGTGGCCAATGTTTAATTCACCACCTCCCCTGTCAAATGTGCCCCTCCATATCTATTAATAGTTCATTGCTTCTTCGTGGTGACCCAAGTCTGAAACTTCTCAGGTCATCTGTGCTCCTTCCTGCCTGACTCCAACCAATCATAAGTTTGGCAGATTCACCTTTTATACCATTCTAACAAGCCACACCTTCTCTCATTTTAGTCCTATGCCTTCACCCGAATTATTTCAAGAGCCTCCTCATCTACATTCCTGACTCCTCCCCTCCCTCTATCCATTTGAAATACGAGCCTAGTGTCACTAGACAACCATTCTACAGTAGAGTTCTCATCATACCACCGCTGTACTTTTAGGAAAACAACCTACTTCCTATTGCCTACGTCAAATAGAGCACATCCTTTTGTGTCTACCACTTAAAGACTCTCTGTGAAATAAACTACCTTCTACTTCTAGGCATGTACTTGACAGAGATCTAGCCAAATCCATATGCCATTGCTATGTGCACTTACCTCACACTTCCTGACCTCCATACTTTTGTCAATTGATGTCTTCCCCTTGAAGAGTCCTTCTAACTATACTTGCCTCCTGCTAGTATATATTAATTCCTCTACCTTACTCGAACTATCACATAATGCTTTATACAGAGAGGCCACTAAAAAATATTCACTGACCAATTTTAAAACTTACCTTTGAAATAAGTTGTTTGAACTCCGTGACTGTTTGATTTAAGTAAGCACGAACAGTGACAGGAGCTGCTACAGATTCTGCCTTAAGATCAACAACATGAACTTTCACCATCACTTCTGTCACATTTGAAAAACAGAAAAACATAACTGGAGGTTATTTTTAAAACATATTTCACATGAGCACTGCATTTTTAATGTGTTTCCAATAAATGGCAAAGAATGTTTTTCTAATCACCAAGATGGTAAACACACAATGTTATACATGTAATAATACAAGTTAAAACTTCTCTTTCACAGTTTATCATATTACAAACATCTAAAAAAAGAAATAGAAATGAAGCTAATGGAAAAGTTCTCCTATCTCTTTAAAACAACAGTCAAAACATGATTTTTTAAAAGTATATACTTTGTTTCCTTGTAAAACATAACACAATCAAATTTATGGAGCATATTAAAAACACCCAAAGCTCCAAAATACAGACCCAAACCACAACACTAAATAAATATAACTAGAGAACATAAAACAAATTCTAAAGGGGACACAGCAGCCTACCTGCTTTTGAACAACTTTCATTATACCACTCCAGATCTTGTTCATACTCAAAAACTTCCTCTCCTCAAAATAATACTCTCTACATCCTACAGAAAATTCTACAGAAAAACTGCTTTGGTACATGGTTTTTTTCACTTAAATTCATTTTACAATTTAATCCTATATTCTCCTCTTCTGTTTTCAGATTGTAGATAACTAAACTTTCAGTAACTAGGAAAGCAAACGATCTTCAAACACTACATTGGCTTAAATGTTTTAATTTCTTTTATGAAGTATACATAAATCCTCAGTTTTTTCCCTAAGTTGCTAATTGAAATCAGAAAAAATATTCTAAAATTAATTATTTATAAATAAAGAATACTTTATCAATCCATATTTGGATAGTAAAATCCTAATTTTACAATCCATACTCACATGGAGAGTTCTTGTTAAAAAGTGGTTTTATTCCTGACTTGTGTTACACTTGTAATCATAATTTTTGTTAGCTAGTCCAAAAATCACCTGCAAGGAAATGCTCCAAAGGAACTCTTTATAAACAAAGCAGAGGGCAGCCCTGGTGGCCCAGTGGTTTAGCGCCACCTTCAGCCCAGGGCGTGATCCTGGAGACCTGGGATCGAGTCCCGCGTTAGGCTCCCTGGGTGGAGCCTGCTTCTCCCTCTGCCTGTGTCTGTGCCTCTCTCGCTCTGTGTCTCTCATGAATAAATATTTTTTAAAAAATAAATAGAGCAGAGTCTGACTGATGAAGCCCTTTAGAGAATATGGTACTTAATCTATTTAGAAAAGAGGAGCCCTGATTAGAGAGAGAGAGAGGAGAGATATGTAGGATCGATCCAAAGAGGAACAGAATTTGAAAGAGTAGAAGGTTTTATAAGTTCAAATTTTAGGAGTAAAAGTAGAGAATATAAGTCTGAATTCTGATTAACAATAAATGCAAGGGATTTAGGGTCACAACAACAATAGTAAGAATTCACTAAACGTTTTGATTGTCTTCTATTTGTTACAGTTTACATATAGTGATTATTAGAAGACTTTGGACATGTAACTGTCTTTAGGGACTACTCCTGGTACAGCTAGGGGTGTGGTCATTTGCTTTTAAGATCAGTCTCAAGCAAAGAAAAAAACAACCAAGATATTGAGGAATGTGCTAGATTTTAATGAAAACAAAACAAAAAGCTGAAGTCCCTGGAGAGTATGGAGAAAAATAAAAAGTGTTGGCAGTGATGGCTTATGAAACCACCTCTTCAAGGAGGCCCTGAAAAATAGACTCTACTTCTGAAACTTTATGGGAATATGCTTTTCTTGGACCAGGGTCTCTCCTATAAATAGAGAGGGTTGGGAAACAGGAGGAGAGAAGGGAGTACTAAAAGAGAAAAATCCCACTGAAAATTATAAGCTTTAAAAAAAAAACCCTATTTAAAAAAATTTTGTGTATAGCTCTTTGAAAGTAATCTAGAACCTCATTGGCAAGCTTGTTGCTGACTACTTCCTAACCTATTAAAATTATTCTGCATTTTAAGAACATATAAAATTTAAAATTAAACTCATTTTTAGTAGCAAAAAACCTTCTTATGCAAATTTTAAGTTTAGTACAACTTAAAAATACCATAAAATTCTTTACCTCCAGGTTTATAAGACTGGAAAACTTGATCAGGCTTTCTCGTCTCCAGTAGCAGATCAAACATATATGTTGACTTGACTCCTCCTAGTAGAAGTCCCATTGGTGTATCTTCTTCTCCTTCATATGATCGTTCAAGATAATCATGAAACTCATCATATTTAACAAGGCGACAGCAATCCATGGGTATGACCTCTTCTAAATCCATCATCTAAAAGGAAACAATGCCCAAGAAACAAGAAAAAAATATATACAGTATTTTAGTCTGATGTTTAACTGCACTACCAATAGCTCCTAACAAAATTCATGTATTTATGATTTGCATCAAAGCCAAAGACATCAAAGTTAAAGGCACAATGCCAATGCTATTTTTAAATAATCATTATTTCTTATCCCCCAAATCATACAATTTATGCACCAACAAATTTTAAAGACATATCTGGTTTTAAAGAAAGTTAACATTCTAAACTTTAGATAGATTAAAAATCTATGTGTTATAAGCTACTGCTCTATAATCGCTAAACTGGAACACGGGAGAATCACCAGTGAGAATATGAGGCTTCTGTTTAACCCAACCTGGAGAAGAACTGGCAGCTCACATGTTTGGGTTTAACCATTCTGCTAAGCTCAGGGGAACAGCATGCCTCGGAGAGCCACCACAGAGGCCACAAGTTTGGTGTCTCCCATGTACCACTCTGCAACTCCCTTTCCAGATGAGCCTCCAGAGTCCCTATGGTTCAGGGCACAGGAATTTCATCAATTTCTCCCTAGCTCACATCACTGGTAGATGACATACTATGGATGCAACATCTCTTAAGTGAAAAATAAATGGCCTGGAGACACATGGGATTACTTCAAAGTACTTTATACTTATTTATGGTCTGTGATTATTATTATTATTATTACTGATTTTTAAGAAAAACAGTAAGCCTTGCGGTGTGTCCCCACTGACCTTTATTCACCCTCAATTCTCCCCAAAGATAGAGCTCTCTTTCTGGTACATAAGATTGACTTATTTCTCTCTTCCATTTGACTATTTATGAACTTTTACTTCTTATTTTTAAGACATTTTTTTCCTTCCTGGATTAAAAACTGCTGGAATACATAAACTACTGTTACTGCTATCACTAATTGTAAAACAGTTTAATTAAGATGTTTCCTCCATTTTAGTCTCATTTGGCTTCACTATTGTTTTGCAAAGATGATACTTAGAGTCCATCACTGTGTTTAAAGGATTTTTACTTTTAATGAGGTAAATCTAGAACCATCCATCCATTTTACTATTTGGTCATTCATTTACTCATCCACATACCCATCCAAATTCTGATTCTTCTGCATACCAGGTAAAGTACTAGAAATGCGATTGTGAGCCAAACCAAAACACTCTTTGCCATTGTAATCGCTTATAGTTTAGTAAGGAACAGTGGCATTAATTAGAATAGTCATACAATCAAATATGAATCACGCTTTAAGAAACAATGTCAGCTATCTTGTGTACTACCTTTAGTTCTCTCATTGGTTCTACACATAAATTATAAATGAAATGATGTAGTATGCCATTTTTTCCCTAACTAATTACTTTAGTTTCAGTTCAGTGATGTTAATATTTATATGGAATGGGCAAAAGATATTTTTGTCAAGTATTACAGATGACATTTAGAACAAGCTGATTAAAGAATGCTTCCTTTTCTAAATGCCTTTCAAAACCCTAATAATTTCCCATTATTCTTAGAATAAATTGCAAACTTCTACTCATACAAAGTCTCTAATTTGATTTCATGCTATTCTATTCTCAGTCAAGCCACTCTGAATATACTGTTCCCTTTTTCAGTTTTCTGATTATGCCAGCCAAGTCCTCATTTCAGTTTTTACACATGCTGTCGTCTCTATTAAAATATTCTTCCCTAACTTTCTGCATAGCTGCTTCCTTCTCCTGGTTAATGTATCAGAAGAAATAATCTGAATATATTACTGATTTACTTTATAGCATCTAAACCATAACATATTTGCAAATTGTGGGGAGGCTCTCAATACATATCTGCTAAATTAATGAAAGGAACAAAAAAATTTTTGTTTCTAACTCTAATTCTTGTTCTACAAAATTGAACTGGCTTTCAGAGTAATGAATTCCTCAAATGCATCTGTTCTATGTTCTATAGAAGAGGTATGAACTACACACTTGAGAGAGACAGATTCTGTAAATGGGCTATGAACATAACTGCAAGTGCTTGCATTACTACTAACTCTAATAATAATTTTGGAAAAAATGTTAATACTGTTATCTGAGATATCGATATTATAAATAGGACAATTAGACATACCTTATAAGCCATTTCTACTGCCTCTTTTAATGTCTTATCCTTATGAACCTCCAATTTATTTTCCATCATTACTTGTTTCACAGGATGCAAACAGAATAACTTTATCTGGAAAATGGAAAATATCATCATCACCTCAGCAGGTCATCAATCAAAACATAAATCTTTTGTAGACAGCATTTTTATCCTAATAGTCAAAATACAGCAATATTTTAAAGATTTACTTATTTTAGACAGAGTGAGTGAAAGAGAGTGGGCAGGGGGAGGGGCAAAGAGAGAGCGCATCTCCAGCAGACTCCCAGTCGAGTGTAGAGCCCAACAGGGGGCTCAATCTCATGACCCTGAGATCACAACCTAAGCCAAAATTAAGAGTCTGTTGCTTAACTAACCAACCCTCCCAGGAACCCCCAAATATTGTAATTTTTAAAAAACATAATTGAGATCATTCTCTCCTGTGTCTATTTTTCTCAGTAATTGATAGTGACTATGTCTCATTAAAAAAAGAATTAAAAAACATTAATTTTAACAACTGTACATTTCTTGATAAGCACATATCACAACTTAAATAATCATTCTCCTACTGATATATAGTTAGGTGTTTCAAATTTTTCTCTACTTTGGAAAATATTGTGATGAATGTCCTTGTGGTCAAAGTTTGTATAGCATGTGTGGTTATCTCATTAGGTATTTCCTTAAGAAAATTATATAAAAATAAATGAATTTGCTTAAGGCTCTTGATAAATTTTACTCAATTTCTATGCAGTAAGGTTTTTACCAGTTTATTATTCTTGTGGCAGAATGTGATAATGTTCATATCACTGTAACCTTACCAGCACTGAGTATTATCACTACATGTTAGTGTTTATGAACATATAAAACAAAACCATAAGTTACCTCACAGTAATATAGTTGGTTACATTGCTTAATGATGATAGCATAACTGTCTACAGAATCAACTCAATGAATTTGTTATGAGAATTGCAATCAAGCAAAATTCAATAGCACTTTTTAATTCAAAGTAAAATTATGAAATCTAACCTTGCATGTATTGCGCTCAATTTCTCGTTGTCTTTTTTCTTGTTCTTCCAATTCTCTCTCTCTCTGCACCAAGTTTTTAATATGTTCTGGATATTCATCTACTTCTAGAAATTCTATTGTAATAAAAACAGGGTAAGACAGAGTCACTGAAAATTGATCTTCCTTTACTTAATTTTGTTCTACTATGTTTCCATAGTATATACTTCTATAACTGCTCTCATCAAAATATATCTCAGTTCCATCAATCTCTCAACTTGGAACATCAGCTTCTTCCAGACAGGGGTAAAGAGGTAGTTGATAATGACATAAGGTTAGGTCTCATATTTTAAAAAGCCATATATTTAATCCATAGTATCTCTTGGCTCCAGGACAACTGTAACATGTAGATTAAGACTTTTAGATTGAAAAAGCCTCTCTGAAACTTGGAAATAAAATCATTTCTAATTTCAAATTGTGCTATCACCATGAAACCATGTGACCCTGGGCAAGTTTACTTGTCCAGACCACAGTTTCTTCAGCTTATTAGCACCTTCAGCACCTATCCCACAGAGTAATTACCTGGAATATAATAAAATGCAATAAATATTGTTGCTGCTGCTGCTATTACAAATGCTATTTGCTTATTATTACTCACTAATACACTCCTCTTTCCTTTGTTTTCAAAGAAATCTTTTAGCTACCTTCTATCCACAAAATTTTATGTAACTCAAAGCATTAAAAGCGACAATATGAGATTATGACACTATTTAATAAAGCCAATGATTACCAGGCACTAAATAGGGATAACAACACATATGTATGTATGTATGTATGTATATAACATATGCATATATAACATATATGTTATATATACATATGCATGTTATATATACATATACGTATATATAAAAATATATATTTTATATATATATATAAATCACATCCCTGTGGAAGGTAAAAATCCACTATTTCTAGAAATGAGCTCTAGGTGTTGTAAAAATACTCCAAATCATACATCGCGCGCCCTCTGGTGCTTCATCACAAAACTACAGTTTAAGGGGAGTAATCAAGGAAAGCTATGTTACTGACCTAATGAAGGGAAACCTGTGTGTGGAATGCTGGGTGCTACAGAGAACACACAAACTACAATCCTGGCTCTACCTCCAGGAAGCTATGACTTTGGACAAGTTTATCCGTGGAGTATTATTATTTTATCTGTAAAGTCAGAATGACTACTCTGAAATCTGTTTTGAAATGACTTCTTGTTATAATTTCCTTTTTCACAACCCCATTAATTTTATAGTAAATTATTAAACAGTCACTATATGACAGACTCCGGACTCTGAATTATCACTAGTGAAAAGATAAATTAAGTCCTAAGCCTTGACCGACTGAATTTAAAATATAATGAGTTTACAAAAATGTAAACAAAACATCGCACTACCTAAAATAAATTTTACAGTATGGTAGTTGCTAAACAAGGGAAATATGTTGAAATTAAGGACAATGATTATAACAATTGTGAAAAAAATGTGAGTTAACATACCATTTGTGTATATATCTATAGGTACACTCACACATCCGTACTTATTTGCAATACTGCTTCAGTCAGAAGTTGGCATTAAGAAAAAAGGGGAACTGCGATTTTTTTAATTAAAAATAAAAAAGGAGAAAAAAAGAAAACCTGCATGCTGTGTATACAGGATTATTTCGAGGATTCTCAATATAATTAAAACACAATAAAGGATACATACTAGAATCATAAAACTTTATGTACCCCAAAAGTACCCCAAAAACTTATAATTAAAATAATAGCTAATTTTGAGTTTTTACTATGTACCAGGTGTAACAAAAATATTGTTATCTCATTTAACTTTTCATTACAATCCTATAAAATACTGTAATCCCATTTTACAGATGTGGAAATTAAGATTTAGAAAAATTAAATAACTAGCTCTACGCCATCTAGATGGCAAATTATGACTGTTATACAGGTCTAGGGGTTATCACTGAATATACTTACTGTAAATAAATATCTAATTTTTTAATGTAGAGTTTGTCTCTTAGTGTATTAAAAAACATTTCAACTTTTTTCCAAGTGTTTTTGCCACTTGGTATTATCTCATGACAGTCTTTATTTTTAGTTTTTGGTTTTTTTTCTTAAGATTTTATTTATGTATTCATGAGAGACACACAGAGAGAGGCAGAGACATAGAGAAAGAAGCAGGTTCCCTGGGGGGACTCAACTGTCAGACCCGGGACTAAGGCGGACACTCAACTGTTGAGCCACCCAGGGGTCCCTCATGACAGTCTTTATAATTAATTTTTCTGGGCATAAAAAAACTTAATCATCCTATCATTTAAAAGTAGTTATCAGGGATCCCTGGGTGGCTCAGCGGTTTAGTGCCTGCCTTTGGCCCAGGGCATGATCCAGGAGTCCCGGGATTGAGTCCTGCATTAGGCTCCTAGCATGGAGCCTGCTTCTCCCTCTGCCTGTGTCTCTGCCTCTCTATCATGAACAGATAAAAATAAAAAAATAAAGATAAAAGTAGTTATCTAAGGTTTGCAAAACTTGCAAGGAGAAATTAGTACAGATTAAAATCAAATAACTGCATATTGACATACTTGCATTTCGTGCTGGATCCTTCAGTCTATATATCAGCATATATGCATTTGTGGAGCTAGTAGAAATATAAAAAAATTAATGTCAACAAAATGGAGATGTAAAGGTTCCATTTCCTAGCACCAATATTTTTTTTAAATAGTTTTTTGTTATTTCAAACAACTAGAACACCATGTAACTGTTCGTAGGTTCAAGCTTAAAATATTCTAGAAAAAAAGGAAAAATGTACTTTGTTCTTAGCAATGAATTTATGAGATTTCCACATCTCCTCTTTGAAAAACTTCTGTCTTATAACAATTAATATAACTGAGTTAGGAGTCAGCAAATTTTTTCTGGGCCATATTTCTGTGTTGCAGTTATTTAACTCTGTGGTTAAAGGAAAAGATCAGCACACAATACTTAACAAATGAGTACACTGGTGTTCCAATAAAACTTTATTTCCAAAAACTGGAGGCAGGCATGGTTTGGTCCTTGAGTTATAGCTTGCTGACCCCTAGGTTAAACCTCTTTCATGGTTAAAAAAAAAATGTTGAGAAGCTGTAATTAATTCTAATTTATAAGCAGTACAAATTAGGAAGTTATTTACCTTGCAAAAGCACTTGAGTAATATCCTCTGCTTCCTGAAGATCCACCATGTGTTTTCTTAATGTCCTCTTGTGTTATCTAAAAAGTTATTACATTATTTGCCTTTCTGTAAAGTTTATAATACTATCACCTCTGTGTCAACAGGTAAGCCTATTTTTAACCTCAGTTAAATGGACCACACAACTACCAATTCACAAAATCTAATCACAATCAGTGGCCGCTACCAATCAGGTCTAGTGCTCCTCAACAGGTAGCCTGCATGACAGCTCAGAGAGAAAAAAAAGGGAGGGGGGAGTCTATCTCTGGAAACACTCATCAAGCCTCAAACAAAACAAAAGAAGTAATTATGAAAACAAACTAGGATATTCACTGAAAACCAAAACAAAAGACTGACTTAGCATGTGTCTTAAAACGCTTCACTGGACAAAGTCTCCCATTTTTAATAAACCCTGCTTTTAATTAGAAACATCTCTACTCCTGTCTTTCAGAATAATCTTAAAAAAAAAAAAAAAAACCCTCCTTACCCTGCTGACATGTTGATCATTGAAGCTGTACCACTGTTCATCACTGAAGGACTTTATACAAGCATAATAATGGCCACCAGCAGCACTCCCTGAATGAACCATAACGGAGAAGAGCTCATAGATCAAGGAATTCTGAGGGGGGAAAAATAAAAGTAACTCAAAAGAGGAAAAATATAAAACCTTTATTTGTATATTTCCTATTATCTATTAATACAAAATAAAATAACATGTTGGCTGTCTTAGCTATTTATTGTAGGTACACTTTTCTCTTAGATCATTAAAATGGCAAGTCACCACATAATTTCATATAAGACAGTTTCTTTCAGTGCATTCCTTCACATTTTACTTATGTTATAACCTCTGGAACTATGTACATCTGAAATACAATGTTATTTATGTAAAAAAAACAATAGTCTGAAATTTTAGAAGCAGGTGCTAAATGGAAGACTGTTCTGATATGTACAGTCAAGATGAAGAAGTCCCAAATAACATAGTTGTTTTTATTCAAGTAAGATTATTCTATTTTCTTTGTAAAAGAGCTGAGTGACAAAATGATTTGGAACATCTAATGTATTTATGTTATATCTGTATGTATTTATGTAATATCTGTGATACAGTGATCTACTGGTTTCTCAAGTATGCAGAGATAGTTCAACATTAGAAAATCAATCTATGTAATACAGGCTAAAGAAGAAAAATTACATGATCCTATCAATCGACAGAAAAATAATTCCACAAAATCCAATAGTTATTCATTATAAAAACTCTAAAGAAACTAGGAAGAGGGAAACCTCAACCTGATAAAGAATACCTACAAATAAACTTAGGAATACGTCACACTTGATGGTGAGAAACTGAACACTTTCCTCCTAAGACTGGAAACAAGGCAAGAATGTCCTCTCTTACCACTCTTCTTCAATACTGTGTAAGAAGTCTTACTTAGCAGTAAGACCAAAAAAAAAACAAACAAACAAACAAACAAACCCAAAAGACAAAACAAAACAAAACACCCCAGACATAACTGTTTATGTAGAAAAACAGGCAGGGAATCGTTTGCCAATCCATACTTGATACAATGTTCTTTATACTAAGCTATGATGTGTCCATAACGTTATTCATACATAGCAATTCATGATCACCTACCTATATGCCCTGAAACAGATAATTTTAGAAAGTAAAGGATAATGACAATAGTAGTTAGAATAATGGTCTTGGTCTAAAAATAGATTTATGTAAGAGAAATGCCATTCTTAAATACTGTTAATAGGACTCTGCAAGACTTGAACTACTGATCAGTCTTCAGGCTAGTGATTCACAATTCACACATGCTGAAGATACCTGACCTATAACTCTCCCCTCAGTAAAGCAGATTATATGAATACGAAAGAAATAGTTTGATAAAATCTTTAAAAATCACTAACACAGTGACATAAAAGATTTTATGACAGATTATCAAGTCCAGTAGTTGTCAAATTATAATCCATGGAACTATATCATTTTTTAAAAATTTATTTATTCATGAGAGACACAGAGAAAGAGGCAGACACACAGGCAGAGGGAGAGGCATGGAATTGTACCATTTTTAAAAATTTATTCATGAGAGACACACAGAGAGAGAGAGGCAGAGACATAGGCAAGGGAGAAGCAGGCTCCCTGTGTCCCAATGCAGGACTCAATCCTAGAACCCCGGGATCATGACCTGAGCCAAAGACAGA
Organism: Canis aureus; assembly: GCF_053574225.1. Lineage (NCBI taxonomy): Eukaryota > Metazoa > Chordata > Mammalia > Carnivora > Canidae > Canis > Canis aureus. The sequence continues at coordinate 15,877,391 of NC_135633.1, forward strand.
TGCTCAACCACTGAGGCACCTAGGGGCCCTTGAACTATATCATTTTTTAAAGTGTCTTAAGGGCTGTCATGGGGAGGGGAGGGAGGCTGAGGGCTTTAGCTTTCCCCCATCTCTAAAAGATTGGTTCTATTTCATAAGGAGTACACATCCAAAATTTTTTAAATCAACAGGTCTAGCCTAATACTTTCATTTCGCTATATGAGAAGACTTTGATATTAAGATTTAGAGGCTAGGTGCAGCTTTAAAGGCAGAGTGGTTTCCCGACCACTAAACACCCTTTCCGTACCACCACTCAGGTTGGTCACATAGCTATAGTTGAGCCTCTCAGAAATTCATGCCCCTGCCTATAAGTACCTTTTCCTAAAGTATAATTATGATCACATATATGCATAAGAAAATCTTTTAAAAGGTATTCCTTTTCAAAAGTTACTTTTCTTAAAGAGAATTTATTGGTCACAGTAGCTATAGAATTATACAGCGGCTAGGAGATTATTTTATTCTTTCAACTAAAACCCATAAACTATAAAAGGTACCTTCTCAAGGCCAGGTTTTGAAATCTTTTCAGTTCCACTATTACTTTCAAGGCAGATCCCTTCATCAACACCATCATCATTCGAGAAATCATTGCTCATTTGATCACTGTGACAACTGCCTTCATTTTCTGCCCCGCTGTCTGTGCAACTTTCCGTCTGAGGGGATTTCTTAATAAAACATAATTATCTTACAATTACAAGCTGAACAAAGGGAAAACACATACACAGCAAAATATTTTGTCTACCTGCTAACTTTTTCATGTAAGTTCAGATATTATTAATAAAAGTATTTATTTTAAATAAATTTGTCTTCTCTGAGTCCTTTAGTAAAATTAAGCCAAAACAGTGTATTGTAAAAGCATCTCCATCAATCCTTAAAATTTAAATACAATGAATTAGTGATTCAGATTTCTAATTAAACCCCATTTATGTTTATAGTTGCAAAGTAATTAAATTACCGTCTTTCATCAAAGTCTAGAAAAGCAGAGAACAAAAATAATAATAATAATAATAATAAAAGCAGAGAACATAAGTACCAAAGTGAGCTTTTGTTCTCAAATCCCAAAAGAATATCATTTCTTTTCTTGAACAAAAAGTTCAATTTATCACTGTGGTAGGTATTATAGATAATTAGAAAGAAAAACAACATTGTATCTATTCACAACAACTTTATATTCTAGTGCATAGAGGTAGAAATATAACAACAAAAAAATCATACTCTTTTGTGCTTTTATGATTTTTAAACCCCTCTCATGCAAATTTTATTTGAAGGACTCTACTTCTTAGAAATCCCCAAAAAACTCCCTGCCCCTTTAAAATTTTTAATATACATACCTAAAATATTTTTAATAGTTTGAGAATTCATCTCTAAGATGTAGGCTCTTAACAGGTTGTACAGGAGTTCCTAAATTAACTAAGCAATATATAATAATAAGCACCAACTTTTTGCCAAGAACTTTGTTGTGTGGATTGCATCTAACATATAATATAGTCTTCACTCCTCAATAAAGTTTGGTTCAAAGTGAAAACCTACTCTAGAACTCTACGTTAAGTCCAAAGAGATCATTCCTGACCTTCCTCGAGGTTGGAACATCTCTTCTCCCAACAAATGCACCTAGAACTTCCTAAAAGTTCCTGTCAAATTATATCTAGGTTATCTTTATTTGTAGAAGATCTCCTTTTACAAGAAATATATTAGGTACATATAGAAAAACCAATCCAATCCTGACTGATCTCTGTTTGTGTGGACTCCTATAAAGACTATGTCTACTTTAAACCTGGTATATACTTTGCAGAGAGTCCTTAGCTTAAGCACAACCGTTGGAAATACTATTTTATTTTTTAAAGATTTTATTTTTTTATTTGAGAGAGTGTGTGTGAGGGAGAGAGCACTAGCTGGGGGAGAGGCAGAGGGAGAAGCAGACTCCCCACCGAGCAGGGAGCCTGATGTGGGGCTTGATCCCAGGATCCCGGGATCATGACCCAAAGCTGACGGCAGATGCCCAACCAACTGAGCCATCCAGGAGCCCTGAAAATACTATTTTAAATTAAATGTTTCAAAATGTAAACCTGGTCATAGATACCACTCCATGAACATCTACTTTATTTAAAGAGTTCTCTTTTTATAAAAGCCATACAAAGCAATTATTGTCCTTACTTAACAGAGAAAGTAAGGCTCAGAAAGGTTGCTTTTCTATACTACATTATCTCTTAATACTTAAGAGCACTAACTAAACTTAATTAAGCTCATTTCTGAGCTTTTGGAAAGAGGTATTTTTATAACTACAGTGATCAGGTCCGATCAGAAACTAACGACTCATGATGGTTTTGAAAAATATAAAGATTTATCACTAACAACTATGTCCAGTGATTGTAATTATAATTTACAATCTATAATGAAATCAGAAGTTTCCAAATAGAGTGGGACATTAAGAATCTTCTACTGAATAAGGTTAGGGGAACCAGAAAACATGGGGGGGGGGGGGGTTAATGAGTAGAAGAAAATGATAAGCATTACTGGTGTCCTTCAAATTCCCATTCTCAAAATATTTAACGTTTTAACTAAAAAACTAACTAAAAAGGGAAAACAGACAAAATGCCTTTATTTTCTAGCTTTCTAGCCTGGCCTATTTAAGAGGTGGCAAACTTTAACTTGAAAAAGTTAGTAGTCCTTGAAAAAGACTAAGATAAATACAAGAAATAGAGGCCATACTACCCAATTTGCTCATTTTTTCACTGACATGTATTCTGTTTACTACATACCAGAAGCACAGTGCAGCCCATCTCTAGATTGGTTTGTTTTGCTAATTAAATTATAAATGTAAGATTATCGCTCATATTTAAAGAAATAATTCCAGAGTTTGAGATCCTTTTTATCTTTTCAAAGAATATCGTAAGTTATTCTGATCAAAAAAGAATACCATACATATAATTTATGGTGGACAAAAAAAGCTTATACAAATCTAGATCTTTTTATAGAACTTGGCATTATAAAATACGGGAGGAAAGGAGTATCTTCTATCAAGAAGACACTCTAAACACTACCGGTGTTTTACCCCAAATAGCTCTTTTAAACACATGATCAATCAAAATGAATTGACTAATGTTTTTTAACAAAAAAATATGAATAAGTATCTTACCTCATCTTCAACGTCAATAAACGTACTCATATCTAGCTCTTCAGGGAATGTCATCCGATCATTCAATTTAATCCTGTGCATGGTTGTATAATCAAAATCAAACCTTTTCAACTGTAAGGTGAGCAGATAAGGGAAATGCAAAAACCGAAGACCCTAAAAAAAAAAAAAGGACCTATTGAATATTGAATATAATCTCAGATAGTTTAGTATTAATTTCTACATGGCATCTACCTTTCGTGCATCACATTTCTTCTTACAACGTTCACAAAAGTACTGATTTGGGCCATCCAGGATCTCTGGCTGAATAAATGCATGCAGTGCTTCTTCCTAGTAAGAAAAAAAATTGTTTTATAATTACTTAAAAAGTGTTATAATATTAATGACAAAGCCCTGAATGTAAAAATTTTCCAATTATCAAAATACTTAGAAGTAGAATGGCTAGAAAATTAGGAACTCAAAATGCAAAAAGGAAAAAAAAAATCAACAGCAATATAATGTCATTATAAAAACTGAGCAACAAAATAATTGCCTTAATTCTGCACAAAATCTGTCTTTCCTAATACTGCACATCACAGTTACCGCTACCTAATTTTTATGGACTTTACATTGTGGAATTGGCTAAATAATCTAATAAGAATCCTGCCTTTAGGGGATCTCTGGGTGGCTCAGCAGTTTGGCACCTGCCTTAGGCCCAGGGCATGATCCTAGAGTCCCAGGATCAAGTCCCACGTCAGGCTCCTTGCATGGGACCTGCTTCTCCCTCTGCCTATGTCTCTGCCTCTCTCTCTCTCCCATGAATAAATAAAATCTTAAAAAAAAAAAATCCTGCCTTTAGATTAAAAATTCTATACTTCTTAGAGAAGCAGTTACATGCATCACTTCAATCTTCTTGTAAAAGGTGACATTTATAAACTGTACAATAAATAACAGAGAACTCTGAATTCAAACTATCCATACACTAAAAAAAAAAAATCTAATAACCATCATTTACCACCATATTTAGCATCAGTCCATAATTTGCTACTGCACTAAAGACTGGAAAACACTGGGTAGCTTTCTCCCTGCATGTCAGATACTGTTCCATTTGAAAATGTATGAGCTCCTGGACTGTTCACCTAGTGGAATCACATGGTTCTCTTTTCTCCATACAGCCTTAAGACAGGAGCAAGAAACTTAGTATGAATACTGGTGAAGAATCAGTGGGCATAAAATTTTTAATTTTTTTGGTAAAGATTTTATTTATTTATTCATGAGAGACACAGAGAGAGAGAGGTGGGGGTAGAGAAACGGCAGAGGGAAGGAGAAGCAGGCTCCACACAGGGAACCCACTGTGGGACTCGATCTCGGGTCTCCAGGATCACACCCTGGGCTGCAGGCGGCGCTAACCCGTTGTGCCACCGGGGCTGCCCAAAGTTTTTAATTTTTAATCACTGATTTTTCACAATAAAAAATAAATTGTCATTAATACGACAGTTAAGGTTGGACTGTATAATCTCAAGTTTCATTTGTTGTGATCGCTTCACACTTGGTCTAATCAGAACTGACCACATTTACTATATACAAAGAAAAAAATTGTATCATTAAGACAAAATATCTTCAAATATTTTTCTTTTGATTCAGAACATGTTGTTCTCAAAAGATAAAGGAACTTGACCTGGCAAAACATAAAATAGCTGACAATACTAATAAAACTACTATCCACATACAGTTCATTCTGGGATAAGAATAAAAAATATGAAAAGATTTTAAAATGCCTCTAACCTCTCCCATCTCCTATTTTGTTCTCAGAAATCCAAGGAAGCAAGGGGCGGGGGTAGGAGAAGGAGAATCAAAGAGTGGGGTTCTTCCCACATGGCCAAGCATTTTACTGGAGGTCACAGAAAGGGGCACATTCAGAATGATTTTTTTTCTTTAAAGTATGTTTTAAGCATGAAAAAGGCAAATCCTGTAAAAATGCAACACAGAAAAAGCTTGAAGAGAAATCATATAGCTTAGCATAGGCTGATATCAAATTAGTCATGCTTTCCACATAGAAACTGAAACACTCAATATCTTAAAACAAGGGGAGGTGTGTAGAGTGAGACAATCATGGAACTCAAATTCTACTTAACTGTGTGATGTGTACTGGTCTCTGGCTACAGTTCATAGCTAGCACTTTTTCTAATTTTTTAAGTTAAAACTCAGAGAAAAGTTTAAAGAAAACTCTCATAATTTACTCAGACTCACCAACTTTTAATATTTTGTTACCCTTGCTTTATCATTCTACCACCCTCACACACATCATATATTTTTCTAAGGCATGTGAGAGTAGGTTTACATATCATGCTTTCCCTCTTAATAGTTCTATGTGATTTTTTAGGAGGAAGACTATTCTTACATAAATACTAGAGTTATCAAACTCAGGAAAATTTACCACTGATAAAAAGTACTTTTGCCATATTGCAATTCTGTCAATTGTCCCAATCCTAATAATGCATTTCTCCCCATCCAATACAGAACTGAATCCAGGATCACAGATTACATTTGGCCATCTCTTCAGATTCATTTTGTCTGGAACAGTTTCAAAGCCTTTCTTCCTTTCAGGGCATAAATGGTTTTTGTAAGAGCCCAGTTATTTATAAAATGTCTGCAATTTAGGTTTGTCTGATGTTCCTCATAATTAGGTTCAAGTTCTATGTATTCCTTGCTAGACTACCATTTAAGTTATGATGTGTCCTGAGGTATCACCGTCACAGGCCATAATATCTCCAACCTCCCTATGGTGATATGAACTTCAACCACCTGGTCAAAGTGTTATCCAGCTTCTCCACTACATACTCTTTTATCCTTCCAGCTAATATGCAATCTGAAAGGAGGTATTTAGAGACCATGCAAAAATTCTGTGTCTTAAACTTTCCACCCTAGATTTAGCATCCACTAATGGATACTTGCTTAAATCAATTTTTAATATGTTTTATGTACCATCTTGAAAATCATTTTTTTAGTAGGAAACTTAAGCACATTCATATTTGCTATGACATTGTTTTGTTTCATCAAAATTAATTTATTATAATTACTGTGTATTGAGTAATATTTACTGTGTTATCTCCAATACAATATGTCTCCAATATACAATTTTGCTACACCTTTTATATTTTCCTTTGGTATTTAGAAAGGTTAGAATTTTGTTCTCGTGAATTTATACTTTTGTTAATGCCCTTAATCTTCATTTTCTCCCTTTTTCTTACTTAAGGTTTTAGTGTCTGGTTTACTAAATGCTATCCTTTGTCTCCTACTCATTCAGCAGTCTATGATCTCATTCTTTCACTTACTTTCCCCCTTCCATTTTTTTGAATGATATTCCTACTCTAACATATACTATTCTCTACTTATGTCCCTATCTTTGTTCATTTAGTCTTTGTTTCTATAATTTAATATATTAAGTGCTCATAGTCCTTTTGCTGAAGCTTCCCCAGGGATCTATCTCTTCAGTGGCTAGAGCTTATCCCCTAATAAACTCAAGAAGGCTCATGGATACAATATTCAGTAAGTCATGTTCAAGAATGGAATTAATCATTGCCATCATAATTAAAGAAAAACTCAGCTAGGTGTCAAATCCTTGGCCCGTACTTTCTTGAGTTTCTGGAAATTACTATCCTGTTGCCAGATTTGCATGCTGCTCTTCAAAAGTATGATGCCAGCCCAGTTTACCTTAAAGTTGAGCAGTTTACCAAAATATGTCTGAGTTGAGTATTCTACATTAGTTTTTCCAAGTACATGGTAGGTCCTTCAAAAGGTAGACTGAAATTTCCCTTATTCCCAGAAACTTTACTTGACTTGTAGTTCCTAAGTTTTGTTCTACTGTTATGGTTTTAATCTTCAGACTCCTTGGACATCCTTTGCCAGTCTTCCCTTTCAGTCATTTTCTCTGAGGTCCTTTTTACTTTCCTTTCATTTTCATTCTATATCCCTTCTAGATTTCCATTCTGTTCTAGTCTCTTGAACATTTTATAGTTTATTCTTCATTTCATAGTTTTGTCTTTTTCTTCAATTTCTTTCCTGAGCTTGATCAATTCATAATGTACTTCCTTTTTTTTGAATTTCTCTCCTTAAATTTTTGGATAACAAGTTTTATTTTGAGAATATTTCATTTAGTCTAGAGTACTGTGTTACAGTATTCTTATGTGTGGTTATTTTCCTGAGAGCTTTTTTCTTTTTTTAAGCAGGGTAGATTTTCATCAGCTGAAATGCTTTAACACATACTTTGTTTTCTTTTAACAACCGTGCTGTGTAAATGTGATTCCCCCACCCACCTCAACATTTTGTGGACAGCATTCTTTATTTTGAGAGTACCTCAAACTTTTATCAACTTAGTGAAGCAAAGGTTCTTAAATGGGTAATGGGAGTTTAGAGCTTGAAGTCTTCTTTCATTCTGCAGGAAACTTAATTTTTCTCTTTGTCCTTGTTTTCTCTTCACCACTATGACTCATCTAGATGCATCATGCTTCTCTACTTCTCTCCCAAAGGCAAAATTCCTCTTCTCACTCTAGAACTCCTTCCCTGTAGCTGGTGCTATAAACTACCCGAGTCACATTTGGCACTCACTCTTTTGGCATGTACTATCGTACCTTCTCATTTTGAAGGTGAGTTTTGTCTTTGTTCTGTTACGTCCTTCGATCTCTTCTCTATTTCATAGTTTCAAAGGCTTTCCACTGTTGAACGTGGTGATTATTTTGCTATTTACAGGTAATTTGAAGTTTAGGGTACTTAGTCTCCTAGTAATGCAGAATTTATGGGTTACCTGGGTTTTATCTGTATTCCTTTTAGTCTATGGTTTTGGGGGTAGAATGTGTAGAGATATACAGATTCAGGCAGCCACCATTATCCTCCAAATCCAGAAGCCAGTTAAAATTATATAATAATAATTTTCTGTGGCTTCCTAATTCACTTTTTAACAAGATGGCTCCAGGTTAATTATAAATAAGATTAGACAGTTATAAAAATTAGCTTCAATTCATCTCCCACTGAACAAATAAATTATATAAATGATGAGCTAACATGGCTGTATGTATTTATCTTCACCTTAATGTGATGTAGGAGATTATGAAACATCATGCCAAACTATATTTTACATATTAAAGAAAATAAACTATGGATCATAAAAATGGAACAAAATACTACAAATACTGTACCATGATTAATATACACAAAAAATTTTGCTCTGGTTACCAACAGCTATCCTCTTAAGTATGTTAAATTACTCATGTATCGTGCTTCTAAACTAGCTTTGGGTTGACTATGGCTGTTTTTCATCATTCCAGAGTGAAGATAATAGATTTATTTTCTAGAGCTTACTCCTCACTATTATTTAAAACCTAATTTGCATGTTTTTAGATTATAATTTTCAGAGTTCAGAAGAGAACACAGAAAATTCTAACATGAGTTATTACAATTTCATAGTTAATGCAGAAAATCTAGACACAATGCAATTATAATGCGTACCCAAGGAATGGCACTATGAATTCTCCTTTTTCTTTTTTTAACTCTTAACCTGTATATAAAATTCTTCTCTCATCATTTGGTGTCTATTTTGAATGAGGAGATGGGTGCTAAAATAGGATACTTTATTTTAAAATCGAACAAAGAAAAAAGATAAATCAGAACTGCCACTGGTAACTACTTCCTAATTGATTTTAATGTACATAGCAATCATGTGCTATTTATATAAAGTAACAGGTCTTCCTTACAGATATGCTCAACTATCTTCCCAGGATATATACTTTTTGTTTTGTTTTAATTAGGAAAAGAACTTTTTCCTAAGCCATTCACTTTTTCTAATCGCAATTTTCGAGATGATTATAAATTCACAATGATAGGAAATAATATACAATCCCTTGTACACCCATTTCCTTCAATGGTAACATTTTGCAAAACTATAGTATATTTCAATCAAGGTATTGACATTGATATAATCTACATTATCTTATTCAGGTTTTTCCACTTTTAATGTACTCCTTTGTCTATACATGTGTATTAAGTTCTATACAATTTATCCCCTGTATAGGTTCAGTATTCACTACCATAGTCAAGAGACTCAACAGTTTCTATACAAGGATCCCATTTCCCAGCCTCTGTCCTTCCCCTGGCCCTATTAAACCTATAAGCTTTGATTAATCTGCCCCCAATTCTAAATTTCTGCCAACCAAAAATGTTATATAAATAGAATCATATCATATATAACCTTTTGGGATTGGCTTTTTTTCACTCAGCATAATTCTCTAGAGATTCATTCCAGTTTAGTGTGTATCAATAGTTTGTTCTTTTTTGTTGCTGGGTAGTATCTATGGTTTGTATGTACTAAAGTTTATTAAACCATTCACTTACTGAAGGGCATCTAGGCTGATTCCAGTTTGTGGATACTAAAAATAAAGATGCTATGGACACTGGCTTATAGGTTTTCACGTGAACATGAATTTTCATTACTCTTAGATAAAGCAACCAACAGGACAGTTGCTGGGGTTTACAGTAAGTGTATATTAGTTTTACAAAAAATTCCCTGTAACATTTCACATTCCCATAAAATATTTGAGTGATCTATTTTCTTCACATTGTTACCAGCTTTCTGTGCTGTCATTATTTATTTTAGCCATTCTGTAGGTAGAGTATCACCCTCATTGTGGCTTGAATTTGCAATTCCCTTAGTGATAGTGAACACCTTTTCCTGAATTTTCTTGACACCTGTATATCCTCTTTGATGAAATACTGTCTTTTGCCAATTGTCCAAATGGATTGTGGGTTTTAACTACTGTGTTTTGAGGCTTCTTTATATATTCTAGATATCATCTCGTCAGATATATGGTTTGCACATACATTCTTGAAGTCTGTAGCTCCTCTTTTTATCCTCTTTCCCTGGGCTTTCAGAGAGTAAATGTTTTAACTCTGATGAGATGCAACTTGCAACTTCTCCCTTTGCGGACTGTACTTTTGGTATCAAATCTAAGATCTCACTGCTTAACCCTAGATCTGGAAGACTTTTTCCTATTTTTTTAAAAAAGATTTTATTTAATTATTCATGAGACACACACAGAGAGAGAGAGGCAGAGACACAGGCAGAGAGAGAAGCAGGCTCCATGCAGGGAGCCTGATGCGGGACTCGATCCCGGGTCTCCAGCATCAGGCCCTGGGCCAAAGGCAGCACTTGTCTGCCTTGGGCTCAGGGCATGATCCTGGATTCCCAGGATTGAGTTCCACCATCGGGCTCCATGCATGGAGCCTGCTTCTCCTCCCTCTGCCTGCGTCTCTGCCTCTTTGTGTCTTTCATGAATGAATAAATAAAATCCTTAAAAAAAAGAAAAAAAAGGTTGTAACTTTACATTTAAAATATCCATTTTGAGCAAATTTTTTGTGTAGAGGTGTAAGGTTAATTTTTTTATTTTTTTTTTTTTTGAGGTGTAAGGTTTAAGTAGAGGTTCACTTTTGTGCATATAGTTGCCCAATTATTCCATCACTATTTGTTGAAAAGGCCATCCTTCTTCACTGAATCACTTTTGGGCCTTTCTCAAAAATCCATTGGGGCATATTTGTGCAAATCTATTTCTCAGCTTTCTGTTCTGTCCTATTTATCTATGTGTCTACCTCTCCACCACCACCACCCAGTCTTGGTTACTGTAGCTCTGTAATTTGTAAGTTGTATCAGGTAGACTGATTCTTCCCACTTTATTCTTTTCCCAAAACTCTCTTCACAAGTCTAGCTATTTGTTTTTAAAGAGTTATTTGAGAGAGAGAGAGAGAGAGAGAGAGAGATTGAGAGAACTAGTGTGTGTGTGTGTGTGTGGGGGGGGTGGGTGCAGAGTGAGAAGCAGACTCCCTGCAGAACAGGGAGCCGGACATGGGATTCTGTCCCACAACCCTGGGGTCATGACCTGAGCCAAAGGCAGACACTAAAACTAAGTTACTCAGGCAACCTAAGTCTAGGTATTTTTATTCCCTTGGCTTCTTCATAAATTTTAGAATGAGCTTGTTTATATCATCAAAAAATCTTGCCATTATTTTGAGAAGGGTATATTAAAACTGTAATACTGAGGAAAACCAACATTTTTACTATGTTGAATCTTCTAATCAATGAACACACTGTCTTTCCATTTATTGAAATATTCTTTTCAGAATTAGTTGTTTCTTGTACATTAAGTCCTATACATATTTTGTTAGATTTACTCCTAAAGCGTTCCCCCCCATGTTTGTAAATGGTATTGTATTTTTTTCTTAAGATTTTATTTATTTATGAGAGACAGAGAGAGAGAGAAAGAGAGAGAGAAAGAGGCAGAGACACAGGCAGAGGGAGAAGCAGGCTCCATGCAAGGAGCCTGACGTGGGACTCGATCCTGGATCTCCAGGATCACGCCCTGGGATGAGGTGGCGCTAAACCACTGAGCCACCTGGACTGCCCCATGGGTATTGTATTTTGAATGCCATTTTCCACATGTTATTTGTTAGTTTTTTTTTTAATTTTTTTAAAAGATTTTATTTATTCATGAGAGACAGAGAGAAAGAGAGAGAGAGAGAGAGAGGCAGAGACACAGGCAGAGGAGAAGCAGGCTCCATGCAGGGAGCCCGATGTGGGACTCGATCCCGGGTCTCCAGGATCACGCCCTGGGCTGAAGGCGGCGCTAAACTGCTCAGCCACCCAGGCTACCCTTGCTAGTATTTTGAAATGTAACTAATTTTTGTATGTTTATCTCATATCCTGCTAGCTTGCTAAACTGACTTATTCTACATATTTTTTTTGTAGGTGCCTTGGGACTTTCTACATTAAAAAAAAGTGTTACCTAAAAAGGGGGGGGGGGAGGCAAATTCATTTCTTCCTTTAATTGGAATGTTCTTTATTTCTTCTTCTTCCTTTATTGTACTGACTAGGACTTCCAGTACTATATTGATTAAGAATGGTGAAAGCAGACAGAAATCCTTGCTTAGAAACAAACTTAATCTAGGGGGAAAGCATTTAGTCTTCCACCATGAAATATTATGTTAGCTAGGCTTTTGGATCATGTTCTTTATTAAGTTGAGAAAATTACCCTCTACTTTCAGTTTTCTGAGTTTTTTTTTTTTTTTTTATCATGAGTAGATACTGAATTTTGTCCAGTGTTTTTCCTGAGTCCAACGATGTGATGGTGTGAATTTTCTTCTTTTGCCTATTAATATGGTAGATTACTCGAACTGATTTTTAAATATTGACCAGTTTTGAATACCTGAAATGAACCCTACTGGATCATGGTATATAATTCTTTCACATACTGTTTAATTCTGTCTACTGATATTGTAAGGATTTTCTCATCCTATATGAATTAAAGATACTGGCTTGGTCAGTTTTGCTTTAACTTTTTTGTCTGGTTTAGTATCAGGATAAGCTAACTTAATAAATTAAATTGGGAAGGCTTCCCTCCTTTTCTATTTTTTGAAAAAAGATTGTGTAGAATTGGTGCTCACTGTTCTAAAATGTTTGATACAAGTCTCTAGTGAAATCATCCCAGTGTGGGAGACTTCATTTTTGAGAAATTTTTAATTATGAATTTGATAGCTTAACGGTTATAGGGCTTATTCAAATTACCTAATTCACACTGGATGCATTATAGTTTGTGCTTTTCGAAGTATTGATTTATTTATCAAATTTATGTGTGCAGAGCAGTTTGTTGTTGCAGTCTCTTATTATCCTTTTGATATGTGTATGATCCATAGTAGTACTCATTTCATTTCTAATACTGTAAATTTTTGTCTTTTTTCCTGTTGGTCTTCTGTATTGATCTTTCCAAAGAATTAGCTCTGTGTTTCACTAATTTTCTCTCATTTTCCTAATATCAGTTTCATTGATTCTGTCCTTCCTCCTTACTTTAGGTTTCTTTTGCTCTTGTTTTTCCAGGTTAGCCGAAAGCTTAGATTATGGATTCAAAACTTCTCCTCTTTCTTACCAATGTAAGCATCTTAGTAAAGGTGAGCATTTAGTACTTTAAGTTCCCCTCTCAGAAATGTTTCAGCTGTGTCTCAAAATTTTTTATATATTTTCATTCATTTCGAAGTGTTTTGTTGTTTTTATCAATTTTCCTTGAGGTCTCCTCTTTGACTCATGGATTATTTAAGTGTATTCTGTGTTTTGCAAGTGCTTGGTGGTTTTCCAGTTATGTTATTGTTACTGACTTCTAACTTAATTCTACCATTGTTGAAAAACATACAATGATTTTAATTCACTTAAATCTGTTGAGATTTGTTTTATGGTCCAAGGTATATGGTCTTTCTTGATATATACAGTCCATTAAAAAGAGTGTGTATTCTGCTGTTGTTGAGTGGAATGTTTTATAAATGTCTATTAGTTCCAGTTGTTGATGGCGTTGAATTCTTTATTTGCTAATTTTCTGCCTAGAGGTTCTATCTATTAATTATTGACAGAGGGACAGTAAAGTCTCCAACTATAATTATAGATTTGCCGATTTCTCTTCATTTTGGACAGTTTTTCCTATATATTTTTCAGCTCTGTTATTTGGTAAATACACATTTAGGATTGCTGTCCTCTTGATGAACTAATAACCCATTTATCATTATGCCCCTTTTAATTTTTTTTTTTTAATTTATGATAGAGAGAGAGAGAGAGAGAGAGAGAGAGAGGCAGAGACATAGGCAGAGGGAGAAGCAGGCTCCATGCACCGGGAGCCCGATGTGGGATTCGATCCCAGGCCTCCAGGATCACGCCCTGGGCCAAAGGCAGGCGCCAAACCGCTGCGCCACCCAGGGATCCCTATGCCCCTTTTATCATTATCATTAATGCCCCTATTTCTAGTAATTTTCTTTGTTCTAACATCTACGTTAACTGATATTAATATAGTCATTTCCCTCGATTAATGTTTACTTGATATAACATTTTTCTATCCTTTTACATTTCAGCCTGTCTATGCCAATATATTTGAAGGGAGTTTTTATATCAAGTATACACACAATTGGGTCATGTTTTTAAATCTGATATGCAAATCTCTATCTTTTATTTGGTATAATTAGACCATTTACATGTATCCAAGACTGCTATTTTTTTGTGTGTGTTCTTTCTCCTGCTCTCCTGTGGATTACTTGTACATATATTTTAAATTCTATTTTGATTTATCTAGGTTTTTGGAGTGTTTCAGTGGTTGCTCTAGGTATATTATATACACATAACTTTTATCCTTTTACCAGTTCAAATGAAGTACAGAAACCTTACTTCCCTTTAAGTCTTTTTATCCTCTCCCATTTATAATTGTCTTAAATATTTCTTCTGCATACATTTAGAACCATATCAAACAATGTTATAGTCTGGCTTAACCATCAAACATAATGTAGGGGGGCACCTGGGTGGCTCAGTTGGTTAATAAGCCTCTGCCTTCAGTTAAGTCATGATCTCAGGGTCCTGGGATCAAGTACCGCACTGGGGTCCTTGCTCAGTGGGGAGCCTGCTTCTCCCTCTCCCTCTGCTTCCCCTGCCTGTGCTCTCTGTCAAATAAATAAATACAATCTTTAAATAATAATAATAATAATGTAGGAAACTTACAAGAAGGAAAGCCTATTGTATCTACCCAGATTTTCAGCTTACCATGTTCTTTCTTCATTTCTAACATTCCTAGATGATTTCCTTTTATTTTTTCCTTTCTGTTTAGGGAATTTTCTTTAGCCATTTTTTAAGGTGGGTCTATTAGTGGCAAATTCCTTTAGTGTTCCATTATCCAGGATGGGATTGATTTCCCCTTCATTCCTGAAGAATATTTTCACTGAGTATAAGACTATCGTTGACAGTGCTTTTCTTTCAATACCTGAAAAATGTGCCACTTTCTTCTGGTCTCCACTGTTTTTGATGAAACATTTGCTTATGAGAAATCAGAGTACTTTTCAGCCTATAAGAAAAGGCGTATTTCTCAGTTGCTTCTCTTAAGTTATTTTTTTTTGTCTTCAGTTTTCAGAAGTTTGACTATAGCTGGACTTAATGCAGAGTGATTCTGGCTTATCCTATTTAGGGTTTGTTAGCTTCTTGGATGTTACAGCTTTATGCCTTTTGCCAGATTTGGGAATTTCTAGCCATTATTTCAAGTATTTTTCCAGCACTGCTTTCTTTTTCCTCTCCTTCCAGGACTCCAATGATACAAATCTTAGATCTTTTATTATAGTCCCCAAAATCCTGTTGACCTTTTAAATTTTTTCCCCAATCTGTTTTTTCTCTGCTGGTTAGACTGGGCAATTTCTAAATTCTATCTTCAAGTTCATGGATTCTTTCTGCTGTCATCTCCATTCTGCTATTGGGTCTATTGGTCAAGTTTTCCACTTTGGTATTGCATTTTTCGGTTCTAAATTCCTTTTTCATTTCATTTTCCTTTTATTTTCCTTTTTATCTGTATTTCTTCTTTTTTATCAGTATTTCTTCCCTTCATTTCCTTTTTATCTGTATTTTTTTCTATTTTCTCATTTATTTCACTTGGGTTTGGGATCTCCTATTTCTATGATGACTGCTTTAAAATATTTGTCATATAATTCTAACATCTATCATATTAGTGTTTGTATCTACTGATTGTCTCTTCTTTCATTCGAAAAAAGATTTTCCTGGTTCTTAGTATAAAAAGTGTTTTTTTTTCTATTGAAACCTGAACATTTTGGATATTATGAGTTTCTAGACCCATATTTAAATCTTCTGGTTTACTGGCTTCCTTTGACACTGCTCCAGTGAGAGAAAAGGTTCCTGATTCATTACTGCCAGTGGGAAAAGTCCAGGTTTCCCACTTGGCCTCCAATGACACCTGAGGTGAGGGGCTCTTCATTACTGCAGGGCAAGGGTTGGGGTCCTGGCTGCTCAGTAGGCCTCTGCTGATATAATCTTGGCTATGAGGGGTAAGGCGGTCTCCGTACATCCCCTTAAAGCCCCTTACAGCCTCCACTGACACCGTAGTGGGAAGGGGCTAGTCTCCTTACAGTTCAAAGATAGCAAAATCCTGACTCTTTACTAGGCTTCTTCTGACATCAATGGTGACAGATAGAAGCATCTCCTCACGATGAGGTAAGAGTGCTAGGCTCCCCATGTGTCTCTAATGACAGTGAACCAGAGGAACAGGAGAGTAGTTGTGGGGAGATTTGTTACTGCCCAAGAGGGATGAAACCCCTGGCTATCTACTCCGCCTTCTCTGTAACCACCAGGCAAGGGGCTAGAAAGCCTAATAACATCTTCATGAGAAGAGAAGTCTGGGCTCCCTATTCAGCCTCAGCTGGCATGGGGTGAGATGGGGGACACAGTCTTTCTGTGGTGTTTGGCTAGAGCAGATTGGGCACTGTCTAAAAGTTTTCTGCCTTGCTAGGCTGTCTCTTTCCTAGTCTTCTGGCTGGAGACAGCAGACTTTTCAGTCTATGCCTGTTGCTGTGTCCAGGCTGCTGGAGCTCCAAGTTTGGGCTATATTAGGCAAAAAGAAAACCCAGGGAACTCACCCCATGTCATTCCTTGAGTCCTGAGGTCCCTAGTCTTTATGCCTTTTCTCCACCTTTCAGAGTCTTCTTATGTTTTATTTTATATATACTGTTCAAGACTTTCAGTTGTTTTAGCAGGAGGAATAGGGCAATGTACATCTACTCCATCTTCCTGAAAGCAGAAGTCCCCACTTTTTAAACTGGTTCCCACTATGTCCAACCACACAAATTCCTGGAAAAATGAGGGTAGAGTCTGTGGAAGAGATTTTTCTTTATGTGATGCTTACATATTTGGACAAATATGGACCAATTCACCATCCAAATGAGTTATGTGGTTTAGCCAGACATTTAAGAATGTCCAAATCATCTGTTAATTCCAGGTAGAACGTATGATATAAACTTGTGCACACCAAACATTTGAAATGCTTATGATTTCATAAATACTTATGAATTTAACAGTTTTTCACTCAAACTTTAAAATGATCATTAAACTATGCTTACTTAGGGCACAGAAGTCTTTCACATATCTGATCTTTCCAAAGACACTATATGGAACTATATAGCTGACCCCAATCTCAGACTTCTGAACATTTTGTGATAATAAAGATATTGAAGTGTACTTATCTAATAATAGAATTTACAATATATTAAAAGAAAATGGTCTATAATAGTACCCACTGCATAGAGTAGGCAACTCAATAAATATATGATAAAAGATACTCATGAAAAGACAGTATCTAAAATTTACTGTTAAATAGAAAAGCTCCTCCCTAGTTAATGTCAAACATAAGAGGTTCTATTGTTTATAATTTGTGAAATATGCTTTCATAGTCAACCAATAAAAATTATACTTCCAATTTTTATGTATTACTAGTATGTGTTTAGGACTATCTCATTATAAAAAGTATGTTTTCAATGTGCTTGGCAATAAGCAGATTCGAGGTTTCTTTGATAATGAAATTCAGAGAGATTAGTTTAGACAGCTCTAATCAATGAAAATAAAAGGTTCTGGTTTTCTCTCACAAACCATTAGAAACGAATTTCTTTAAAAAGTTAATACAAGGAATTTTTCAGCTGATATTAATTTTTCAGGATTAAGGAGATACGCAAAACAACAGTAAATTATAACACATATTTTAGGATTCTCACTCGCCCTCAACATCCCAAGGACATAAACAGTAATGTAATAAAGTACAGATAATCCTTAAGTCACCTTATTCTAGTCCAGAGCTTCCCAAAATATGTTCCTCAGAATTCTAGTGTCCCTTAAAATAGTCACAAATATCCCACAGAGAAAGAAAACGTTAGGTTAAGCACAGTTAAGCAAATTTCTCTATTACAGGGATCCTCAGGGCATTTAAAATAAAATATGCACAGTAAACATCTCAAAGAGGATTACAGTTGCATTGTTTCCCAAATTTAATCAAGGAAGCATTCTCCTAAACTTCTATTAAATCTTGTGGGAGAGGAGTGTGAAAAAGAACTCTGAGAGGTTAAGAGTGGCAAAAGAGCCCCTAATCATGGATTCCCTACGTGTTCAAGTAAAAAGGCCAGAAACTTAATAATCTTAGCTATAATATCTTAGCTATAATGACTAAAAAATAGTTCAACAAAGAAATTATGAAAAGTTTTTTTTAAAAACTGTAGGCAATTTCTTGCAATCATTAAAAAAGCAGTCTGCTATCAATCAAGCTGAAAGAGGACCATAAACATTTATTATAAATATCATAATGATAAATTAAGTGCTAATTCCATTTATATATTAATCTCAAGTTAACTTATTTGAACACAGAGGATAAAACAACTCTAGAAATTGGAATGTTTCAGATGACTGTTAATAAAAACACTTCAATTTTTAATAGAACCTCACTCACACTTAATTGCCTGAAATTAAGCATCAGGTTGTTAACCTCATTATATATATCTATTATATTGTGGCTCACTGAAAGAATGTACAGTAAACAGAACACAGAATTATCAATGTTGTGTATGTATGTACATGTGTTATGTGTATACATATATCCAATAAAACAAAAATACCAGAATCCATCAATAAAAATAGGAAAATAAATTTTAAAAGAGTTCAATCCAAATTAAGCTAAGTATTATATATAGTCTGAGTGATATATAACTAGATTTTTTTATAATCCACCTAATTCTTTTTAAAACACATTGAATTAACAAAATACACAATGGCAAGCAGTGATATAAAACTATTATTAGATGCTGTGTGATGACTTCTGTGGATTTAGAAGTGTAGATTACAGGTTTGAATTCAGAAAATGATGGGAATTCACTTACCTCTAACTAAAGTTCTCTGAAGGTAGTATCCTCCTTAGAACCCCTATCTTGGGTAGTTTACCTGCTGTAATTTCCCTAAAGAGATTCCAGCAAAGTCTAGCAAGTTTTAAGTTCCCTTCTGCAAGCCCTATTAGCGCATGTCTGTTATATAAACTTGCTCACATACTGCTTCATAGCTCTAACTTCAATTCTCACTGAATGACCACCACCACTACTACCACCACCATCCATATATCAACGGAAGACACCACCTTCGGAGAACTCCATTTGGAAATGTGTCTTTTTCTCACTTCTCCAAAACTATCCTCCAAAGTGCCCCACTGCTGCTATGTCTATAACATACTTGACAGTGGTGGGAATTCAGCAGGTGAGAAAATGAGGACACAAAGATTTAGCTAAGCAACTGGACTTACTGACTGTTCAAATACGATACTCCAAAATAACACAACAAATATCACTAGCTTCCTCAACATACAATCTGTAAAAACACTAAACTGCACATATGTATGAAAAATCTCTCATAAAAAAATACTTTCATAACCAAAGCAGAAAATATTGTCTTTATCACCTGGGACTACCAAATATTTCTCTAGTTTATTCTGCTAATGAAGTGCCAATATTTAAAAATGAGTTAGAAAATAAGTTAAAGACAAATGTTGATAATTTTTCATTATGCCACTCCTACTTTAAACTATTAGAAAGAAAGGAAGAAAGAAAGAGAGAGAGAGAGAGAGAGAGAGAGAAAGAAAGAAAAAGAAAGAAAGAAAGAAAGAAAGAAAGAAAGAAAGAAAGAAAGAAAGTTAGTTTAAAAAATGAAAAAGAAAGGAAAGAAGGGAGGGAGGGAGGGTTAAAAAAAAAAAAGAAAAACAAAATGAGCCACTCAAACCAAGGCCAAGCTCATACATCTAGGATGGCAGTTTACAAAAGGTACTGTTAACAAAATTTTTCAAATCTATAAAGGAAACTGAAACATAGTACAGGAAAGAAGACTTGGTGTTATATGATATAGAAAAAGCCTTCTTGGATTCCAACCAAGTGATTCCATAATTTATTATTGATAGCCAAATGAAAGTAGGAGAAAAAAAGCAAAGGGAACCAACTGTCTTAGAGGCCAGAGGACCAAACCATATTTGAAGCACTATTTTAGAGGATAAAGTATGGAGTAATTTTAAAAACACTGATTTTAGCTACAAGCCACCGTAAGCTTGGTAATAACATAAATAAGGCCCAAAACAATATAGCTCTCTGAAAGTTTCCCCTGGCTCCTAACAGATTCACAATAAATGTTTCTGAATATTCCAATTTTAAAAATCAACTCTTTCCATGGCTCTCCTTTGTATCAGTAAACACAATAAAATGCAATAACAAAATTATCAAAAAGCAATTAAAAATGGATAATATGAAGAACAAGAAAATCTTACATAATCTCCCACTTGGATTCTCAGTATATACATAATCAAGCTAATTTTTAATTAATCAATTAACTAACATATCAGATTCTTCAAGTTCTTGTGTTCCTACAATGTATGGTTTTTAAATTAAATTTTAGAATAAGGATGTTCTTTTTAAAAATGTGGCCTCTGTTTATCATAAAAACCAGAGGTTATTTTTTCCAGTTTTAAAAATATATGGAACAGGGGCACTTGGGTGGCTCAGATGGTTAAGCATCTGTCTTTTTGGCTCAAGTCATGATCTATCTGTGCCCTGAGATCAAGACCCACATCGGGCTCCCTGATCAGCAGGGAGTCTGCTTCTCCCTATTCCTCTGCCTCTCCTTCCTCCTGACCCCTCGACCCCTCCCCCCAGTCATGCTCTCTCTCTCTTAAATAAAATCTTAACAATGCACGCAAAACAAAAAGTACTTTCCAATACAAAAATGGTCACAAAATAGCATTTCTAAAACAGACTATTTAGAGATTTAAAAAAAGAATAAAGTGAAATAACCTAGTCATCTATCAGAAAGGAGAAAATACTAAACCATGAGGCAGTACATTTGCATTCACTTTCCCTTTTATACATGCACTATTAGGACTCACTGAAGGGTTAAAAATCTTCTAGATCTTGCCAGTTTAAGTGCAGGAATTACTAACAACCCAAGAAGGTGTATCTAGGATGATACTTACCTTACAACAGATTATACCACTGTGCTATTATGTATTCTGTGTATGGATACACAAGCAGTCAGCTGAAAGGTACACACCACACTAGCAAATGCTTGACTGGACCCATAAGGCCGGATGACCAATGGAATATCAAGATATGTGTCGATTCTCCAGCCCTCATAACCACATTCCAGACATCTCACGTAGTCCTTCAGCTTTCCTTGATACAGTTCATTTATAAGATCAGCCTAAAAATAAGAAGATTAAAAAGTGCTCCTTAAAAATAATTTGTAAAATACAAAAGACACAATAATTCCTGCTTTAAAAATAAATTTCAAAGGATATTCATTCTTTACTGTTGAAGTTTTAGAAGGCCTTGATTTATCTAGAATTCTGTTTAAAAAAACAATGAAAGCTTAACCAATCAACTAAAAATCAATAAAATTAGATTAAAATTAATTTAAGAATCAATGTATAAAAATTAACAAGATTAATTCTCTTATCGCTAAAAACTCCACATTTTATTGAAGTCAGTTACCAATTTATTATACTATTAAGCTTCATGTTATCTTTTCATTAGGATGAGAATACATTACCACTTTAGTCATGTTGACAATTACATAACCAAATAACCAGCTAGTTTTACAGCTTTACATACGCATACCACCTCTCATACAATACTATATTCTGATTTTCTAAAGTTCTATCTTCTAGCTCAAGATGCAAATGAAACTTTTTAACTTTCAGTAATATACATAAAACCATTTTCAAGGGGAAACATTACACTGCAAATTAAAAATATATATATATATATATATATATATATATATATATATACAGAAATTTTAAAAAAATCTTAAACTCCATCTTCATCAAAATATCCTCATTTAAAAGAATGGATCTCCCAGAGAGAGGAGGCAAGATGGCAGAAGAGGAGGGGTCCTCGTTTCATGTGGTCCTCCAAATTTAGCTACATAACTATCAAACAATCCTGAACACCTATGCATTCAACCTGAGATGTAAAGAAAGAATGGCTGGAACCCTACAAATAGAAAAGTGACCACTTTTTTCAAGGTAGGAGTGCAGAGAAGAGAAATGGAGGTGCTATACTGAAGACAAACGGTGGGGAAAGGGTGCCTTTGTAAGCCAGCTGCAGTGAAGTGATACAGTCCTAGAGCTAAAACGGGGACCTTTAAAAATCTGCTCCTGTGAGAGACTTCCCTGCTTGAAAGGTGCTCAGAGATGAAGTGGGGCAGAACCTCAGCTTCCTTTCACTGTATACAATTTTATTTCTGTATATATGTAAGTTTTCTTTTGTTTTTTAATAATTTTGGAATTGAGTACATTCTAACATCAGACCAAAATACACTCAGAACCAAATGGGTCACCGTTTTGGTAACTCAGTGAGATTATATTCTCTTCCCAACCCCCCCCCCCAACCCTTTTGTTGTTCTTGTTTCCCTATAGAACTTTTGCATATATATATATATATATATATATATATATATATATATATGTATATGTATATATATAAAATATAAATTATATATAATTTATATATTTGTAAATATACATATTTATATAATATATATTTAAATATAATATGTATATTTATATAAAATTTATATTTATACATATATAAAATTTTGGAATTAAGTGCCTTCTAACATACAGACCAAGATACACTCAGAACCAAGTGGATCGCTGTTTTGGTCCACTGAGTGAGATTATAGTCTCTCTCTCTCCATTTTACCCCTTCCTTTTTTGTTCTTATTGTTTCTCTCTCTTTTTTCTTTTTCTTGGTCTTTTTTCTTTTATTTTCTGGTCCCTGACCTCTTCAGAATTGTCTAGTGTGTATTTTGCTTGGGTCATGGTTGATATTTTTTACTTTGCTCACTCGTACAGCCATTCTGCACTGGACAAAATGACTAGAAGGAATTCACCACAAAAGAAAGAACAACAGGTAATACTCTCTGTCACAGATCTAATGGATATGGATTTACATGTCAGAGAAATAGTTCAGGATTACAACTACAAAGTTACGAGTTGTACTTGAAAAAAAGCATGAAAGACTAGAGAATCTCTTAGTGCAGAAATGAGATCTAATCAGGCTGAAATTTAAAAAACTCGGAGATGCAGTCTAAACTGGATGCTCTAGCAGCTAGGGTATATGAGGCAGGAAAGAGAATAAGTGACACAGAAACTGAGTTGATAGGAAGGAAGCTGAGGAAAAGAGAAAAACAAGAGCCCACAGGAGAGGCTCTAAGAAATGTGATAGTCTGAAAAATAACATCCGTATTATTGGAATTCCAGAGGGCATAGAGAGAGAGGACCAGAAGGTATATTTGAGCAATTCATAACTGAGAATTTACCTAATCTGGAGAAGGAAACAGGCATTCATACCCAAGAGGTAGAGAGGACCCCCTCCCCAAATCAACAAAAACCAATCAACATCCTGACATATATTAGTGAAAATTGCAACTTATAACAGTGAAAATTGCAACTTTCAGAGGTAAAGAGGAAATCCTGAAAGCAGCTTCAGACAAGAGAATCCTAACATATAGAGGGAGAAGTACTAGATTAACAGCGACCTATCCACAGAGACGTGGAAGGCCAGAAATGGCTGGCATGATATATGCAGGGTACTAAATGAGAAAAATACACAGCCAAGAATACTTTACCAAGCAACACTGTCATTCAGAATGGAAGGAGAGATACAGAGATTCCAGGATAGACAAAGTGAAAGAATATGTGACCACCAAACTAGCCCTGCAAGAAATATTAAGGGGGATCCTATAATCGAAGAGGGAGCCCAAAGAAACAGAGACAATCTGCAGAAACAGGGAGTGTACAGCTAATACAATGACACTAAATTCCTATCTTTCAATTACTCTGAACATAAATAGGCTATATGCTCTAGTCAAAAGACACAAGGTATCAGACTGGATAAAAAAAGCAAGACCCATCTACATGCTGTCTTTACAAGAGATTTATTTTAGACCTAAGACACCTTCAGACTGAAAATGAGGGGGTGGAGAACTATTTACCATGCAAACAGACCTCAAAAGAAAGGTGGGGTAGTAATACTCATATCAGATAATTAGATTTTAAACCAAAGACTGTAGAAAGAGAGGAAGAGGGACACTATCATACATAAAGTGTCTATCCAACAAGAAGACTTAATAATTATTAATATTTATGCCTCTCATGTGTGAACAGCCAATTATACCAATTAATAACCAAAGTAAAGAAACACAAGGATAATAATACATTAATAGGCAACCTCAACACTTCACTTTCAGCAAAGGACAGATATTCTAAGCAGAAGATCAACAAGGCTTTGAATGGTACACTGGACCAGATAGACTTCATGGATACATACAGAACATTCCATCCCAATGCAACAGAATACACATTCTTCTCAACTGCACATGGAACTTTCTCCAGAATAGACCACATACTGGGTAACAAATCAGGTATCAACCAATACCAAAAAACTTGCATTATTCCCTGCATATTTTCAGACCACAATGCTTTGAACCTAAAACTAAATCACACCAAGAAATCTGGAAGGAACTCAAACACTTAGAGGTCAAAGAGCATCCTACTAAAAAATGAATGGGTCAACCAAGAAGTTAGAATTAGAATTAAATTAGAATTTAAAACATTCATGCAAATGAATAAAAATAAAAGCACATCTGTTCAAAATCTCTGGGATACGGCAAAGGCTGTTCTAAGAGGGAAACACATTTCAAAATAAGCCTTTCTCAAAAAAAAAGAAAAGAAAAATCTCAAATACACAAGCTAACCTTAGGCCTAAAGGAGCTGGAAAAAGAACAGCAAATAAAGCTTAAACCAAGCAGGGGAAGAAAAATAATAAAGATTAGAGAAGAACTCAACAAGATAGAGACCAGAAGAACAGTAGAACAGATAGATCAATGAAACTAGGAGCTGGCTCTTTTTTTTTTTTTTTAAGATTGTATTTATTTATTTATTCATGAGAGAGAGAGAAAGAGAGAGAGACAGAGAGAGAGGCAGGCAGAGACACGGGCTGAGGGAAAAGCCCTGCCTGATGTGGGACTCTATCCCAGGTCTCCAGGATCACGCCCTGAGCTGAAGGTGGCACTAAATCACTGAGCCACCAGGGCTGCCCTTGGAGCTGGTTCTATGAAGAATTCATAGATGTGAAAATACTCACCAAGATACTAGCTAATAGGATCCAACAGTATATTAGAACGATTATTCACCATGACCAAGTGGGATTTCTTTCTGGGATGCAAGGGTGGTTCAACATTCATAAATCAAAGTGATAGGTCACATTAATAAAAGAAAAGACAAGAACCATATGATCCTCTCAACTAATGCAGAAAAAGCATTTCACAAAATACAGCATCCTTTCTTAAAACTCTTCAAAGCGTAGGGATAGAGGGAACATATCTCAATATTACAAAAGCCATCTACAAAAAGCCCACAGCAAGTACCATTCTCAATGGGAAAAACTGAGAGCCTTTCCTCTAAGGTCAGGAACATGATAGAGATGCCCATTCTCACAACTGCTGTTCAACATAGTACTAAAAGTCCTAGCCTCAGCAATCAGACAACAAAAATAAATAAAGGGCATTCAAATTAGCAAAGAAGTCAAATTCTAACTCTTCACAGATGACATGATACTGTATATGGAAAACCCAAAAGTCTCCACCTCAAAATTGCTAGAACTCATATAGCAATTCAGCAATCTGGCAGAAAACAAAATCCATGCACAGAAGTCAGTTGCATTTCTATACACTAACAATGGGACTGAAGAAAGAGAAATTAAGGAGTCAATCCCCATTCACAATCGCACCAAAAACCATAAGATACCTAGGAATAAACCTAACCAAAGAGGTAAAGGATCTGTACTCTAAAAACTACAGAACACTTGGGAAAGAAATTGAGGAAGACACAAAGAGATGGGAAACATTGGAAGAATAAATATTTTGAAAATGTCAATGCTACCCAGAGCAATTTACATTCAGTGCAATCCCTATCAAAATACCAAGGACTTTCTTCACACAGTTGGAACAAATAATCCTAAGATCTGTATGGAACCAGAATAGACCCCAAATAGCCAGAGGAATGTTGAAAAAGAAAACCAAAGCTGGGGGTATCACAATGCCTGAATTCAAGCTGAATTACAAAACTGTGATCAAGACAATATAGAACCAGCATATTGTTACATACGTCAATGAACAGATACATAGGTCAATGGAACAGAATAGAGAACCCAGAAAGAACCCTCAACTCTATTGTCATATTGTCACATAGGTCAATGAACAGATACATAGGACAATGGAACAGAATAGAGAACCCAGAAAGAACCCTCAACTCTATGGACACAGCAGGAAAGAATATCCAGTCTCTTCAATAAATGGTGCTGGGAAAATTGGACAGTCACATGTAGAAGGATGAAACTGGACCATTCTCTTATACCATACACAAAGATAAACTCAAAACGGATGAAAGATGTAAATGAGAGACAGGAATCCACCAAAATCCTAGAGGAGAACACAGGCAGCAACCTTTTTGACCTCAGCCACAGCAACTTCTTGCAAGACACAACTCTACAGGCAAGCGAAAAAAAAGC
Organism: Canis aureus; assembly: GCF_053574225.1. Lineage (NCBI taxonomy): Eukaryota > Metazoa > Chordata > Mammalia > Carnivora > Canidae > Canis > Canis aureus. The sequence goes on from NC_135633.1 coordinate 15,904,026, forward strand.
AAAAATGAACTACTGGGACTTCATCAACATAAAAAACTTCTGCACAGCAAAGGAAATGGTCAATGAAACCAAAAGACAACCAAAAGAATGGGAGAATATATCTGCAAATGACATATCAGATAAAGGGCTAGTATCCAAAAACTGTAGAGAACTTATCAAACTCAACACTCAAAAAACAAAGAACCCAATCAAGAAATGGGCATAAGACACGAACAGACACTTTTCCAAAGAAGGCCTACACATGGCCAACAAAAACATGGAAAAAAGCCCCACATCACTTGCCATCAGGGAACTATAAATCAAAATCACAATGAGATACCACTTTACACCAGTGAGAGTGCCTAAATTAACGACAGGAAACAACAAATGTTGGTGAGGATGCGGAGAAAGGGAAATCCTCTTGCATTATTGGTGGGAACGCAAGCTGCTGAAGCCCACTCTGGAAAAGGTTCCTCAAGAAGTTAAAAATAGAACTACTCTATGACCCAGTAATGGCTATCTACCCCAAAGATACAGATGTAGTGAAACAATGGACACCTGCACCCCAATGTTCACAACAGCAATGCTCACCACAGCCAAACTGTGGAAGAAGCTGAAATGTCCTTTGACAGATAAATGGATAAAGAAGATGTGATTGCATTCATGTGGATGGAACTAGAGGGTATTATGCTGAGTGAAATAAGTCAAGTGGAGAAAGACAATTATATGGTTTCACTCATATGTGGAATATAAGAAATAGTGAAAGGGACCATAAGGGAAGGTGAGGAAACTGAGTGGGTAAAAATTAGAAAGGAAAACAAATTGCAAGAGACTCCTGATTCTGGGAAACAAAGGGTTGCGGAAGGGAAGGTCAGTAGGGGGATGGGGTAACTGGGTGACAAGCATTAAGGAGGGTACATGAAGTGATGAGCACTGGATATTAAACCATATGTTGGCAAATTGAATTTAATTTTTTTTAAATGTGAATAGTGGAAAAAAAAAATAAAAGCGTGAATGAATCTCTAAGTCCCCAAACTTAGCCAACTGGGCCTTCTGTCCCAAAAAAGGCAGGTAACTCCATTAGTAAGGAGCCTCCAAGTGAATGTCTTGCCTCAAAATTCTTGTCCCAAAAAGGGATATAAGGACAAGAGTAACTTCAGACCTATGAAGAAGAAATAGCCCCTACTATATACATAAATTTACTAAAATGCAATAGGACTAGGTAAAGAAACTAGATCACTAAGTAAACTTAATTTTTATTTAATATCTCTTAAGTAAGAATGGAAAAGGAAAGTATATTACAATTTACCTCTTTCATAAATGTACATCTCTTCAAATGTCTAGGGCTTATAACCCATCATCATCATCTATACTATGTCATTTATTTAATGAAGCTTTCTTCATTCATCTGCCTCAGTCATATTTGATTATATCTTCTGCATCTGGGAGGGCATTTCTAAGTGGTTCAAATCAGTGTTTTTCGAAGTTTTGATAACCCACAGTAAGAAAATAATGTTATATCACAACCTAGTACATCTAACTTAACAAAATTTGCACAATAGTACCCTTACTTTTGTGATACTCTTATACTTTTCTATACTATTCCATTTTTTAAGTGCTGATGTAGATTCATTAAATTGATTTTATAACCCACAAATGGATCACAACCTACAGTTCGAAAACTCTGGCCCCAGCCATCATCATAATTATAACCAGACAGCTGACCTTCCAGCCTATCTTACAGATTCCTCCCTTTTTAGCCCTATGATACCCCAACCCCCATAATTAGAGCCAGTATAAAACCTCCTCTTTCCTGAGTTCTGAATCCCACCCAGTTCAGCCTTCTCTTCATCCCACAATGGTGTATCTAATGCTCTCCCCATTTCTAACCTGTTCTTTTTCTACTGGCAAAAGAGTCAGATTAACAGGAATCTTAGAAGTCAAAAGAGTATCTCCTTGGTCAAAATGAAGGTAATATTCAACTATACTTAACCTGCTATAGATAACAATACATATAATTTACTTGGTAAATATCTGAATATATTGTTCAAAAATCCCCCAAAACCAAACATACACATGTATGTATATATTTATATGTGAATTATACAGTTTTCAGTTAAAAAGACACCACCTAGATCATAGAAACCAACTTCCTTATTTTAAAGATGAGGAAATGAGGTCTAGGGTGGTTTAATGAGGATCTGTAGGACTCAGTTAATGGCTAAGTGAGAACCTAGTACTTTCAATTCCCCATTTGATACTGGACTAATGCCAAAGTTTTAAAAATGTTACAATAGAACAAAAGTCACTTATGAATAATTTATTAGAAAACATTCCCTTCAACCTGAGATGAATTACCTGTTCTGTTTGTTTCCATTTCTGTTCCAAAGCATCAAACATGACTCTGCACAGTTCTTGTACATCATGCTGCTGCCAAGCTATTTTAAGATAAAATTTAATTAAAAACAGCAATAAATTTAGTGTAATTAAACATTAGTTTGTTTAAAAGCAAATTGTCAAAAACATGGGAAAGTAACATATGCTTCACAATGCTATAATATTTGCTATTTTTGTTACTTTTCACTGAGAGTTAAGAAAGATATTAAGAAAAATCTAGGACAACAAACTAAAAATTTTAGTTTACGTACATAAAATTAAGAGTTTAACTAAACTTTCTTCACAAGAAAATTTTAATTGATCAAAACTTTACCCCTAGTTCTTAAATTTTAAAAATAAGCTATTTTTAAATTCCAACAAAAGGCAATGAGGTCTATAGTAAAGTTAACTAAGTTATTAATATATCTTGTTTATAATATTGTCTCCCAGAATTCCTTTGAATATTAGAAACACTTATCATTACAAGAGAAATTAGTACCCTCACTACTATCCCATCCAAAGCTCCTCGTAACATCTGTGGTTTCAATAGCTCTCTTTTTGCTGGTTTGTAACAAAACAAAAAGCCTTTGAAGTTGGTATGGGATACTTGTCACTGGATCTTCTTCAGATTCTTCAAATTCCCACCTATTGAAATAAAATATTTGAATATTATTTATAAAACATTTTTATTCTTTAAAGCTATCATTAATATTAACGTGATAATAATGTAAGACCTTGACTCTGGGGGTATTCAGAATTTGGCTATTAACTGAAGCTATTATTATCTAATGAAATAGCAGCCTTTCCCTAATTCATAAATACAGAAGAAATTTAGACTTTAACAAGAAAAAGCATAAGAAGGCAACATGAATGAAAGGCAAAGCTCATCTAAAAATAATCATAAAACCTGAATCTGATCAAGTCTCTTTTTCTAATTATTAATTCATAAAAATACAGAGAACAGAACAATATTAAATGACACGATTGCATTCAACTATCAAAATCCAAACTGTGGAAAACTACAGGATAAATGATACCAGTTTTCAATATATTTATTTTCAAGGAATAAACTGCAAGGAGGAAAAAAAGATGGAAGGGGATTAAAAAATAAATTAAATAGACTAAGACTCTTAACAGTCAGTTGACTGTATGGCTCTCGTTTGGATCCTAATTTGAACAGATTGTAAAAATTATGAGGCAATCAAGGAAACCTTATTAGCAATAACCTGAGATATATTTACAGGTGGATGATACAACAGGAGTGTGCTTCCAAATAATCAGAATAGAGGATATTAAATAAAAAAGACTGATCACGAGTTGATAATATACAAAGCTAGGTGATGGGTACAGAGGGATTCATTACAAGGTCTATGTTCAAAAGTAAATTCAGATGATGACCTTCCACATGAATGGAATGATAATATAATGTTGTCTGAGCAACACAATCAATATTAAAAGTTCCAAAAATACTTTAAATATATATTCAAGGATCTTATTCAAAATAACACAAGGGTAAAATTAGTTAATCTGTACTTTAAAATGTCTTGAAAAATAAGTATGCATACCTTAAAGAAAATACACAAGATATATTAAACGTATTATAATAAGATACTCATAAAAATAATTGTCTTTTACGGTTTATTTAAGTAGGATTTCCTTCATAGAAAAAAAAAAGGATTTCCTTCATAGAGCATTTTAAAGTACCTGACGTATACAATACTGGCTTTTACACCACACACACACACACACACACACAACCCTCAAAGGACAGCTCTAAATTATATTTTAATTAGAAACAAAGTCTGCAGGTTTAAAAAGATAACTGTGTCTTAAATTGAGAAGTGTAAGGAAAGAAGAATATGGTTTAAATATCTAGATTATCACAAAAAGCCTAAAAGCCCCTATAACATTTCTTTATAAAGACATTAAAGATGTAAGTGAGGGAAGCTTTAATATGGTAATTTATCCCAAATGTAAATCTTATTAATTTTATCCTTTTCTGGTCTACACATGGACGGTTTTCTCTCTCCACAAATATTTTATATGTCAATCTCTCATAAGATCTTTTTCTTATATAGTATTCAAGATGTGTTTTACAAGTGAGAAATGCCCCAAACTTTACAAATAAGTATAAGAAAGTAAATTAGATTTTATCAGTTAAAACCTGTACTTTCATTCTTATATCGGTTTTATTTATAAAATTTTTCTTTGAATACTCACTTATACAATGCATTCCTAAATTCTGGAGTCATAAAAAGTGTCTGCAAAAGGCTATTCAAATAGCAAGTCATTGCTTGGTTTACTAATCCCACATATCCTTTAAAAAGAAAACACAAGTATATATAAATCAGCATTTACATTTAAAAAAATAAGAATTTAATGAACAGTAAAAATTGAGAGGTTAAGGTTACTCAGTTGGAAATTACTTTAAATTTTTTCAACAATACCTAAGAAAGACCCCTTTTTCTAAAATGCTGTACTATGTAAATCTTGTTTCTCAGAAAAAGTGAGGATATCTTGTTAAATGTCCAGAGATATACAAGGATATTATGCAGCATTCAATAAAATTTAAAGAGGAGTACTTCAATATGTTTACTTGATATAAAAATAATCTTTGTTCCCCAAATTGATAACTTGTTGATTAAAGTGGAAAAGTATAAACATTTACTTTAACTATCACACATCTGAAACAGGAAGACTGAACTGAACCAGGTATGCATGCTATCAGGCCTTATAAACCAATTTATGCCAAGAATTAATAACATAGGAGATAAATTCATTTTACATATAACTTAGAATGACTTCCTCTATTTTAACAAGCACATGAAGTATGAGATTGTTTACCTCAGCACACTATGCAAAGAGTGACTACAAAGTAAGAAGTTAGAAATAGGCAAGAATAGAGAGAGGGAATGGGGAAGGGAAGAGGGAGAAAAAAGGAGAAGCTCATAGCAACTTAAAGTTCAAGTGAATGTTTAAAATTACTTAGGCTTATATATTTGTTTGGATATGGCTACCATTGTTGAGAACATTTTTGAAATTTCTCCTTTGAAGTAGACTTTAGGCCCAGTTTATGAGATACATATACACCAAAAAAATATCAGTCCCATCATTTTAGTTATACCTCATTAAGTGAGCAAAATGTGGTAAACACTTTGCTTAATAATTAAACTTATTTACTCCCAGCTAATACTGAATGACTTGGGTATTTCAAATCAATCAATCAAATCTCTTCTCAGCAGATGCTGAAGGTGTTCACTGAAGTTTTTCAAAATACTTTTTCAATTTCCCAACTATAATGTCTTGAGAAAAGCTAGGCTCTGTAGATAACTATATTGCCAAAAGTGATGAAAGGACAAATATGCATGCTAAAACTTGGTCAGTTGCGGAAAAGAAGAACAGATTTCATGTTATCTGTATGGTTCTAAGAAGAGATCAAGTAGCTGCTCAGTTTTCATTTTGGACTAAGGTTCAAGTTTTTATTTCTAGGGGTGGGAGTGAATGGGTGACGGGCACTGGGGGTTATTCTGTATGTTAGTAAATTGAACACCAATAAAAAATAAATTAAAAAAAAGTTTTTATTTCTAATGCCTTTCATATTTAAGAATACTGTGTTTATAGAGGTGCCTGGGTGGCTCAATAGGTTAAATGTCCAACTTTTGATTTTTGGCTCAGTTCATGCATGATATCAGGATTGTGAGATGGAGCCCTGTATCAGGCTTCATGCCAGGCATGGAGCTGCTTAAGAGTCTCTCTTCCCCACCCCCCTCTCAAAAAAAGGGGGAAAAAAACTACTCTGTGTGTGTGTGTGTGTGTGTGTGTGTGTGTGCATTCTACTGTACATCGTTTAGAATTTTAAGTTGCTTCAATTCCTAACCATCCCCGATCTGAGTTGTTTTCATAGCACTCTGTCTTTAACCTATATTGGAGCCTTCAGTTCACTATTCTGTAATGACCTATTTACTTATATGTCTTCCCTATCTGACTGTGAGTGGAGGGATCAAATCTTATTAATCTCTCTATCCTACTACTTAGCATAGCAGCAGGTGCACTTAAGGGGAAAGTGCATATGAAACACAAATTTGTATGATATCTGCCCTGATTATTAATAATGAAGTATTATTTCATTCTTAGTTCATATAAAAAGATTCTTTGACACAAACAACAGTGCTTTGGCCAGGAGACAAGGCTGGTCTACGTCTTGTTGGCTAAGACTGCCTGGAATTTCCCTTTTTCTCCATCTCCCTCCCGTAATCACTCAACAGTCAGGATGAATACTATTATTGTCCTTTGTGTACCCATATACCAATTATGTATCATTTATGGGTGACTTGTTTCCCTTCCCCAGGCTTAAAAAAAAGATGATAGGAGAAGAGAGTTTAAGCGGAGGGAGTGGCAGTACTTAATTATTACCAATGTTCTTTATTTTCTCATTAGCAATAAAAATCATATAGAAAAACATATAGTCATTTGTACTTGATTTCGCACCATATTTGCAGAGAATGAACAGTGTCTCATGTAAAGGTATTATTTGCAAAACTATGAAGATTTCAGTAATATTCATAAAAGCGCTACTGAATAGAAATCTTTTGTCATTAAGCATTGTCCACATCAAAAAACTTCAAATGACAATTGTTATCAAATGGGTCCTGTATGGACACCTGGGTGGCTCAGTGGTTGAGTGTCTGCCTTTGGCTCAGGTCATGATCCTGGGGTCTTGAATTGGGCTCCATGCAGGGAGCGTGCTTCTCCCTCTGCCTGTGTCTCTGTCTTTCTCTGTCTCTCATGAATAAAATCTTAAAGATAAAAAGGGTCCTATAACTTAAACAGCTATGAATCAATACTGTAAATGTGAGCCACTAAGGGAAAAGAAGGTGATTCTGTGAGGGGCACATGTGGAAAGAAATCCTGAACAGAACCAGCAGGTAATGAAGTAGCCATCAAACGGTCCAAATGAAGAATATAGAATGCAACAGGCCAACTCCTAGAGCTGATAAAATAAAAGAATTGTTAAAGAAACTGGCCAAGGACAGTTATCATAGATTCAGATAATGGATCACCTCAAGTCCATATTAGCCTTCAATCTGCTCCTTATCCCTTAGTATTCATATACACAATACCCCACCCTGGCCAGCTCATAGTACCTCCTATCAACAGTGGCTAGCTACCCCGAGGGGGTTGGTAGGCAAGGGAGACAGAAAAGAATATATCAAATCCCTAAACCTCTTGCATTAGGAGAAATGTGTTCCTGGAGCCCTGGGTCAAAATCATGATGGCATTTTCCAATAAAAATACTTTGTACACCGTGCCAAGATTTACAATAATTTAAGGAAAATGCAAATTCAATAGTCACTAACAACATTATGTTTGAAACACAACTACTTTGGATACTTATAAACTATTTTAGTTCAGAAAGGCAGGACCCCTAGAAAACTGGAGGAAAAATATACAGGTAGGAAAAAGGAGTGGAGTAGAGGTGCATGAGAAATATAATTGGGAATGAAGGCTATTATTATGTGACAATTTAGAACAAAGGCCTCTAAATTTTTTTTAAATAAACTTCAACAGTAATTCAATGAACAGAAAGAATCAGAAATAAAAATAAGGAAATAATCAGAAATAAAAATAAAAACCTATGTACAAGAATGTTCATCATAGGGACGCCTGGGTGGCTAAGCAGTTGAGTACCTGCCTTCAGCCCAGGGCATGATCCTGGAGTCCCAGGATCGAGTCCTGCATCGGGCTCCCTGCACAGAGCCTGCTTCTCCCTCTGCCTGTGTCTCTGCCTCTGTGTCTCTCATGAATGAATGAATAAATAAAATCTTTTTTTTTTAAATGTTCATTATAACATCAGTAATAATTTGCTTAAATATCTAAATCATTCAATGAAATACTGTTTTTCAGTCATTCAAAATCCTATATTAAAATACTATATAATAGCATTGAAAATGTTTATCATAGAGAATTAAAGAAAAATACACAGTAAAAAATGCTCATAACATATGATACCCCATTTTCTTAAAAGCACACATATGGAGAGGAAAGATAAAATAGAAATAAGCAAAATCACTAAGTAGTTTCTGCTAGTAGTATAGTGATTTTCACTTTCTTCATTTTAAAGTATGACAATGAGCATGTATTACATTTGTATAATCAGAGAAAGAACTTTTTTTAAAGTATGAGTCAGTCTCTAGGAATTTATAGGCATCATAGAGCCATAGAGCATACAGCACAAAGTAGGAGTTCTGTAAATACTCCTACATAAAGGACTGAATTGGTTGTCAGAATACAAAGCAAATAGTTCAAGAATCCTGATTTGTTAAATCTGGAACTTTCTCAAAGTATTCCAACTATCTCAGAATAACCTAGGGTGCTTATTTAAAACAAAATGGAATTTATCTAACCAGAAATTTTGAGAAGTAATGCCTTGGAACCCACTTTTGACAAGTGTCCCCAAATGACTTTTAAAGAAACAAAAATTTGAGAATCACTATTCTAGACAGATAGTGTAACAATGAACAGCTTTATTATCTCCTATTATCTGAAACAGAAAATAATTTTGTACCCTCTTTTATTCCTGGTACTTAACTATAGAATGTTCTACTGATACAAATGATTCTAAATACCAAACATGACCAGCTTTTACTGGTATTTTCAGAACAAATACGCCAGTAAGCCTGTACAAATGATCAGCTATGAGGACATTATTCTACATTTTAATTACAAAATATATTAACTAGAAAATTACAGATCACATTAGGACAACATTTGCAATGTTATGCTATAGTTTTATTTTCATACTAGATACTTGCATATAGTACTTAAAACCATCTCTGTTTCTGAAGTACTTAGAGATTCTGCAGTCACACCTAGCAGTACCAGCTGTGCAATCGAAGGCTTCTCAGAACCCAGGTTCCACTTCTTTTAACATGAATAATAGTATCTACTGCAAAGGTTTGCTGTGAGATCAAATGTTATGTAGAAGTACTCAGACTATATGTAAGGCAATTAATCAACCTTACAGATAAAGGGATAAATTCTTACATCAAGCAATTTTAGTGCTCAATAAATTGAAAAAAATCAAAATTCTAAGTTTAATAATGCTCAGAAAAAAAGTTAACAGGAATTTTAAAATTACACAATTAGTTTCAAACACATGATTAAACTAAAATATGACACAGTAGGTCTAATAAGCTTGGCCCATCTGCTTCAAAATGGAAGTATCCCCCCAGAGTCTATCCTAATCCATGGAGATATAATAGAAACTCCTTCCAAAGAAAGTCACCTTAAGATTAGATTCAAAATAGAAAACTAACAAAAAGAAAAGTCTTCCCTCAAAATACAGTATTCAATATTTTTTTACTTTATTACTAAATAGTGGCAGTAACAATATAGTAAGGGAAACGACGAGTTGAGGGAAAGAGAAGCCACATTATTGTTCTATTTCTGTTAACTAGTGATCTTGCTTTGGGTCTCAATTTTCTAATCCATAAAATGAGAGGATTAGGCTTGAGAGCTCTCCGATTACTGAGTCTAACACACCATGATTTTGTGAAAAGACCACAAAAATAGTAATAAATCTTACCAGTTTCTGATTTATTCAAAATAGATGAATAGGAGTAGTTTTGGCTGACATAATCACTGGTAGAGCCCACAGAACCTTCTCTTGGAAGTGGACCTATAAATCGGTCATGGACATTATCATCTCCGGCACTGGAATCCTCCTAAAATGCAGCATAACCAATATTTACTGAATGGCATATGTTGCTGAAACAATGGGAAAAAAAAAAAAAACACATACTAATTGCTGAGGCAATGAAAAAAACACAAGGCATTACTATTACCACCACAATATTCAAAGGCATGCATACTCTCACCATTTCCCATAGGAAGGCTCGATAGATGCCCAATGTAAAACACTGTGGAGAGGTGCTCATGTCTCTTTTCAAGGTTCTTACTTTTGCAATTTCCCTTAATTCTCTTTCAAATTTTGTTTATAGGAGAGAAGGAGAAAGTTCCATTGTGAACTCTTTGATGACATGGTCTGTCATTTATTTTTATAACATCCTTGCCAAGTAGACTTAGCAGGTAGGCCATACTTAAAAAGTTTTGGATAAAATGGATCATTTCCTATTGTCTCCAATAAAACTTCCTATTAACGAAGATGTTAAAATGGATTCAGGGATATAAAATCAGCATAAATAATTAAGACACAGCTGAAGAGTAATTACTGTGCATTTTTAAAAATTCCCAAACTGTGGATTTAGAGTTCCCAAAATAGGTAATTTATATTTCAATGTCATTCAGATTAATAAAAATCTTCTCACGATGTCCTAAAAATAAGTGATGAGATAGAGCATATTCTAGTATTGCTTCAGTATGGATGCTCTGTATTTAATTATTGTCTACTGACCAGACAAGTATTCTAATTCACAACAGACTTCTACATGAAAAGCATCAAATAGAAGAACTTTTCCTGAGTGAAGTTTCATTGAAGAGGAGGGTTCTGAAAAAGTCGATAAAGTCTGTGAGCCTTAGTTTCCTCAGCCTGTAAAATAGCAAGGTAAATCAGACCAAGTTTTCTCAATCTTTTTTAGGAGTAACCCTCAAATTGGGAGTTACTGGATTAGATGAGCTCTAGGGCCACTGGACCATATCGGAAAGCCTACAGAAATATGAACTGAGGCAAAATACTAAAAGATTAGAAATAAAAAGCACGTAACTTGAAAAAGTAATTTTTCCAGAAAGGCAGGTGAGAATAGGAGCAAAATTATCAGAGTGGAGAATTCTGGGGGTCTGTCCCTACCCTAAAATACAGAAAAATCCAGGCATAACTGCCAAGGACTTAACAGCAACCAAGCAAACGCTTAACCAAAGGAGAAACCACTGACACATAATAGGAACTCTCTGCAGTGTTTTCACTTATTCTGGATCTACCCCATACCTGTTGTAGTGGTAGTCTTGAAAACAGCAACCCCTGTTTCCAGGGCAGCAACAGACCATGCTACAAACACAAGCAACAGTGCTCTAGATGCCCACTGTTGCCATGTTAACATATACACTTACAGTAAGCCAACATAAAACAGAAAAATAATTTATTATACATAAATTACAAATTATCTCTCTCCTTCCTTTGGAATACTTCTTCCCAATAGTGACAGTACAGAAAAATTATGAATACAAGGCTTCTAAAAAGTTTACCACTGGAGGGTATTATGCTGAGTGAAGTCAGTCGGAGAAGGACAAACATTATATGTTCTCATTCATGTGGGGAATATTAATAATAGTGGAAGGGAATATAAGGGAAGGGAGAAGAAATGTGTGGGAAATATCAGAAAGGGAGACATAACGTAAAGACTGCTAACTCTGGGAAACGAACTAGGGGTGGTAGAAGGGGAGGAGGGCGGGGGGTGGGAGTGATTGGGTGACGGGCACTGGGGGTTATTCTGTATGTTGGTAAACTGAACACCAATAAAAAAAAAAAAAAAAAGATATTTAAAAAAAAAAAAGTTTACCAGCAGTATTTGAGGCTGTTCACCATCTTTATCTGTCAAATGCAGAAAGTTCTTCTTTCCTGGCTCAAAATTAGCATCAAGAAGAGACTTGTCACTGGTATGGTCCAGTGGAGCCTATGGGCATGAAATAAAATATCTCAGATTACAAGGAACATTAAGTATAATAAAATAAAACAAGGAATATGTAAATGAATCCACAATTTTTGAATCAACATATTTTTTTAAATAAAGATTCTGGTAAATTCTGTTAATCTGGACTTGGAATTAACTTATTTACTCATGTATTAGGGTGGCTAACCCCATGACCGTGCATATACTGACAGTTATCCCAGATGTGCATATTGCCTAACATCTTAAAAAAAAAAAAAAAAAAAACCTGGAGGAAAAAAAGGTAAAGGAGTAATGTAAGTATTATACAAAAAAAAAAAATAAGTACAAACATTTATGTTTCTATGTTCTCTAAAATATATTCAATACAATATATAATGGATTTTCATGAAGACTAGCTAAAGATAACTTTATGTAACTGTAAAAACATATTTTGATATATGAATATGAGAATTTCCAGATAAGCAACACACTAAAAATCCAACCAAAATAATTTGTAATATACCAACACGGGCACTTTAAGAACTCCTGAAGGAAGTGATAGCCTATCTCAAGTCCGCTGCCAGGATCCAGAGGATCCCAGGAACAGAAGTGATCACTCTTGAAAATGAAACACCTAAGATATGTAGTCTTTACATAACTCTTTATCTGGTAAGGCAATTTCATTCTGATGTACTCTGGTTGGTGGATGATAGATGGAGCTCTGCACGCTTTAAGTCTATACTAGGAACTCACTCACAGGCTAGTACATTGTTGAGAAAAATGAGAGATGGAAATGAACACCCCATTCTTTGCTTTAAAACTATTTTATTAAAAAAAACTATTTTATTATATTAAAGAATATTTTTAATGCTTCCAAAACATGAGAAATGCCTCCTTAGGAGGACTTATTTTATTGCAATGCCTTTCTTAGGAACTTAACATTATATAAAAGTATGAATAAGTACTAAGGAAAACAAAAACAAAAACTCTAACTGTGAAAGATGTTGCCACTTGCTATTTGTGTGACTTTGGGAAAGTTAACTCCATTTCCCCATGACTCAGTTTCTTTACCTATGTCATGAGGCTGCAATAGGACCTACCTCACAGAATGGTTATTAAGGACTAAATGAGTTTATACTTGTATAAAGCCTCACACCAGAACAATTCTAAGTACACAGTAAGTTTAAAGTGTTAAGTAAATAAAATAATAAACATATGATCTCTCTTAACTGGCTCACATCTAGAAGTCCATGAGAAAAATGGGACATAAAAAATCAGAGGCTAAGAGAAGCCACATGGAAGGAGGAAAGATATGTTTGGGTCCTTTACATTTCTGATAAGAAACCAGATAATATAGCAGGAATACATAGGGATTTTACCTCAACAAATATATGTATCTATGTGTATGAGGTGGTGGGTAGCTAAGTGGGTTAGGTTTGCACAAAAGCAACATGTAGCACAGTGCAGTAACCAGGTAAAAGAGTGTATTTACAGAAATGTACAGTAAGCAAATAAAAATACAGAAGTCAAGTACTTGAGAACAGTCATAGCTAAAGAAAGAGAAATAGGTAATCTTGACATAGATTTAAAGCTATTATAGATGTTAATTTAACACCCATCTTTGGAGTGCCTAGGGAGACTAGAGATGGAGGATGCAAAATTAATACTATGAGATATCAGCCACCAAAATATATGCATTTTACCACATGGAAAAGACACAAATGAATAACAACTATAATTTAAAAAATGCTATGATAAGTGGCATAGCAGAAGAAGAAAATATACAGTTGGGGACAAAGAAAGAAATTACTGTTAAAGTGGCATAAGGAAACATCATGTAAGGTTTCTTAAAAGTACAAGATAAATAAGTCTTGAGGAGACACACATGACCGTATAGAACTATCCTTTAAATTAAAAAAGAGGCAACATTAGAAGTTACATGGTGATGTAACAGGGAGTATTCAGAATTTCGGATTAAATATTAGTTCTCTTTGCATATTTTGTTGGACTCCTGATTTTACTAATCAATTTCAGAGGGGAAAAAGTTGGTTAATGTAAAACATTAGTTGCACATTTTAAAAATGTAAATATATTATAGAATAGAAACCAAAATATCATGGATTTTAAGGGCAAATGAAGCAACATCAAACATCTGTGATTCTTGTATGGACCCAGTTAAAACTCTGCCCTTCAAATATTATAGAGATAACACATTCAACTTCATTTCCCATCAGAGGCAATTTCCTGGAAAACTTAAGAGTAGCAATGACAAAAAAATTTTTTTTTAAATTAAAAAAAAATTTTTTTTTTAAAGTAGCAATGACACAGGACAGAAAAAGGTAATGTAAGCAAAAACATGGAGATGGAAAAACGTGGAAATTTGTGTTAAGAAAACAAATTAGCCCAGTATCTGGGAGTTGAGATTACAAAAGTCTTAAAGGACCCATTGCAACTTGTCTAACAAGTTGCTCACCTAAGGGAATCTGTTTTGTTTTGTTTTTTAAGATTTTATTTATTTATTCATGAGAGACACAGAGAAAGGCAGACACACAGGCAGTGGGAGAAGCAGGCTTCCTGCGGGGAGCCTGATGCAGGACTCGATCCCAGGACCCTGGGATCATGACCTGAGCCAAAGGCAGACACTCAACCACTGAGCCACCCAGGTGCCCCCGGGAATCTGATTTTAAATTGGCAGGCAGTGTGCTCACAGAAGGTTTTGAATTGGTAGGTGATATAAGTGCTACAATTTAAGATGACTGAAAACAATTCTAACAGTAATATGCAGGGTAATTTGGACAGAGAGACAGGGAATTAAAAAAAAAAAACATTTCCAGTTATTATTCTAATAGTGCAGATGACATCCAATTCAATGGTGTCCTTTGCTACTCTCACATGCAAAAGTGATCAACGCCTCCACTTTGCACTCAGAACAAACTTACAACGTAGTATTTCAAACATGTTAATGTAATTATTTGTCAATACAATTGTTTCTACAACAGGACTGTGAGATCTCTGACACAAAAGTCATGATACCACCAACCTTCTTAATCAAGTGCTTAACTTTATCTGGTACATAATCTCTATTAGCATGAGTGAATATCCTTCCTTTCCTTTTTCTTTCTACATAAATTTTTCTCTTCTCTTTGAAAAATTAGATTATAAAATACACATGATTCCGTATCCTGCTTTTTTTGCTTAAAACTATAAGATGAATAGGGGCACCTGGGTGGCTCAGTTAAGCATCTAACTCTTGATTTGGGTTCACGTTATGATCTCAGGGTCATGAGATCAAGCCCTGTATAGGGCTCCGCACTGAATTTGTTTGAGATGCTCTCCCTCTCTGTTTGGCCCTCCCCAGTTCACACACATGCTGTCACGCTCTCAAATAAATAAATAAATGAAATCTTAATAATACATTAATTAATGAAATTTTATGAAATATATATATGACTAACATTCCACACAGTAAAGTTGGAAAATTTTCCATAGTTGATATAATATGCTAGTCCTCTTACAGGAACAAAGAAACTAATAAAATATCCTCATACAAACTTTAGGATAAGCAAATGCTAAATCCAGAATGAAGGCAAAGAGATGAAAAGGGATCCAATTACTGAGTTGCAAATAGGCTCTTAAATTATTTATTATAGTTTTACTTAATTTTTTAAAAAAGATTTTATCCATTCATGAGACACACAGAGAGAGAGGCAGACACAGGCAGAAGGAAAAGCAGGCTCCATGTAGGGAGCCCGATGTGGGACTCAATCCTGGGACCATGCGATCACACCCTGAGCCAAAGCAAAGACACTCAACCGCTGAGCCACCCAGGCATCCCTATAGTTTTGCTTATGATATTAAAAAAGATTCCATGATTTAATATACTCATTAATAACAACAACAATAATGACTGTGATATTAATAGCAGTTTAAAAGAACAGGCTTGGGGATCCCTGGGTGGCGCAGCGGTTTGGCGCCTGCCTTTGGCCCAGGGCGCGATCCTGGAGACCCGGGATCGAATCCCACATCGGGCTCCCGGTGCATGGAGCTGCTTCTCCCTCTGCCTATGTCTCTGCCTCTCTCTCTCTCTCACTGTGTGCTTATCATAAATAAATAAAATAAAAAATTTTTTAAATAAAAAAAAATAAAAATAAATAAAAGAACAGGCTTTATGTCTAGGGTTTACCATATCAGCAGCATTGATTCCATTTCCCCACACTAAATCAAAGGTTCCATTTATGTAGCCTACTTTGTTGGCCACATCTTCAAAGAGCTTCCTGAGTGGAGTAGAAGCTGGTAAATTTAAAGTGATCCGTTCATTTACTGTCTTTGAATTAGTAGTATCTTGTATTATACATAAAACTCTAGGTTCTTCAGCAGCATTTTCTATCTGAAATTAAAACAAACAAATATTATTTATATTTTAAAAAACAATTATAATTAGCCACATTTTCTCTTATTAAATGTAAAAATATCCCACAAAATATTTTCTCCTAGCTAGTTTACTGTTTTGTTATGTCTGAAATATGCCATAATGGATATGTCAAACATAAGAAAGTTCCATATATATATATATATATATACACACACACACACACACACATACACACACACACACACACATATATATATATATATATATTTGTTTTGGAAAAACTGCAGCATATTTAAGAATCAAGAGTCATTCTTGTGGACATTTGCTTTCGCCTTTTAAGACTGTACAACAGTCAACAAGCCATGAAGACCGTATACTCAAGTAATTTTCAGTTGAAAAATAGTAAAATCTCATCCTTAAAAATGTGTTATTACCACACTAGCACAGTCAAATCAAGCATTTCTGGGTTTCCTGAAAAAAAAAAAAAAAAAAAAAAAAAAACAGAAAGGAAACTATGAGGATCATCTCAACTTGCAAAATCCCTAACGAAGGGACACAGGTAACCACCCTTCTGATCTTTATGCTACTGTTCCTAGAGGCCAGATGTCTAAGAGCCCCGTTTATCAACGCGTTGGGAGCTGACAAGCTTATTTAAACAGATCAGCCAGCAGAGGGAGGTAAGGAAAGGCAAGGGAAAAAAACTTTTCAATTACCAATGTAGAAGAAAGTTAGGGTCACAAATTCTCCTTCCAACTTTTCCATCTAACATATAACTCAGTAATTATTAAGACAAAAAGTCTTCAAAGGAGACTTTCTCAGGAAGGCTCTGCCCTTCCCTTCAAGCTGTTGAAGGACACTGCTTTTCTTTTCAACTTCCACAGAGGTAGAAGGCTGCATCAGATACCTGAGTGCAAGTTCTTTCCCTCCTCCTATAATGCCAAACTCCATGAATGGCATCATCATCCACTGACTGCTGAAACTAGAGTTCTGAGCATCTTCCTCATCTCCTTCCTCTTCTACACCTCACACAATCACCAAAATTCTATCAATTCCACCTTCTGAATATATCTTGAGCCACCCCCTTTCTCTTCATTCCTGCCGACAGCAATCAAAATCTTACACGAGATCATGGCCATGGCTTCATGAGTTTAACTTTTTCTAATCTTGTCTTCCTTCCATCCAGAATAACATGCAAATCTGATTATTTAAATCTCTTGCTTTCCCTCAAAATCAAGTGCAGCAGTTGCTTATTTGGGGTATGTATCACCATCCCCATAATAGGCTTACAGAAGTATGAACTGCACAAACTGCTGCTGTATACAATAATTTATTTCTTTCCTTCTCTTTTACAACAATATCAAGGCCTTTATTGCTTTTTTTCCCCTTTTGTTGCTTCTATATTACCCATTTTTAAATAATAGTTATCATTGACTAGTGCTGAAGACAGAATAGCCACAAGGTTTTTTCGTTTGGTGGAGTAATACAATTGTAATTTGTTTCTGCTATACACAACTTTGGATTTGCAAGATATTATTCAAATTAAGGTTAATCCAAGTAGTTTAGAACAGAAATAAATTTCTACAAAAGATGTATAATATTTAAAACAGACTGGTTAGCATATTTCAGACAAATAAAAATATTTAATTAAAAATAATAATCCATTTAAGAATGAAAAGGATAATACATTTCTATAAAATAGAAATACATTTCCATAAAATAAACAGGATAGTAAGAGCATTACTAATATGTTTCTCAGAAAAGAGAAAAAAAGCCTTCACCTATAAACTTAAGGTATTATATTTACACATGTAATTAATTTTTTCACACCTTTTAATCCCAAACTGAGAAACATAAACTGGACCTTTTATTTTATTTTTTAAACTGGACCTTTTAAAACTCTGGTTTACAGTAAAATAATGAACAATTCAAAATAAATTTCAAATACAAAGATCCACTTTCATAGTTTTAATAGTAAACTTCAGAAGTAGATTCAAGTTTTCCAGGTATAAAATACCACAGGGCCAGATTTTAAAACCTCAGATATGCTGGAACTGATAGTCCAAGGAAGATGAACCTACCAAAGAATTCAGAATCCAAAGTGTGATTTACTTCAGAATACATCAGTATACATTAGAATGGTGATGTAACAACATTATAAGCTTTCTTTAAAATATATCAGCACAAGGCATAGGCACTCTTGGACCTCCACTCTTTCCACCCAAACATGTGGGGAAATTATCCCCAAAGAAATCTCATCTGAAGACTAAATGTACTATAGCAAACACAAAATTTAGTCTCATGTGTGCCTTTTATTCTTTTGAATGAAAATAGCTTTCTTTTCTGTGTACTGCACATAAATAACTTTGCTCCCTTTTTTAATAGGACGAGTATAGAGGCAAACAGGGAAGTCATCTGTAATCCCATAACAGACAGATAATATTAACATTTTGGAGCACATCCTTCCAAATATTTTGTCCGCATGCGTACATATACATGCACATTCCTGAACACACACACTGGGTTAGAATATACATGCTGTTTTGTAATTTCTTTCTTTACTTATAAATATATCATGTAATCTTTTCCTGTCAAACATTTTCTAACTTACCATTTTTAACAGCTGGATAGTATTTTATTACAGATTAATAATAATTTATTCTATCAGTTCCATTTTACTGACTCAGGCTGGACTCTACAATGTTATATTAAACATGCAGATTTATAGAGCATTTACAAATCAAAAGATGTTTCTTAGAATTAGAAAAATAGGGTAGCTATCTTTCTTCTTTTCTTTGGAGCTCTGACCCTGGTCGATCCCACTTATGCCCAAAGGAAAAAGCAATCACCTTGAGGTAAATGAAAAATGGCTACAAATTTTTTGCCATCCATTTTCTTTTGCCTTTTCACATGAATCTGGACTGGCCTATTGACCAGCTAGGACCAACAGAATTTAACAGAAGTGACACTGTGACTTGGGGCACAACCTTAAAAAATCAGCAGCTTCTATTTTCATACCCCTTGGAAGATTCCATCTTATAATTTAAAAAAAAAATAAAAAAAAAAAAAAAAACCCACCTACCCTGGGACCACATGCTACAAAGAAGCCCTAACAATCCACACAGAGAGAAAATAGCCACTTAGTGGTGCAATGGAGTATCTAATATGGAGAAAAGTCTTCTCAGACATTCTATCCAAAGCCAGCCACCAGCTAAATGCAGCCAAGTAAGATCCCCAGTGATGCCACAAGAAGGAGAAAAACTGGCCAGCTAAGCCTTTGCCCAAATCCCATCCCACTGAATTATGAACAAATAAACTAGTTGTTCCCTGCCACTAAGGGGTAGGCTGTTCCACAGCAATAGATAGCAAAAATACACTTACACACATCAAAACACACCCAAGCATTAGGATGTAGTGATGGTAGTGTTGGTAGCAGGAGGGAGGGTATCCATTTAAATAAGACACCCAACATTAAGGTAAGCCATCAGAGGATATATCATAGGGAAGACAGCACAATTTTTGAGTTAAAAGTTTTATGATGAGTAAGAGAAAACAGATAAGAGAAAATAAATGCAAAGTTTTAGAGAAGTCTAAATTAGCATGATCCACTTGGGAAAATATTTAATCTATCTTAGGTGAGCTATTAGAAGGGCACAAAGTTCCCGACACAAAAAATCTAGCCAGTTACAAAACAGGTATAAAGTATAAAATTAAAGCTATTTATTTTATGGACAACTCATGGCAATATTATACTTGTGAGAATAAGGGGCACATCAACAGCAGTTACAAGAACACTAGGAGAGTGTTCTGTCCATACCTGTCTATGCTCACTGAAGAAACAAAGCTAGATTTCCTAACAAAGTCTGAAGAATCCTTGAAAGAACAGAGTAAAAAATAAATAAATAAACCACAGTCTTATTTACAAAAGATAAAATATATTGGGATAAAAACACTAAACATTTTCTTCCAAAGAAAGTTTTGCTGCTAGGGACATCCTGTAGAGGTCGACATGAGATAATTCTGTGGAATCTCACAGCCTGCTTGAAGGTATGTTCGTTCACCTCTTAAGTCATGTCATCTCCTTTTCCTGGCCTTCCTAAAGAGATCTAAGTTCAAATCGAAGTTCTCTGAAATTAACACCGTAATTTTTGTTTCATAAAAAACCCTTCCTAGGTGTTTCTTATTTAAAAGGAAGGTGTATAATTGGTGGCATATATTCAGAATATTATTAGTATGTAGAAAACAATATCAACCAAAATTCAAAGTTACCAAGATTCAGATTTTTCTAAGAAAAAATATATAAAGAATTTTAAAACATTACAAAGGGATTTTACCTCTAAATGTAACAGTCAACTCATTTTCCCTTAAGACTTCTTTCTTTTCAATATTATTACAAAGAATAATATTATGGTTGCAAACTTACACATATGCACAAAACCCGTTTTTTCTGCTTTTTGGTGCAGGAGCTGCTACAAGCTAAGAAGACAGGCCTCAGTACATTACCCTTCTGGACATCCACGGTTAATATTGCCATAGATTAAAAAAGAGAACTAGAGGGTATGAATATTTTTGCTGATTGAAATTTGTTAAATGTATCAGCCTCACTCAGATTTGCATTTTCAATTGAACAAGCGACAATAACTGGGGCAGTGATGGGGGTCCTAACTTACATTAAAAAAACATTTTTAAATGGAGGACATTTTTAAGGTCCTCCCTCCATGCCATTCTATTCCTCCCCTATGGCCATCCCCTCTCCCCCCCAAGAAAACTCCACAATGTTATATGACCTCTTCCTAAGTGGTCTTTTGCCACAGATCACTTAGAGAAGGCAAGAGACTCAAGGAACCACCTTGAAGAAAAAACTGGAGTTGAAAGGACCTGAGGAAAATGAGGTATTAAGTAAAGGTTGGAATGGGATGCTTCATCATCACAAGAAAGTTTAGGTTACAGTGCATTCAGGCCGCTGGAAAAGTAATAGTTTTATTTAATTATTCAAATAAGATTTCTGGGCTTTGACTCTATAAACTATTAAATGATTTCATTCTTGCACCATTTACACTTCAGAAAATGAACTATATCTGTATAAAAAGTAAACCACCAACCCAAAAGTCAAAATAAAGGATTCTATAGCATTTTTATGATTTCTCCCTTACTTACATGTTGAAAACAAGTGACTATCTAGACATATATATTCATTTAAGGTGACTTTCGTCTTATTCAAATCAAGTAGAAATTCAAGTAAGTCAAACAAGCATAAAACTTAAAACATGCCTTGTTATTAAATAAAAATACTAACATGCTGTTATTTGCTCTGCTGATTATCATACTAAAGCAATTACATCAGCAGTCTACCTGTAAAAATTTCTTCTTCATTTCATCAAAGATATTTTGTCTGCATCTCCAAAACACATCCTATGGTATATAAGAACAAAATGAATTACAAACTACTTGAAATAAGAACAATTTAGCTAAAAACATTTTTGCAACAAAATATGTATTAAGTAGTACACCACCTAGGATCTTATTTATAAATTACATTTGTAATTTTTACCTTAAGCCTCATTTACTCTTGTAAGGTTACTGAAAACCTGTGCTATAGTGATAAAGATTAATATTAGCATGGAAAAAAAGACCAACCACATTTTAAAGGAGTGGTAGCTTTAGAACTATCTGCAAATCAAATGTTCTGAGCCATATAATATTTTTCCAGTTTTACTGAGATATAATTAACATCTAACATGGTAATAATTTAAAGTGTACAACATAAAGATTTGATATATGTATATATATTGCAAAATGATTACCCAATAAATTTAGTTAACATCTATTATTTCACACTGTGACAATGTTTTCTCCTAGTGATGACAACTTTTAAGATCTACTCTCTTAGCAACTTTCATATATACAGTGCAGTATTGCTATAGTCACCACACCACACATGGCATCCCCAGAACTTATTTATCTTACAACTGGATGTCTGTGAATTTTGATCACCTATTTCCTCTACCCTCTTCCTTTTGCAACCACCAATCTGTTTCCATGAGTTCTTTTTTTTTTTTTTTTTTTTAGATTCTACATATAAATCGTATCAGACAATATACCTTTCTTTTTTCCTAAGTCACATAATATTTTGAGTCCATTAAAGGAACTTTGCAGGGAAACCTAGAGATCCCTGAATTAGCTGGTTTGTAAATCTGGATTTCTCACATGATAAGTAATCAATCAAGCAGGGCTGCTTAACACTACCAGCTATTTTCTTTCAATGTAAATCTTTTCCTTATTATGAGACAAGCTTATTTTTCCAAAGAAGGAAATACAGAGGGCAGCCCCAGTGGCCCAACGGTTTAGCGCCGCCTTTGGCCCAGGACATGATCCTGGAGACCCGGGATCAAGTCCCATGTCAGGTTCCCTGCATGGAGCCTGGTTCTCTCCCTCTCCCTCTGCCTGTGTCTGCCTCTCTCTCTCTCTCTCTCTGTCATGAATAAATAAATAAAATCTTAAAAAGAAAAAATAGAAATACAGAAATACGCAAAAGGAAATAAAGATAACCTATAATCAAGAGATAATCTGAAAAATCTTGGTTTTAGACCATTTCACACTTTTTCTCTATGAATCTTGTTTTCCCCACCTTCCTTAATTAATAAAAAGACAGGCCAATGTATTATTTCAAAACGTGCTTTTTATTACTCACAGTAACTTGGATACTATTCTATTCTTATTTGCTTTTACAATAGAAACATATTTCTATTACAATAGCAGTAGTAATTTTTAACAAGTAACTCTAAAATAACCCCTATAGCAATTGTTAACAATTTGATATACATCCTATCAGATCCTTATCCATTCCATGCATATATTTATTATACAGATTGTTAATTATTAACCAAATAAGATCATTCGGTACACCATCATTTGAATTCTGCTCCTTGTCCCTCGATATTCAGTCATCTTTCTATGTCAAAACATTTAGCTTAAAACTAGTGATGGGGGCAGCCCGGGTGGCTCAGTGGCTTAGTGCCACCTTCAGCCAGGAGACCTGGGATCCCACGTTGGGCTCCCTGCATGGAGCCTGCTTCTCCCTCTGCCTGTGTCTGCCTATCTCTGTGTCTCTCATGAATAAATAAATAAAATCTTAAAAAAAAAAAAAAAAAAAAACTAGTGTTGGGACACCTGGGTGGCTCAGCAGTTGAGCATCTGCCTTTGGCTCAGGGCGTGATCCCGGAGTTCTGGGATCGAGTCCCACATCAGGCTCCCTGCAAGGAGCCTGCTTCTCCTCCCTCTGCCTGTGCCTGTGCCTCTGCCTCTCTCTCTCTCATGAATAAATAAATAAAATCTTTAAAAAAATAAAATAAAAATAAAAACTACAGTGTTCCATTACATAGAAAACCATAATTTATTTAATCTGCTTTTAATAGGCATTTAGACACTTTCAAATTTCCACTACAGCTTTACTTATCTGTACATTTTCTTCCCTAAAGATAATTTCCCAAAGAAAGAATTACTAAATCAAAGGTTATATACTCATTTTTAGGGCTTTTAATACATGGTGCCAAAAGGCTATCTCTTCCACAAATAAGAACCGAACTGCTAATATGTGTCAACCACTAGGCGCTCAGAATATAACAGTAAATAAAACCCTTGCCCTCAAAGAGCTGCCACTTTACAGTGGGAACTCAACCATAAACAAATCTAAGTCAGGAGGTATCCACCAACCTCAGAGTCTTTACATTTCTGTCCACTCTAACTGGAATGTTCTTCCCATGGATGTCCTTACTTCCTTTGCTCAAATATCATTGTGGTGGCTTCAAAATATGTCCACAGATTCTCTGACATGCTTTCTAGCAAGAATGGAGTCTAACTTCAGTCCCCTTAATTATGGGTCAGCCTTAGTGACTGCCTGTGATACACAACATGACTTTCAAGGCCCAGGTGGAATGGGCAATACAGCTTCTGCCTGGCTCTCTCTCAGACACTTGCCCTTGGACCATGGCTACTAAGCTGTGTGGGAGCCAAGCAGCCACCTAGAAAGGTCATGCATAGATGTTCTAGCCACAGCCCAAATAAGATCCCAGCTGGCAACCACCATCAACCACCATACATGTGAGGAAACATTCAGATAATTCCAGTCCCTAACCTTTCAGCTGCCCAGCTGATGCCTAGCAGAACAGTAATGAGCTGTCCCAGCTCAGTCTTTCCTAAATTACAACTCCATAAGCAAAAGTCACTAAGTTGGGCAGGGTGTTATACAGCAAAAGATGATCAGACTAGTCGATTTCTCAATCTGGTCTTTTTCTTATCATCCTTGTTAAGTTACAATCCACTTACAGTTTACGTCACCCTTCCTTGCTTCAAGTTTCCCCACAGTACTTTAGCCACTTGACATATTTCTTTATATTTTACTTGTCTATTGTCTATGTCCAAGAAACTTCTCCTATGAGCCAAGATGAAATAACAGACAATATTTACCCTTCCCAACTTAAAACTAAAAAACTACACAAAGTATATGAAAAGGTAATTTTCAACAGTATTAAACAACAAGCAATGTAGGACAGTGACCATTGTGAAGGTAAAAAACAAACATGATGAGCTAACCTTCCAGATTACAGTGCAGGGAGGGAGAATCCAGCTAGAGTCCAGCAATTTCCTGAGTTGAAAAAAATGCGGTGGGAGTTCAAAGGGGCCAATTCAGCTAACATTTATAGAGCAAAATACTGAAGAAAAGAAAGCTGTGCAAAAGGCAAGCTCCAGAGGTCTACAGTGGGGTCCTCCTTGAGTATTTTGGCTGGGCACTCATCAGTAAGTGCATGTGAACAACCCCTTGAGCCACAGGAAAGAATCCTCATAGCTTGTTTCAGTGCCCACCAGCCAGAATTTAAAAACTGCAATATACAAGGCATCAGACAAGAGTACTCAAGGAGTACTGTCTCGGTAGTGGGACCAAATTAGGCCTAGTCTAAAGGCTACTCTAGCCCAATCTTACAAAGCTTAAAAGCAAGCCTCAAAAAGACCAAACTGTTCACAATTAACTGCATTCAAGAACAAAGTTCAAGAACATTTATAGGCTCAAAGTATAATTCACAATGTCTGCTACCCAATCAAACATAAATAGGCATGTAAAAAAAAAAGCAGGAAACTATAACCCGTAATAAGAAGAAAAAAAAATCAATGAAAGCCAACCCAGAAACAATATAGATGATAGAATTAGCAGACAATGATATAAAAATTTTACAATCATATTCTGTATCTCAAGAAGGTAGATAAGGGGAACCCCTGGCTGGCTCAGTCAGTAAAGCATGTGACTCTTGATCTCTGGGTTCTTGAGTTCAAGCCCCACATTGGGTGTACAGATTACTTAAAATCTTTAGAAAAGAAAGAAGGCAGATGAGGATGTTAAAAAAAAAAAAAAACATGGAAAGTATTAAAAAGATCCAGTAAATTTCTAAGGAAGGAAAGTACAATCTAAAATGACTATATAATGGATAGGATTAACAGATTAGGTACACTGAATAAAAGATTAATAAACTTGATGACCTCAAAAAAAAAAAAAAAAAAAACTTGAAGACAGGGCACTTGGGATATACAACATGACTTTCAAGACCAGGGGGAAAGGGCAATACAGCTTCTGCTCAGCAGGCAGTTTGCCTCTGCTTCTTCCCCAGTTCATGCTCTCTCGCTCTCACTCTCTCAAATAAATAAGTAAAATCTTTAAAAATAAATAAACTTGAAGACATAACAATAGAAACTATAAAAAAAATGAGACTCAGATTTCATCTTTTTTATGGTTGCATAATACTCCTATGTACACACACATACACACACACAAACACACCCATCTTCCTTATCCATGCATCTTCTGATGGGCTCTTAGGTTACTTCTACACCTTGCCTATTGTATATAATGCGGCAATAAACATAAGGATGCACATATCTTTTCAAATTAGTGTTCTGTTTTCTTTGGGTAAATAAAGAGATTGCATCATTTGAGATAACATGCAACCTAGAGGGTATTATGCTCAGTGCAATAAGTAAGGCTAAGAAAGACAAAGTGGAAACTTAAAAAAATAAAAATAAGCAAAAAGCAGAATCCGACCTAAAAATACAGGGAACAAACTGATGGCTGACAGAGGTGGGAGAGTAGGCAAAAATGGGTGAAGGGGAGTGGAAGATACAGGCCTCCAGTTACAGAATGAGTAAATCACAGGAATACAGAGCACAGCATAAGGAATACAGTCAATGGTATTATAAAAGCAATGTATGGGGACAGACAGTAGCCACACTTCTGGTGATGTAGCATAATGTATAAACTTGTCGGGCAGCCCTGGTGGCGCAGCGGTTTGGCGCCACCTGCAGCCTGGGGTGTGATCCTGGAGACCCGGGATCGAGTCCCACATTGGGCTCCTTGCATGGAGCCTGTTTCTCCCTCTGCCTCTCTCTCTCTGTGTCTATGAATAAATAAATAAATAAATAAGTTAATTAATTAATTAATTAAAAAAATAAAATAAACTTGTCAAAATCACTATGTTGTACACCTGGAACTAAAGTAACATTGTGTGTCAATTCTACTTAAATTAGGAAGAAAAAAGAGAGAGAGAGAAACACAAAGAGGAAAAAAATAACATACACACAAACAAGAAACCCAAAAAGTGGAACAGAAACCATAAAGGCTAGAAGGAAGTTGCACAATATTTTTCAGGTGTTAATAGAAAATAACGGTTAGCCCAGAATCCTAAAATGAAAAACATGTCCCTCAAGAATGACCCATAAATTGTTTCAGTAGTCAATCAGAATTCAAGACATTCTTAAATAAAGGAAAACTAAAAGAATTTGTCTCCAGTAAAACTACTCTAAAGGAATGGACAAAGGAAATTCTCTAAACAAAAAGGAAATGATCAAAGAAAAAAAACCTTAGAACATCAGGAAGGAAGAAAGGTGACAGCATGCAAAATAAGGCTAGCTACAGTACACTTTCCTTCTCTTAAGTTTTTATTAAAAGTTTAACAGTTAGGGGATCCCTAAGTAGGCTCAGCGGTTCAGCACCTGCCTTTGGCCCAGGGCATGACCCTGAGGTCCTGGGATCGGGTCCCATGTTGGGTTCCCGGCGTGGAGCCTGCTTCTCCCTCTGTGCCTCTCTCTCTCTCTCTGTCTATCATAAATAAATAAATAAATAAATAAACAAACAAACAAATAAGTTTAACAGTTGACGTTAAAATGAAAAGACTGCTTGATATGGTTACAGATGTATAGAGTAAATATCTGACACCATTATATTGTAACAAGGGAAGGTAAAGGGACATAAAAGAGTGAGGATTCTGTATTTCAACTGAACTGATAAAATGATGACACCAGTAGGCTGCGTTAAGTTGGTATATATAAGGTAATACCCAGAGGAATCACTAAAAAAACTATCATGAAGGATACAATCAAAATCACTATAGATAAGATGGAATTTTAAAAAATGTTCAAGCAAATGCACAGGAATGCAAGTAAAAGACAACAGAAAAATGAAACCCAGAGAACAAACAGGAAACACAAAATAAAATTGCTGACTTAAGTGCTAACATATTAATCATACATTAAATATAAATTATCTAAATACATCAACTAAAAGATAGATACTGCCAGAGTGGATTAAAACAAACAACCCAACATGCTATCTCAAAAAATTCACTACCACTACACACATATATAGATATACACATATATGTAATATAAGTCAAATATACGATCTATAAAATATTTTTAAATACTTAAATATATTTCATATAAAATACTTTGCATGAAAGTAGGATAGAAAAAATAAATCATGCAATCATTAATTGAGAGCAAGAGTTAATTTTAAAAATTAATATCTTATAGCCTACAGAACAAAGAAAATTATTAGAGACAGAAACAAACATTATATGATAAAAGGGTCTACCCACAAAGAAGACATAGCAATCCTAAATGTGTATGAACTAAACAGAGCAGCAAATGTGCAAAGTCAAAACTGATAAAACTAAGAGAATTAAGTTAATCTACAATTATACTTAGATTTCAACACCTCTCTCTTAACAGTTGCTAGAACAATTACACAGAAAATCAATAAAGACATAGAAAAAAATAATACCATCGACCAACAAGATCTAATCAACATTTATAAATGTTTTTTATTTATTTAAATGTTTATTTATAAAACATTCCAACCAACAAAGAATATACTTTCTCTTCAGATGTGCATGGAACACATACCAAGACAGACCACATTCTGGGCCACAAAATAAACTTAAATTTAAAAGCATTGAAGTGCTATTAGAGTGCACTCTCTGCTCACTGTGGATAACAGAGAATCGGAATATAAATAAATATAATGTCTTCTTAAATTGGAAGATTCAACATACTAAAAATTTCATTTCTTCCCAAACAGATACAGCTTCAAAGCAAGTCCTATCAAAATGCCAGTAAGAGTTTTTGAAGATATAAACAAGATTATTCTAAAATTTTTGCGGAAAGGCAACGAAACTAAAGTAGCCAAAAGAACAAAGTGGGAGAACTCAATCTACTCTATTTCAAGGCTCATTATATAACTAGAGTATACACTAGTTTATATGCAAATATGGATCATAAACTTAAATGAAAAATATAAAACTATAAAACTTTTTTTTTTGGGGGGGGAACAGGAGAAAATATTCCAGAACTAAAGCTAGGCAGAGTTCTTAGACAACATCAAAAGCATGACCTATAAAAGGAAAATTTGATAAACTAAATGTCACCAAAATTGAGTCTATTTTACAAAGACTCTACAAGGATGAAAGACAAGCTAAAGACCAGGAAGAAATATTTCAAACAACATAACTGACAAAGATCTAGTACCTAGACTATAAAGGACTCTGAGCACCACACACACACACACACACACACACACACACACACACACACAATCAAAACAAAAAAACCTAATTAGAACCAAAACAAAAATAAAAAAACCCTAATTAGAACCTAAGCAAAAATCATGAGACATTTCAAAGAGCATAAGCAGATGACAAATAAGCACAAGATGGTCAATGACCATATCACTAGCCATTAGGGAAATGCAAATTAAAATCATAATGAGATATTACCACACACTTATCAGAATGGCTAAAATTAAAAATAGTGACAATATCAAATGCTGACAAGGATGTAGAAAAACTGGATCTCTCATACTTTTCCTGATGGGAATGTAAAATGGTACAGCTACACTAGAAAACAGTTTGGTAATTTCTTAAAAACTAATGACGCAACTACCATTCAACCCAGCAATTGCCGTCTTCAACAATATCACAGGGAAATGAAGAAAACTATAGTTTTAGAAGATGCTACCAGTGGGGAAAATAGAGCAAAGAATACAGTTATCTTAATTGTCTACAAATGAGTCTACAATTACCTGAAAATAAAAGCTTAATTTAATAAATAATAAGTCCTATTTAGTAGTAGTATACTACTCTTCTCTCTCTCGTAGAGACTAAGAGAGGGCTGCATATTTTAAACCTTGAAGCTGAATAGAAGTAGAATGTGAAATGGGGTACTCCTGAGAATGTGTAGTCACAAGTTAGCCTTCAAATGGATTTGCAGTTCCAATTCACACTAAATGGTACGAAAAATCCCAAGCCATGAATTACATTGAAAATGGTTCTAAGACAGTAGTTTCCCAAGTACATAACAGAAACAGTCACATTTTTTTTTTCTGGAGAACCCACTTCTATTTCAAAGCTCAATTTCCCTGAAAATTATTTTCATAATTCTAAAAAAATGGCTCAAAAAAAATTTTTTTTAAAGATTTTATTTATTTATTCATGACAGTCACACAGAGAGAGAGAGAGGCAGAGACATAGGCAGAGGGAGAAGCAGGCTCCATGCAGGGAGCCCGACGTGGGATTTCATCCCGGGTCTCCAGGATCGCGCCCTGGGCCAAAGGCAGGCGCCAAACCGCTGCGCCACCCAGGGATCCCAAAAAAATTTTTTTAATCGCTAATTACATAAGAAAAAAGGCACCATAAGTGACAGCAAAGACCAAAATACAGCAGATGGCACACATAAAAGTTTTAATATTGAAACTACCAGTCACATCATGAAAGATTGTTTAATATGCTCCAAGAAATGAGAGCTTTGAAATTTTAAGTAAATGTTAGCAATTAGCAGGCTTTTAAAAGTACTGAATAAGATTCCTAGAAAAGAATATAACAAATTAAAAACACAAAGGTTAACAGTATATTTAAAATATCTGAAAAAAGAATTAATGACCTCTACAATAGAACTAAAATTTCCTAAACTTTTACTGACATAGAGATGTAAAACATTAGGGTATTAAGAGACATGAAGGATATAGTAAGAAAATCTAACATCCAAGAGAAGAGAGAGAATGGAAGTAGAGGGAATATTTAAACAGATAATGGCTAAGAACTTACAAGAACAATCAGATTGAGGAAACCAACAAAATGCCAAGCAAAATAAACAAAAATAGTTTAGATACAGCCAGAAAAATGACAGATTATCTTCAAATAAACAATAATTAGATTGACAGCTGATTTCTCAACCAGAGAAATGGAAACCAGAACTTAAGCATACCTTTAATGTTCTGGGGGGGAGGGGGGGGGACGGGACCAAAAACCTGCTATCCCAGAATGCTATATACAGTAAAAGTGTCTTTCAAGAATGCAAAAGCAGAGATTTTTGTGACCAGTAGATCACAGTTAAAGAAACTTAAAAAAAAAAGTATTCTCTTCCTTCTTCACCAGTTCCTTTGCCAGGAATCCATGCTTTTTTCCCATTCAAGAATGTTTTCTGCAGGCTAAAATCCCAGTGACCATTTGACTGCAACTACATGAGAGACTTCAAGTGAGAATCACTTGCTTGAGGCAGATCAACTCATAGACCCCTGAGGCTTGGAAAGGCTATCAAAGCTTGAGGAGTCATATACTTTTAGAACTTTATTGAAAGACCTGAAGAAAGACAGGATATATCCTCTTTAGTCTATTTACAATATGCAGAATTATATTTCACAGTAACCTCTCAAAAAAAAAAAAAATCTATTATAGGCAGGAAGAAAAGTGATCCTAGAGAGAAGGTAATGAATTCTGATCTGGCTATCTAGGCTGATGACCATAATGCTTACCTAATTTCTACTAAACAACTACTGTAGTGCCATAATCATGTGGCACCGTAATTATGTCTACCATGAAAACAATTTTCTGAAAAAACCACCATAAACTCAATAAATACACAATGCTAAACAGCTCATATGTTGCCAGCAAATCAGAGGCATGGAGAGACTTTGCTTATCTAATATGGAATAGAGACTATTCATGGATTTGGGGTTTAAAAAACCTGCCATATTTGCTCTTCTGAGCCTTGAGTCTTATTCTCACTCCCCACCTCCTGTACTGGATCTGGTTCCCTCCTGGGCAGTACAATTTTTACTCAATGTTTACACTTTGGTTCCAGAGTTATTTTCTCTTTAACAAAGGAGTGAAATATAAAAAGAAATGAATATAAAAACTACAAAAATTAACTCAAAATGGATCAAAGAACTAAGTATAAGAGCTGAAACTATAAAACTCTTAAAAGAAAACAAAAGTTTCATGACTTTGGAGTTGGCAACGATTTCTTGGCCAGGATACCAAAAGCAGACAACAACAACAAAAATAAACTGGACTTCATCAAAATTTAAAACTTTCATGTATCAAAGGACAACAGAGCGATAAAGTAATGAATAGAATAGTAGAAAAAAATCTGCAAATCAACATATCTGAAAACATAATAAAATGGATAAACTTCCAGAAATAAAGAAAATCTCAACAATCCTAAAGCTCTTAAACAAATGGAATCAGTAGTTAAGAATCTCCTAATAACATCAACAAAATTCCAGACCTGGATGATTTCCCAAATACTCAAAGATAATTCAACTTTTAAAGAAAATGAGAGGGGATCCCTGGGTGGCTCAGCGGTTTGGCGCACCTGCCTTTGGCCCAGGGCGCGATCCTGGAGTCCCGGGACCGAGTCCCACATCGGGCTCCCGGCATGGAGCCTCCTTCTCCCTCTGCCTGTGTCTCTGCACCTCTCTCTCTCTCTCTCTCTCTCTGTCTCTCATGAATAAATAAATAAAATCTTAAAAAAAAAAATGAGAACTGCTCCCTCAATCATATGAGGCTAGTAAGATAGTAAACTTTAAAAAGACTAATAATAGAAGACAGAAAAATTATAAACCATATCACTCATGAAAACTGCAAGAAGTCTGAAGCAAAGTTTTAGGAAATTAAATCTTACAATGTATTAAAACTTAATATATCATAACTAGGTTCATTTAACAGTGGAAATATCACAGGGGATTGATCCCTGGGTAGCAAAGTGGTTTAGCGCCTGCCTTCAGCCCAGGGTGTGATCCTGGAGTCCCGGGATTGAGTCCCACATCAGGCTCCCTGCATGGAGCCTGCTTCTCCCTCTGTCTGTGTCTCTGCCTCTCTCTCTCTCTCTTTCTTTCTCTCTCTCTCTGTGCCTCTCATGAATAAATAAATAAAATCTAAATATATATATATATATATGCCACACAGTAACAGATGGAGAAAAAATCATGTCAATACATACAATACCAAAAAAGCCATTTGAATAAAATTAAATCTTTTCTTGGACATCCTTTCATGATAGTGCATAACAAGACAGAAGGAGAATTCCCTTGATGAAGTGCATCTATAAAATTTTATAGCAAATATATTTAATGATGAAATGCTAAAAGCTTTTACTTTAGGAAGAAAACAAGGATGCACACTAGTCACTACTTCTGATTAACATTGTACTGGAGGGACAGTACAATAAGCAAGAAAATGAAAAACAACCTAAATGGATTAGAAAGAAAGAATATGGTCCTTATACATAGATGCCATGATTGTCTATCTAGAGAACCCAAAGAATTTACATATAAATTATTACTATCAATAAAAGCTTATAAAAGTTTCTATGTCATTAAAAAAAGTATCAGAAATAAATTTAAAATCCAATAAAAATATAATTTACAATAGCATCTTAAAATACAAAGTACTCAGGAATAGATGTAACCAAATCTCTTTGTAAGAAATGAACAAGATCTAAAGAAAGGGTAAGATTAATAAAACATGGATTAAGTTTATCAAGCGGAAGACTCAGTATTATAAAGAAGTCAACTTTTTCTATAGGTTCAAAGTAATTCCAATCAAAATTCCAACTTTGTGTATGTGTGTGTTTACTAGAGGTGTAAGAGGGACTAAATCTGAAATCTATATGAATGTGCAAAGTTACAAGAATAGACAAGACACTCCTGAACAATAAGGTTGAGGAACTTATCCTACCAGATACTAAAAATTAGTAAGAAACTATAGGAATTAGGATAGTGACATTGGTGCAGCATGTTACCTCCAAAACAGAGCCAGATATATATATAGAAACGTGATTAAACTTTTTAGTAAATGATCTTGGGATACAAAGGAACCCACAGAAATTTGATGCATACTTCATATCATACATTAAAAAAAAATCTAAGTGAATTAAAAGCCCAAATAAGAAATTAAAAGCCCATATCTATAAATTAATCCCTCCTTCCCTCTCTTCTTTCTTTCCCCTCCCTTCCTTCTTTATGGGGGGTACGGGGTCCAGAGTGGGGCAGAGGGTTAAAGAGAAAGAGAGAATCCCAAGCAGGCTCCACACCCAGCATCGAGCTTGACACAGGGCTTGATCTCAGGACCCTGAGATCATGACCTGTGCTGAAATCAAAAGTTGGATGCTTAACTGACTGAGCTGCCCAGGAGCCTCATGACACATCCTTTAAAATGTAATGTGGTTTTTTAAATCTTAGGATAGGAAAGAAAAGCTTTAGGTATGCAAAAAAAACAAAAAACAAAAAAAACACACACACACACAAAATTTAAGATTATGGACTTCTTGATTTTAAAAATTAAAAGGGTGAAAAAATAAACAAATTGGGAAGACATTTACAACAAACGTAACAAAAACCAGTATCCCAGAACGATAATAAATTCCATAAAACTATGAAGACAATCGAATAGAAAAATGGCCAAAGACATGAACAGGAGATTGTAAGAAAAGAATGAGCTCACAAAGAAATTTTTTGAATGTACAATATTATTAGTAAGTGAATAAGGCTATAAACCAATAACTCTAACTCACTGTTAGAGGGGATGTAAAATGATATAACCCTTTAGGAAAACAGTTTTGCCATTACTTATAAATCTGAAAATGTATTTATCCTACATTCCATCAATTCATCACTAGGAATATCTATCTATCTATCTATCTGGCCACCCAGCCAGCCAGTCAGCCATCATCTATCTCCTAAAGAAACTCTTGTCTCAAGGAACAAGAGATATGTACAGAAATGTTTATGATACCATTTCTCAAAATAGCACAGAACTGTAAATATCCTAAGTGTCCTTCAATGATAAACTGTAGTCTATTCACAAAATGGAAGACTAACAGTGAAAATAAATGAAATGCTATGAGGTACATCATCATGAATGTCTCTCAAAAATATAAAATGAAAGAGCCAAGTCACAGCAAAATATTAGCCAGACTAAAAGCCACAAAATTTATATAAAGCTCAAAAACATATAAACTAGTCATCTTATTGTTTACTGACACAGCATGTGGTGAAAAAAAAAGAAAAACATAGTTATCAAAAATTTAGAATGGTGGTAGAGGCAGGGACACAATTGAGGAGGGAGTTATACAAAATTTCTGTGGTACCAGTAATGTTTTATATTCTGTAAAAGATGCCTGAGTATTTTATTATTATTCTTTAAACTGTACTTAACATATTGTTTTTGTGTCTTATTCTTCATAATAAATGAAATCAAAATGGGAACAAAACACAGATGACTTAGAGTTTAATTTACTACAAACAATGCACATCTTGCTTATTTGTTAAAAATATTTTATTTATTTTGACAGTGCACACGCCCACAAGTGGGAGGGGAAGGAGAGAGAATCTTAGGCAGGCTCCATGCTCATTCTCATGACCCTAAGACCCTGACCTGAGCCAAAATGAAGAGGCAGATGCTTAACCAACTGAACCATCTAGGCACCCCACATCTTATTTTTGATAGTATGAGATTGATAAATCAACAAATACAAAAGGCACAAAATATCTTGACTTAGAAAAGCACACCTTATCTATCTTTGGTTCTGTTATATTCAACATTTTAAGTAATTATATAGACAAAGCCATGAAAAAAGATGATCAAATTTAAAGAAAAATCTAAGGAATAGTTACTACAATAAAAAGGACCAGGGATCCCTGGGTGGCGCAGCGGTCTGGCGCCTGCTTTTGGCCCAGGGCGCGATCCTGGAGACCTGGGATCGAATCCCACGTCGGGCTCCCGGTGCATGGAGCCTGCTTCTCCCTCTGCCTGTGTCTGCCTCTCTCTCTCTCTCTCTGTGACTATCATAAGTAAATAAATAAAAAAAAAAAATTTAAAAAGGACCAATTTCAAACCTATCTCAATAGATATGGCCAAATCAAAATTTTAATTTTTTAAGATTTTATTTATTTATTTATGAGAGACAGAGAGAGGCACAGAGACACAGGCAGAGGTGAAGCAGGCTCCCTGCGGGGAATCTGATGCGGAATTTGATCCCAAGATCACGTCCTGAGCCAAAGGCAGACACTGAACCACTGAGCTACCCAGGTGCCCCGAAACAAAAAATTTAAATTGAAATAAAACCAATTTTCTTTCAAAAAATAAACTAGACCTAGGTGATAATCCACCAATTCTACCTTTAAAAATTCATCCAAGGGTATAGTCAACGCATGTACAGATGTGAATATAAAAGGATACTCAGTAGAACATTACTATAAATGTAAAAAGAACGTATCAAAAGCTGTCTAACCAAAAAAGAAATAATTTATAAGAAAATTATAATAAATAACATGCAGTGGAATACCAAGCAGTCTTTAAAAGTAACGTATGAGGGGCAGCCCGGGTGGCTCAGTGGTTTAGTGCCGCCTTCGGCCCGGGGCCTGATCCTGGGGACCCGGGATCAGGTCCCACGTCGGGCTCCCTGCGTGGAGCCTGCTTCTCCCCTCTGCCTGTGTCTCTGCCTCTTTCTTTCTGTGTGTGTGTCTCTTGTGAATAAATAAATATAATCTTTAAAAAAAATAAAAATAAAAAAATAAAAGTAACATATGAGATATGCAGATAAGGGAAAATATCCAATATATATTGCTAAGAAGCAATGCTAACCTTCAAACATGAAATATAATTGCATTTTTAAGAGTCTATATTGGGAAGGAGAAGGAAGGAAAATTTTCAGAATAAAAGAATCATATCAGAGTATTAATAGAATTGTCTTTGAGGATAAGAGCTAGAGGTGTTTTTTCCCTTTATGCTTTCTGGAGCTTCCAAATATTTAGCACTGCACGTGTACTTGTTTTTATAATTTATATGCAAATCATACGAAATACAGTCAGCAAATTTGGTCAATATATTAAGTAAAATGTTTAAAGTTTTAGCCTATTCCTACCCTCTCAAACAAAAGAGACAAAATACCTATCCCTCAATCAAAGAGCACAATTAGAAAACAAAAGCAATTTGCCTAGGTAACAATACACATGGAAAAGATATCTAGGGAGAGTTGAAGAACTACACTCAGTGTGTACAACCAACAGACTGCTGTGTCTACACATTAACAAACAATAAAAACCAGCACAGTCAAGATCAGGTACCATAAACAGACAATATGCAGACTGTGGGCAATGTATAGGTACTACACAGGAAAATAGTTAAAGGAACTAAGGATATCTAAAATACAGAAGACTTACGATGATAAACTTCTACTACTAAGATTCTTCTACTTCAAGTAATATATTTCTGGAAAAATAAAGGCCAGAAGGAAGGGTGGAAGCCTCTTAAAAGGAAATTAAAAAGAAAATAGTATTCATTTAGGTAGTAGTTTAAAAAAAAATCAATGTTGATTATAGTCTTAAAGCCACACATAACATTCTACATATTAAAATATCTAATACTTCCATTTCTGGGATAAGAGCAAGTGGTGACACTTTTCCCTATTCCATCTGTTAAATACAACTACAAGCACTATGCATTAAACAAAAATAAGAAAACACTGACAGGTGAAGAGGAAGCGGACTGGCTAGGGACCTCAGGACCCAAAGAATGAAAGAGATGGTGGTTAATTCCCTGTTTTTCTTTTTGCCTAATACATCCTGGTCTGAATGGCACAGACTGAAAATGAAAATGCCCCAAGACAAGACTGTCCTTCTCTAGCTAAAGGATCAGAAAAGGGACAGCCTCACAAAACAGGAAACTTTTAGACATTAATCATACTATGGCCAAATATTACAGGGGTAGAAAATAAATAAATAACTTGCTCTGCTTCCACTCCCATCATCAAGGTCCAAGAGATTTCCACTCCCATCATCAAGGTCCAAGAGATTTCCACTCTCATCTGGCTAAAACAAGCACTCCCATACTCTTCCACTAGAGTGGCATTAAAGACCAAGTGGGCAATGGGACTTTCTTTCATTACATCCCAGTGATAAGAAGCACCTCCTCACTTCTCTATCAGGAGAGCCCTCATGGGAGAAATAGTCCTTCTTCCCATTCCAGCAAAGCAGGTATCCACAGAAGTTTAAAGGAAACCTGAACTTCGTCCTCATCCAGGAGTAACAAGGTACCACTCCCACCCCAGGCTGTAAATAAAGGTGGGAGGAGGAACCTGGACTTCCACCCCCACCTCTCAGTAATGAAGGAGCACGCTCTTTCTCTTGTTGGCATGGTGTCAGATGAGATCTGTTAAAACAGACGTTTAAGTAAGATTCAGAGTTTCATAATACAGTACCCAAAACATCCAGAATAAAACGAAGTCACTTGTCA
The DNA here is from genome assembly GCF_053574225.1 of Canis aureus. Classification (NCBI taxonomy): domain Eukaryota; kingdom Metazoa; phylum Chordata; class Mammalia; order Carnivora; family Canidae; genus Canis; species Canis aureus. The sequence continues at coordinate 15,942,248 of NC_135633.1, forward strand.
CACCAAAAACCAGGATAATTTCAACTTGAATGAAAAAAAGACAATCAACAGATGCCAACACCAAGATGACACAAATGTTAGAATGATCTGACAAGGACTTTTTTTTTTTTTACAGATTTATGCATTCATTCATTCATTCATGAGAGACACACAGAGAGACAGAGACACAGGCCGAGGGAGAAGTGGGCTCCCTTCAGGAAGCCTGCTGTGGGACTCGATCCCAGGACTCCAGGACCACGACCTGAGTGAAAGGCAGATGCTCAACTCCTGAGCCACCTAGGTGCCCCTCTGACAAGTATTTCAAAGCAGCTGTCATAAAAATGTTCAACATGAACATGAAACAAATGAAAAAACAAAGTCTCAACAATAGCAGATAAAATAACTAAAATTAAAACTCATAGGAGCTCAATAGTAAAATGAAGATGACAAGGGAATCAATGATCTGAAGATAAAAAAAAAAAAACCAGAAATCTTTATATGAATAAAGAAAAAAAAGACAAAAAAAATTACTCTCAATATTTGTAGGACTATAACAAAAGACCTAACTAACATTCTTGTCAACTAAGTCCTGGAAGGAAAGGAGAAAGAGGGTGGATGTGAAAAAATAATTGAAGAAATAATGGCTGAAAACCCCAAATTTGGCAAGAGGCATATACCCAGATATTCAGAAAGCTGAATGAATCCCAAACAGATTAAATACAAAGCAATTCATGCCAAGACATATCATAATCTAGACAAATCCTTGAAAACTTAAGACAAAGAGAAAGCTTTTAAAAACAGAAATAACAGCTTATCTATAATGACAAAAACAATTCAAATGTAGCAGATTTCTCATCAAATATCACAAAGGTAGATATTTTCCATAATATTTACCAAGAGCTGAAAGAAAAGAATTGTCAGCCTAGAATTCTATAGTCAGTGAAAATATCCTTCAGGAATGAAGGGGAAATAAAGACATTTTCAGATGACGGAAAACTAAAATATTTGTTGCTAGCGGATCTACCCTAGAAGAATGGCTAAAGGAAGTTCTCTAAATAGAAATGATGATAATGAGAAGAAATCATTTTGTATTAAAAATGAAATATTACATTCTACGATAATGTATATTTCATAGAAGTATTTTGTATTAGTAATTAGAGCACTGCTATTTTAAGTAATTAGAGCATTTCTCGATTAATACACTGTGCAAAACCCCACACATAAAATAACTGAGTTGACTCAATGTGACATTTGGGTTATTTCCACAAAAAGCTAGACTTCATGAGTTCTTAGTCAAGACTATAACTATGCTGCAAACTAAAATTCAACTTATATCATTTCAGCTTACAAGTTTTCCAAATACATGACCTGCTCTGAGTGCTAAAACTGTCTACTGATCTGGCAATTTCTCTTCTGGGTTTATAACCAAAAGAAATGAAAGCAGAACTCATAGATAGCTGTACACCCATGTTCACGGGAGCATTATTCCCAACAGCCAAAAGATGGAAGCAAATATTTATACAGATATAAGATTAAATATAAGGAAATACAAGGGTGGGGTGTGTGTGTGTGTGTGTGTGTGTGTGTGTATAGTGTACATGGGTCTGTATGTATACATACATAAAATTGAATATTATTTAGCCTTAAATAGGATGGCAATACTGACACAAACTACAATATGGATAAACCTTGAGGAATAGATACTAAGTGAAATAATCTTGTCACAAAAAAAAAACAAATATTGTAGGATTCCACTTATTTGAGGTACCCAGAGTAATCAAAATCAGAGAGAATGGTAGTTGCCAGAGGTTGAGGTCGTGGAGATGGGAGGGTATGGGAACAGGGAGTTACTGCTAATGGGTACAGTTTCACAAGATGAAAAGATTTCTGTGGATGGGTGATGGTAATAGCATAGCAATGTAAATGTAATTAATGCTAACAAACTGTATATTTAAAACTGGTTAAGAAAGTAAATTTTATGTTATGTGTATTTTTTTTAAAGATTTTATTTATTCATAAATACACACAGAGAGAGAGAGAAAGAGGCAGAGACACAGGCAGAGGGAGAAGGAGGCTCCATACAGGAAGCCTCACGTGGGACTCAATCCCGGGTCCTCCATGACCACACCCCAGGCTGCAGGAGGAGCTAAACTGCTGCGCCACCGGGACTGCCCTGTTATGTGTATTTTACCAAAATTAAATATTTTTCAATTAAATATAGAACTTATGACCATTAAGTCTGTGGAATTAGCAAATATGTCTGCAAACTGGGTTTCTAATGGTTTTACGTTACAAACACATAATAGTCATAAGAACATATTATAGATATATGTAAATATATGTATAACCATGGAATACATTTCTATTTTCTCTTCTAATTCAAAAAATATAAAATCTGCCTATTAAGGGCTTTCATAATTTGACTGTATATATGCATATATAGAGAGAAATAGGATATAGAAATAAGTGCAGATTTATTTATATATGTAAGTGTGCATATTTTCTAGCTCCTTTGAGAAGATCTAGAAGCAAGGATACCCATGTGACAATAAATACATCTAGTCCCCAGATCATGATTTCTGAATACCATTCTCCACCAAAAGGATTCAGAGGTCTTTGTAAAATGACTGATCTTAGTGTTAGGGTTGGAAAAGTACAATAGCTTGGAATATCCTGCACTGTCACAGAAAGTAAGGAAGTACTCCAAGAATGGTGAGATATGTCAGAAGGACTCAGAAGCCAGTTGAAAAGGTTCTCACTGGCCAAATCTGGAGTAACTTGAACATCAAAATAAATATTTATTCAACTGAAAGTTTACATTAAAAGATTGTTGTATCAGGAAGTAATTAAATGACTAAAAATATATACATAGGTAAGCTGAAAATTTAATAGTTAACATGTTCTAGGGACGCCTGGGTGGCTCAGCGGTTGAGCATCTGCCTTCAGCTCAGGGCGTGATCTCGTGTCTCAGGATCGAGTCCCACATTGGGCTCCTTTCATGGAGCCTGCTTCTCCCTCTGCCTGTGTCTCTGCCTCTCTCTCTGTCATGAATAAGTAAATAAATAATCTTTAAAAATGTTCTATTTCCTGAATAATATTAAAATACTGATGATGGACAGTAAGTCTAATTAGAGAATGGCTATAACTAACTTAGTACTCATAAGAATCCCTTAGAAAAAAATTAATTTTCAGAATTTAAATCTCACTTGTTCACTTTAAAACTAAAATGCTAACTACAGAAGTTAATTGCCAAGAAGCTCAGTTCCTAAATTAAATATAAAAATTTTAATCATACTTTTAAAAAATCTGATCATGAACTTTTTTATTCAGTATATTTTCAATATTTAATTTAGGAAGGAATATGTAAATCAAAGAGAATTAAGAGTAAGGACATTATCATCAAATTTGATATGCATCAAGTTATAACTTTTTAGCCATTTTTTCAACTTTTAACTTCTCAAGAATTAAATCATTTCCTGTTTCCGTTTTAATGTGGGTGAAAACTGAAGTTAAAGTACATCATTAAATATATCACATTTCCCATTCCTCTTGCTGTTTAGCATTCCTAAACAGTTAAACCATTCTAACAAAACATCTCTGTGAATCATTATAATCAGAAAATGATACAAGCTCCATATACTAACAAAAATAAAAGACTTTCTTAGATACAATTATCCTCAACTCCATTCCCACTAGTATCCCTCTACAACTTCCCCCAAATGGTTCAGTCTTCTTAACCCTACCTTTTCATCAGCGTGAAATTATACTCTAGGTTCAAATTTCTCAAAAGAAGTGTCTTTCATATATCTAGGATTTGTTTTAGCTTTTTAATGGAATTTCGCTTCTTTTGTTAATATACTCAAAGAAAACAATTACATCCAAAGATTTGAGAAGACTGGCCAGGAATACATAAATACTTCAGAGAATCATAAAAATTCAACATGAACATGAATAAAGACCAACAAGTACATAAGAAAAAAACATAAGCAGATTCATATGCAAGATTCTGCTTATTAGGTAAGAAATGAAAATGGCTAATTTAGAATCTTTACTACTGAAAATGGACCACAGCAGAGTTAAGTCTAAGTCTTTCAGGGAATTTGCTAAACAATACATTTGGGAAATTAAATTCAGGAAAATAATTTATTAATACATAGTTTCTGCTGTTGGAGCATAAAATATGTTCTTAAAACTCTTCAATAAATTTATAAAAATTGATTTTGAAAGTTTTAAACTTTTCCAAACTGATTTTAAATTTTAAAACATTTGTAGTGCAAGGGCTTTTCCTATTACTTTTTTTTTAAGATTTTATTTACTCATTCATGAGAGACAGAGAGAGAGGCAGAGGGAGAAACAGGCTCCCATGGAGAGCCCGATGCAGGACTCAATCCCAGGACCCCCAGGCCAAAGGCAGACACTCAACCACTGAGCCACCCAGGTGTCCCAGGCTTTTGCTATTTAAAGGAAATTTGATAATAATCACTCTCTGCTTTAACTTATTTTCTAAATTCAAATCTTCATATAAGAATTTTCTAAAAGACAACAATGCACCTGTTATAAAAGCTAAGTTCAAAGCATAAAAAACTGTACATATAGCTACATTATATTTTACTATCTTAGTTAAATGCAAATTCTGTGATAAACTAATCTGCATTAATTACAGGTGCTTATTCAATATATCAAGATATGGATTTTGTGAATTTAAACTAATACGGAATAAGATATGACATGAACTGTCTGTTAATTTACGACATTTGTTTCCAAATCATATAACATCTCAAGTAATACAGTATAATAGTATGACTTACAGCATGTTTTAAAACTTTTGTAAAAATACCTATGTTCATACTTGTTCTCTGTGCTCTATTATAGTGTCCCTCTGATATCTGCATTCTATTTTCTTCTAAAATACCCATAAAACAAGCTCTCAGAACCCCATCATATTATAATCAGAATACTAATTATATAAAACTGAGTTCTATGTAAACTATTTTTACTTGTAAAAATTACATCAAGTACCCATTCAATTAGAAAATTAACATAAAGTTTCAGAACTTTAAGAAAAAAGTTTAAATCAAACTATGAGCAATATATTTTACTTGACAGTTAAGAAACCATCAATCAGATAACACATCACACATGACACAGAATTATAATATTTAAGGCTGGATGGACGTTTAGACATGTGATCCAGCTCCTTATTTAACGGATGAATAAAAAGAAATTCTGGAACCTAAAGTGACTTGCTTTAAAGTTACATATGAACATCGATCTCCTAAGAAATAGAGGCTTTCTGATGACTTTATAATGTTAACGTATTTGTGGCAATAAAGTTATAATGCCATTATTTTTCTCCTGAATTCTACCCTAATACTCTTCTCATTTCTGCCTTATTCCTTCTAATAGTTGTTCTACTACTGGTAACGAGTGACCCACTAATAATATACTGTAGGTATCTAAACTTAGAAGCTAAACAAACTACTCTCAGGAGAGGAAATAGTACGCCCTTTACTATTCCTGTTATCTTTATTTTGATTACTGCTAAGTTTTCTTCTGTGAGTAGGCTGTTGTTGACAAGCAGTGACTCAGCTTGTGATACAACTGACTTGTTTACAGGTCTTGAATGTTCTACAGCACTATTACTAAATCAAAGAAACTATTTTATTGTGTCTGTTACCATGCTTTTATTTAGAAGCATGAATAATAATTTTAATGTAGGAATATTACATTCTTATAATCCTCTGAACATGAAATTGTACAATTGAAAAAAATGTAAAGGTTACTTAAAACTATTAGAAGAGTGTTTATTTCCTATTGGAGCGGCCTATAATGCAAAGAGAAATGTACTGCACAGGGCAAAGTATCAAGGAAGGCTAAAGCCCTCCAAACAAGCTGGCTACTTTTCTTTTAGCTATATAATCTTATGCAAGTCATTTAGTTGTCACTTTTAAGGCCCACAAAGAGTTTTTCTGAAGATCAAAAGAAAATATCTTGAAAATACAAGTGATAATATAATAATATCAAATAGAAGGTATTATAGAACTATCAGTTACTATCCTTATAATAGACTTAAGAAAAATATAATCCTCCACTATAAAATCTATAATTTATAATATTTAAAACTGCAGAAGGTTATCTTACGAGAATATGAATTTCATCAAACAAGAAAAATCTACAAAGATCTTTTGTTTTCTGATTGCATAGCCTTCTCACAAAGGTTAAAAACCTACTACTATAAAAGTAGTAAAAACACCCACTACTTTAAAAGTCTCTGTAGGCTTATAGAGACAAATCTTATTCTTTATTTGGCCCAAGTCGCTCATTTAAAAGAAGGTAAAAACAAAGACTCAGGAGGGCTAATCGGGGGAGCCTTGGATGGTTCATTGGTTTGGCGCCTGCCTTTAGCCCATGGCGCGATCCTGGTGTCCCGGGATCGAGTCCCGCATCAGGCTTCCGGCATGGAGCCTGCTTCTCCCTCTGCCTGTGTCTCTGGCCACACCCCATGTCTATCATGAATGAATGAATGAATGAATGAATAAATAAATAAATGTTTAAAAAAAAAAAAAAAGAGGGCTAATTGACTACAGCAAAGTCAAACCACTGAGTTTTCAGATTCCTAAATCATTTCCTTTCACCAGACCACACAATTACCAGTGGTCCCTATGTAAATCATAAACTCCTTAGGAACAGGGACTCTTACCTTCTCTCTCCTATCAGTACCTAGTAAATATAATACTTGCATAAAGTTTGTTGTTCAGATCATGCTTAATAAAAATCCTCAAGCACACGAAAAGATGCTCTACATCAACAGTTATTAAAGAAATGCAAATTAAAAACCACAAAATATCACTATACACTTTTTAGAATGGTTAAAAAAAAGCAAAAAATAATAAACAACAACAAAAAAAGACATTGCCAAGTACCAAGAAGGAGGATGCAGAGCAACTAAGATGCTCATGCGCTGCTTATCAGAATGCAAAACAGTAAGGTCATTTCAGAAAAGTTTGGCAGTTTCTTACAAAGTTAAGCATGCACTTACTGCCCAAAAAATTGTATGCAAATACTTGTAGCAGCTTTCTTCAGAGTCATCAAAAACTGGAAACAAATGTCCACTACCTGGTGAATGGAGAAACAATTGTTGCACTCAGCACTAAGAAGGAAGACTACTGATACATGAAACACTATGGATGAATCTCATAGTTTTATATACTAGAGGAAAGAAGTGGGACTCAAAATGCTACATACTATATGAGTTCTATTTATATGATATTCTAGACAGGCAAAATATGAGGACAGAAAACAGATCAGTGGTTGCAGGGCCTTGAATGTGTGTGTGGGGGGGGCGGGGGGGCAGGAGTTGTCTACAAGGGGCCTAAGAAACTCTTGCTGTAATGGAGATATTCTGTATCTTGGTGGTGGTTATACAACTGAATTAAGTTTGTCAAAATTCACAAAACTGTATACCATAAGAGGGCAAATTTTACTACATAAATTATACTTGGGTAAACTTAACTTTTAAGAAAAAGGTTTCATTCAAGCTCTTCCACCAGCTGAGACCTTGAGTTAAGTTATTGAGATTTATGGCCTTTGTGTTTCCAGATCTAAAAATAAAGAGGGAAAAAAGACAAAGGGGCTATAATACCTAACCACTACATCCCTTCCAGTATTAAATCATATCACTGAATCATAGAAACATTTTCTGTGTCTATTTCTCTCTGTGTCTGTTCTGTGTCTGCATGTGTGCTATGTTAATGGTAAATAATGTGATGGTAAATAAATATAAGACATGTGAATACAAAATGTCAAAATTAGGGGATCCCTGGGTGGCTCAGCGGTTTAGTGCCTGCCTTTGGCCCAGGGCGCGACCCTGGAGTCCCGGGATCGAGTCACTCCACATCAGGCTCCAGCATGGAGCCTGCTTCTCCCTCCTCCTGTGTCTCTGCCTCTCTCTAGGTCTATCATAAATAAATAAATAAATAAATAAATCTTTAAAAAATGTCAAAATTAGAGCAATAATGTTTCTCAAATGTCTTTTAATAAGAGATTTCATTGTTAAGTATCTAATTTTTCACCAATTCCCTTACATTACCACAAAGTACTATAAATAAACATAATGTAATAAATTATACAACTTGGTATAAACTAAAACTTAATGGCAATAAAATTAAAACACCTAAACACACAAGATGGTAGACATTTTATACCAATAAAATGGAATAAATGTATATAAATTCATAGTTCACTTATATTTAGTAAAATCAATACGTAGCTTTTAGGAGATGAGTCATACAAAAACTCTACTTTTTAATGCAACCTAGAACTGGGGCTGTAATCAAGAGTTCCTCGTGGTTAAATATTAAAGATTTAATTTTATTTGGAACATTGGAGATTTCTTCAGGAAGATTTCATTAATCTTCCACTTAATAACATTCCTTCTGGTGTTCTCTGTTGTGCAGCTGCCACCATGAGATAACGTCACCAGGCGAGTCTCAGTTCTCCAGTGCCAGTGCCACCTCTAGCCTGCTAAGCTTCAGCCACAGGAAAGGGGGGCAAACACTGGAGTTCTCTATACTATGATCCTTACACCAAGCCTGCAAATAGATCAGTGGTAAAGCACTTAGCAAGCAACCAACTACAAAAGTCACTCACAAGAATGTACTTATATGTGAAGAATCCATATTATTATAAGCCTTGTACTGTTAGTGAAAATCAGAAGTACACTGGACTTCCCCACTTGGAAATTTCCTTTGAAGCATCAAGTCTAAGAAATTGCTCAGGACTTCAAACAGCTCTGGAGGCAAATGAAGCCTACCTATTTAGCATATTTGAAGATGCCTACCTCTGTGTTACCCATATAAAAATGTAACAATTATGCCAAAAGATATTTTACCAGCATGACTCCTAGGTGGGGAAGCACTTAAGATGCATGACAACGGAAAACATTCTATTCTTAAAAAACAAAAAAGTACCTAAATGACTGCAAATGAAAAGGAAACAGGTAAGAGAATAAGGTATTAGAAAGCTCCCTCTTCCCCATTTTCATTTGTGTGTAGATTTTTAATATCGATGCAGGGACGTAAAACATTCATGTAAATAAAAAATGTTTCAGTGAAAAAGTTTCAGGAATTAAACTTTATAAGTATTATATACAAACCTATTAACTATTAACCCTTTTTCTTGGAAAAACTTTTTCAAGTCCCCTAATATCTACACAATAAAAAAAATCTAAACTCCTTTTAGGCATGTCAGCATTCTTAAGACATAACTTTCCAGAACCATCTTCTACTCAATCCCAGGCAACTCATTCATATATACTATAAACTTTTTGTCACTTTCTAAAATCAGTACAAACTTTTGTGTTTTAAATGCTATTCCTTCTAAATAAATTAACTGGATAGCATCTAGAACTAGGTCATTTTCTTATCTTTGAATCTGGGATTCCTAGCAGCTACAAACTCAATGCTTTAACTGAATGAATGAATTCTACTGCATCAGGAATTATAAAAACCTACACTAAGAAAAATTAAAAGATGTGATTAAATAAAAATAGCTAAGTATCATTTGAAACAGCAAAGTATCGGTTTTTAGTCAAACTACAATGCTTTGGTTATACTAGAAAATTTCACTTAAGTCATAAATGAGTTCGATGGTCTTCCTAAAGCTAAACCTATAATCTTACCAAAGGTATTAGATTACTGTACACAGAAAAATTTAAATTCCAGACTTCTTAATTACGTTACTTAAAAGCCCTTAATTTTTCTCTACTGGAAAGCCACTATATTTACTGAATATAAGCATATTATGCTAATATTTCAAACACTCTGCAAGTCTCATATCAGTCAACTACACAGAATCAGATCTAGAGCACAATCAATGTACAACTGACAGGAACAGAGTCTCTTCCATTCATGTCAATTGGTTCAGTATACTATAGAGTTATAGAAAATCAGAATTATCACATACATAAAGCTCTTTCAGAAACAAACTATCCTTAACATGGATCCTGCTTTAAAGTAACATTTCACACTGAATCTTAAAAAGCAGTATTTGTTAATCTCATAAGATATCTTGGCAAATATCTATATTTACTAAACCAATTTTTCTCAGAACCTCAAGAGACTCAAAAATTTATTTTTAACCTTTATACTATGTTACATGTTCCAGTCTTCAATTAAAGCAGTAAGAATAGCAGTATGTTTTTTTTAGCCGTATGTTTATATCAGCAATATCTGAGGATATAAAAGGACCTGTCAAATACAACAATCATTTAGGATTTGCACAAACACGTATATATTTAGCTGACAGATCATAATCTGAACTATAGCTGTAATGCTAGCATATTTAATAACTAAATATGACTTCATTTTCATTTAATCAATAAATATTAATTGGACAACAATGCATAGCACATTGCGCTAGCCCCTAGAAAGAAAACAGGATGAAAGTAACAACATAATGAAGGGGTATGCTAGCATTTATAGAGCGCTCATTACATGCAAGACACCTTACATGCATTAACTCATTTCCTATTCCCAACAAGCCTAGGTCATAGTTACTAGTATTCTCATTTAACTAAGGTACAAAGAGATTAAATAACCTGCCCGAGGTCGCAAAGCTACTATTTGAACCCAGGCACTCTTAGCTGTCATGTTCTGACTTTGAAGATTTTCTGGTCTAATAAAAGCATTAATGCAGTAATATGTAACTTATAATAATGGGGTATACAATTTTTCAAATGTCAAAAGATACAGTGCAGTGGGTTCCAGGGTTAAGGAAATGCAATTAGGTTGAAAGAGGAGAATGAGGAAAGGTTTCTTGTGGGAAGTAAAAGGGGCTAGATTTTGCTGGCTGAATAATATTATAAGAGCATGTTTTTATACAACATCAAAATTCAAGACATATATCTCAGTAATTTTCACAAAAATAATCTCTCAACAGCAATAGTTTTATGTAAATGAAAATGTTCATATCCGTGGCTACTTTATACATGCATAGTTCAGTTCAGTTCTATTAAACGAAAGAATAGATAAGTTATTATTGCTCCCACACCTAGAGACAAAGCAAACGGAAGTATGTAATAAGACAGAAAGGAGCCTCTTGTTTACTTACACTACACCTCTATTCACCCCTTCTTCCACTCTACCATTAGCAAATCATGCTCAGGAGAAATGCATTCTCTTTGAGAATCTTGATTGTATCAGTTTTGCTAATCATTTGCCATCACTGCCAATCTCAATCATTTTATACAAAGACTCTGTACAATGGAGATGTTTGTACAAAATCAGAGTTTAAGCCAACATTATCCAGGCAGAACACTTTAAAATCTGTGTTGTAAACCTCATAAAAGAATATGCCTCTGCATATCAGCACACCTAAACATGTTGCCTGAATTGAAGAAGATCCTTGAACCAGTTTTAAAAGTAGATGTCTTCCGGAACCTTAATTTACAATAGATATTTAAATATGTGTATTTAATGATATGTTTTTCACAGCCCCCTATTTTCAATACAATCTTTTCTTTCCAAGTTGGGTCATCATGATACTCTAGTACCCTGGAAATGTACTAACACAGTCCCTTCAATTCAGCAAAAAATGATAGTACCTTGACACTAAGATGCAAACGTTTATGTGACTAATCAAAAAACTAGAAAACAAAAAAGAGGCAATCCTAAGAAAGTACTTACATATTAGTTTTCATGTAAAATCGAAGTTCACCTATTTAAAACTTCCTAAAAACCAGATAATACTTTATACTAGTCACTCAGGGCAAGGGCATATAGAAGTGACACACGAAAGCATAGAGCACACTGGGAACAGCAACTAATGTAGTCAAATATGGCTAAAGCAAAACTGGCCTGGAGCAGAAGACAAATACTTAAGTTACGAATATCTTGTTTAAAAGGATAGATTGAATATAAGTAAGCATTTAGCTCTGAAGCTTCCCAAGATAGCTCTGAAAAAGAGTGAAGATTTTCTTTTTTTAAGAACACAAACCCATAAGAAACCAAAAACATGATTTCAAAAGCTGGAAAGCAGGGCAGCCCGGGTGGCTCAGTGGTTTAGTGCCACCTTTGGCCCAGGGCCTGATCCTGGGGACCCAGGATCGAGTCCCACATGGGGCTCCTTGCATGGTGCCTGCTTCTCCCTCTGCCTGTGTCTCTCATAAATAAATAAATAAATCTTTAAAAACAAAAACAAAAGCTGGAAAGCAGATCAAATGGTAATGACCATTCCATTTGAAGAGGTTGAATGCTACATTAACTTAGAAGAAAACCAAAGACACCTAGTTTATGTCACATTTACAATTACACCAAAAGACTCCCTATACTCCCTGGAGACATGGTTGCTTCCAGGGTTGGGACAGAGAAAAAATGCCATGGGCTGAAGTATAATGTGGTGCCAGAAAGTAAGTGCTCAGAAAGCAAGGATGAATACACAGGTGCCAACCAGAAAGAGCTCCCCTGGCCAATATTGGAACAGCTTGAAAAACAAGAAAAATTATAAGTATTGGGTTATAATACAAAGAATAAAATAAATACCGAATGGCCTATACCAGTATTAATAATTACATCAATAAATGGAAAGAAGGGATAACTCTTCCTCACAGAAGAATTCCAATTAATAAATGCAGAAATAATGAGGAAAATAGAAAAATCACCATTAAAATGCAGTAAGAAGACAAGATTCATAGATGGATGCTAAAACTAGTGGGCAGACGTTTAAGCCTAAACACAGTATCTGCACAGTCTCAAAATATTCAGTAATTATTAAAGATGAAATAGTAACTTAATGGTGGAGAAACCCAGCACAGCACCATAACCAAGTGATCAAGGTTAACATCACTAACAGTACATCACATTCCCCCACAGCTTCCATATGATGTACTAAGCACATATCTGTAATATCCCTCTCTTTAATTCACAACCTCTTAAGATAGGTCATAAATCATGAGAAAATGTCAGACAACACAAACTGAGGGCCATTGTACAAAATGACTGTTCAAAAGTGTAAAGGTCCCAAACGAGAAGGACAGGGTAAGGACTGTCACAGATAAGAAAAAACTAAAGAGACAAGACAAATAAACGCGGTGTAAGATCCTGAATTCGGATCTTGCAACAAAAATGGCTTTTGTGGCCCTTTTTCTTACTTTTGATAAGAATCTTATAGTTTTATATATGATGCTAAAATAAGGAGAGGCTTGGTGAAGGGTATATGAGAATTCTCTATCCTTTGTGTGACTCTTCCACAAAAAAAATTAAAGGATAATGGTGAAAAAAACCTCAGTTTCAGACACTCTGGGAATAAGGGTGGAGTCCAAACTAGGAGAACCAACTGAAGTTTATTTAAGAAGCAGTTAGAACCCCCAGACCTCTCTTCTGCTCCTTGACCCTTCCCGGCAAAAGGCTAAATGACCTCTGAGAGCATGAGACAGTATCTCTGCACTAGAGAATGCCAGGCACAAATAAATGTGAGGAATGCTATACTGAAAACTGGAGAACAAATGAAAATGTATTTGCATACTTAATGATGAAACCCAAATCCTTTTTTTCCTACTCAGCTCCCAAGCTTTTCCTCTCCAGGCATAAGATCAGAAATCTTTTCTGGGAAATCAATCCAGCACAAGAGAAAAGACGTGTCATTGGGAGTCTGCACGGAAATTATTCAGCCCATCACTCTACAGGCAAAACTATAATCTCCCACTTGTAGTGCTTCTAAGCTTTTTAAGTCCTCTCTTTTAAGTAAGAGTTGACTTGAAGGATCACCAGACTTCCAGAAAGCATCTCATATGAAAGACAAAGTCCAAGAAAATAAACACAAAATGGAAATTTGGAGGAAAGAAGGATTATGCAGAGAAGAAAACTATAAATTTCCTAAGAAAGATAAGGCATCCCAAGACAGAAACAGGATATTTAAATTTTTTTCAGAAGAAAAAGAGTGCCTGGAAATTATAAAAATGATGGCAAAAATAAAATCTTAGTAGAAGAACTGGAAGATAAAAGTTGAGAAAAATTTCCCAGAAAGCAGGGAAGAAAGAAATGAAAAATAGATAAAAAACAGATAAGAAAATTAGAGAAACCAGTCAGTAGGCCCAAAACCTAAACCATAGGAACTCAGGAGAGAGAATGGAGAAAACCAAGGGAGGAAATTTTTTAAATAAATAAATAAATAAATAAATAAATAAATAATTTTTTAGAAATTAAGGAAATTTCTCAGAACTGATGAAATTAATTTCTGAATAAGACTACCCTGAACTCAACAGAAATGGATTTAAAAAGACCTATGCCAATGCACATAATACAGAGTTTTCAGAACTCTGGGGAAAAATTTCTCTAAGCTTCCAGAAAGGAAAAAAAAAAAGTTTCAAAATTGTGGAAAAGAATCTTCTAGGCATCTGATGTCTCAACAGCAACACTGAAAAAAAGAAAACAATGGGGCAATGTTTGCAAAATTCTGAGAGAAAATTACTTCTGACCAAGAATTCTCTGCCCAGCCAAGTGATCTATAAAGCAAGAGGATATGTGAGGTCTGGAAAAAATTATATCCCATCCAGAGCGCAGTTGAAAGTGGTCCTCCAAAATGAGAAAACAAGCAAAGAAAGAAGACATCAGATACAGAACCAGGAGCCCCAATACAAGAGACACCTGAGGAGGACCGCTAAGATGTTAGTAAAGGAAAATCTAAGGCAACAGCTGCAATTCAAGAAAATTTAAGTAAAAAATTAGTAGGTTTGAACGTATTAAGAGGAGATTTACACACTTGAGAGAGCTGGACGAAATCATGGCTTCTCAACAGTGCCACTATTGACATTTTGGGCCACATCATTCTTTGTTGTGGGAGGCTGTCCTGTGCAGCAAAGGATGATGTTTGGCAGCATGGTGGCTTCCACTCCTAGGTATCAGGAGCACACTCCCTGCACTCCCTTCACCCACCCAACATTGCCAAATGTCCACTGGGTTGCCCCTCTGGAGAATTTCCTGGATAAATTAACAATGAGTATACAGAAAACTGAACAAAAGCAAATTAAAAACAAACAAAAAACCCAGGAAAAACAAAATGTACAGGAAAGGAAAGTAACTACAGTAAACTACAGGACTTAACTATGAAAAGCTTCTAGTCACACTGATAAATACTGAGTAATGGTGTAACCGAACTCCCTGGAGTATGACAATACTCAGTATGTCCTACTGAGCAGGACAGAGACGTGTGTGGCTGGGGAAAGCAGGAAACCATATCTTCTACTATAGTAAGTCAGCAGATAGTGCCTTAAACTGAAAATTCAAGAAAGAACACTCCAAGCATGCCATTTGAGATACAGAGATAAATATCAAAGTAATGAGTTGAAAGTAGTTGTCTCTGAAGAGTCCAAAATAAAAGGGGGAATTTGCAGATGACTATTGTTTTGTCAATAGTCCTGCAGAACTATTAGACTCTTTTAAATCTGTGCATATAACTTTGATAAAAATTAAACTTAAAAAAACCAACTGAAGCTAGATTATGAAGTACTACCTTCACTGGTTACAGCCATACTGACTTAGAACCAAACTTTACAACTTTGAGCAAGGTCCTCAATCTCTTTATCTATAAAAATCTTCATCTATAAAAATGAAAAATAATAGCTGCCAAGAAGTATGATAGGAAATAAGACAGTGTCTGGCATACAGTATTTATAAATAGTACCTATTACTCAATTTGCAATCAGAGAGTAATAACTAGAAACTTTAAAGTAAGTAAATCATAATCTCACCTGTCTTACAAAGTAACTCTGACAGTTGCAGAGAGGATGGCTTTGGAAAGAGAAGAGCTTAGAGGTCAAAGAGACCTCTTAGCAGGGCTACATTTGAATGAGAAAAGAGGCAGAGCTACAAAGTGAAACGTAAGGGTACAAGAGGTATTTTCAAAGTGATGAACTAATTTAAATATGAGAAAAAGGAAAAAGGAGTCAAAAAATCTCCTAACTTAATTAAGCAAATAAACAGAGGCTGACAACACTAACTGAATTGAACACAGAAAGAACTGAGAAGAGAACATGAGGAGAAAGAGCTATGAGCTTGATATTACCTACATGTAATTTGTGGCATACAACCAAATAGAGAGATCAGGTATGCAGGTGGAAATCTGAATCTAGAAGAGAGGTCAGGGCTGGAGACAGAAATGGGTATATTACAATCAAAGGCTGAAGCCATGCAAGTGGATCAGATTACTCTGTGGCAAACAGAGCAACAAGAAAGGGGAAAGATAAAAATCATGAGCACGAAAAACACTCTAACATGATACCAATAATTACCTCAAAAACTACAATTAGTTCTAAGTTTCTTTTTTTTTTATTAATGCTTAGTAAATATGCCCATTGTTGAAATAGGTAAAGAAACCCTAAACAAAGCCCAATGATACCCAGGAACAACAACTGTTAATATTTTAGAGTATTCCTTCTAATCTTTCAATGCATATAACCATAAATTATCCATTTTTTCCCTGACAAATTTGGAATCATACAACTGCACTCAGCTTTTTTGCTTTATTAAATCAGTATTTCCAATGGTACCTGAAACACCAATGACTTTTTATTAAACACTCCAATTTATGTAAACCACCGATGAGTGTCACTTGACCTAACTGCCATATTTGCCTCCTGCTAGTAAAGGAGAATCAATATCCCCAATTTCTTTTAAAGGCTAATTTTTAAAGAACGACCAAACACAAGAAAGACCATTTCCTCAAGTACAAGCAGCACATTTTCTTAAGTAGTATAATTAGGAGACATAAAATTAAAAGGATATTCATTTGATATGGAACATAATAAATATTGATGGGTTTTATTAAAAACCAGAAAATAGAGATAAAAAAACAAGTTGCTTTAATGTTTAGGAGTTCTCAGCATCAATGGTCTTTATATACTTGTAAGGTCACTGTGAAACTCAAAATGAGTTAATATACACAAAACACATATAACAGAATCTGACATATAATAAATGCTTAATAAATGTTATTACTATCATCACCATTAGTTCCATGTGAAAACTGTTTATTGCATAGAAAAGAGGCAGAAAAAAACCTGAGATACGAAACTAAATACTCTTTTGTCTTCCATTTTTCCATCTTCTCTACATTTATATACTTGGACATCACTTTAAGTATTATTTTAAAACCATCAGTAAATATGTACCTCATCCTTAATTCTACTCTAAGATACTTGAGGGAAGAATGAATTTTTGCTATCTCCTCAAAATGTTCCTTACATGACAGAATAATATTGAGTGAAGACTCAATAATATTAGTGTCACAAATCCTAATAAAGAGAATAAGGAGCACCTGGGTGGCTCGGTGGTTGAGCATGTGCCTTTGGCTCAGGTGGTGATCCTGGGATCTAGTCCCTTATCAGGCTTCCCACAGAGAGCCTGCTTCTTCTCCCTGTGCCTTTCTTTCTGCCTCTCTCTCTGTGTCTCTCATGAATAAACAAATAAAATCTTAAAAATAAATAAATAATAAAAAAGAAAGAGAATAAGAAAAACAACAAAACAATAAGCAAAAAGTGGGATGACCGTAAAACCAAGAGATCTAAAAGCCAGTATCAATACTATCCAAACGCAAAGGATAGAATGAAAAAATGAGGTGAAAAGCTTTGTTGTTAATCACAATGAACAGACCACACTCCCTTTGCTCTTCTTTGGGCACAATTTAGGAGAAATACTAAAAACACTGGACTGTGTCTAAAAGAGAGCAACTGAGAAACAAGTAAAGAACTAAGGATCCTGAGATTGTAGAACAGAGGGGGTTGGCCCTCCTTATCCCCCCCTCCCTTCCCACTGTCAACAATAAGAAAAAACTGTACTATGGGAAATGATTTAAGATTTCTCTGTTGTCCAAGGCAATTATCAAAAGACAGAGGTGTAGATTTCTCTCAACTCAAAAACTTAAAATAACAAATCTCTTCTAAGGCAAAGATGTTATCAGAGATTAGTCATGAAGGCGGTCAAGCAAAGGTTGGAAAACAGCTTGCCAACAAATGGTGCCTCAGAAAACATCCAAGTAGGGGATAACTGGTTAGAATTTTAAGTTTCTCACAACCCTGTAACCACATCAATAAATATTACTAAGTATCTGCTCCAGAAAGGATACTGTCCTAGACCTATAAGGCATACAAAAAAACAGAAAACTGAGAGAAATTCACAAAGATCTCCGCTGCCAAGGAACTCATAATAATATATAAAAGGTATATTACAGTTTTAGACCATAATAGATGTTACCAAGCACTATTTATTAATTGCCAAATGAATTCTAGTCATGTATAAAGGTCTTCTCAGAAGGAGAAATCCCTAAGGTTAAAATGGTCATAAAAAGATTTTTAGAATCAACAAGCTCTGGGGTACTTATGGAAAAATGTACAAGTAAGAAGGTTCTGAACAGAGAAATAAGAAAGAAGGGACAGTACAAAAAGAAGTGAAATGCAAGTTAGAGAGAAACCCGTTTGGCTGCATTAAAAATGAGTTTCTTGGGAAAAGAGATAAGCTGAAAAGGAAGGTTGTGGCCAGAATCAAGTGTACTAGGCCTTGAATACCAAGCTAAGTAGTTTCAAATTTATCCTGTAAACAGCTTCTGTAGCTACTACTCAACTCTGCTATCGCCATAGACAATAGGAAATAAATGGGCATGGCTGTGGTCCAATAAAATTTTATTTATGAATACTGAAATTTGAATTTCATAGATTTTCACGTGTCATGGAATATTATTCTACTTATGTTTTACAATTTGGAAATATAAAAGTCATTCTTAACTCATGGGCCATACAAAAACAGGCTACAAGCTGGATTCGGTCCACGGGATCTGCCAATACCTGTAGTACACTCAGCTGCCTTCATTGGAGTCCTCTAAGATACATTTGCTCTTGAGCTTCAGGGACCAAAATAGTATTTTATTCATTCAACAACTATATGCATGCATGAATGCACACACCTAACAAAGATCTAAATCTAGTAGGGGTCACGGGTGCCCTAGACAACAACAACAACAAGACCCTCTAGAATAAGCCATTAGAACAGAAGCACAATTTTGTTTTAATTTTGCAATTTATTTTCACATAGTAATGTACTTAGAGAGTTACAAACTACTCTTTTTTTTTTTTTTTTACAAACTACTCTTACAGACTGTCCAGGTCATATGAATGGATAAAATATAGTCAAGAAATAGGGAAGGGAATATGAGGTCTAGTCCTTACACTGTCATTTATTCACTATGTGACCCTAAACAAGTCACTTTCAATCCTCTGGCCCTAATTTCCTCATCTGTAAAGTGAAGGGGTTTACGTTATTAGAAGATCACTATATACTCTCCCTCAGCTTTAACACTGTATGATTCTACTCCAACTTTAAAAAGACAGGGAATGACAAAGACAAAAGTGATAATTAAGGACATAGGAGAGAAAAGGAACTGACTGAATGAGCAGTCGGATAAGAAAAAACACATATAGGAAAAAAAGACCAAAAAAGTACAGTATTGCTAAAATCAAGGACTTTTTTTAAATTATCAAATGCAACAGAAAACCCAAGGAAGAGAAGAAAGAATAATTCAGGAAAAGTATGACCATAATCAAAAAGGAGCTAGTTAGCAAGCTAAAAAAGACAAAAACTTAAAGTGACAGTCTTAAGACTACTGTGCATGCTTCCAGGAATCAAGAGAAGAGTCAGGGGAAAAAAACAGCCGGAAGATGGATTGGGGAGGGTGGGGGAGGCATATAGGCATATGTTCCAAAAAGTGTATAAGAAAAAAGTATCGAAGTATTGGAATGTACTTGAAGCCTCAGGTAAGGAGTTTGTCTTAAAGCAGAGGCAATTAATCTTTAAAATCCAAAAAAGGTAAGAGCAGTATTACAGTATTGACTTTTTACACAAGTATTTTCCTGTGGAACTGTATATCCATATCATGTTTTTTGTTTTAGGCATCAAATTCTTAGGGAAATAAATCTGATGTTGCATTTTCTTAAAGCAGAGTTCCACCTATACTGTATTTTTCTAACGGTCAAAAAATTAAGAAAGGACAAATTGGTTTTGTAAGAATGAAAACCAGCAGTATGTAGCTCTAAAAGAAAATGCATGTTTATCGTTCTTACAGCACCTATCACTTCTGTCCTTGTGTAACAGCTACTTGTGTAGTAAAATACCTCTCCCTTAAACGAAGTTCAACAAATATGATCAGCATTCTCTTTCCTAGTAGCTCTGAAAGCTCCCAAGGCAAGAATTCTGATTAATTCATCTGTTTATCTGCTTTGCACAGAGTTGGTGATGCTCCATGAATAAATACTGACACATGATAACGAAGTTCAACAACAACAACAACAACAACAAAAAACAACTGTCCTTGCAAAACAACCATTATCTGATAAAGTCGGAAAAAATGTTTTATCATAGATACTTAACTCCAGGGCGACTTTTGTAGTGTCAGAGTTTGCTTAAGTAGCAACCAACTACTACAAAGCAACTAACAGAAAGCAAAAAAAAATAAAATAAAATCTTTAATGAACATCACTTCTAAATAATCCAGAAAACAACCATTCTCTGATAAAGTCGGAAAAAAAAATGTTTTATCATACTTAACTCCAGTGTGACTTCTGCAGTGTCAGAGAGCTTAAGTAGCAACCA
The DNA here is from genome assembly GCF_053574225.1 of Canis aureus. Classification (NCBI taxonomy): domain Eukaryota; kingdom Metazoa; phylum Chordata; class Mammalia; order Carnivora; family Canidae; genus Canis; species Canis aureus. The sequence continues at coordinate 15,962,860 of NC_135633.1, forward strand.
ACTGCTACAAAGCAACTAAAGAAAGCGAAAAAATAATCAAGATTTTTAATGAACATCACTTCTAAATAATCCAGAAAACAACCATTATCTGATAAAGTCGGAAAAAAATGTTTTATCATACTTAACTCCAGTGTGACTTCTGCAGTGTCAGAGCTTGCTTAAGTAGCAACCAACTGCTACGGAAGCAACTAGCAGAAAGCAAAAAAAAATAATAATAATAATAAAAGCTTTAATGAACATCACTTCTAAATAATCCAGAAAACAACCATTATCTGATAAAGTTAGGAAAAAAAAAAAAATGTTTTATCCTAGATCCTTAACTCCAGGGCGACTTTTGCAGTGTCAGAGCTTGCTTAAGTGGCAACCAACTGCTACGAAGCGGCTAACAGAAAGCAAAAAATAAATAAATAAATAAAATCTTTAATGAACATCACTTCCAAATGATCCAGATTCTACACGGGCCCGTTGCAACAGGACCCTGCCTCTATGCACGGTATATGACAAATTAAAAAAAAAAAAAAATGCCAAACATCAGTCTGATGATCAACCAGTTAAAAATACACATTTGGATATGCTGAAGATATTTATAAAGCCGACAGGGATACTATTAATATATTGAAATTCACTGGCCGGTGCTGGATTCTATGCGCCACTCATCTTCTACTACTGCTCAAGAGAGAAGCCAAGAAGTGCGGGCCTTCCCGTATCGCTTGCTTCTAAAGAATTCAAGAAGTCACCCAAACTGAGCGCGCACCACCCCAGGGAGGGGGCAGCTACGCTCTCCAGGTGCTAACGTCCGGCTCTCTCTTACCTTTTACCTGAAAAGTCCTATTTACTTTTTTTTTTTTATGTCCCCCACCACCACCACCACCATCCATCTTCCTTCCACGGGCCCCCCACAGGCTCACCAAGTAACAGAGGAGTTCAAAAAAGAAAAGAAAAAAAAAAAGTAACAGTTAAAAAAAAAAAAAAAAAAAAAGCAAAACTGTGCCCTCCCACGATCTCCCCTCGGGTGTAGACTTGACGAGCCCCGGGGGCAGCTACACTCTCGGCCGCGGTCGCAAGCAGGAGCGGCGCCGGCAGCCCGTGTCGCCCGTCGGTACAGAATCTTGTTGTTGTTGTTGTTTTCTTTTTTTTTTCTTTTTTCTTTTTTCTTGGGAGGTTATCTCGGCTCGACACGTTCAGGGAGTACGGGAAGGGCGAGCTGGTCCCGGCCCGACGGACCGAGAGGGGAGGCCGGCGCTCGCCTCGCCCCCTCCCCTCCCCCCTCCCCTCTCCCCCCCTCCCCTCCCCTGCCCTCCCCGCCGCCGCCGCCGCCGCGGGCCCGGGATCCAGGCGGGTCTCCCAACTGCCCCCCGCCCCCGCCCCCGCCCCTCCCCCGCCGCGGCCCGGCCCGGCCCGCACTCGCCGCCCCTCCCCCCCCCCCCCCCCCGGCCCGGCCTGCGCTGCCCCCAGCGCCCTCAGGCCTCGGGCCCGGCCTCCGCCGCCGCCCGCCCCTCACCTCCTTCGGCACCAGCTGGTTCTCCTCGCCGGGCACCATGGCTCAGACTCCGGCCGCTCCTCTCCGCCCTGCCGGGAGGGGGGCGCAGGGTGCTGGCAGCGCTCTGGGTCTCAGGAGAGAAGGGCGGCAGCCGTCATCGCCGCCGGCGCCCGCGCTCCCGCAACACCGCGGAGGCCTCAGCCGCGGGCCCCGAGCAGCAGCGCGCAGACACCGACCCACGGCCGCGCCGCCGCCGCCGCCGCCGCCACCGCCGCCGCCGTCGTCGTCGGCCCCTCCCCCCGCTCGCTGCAATCAATGGAAAAATGGCGGCGGCCGCTCTCGCGAGAGTTCGGGCCGCCCGGCTCGCAGCCCCGCGCCCCGCGCCCGAGGTGCCGAGGCGGCTGCAGCCCAGCGCCCGGCTGCTCCCGCGGCTCCAGCTCAGCGCCCGGCGCGCGGGGCGGGACGAGCGGCCCGGGCAGCGGCGCCCTCCGCGGGAGGCCTTCCGCACCGTGCTCGTCGGGGCTCCCCCTGCCGGCAGGGGAGGGGCCGGCCCTGGCGCCGTCCTGGAAGGGCGGGCGGCACGCGCGGGCTCCCGGCCTCCCTCCGCCCCTCCGCCCGGCTCCCCCCTGCCCAGCCTCCGGGCGGCCCGGCTGCCCTCCCAGGGGCCTGGAGGGGAGGCGGCGGCGTCACCTCTGCACCCCCCGCCCCCTCCCCTGCGTACAGCGGCGCCCCCCTGTCCCCCTCCCTGGAACCTCCTGCTCCCGCCGGCTCCAGCCTGGGGCTGCACTCTGCACTTCGCCACCCCCCCCCCAAGGATGTTTCAGAGTACCTAAGTCTGCTCTGCCTGCATGCACCGGGCTCAGTTTTAGGCTAAACAAAATGATGCAATAGTTGTTTTTCCAAACCTCGCTCATTCAGCTTTCCTTTAAAAAAAAAAAAAAAAAGATTTTAGTTATTTATTCATGATAGACATAGAGACAGAGAGAGGCAGAGACACAGGCAGAGGGAGAAGCAGGCTCCACGCAGGGAGCCTGACGTGGGACTCAATCCCAGGTCTCCAGGATCAGGCCCTGGGCTGAAGGCAGCTCTAAACCGCTGAGCCACCTGGGCTGCCCTCAACTCTCCAGTATGAAGCCTCGCCGGGGTGCCCCTCCGGAAGACTTCTGTGGGTACAAGGGGTTTCACCCCGTGCGGAAGTCAGAGAATCCTGCACAGTACTAACTACCTCGCACTTGTGCTCTGCAAACCCTTAGTGATTGCACTTCCTTATTAGCAAAAAAGAAAAAAAAACTAAGTCTAGTACACTTCTGTAAGTTGTATACACCTCTCGCTACATGTGGACTTAAAACGTTTTTGAAATGTAATAGAGGATAAGATAAAAAAAAAAATGAAATAGACATTTAAAAGTGACTGTAGGGATCCCTGGGTGGCTCAGTGGTTGAGCATCTGCCGTCAGCTCGGGGCGTGATCCTGGAGTCCCAGGATCGAGTCCCACATCAGGCTCCCTGCATGGGGCCTGCTTCTCCCTCTGCCTGTGTCTCTGCCTTTCTCTCTCTGCGTCTCTCATGAATAAATAAAATCTTTAAAAAATAAATAAAATGAAATAAAAGTAACTAAGAGTTTTTTTTTTTTTTTGGACATTAATGGTATGGAGAATTGTTGCTCTGTCAAAAATATTTAGTGAAAGAAACATGATTGACTAGGTTTCAGTGGTTTCTGAAATCTTTAATACTTTGCGAAGCAGTTATTAAATTGTCTGATTCAACGTTCAGGTTATTTCTGTACCTCATTTTAATAGCTGTCATAAGCTGAGAAAGATAACTCACAAAGATATGTAGATCCTAATGGAAGAAGTACATCTTTGGCGGCTCTTACTAATGCAAGTATCCATTTTTATCTCTTCCATCCACCAATCGTGAAAAGTTTTTATTGAAATTCAACTACTAACTTTCTGTCTTCCCTGATGTCAGCCAGAAAATGTTGCATTTTTATATTTTTAACAAATGGGTTCAGAACTCTTTGGAATGCATTGCTTGGAAGAGTTTTCAATAGCTTGGAAAAAATTTTGCCTTCAAGTTTTAGTGTACAAGTATACTTTTTTTTAGGGTACTGATCTTGTCTTTATTTAAAATTTTGATGTTTTGTTCATAGATTTTTGCATTGATTTTGAATCTTTAAAATATGGTATTAAGATATTATTTATCTAGATTACTGAGTTTACCCCCTTAAATTTTGCTCCCAAGGTGAATGCTTCACTTATTTTACCACTGTTTTAGCCTTAGGTTGCAAACAAACGTTATTTTTGCATCAAAATCCCATAATAGAAATATTTCTAAATCTTTCATTTCAAAGTGTTATCCCAACTACTTAATAAGATGATTTCTGTACAGCTCATGGTTGAAGTAGACATGTCATCTCTCCTATTATCTTTTCTGCTTATGTTTGCATTATTACCTCCAACTCATGTTTTCTTTCCAGAAATCTTTTTAGCTACTTTCATTTTAGTGAGGGGTCAGTTTAATGAAATAATAATGTAATTGGCAAATCTACTTAATTCAGCACACAAACACATAAATCACAATATATTAAAATGAAAGAAAATTAAGAAATCCCTGAATCATTCTCCACATTGCATAACTCACACTTTTCACTCATTAATAGTGAGATACAAGTGTCAACCTATATGTTAAATATTTGCAAGACTTAATTTTTTCTGCTTTTAGATAAAAATAAATATTTTTTAAAGATTCTAATGGTTTTTGTCTCATGATCTACCTTCTCTGGTTGTATTATTCTCTTTAGAGGCCATTGACATGTCTGTACTAAAGCCTCATAGGTTTGTTGTTCTGCAATAAATATTTCTGGAATAAGTATATGGAACAATGAGTTGACTGATAGATGAACAAATATTGATGTATGGCTACTCTTCCTAATAAGTTACTAATACTACATGCATATGTGGATGCCAAACTGATAGTTACATCTACCTGTCTGATGACTTGAAACATCTCAAATTTCACTTGACTTGAACAGATCTATTTGATTTCTGAGCTTCCCCCATCTTCCTTCTGCAACATATGCTCTGGCAGTTGTCTCCATCTCAATAAATTGCATCATTATCAATTCAGTTTATCAAGCTGAACATTTGAGAATCTTGATCTCACATTCAATTCATTACTAAGTGCTGTTGCTTCATCCACTGAACTATATACCAATCCAACCAGTTCTCTGTAAATCCACCACTCCCCCATCCTGCTCCAATCATCATCTTTTCTTGCCTAGACTACTGCAATGGTGTCCTTACAGGGCTCCTAACTTCTACTCTTATCCTCCAAAATTCATACTCCAAAAGCATCCAGAATGATCCTTTTAAAGTACATGACATTCTATATAATTCTCAGATAAGCTTTCTCTTAGTTAAAACTGTTCAAAGATTTCCTATCCCACTCAGCATAAAATCCATATTCTTTGCCATGGCCTGCAAAGTCCAGTGCAAGCTAGCCCCTGACTACCTGGCTCATCTCACCTACCATTCTTCCTCTTATACCAATGACCCAGCCACTCTGCCCTTATTGAAGCTTGTTAAATACATTTAGTTTACCCTGTGCAACAAAGTCTTTGCAGTTATTTCGTTCTCTAAATGTTCTTCTCCCAAATCTTTGCTCTTATATAGTTCCATCTTGTTATTTGGGCCTCTCCAATATTTCCTACTCAAAGAGGCCTTTCATGACCATTCGATCCTAACGTGTTCTCTGTTCCTGAAATAGTGCCTGGTACATAGTAGGTGCTTAATACATTTTTATTGAATTAATGACTTTTTTTTTGTGACATTCACATTTTTAAAATTGTCAGGACTAGTATAGGTCAGAAGCTTGTTGCTTTTCCTTATATATTTTTTAAGGTTATTTTTCTTTTTCCTTTCACTTTAAAATGTTCACAATATAAACCTAGTCAAAATATGAAAAAAACATAAGGCAAACCCAGACGGGGGGATATTCTACAGGATACCTAGCTACTATTCCTCAACACAGTGAAGCTCAAGAAAGAGAATGAAAGGGCACCTGGGTTGCTCAGTGGTTGAGCATCTGCCTTTGGCTCAGGGTATGACCCTGGAGTCCCGGGATCAATTACCTTATCAGGTTCCCTGCATGGAGCCTGCTCTTCTCTCTGCCTCTCTCTGTGTCTCTCTGTGTCTCTCATGAATAGATAAATAAAATCTTTTTTTCTTTTTTTAAGAAAGAAATAGAATGAAAGACTGAGAAACTGTCACAACCAGAGGAGACAGGGGAGACACAACAACCCCACGCAGTAGGGTACCCTGCATTGGATCCTGGAAAGAAAGAGAACATTAATGAAAACACTGGTGAAAACCAAATAAAATGAGTCATTTGGTTACTAATAATGTTCCAATGTCAGTTTCTCAGTTTGGACAAGTGTACGATGGTACTGTACACTGGCAATGTAAGGGGGAAACTGGGACGGGTACATATGGACTCTTTTAGCAACTTTTCTGCAAATCTAAAATTTCTCCAAAATAAAAAGTGTATTTAGAAATGTGCAGGGGGCACCTGGGTGACAGAGTTGTTGAGCGTCCAACTCTTAATTTCAGCTCAGGTCATGAATGATATCAGAGTCCTGAGATTGAGCCCCACTTCAGGCTCTATGCTCCATGCAAAGTTTGCTTGTCTCTCTGTGCCTCTGCTTCTCTTCGGCTCTCTCTCTCTCTCAAATCAATCAATCAATCAAATCTTTAGAAATGTCCATAGTAATACTTAAGACACTTCTTTTTTCTTTTTCCTTTTTTTTTACTTCAGGACCCTTTACAAAACCTTTCTATATTTTAAACTCTTTCTTTAAAGCCATATAGTCAGTCATCTTGTACAATTTAAGAGCTAGTGATGATGTTCACCACTATAACTATCAGTAATATTGTTAAATGTATTCCATAAATGTGAATAGAAATTTTTACCATGACTATGTTTTAATAAAGTTAAAAAGATCTATTAGTCAGTGTAATATGGCTTTAGACGCCTGTTTTGAGATCTAAGCTCAGACAGTTTTTCCATGTAAGACCTCTCTGAACCTCTTTTTTTTTCTCAACTAGAAAATGGGGGTAATAAAGTGGACCCTTAACATTTGTCAACTTAATATTTGCAGTTTTGACCAGAAAAGCCCTTGATATGTATAACTGTCCATAATTGTGCTAAAGAGGAAGTTTAAATTTCACACATTAGCCAAAGTATAGGGAACTGGAAAGTTGAGTAGTTGAAAGAATAAGCTGAGAATTGGTTACCTGAATTTGAATCCTACCTCTGTTATTATTAACTGTGTGGTCTTCCTTGAACAGATTTCTTAAATTCACTAAGTTTCAATTTTCTTATCTGTAGAATGAGGATAATAATAGCACAACTTTACAAGGCATGTTAAAGAGCAAAGAAAATAATAATAATAAAACTATAACAAGATATGTGTTTATACTCAGTCTTGTTCTAGGAGCTTTATGCATATTATATCATTCAATTCTTTCTACTTTCTAAGCATAACTACTACTATTATCCTCATCTTGCAAGTGAGGAACCTGATATAGATTTAGCCTTTGAAGCATGCCTCACACTGCCCAGCACATAGTAAACAATCAATATATACTGGCTCTAATTATCCCACCATTTGACTGAGCTCCACAAGGGATTATGCAGCCCTAACAATACGTGGCATATAGTAGGTGCTTTTGAATATTTGTGGAATAAATGAGTAAATAAACCAATCTTTACTGCCCACTCTTCTCCACTTATGTAGTATCTCCATGAAAATGCTAAAAATGTTCTCTTTTTGAAAATGGCTCTGAAACAAAATTCAACTATTAGCAATGAGTTTGAAGAACTGAATAAAGTGATGGATCTTTGTCATGAGATAGTCTGATTAAGCTGGAGAGCAGAATGTAAAATTAGTCAAAGGCTTATATTTGTGATCGGAATGACGTCATCAACAAAGAAGCAAGAAAAAACAATTTGGGAAACTATAATCAGTGACTGCTTTCACCACTGGGATTTAAAAAAAAAAAATTGGCATCAACTGAGTAGAGAACCTAGTAAACACTAAAAAGATGACTAACTCTTGGTGTAAAGATAAGAATAGGAAGCATGATGCTCAAGAAAATGTAATCCAAGAGAAACCTAGCAATATATACAAGTACTTTTATGATGCAATTAATGAGGACATCAGTGGAGCTCTCAATCCACTTTGGCCTCAAAGAAAGATTGGTGCAAGGACCTGACATAGCATTTTTCTATTGATGTAAACTAAAAAAATAAAAATAAATAATCATTGCCTCGGAAGTGCTTGCCTCCTTCTGAGCTTATGAAGTTTTTTTTTTAATTTTTTTTTTTATTTATTTATGATAGGCACACAGTGAGAGAGAGAGAGGCAGAGACACAGGCAGAGGGAGAAGCAGGCTCCATGCACCGGGAGCCCGATGTGGGATTCGATCCCGGGTCTCCAGGATCGCGCCCTGGGCCAAAGGCAGGCGCCAAACCGCTGCGCCACCCAGGGATCCCCCTGAGCTTATGAAGTTAATGAAAGAAACTGTTTATGGGTTAGTATGTTTGACAACAAAAAAGGAGGCTCACATCAACAGAAAATGCCTTGCAGATATATCAAAGGAAGAGACACAAATATCAGAGTTTAACGCAACTGAAGACAAACTGATCATGATTCACCCTAGCTTTCTCTAGGTCTCTGCAAACACTTCAGCTTCAAGGTCCAAAATAAGGTGGAATCCAACAAAGCAAAGTTGGAGTCATGGTGTTAATCTTTTGAAATGATTTCATAAGATCTTTGTAATAGACTAGTGCTTATAAAGTTGGTGTCTGAAGACATCCCAATATTCCTTGAGGATGTCAAGTGTCCTTTGTAATAATTACTTCACAAAATTATGAGTATTAGAATAATGTATACAGAGGTGAATATTTTATAGAAATATTGTCATGGAACAAAAATAAAAAACCCAGAGTGTAAAAGGAAAGTTGGTAATTAAATCTTTTCAACTTGTGTGTAGCAAAATATTGATATAAATAAAGTCAAAAGACAAAATATCAGCTGGAAGAATATTTGCAACAAATATAACAAATGGGGCTAATCTCCTTAATATAAAAGATCTCTCATAAATCAATAAGGAAAAGATGAACAACTTCTGCATAAAGGAGAAAAATTGGCGTTTCGTACAAAAATGAAGTACAACTTGCCAATAAATATCTGAAAAGATGCTCTGCTTTACTCATTACTAAAGAACTGCAAATGAAAAAAAAAAAAAAACAAAATGCCATTTTCACTTTCAGATCAGCAGGATTTATAGTGAAATAACTCATTTAAATGTTGTAGAATACGAATTAAACTTCTTTGAAGGCAATATGTACATCAAAATTATACACAAAATGTACATTATCTTTCTACCCAGCAGTTCTATTTCTAAGATTATCCTACCATACAAATGAACAAAGATATTTAGGCTTACTCAGAGATACTGCAGACCTCAGACCACCACAATAAAGTGAACATCTCAATAATGAATGAATTTTTTGGTTTCCCGGTGCATACAAAAGTTGTGTTTCCACTATAGTGTAGTCTATTAAATGTACAGTAGCATTACAACCAAAAAACAAATGTGCATACCTTAATTTAAAAATGCTTAATTGCTAAAAAATGCTGACTATCATCTGAACTTTCAATGAGTCATAATCTTGCTGGTGGAGGGTCTTCTCTCAATGTTGATGTTTGCTGACTGATCAGGGTGGTGGTTGGGTTGGGGTGGCTGTGGCGATTTGTTAAAATAAGATAATAATGAAGTTTGCCACATTGACCTTTCCTTTCACGAATGATTTCTCTGTAGCATGTGATGTTGTTTGATAGCATTTTACCCACAGTTAACTTTTCAAAATTGGACTCAATCATCTCAAGCCCTGCTTCTGCTTTATCAACTAAGTTTATGTAACATTCTAGATCCTCTGTTGTCATTTCAACGGTCTTCACAGCCTTAGGAGCAGATTACATCTTAAGAAAACTCTCTCTCTCCCTCTCTCTCTCTCTCTCTCTTTTTCCCCTCAGGAAGCAACTCTTTATCCATTAAAGTTTTATCATGAGATTACAGAAATTCAATCCCATCTTCAGGCCCCACATCAAATTTTTGTTCTCTTGCTCTTCCACCAATCTGGAATTATCTCCTCCACTGCAGTATTTTTTTTAAAGATTTTATTCATTTATTCATGAGAGACACACAGAGGCAGAGACATAGGCAGAGGGAGAAGCAGATTCCCCATAGGGAGCCTGATGCGGGACTTGATCTCAGGACCCCGGGGGTCATGCCCTGAGCCAAAGGCAGATGCTCAGCCAGTGAGCCACCCAGGTGTCCACTGAAGTCTTAAACCCCTCAAAGTCAACCATGATGGTTGGATGATTCCCCCAAACTCCTAATGTTGATATTTTAACTTCTTCCTATGAACCACAAAGGATGAAACACAAACATTTAATGGCATCTAGAATGGCGAAACCTTTCCAAAAGGTTTCAATTTCCTTTGCCCAGATCCATTAGCAGAATCACTATCTATGGCAGCTATAGCCTTATGAAACCTATTTATTAAACAATAAGGCTTGAAAGTTGAAATTACTCCCTGATCCAAGTGCTGCAGAATGGATGTTGTGTCAGCAGGTGTGAAAATAACATTCATCTCATTGTACATCTCCATCAGAGCTCTTGGGTGACCAGGTACATTGTCAATGAGCAGAAATATTTTGAAAGTAAATTTTTTTTCTGAGCAGTGGCTCTCAACAGTGGGCTTAAAACATTCAGTAAACCATGTGGTAAATAGATGTGCTATCATCCAGGCTTTGTTGTTCCATTTATAGAGCACAGGCAAAGTAGATTGAGCATAATTCCTCAGGGCCCCAGGATTTTCACAATGGTCAATGAGCATTGGCTTCGATTCAAAGTCAACAGCTGCATTAGCCCCTAACAAGAGAGTCAGTCTGCCCTTTTTTAATTAATTTATTTATTTTATTTTTAGTCTGCCCTTTGAAGCTCTGACCCAGGTACTGACTTCTCCTCTCTAGCTATGAAAGTCCTAGATGATACCTTCTTCCAATAGAAGGCTGTTTCACCTGCATTGAAAATCTGTTGTTTAGTGTAGCTACCTCCATGGCTTATCTGAACTAGATCTTCTGGATAACTTGTTGCAGATTCTATATCAGCACTTGCTGCTTTGCTTTGCACTTTAATGTTACAGAGATGGCTTCTCTCCTTAAACCTCATACACCAACCTCTGCTAGCTTCAAACTTTTCTTCTGCAGCTTCCTCACTTCTCTCAGTCTTCCTAGATTTAAAGAGAGTTACGGCCACACTCTGGATTAGGCTTTGGCTTAAAGGAATGTTGCGGTTGGTTTGATCTTCTATCCAGACCATGAAACCTTTCTCCATATCAGCGATAAGGTTGTTTCACTTTCTTATCATTCCTCTGTTCACTGGAGTAGCACTTCGAATTTCCTTCAAGAACTTTTCCTTTGTATTCACAACTTAACTAACTGTTGTAAGAGGCCTACTTTTTGGCTTATCTTGGCTTTTGACGTGTCTTCCTCATTAAGCTTAATTATTTCTAGCTTTTGATTTAAAGTGAGACATGTGACTCTTTCTTTCACTTGAACACGTAGAACCCATTGTATAGTTATTGACTGGCCTGATATTGTGTTTCAGGGAATAGGGAGGCTAAGGAATAGCTGGTCAGTGGAGCAGTTAGAACCTGCACAACATTTATCAATTAAATTCATTGCCTTATATGGGCATGGTTCATGGTGCCCCCAAAACAATTACAATAGCAACAAAACATCACTGATTACACATCACTGTAATTAACATAATAATGAAAGAGTTTGAAATATTGAAAGAATTACTAAAATCTGGGGCAAAGACCTTAAGCGAGCAAATGTGTTGGAAAAATGTTGCCGTGTTGGAAGAATGTTGCCGGCAGACTTCCCAGATGCAGGGTTGTCACAAACCTTTGATTTGTAAAAACTTCAGATCTGTGAAGTGCAATAAAGAGAAGTGCAATAACTTACAACTTCCTGTAAGTCCAAAATTGTTCCAGTATGAAAAGTTTACATTTAAAAAGTGAGATAGAAAGAAAATCAAGATATAAAAAATGGAAAAGAGCAAGTTGCAGGATAGTATGTTCAGCATTGGTGTACTAAAAGATGAGGATTATATATATATATATATATATACTACTATAGGCATAGAAATCTCTGGGAGCACATGATCTTATTCCACCAAAAAGGAAGTTTACAGTAGTTATCTCTGAGTCCTTGGAACAGAGGTTGTCAACGTCAACATCAGTGTTGACTGGGATCTTTTAATTTTCACTTTCACATTAAATCATGCTGTGTTCTTTTAATTCTTTTGCCATGGAGACATATGTGTCTTATATAATTTAAAAGCAACTAATTAAAAAACTATGGTACGGAAATTGACTAACATGGTGACTGATATCTTGTAGATGCTCAGTATTTGAAAACTTTTGGTATTTTTTTTTTAAGATTTTATTTATTCATGAGAGACGCACAGAGAGAGGCAGAGACATAGCAGAGGGAGAAACAGGTTCCCTGTGGGGAGCCCAATGGGAAGCTTGATCCCAGGATCACACCCTGAGCCGAAGGCAGACGTTCAACCACTGAGCCACCCAGGTGTCTTGAAAACTTTTGGTTTTTTATTATCAGCTTTGATTAATAAGTTCTTAATTATATCTCTAATGACAAACACAAATTTTTGTTGAGTATTTATTATGGTCCAGGCCCTGTGTTAAATATTCTACATACTGTATTTCATTGTTCTCCCTTAACAACATTCTGAGTTGGGTACAATCATTATCCCCATTTTACAAAAAAGAAAACAATGGAGAAATCAAGTAACTTGCCAAGGTCACAAGACAAATAAATGGTGTAGACAGGATTGGAACCCAATCAGTCTGACTCCACAGTCTTTTTTTTTTTTTTTTAAGATTTTATTTATTCATGAAAGACACAGAGAGAGAGAGAGAGAGAGGCAGAAACACAGGCAGAGACACAGGCAGAGAGAGAAGCAGGCTCCATGCAGGGATCCCGATGTGGGACTCGATCCAGGGTCTCCAGGATCACAACCTGGGCCGAAGGTAGTGCTAAACCACTGAGCCACCCGGGCTGCCCCATAGTCTTTGATCATAGAGAAAGCCTTGTTTGTTTCTATAGATACTATAGAAAATATTTTAACATATAGAATATATTTCCATAACTTCCTTAATGGTTAAGTGATGAATATAATTCACCTTCAGTTGAGGAAATTGATGACTAATAACATTTTTTTAAAGATTGTGTTTATTATTCATGAGAGACACACAGAGAGAGAGAGAGAGAGAGAGAGAGAGAGAGAGAAAGAGGCACAGACACAGGCAGAGGGAGAAGCAGGCTCCCTTCCACGCAGGGAGCCTGACATGGGACTGGATCCCAGGTCTCCAGGACCACACCTTGGGCTGAAGGCGGCGCTAAACCGCTGAGCCACATGGGCTGCCCATAATTTTTAACTAAGTTGGGCGATTCAAAGTCCCTGGACCTTTCTTTTAAATTTCAGCACATGAAAGGCACCTGGGTGGCTCAGTTGGTTGAGCATCTGCCCTCTGCTCAGGTCATGATCCCAGGGTTCTGGATCAAGCCCCACATAGGGGTTCCCTGCTCAGTTGGGAGCCTGCAACTCCTTCTCCCTCTACCCCTCCCCCATTTGTGTTCCTTCTCTGTCAAATAAATAAATAAAATATTTAACAAAAATACATTTCAGCACATGAGCTTTGCAGTTTGATTCTTTACATCCTACATGTTCAAACTAATCTTCAATTATTTGATAGTTTTCACTAAATGATCCAATTTTTTTTATCATTTTTAAAAGATTTAGTTATTTAATCCTTTGAGTACCTGACTGCCTCAGTGAAGCATGTGAATCTTGATCTTGGGGTTGTGAGTTCAAGCCTCACATTGAGTATAGACCTTATTCAAAAAAAAAAAAAAAAAAAAGCCTTCAGTTATTTAATCCTTATAGTTGCTCTTTTCTGAGAGATTATGAATCTCTACATACCCTGAATATGAACCTTTTTTTATTAAAGATTTATTTTTTTAGAGACAGAGCATGTGCATGAGTGAAGGTGGGGGTATAGAGGGAGACAGAGAGAATCTCAAGCAGACCTCTTGCTGAGCACTGACATAGACTTGAGGGTCTACTCTGAGATCATGACCTGAGCAAAACCAAGAGTTGGACTCTAAACCGACTGAGCCACCCAGTCATCCCAAACTCTTTCTTTAAAAAGATAAATAGCAATTGTTATTCCTTTCCTCACCTTCCCACTTCTTATAGAGCAGGTAGGGTTTTTTGTTGTTGTTCATATTGTTCTTTGTTGTTTATTTTGCATAACATCATCTAAATTTGCCTATCAAGACCTTTTAACAGAACAATACACATGAGTAAAGGAATATTTTCTCATTGGTTACATAAGACTTCTAGTAGAAAACCAATGAAATTAACACTTGTTAGTTGTTGATAGAATTTTATACATGCACAGATAATTAGGCCATTTTTTTAATTAAAAATTTTTTCAAGATCTTCAACCAGGATCTTATTTTGTCGATAATCAAATTTATTGGATTCCTGCTGTGTATATGGCACTGTTTATGAGGAATCATAAATTCTTAGCCAGATTCAATGTCTCATTTGATTTAACTACAAAAACTTCAAAATTTATTATGTGTGAGTACTATACTCATGTAAGATTCTTTGGAAGATAAAACATAAATAAAAGTAAGAAAGTAGACCATAAAAATAGATAAGAAAATGTGATGAAAAGAATAGAAAAAGAGCAAGGGTCATTTATCATAATAAATTAATCTCCACTAAATATCCCTAAGGTGTTTGACACTGTGATAGATGCTTAAAAGAGCATAAAGTCAGTGTGGTGGCTGATTTCCTGCATAATTGAATAAAGAAGATTAAAAATGATGGAGCATGTCTGAAGATGTACTCTGGAATTCAATTCAACAGGTATTTATTGAGAGTTTTTTGACAAGGCATGTTGCCAGGAACTGTGCCAGAGAGATGAACAAGAATGCTCTCTACTCCTAGGGAGTTTACAATCTAGTTTGAATAGCTCTATCCAATGTGTGAATTAAGAAAAGGTGTCTCTAGGTTCCCAGCCCAGTGAAGAATGTTTGGGCTAGACTTCAGACTCCATCCACCTCAGCTGGGCACCTGTGTACTTTTCACAACCTGTACACTCACATGCAGAAGCTTTAGCTATAATTGAAACAAATGTTTAAAATATATAATAGATCTATACGAACATCTGGGTAGCTCAGTGGTTGAACGTCTGTCTTTGGCTCAGGGCGTGATCCCGGGGTCCTGGGATTGAGTCCCCATTCCCTGCGGGGAGCCTCCTTTTCCCTCTGCCTATGTCTCTGCCTCTCTCTCCATGTCTCTCATAAATAAATAAAAAAATATTTTTTTAAAATAAAATATATAATAGACCTATACATAAAATCCTGAGTATGTAGAGAAGTAGGTTCTGGCAGGACATGACATTTGAGCCTCAGATAACTGGAAAGATGTGTTACAATGAGGAAAAGGGGTCCCTTTATGATTGGCCCAATCTGAGGCACATGGCTAATGCAATGGCCCATATGCAACCAAATACTGACAGCGCAATAGAGAGGCTGCGGAGGAGAGATTGGTGGAAAGCAAAGGTGACCTGGGAACTCTGAGAGCTGGAGAAGAGGACTACAAACATCATGGAAGAGCCTAAATGCCATGCTAAGAAGTCAGGCACTTTAGGGTTGTTAGCAGAGACCTGAGAAATAAATTTTATCCTTCAGATTCTCCTTATAAAATGTTTCACGATAGTTTGGAAAATTCCAACACTATTTAAATCTAGAGATAATAAGTGGAGATTTTATCTTTTGTTTTAGTTTTTGTTTTTTGTTTTGAAATTCTATCTTAACACTATTTCTTGCATATAATCTCAGTTCCCAGAAAGTAACCACAACAAACAATATGGTGTGCAAGCTTCTGAACCCTCATAGAAAGTTGTTTGTTTAGCTATCCATTAATCTCTAGGAGAGTGATCTCCAAATTGTTCTGATTTGGTGCTTATTTAAGAAAGCACTAACATATGTTGATTCATTTATTTATTTTTTTTTAACTTTTATTTATTTATGATAGTCATACAGAGAGAGAGAGAGAGGCAGAGACAGAGGCAGAGGGAGAAGCAGGCTCCATGCACTGGGAGCCCGACGTGGGATTCGATCCCGGGTCTCCAGGATCGCGCCCTGGGCCAAAGGCAGGCGCCAAACCGCTGCGCCACCCATGGTTCCCCTGTTGATTCATTTATTTTTAAATTTAACACATGTCCTACTTTTGTTGGCTGATATCCCAAGAGATAATAAGCAAGGCAAAGTTCATCGTTAGGGATAGTGAATGTAAATCCATATTTCAAATACTTTCTTGATAGTTTCATAAAAAATGTGTTTAACTATCATACTGGTCAAAACTTTAACTTCCTGAGATGTCTGAAATGTTGTACCAAAAGGAGGAGAAGGGTTCACTCTGCTATTTTGTTTCCTTGTGCTTATAAGGATGTCATTCCTACTTAACAGCACTGAGCATAGACAGGCAGTCTGGGCTGGATTAAGAACTAGAAACAAACTATCTATGCCCTAGTTTCCTCATGTTTAAAATGGGAATAAAAGGGGGCACCTGGGTGGCTCAGTCAGTTAAGCGTTGGACTCTTGATCTAAGCTCAGGTCTTGATCTCAGGGTTGTAAGTTCAAGCTCCACATTAAATTCTACACTCAGCATGGGACCTACTTAAAAAAAGTGGGGGAGGGAATAAAAATAGTCCCTTCTTCATGGGGTTTTTGTACAGGTTAAATACATTAATAGGGACAAGCACTTAGGGCAGTGACTGGCGTATAGTAAATCCCATGTAAGTATCCCATATATCATTGACATTATATTCCGACCATGGTTTTTTTGGGGGCAAGAATCTTTTAAAGCCATCTTTCTGTTGTAGGACAAGTTAGTTAAAACTAGATAACGTAATCTGTAAATCTACCTCACTGAACCTTCAGTGACCCTGTCTTTACTGTGGAAACTCCCCTTACCCCTTTCCCTTAAAGTGATCTGTGTACAGTATGTGCTGAGAGGCCATCAGACACATGTGCCTAGTAGGGGTGTTGGAGTCAAGCCACACAAACAGTGTAAGTAAATCTTAATTTTTCCTCTTTTTTGGGGATAAAAGGTGTATGTGTATGTGTATTCTAATATTTTCTTCTCACATCTCAGTGGATTTCTAGGGTGTTCCCTGTGATGCGCCCACCCCACCTGGGAGGCCCATGTGCTGGAATGCACTGCTGGGAAGAGATCCATAGCCTGCCGTGGAGAACCATCTGACAGCTATGGAAGCAGGACCTGAGCAAGCCTGAGCTGTGGGATGGGAAAGAAACTGGGGGCGAGAAAGGGCAGGAAGAGCAAAGGAAACCTGGCAAAACCCCATGTGCCAGATTTCAGCTGTAGGCGTAATCCTGCTCTGAAGGCTCTTCTGGGCAGGTCTGTGAAACTCTGGGGTTCCAGCTCCAACACGTTCCCACAGTGTAGAGCCATTCAGTACCTACTGCGGCCCAGCACTGTGCTAAGGGGCTCAGAGGACGTGGTCACTTCTGCAAGTTTAGTCTGACTGAGGTGACTAACATCAATATTCAAATTTCAATGAGTTATTTATTTATGTCTATTAGTATGTACGTATACATATGATTTATGAATAAATCCCATAGCACAGAATGCTATAACCTACAGGAGGAACTACTTTGCCCTAATCGGGTCTTCAGAGAGACGGTCTCCTGAAGGAAGGAGATGCTGCATGGGATGATAAGTAAATATTGAAAGGACAACTTTCTCTGATTAGTGTTTAAAAAAACCAAAAACCAAAAACCATCTTCTTTTACTTGGTTATTAAAGATACCAGAGTTTCTTTGTTTGTTTTTAACATATTTTATTTATTTATTTGACACAGAAAGAGAGAGCATGAGAGAGTGGGAGAAGCAGACTCCTGGGCAGCCCGGGGTTGGTGGGGGGGTCAGCAGTTTAGTGCCGCCTTTGGCCCAGGGCCTGGTCCTGGAGTCCCAGAATCGAGTCCCACGTCGGGCTCCCTGCATGGAGCCTGCTTCTCCCGCTGCCTGTGTCTCTGCCTCTCTCTCTCTCTCTCTCTCTCTCTGTCTCTCATGAATAAATAAATAAAATCTTGAAAAAAAAAAAAGAAGCAGACTCCTCACTGAGCAGGGAGCCCAACATTGGGCTCAATTTCAGGACCCTGGGATCATGACATAAGGCATACGCTTAACTGCCTGAGCCACCCAGGCATGCTCCCCGCTTTAAAAAATATTTTATTTGCTTATTTGAGAAAGAGAGAGAGAGAACATACAGAGTGGGAGAAGCAGACTCCCCGCTGAGCAGGGAGCCTGAAAAGATACCAGAGTTTGAATAGAGTCACTGCCAACACTAGTAAATTCCATGAGGATATTTGTCTGCTTGTGCTCATTGCTGTGTGCCTAATGCCTATAGTAATGCTTGGCACACAGCGGTTCTCATTTGTCAAATGAATTAATGATTAGAGAAACCATGTCTGTGAACTATTAGGTAGGAGACTTTGTAGTCTCCCTTCGAATCATAGAATGAGTATTATGGGGATACCAGATGCAATCTAGTTCAAATTCTCCTGCTGAAAAACCAAGGCTCAAAGAGTCAAGTAATCCACTCAAGGCAAGCCAGGAAGCCAGGTCTAGAACAGCTCCTATTTCCTAACTCCTCATCCAGTGTTTTCTTCATGATCCAATGGCACCTCGCCAGAAGTACCAGATGGCCACAACTCATCTCTTACTCGTCAGACCTCCTCAAGTGCCAGGAATGAATCTGATTCCAGAAGGCTGAAGGAAATGGAGATGTTAGAAATTTTTCTAACTGCTGTATTTGTGTCTGGCTTCCCTGGGAACCCGTAGCGTTAGTTGTTACAGGTCCTTCTTCTCCAAGGAATGAGGAAGAAACAAAGTAGCAATAAATATGCAGATACAGTTTAAAAATATGTAATATAAACACATTCTCTAACTACTTCCATTGTTTCCCAAACACACTGTGGAGGCTGAATAGCCCAGTCACTGTAGCCCAATGTTCAAGAGAAATGTGAGCTGAACACCTCCGAGTTCCTCATTGTTATTAAGGGTACATGTGGAATACACAGATATTCATAAATGTAATATGAATATGTATTCACATAATACATGAATATTTATGAAAAGAATGTATAATCTATAAATTATTACATTTAATGTAACATAAAGGATAGACAGATCCAACAACCCAGAATTTTAGATTCTAGGCATAAAAATCTGACTTTGCCATCACACCCCCTAGTCTTTGCATAAACATTATTATCTCAAAGTAAACTCTGCCACCGCCCTTTCTAAATAGGGACATTCCTCCAGCTAAGTTTTTTCCCCTTTTTTTTTTTTAATTTTTTATTTATTTATGATAGTCACAGAGAGAGAGAGAGAGGCAGAGACACAGGCAGAGGGAGAAGCAGGCTCCATGCACTGGGAGCCCGATGTGGGATCCGATCCCGGGTCTCCAGGATCGCCCCCTGGGCCAAAGGCAGGCGCTAAACTGCTGCGCCACCCAGGGATCCCAGTTTTTTCCCCTTTTAAACTTAAATTTATGTCTACTAGCTTGAAGCTTCAGGCCTTCGTTGTTTTTAAATTCTACCTCCTAAACATATCTCAAAACTGCCCAGTTTTCCCCATCTCTATTGCCACAGGCTAAGCCAACCCAGTATCACCTCTCAGTTAAGACTAATAAAGTAACTTCTTAATTCCATTCTCTCCTCTGATCCTTTTGCCACACAGCAGCTAGAATTATCTCTCAAGAAAAGAATCATATAACTTTTTTGCTTATAGTCTTCCAGTTCTTCCCATAGTTCATAAGGTTAAGACCAGAGTCTTGGGTGTGGTGAACAGGCCCCTAGGGATCTGGCTTCTACTTGCTCACCAGCTTCCTCTTGGGCATGGTCCTCCTGACTCTTTGCATTTCAACCACATTCTTTCAGTTCCTGAGAGTCCTCACTGATTCCCTTCCTCAGGCCCTTTGCACCTGTTATTTCAACTTCCTGCAATGTTCTCTAGTGTGGTGCTTTCCCACCCACACATGTCCTTTGCCCAGAGATTTTTCTACCTACCCCGCAGAGTTCGGCTTAATCAGCAGCCCCTCTAGGAAGCCTTTCTCCCTCTTTAGATAAGTCAGGTGCCTTGTCATATCCTCTCTTAGCAATTTGTTTTTCTACATTTTAGCACTTAACATAATTGTAATTTTAAAAATTATGGTACTGGCTCCTCAACGTTTTTCTAACATAAGTTCCATTAGAGCCAGCTTATTCATCACTGTCACAGCATTGGCAGGAATAAATATCTCTTGAATGAATAAAGAAAATAAGAATAATATTTCTAAACCAGTGTTTGTTATAAAAGGGAAAAGTCAATCGGGAAAGCAAGTTCACATTTTTAAAGTAAACATGAATATATACTGAGAAATAGTACTAGACACTGCCCTACATGAAAACCCACACACAGAAATATCAGAAAGGGAGACAGAACATAAAGACTCCTAACTCTGGGAACCGAACTAGGGGTGGTGGAAGGGGAGGAGGGCGGGGGGTGGGGGTGAATGGGTGATGGGCACTGAGGGAGGCACCTGATGGGATGAGCACTGGGTGTTATTCTGTATGTTGGTAAATTGAACACCAATAAAAAATAAATTTATTATAAAAAAAAAAAAGAAAACCCACACACAGACACACATACTAGCACTTACGTTCAGTACCTCTCCAAAAAAGGATAAAAGGAAAACATTTGCAGCTCCAATGAGAGGAATCTTGCCAGAGCAGGAAGGAAACAGGAGGTGTCTTAGATCAGGTGACTGGTAGTTGAGGGCTTGGTCACCAACTGAGAGAGACACAGCCTTATCCTAGCCAGGCACACCGGTGCTCACCTCCTCTGGGGGGAGGGGGGAGGGGGCTTCCATGCGGCTTCTCAGTGAACTTGGCTGATGCCAGAGAGGCAAAGAGGCAGATAAAGCTTCCTGGGACACACAGGTTCCTGGGGAAAAAGACAGATAGAAGCCTAAGGTTCTCTCCAAATTTAGGTTAAATGGGTAGGGAAGGAGTAATTTCAGTAACTGAGCCTCAACCAGAGGCCCAGGATGCTGCCTCAGAGCAGCACTGTGCTGTGGAGGAGGTGGCCATGGACTTCAGGCAAATGCAACATGTGGTGTCCTTGGTGGTTGTCAGGGCTCAGGGGCAGAGCAAGCAAAGAGCATGAAACATCCCTCTCTAACTCCTAGTAGATATCAAGAAACTGAATGGATAAGGGGGGTAGAAACTTTAGCCCCAATCTCCTCTGATGTTCTTGGTTTTCTAGTGCTTATAGCCATTATGCTCAGGCTGGTGGCTTGGGAAGACCTGATTTAATTCCACTGAAAATATTTCAACAAGATTATTTATTAATTTATAGCTATGTTATAAGCTATTACTATATATCTATTATCTATAGGATATTAGGAATTATACAATTGAAAAGTATATGGGAAATTATTTATTTGGAACTCACATCAAAGA
Source organism: Canis aureus (assembly GCF_053574225.1). Taxonomy (NCBI): domain Eukaryota; kingdom Metazoa; phylum Chordata; class Mammalia; order Carnivora; family Canidae; genus Canis; species Canis aureus. Next base: position 15,984,106 of record NC_135633.1, read on the forward strand.
AATACCAACTGTCTATCTTTTTATAGTATTTGAGGTAATTTTTTCTTAACTTGTGATAGAAGAGGTGTCATCTGGTTGGGTAGATTTGTAACTTGACTTTGGTTTAACAGTGAATACTCCTCCTGATTGTCCTAATATCTGCACAAAATGAAAGATTGGTTACAGAGAAGCTTCTTGAACAAAGACAAGTAGGTATTCATAGGAATGTGATGTAGAGCTTGAGAATTTATTGTTTGTAAATCAAAAGTTAATTAAAGGATATCCACAATAGCGATTTACTACAAAGCATCTCGTCCTCCTCTCTGTGTACCACCTTATGCATTTCAGTGGGATGGGGTTGGGGGGCAGTGGAGTTGGTGAGGTGGAGAGTCCTCTCTAGGGCTTCAATGCAGGAAGATGAACAAAGAGGAAGGAAGGAAGGTTATATCGGGGAGAAACTTGCAAAATGACTGGGAAGACTCTAAGTGGGACTGGATTTTGGAGAGTGGAGATGGGAGCAGAGGGAAGGCTAGATCAAGGAATATATTGCTCTGGATTATGAAGGTTTATTCTGTTTTCTTTTTCTTTTTTGCTCTGATGTGACCTGAAAAAAACAAGCTAGCTAAATTTATATTCCCTCAATGAGTATGGGTAGGCACATAGGTGTTCTCTGCATGCTGACTGACTTGAAGTGAATAGATCACAGAAAGTTTCTATCTAGAATGTTGCATATATTCAGAACCGTAGCTCCTATTAATTGAAGTACATGGTATGCATTATGCTTCACATTGAATCCTCATAACTAACCTCAGGTGAATGTTTTTAAATTCCTGTTTTACAGTGAAGGATACTGAGGCCTAGAGAGGTTAAGTCACTTGTCTTAAGTCACAGCCAGTAAAAGTGGCAAAGCCAAGGGTCAAATCAAGAATTGATGATTCCACAGCCTGTGTTCCCCTTTCCCATGATGTTCTGTTTTTCTGCATTACTGGATAATCAGAACTAAAATAATTTTCCCGAGTGATATTAATCAGATTTCCTGTGGAATCATTACATCTATGTATCTATTCTCTGCTAATGTGTGAATTCCTAGGGTAGGGAGAGCTGTCTAATTCATCATTTTTGTTCCTACTGCTGAGCACAATGACTGGTACATAATAATGGTAGCATTCATTGAGTATTAGGTGTTAAGCACAGTTCAAAGTGCTTTATGTATCCTAACTTAATCCTCACAATAACTTTATAGGCTATACACTATTATTATCTTCTTTTTTTTTTTTTTTTATTTTATTTTATTTTATTTTATTTTATTTTATTTTTTTATTGGTGTTCAATTTACTAACATACAGAATAACACCCAGTGCCCGTCACCCATTCACTCCCACCCCCCGCCCTCCTCCCCTTCTACCACCCCTAGTTCGTTTCCCAGAGTTAGCAGTCTTTATGTTCTGTCTCCCTTTCTGATATTTCCCACACATTTCTTCTCCCTTCCCTTATTTTCCCTTTCACTATTATTTATATTCCCCAAATGAATGAGAACATATAATGTTTGTCCTTCTCCGACTGACTTACTTCACTCAGCATAATACCCTCCAGTTCCATCCACGTTGAAGCAAATGGTGGGTATTTGTCATTTCTAATAGCTGAGTAATATTCCATTGTATACATAAACCACATCTTCTTTATCCATTCATCTTTCGTTGGACACCGAGGCTCCTTCCACAGTTTGGCTATCGTGGCCATTGCTGCTAGAAACATCGGGGTGCAGGTGTCCCAGCGTTTCATTGCATTTGTATCTTTGGGGTAAATCCCCAACAGTGCAATTGCTGGGTCGTAGGGCAGGTATATTTTTAACTGTTTGAGGAACCTCCACACAGTTTTCCACAGTGGCTGCACCAGTTCACATTCCCACCAACAGTGTAAGAGGGTTCCCTTTTCTCCACATCCTCTCCAACATTTGTTGTTTCCTGCCTTGTTAATTTTTCCCATTCTCACTGGTGTGAGGTGGTATCTCATTGTGGTTTTGATTTGTATTTCCCTGATGGCAAGTGATGCAGAGCATTTTCTCATGTGCATGTTGGCCATGTCTATGTCTTCTTCTGTGAGATTTCTGTTCATGTCTTTTGCCCATTTCATGATTGGATTGTTTGTTTCTTTGGTGTTGAGTTTAATAAGTTCTTTATAGATCTTGGAAACTAGCCCTTTATCTGATATGTCATTTGCAAATCTCTTCTCCCATTCTGTAGGTTGTCTTTGAGTTTTGTTGACTGTATCCTTTGCTGTGCAAAAGCTTCTTATCTTGATGAAGTCCCAATAGTTCATTTTTGCTTTTGTTTCTTTTGCCTTCGTGGATGTATCTTGCAAGAAGTTACTATGGCCGAGTTCAAAAAGGGTGTTGCCTGTGTTCTTCTCTAGGATTTTGATGGAATCTTGTCTCACATTTAGATCTTTCATCCATTTTGAGTTTATCTTTGTGTATGGTGAAAGAGAGTGGTCTAGTTTCATTCTTCTGCATGTGGATGTCCAATTTTCCCAGCACCATTTATTGAAGAGACTGTCTTTCTTCCAATGGATAGTCTTTCCTCCTTTATCGAAAATTAGTTGCCCATAAAGTTCAGGGTCCACTTCTGGATTCTCTATTCTGTTCCACTGATCTATGTGTCTGTTTTTGTGCCAGTACCACACTGTCTTGATGACCACAGCTTTGTAGTACAACCTGAAATCTGGCATTGTGATGCCCCCAGATATGGTTTTCTTTTTTAAAATTCCCCTGGCTATTCGGGGTCTTTTCTGATTCCACACAAATCTTAAAATAATTTGTTCTAACTCTCTGAAGAAAGTCCATGGTATTTTGATAGGGATTGCATTAAACGTGTATATTGCCCTGGGTAACATTGACATTTTCACAATATTAATTCTGCCAATCCATGAGCATGGAATATTTTTCCATCTCTTTGTGTCTTCCTCAATTTCTTTCAGAAGTGTTCTATAGTTTTGAGGGTATAGATCCTTTACATCTTTGGTGAGGTTTATTCCTAGGTATCTTATGCTTTTGGGTGCAATTGTAAATGGGATTGACTCCTTAATTTCTCTTTCTTCAGTCTCATTGTTAGTGTATAGAAATGCCACTGACTTCTGGGCATTGATTTTGTATCCTGCCACGCTACCGAATTGCTGTATGAGTTCTAGCAATCTTGGGGTGGAGACTTTTGGGTTTTCTAGGTAGAGTATCATGTCATCGGCGAAGAGGGAGAGTTTGACTTCTTCTTTGCCAATTTGAATGCCTTTAATGTCTTTTTGTTGTCTGATTGCTGAGGCTAGGACTTCCAGTACTATGTTGAATAGCAGTGGTGAGAGTGGACATCCCTGTCTTGTTCCTGATCTTAGGGGAAAGGCTCCCAGTGCTTCCCCATTGAGAATGATATTTGCTGTGGGCTTTTCATAGATGGCTTTTAAGATGTCGAGGAATGTTCCCTCTATCCCTACACTCTGAAGAGTTTTGATCAGGAATGGATGCTGTATTTTGTCAAATGCTTTCTCTGCATCCAATGAGAGGATCATATGGTTCTTGGTTTTTCTCTTGCTGATATGATGAATCACATTGATTGTTTTACGGGTGTTGAACCAGCCTTGTGTCCCAGGGATAAATCCTACTTGGTCATGGTGAATAATTTTCTTAATGTACTGTTGGATCCTATTGGCCAGTATCTTGTTGAGAATTTTTGCATCCATGTTCATCAGGGATATTGGTCTGTAATTCTCCTTTTTGGCGGGGTCTTTGTCTGGCTTTGGAATTAAGGTGATGCTGGCTTCATAGAACGAATTTGGAAGTACTCCATCTCTTTCTATCTTTCCAAACAGCTTTAGGAGAATAGGTATGATTTCTTCTTTAAACGTTTGATAAAATTCTCCTGGGAAGCCATCTGGCCCTGGACTCTTGTGTCTTGGGAGGTTTTTGATGACTGCTTCAATTTCCTCCCTGGTTATTGGCCTGTTCAGGTTTTCTATTTCTTCCTGTTCCAGTTTTGGTAGTTTGTGGCTTTCCAGGAATGCGTCCATTTCTTCTAGATTGCCTAATTTATTGGCGTATAGCTGTTCATAATAGGTTTTTAAAATCGTTTGTATTTCCTTGGTGTTGGTAGTGATCTCTCCTTTCTCATTCATGATTTTATTAATTTGAGTCTTCTCTCTCTTCTTTTTAATAAGGCTGGCTAATGGTTTATCTATCTTATTAATTCTTTCAAAGAACCAACTCCTGGTTCTGTTGATCTGTTCCACAGTTCTTCTGGTCTCGATTTCGTTGAGTTCTGCTCGAATCTTTATTAGCTCCCTTCTTCTCTTGGGTGTAGGATCTATTTGCTGTTTTTTCTCTAGCTCCTTTATGTGTAAGGTTAGCTTTTGTATTTGAGTTCTTTCCAGTTTTTGAATGGATGCTTGTATTGCGATGTATTTCCCCCTTAGGACTGCTTTTGCTGCATCCCAAAGATTTTGAACGGTTGTATCTTCATTCTCATTAGTTTCCATGAATCTTTTTAATTCTTCCTTAATTTCCTGGTTGACCCTTTTATCTTTTAGCAGGATGGTCCTTAACCTCCATGTGTTTGAGGTCCTTCCAAACTTCTTGTTGTGATTTAGTTCTAATTTCAAGGCATTATGGTCCGAGAATATGCAGGGGACAATCCCAATCTTTTGGTATCGGTTCAGACCCGATTTGTGACCCAATATGTGGTCTATTCTGGAGAAAGTTCCATGTGCGCTTGAGAAGAATGTGTATTCAGTTGAGTTTGGATGTAAAGTTCTGTAGATATCTGTGAAATCCATCTGGTCCAGTGTATCATTTAAAGCTCTCGTTTCTTTGGAGATGTTTTGCTTAGAAGACCTATCGAGTATAGAAAGAGCTAGATTGAAGTCACCAAGTATAAGTGTATTATTATCTAAGTATTTCTTCACTTTGGTTAATAATTGATTTATATATTTGGCAGCTCCCACATTCGGAGCATATATATTGAGGATTGTTAAGTCCTCTTGTTGAATAGATCCTTTAAGTATGATATAGTGTCCCTCTTCATCTCTCACTACAGTCTTTGGGGTAAATTTTAGTTTATCTGATATAAGGATGGCTACCCCTGCTTTCTTTTGAGGACCATTCGAATGGTAAATGGTTCTCCAACCTTTTATTTTCAGGCTGTAGGTGTCCTTCTGTCTAAAATGAGTCTCTTGTAGACAGCAAATAGATGGGTCCTGCTTTTTTATCCAGTCTGAAACCCTGCGCCTTTTGATGGGGTCATTAAGCCCGTTCACATTCAGAGTTACTATTGAGAGATATGAGTTTAGTGTCATCATGATATCTATTCAGTCTTTGTTTTTGTGGACTGTTCCACTGAACTTCTTCTTAAAGGGGAATTTTAAGAGGCCCCCTTAAAATTTCTTGCAGAGCTGGTTTGGAGGTCACATATTCTTTTAGTTGCTGCCTGTCTTGGAAGCTCTTTATCTCTCCTTCCATTTTGAATGAGAGCCTTGCTGGATAAAGTATTCTTGGTTGCATGTTCTTTTCATTTAGGACCCTGAATATATCCTGCCAGCCCTTTCTGGCCTGCCAGGTCTCTGTGGAGAGGTCTGCTGTTACCCTAATACTCCTCCCCATAAAAGTCAGGGATTTCTTGTCTCTTGCTGCTTTAAGGATCTTCTCCTTATCTTTGGAATTTGCAAGCTTCACAATTAAATGTCGAGGTGTTGAACGGTTTTTATTGATTTTAGGGGGGGATCTCTCTATTTCCTGGATCTGAATGCCTGTTTCCCTTCCCAGATTAGGAAAGTTTTCAGCTAGAATTTGTTCAAATACATATTCTGGCCCTCTGTCCCTTTCGGCGCCCTCGGGAACCCCAATTAAACGTAGGTTTTTCTTCCTCAGGCTGTCGTTTATTTCCCTTAATCTATCTTCATGGTCTTTTAATTGTTTGTCTCTTTTTTCCTCAGTTTCCCTCTTTGCTGTCAACTTGTCTTCTAGGTCACTCACTCGTTCTTCCACCTCGTTAACCCTCGTCGTTAGGACTTCTAGTTTGGATTGCATCTCATTCAATTGGTTTTTAATTTCTGCCTGATTAGCTCTAAATTCTGCAGTCATGAAGTCTCTTGAGTCCTTTATACTTTTTTCTAGAGCCACCAGTAGCTGTATAATAGTGCTTCTGAATTGGCTTTCTGACATTGAATTGTAATCCAGATTTTGTAACTCTGTGGGAGAGAGGACTGTTTCTGATTCTTTCTTTTGAGGTGAGGTTTTCCTTCTAGTCATTTTGCTCAGTGCAGAGTGGCCAAAAGCAAGTTGTATTGGGAAAAAGAGAAAAAGAGAGGAGAGAAAGAAGGAAAGAAAAGAGAAAGAGAAAAAAAAAGGGAAGAAAAAGAAAAAAAAACGAAAAAAAAAAAAAAAAGAAGAAAAAGAGAAAGAAAAAGAAAGGAGAAAAAAAGGGGGTGGGGGAAGGAAACAAATCAAAAAGCAAAACAAAACAAAAACAAAAACAAAAACAAACAAACAAAAAAAGAACCACGGGGGAGTATCTTCTGATTCTGTGTTCTTTAAGTCCCTTGGCTTCTCCTGGAAGTTGTCCGTCTAGCTGGTGTTCTGGGGGAGGGGCCTGTTGTGCTGATTTCCAGGTGTTAGCAGTTGGGGGAGCTGCTGTGCCCCTGCCTGGTGCAGGGCTCAGTGGGGGTTGTTTACCCCGTGAGGCCGCAGGAGGAACAGCCCCAGTGGCGGGGCAGCTCTGGAAACCTGGATTCAGCTCCGGCAGGAACTCCGTCTGCAGGGCCTGGAGGCTCCGGGGCGGGGCCGCTGATGTGCTCAGCTGGGGCAGGAGCGTCCTCGCTGTCCTGCGCCCTCCCGGCCTCTGCCTGTCCCGGGGGAGGCGGGATCCTGGGCTGTGTCCCGGCGCCCTGTGCTCCGGAGCCTGCGCTGGTGGATTCGCGCTCCCGGGCCGCGCAACCCCCTCCGCGGAGCTGCCGCCCGAGCCCCTCCGAGCTGCTCCTGGAACCGCGCAGCCCCCTCCGCACGGAGCCTCTTCTTCTGCCCGAGCCCCTCCGAGCTGCTCCCGGGGCCCCGCAGCCCCCTCCGCGGAGCCGCCCCCGAGCCCCTTCAGCTGCTCCGGGTCCCGCCGTGCGCGCTGCAGCCCTTAGGGAGCTCGGCGCACTCTCCTGGGCGCGCAGTTGCTGTTACTGTCCCGGGGAGCCCGAGGGCATCCCCTCCCTCCTGGGTCCTGCTCCACCTCCCCGCGAGCCCCTTTCCGCCCGGGAAGGTCGGTGCAGCTCCTGCGTCTCCGGGACGGGGCTCTCCTGTCCTGGGGACACTCGCCCCGGCCTCAGCCCGGCTCGTCGCGGGCCCCTCCCCCTTGGAGGCCTTTGTTCCTTTACTTCTTTTTCCCCCGTCTTCCTACCTTGATAGAAGCGCGAATTCTTCTCACTGTAGCGTTCCAGCTGTTCTCTCTTTAAATCTCAGGCCGAATTCATAGATTTTCAGGATAATTTGAAGGTTTTCTAGGTAGTTTGGTGGAGACAGGTGATTTGGAGACCCTACTCCTCCGCCATCTTGCCCCTCCCCCTCTCCTATTATTATCTTCATTCTATGGATAAAGAATTGGAGCCACAAAGAGGTTAAGTAATTTGCCCAAGTTGTCATAGAGGTATTTAGTGCTCATCCTTCCCCTGAGTCTCCTCTCTCTCTCTCTCTCTCTCAGTATGTAGGAGGATAATTTTCTTGCCTTCTTGCAGTTAGGTTGTCTTGTGACTAGTAAGGATCAATAAGCTTTGAGTAGAATTGATATGTGTCACTTCTGTGCTATGGATCACTTCTCTGCTGGAGCATTTAATTGCTGGTATGAGACTCTCCAGGCTCAAAAAGCTGACATGCACACACAGTTCAAAGATGCTAGGGTCTCCATCACCCTGGATCGCTGAGTGATTATGTGGAGCACAGCTCTCTCCCTCACAGAGGAAATGTAGCTTGAGTGAGAAATAAATCGAAGTGTATTAAGTCACTGAGATTTCAGTTGTCATCTGCTACACATGCTATAGACTGAAATTTAGAGCCTTTCCCCCAAATTCAATTAGTTGAAACCTAATCCCCATGGTGATGATATTTGGAGGTAGGGACTTTGGTCAGGGCAGTGATTAGCTCATGAGGGCAGATCCCACTCATGAATGGAATTAGCACCCTTATAAAAGAGACCCCAGGGAGCTTCCTTGCCCTTCTGCCATGCAGGACACAGTGAGAAGATAGCTGTCAATAAACCAGAAAGCAGGCTCTGTCTGGTGCCTTGATTTCAGGCTTTCCAGACTCCAGGACTGTGAGAGATAAATGTCATTTATAGACTGCCCAATCTACAGTATTTTTGTTATAGCAGCCCAAACTGACTGAGACACCAGAGCATATCTAACTTAATCTTGACTTATATGCAGGATCAGAACTCTGGTAAGTGATAGAGCAGAGTTTAAATCCAGGTAGTTTGGCTCTGAAGCCCATGCCTCAAATCACTACCCTATTCTGATTCGTGAATGTCAACTGAATGAATGACAAGTAAATTAATGAATAAATAAATGGTAAGAGGTCTTTGTTATTCGCTCATGCTTAGTGATCAGGATCTAGCTTTGGTGGGGGTTGAATGCTTTCCTTTTTCTAAGAATACTTTCTCATTTCATCTTGACACACTGGACAGTCTTGGTATTTATAGTGAGACGACTACATCCAATCCCTCCAACATTTATCCTGATCTTGTCTTTTGAAGGTATTTAGCTAAATTAGCTTTCAGATCTCATTAAAATGGAAACATTTGGTTGTTTCAATTTAGTCATTTTTGACTCTGTGTACTTAAAATGACAGCACTATCAATCAAACGAAACTTTAATCACAATTGGAATCTTCAGTAACTAAGGAAAGGCACAGTCAATTTGGTAATAAAAGACAGTGCTCCATAGGTGCTTTTGAATTAGTTTTCAAAATTGTAAATAATAATTAAAAAAAAAGATATCTAGCAACATTTCAGAGAATATAGGCAAAAGTAACTCATATTTCGACCACCTATTACTGCTCCCATTTTTATATTATTTTTATAGTTTCTTTTATGTCATTTTAATAAGAGTATGTCTTTTCAATTTTAATTTTTCTACTTAATATTATGTCATAAGTATTTTTAAAAATTTCTTAAAATAAGAGTCCATAGTTATATAGTCAAAGCACATCATTTAATTAATCAGTCTCATATTGTGGGACATCTATGTAGATACCTTGCTTTTTCTTTTTAAGATGTTAAAAACAGATTGACATGAATAGACTTATTGCATAGTTTGTTAAAGAAAACACATGATTTTAGTGCATGGCATAGAAGAAGAGTCAACTTTATTTATTTGCCATTTATAGGACAGGTAAAAACATCTAATTAGAAACCACTGTCTTCTATGTTGATAAGTCAGGAAAGGAGGTATAGAGAGCTAAGATCAGATCCAGACACCTGATTGCATACTGTGTTCTCATGTTTTATGGGTGACAGCATTTATGTCAAAGTGTATATTAGTCAGCTTGGGCTGCCATAATAAAATACCATTGACTGAGTGGCTTAAATAATAGAAATTAATTTTTTCACAGTTCTGAAGACTGGAAGATCGAGATCAGGGTGCCAGCATTGTCAGGTTCTGGTGAGTGCTCTATTCCTGGCATGCCTTCTTGCTATGTCCTTACATGGTAGAGAGAGGGAGATCTCTCTTTCTCCTTTTCTTCTTTTTTTTTCCCCCTCTTCTTGCAAGACCACAGTCCTTTGGAATTGGGCCCTTGCTTTAGTACTTCATTTAACTTTAATTACTTCCTATAGAACCTCCTTGGATACAGTCACATTGGGGGTTAGGGCTTAAAAATACTATTTTCGGGAGGGTGGGATTCAGCTCACAGCAAAGTGTCACTAAAGAGCCACAGTCTAATGGTCAAAGAGAATGGGACATGATTCACATTTAACAGATCTTTAAAATTTAATAGTTTGCTTTTCTGGGGGACCCCACACACATTTTCTCTTTTCTTTTGACGGTTATGTCAGCTTACCAAGTTTCCCTTTGAGCCTTAGGACCAGGGAGCCCAGATCTCTGACCTCATTCTGGTGACTAAAATGGCACCTATTATTGGAATAGTTGTAGTCTGCCTTTTTTCCACGATTAGTTTCCTATTACTGCATTTGTCTTTTTGCTAGCCAATTCATATATTTTTTTTTCCAGGAAGATATAAAGTAGAAATTAAAGAAACTGACAATGATTCCAACAGTCTTGAGCTTTTGGCTTCCTTGTATGTTTGTTTGCTTTTACATACTATCAGCTTATAGTGGTAGCATATGTATTTTTCACGGGAACATATTGTACTTAATAACAAAGAAACAGTGGCTGAACAATGTTTCTGCCCAAAGGGGCTTAATATTTTCCTCACATAATATGTACTATTCTGTGTCTGAGGATTTTATCTTTTCTAACATTTAAATAACCTTAAGGACTGATTAAGTTTTATCAAACTTAAGACACTCATATCCTTCGAATAAAAAGCCAATATGAATATAATCAATTTGCCAAAAAAGAATGTTGAATTAAGTTAAGTTGCAAGGTCCTGAGTATACTGGATTATAATAAAAATATCTCCTTAACCATGACTTCAGTGGTTAAAATTTAATGCAACATTAACGGTGAAGTATGGCTCTTCTAATGGTCCCTGCTCCTGCTTTCTAAAAGCTAAGGGAGGATTTATGTTACAAACAGAACTCTATATTCATGGAAATATGCAGCTTAGTTTTTAAATATCTCCAGTACATAAAAAGGCCATTTGCTCTGTTTTATGTTTTCATGTATTAGTTTGTAATAATAACTGTGACCTCCAGAGGCTGGACATTTTCTAGGAGCTAATGATCTGTCAGGGTTAGAGGCTCAAAGCTTCATGCTGAGACTATTAATCAGCCCACCAGCCTTTAACTTAACGGGCAACACCCTCTTCCATCAGTCATTGTGACTCAGATCTTGCAAGTTGGGGCATGAGGTTTGGAAAGCCTACGCTGTGGGCTGGTTTTGCTGAATACCACAGCATGCTACTAATCATACATGTGTAAACCACTGTCAGAAAATTCACACTGCAGGGGACATATCTTCTATGATTCTCACTCTTCTAAAGCCTTGAGCCTGTATTTCAAGAGTTCAGGATACGGGACAGAACATCTTTTATTACATTTTCAAGCCATTGGCCAAGCGGCATTAAAGATACTGCACAATGTTTACATATAATTGAACCCTCTTAAAAATAAGTACTTTGAATACTTTTAAAACAATGATGGAAAAAAAAAAAGAAAAAAAACAACGTGGATTTTGTAAAGAGGAAAATCAACATGAGCCCAATATTCCATTGGTTTTGTTTACAACTGTATTAAGAGTAACCGAACTCAAGTGGTCTGCTGATAGCATACCATGCTCCTACATCTCTCTCCCTGGAGTCTTTCAGAACACTGATGCAGAATAAAAGCAAACCAAACCAAAACAAAAACAGGCAACTTTTCCTCTTAAGACTGCTCTCCCTGGTTCTAGCTCAACTCTCAGGGGCCTCTTTAGAGATCTCATCATCAACAACCTCTTTGTGGCATGTTGACCACTTCCTCTCTCTAGACACTGCTCATTTATTCATTCCACAAGAATTTATTTTGCATCCACAATACCCCAGGCACTAGTCTCTCCACTTGGCTTCGGTACCATCTCTCTTCCTTCTCACACTGCTCTGACCTCTCTTCACTTTTCCTGTTTCCTCTCTATTTATCCTTGGTGTTATCCTGAATTCTCTTTTGTCTCTTCTTCACCTCCGCTGCTGCTGCTGCTTCTTCTTCTTCTTCTTCTTCTTCTTCTTCTTCTTCTTCTCCTTTTGCAGTTGTTTTGAGGTACATTTTACATACCACAGAAATCACCCATTTGAAATCTACAGCTTGATACATTTGGGTAAGTGCACACAGTTGTGCAACCACCATCACAATAAAGTTTTGGTACCTGGCCATCACCCCCCAAAAGTTCCTTCCTACCCCATCTCTGGCCCTGGGCAACCACTGGTCTGCTTATTGTTGCTATCGATTTGCCTTGTCTAGAATTTCATGTGTATGGCATTATTGTGTTTTCTTTTGTGTCTGGATTCTTAGGATGGTGTTTTTGGGATTCATACAAGTTCTGGAACTTAGAAAATATCAGTGAGGGAGACAAAACATGAGAGACACCTAACTCTAGGAAATGAACAAGGGGTAGTGGAAGGGGAGGTGGGTGGGGGGTTGGGGTGACTGGGTGACGGGCACTGAGGGGGGCACTTGGCGGGATGTATGCTCTATGTTGGCAAATTGAACTCTAATAAAAATAAATAAATAAATAAATAAATAAATAAATAAATAAATAAATATTACAGAACTTCTGTCTGGGGAAAAAAAAAGTTCTGGAACTTAGCAGTTGGCTCCTTTTTGGTTCTCAGTAATATTCCATTGTATGGACATACCACTTTCCCATTTATCCATCGATCTTCAACTTTTTAATCACTCTGTACCTCAGTCTTCTAATGTGTAAAATGGGCACAATACTGGTAACTGGTAACAGAGCCTGGCACCTGACATTCTCTGTTAGCTCATCTTATTACATTTAACGGTCCACTCTCGGCGGTACAGATGCTTCCCGCATGGGGGCTCAAACCGAGGGCAAGGACAGATTCGGACTTCTTGCCAGTGGGCACTGCCCCAGCGCTGGGGGGCTCTGCGCCCGTCTGGCGGGGCCTGGAAGGGGGGCGGAGGGTGGAAGTGCGGCGTCCGAGCGGGGCGGGGCGGGGCGGAAAGGGGAGGCAGAGGCACTCGGAGTGGGAGCGGGGCGGAGGGGCGCAGGGGTGGAAGGACGGGACCGCGGGGCCGGGAGGGCGCAAGGAGGGGCGGGCCTGGGGGCGGGGCCGGGGCCGGGGGCGTGGCCTTGCCGGGGCGTGGCTATTGCGGGGGCGTGGCCTGGAGGGGGCGTGGCTTCCGCTCATCCTCCCGCCGGCAGGGCCCGCGGCGCAGGTGCTTCCAAGGCGGGGCGGAGGGCGCGGAGCCCAGGTCGCCTCCGGGTCCCGCGCGCCGGGGGTGGAGTCCGCACCCCGGGGGGCGCTGCGGAGCGAGTGCCCGCCCCCTCCGGGGAAGGCCAGGCCGGGTCAGCGCGGCCACAGCTTTGCCCCCTGCACCCGGCCTGGTGATGCGCTGGTGAGCCCGCGCCGTCGGGAGCCCCTGAATTGCGAGAATCCAGGTTCTGCGCTCGGAATCCTCGCCCTGTGCCGGAGGGACGGTGGGAGACCGGCACCCTGACCCGCTCTTTGACAGGCAGCCAGCAACGAGGGGGCGTACCTCCTGTCCCCTGTGGCGAGCGTTGAGATTTAGACTTCTTTCTTCAAATATTGAGAGGACGACGTAGGCACATCCGCTCCCGGGCTGAGTCTTCAAATTCACAGAAAGTGTTTAGATTTTGAAAACGTCCTCCCTAGGAAGGAGCCCTGAGCCGGAAATCAAGATAGTATAGACTCCATCACGAGGGTTCCTCTGTTAACCTCAAAGGGCTCAGTGAGCTTTCTGGGCTTCCCTTATTTTGTCGACTGTAGAATGAATGGTCCCCAGGGCTTTTAGGTTCTGGATTCTCTATAAGTCTGCTATAGCTGAAGAGCCTGAGGACGTGTGTCCTTAACGCAAACAGTGACCAGGGCAAAGAGAATGCAAGGTGCTCAGGACTCGGACAGGTAGGCAAGCCCTGTGCTCAGGTGCTGCCAGTCAGCAGGAACCGGGGAAGTCCACCTCTGCCAGGGTCAGGGAGCATGGATGATAGATGTGTAGTCTCAGGGGATCCGGGCCGACAAGGAGGAGCAGGTGTTCGGAGAAGAGGGGAGCCCTCTCAGTCTGGGAAGAGGGGGTACAGTATGCAAGCGCTAGGCTGGTGTGATGAGAGTGTCGATGGGACCAGCGATGCAAGCATATGAAATACTAATGTCCAAGGGAACAGATGTTAACACCCTTTGTGGGGTTAGATCAAGGTCATCTTCCTGAGGGCGAGGAGGGCTTCTATCCCCAACCAAGTGCTCCGACATAGATGAGTAATTCAAGCCTGCCTCATCAAAAAGACCTGTGTGATTGTGATCTGCATGAAGTTGGGGGGAGGGATAAGGGGCAGAGGATGGGTTTGTGGGATTCTTTCAGGGCCATATCTTATTCATTTGTTTTTCCAAAAGTGCCTAGCAGAGAGCATTGCACACAGCCGGTTCTCATTTGTGTTTTATTTTTATTTTTTAAAAAGATTTTATTTATTTATTCATGAGACACACACACACACACACACACACACACAGAGGGGGGGGCGGGGGGCAGAGACACAGGCAGAGGGAGAAGCAGGCCTGATGTGGGACTCGATCCTGGATCCCCAGGATCAGGCCCTTGGCCAAAGGCAGGCGCTAAACCACTGAGCCACCCAGGGATCCCCTCATTTGTGTTTTAAAATCTAATTCCAAAATCACAGAATGAAAAGCATGGTGAACTCTGTTTCCCACCTTCCTGCCACTGCCCCCTCCCCTCACAGCCTGATAATAATAATAGGAACCCTTCTCTTGTTCAGTCTATCCTTGATGCCTGCAATTCTTTTAATGGCAGATAAAGTCTTTCATTCCATATTGAGGCCATTCCTACAATATTTTCTTTCATTCTGGGCAAGAGAGACTCCCTGCAATGTTGTCTTCCATACTTTTGAAGAGGGACTTTATTGAACTGCAGCATGTCCCAGAGAGGATGAGCAAGATGGTTAGGAGCCTATAAATCATGGCATATGAGGAACAGTTGGGCATTATTTGACCTGCAGGGACATGGTACTCAGTGGGGAGGTGACTGCCTTCAAATAAAGTGAAAGTTTGCCAAGAAGAGAAGGACTTGTTTTATATTTCTCAAGTGAGGAGAGACTGTAGGGGGCTAATTTTATTTAGCATGACTGAAAACCTTTTAATGGTTAGAAAAGTCCAGAAATGGAATGGGCTGCCCCAGGAAGCCTTGACTTACAGTCAGGGGAGGTGTTTATTCAGGCTAGATTCCATGTGTGGAGATTATTAGAGGAGAATTGATGCAGAAGGTGAAAAATTAGGAGGAAAAGATTTCTAAGGTCACTTCCAGAGAGCTGATCTTATATGTTAAATTATAGTTAAGAATATCTGACCTCAACTGACTCATGCTGAAGCTTTTTTCTTGTTTCCAAGGCCTGAGAGTGGGGGTTTGGGGGTATGACTATCAGGTGGTGGGACTAATAATTTGTCATAGGGAGGTCATAGACAAGATGAGAAATAGCTCAAGAAAGGGGGCACTCCCAAAGGAGGGCTGCCCTAGCCACTTCACTGTTTGTTCTGTTTTGTTTTCTGGGGTCATTATGTTTAGCTTTGGAGAACTGCCATGTGGCTCAGTGAACATATTGGTGCATAGCTTTTTCTCTCTTTCCTACCAGGTCCTTTCTGTAAACCACACTCTATTTCCTTGTTGCCAACCCTGATCAGTCAGAGTGGCAGATTTAAAGATGAAATGACAAGCAGTTTAAATTAACCAGTGGAATCTAGACCCGTGTTCTATTTTTATTCCTTCCTTGTTATTGTGTAGGTCAGTAGGTAGACATTTGATTCACATACCCAATGTGCTTTTCTTGCCTTGGCTTTTAGTTGGTTTTGTCAGCCTTATTTGATTTTGTTTTGATTGGAGCCCACCTTCATGGTCTGGAGTTTATCTTCACATAATACAATATGCTAAAGACAAAGCTATCATACCTGCAACCACTGCCTAATGGACCAGACATTTTCCCTCTCAGTTTACATTACAGCTGTATCTGGCACATCATATAACATCCTTTTTCATTATTATTGATATGGGATATGAAAATATTTTGAAAGCAGAAACACCATACAAGTGTAAATTACTGTTCTTCATAATATGCAAGTCTTAGAGGGGATTTTATGTAGATATTTGCTAGTACCTCACAGTAGAACATGGCTTTGTTGGTTTCATGGTATGTTATTAAATGAATACAGCTGTTATTGTAAATTGGAATCTTTAATTTTTGGTGATTTGATGTGTTTAGTTTTAAAATGATGTTTCATCTAGACGCATGATCCCCAGATGAGGTTTCCTCTTTGATCCTCTGCTTTCTTACTCAGAACATCACATACCTCTTTGATATACTTTATCAAACAGAAACATTCTCTTCTTTAAACTTCACTAAATTGGCAAGTTGGAAACAAACTTTTTTTTTTCTGCTTAAAAATCAAATCGCAGCCTGCACTTTGTTTAGGGAGCTCATGCTCAGGAAAGTAATCGTTTCTACCTAAAGTACATCAAGTCACTACCAGTTATAGCTGAGTTATTTTACAGTATTGCCAAATATATCCAATACTACTTGTATTGAAATCAAAGTATTATAATATGTATTATCTGTAATATTACTAAAAGAATACTTATTGCATAGTTACTTATAGATATAACCATCTTTAGTCTGACCACCTATTATGTACTTGCTCATATAGTGGCTTAATTTTTTCTTTTCAAGGACCTATATCTCCCCTTCTCCAATGAACCTTCTTGAGATATGACCATAGATAACACCTAGTATCTATTTGTGTGCATATAGAGATGACTTAAATATGTGTTATATAGATGAATGGAGCTTACCTTCTCTTAAGTATACTTAAGTATACTTGTCTTAAGTATCATCAGTTGTAACCTGATGAGCACTTGTTTGATAACTGATGACTATAAGGGAAAATTCAGAACACATCATTATCAAAGAAAGGATAAAGGTAGGAAATCAACTAAGAAGTGGAAGATTCCCCTAGATCATCAAAATATACCTCAGCTGTATAAGGAAAATGAAGATATGATATTTTATTCAGAAAACTGGAATATTTTGAAAAATATCACAAATGCTTTCATACCTTGTCTTGTAAAAAGAATAAAACTCCTAAAAACAAACATACTAAGCATGACAAAAAGAGTATAGGTAATACCAAACCAACCAAAGATGACATTTATCAGGATCAAGCCTTTTCTTTCATCTTGATTCTTGTCAAGTATTTACAAAAAAGAAAGAAGACAAGAAAAACACACTTAAAAAGTCTTAGGCAAGACCCATTGTCAGACATAACTTATAAAAGGTTTTAGAGAAACCTTATCTCTTCCCAGGAAAGTAAATCGAGAGAAGACCAAGAGCTGTGTAAGTATATATGCTCACCTGTCAAGATGAACACAGTGAACACCAAATAGCTAGTACTTCTAGAGATAATAGCAATGAAGATCTTAAAACTGCTTCATACTATTTTGATGATAGGATCCTAGCAGATTCCAAAAAACAGAAAAGGGCACACAAAGGAAATCATTGTTGGCCTTGTATTAGGAGTTGCCATCCCTGAAATAAACAGCTGTCCTCGTAGCATAGAGCTTTCTTTGTCATCCAGTCCATCTGTGCTGGAATTGAAAACATGTAACTCAGAAGATGAATTTTGGGTGGGGAATCTGAAAGATAAGCGGGTTTCTCAAATGAGCACATCAAGCACTAGAAAGATAGGCAATAGTTTTGATTATAGTCAATAGATATTTCTAACTCAAAAGACTTTTTTAATTGAGACATTTCCCCAGTTGTCCTAGTAGTCACTGCAGTTACTTGTTATTAGCAACTCCCAAACATTTTAGGGACAGAAGTAGGGAAGAGAGTCACCATTTTGTGATTCTGCAGACATTTAGAAGAGATCTTTAAGTGGAGAAACAATTCAAGAGTGCAGCCACCTCACTCAGAGAAACTTAAGATCCTCTAAGAGAATTAGAAGTCATGTGGGCGTCCAAGAGGAGGCTAGTCAGATTTCTTGAGTTCTTCAGCTATAGCTACTGCCTTGCTCTTCAGAAAGAAAGTAGATTTGGATGAAAGCCCCTGGATTTGAGTTGGACTGGAGGAAGCAGGGCTTGGTTAAAAGTGGCTGAGTGTATTTTGTAACATCCTGGATGCTTGTGATGGAGTACTTAGGACTCCCAAAAATGTTTTGGAGATTGTGAGTCTTGTAGAAGATAATAATGAAGACTCAGGTATAATGACTTAGTAATTATAGCCAGAGGGAAAGATGGGGTTGCATCAGGTTGCAAAAAACAGATTAGATAAAATATATCCAACAAGATGGAATTAATAATTTTTCCTCAAAAGTGACCATGATCCTAATATTCCTGGAAAGCTGTTAGGGAAAATAACCAAGGCAAAATACAAGCCTAGAAATTATGCAGGAATATGAGCAAATCTGAATTTAAAGCAGAGTTTTTTAGTTTTTATGTTTTAGTGTTACTTTTTATTAAGAAAATTAAAAATCTAGGGGTGTTTGGGTAGCTCAGTCACTTAAGTGTCTGACTTTTTTTTTTTTTTTTAGTGTCCGACTTTTGAATTCAGTTCAGGTCATGATCTCAGGTTGTGAAATCAAACCCTGTGTAGAGCCTGCTTAAGATTCTCTCTCTCCTTCTCTCTCTGCCCCTTCCTCCTCTGCTATTTTTCTCTTTCTCTCTCTCAAAAAAAAAAAAAAAAAAAGAAAGAAAGAAAGAAAGATGAAAAAAAATCTTAGTATGATACATATGTACACACATTTACACATAATTTTGAATTTTAGCATTTTTTTATTGCTGTAAATTGAAGAAAATGGGTTGGGGATGAGGGCAACAGTAATTTCTTGGGATGTTAACATCGAGTTACCAACAAATATACAAGGCAATGTTAGTTGACCTCCATTTTGAATAAGAATAGACAATAGTAGGGTTGGTTGTCTACCTTTCCAGAAAAAAGTTTCTTTTTTTTTTTTTTTCAGAAAAAAGTTTCAAAAAAATGTAGTTTCCCTCAGTGGAGCCACATCTAATTATAGGAAACAGTTGAATAGTACACAAATTGTTCACTGATGGTTTGCAAAGAGGGATTTTTGGCATATGTAAAAATCACCACATTTTAATTTTTTTTCCCAAAAGTTTTGATGTCTTGTAAACAGCCTGTGTTTAAGTTTCCTTACCACATGAGAAATACTTATTTAAACAAAACTTAGTTTGATCCTTAGCTATTAAATGAAAACTATGCTTATTCTAAAACATTATGCAATTTAGAAATATGAGTACTTTTGTACAAATAGGTGATTGCTTAAATTCCCAATTACATCATCTAGTCTTTTTTGCTTGTTTAAGATGTAAAATAAAAAAAAAGAAGTTAAATTAACGTTACTCCAAATACTATTTTTTTTAAAGATTTTATTTATTTATTCATGAGAGACAGAGAGAGAGAGGCAGAGACATAGGCAGAGGGAGAAGCAGGCTCCATGCAGGGAGCCCGATGTGGGGCTCAATCCTGGGACCCTGAGATCACGCCCTGAGTCCAAGGCAGACTCAACTGCTGAGCCACCCAAGTGTCCCTCCCAATACTATTTTATTTATTTATTTATTTATTTATTTATTTATTTATTTATTTATTTATTCATGATAGACATAGAGAGAAAGAGAGAGAGAGGCAGAGACACAGGCAGAGGGAGAAGCAGGCTCCATGCCAGGAGCCCGACGTGGGACTCGATCCCGAGACTCCAGGATTGCTCCCTGGACCAAAGGCAGGCGCCAAACCACTGAGCCACCCAGGGATCCCCCCTCCAAATACTATTTTTAAGGTTCAAAGCTCACTATTTGGGAACTCTCGATCTTAAATATTATTTGTACATTGTTCCTGTGTTGTAATAAAGTCATGCTATTTAATACTTTATAACTACTTTTGACCAATGTGAGAATAGATATGATATAGTATATGGTGTAACTGGGTGTTGGAAGGTTATTTGTTCTTTTAAAATATTGCTTTTATGTTCACCACAATATACAATATTTTTCTCAGTGTGCATGTGTAAATGCTAAGACAGTTTAGAGGTGTGTGCAAATGTTCCTTGTTGGAACTTACTGGAAAACTGACTTAAGTATTTTCAATTTGTAGAATATATTACATGCCAGATGTTTTTGGTTCTTCATACAATTTAGGAGCAACTCTCAGATTATGCTACATAATATATATACAGAAATTTGTGAATGACTTTAGTTGTCATTACCTCATTTGAAATCAAGCTTGTGAAAGAAATAAAGTTATTGGCCTTGCCTTTTTCTTTACAGTCATTCTAAGATTGAAATACTTCATATGTCTGGATTTCCACTCCTACATACAACCTTTGATCCCTTTGATATATGTAAAAAGTAAAAAGCTGCAATTAGTGAAGAACATTCTAAATGGGGATACTTGGTTATGTGTGTTTGTGCCATAAACATTGAACAGTACCACCGAGACACTCTTAATATGCATAGTTAGTTGACCAGGGCCAAAGAAAAGAGTAATGCTACACTCTTCAAAGCCTCTCTTCCCTTCCCCTTTTCCCTTCCCTTCATGAGATGATTAGGTCTTATCAGTCTCTTATTTTGTAGGGAGGGCCATCCACATAACTGCCGTATCAGAAATCTCCAATATGCAGGGACAAGATAAACACCTGTTCCTCATCAGGCCTTGGGACACCCTCTGGCTATATGCTCAGGTGAGTGGTCATTGGGATTGTCCTGCATTCCCCTATCTGGAGATTGGAATCAAGACTTTGAAGTTTCTCTCCAATCATTCCCAGAGACTTGCTGAACAGCCTGGCTTCAGGGACATGCTGGAGCCTCCTAGTGGTGGCCTCTGGCCATGAAAATGCTCATAACAACAGGGTGAATGGGACCTGCCAAGTTCAAAGCACTTTGGCAAGAGTTATTATCACTGCAAAGGGGTTTAGGCATCTACCTAGCATCTTGTAGACTGAAACATGAAGGATAATGACATATTCTGACCTTCCAGGGTGTGGTGGGAAAAGGACTTTGGTGCCAGTGGATGGTAGCCTGGAGTGTTCCACAGGAACAAAAAAAGCAGGATTGCTGTGCATAATGACAACCTTTGACTGGATCAGAATGGGACTCAGGTGAGTCATATCTCCTGGCGATGTCGGTGATTTGAATCTATTCTCAAGGTTTTGCTGCTCTGAGCTCTGTGGATTTCAAATGGTCAGTTTGGCTAATACATTAATTTGCTTCGAGACTTTACAAACTAAGCCAGTAGATACCTGCTGAGTACCTACCGTATGATAGATACTGTGTTAAGTGCTGTGGCAATTTCTGAGATGAATCTCAGTTCTTCGCCTCATAGTCTGGTGGGAGATATAAGTCATGTAGACTAATCCCTGGAGTAGAGGGTGGAAAGTGGTAATGATTCAAGTTGAATAGAAATAGAATATAAAGTGAATTCAGAGGCAATTTGGGGGATGGTTCAGGCAGGTGGATTGGAGATAGGTGGGCAACTTAGTTGTTCAGGAGTAAAATTAACACAACTTGGAAACATTATAAAAAGGGGTTAGGGACAGAGGTGAACAAAAAATGCTATGATGTTTTTAAGCATGGGTGGCAGAGGAGATTTTGGAACTAGCAGAGGGTACAGAAGGCGAAGCATATTTGGAAGGGTTTGGGAGGAGTTCAGTTTTGGACAAGAGAAATTCGAGGTGGGATTCAGACTTGGAGTATGGGAGGGAAATGGCTCTGGAGATACAGAATACAGGCTCATTTCCATTGGGGAGAAAACAAAGCAGCAGAATTCTGGAAGGTTTCAGAGGACAGGTGGAGAGAGATCTGTTCTCTGTGGAGAAAGTATGGGAGTGAGTCTGTGCTCAGGAGTCAGACAGACCTGAGTTTGAATTTTGGCTCTGCCACATGGTCTTGCTGAGGGCAAGTTACTGAACCTCTCTAAGCCTCAGTTTCCTCATCTACAAAATGGAATAGAAAATAGCATTTTTCTCAGAGCAGATGTGAGGATTCAGTAATATGGTATATGTAAAATGTTTAGTATAATGCCTGGCATATGCTCAATAAAAGTGAATTATTTCAAACAACATATTACCACTAATAATGGAAATGATTGTGGACAGAAACTTGGGGGCACTGACATTTTGGAGGGTTGGAGGAGAGAAATCAGAGAAGAAGATAAGAAAAATCAACAGAAGAGGGCCAGTGGACTATAGTTTTGCAGGGTTAGGAGAGAATTTTAGAAGGACTTGATGATCACTGTTATCAGTTGAAGTGAGAAGC
Source organism: Canis aureus (assembly GCF_053574225.1). NCBI lineage: Eukaryota > Metazoa > Chordata > Mammalia > Carnivora > Canidae > Canis > Canis aureus. Next base: position 16,006,278 of record NC_135633.1, read on the forward strand.
TAATGCGGATGAGTATAGAGCAAATACCTTTAAATTTGAAAGGAGAATATGTTAGTTTGCTAGGGCTTCCATAACAAGGTAACATGAACTGAGTGGTTTAAACACCAGGTGGGTATTGTTTCACACTTCTGGAGGCCAGGAGTCCAAGATCAGGGTGTCAGTAGAGTTAGTTCCTTCAGAGAGCATGAGGATGAATGTGCTCCATGCCTCTCTCCTAGCTTATGGTGGTTTGTTGGCCATCTTGGCATTCCTTGGCATGTCCCAATCTCTGCCTTTGTCATCACATGGCACTCTCCCTGTGTGTGCCAAATTTCCTCTTCATAAAAAGGACACTGGTCATGTTGGATTGGGGGCCTCCCTACTCCAGTATGACTTCATCTTAACTAATTATATCTGTGATGACACTATTTCTAAATAATGTCACATACTGAGTACTGGGGTTAGGACCTCACATATGAATTTTGTTGGGACACAAACTCATAACAGGGAAGGCGGACTTTGGAAGAATAATTTAGGCAGCGATCAGATTATACATAGAGCAAGAAAAATAAGAAAGTGGAACTCTAACAAATAAAGTAGAGAAACATGGGACAAATGGAAGTATATTGACCATGAGGACAGAGAGGATGTTTAAAATGAGGAGAAAGCAAGATGGATGGAGGAATAATAGTCTGAGTGTATATCTAAATCCAGAGGATGGTCTTTTCTGTACCCTTCTGCCAGGCCTTACACTTTTTCTTTTGTTTTTGCCTGAGTTATATGGAGAGTTGGTTTATCTCTTCAATTTTCTCATGAAAAAACAGTTAAGAAATTGTCATCAGTGGGGTGCCTGAGTGGCTCAGTGGGTTAAGTGTTTGCCTTCGGCTCAGGTCATAATCCCAGGGACCTGGAATAGAACCCCACATTGGGCTCCTGCTCAGCTGGGAGTCTGCTTCTCCCTCTACTCCTACCCCCTGCTCATGTGCTGTCTCTCTCTCTCTCTCTCATGTTCTCTCTCTATCAAATAAATAAATAAGATCTTAAAAAAAGAAATTGTCATTGAGAGAGAAAGAAAGCAAACACATGCAAGTAGCCCTGATTGATATTGTGCTATTGAAATATAGTGAGGGAAGGAAGGAGGGAGTCCTCCCTTGGATACAACTGGAGTATATCTATTTGTAGAATTTCAGGATTTTAAAAAAATATATTTTTTTCCAAAAGAAGATATGTAGTTTAGAATGAAGAACATTTCCTTTGAGAAAAAGCTTTAAAGATAGTAATAATCTTAATTAAATAGTGTTTCATATTCAGAAGGGAACAAAATTATAAATGTACATACAACTTTTTCAACCATATGTTCTTTTTAATGATATTAATATATCCCTAGAGATAATAGTAAAGCTTCTTCCTAATTAGGTAGTATTTTATTAAACTGAAAGAAATCTCATGTTACTTTGAATACCATTTTCAAGAATTAAATAACATTTATAGTCTCAGATAAAGAGGATTTTGCTTTCCTCCATAGAAATTATTGGTGCTGGTCAAAACCAATTTTAGAATGGAGGAAAACAAAGGAGTCTCCTCTCTAATTGAAGACAATTCAAACCCTCCAAGATTTTGCCAAGCATAAATATATTACTGCTGATTCTATTTGTGCCAAGATAACTATTTTAAGGAAAAATTAGGATAATTTAAACTTCGTAAAAACCTAATTTTTTGCAGTTGACTAATCTTCTCAATCAAATCAGTCAAAATGATTTACATTTATAGATTCAGCCTAAATTAATCTTAAGGATATAGTACGGAGCAAGGTCATGAGCACTGGGGCTAGAAACAGAAAGACTAGAGTTCGAACCCTGGTTCTATGATTAGAGAAAAAACAGTATGTACAATTGAAAATGACAGAGATGAAAATAGTTGTAAGGAGTACTACATGCACCTCTATGGCAGCATGTTTGGATACAGAGAAAAAAAGGTTGATTCCCCCCTCCCAAAAAATCTAAATCCCTCAAGGGAATAAGATGAAGTAGGAAATACAGATGTATCAGTTACTATACACATGTTGGAAAGGTGATTAAAAACTTATGATTGAAGAAGACAACAGGCCTGGAGAGAGCCACAGTTGTTTTTCTCATTTTTAAGGACAGTTCAAATGTTTATAAGCCAGGTCATTTACAGTGACCCCATAGGAATATATGTGCAACATTTCTAAATAAAATATTAAATAGATTCTAATAATGTATCTAGGGGTATAAACTATAAAACAAGTATGGTTTATTTCAAGAATATAACTTGAAACCTATCAACATGCTCCATTCATCAACAAATTAAGGGAAAAACATCCAGATATCAGTCTGAAAGACCTCTGTCTGGGCAGCCCAGGTGGCTCAGCGGTTTAGCGCCACCTTCAGCCCAGGGTGTGATCCTGGAGACCTGGGATCGAGTCCTGTCAGGCTCCCTGCTTGGAGCCTGCTTCTCCCTCTGCCTGTGTCTCTGCCTTTCTCTCTCTCTGTCTCTTATGAATAAATAAATAAGATCTTTAAAAAAAAAGACATCTGACTAAAAATTAGGAACTGTCCCTAAGAAGAACTCCCCCCAAAATAAAGATTATTTACCAAAATGAACAGCAAATATTTTCCTAATTGGTAAAATAGTAAAACATTTTAATTCAAACCTAGAACTAGACAAAAATGCCTACCCTTGCCATTATTATTTAACATCGTCTTGGAGATTTGTGCTAATACAATGAATAAGTAAAATAATTGTTAAAAAAATGCTGAGAAAGAGGAGAAAAACAAGCTGTCTTTCTGACTGTATAACTATATGCATGAAAAATCCAGGAAGCCATAGTAAAAGATTCTTAGAGCTAATAAGGTAATTTGACTAGGTGTCTAAATGCAAGATAAATATATTAATATCAGCAATTTTTATCTACAAGAATAAATAGCTACAAATAGAAATGTTAGCAACTGCTTAATAACCACAAAGTTAATAGGAAGAAATTTAACAAGAAAAGTATAGAACTTAATATGAAGCAAATAAATCAGCAAGAGTTACACGTCTTGTAGAAGGCCATAAAACAAGATATAAACAAAATTAAAACACCATGTTTTTGGATGGGAAGATAAGTTAGAATAGTCAATTCTTCTAAAATTAATATGTAAAGTTAATGCAATTCTAATTAGGTCTCAGTGGCTTTGGGATGGGAAAGATTTGATAAAAAGATATTAAAGTTTATACAGAAGAATAAATACCCAAAGATGGCTCAGAAAAATATGATAAGAAGACTAGTGAGAGAGGGTTTATAAGATGTCAGAGTATACTATAAATTAAATATTACAATGGCATAAGAATAGGTAACTAGATCAGTAAAATAGAATAAAGATTCTGGAAATAGGTCTTGGACTATATATGCATCTTCTACATTAGAAAGTTGGTAGTTTAGATCTGAGGGAAAAGGATATATTCTGTAATGAATGGTCCTGTCAAAACTGGCTATCCATTTGGAAGAAAAACTCAGACTTTTGTCTTATGTTTATTCAAAAAAATTAAAAATAGAGACTAAATATAAAAAATTATGCAATAATATCTTGCAAGATAATCTGGGAGTCTACTTTACCAGATTTCCTAAGAATTGGGAATGATGGGGAAAGACTCATTTAGCCAGAAGTTTGATCATATTTAATTATATAGAAATTCACACTTCTGTATGTCAAAGGTCATCTGCAGATCAATAGACAAATGACTGATTTAGAAAAAAAAAGGATTGTCATACAGGTGATAGGTATATAATTTGCAATGAAAATATACCAAGAACTTTTACAGATGGCAAACAAAAGACAAACTGTCCAGTAAAAATGGCCAACTCATATAAACAGGCACTTTGTGGAAGAGCAAATCTTGTTGCCAGCAAACATATGAAAAAGCTGCGCAAATTCATTAGGAGTTAGAGAAGTGTAAATTAAAGTAATAATGAAATTAATTCTTACCTCTATCAGACTGGTGGAGAGAAGGAACAATGCTGACTGCTGGTGGGTTATAGAGAGGTACTTGCATACTTTGCCAAAGGAAAGGTAAATTATTTCAGTCCTTCTGCAAAGTAATTTGGCAACTCCTTTTAAAAATAAAAATATATTTTTCCTTCAGCCTAGCAATTCCTCTCATTGACTTTTTTCCCCCTTAAGATTTATTTATTTATTTGAGAGAGAAAGAATGAGCAAAGGGCTGGATCCCAGGATCCAGAGATTGTAACTTGAGCCAAAATCAAGAGTCAGGTGCTTAACTGACTGGGCCACTCAGGTGTCCCTCACTGACATTTTTTATAAAATTGAACCCATTCTGATTTGAAAGGATTTCTTTATGGTATTGTTAAATGAGAAAAACAAGATGCCTGGAAGCATATATTATTCAGTTTTTATAAGACAAAGAATGAAAAGCCTTTGCCAATGTGAATATGAGTATGTGAGATTATAATATGGAGAAATATACAGAAGAATGCATACTAGGCTATCAACATGGGGTTTCTGTGATATTGGAGGGAGGGCAGATTTTAAAGCCAATATAATTTTTCAACAGTTTTTACAAAATACAATTTTTCAAAAATTTATAATTTTTCCACATTTACTTATTTTTTCCAATTAAAATTTTTATTTTACTGAAAATTTTTTTATTAGGATGAATTTTTTCCATAAACATTTTTTGACAAAGACTCAATAATGAGCATTTTCTTCCTATCTAGCTGGACTGACTATAACTTATGTTATTGTGAATTTTCTTTTTGGCCATTATTTTTAACAAGTTTGGTTCTCCTGGGTAAATGATCAGATCAAAGTTTTGTGAAGAAGATTGTCTTTTTTACATAAAATTTTCAGTTCAAATTTTGATGTTTTCAATATTACCTAGAAGATATGATTCTTTTTGTCATTTTTTAGTCAATGATAAATTTTACTATTTGAAGCTTTTGCAATAGGAGGTTTTACTTTGTGTAGATTATTTATGCAAGTCGTATTTATTATGGATTGGATGTGTTGGTGATTTTATATTTCTTGCCCAGAGAACAAAGTAAATGTATAGAGCAGACATATGAGACCTGAATGCACAATGGATGAAAATTTCTTGGAGGTCAAAACTTAGGGTTAAAATGCTCCCCTTTGGGAGACAGAGCATAAAGACTCCTAACTCTGGGAAACGAACTAGGGGTGGTGGAAGGGGAGGGGGGGGTGGGGGTGAATGGATGACGGGCACTGAGGGGGGCACTTGACGGGATGAGCACTGGGTGTTATTCTGTATGTTGGTAAATTGAACACCAATAAAAAATAAATTTATTATAAAAATTATATTCAAACAAGAAAAAAAATGATCCCCTTTGTGCCTGACATAAACGAGGTGCTTGGTAGTTACTAATTATTATTACTTGAAGATGTAAATCAATCTTACTCTATTCAGCCATCTTATTCTCTGCAAGTCTTTGTGATTGGGATTTAGGGAGACAATCTGAAAATCCACATTTTAAGGTGAAATCTTATAATTTTAAGCATTGGCAGTTAATTTGAATTTTATGAACTACAGTGCGGGCCAACATTATGTAGGTTCAGTGAAACATGTCTGCAGGCTGCATAGTACTTTTTGACTTCTGGTACAGCTCACCTCTTGGCTGTTCTAATGTTCCTAATGCTGGAAATGTGACCTACTAGGAAAATGTCATCTTCTGTCTGAAAAGTCCCTCCTGCTATGGAAATTTGGCTGTAACCCCAGGACCAGATAAGTCAGGTATGTCTGTGTTTTCAGATCTGAATGCTGGAACAAAGAGAAGTGTGCTAAGGAGGGATGGTCTACATACACCCCTCCTATGGTCCCTCATGTATTTCAGTGCATTCCCAGGAAATAACAGCATGGGATGCTGGCTATCCAGCAGCAGGTGGCAGCATTAGAACAAAAATTGGCCACGTTAGGCTCTGTGATACTCCCAATTCCTTCCTTATTCGTATATGAAATATGGAGGGAAGAGATTACTCCAATCAGTTTTAGAGGGAAGAAGATTATTTGCCATACCCTTTCAATTAAAAAAATATTTAAGCTCCTACTATGTGCCAGCCACTGTGCTGTGCATTTTATTTTTAAATTTATTTTTATTTAGTTATTATTATTTTTTTTAGTATAGTTGCCACAGGAGGTTACATTAGCTTCAGGTAGTCAACGTAGCAATTTGTTGAGTTGACACATCATGCTGTATTCATCACAAGTGTTGTGCTGTGTTTAATCTTCACTACCTGTGATGCAGGCAATCATTTCTCTCATTTTAAAGATGAGAAAATTGAGTTTTTGAAGGCTAAAGGAGTCTGCCTGAGGCGGTCCTGTTTCCTAAGAGGCAGAGTTGGGTCTGGAGCTGCTAGGCTTTTGACAGTGTTCCTGGAATCATACCTTTGGTATCACCCTGCAGTCTCGTTTCTGTCTCAGTTCTCCTGACTTTCTGCCTGAGAAACTCAGGCTATACTCAGGGACAGAGAAAACCAGCATGACAGAGAACACTTGCCCCAGATGGGGGGGCAGGTGGTTGTGCCCCTGAGCTGGTGACTGAGGGAAGATGTATGCTACTGCAATGGAATACCACACTTTCAGTCTGGAGAATGGATGTGGAAATTTGATGCATTTTCCCCTTTTTGTATAATAATTCCTGTGACAAGAACAGATTACCTTTTTTTCTGATTTCTTACTATTCAAAGTATTGGCATAGAAAATAAGTTATATAAGGAGTTTAGTGCTTTTTGTGATAAATGTGAGGGGCTGGCCATTTGGTAATTAAAGCTGCAGTATGTTTGCATGACAGACCTATCCTTGGCTATTTCATACTGTGTCAGACTTTATTTGATTGAAAATGACTAATCTCATGATTTTATATAAATGGCTCAAGTCTGTTGGACAATTTGCTAAATAAATGAGACCAGCCAGCGAAGTTCACAATTTCTTCCGGCAAGGCATGGTAGGGTAGAGAGCCGACTCAAGACTATTCTCCTCGGCCTGTGTGATCTTATGTAAGTAGCTCATTCTTCATCTGTAAAGGAGGGGATGGACCAGATGACACCGAAGTTTCTTCCTGCTCTGCCAGACTGTGATTTTTCTGGAGTCCCCATGGATCTGTATGTGAATAAAACTAGGCCCCTTCTTTTCAAAGGAGCTCCAGAGGGAGACACAGATTAGATAAGCCTTTGTATCTTCGTAGAAATAATCCCAAGTCACTGGCAAGTTAGGAGCCAACTAAGCAGGATGTAATTATATAAGCATCTAAAAGAACATGGGTTTGGAGTCAGATAGTCCTGATCCAAACCTTGGCTCCACTGAATACTAGCTGTATAATCTTGGGTAAGTCAGTATGACTCCCTGAATCTTGATTTTCTTAGTAGAACCTTAAGATTTGCTGTGGGTTCCTTTTTTTTTTTTTTTTTTTTGCTGTGGGTTAGTATCAGAGTTTATCATGTGTTTGACACATGATAGTTGCCCAATAAATGGTAACTCTTTTCACTAGTGATTGTTATGGGTTGAATTGTGTCACCTGAAGATTTGTATGTTGAAATCCTGACTCTCAGTACCTCAGAACATGATCTTATTTGGAGAAATGGTTTTTTCAAGGGGAATCAAGTTAAAATGAGGTCACTAAGAGACTTTTTTCTATTGGATATTCTTTCCTGCTTTATTGAAGATTAGTTGACCATAGAGTTAAGGGCCCATTTCTGAGTTCTCTATTCTGCTCCATTGATCTGTGTATCTGTTTTCATGCCAGTCCCAAACTGTCTTGAATACAGTTTTGTTATACAGCTTAAAGTCCAGAATTGTGATGCCTCCAGCTTTGGTTTTCTTTTTCAACATTACTTTGGATATTTGGGGGTCTTTTCTGGTTCCATCCAAATTTTAGAATTGTTTGTTCCAGCTCTATGAAAAATGCTGGTGTTATTTTGATGATTGCATTCAATGTCTACACATTGCTTTGGGTAGTATAGACATTTTAACAATATTTGTTCTTCTAATCCATGAACATGGGATGTTTTTCCATTTCTTTGTGTCTTCCTCAATTTCTTTCATAAATGTCCTATAGTTTTCAAAGTACAAATCTTTTACCTCTTTGGTTAGGTTTATTCCTAGGTATCTTATGGTTTTTGGTGCAATTGTTTTTTTTAAAATAAATTTATTTTTTATTGGTGTTCAATTTGCCAACATATAGAATAACACCCAGTGCTTATCCCATCAAGTGCCCCCTTCAGTGCCCATCACTCAGTCACCCCCACCCCCTGCCCACCTCCCTTACTACCACCCCTAGTTCGTTTTTTTGGTGCAATTGTAAATGGGATTGATTCCTTGATTCTCTTTCTGCTGCTTCATTATTGGTGTATAGAAATGCAACAGACTTCTGTGCACTGATTTTATGTCCTGTGACTTTGCTGAATTCCTGTATCAGTTCTAGCAATTTTTTTGGTGGAGGCTTTGGGTTTTCTACATAGAGTATCATGTTGTCTGCAAAGAGTGAGAGTTTCACTTCTTCTTTGCTGATTTGGATGCCTTTTATTTCTTTTATTATTATTTTTTGTCTCATTACTGAGGCTAGGACTTTCAGTACTATGCAGAGCAACAGTGGTGAGATTGGACATCCCTGATATTAGGGGAAAGGCTTTCAGTTTTCCCCCATTGAGGATGATAATAGCTGTGGGTCTTTTGTGTATAACCTTTGTGAGGTTGAGATATGTTTTTTCTAGCCTTACTCTCTTGAGGGTTTTTTTTTTTCTCTTGAGGGTTTTTATCAAAGGATGTTGCATTTTGTCAAATGTTTTTTCTGCATCTACTGAGAGTATCATATGATTCTTATCCTTTCTTTTATTAATGTGGTGTATCACATTGATTGATTTGCAGATGTTGAACCACCCCTGCAGCCCAGGAATAAATCCCATTTGATTGTAGTGAATAATCCCTTTTTTAAAAAATATATTTTTTGTTTATTTATTCATGAAAGACACACAGAGAGAGGCAGAGACATAGGCAGAGGGAGAAGCAGGCTCTCTGCAGGGAGCTTAATGTGGGACTTGATCCTGGGACCCTGAGACGAAGGTGGATACTCAACCATTGAGCAACCCAGCCATCTAATGAATAATCCTTTTAATATACTGTTGGATCTGATTAGCTAGTATATTGTCGATAATTTTTGCATCCATGTTCATCAGGGATATTGGTTTGTAATTCTTCTTTTTAGTGAGTTGTCTGGTTTTGGAATCAAGATAAAGCTGGCTTCATAGAAGTAATGATTTGAAGGGGCACATGTGCCCCAATGTTTATAGCAGCAATATCCACAAATAGCAAAATTATGGAAAGAGCCCAGATGTGCATTGGCCGATGAACAGATAAAACAGATTTGGTATGTATATATGTGTGAGTACACACACACACACACTGGAATATTACTCAGCCATCAAAAATAATAAAATCTTGCCATTTGCAATGATGTGGACTAGAGGAACTAGAGGGTATTAAGTAAAACAATTCAGTCAGAGAAAGACAACATATGATTGCACGCATATGTGGAATTTAAGAACCAAAACAGATGAACACAGGGGAAAAGAAGGAAAAATAAGATCAAACAAAAACATAGAGGAGGTAAAACTATAAGAGAATCTTAACTATAGGAAACAAACTGAGGGTTGCTGGAGGGAAAGTGGGTGGGGGATGGAGTAACTGGGTGATGGGCATTAAGGAGGGCATGTGATATAATGAGCACTGAGTTTATATGCAGCTGATGAATCACTAAATTTTACCCCTGAAACTAATATTTTAACTAACTTGAATTTAAATAAAATCTAAAAAGAAAAATTGTTGTCAACTCCGAGACTGCACTAGCAGTTTTCAGATAACAGTTGTTTATTATTTTTTGTGTGTTTTTCTTATTTTACCTGTAATTGTAAAAATAAACATATAGAAAAATGAGATTGTTCAGGTGGGCCCTAATCAGATGTGGTGTCCTTACAAAAAGGAGAATTTAGACACAGAGACATACATGGAGGGGAGATGATGTGAATAGATTCGGGGAGAAGATAGGAGTCTATGCCAATTAGGGAGGCCTGGAAGAGATCCTTCCCTAACAGCTCTCAGGAGGAACCGGTCCTGCTGACACCTTGATCTTGGACTTCCAGCATCCAGAACTGAGACATGATACGAATTTGTCATTTAACCTACTCAGTATTTGGTAGTATTCCCTCAGTCCTAACAAACTAACACAGCTATTTTTACCCACATTGCTAATCTACTGCCATCTAGCCCCACGCCAAATGCACCTTGTATAGCACCTATACAAGAGCAAGTATTTTTGTTGTGGCTTTATGTTCACTGTCTCAGCTGCTCCCAAGTGGTCAGCTGGCCTTTGGAATGGTATTAAAATAGTTCACATTTATTGGTACCATTTTATATATCAGGAAACTGAGGCACAGATATGTTTTTCAAGTTATCTCAAGGTCTCATACCTATGAACTAGTAGAACCAAGATTTGTTTGGACCCAGACACTGTGACCCCAGAATCCTTGCCCTTATTTCTCAAAGTGACATCTTAACCACCATGCAGAGGAGCTTCGAAATGACTGGAGTTGAAAGAAGAGTAAGTGTGAATGGCCATCTCTTATCTGCAGGACAGAACTGACAGCTCTGTATCCTCAGTACTGGCCTCCATGTACCTCTCTCATCACATCACTGGAACATGCTAGACAATGGTGCCCACTGCCTACAGATCACTCAGCTTGCTAAGGAGTTCCATTGACCAAAGTCCAGAGCTGTTGCTCTCATTTGAGGTCCTGGACCCTTCATCTTCCAGGCTTTCCCAAAGCTGCCATTTATGAATTTTGGGGAAGCTGTCCAAGGATCGGATGCAGAAATGCACTGTGGAGGGGCGGAATGCCATAGTGGTTAAGAGTACAGGCCTGGTGTCAGATGCCGAGGTTTGGATACTGGCTCTGTCGGTGATTTAGTTAGCTCCAGATATTCATCTATAAAATGGGGATGACAGTAGTACTTATTTCATATTTTGGTTGTTACGACATGTCAGTGGGATGGGCTATAGTACTATAATGGTAACTACCTGGGAGAGCATCTCTTCCAGGAAAAAGACTGAATTATATCCAGTCTATGGTAATAAATTCATAAAAATTCAATAGCCTGTCATCCATATCGCAATAGAAATACAGAACTTGATGTATATGGAAGTTATTTCATAATTGTGCAATTTCGTATAAAATGTTCATAGCATATAATAAATATTTGTAGAATGGATGAATGAAATGTGAGGTGAGGCCCTAGTGCAGGGGGAAGGAGAGGAGTGCAGGCTGGCAGAGGGATGCCTGGGCAGGTATGCTGAAAGAGTAGTAAATTGTCCAATGCTAGAGGATTAGGTGAATTCAGATCCAGGACAACCAGTGCAGAAGTGAGAGGGCACTGGGCATCTCAAGACCCTCTCCATGGCCATCAGCGGCAGAGATATTGGGGCTGAGGCTGGGCCGAGTGAGAGGCAGCAGGCCTGGGAACAGGGGCGGAGGGGAGCTCCAGTCTAGGCAGGGGACTGATGGGAAAGCTCTGCTCAGGGGACCGCGGACAGAAGCCTGTTGGACAGGCAGACGGATTGTCCTGTGGGGATTAGAGATGGCCTCTGTCTCCTGCTCACTCACTGGATCTCTAAAGACAGGCCTGGGAGCAGCAGAAGCTCTGCACACCCTGATGGCCACATGAGCTAAGCTGCCTCCTGAACACTGAGGATGGATCTCTACTGCTGGCAGCCGGGGGGTGCCAGCCACCCAAGCTGAGACAGCGTGCCAGTGACTGGATTCTAGCTTCCATGTGGCAAGGCCCTGGAATGATGCTGAAGCCCAGTGAGAATGAGTGCTCTTGTTCTGCACCTGAAACCTGCGATATTACCTGGAACTTTTCAAGTGGACTCAACTGAGGGCTTTCCCGAAGGAACTGAGCATACACTTCTGTGTCCCTTTAAGTAGGTTCTTTTTTTTTTTTCTTCCAGTGTGTGTATCTTGTCCTCTCCACCCCACAACTGGACTGCATTTTTTTTTTTTTGAGGTCTGAGGCTGTTTTTCCTCCTAGGGAACATATGCTCCAAATTCTCTAGGCCAGTCCCACTTGTAAATACTCTGTTATGTAGTCCTTATAAACCACTGGGCTATCACAGAGCATCCAGTAATTTGGCATCCTGGACACGTCTCCTAGACAGTTCTGGCATGCAAAAAGTGGCACAAACTCCTTCTTCCACTTGGGTTTGGACAATATAATCCCTTTCAATGTTTGGTGAAAGCGTCTGTTGCCCAGAAGTGCCACATCTGTCCCCTACCACCCACACAGAAATGGAACCGCAGCAGGCGAGGCTCCATCCTAATTATCTGGCTGTAATTGAAAGGTGCAAGTTAGGCATTCTCAGGAAGGTGCTTCTTCAAAGGCACTTGCTGCAGAAGCTAAACTCCAAATTAAAATTGATTCACATCCTCATAGATGCATCAGCTATTAGAGAGTAGGTTCTGGAATGGAGTATGTTACCAGAGAATGAGGTCAGATACGGGCAGGGACAATGTCTTTCAGAATTTCGGCATATTAGACTCAGCTAAATTTATATGTTGGGTTTTTACTACAAATAAAATATAATAACATTCACAGTACCCATTTCATGTTTTTGACCCTGTCTTTTTTTTTAATAGGAAGTTAGTACTTAGAGAAGAAATAAAAACAGAAACCAAGAGTCAGAAACATTTATGAAGGTGACAAATTTCTAGAGTAGTTCTTAACCATTTTTTGGGTCACAGAGCCCCTTAAGGATGTGAGAAAAGCTGTTAGCCCTCTCTAACAGGTGCATGTGTGCACAGACAAAAAAAATCTGCATATAATTTTGGGGAGACTTGCAGACTCCCTTGTAACCTACCTAAGGCCACCAGGTTAAGACCTCTACTAACATGAGAACCACTTGTGTTAAACACTAAGGCCATAAGGGTGAATAAGGCACGGTTCCTGCCTTCAAGGGATTTGTACTCTGGTGAGGGAGCTCAAACATATGTCAGGCACTGATACCTGAGCTAGTCAGCTGCAGAAACCTACTGATTCTTCTGTGTCATCTCTCTTTTGCGTTGTAGTACCTACTCTTCCCCTGGTTTTGTCTCTCAGTCCTGGAGCAGTAGCAATAGCCTACAAGCAGTGGCATGTTATTAATTTCTTCATCCTTCATGTGGATGAACAGTGATCCTCCTGTATCTTATTCATCTAAGGAAGAATCAGATCATTCATCTCTCTCGAACACTGCCATGAGGTTCTTCCAACCCCTCCAGAATAGAGACCTGACTCCTTACAGCAGCACTCAAGGCATTGTGGTTGGATGCCATTATATATTTCAGCTTCATGTTCCATCCAGCCTGGTCTGAATCTTGCTTTTTTATCAGTACCAGACCCATAGTTTTTCCCTAAGTAAAACATTTTCAAGCTTCCCTGGCTGACTCACTCTGTACCCCAATCCTGGAATACTATTTCCCTTATTATCTATCTATTAAATCCTTCTTATCCTCAAAGAACCAGATCAAATACTTCCTCTGCAAAACTGGCCTCAATTCACCAACTCCGAATGAATGAGGGCTTTTTTGAACCTATATTTAGCACTTATTCTATCCTACCTATAGAAATGTAATGGCCCATACCCGATTTCCTCAAAAGACCACAATTTTTTGAGGCAGAGGTGGCATCCAATTTACCTCTGGGGTGTGGAATTCCTACCAGAGCGGTGGTCCCTAGAATCACTAAAGATAGATTTTATTAAAAGAGATGTAGTATGATTGAGGGAAAGGTTCTTAACAAAATCCCATGGGTGAGAGTTTAAAATGAAAGTTGTTCCTCTTCCCCAGGAGGGAAGAGGATGGTGATTTTGAGTCCAAAAATTGGGGGACCCCAGAACTGATCTCATTCCCAAACTGGGCTTCAAAGAGAAAAAGTACAGTTTAAGAACTGTTTTGGGCTGGGTTGAGATGGAACAGAAGACCCACCTCAACCTCTTCAGGAGAAGGCATTCAGACAGCACGGCTAGCACTTTGCCACTCTGGAGGTCCTCCTCTGCCAAGCCTCTGGACTCACCCCATGCCCAGATGATAGAGCTTTCTTTCATCATGGCTTCCACATCCATGTAGTGTCTGGAAGTTGGAAAAGATTAGCCTGAGGGTCCTGAGGGTTGGGCTTGGCCCTTTAGGTTAGCTTCTGGTGGAGAGGACATGCCTGAAAATGCACAGCTAATGCTGGAGCTGAGGACTCTAAAGCACTTTTGTGGTTTGAAAAGCAACTCCCCAACAGAAACTTTAGCTCAACCACCAGTGTCCCTCCTTAAAAGTTGGAACAGTGAGTCAGAGCCAAGGTGGTCTAGACTTCTAAGCTCTAAGTACTGCTAGGCACATTATCAGAAGAATATTGTTATGGAATTTATGCTATTGTTGTCAGACCTCAAACAGGAGGGAGGCTACATCTGTATCTGGCACATCTGTATCTCCAGTATTCGGGGCCTTGTCCACAGTGGGGCATAATAAATACTCACAGAACTGAAATCCAAGTCTTCTTAGCTGGCTCTGAATATTGATTCTGCTATGCAAATGTTTCTTCCCATTCTCCACAATAGCAAACGCCACTGTTTTGGTCCCTCTCCAAGGTCTCTGTCTCTAAGCTCTTAATTAGAAAAGGGAAGCAGTAATTATTAAAGTTATTAAAATATGGAATATTGCAAAAGAGTGGATTAGAAGTCTTCATGCTAATCCAAACAAATCGTGCTAATATTACTTTGATTCTAGCAGACTCAAACCCACAGAGGAAGATAAAAGCTAGGGCTTGTTTTCTAAGTGGTGAGTTTAGCCTATTCGCTAAGCCAGGATTCATCAGCATTCACTGGGAGCTGCAAAGGAGAAGCAGGAGGAGATGAAAGGAAAAAAGATGTGAGCACGATAGAAAAGATGAGGTGGGTAGGGAGGACAGCTGTGTCAAGAGAGTCAACTCGGTGGATGTGATTCATCAAGTTCCAGCCACAAGCTCTTGCCTCTGCTAGGAGCTATAGGGATACGAGGAGTGCCTTTTCCACCTTATGACTTCAGTGACTGCATTTATGAAGATGACTGCTCAAATCCTCTGTCCTGTTCAGACACATCTGCTGGTCTGATTCATACTGGACAGGGCCGCTTGTCAGAGAGGAAAACATACACGTCAGCCAGTACGGCCCCCAGAGCTACAATAGTTACACATTGGATGCATCTTTGGGAACCTACCTCGGCCTGGAAGGTCCTCACATCCATCTCAAATTCAACATACGCCAGACTGAGCTGAAAACTTGCCTGTTCTTCCTACCTAGACTCCTTCTCAGTCAGTGGAGCCATCGCTCCACTTGGTCCTCCAGGCTGAACCTGAGAGCCCCCTTAGGTGCCCCTCCTCAACCTCTGCCAATGTCTTCCGCTGGTTGAGAACTGATGATGCGCTCTCAGAAATGGCTCTTCTACACTTCTTCCTCTCTACCGTCAGCACCACTGCTGTAGTTTGGATCTTTATCATCTTTTCCCATACTGCTTCTCTAATCTCTTCTCCTGTCACTTTTTCAACCTACCATGTTTCAGGTAACCCAAACTGGAGACACCATTCCTGTCTCCATGTCCATGTCAATTATCATTCCTCTCTGTCCCTTGACCACCTCTCAAACCCCTGCCCATCCTTCAAGGCCCAGCCTAAAGGCTACCTTCACTGGCTGTCCAGTGTTGGTCCTCACTGAACGTTGGTTATGAGAGTACTGCCACTGCGAACAGGTCTCTCTCCCTTGGGGGTCAGGGACTGTGCATTCCGCAATTTTCTATCTCAGGGGCCTTGCAGAGTGCTTGCTTGCACATGGTAGCACTCAGCACACCTTTCCTGACAGAACATTGGTTCCGGAGAGTGATTAATCCTGTAGATGCATGCTGTTGTTAGAGACCAAACCACCAGTTTGAAAGCAAGAAGCTTGGGAGAAGTGATTTGAGGAATTATATTGTCATGCCTGAGGAGGAAAGAAGCATAGGTCTGACAGGAAGGGGAGGATAATGAAGAAGTTGCATTTGAATCTGTTGGCTGGTTAGGACTTCATTGTATTTCATGACAAGATCTTGGTAATGCTCAAAAAAATCATATTAGGACTTGAAAGACTTGAAATAAACATTTCAATTTGTAATAATTGCCACTTAATTGAACATTTTATCTGTCCGGACTATGTATTTTTACCTATTTTATATTTAAATCTAGCAACTCTACTTGTTAGGTATATTTACCCCTATTAGTTGAAAATAAAAATGAGGCTCAGAAAGGTTAAGTAATTCACCCATGGTCACAGAGGTATAAAGGGAACAGAAGAAGGATTTTTTAAGAGTTAGAATACAGATCTGATTGTAACATCTGTTTCTTTTTTTTTAAAAAAAGATTTTATTTATTTATTCATGAAAGATACACAGAGGGGCAGAGACACAGGCAGAGGGAGAAGCAGGCTCCTCGCAGGGATCCCGATGTGGGACTTGATCCCGAGACCAGGATCACACCCTGAGCCAAAGGCAGATGCTTAACCGCTGAGCCACCCAGACATCCTAATAACATCTGTTTCTTTATACAAACCTGTATTTACCCTGGAAAGTAGAAATATACTTATGCTCCAGGTTCTGTGTATGAATTAATCACATCTTCAACTTTTTTTCCCATCAGAAATATCATAGGATTAATAGTAGCTGATAAAAACAGACTGAGGTTTGGGTCAGTTTGCTTTCCTTCACTTCCCTTGCTTCTGGCTGGTACCAAAACAGAAAAGAAAAAAACAACAACAACAAAGTAGAAAAGAAAATAGGCACAAAAGGAGTGGAAAGAAGAAAAGTAAAATGCCCAAGAGATCCACAGATGAATAACCGTATCTCCTTTTCAACATGCTTTTTAAAGACAATATTCTATTTAATCCTCCTAACGATACTGGGGATATAGCCTAGTACTGCCATTTGCTAGGTGAGAAAGCAGGCTCTCAAGAAGCTTTAAAGCTTTGACTAAGTTGGAACAGCTAATAAAGAGCAGAACCAGAATTGAAACTCAGGTGCTCATTCTCCCAAACCGACTTTTCTTTACCACACCAAGTGCATCCATACCTCAGTTCACAGCATAGTACAGGAAACCAATTATGTTTGAATATATGAACGGTAATAATAAATTCTTATTGCACTGAGCTTGTGACAGGTACCCTACAAAATGCTTTGCATAAATTGTCTCTTAATTCTTGTTACAACCCTATGATGCTGAAACTGTTAATAGTCCCACTTTTCAGAGAAAGAAACTGAGGCACGGAGAGATTTAAGTCACTTGCTTAAGTGGCAGAGCCAGGATTTAAGCCTAGTTCTGATGACTGCTGACGCTTTGCTCTTGAAAGTGGATAACACATTCTTCTGTGTCTTCTAATCATGGATCATCTTCCAGTGATCTCCCCCCTCAGAGAAGGCCAGTGCTATCATCCTTCAGCACTGGGCTCAGTTGGGTGCAATCTCATATGGCAGGCCTCCTCAAAGGTCTTTTCTCCATATTTGGACAGGAAGTGACAACAGCCCACTGGGAAGATGGAAGAGAAAGATAAGAAACAGCTCAGAGGATCATAGGGGAAGGGAGGGAAAACTGAATGGGAAGTAATCAAATAGGGAGACAAACCATGAGAGACTCTCTCTCTTTTTTTTTTTTTAAAGATTTTATTTGTTCATTTGAGAGAGAGAAAGAGAGAGCGAGCACTAGCAGAGGGGAGAGGGAGAAGCAGACTCCCTGCTGAGCAGGGAGCTGGAGTTGGGGTTCAATCCCAGGACCTGGAGAGCACAACCTGAGCCAAAGGCAGATCCTTAACCATCTGAGCCACCCAGGTGCCCCACTGTGAGAGACTCTTAACGATAGGAAACAAGCCTTGGGTTGCTGGAGGGAAGGGGGATGGAGGGGGATGGGGTAATCAGGTGATGGGAATTAAGGAGGCCACGTGATGTAATGAGCACTGGGTGTTATATGCAAGTGATGAATTAATGAACCTACATCTGAAACTAATGATGTACTATATGTTGGCTAATTGAATTTAAATAAAAAAAGAAAAAAAAAAGAAAGATAGTTGGTGGCTGGCTTTTCTTTAGTCAGAACTAATTAATATCACCTTTTGGAAACCCTGGGGCTAAGTGCTGGATATTTCCTTGTATTTCATTTGAATTGCTCACTGAGCAGAATTCTGCTATGAGACTCTGTGCAAGCAATGACCCACACAGAAACTGCAGGTTCTTTTTTCATCCTTTTCATGGGTTTTTCTACCTCAGGACAATCCTTTTAGGGTTTTCATTTCTCTGTTTTCAGAAAAATTCCTGGAAGGGAATTTGGAAGGATGTAGTGAATGTGATGATGACCATCTCCAGGTCATGGGACCTCTAGGATTTTGCACCCTACTCCCACCCTCATTTTTTAGCTCTTCCTGGCCCGCAGCTTCTTGAACTTTCAATCTCCTTGTCTGCCTAGGTCTTATTGGCTAGTTCTCTCATCTGCTAAATTGGACTTGGGTGGGGGGATGACAACAACAAATAGTGATAATAATAGCAACACAGCAGCTGCTCTAACCCTGCATTGTGTTGGGTTTTTTTACCCTCAAGATAAGATTGGCTGCAACCTCATCCCATCTCGGTAGATATCCAGTAGACTCCCCGAGATGTTTGGGCATTCCCTGGGTGGGGTCTGGGCTCTCAGTCTCATGGCCCCCTGTGCTCTAAGTTCCTGTGTTTGCAGAATTGGTGTAGTTTCACCTGACCCTGGCTGCTTCTGAGACAATAGTCATTTTCTTTAATTACCTGGCAGTAATTTATTTAACTACCTGGTAGCAGCACCGGTATCTGTCTTTTTATGTACATGTGGCGGCTAGAGTAGTTAAATTGGTCAAAATTGATAGTGTCTAACCTCACGTCGCCTTATGTCTACCTGAATCTTGAGGCTGCTGCTCCTGCCTTCAAAATAACACATCATTTATTGAGGCCTTATGATGGGCTGGACTCTGTGCTGATCACTTGCCTGTATGATCACATTTAACCCTCAAAGTGGTCCACCAAGATAAGAGTTTTAATTCCCATTTTGCAGATGAGGAGACAGTCATTGAAATCACAAGGCAAGCAAGTATAGGAACTCGTTTTGGAAAGACCCTGATTCCAGAGTCTTAGCCCTTGTCTCTCCCATACTGCTGTGAGGGCTGAGTTTGCTATATCCTGGCTAAGCTCCTGGAGCAGAGGCAGATGTTCTGTTTGGTTCCGTCTCTTCTTATGTCTGAGTATCCTGGTAGTTGCTGGGGCATGGTTGTCAATGAAATCTGAGGACTTCGCTGTTTAGATGGAGAACAAAGCCCTTTATCCCTTTCTTCAGAGTCTCCCAACTTCTTCCTGAGTTCTGTCCATGAGAATGTACCCTTCTAGAAGCCCACAGGTCTCTACAGCATCCCCTCCTTGGGCATGACCGCTGCCATAGATGATTACTGCCAGGGAAATGAGACTTCACATCATCGCCAAACCACGATCTTAGTCTGTTGGTGTATTTTAATGTATTTAGTGTATTTTATGCCAATTCATGTAGTCTCTACCTCAGTCTTTTGACAGTATAGGCCTGACTTACTGAATTAGATGTATCTCAGCTCAATGTTAGTCTTTCTCAAGAGGGCCCTCTCCCACTATCCAAAATAAAGATGAACCCCTCCCCTGCCTAGTTACTCTATCATATTTAGATGATTCATTTAAATCATGTATTTATCTCAAATTGAAATTTATGGTATGATACCATTTATATGAAATGTCCAGAAAAGGTGAATTTATACAGACGAAAAATAGGCTCATGTTGGCCTGAGGCTGAGGTTGGGAACTGGGATTAACCGTAAATGGGCATGGGCGATCTTACTGTGGGGATGAAAATGTTCTGAAACTGATTTATGGTGATTGTTGTACCACTCAGTAAATCTACTAAAAGTCATTGAATTGCACACTTAAAGTGGGTGAATTTTATGATATGTAAAATATACCTCAATAAAGCTGTTAGGGAAAAGAAATTACCTTGTTTAATTTGTTCACCTTATTACTGTCTGGCACTCTGTGATCAGGGTGTAAGTCTCAGAGGGCAGTGCCCTTGTCTGTCTTGTTCACCACTCTGTCCTCAGCAACTAGGCTAGCATCTGGCACCTAGTAAGAGCTCAGCACATATTCAGGAGAATGAGTGAATAAATAAGCTAGCAATCTCTACCATATTTCAAATATTCAAATGCCATTGTTCAAGCCTGCAGAAGGAGATAGACTCAAAACAGAATCAATAACAAACTTCAAATCTACAAGTCACAAGTCAAAGATAAGTGGAACTGGCAAAAAACCCCATTCTCAATGCCGGATTGTCTGCTGTTAACTCCGTGTCTTCTCTATCTGCTTCTACATTATCTTCATCATCGCATCATTACTACAGAGAAGCCAGCAAATATATTTCCCGGAATTCCTTGCCAGGGTGGTTCTGGATTAGATTCTGTAAACCCACATGAAAATTGAGTGGTGTTAGAGTAGAAGTCATTATTCTCTAGCACAATTGTAGGCAGATGGAAAAGGAGGCAAAAGTAAGGTTTTCCGAAGCTTCCAAGTGAGTTCTTGTGAACCACCTGCTACAGAGAGCTGAGATTGTAGTTTCTCTGAAATTCTTGAGTTTCGTAGCACCTCCGGGCAATGTCCAGTTTCACTTGATTTGAGCTGTAGACTGCAGAGATTGGTGGCAGCCACCTTCCTGGGCACTTCTTGATTTCATGAACTCTGGAAATTGTTACCCTGATCATTGCTCAGGTTGTTCTGCTGGTTACATGAGAGTCTATTCCCTATATTAAAACCTTCCTTCCCTATTTGGAAAACCTAGAGGAGTCTCTTTTTCTGGTTGAACTCTCACTGATACAATGTCTATAGAATATAATGTTTAAAAACCTAGATGATGGTAGAAGGAGAGAAGGGTGGAGACTCTGTCCTTTCTTAGATTCCAGTTGGTCACAGGAGGCACATCTGTCATTTATCCCTGGACACCTTCGATCTTGAATGAAAAAGTCTCTTTTCCTCTTCCCATCATGACCTCTGTCCTTTTTTCTTGTTTTCTGTGCTGAGGTTTTTGTGAGTGGTTCCTTTCCTCCTTCTTCTCCTCGCCAACTCCCAGAAGCCATCAACGTACCTTTCCCCAGAGCACTGATTATGGGACTTGGTCAGCTCTCCTGCCTTTGCAGTCTTGATAAAATCATCCAGTTGCCTGGTTACACTGAGGGAGCATAGCTGATGCCAGGCAAGATTCCCCAAAGCAGGACACATTCAGCCCAACCAAACTTTCCAAATCTTGTGCCAGATTCTTAAGAAGTGAAGAACTTAGATTTACTGCCTAGGAAAAGATATTGTACAACCTGTTCTTTTCCCTCGAATAATAACAACAATGAAATCAGGGCAAGATCATCTTTTAATATGTATTCTGCCAAAATGTACTGTTTCAATTTAATTCAAGCCATAACTCCCCTTGGTAGTTCTGAGGCCTTAGGAGAAACTGGTCAGGGAGGGACTGTAGATTTTTCACTGCTTATGTCTTAGCCTCACTCAGGTCCTCTTAGCCTGCAATCCAGAACCTCATAAAGCCCTGAGCCATTTTTGACTAGGACATAGCTTACATTAGCAGCCTGACATTCATCACTGGCAGGCCTGGAGTTAAGTCACACTCCCAAGACTTGATGTTTGATTGGCAAGGATGACTTCTCTCTGTTTGAAGGGCTGCCCAGTCCTGGTACTTTCTGACTTAATATCAGACTTTGCCAGAATTGGGCATTTGTCTCAATCTCTGCCCTGTAGTCACCTGGATAACATGCCTTGTATTATAATCTCTCTCCATCATTGGAGCCTGACTTAAAGTCTATCTCTGTGGTTGGGATTACACTCAGTTCAGTTTCTCCCCTCCCTGTTGGGGATGGTGATGGAGAGATGCTGAAATCCCTTTCTTAAACCACCCCTTCCCAAGTTAACTAGTTTTTTTATTTTATTTTTTTATAATAAATTTATTTTTTATTGGTGTTCAATTTGCCAACTTACAGAATAACACCCAGTGCTCATCCCGTCAAGTGCCCCCCTCAGTGCCCATCACCCATTCACCCCCACCCCCCGCCCTCCTCCCCTTCCATCACCCCTAGTTCGTTTCCCAGAGTTAGGAGCCCTTATGTTCTGTCTCCCTTTCTGATATTTCCCACACACTTCTTCTCCCTTCCCTTCTATTCCCTTTCACTATTATTTATATTCCCCAAATGAATGAGAACATATAATGTTTGTCCATCTCCGATTGACTTACTTCACTCAGCATAATACCCTCCAGTTCCATCCACGTTGAAGCAAATGGTGGGTATTTGTCATTTCTAATGGCTGAGGAATATTCCATTGTATACATAAACCACATCTTCTTTATCCATTCATCTTTCGATGGACACCGAAGTCCTGCCAATAATGTATGGATCACTAGAATTGCCATCACCTATATATGCATATCCTTCAATACCAAATCCTTCCATAATCCTCACTCCATCACCCCCTGTCCTCTCTCCTCCACTATCACACCCCACCAATGGCGTTGCCTTGCCTGACTCAGTGCAGAACCTGTTAGACTCTGAGTCTTGGACCATCTGGTAGCTCTTGTTGGAACCAACTTCTTTGTTTGAACTAACTGAGATTCAGGAAGCACTCAAGGATCCTTTCCTAAATGCTAGGAGATGGAGAACAAGTAAGTCACAGTTCCTACATCCAGGGACTCACAATATTACCCACAACAGTACTTCTCCCCTGGCTGGCTGGCCCATTTACTGAGAATCTACCACATATTGCATCCAAATTTCCATTCTAGTAGGGTAGGATTTCTCAGAGCTAGAGGCAAGATCAAAGGCAATGAAGAATGAAATCTTTCTGTTAGTTCAGGCAAAAGCAACAGTGGGGTCTGAATTCTCCAGGTAATAATATTTTCATTTGCCTGGGAGAAATCTATGGAGCCCTAGCATGCCCTCCTGTTCTCAGAGGTGAAGGGAGTTTTCAGGTCTCTGGAGAGTCTTAGTCTGATGGAAATAAAAATGCAACAATGATAATATAAGATCCATTATAAGTATAAGGATAACTTAGGGAGAGCCTTGAAAGCTGAGTTTTTGATGGTTTGTTGCTTTAGGCAAAACTAGTGCCTAGCCTAACAGTGATGGCAATAATAATGATAATGCTGGAAAGGAATCCAGAAGAAAGGCATTCACTATGCTACTGAGATGTGTCAGTCACCGTGGAAATGAAAACATCAAATACTAGAAGGATTCTCTGCTGCAAATCTCAAATACTCTGGGCATGGATAGGATAGTTTGTTTCTTGTAAGGGATGTGGGAGATATTTTTTAACCACCTCTGGCTTCAATTTTTCTTTTTTCTCTGAAATACTATAAGCTTTTTCATGCTATAAGCTGCCTTTCATTATAGAACTATGAAAATCTCCTTCAGATGCAGTCAAATTTTATTGCCAGAGGCAGAGGATAAATTGGGGGTAAACATATCTCTGTATTCATTAAAACCTGCATCCATAAAACAGATTCTACTCTTTATAACTATTTATTCCACCAGCACTCGAAATGGGTGAAAGTATAGGGGTATGTATCAGGAGATGCTGCTACCTGGAAATAAAACAAGGAGTGGATATGTCCAGTCTTTGTTCTCTGGTGCCAAGCTCCCTCAGTTTTCCCATGAGGACTGATCAGCCTGATGATGTGTGGGAGTGCCACTGATGCACATATGCAAACTGTCCTAGAAACCTCTGAAGGAAGGCATGCTAATATGGACTTATCTTACTATAAGCTTTAAAGAAATGGCAGAAAATACTGGGCTCAGTGGACTCATAGTTATTTTAAACTAACAGTACGTCATCAACATATCTTTGCAAACAGTGACTTTCAGTTCCATAGGTCCATTGCTAAGGTGATTTATTGGCAGAAATCCTCTGATTTCATCTTCACCCTGGATACCAGTTTCATACTTAAAATCTTAAAATCTTAAAAAGACCTTCTCTTCGGAAGGGTCTTTCTCTATGGAGTATCTTTGTTTGCACCTAATAATCCAAGACTGTAAATGAACAATACAGTTCTCAGAACAGAGATGTGATGGGCTAGAGCTTGCTCAAATAGTATTTTAAGGACCTGAATTAAGGGAACCATTCATTTATTCTAAGGAAATATGTTACTTCAGAAGACTGACTGTTATTTTTCCAGTCATGTATCCTTAATGCCAAGTAGCTAGCAGAACTTCTTGGATACATAATAGTCATGTTCCTGAGAGAAACTCAATTTGGAATTCTATGGTGATCCTGTCCAATCTCTCATCTTTGTTGATGAATACTTTTGGCAGCAGGAGCATTCCTTATACTGTAAGAATTGAGTTTCCAATAAAAAGAACACATATAAATCTGGAAAACAACTTGGGAATCTTTTCCTTGGAAAAATTCATTCACAGTGAGTCCCCCTAGAATGTGCAATTCTGTCTGTAGAAGGTCTAAAACCAGAAAAACTCATAGGGAAGCAGAATGGTGACTTGGCTAACTGACCAATGTTCTTTGCGTAGGAGCTTCTTTTTCCTGCAAACCATCTGGTAGCTCTGAAGGAATCGAAAAGCTCAAAGTTACCTCTAGCATTGCCATCTTCAGGGGTCCAATCCACCCAGAGAGGACCCAGGCTGTTCTTGATCCTGTATGCACTCTGGCCACCAACTCATGAGTGGGACTTAGCAACAATAGTAATAATGACAACAGTAATAAATGGTAACAGTAATAAATGCTATGAAGCACCTCCTATGTGCCAGGTATTGGGAGAGATGTTTTTCAAACTTACTTCATTTAATTTTCACAGTGATAATGTGAATTAGGTATTGGTTTTATCCAAACTGTACAGAAGAGGAAATGGAGGCACAGAGGGATAAAGCAATCAACAATTAACAATTTACCTTGGGATTCAGACAAATCTATTCGAACCTGGTCTTTTTTTCAAACTTTATTTTATTTAAATTCAATTAATTAACATATAGTATATTATTAGTTTCATAGGTAGAGTTCAGTGATTCATCAGTTGCATATAACACCCAGTGCTCATTACATCTAGTGTCCCCCTTAATGCTCATCACCCAGTTTCTCCCTCCCCCCGTCCCCTCCCCTCCAGCAACCCTCAATTTGCTTCCTAGAGTTAAGAGTCTCTTATGGTTTGTCTCCCTCTCTGATTTCACCTCTTTTATTTTTCCCTCCCTTCCCCTATGATCCTGTTTTATTTCTTAATTTTCACATATGAATGAAATCATATGATAATTGTCCTTCTCTGATTGACTTATTTTGTTTGGCATAATATCCTCTAGTTCTATCCATGTCATTGCAAATGACAAGATTTCATTTTTGATGGCTGAGTAATATTCCATTATATATATATACAAACTCATAGTGATATATATATATATCACCACATTTTCCGTATTCATTCATCTGTCAGTGGACATCTGGGCTCTTTCCATAGTTTGGCTATTGTGGACATTGCTGCTATAAACATTGGGGTGCAGGTGCTCCTTCAGATCATTGTGTTTATATCCTTTGGGTAAATACCTAGTAGTACAGTTGCTGGGTTGTACTGTAGCTCTATTTTTAACTTTTTGAGGAACTTCTATACTGTTTTCCAGAGTGGCTCTACCAGCTTGCATTCCCACCAGCAGTGTAAGAAGGTTCCCCCTTTCTCTGCATTCTTGCCAACATTTGTTGTTTCCTGACTTGTTAATTTTAGCCATTCTGACTGGAGTAAGTGAATTTGAGTCTTAGCCACTACACACTATTTTCTCTGAAATTTTAGCATGATTTGGAAAGGCAATATTAAAAAAGTTTACCTTTTTTTCTGTTACACAATTTATATTCATTATTAAAGAATTGAAAATCAGAGAAACAGAAAGTAGAAAGAAAATATGGGATAGTATAACAGAAATATATACTGAGTGGCTTAAACAGGAAGCTTATTTCTTATAGTTCTGGAAGCAGGAAAGTCTAAGATCAAGGTGTTGGCTGATTTGGTGTCTGGTGAGAGCCCACTTCCTGGCTCATAGACAGCTGTCTTCTCACTGTGTCCTCACATGGCAGAAAGGGTGAGAGAGCTCTCTAGGCTCTCTTTGATAAGGGCACTAATCCCATTCCTGAGGGCTCTGTGCTTATGACCTAATCACTTCCCAAAGACTCCACCTGCTAATAGCAACATCTGGGGGCGTTGGGATCTCAACATATGAATTTGGATGAGGGGACATGAATATTCAGCCACTAACAATGTCTCATAGTCTTACCACTCCAATCATCCATGGTTAGTATTTAGGTACATTTCTATCCAGCCTTTTCCCTATATAGAATTCTATTTCCAGTTCTCACATAGTTGTGATCATTCTCTACTGAAGACTCTGCAGACTGCATTTTCCCATGTTATAGACATCATAAATGTCACTTATAATGACTACATATTACCTATCTAATGAATACAACATGATTTTCTTGACTCTTTCGCTCTTTTTGGACATTTAGAATCTTTTCTTTTTACGTTTTACAGTGTTATAAATTATTTCCTTTAGGAAAGATAGTCTTAGCTGTCTAGAGTCAAATGGGAATATCTGTGGAGAGGACAAGGAGAGAAAAAAAGCTATCTCCATAGTGTTTGTCGCTTTCCATAAGAGACAATCCCACAAGAAGTGCAGAGGAGGGCTGGGAAGACATGAGGTAACATCACTCACTCATCTTGACCTCCTGCTCTCTACCACTGCCTGCTTTCTTTTAAACTTCCTCAGGCCCATGAATGTGAGGGTTGGAGAAAGTTCTTCTAGAATTTTGACAATAATTTTGAGGAGCATCATGACACTGACAATGTCCTTAAAAAGTAAAGTTCAATTGACTAGAAAATAATAATAATTATTTTAATTTTAATAATGATCACCTAAAACATTGTTTAGAAAGACGGGAGTGCCAGGGGGTAGTTTAGAGGAAAGTTTGGGGTAGAAGAACACCAGAATGAGAGTCTGACAGACAGAGTTAAATAAGGAATTTTCTGGCTCTGCTTACCAGCTATGTCATTTTCAGTAAGCTGGCCTTTCTGGGCCTCAGTTTCCTTATTTGAATATGGTAGGGCAAGAGCTAATATCCCACCACCTATCTTAATTGGAAACTCCCCCTGTCAGGGTCACATGATGCCTACTGGGGAGACCATGGTGCCATTTGCTGTGTGAGACAAGGCATTCTCCTAAAGCCTGCCAGAACCCACTTGGGTCTAGGACCTACTTGAATGATGCCCCTGTTGACTTTCTATAAGACCCAGAACAAAGAATTGCTGTGAGGTAGATATTCTAAAAAGGCGCTAAGCCCATACCATAGAAAAGAGGAATGTTCTAAGAGCAAACTTGTTCCCAGATTCAGTACTAGAAATCCCCATGCTTCCTGTCCATCTCCTAATCCCTGGGATTGGTCCTGCATGTCTATGTGTTTTCTGCATCATCCTTCAGAAATAAGAAGCTGACCACACAGCTCCCATTCTGCTTCTTCCATTCGACTCCTGATTTTGTCTTTGACATTATAACTCTATCTCCTACAACTACCTTTTAGCTTCTTTCTCTGATTTCCTACCTTTTACAGGACATGATCATCTAGAGTTTTGAGTATTACAAGCACTTAAAAGCTCTTTTTTTTTAATGTCAGGTCCCTGGAGCTCACAGGGTATCAGAAAGAGCACTGGGCTGGGAGTCAGAAGATCTATGTTCTAGTCTTGGCTCTGCTGCTTACTGGTGAGTTTCTCAACCTTTTTGGTTTCCCCACTTAAAACTTTAAGGAAGTAAGAGTGAGTGACTGGATACAATTTCCCTAGTCCAAGAATTGTGGTATTGTGGTATAAACACCCCTAAGTGAGCAGTCTCCTTGTTAACGTCCCACACAGGGCTGTAACTCACTCACAATTGTATTGAGGCTATAAACTGAAAGAGCTCCTCTTGAAGAATTTATGAGAGGTCTGAAAGCTCTATATTTGCTCTAGAGACATCTATTGTTTGTTTATAATGTGTGCATGTTTAATTTGCAATAAAACTGGGAGGCACTACTGTACAAATAGGCAGCTTATCTACCCTCAATTGCTGTCTCAGAAGAAGGAAGATGGGAGAGGGGGAATTCAGGGAAAAAAAAATCAATCACTTTGGCCTGTAAGTGGAAAGATTTTGAAGGGCTGTCCTGTTGTGCCTGTGGTTGGGTGACCCTCTTCCTGGGGTTTCTGAATGTCTTCATATTCCCAGTATTCCCATACCAGGTAGGATTCCACACTCCTGAATCCTCCCCGAGGTGATTCTTCCCTAGATGTGGGGTATATAGGTAAGTGATGGGGACTCAGACCAGTGATCCTAAGCATACTTCATGTCCTGATGGCTGTCTGAGGACAGAAATTGGGGAAATGGGAGTTTGGGTAAAACTGATACCACCCTGGTAGGGGAAGGAAGTCTGGGTAGGATATATAGGTCTCATGCCTATTGTCTCTGCATCTGGGAGGTCCTGACAAAACCAGATGCAGTTGAATTAGAACACCTGGAATCACTAGGGTCGTGAGGAAGGAGTGGCTCACTCTTATGGGGGTGTCCCAGGAAGACTGAGCAAAGGAAAGATGAGCCCATTTAATTCCTACAGGGATTCTCCTGCTAAGGGTTCAGTGGGGCTGTGGGCGATGATTTATTCCACTGGCTGCCCACCATCATGAGTCTGAATGATAGTCCTTACTTATCAAGGAGGCATTTTCCTCCATGACCATACACTTTTCTTACAGGTTTCTCTTTCAAGCCACCAAAATTTATCTTCTTGATATACAGCAATGATAGCATCTACCTCGATACCCAGCAGTTTCAGTAGTCTCCAATATTAACAGTGTCAAAAATCGCTTATCTCTCTGTTTTCTGCTCTGCAATCCCAACTCCTATGATCCCCTGGTGACAGGGATAGTCCACACTCACAAAGCTGATGGAGAGGATTAGGTGCCCTCTTCGGGTTGCCTTTGTATCATGGCTTCCTGAGATAGCCCTAGATGGTACAATAGATTAGCAAGAGCGGACACAGAAACGTGCTGTGCAAACGCCTTGGGGGTTTTCCAGGGAAAGGTTGTCCAAGAGAAATTACTCAGGCAAAGTCCCTTGCCTAAAACTCTGGGCTGGTGGTAATTTGCCTTATGCAATGAACTATTCACAAAAAGGTATCTGCTTTGTGAGCAAATGTTGGTTTGTCCACTTTCTCTAGTTTTGGCAGGTTGGTGACACTCTCAATCATTGCAGTTTTTATTATTTTACTATTTATTTATTTACGGTTTTTTATTTTTATTATTATTTTTTAATAATAAATTTATTTTTTATTGGTGTTCAATTTGCCAACATACAGAATAACACCCAGTGCTCATCCTGTCAAGTGCCCCCCTCAGTGCCCGTCACACATTAACCCCCACCGCCACCCTCCTCCCCTTCCACCACCCCTATATTTATGGTTTTTTAAATCTGTTATTTAAACTCAGTTTAGTTAACATGTACTGCATTACAGTTGTTTTTTTTTAATTGTAGTAAAATACACATAACATAAAATTTACTATCTTCACCATTTTAGACGTATAGCTCAGTACTGTTAGTTGCATTCGTACTGCTATACAATCAATCTCCAGAACTCTTTTCATCTTGCAAAACTGAAACTTTATCTTTTAAACAACAATCCTCAATTACCCTCTCTTCCCAGCCCCTGACAACCACCATTTATTTTCTGTTTCTATGAATTTGACTATTCTAGGTATCTTATATAAGAGGAATCATACAGCATTTGTCTTTTTGTGTTGGCTTAGCATTGTGTCCTCAAAGTTCATTTGTATTGTAGTTATGTATAAGAATCTCGCTCCTTGTTCAGGTGGAGTGATGTTTTATTGTGTGTGCGTG
Organism: Canis aureus; assembly: GCF_053574225.1. Classification (NCBI taxonomy): domain Eukaryota; kingdom Metazoa; phylum Chordata; class Mammalia; order Carnivora; family Canidae; genus Canis; species Canis aureus. The sequence goes on from NC_135633.1 coordinate 16,036,333, forward strand.
TGTGAGTGTGTGTGTGTGTGTGTGTGGTTGTGTACCATATTTGTTTATTACTTCAACTGCTGACAGACATTTGGCTTTTTTTTTTTTTTTTTACCTTTTGGCTATTGTGAATAATGCTGCTATGAATATGGGTGTGTAAATACGTCTTTTAGAATTTGCCTTCAATTCTTTTGGATATATACCCAGAAGTGGAATTGCTGGATCATAGGGTAATTCTATTTTTAATTTTTAAGGAACAACTACACTGTTTTCCAGAGCACCTGCACCATATTACGTTTCCACCAGCAGTTTTTAAGAGTTCCGACTTGTCCACATCCTCACCTTGTTATTTTCTGTTTTCTAAAATAATAGTCACCCCAATGGATGTGAGGTGGTATCATGTTGCAGTTTTGAATTACATTTCTCTAGTGATTAGTGAGGTTGAGCATCTTGGCCATTGTGGTTTTGATTTCACTTATTTGCTGCCACAATGCGTAGCGACTCTTAACGCTACAGAGCCTTCCTGATGACGGTTGAAATTCAGTCCTTCCACCACACTCATCTGCTTGTCCTTCAGTCCAGGGACCTTCTGTGCCTCTCTTTTCTGGCCTCATGAGAGGGGTACTTCCTTGCCCTTGGTATCACATTTCTTCCTGTTTGCCTTTTAGAACAAAATGCCATCCTGGTGTGCCCATAGGAAAGCCGGGGGAGTGTTCCTCAGATCCTAGTCTGCTGCAGACTCATATCGAGGAGCAATCTCAGCTCATCCTGGTTGACTCTCAGGGAGATGGGAACAAAATTGCCTTGTGATGTGGTGTCTAAGAATTGGGAGTCCCCTTGAGATGCTTTAGGACAGCAGTTGTGGCTGAGTGAATAATTAGATTCTCTGCAGGCCAGTTGGAGGCCTATTCCAGGCTGGGCCCAACTTGGAAAGACTCAATGGTTTGAATTAGAATCCCAGAGGACTGGATTCTTGTCAACACCCTATCAGGTTTTATTTTTGCACCTCTTACTCTACCACCAAACCCTTTCTCGCCCAGCGTCTGGATCAGCCTCTGTTTCCAGGCAGGGCTGGGCACAAGCTAGAAGCATGAACCATTTTTCCATTCCAGTGGACCTCAGGTAGCTGGTGGTACTGCTTTTGTAGAGCCTTTCTACTCTCACCACCTCTTGTCGTGGGCTGCTGACGCACTCATTAATTGATCAATTAATTAAACAAAGTTTGTTGCTTATCTACCCAGTGCCAGATCTCATGTTTTCATAAGGTTTCTTTGATTACAAGTGTCAGAATCCAATTCAAGCTATTTTACATGCAAAAAGTGTGTCTGTCATAAAGATGGAGGGAAGTTTTATAGAACCCAAGGACAAGAATGCAACCGGGCCTCAGAGGGCACTGGAAAAATCATCAGGCAATATCTGAAAAGCCATCATGAACCCAGAGGTGCTCTCATCTGGTCCCTAGTCTCTGCTTGAACGTCTGTTTCACTCTTATTTCTTTGAAGACTGACTTTTTCTGCATCTCAGTTCATGTGATAGGTGCAAAAGGCTGCTCACAGCTCTCAACTCATCTGTGCAAAAGAGCTACCCATGCTGATGTTGGGTCTATCAGTCTCAGTTCCTCAGTTCCAACAGGACAGGGGAGAGAATCTGACTCACTGAGTTTGAATTAGCACCTACCTTTTGTCTAATAAACAATGGCCAAAGGACTAGGACTGTGAAGTGCAAACCCTCAGAGGATCACTCCCAGGAATAACAGGTCAATTTAAATGGTCACTGTGAACTGAAAGGTCTCTACTGTGTGCTGCTAGGTTTGTGGATTATAGAAGTAAGTACAGCATAGCCCCAGCCTTCAAGTAGCTCCACAGTTAAGGAGAGACAAATAAGTGTACATTAAATACAATGAAATAAAACAGTAGTTGCCAACTGGGGATGGATGATTTTGTTCCCTTGGAGACATTTGGGAATATTTGGAAACATTTTTGGCTGTCACAACTAGGGAAGAGGGAGTTGCTGCTGGCATTAATAGGCTGAGGCCAGCAATACTGCCAAACACTCTCTAATACATCGGACAGCCACCACAGAAAAGGCTTATCTGGCCTCAGCTGTCAATGGAGCAGAGATTGAGAAACTGAAATAAAATCATATATGCACATCCCAGCCTCTTGCTATGCGAAAAGTCATTGCCTCCACTCTCATCCCTGGGTGCAGAGCTGGGGTCTGGAGGAGGGCTGTGTGTGGGGGCAGGGGGGATGCAGCTGTTCTCAGCCCTGCCTGCTTGTTAGAGTTCCCCAGGAAACTGTGGACCTGCCCAACATATACTTGGAGCCAAGCCACAGTCCCATAACTTTTGGTCTAACTGGTAATGTTTTTTATTTGGCAGTGCAAGAAGCTTGGGATATCTATTCAGGAGAACTGGATTAGACCATCCATAGAATTCTTGGACTCTAGCTAGACCCTTCTCTTCATGAGGTCTTCACTTTCAGATCTGGGAAGTGGAAAACATCAGCCTCCTAAAATTGTTTAAAGGCTCCAAAAAGGTAGGAGATGTGGACGTTGTCTGCAAACCTAAAGCTCTAGGAAGGTATTATCACTAATATTAGAGCTGGCTCTTGACCACACACTCTCAAGGTTTTCATTATGTGCAGGAGGTGACAGCCTGGAAACTGGATGACTCACCCCAGAGGATGGTGTGCTGCTAACTCGAAGCATATTTAAGAAAGAGGAGAGAGCCCACATCCCAGTATTTAATTAGGTAGGGACTCCACAGTCACAGAGCTACAACACCTTCCCCCTTTAAATGCAAAGTACTTATTTCAAGAAAAAAAAAAAAAAAAACCTAGGGAGAGTGTTCAGGAAAGGAATCTCTTAAATAGCATGTGAATGAGGGCAGCGGCAGAGACCTTGGCAATGAGTGAAATCCATGGGGTTCTGCTTTTAAAGCACATGGGGCCATGACTGTATTTCATCAACAAAATAGTGCTGCTTAAGGGCCAGGACCCCTCGGGCAGGGTGAAGGCTCATGCTTCCCCTTGGGAAATATCTGTCAGAGCATTCATTTTGTTCCACAGATATGTCTTCAGAAGTAAAAGAGGATTTCACATGAAATGAAAACAAAGTGTATTTCTGACAGACAGGTAAATGCCCCTTTGCAAAGGCAGTAATAAAATGTTTGTCAGGGAGGCAAGGAATCTCAAACTTATTTTTGATATAGGTTCAATTGCTCCTTTAATCCCAAACAACCACTCCATAACTGTAGGAAACAGAGCAGCCCAAGGATAATTGCCAAAATGGGGAAGAGGTAAACCCACTGCTTTCTATCTTGAAAGGATTTAGTCTGCCTTTCAAAAGAGGTATACGTGAGAGCAGCTCACAGCGGAGAATGCCTCCTCAGCGTCTCCCTGCTGCAGCCACGCTCGGAAGCCAGCCATCTATCACATCCCCGGGAGGATGGAAAGTACTCTTTTGTAATCACCACTATTCTCCCCAAAGTACACAGATTGAAACATCAAAAATTCATAGAATAATCTATGTCAAAGATGGAAAAGATGCATTGGGGTCATGGATCCTGTCTCCAGTGGTCCAGACAGCAGAGGTAATGATCATCCTTGACCCAGACAGCACCTCGCACTTGCCCCAGAGTGCTTTGCACATCAATTTTTACATGGAGGATGTTTATTCTTCCACAGCTTGTCTCTGACTAGTGTTCAAGGCTGTACTTACTCAAATAATTCCCCTTTCCTCCTCTCTAGATATTTTTTCTGAGGCTCTGAGACTCAAGGAGGAACAGAAACAAGTTCAGGTCGATACTAGAACCATGTGAGCACATGGGAGATTTAGTTCATGGTCAGGGTAACGGGTGAAGGCCAACAGCAGGAAATCACTAGGAGCTTTTTGTCAACTGTCCTAAGGAGATCCCCAAAGTCATGGTCCAGATATTTGGACCAGGATAAGCGACACTGCAATTAGTTTCAGGTGCTCTTTTTTTTTTAAGTTTTTATTTATTTATTCATGAAAAACACAGAGAGAGGCGGAGACATAGACAGAGGGAGAAGCAGGCTCCCTGCGGAGAGCCTGATATGGGATTCAATCTCAAGACCCCGGGATCATGACCCAAGCCAAAGGCAGACACTCAACCATTGAGCCATCGAGGCGTCCCTAGTTTCAAATGTTTTTTGACCACAACCACTATTATATATTCCTGAAGGCTAATCTATGCCAGACTCTGTGCTAGGCTGGTCCTGGGGATAGAGAGATGAGTGAGACAGAGAAGGGACAAAAAGACCTAGTCCTTAAAGGATTTCACAGTGGGTTTGGTTAAGAGGTACCTGTACTCTGAAAACTAAAACACTGATGAAAGAAATTGAAGACAACACAAAGAAATGGCAAGACATTCCATGCTCATGGGTTAGAAGAACAAATATTGGCAAAATGTCTATACTACCCAAACTACACATTTAATGCAATCCCTATCAAAATACCAACAGCATTTTTCACATAACTCGAACAAATAATTCTAAAATTTGTATGAAACCACAGAAGACCCCAAATAGCCAAAGCTATCTTGAAAAGCCAAGCTGGAAGCATCATCACAATTCTGGACTTCAAGTTATATTATAAAGTTGTAGTAATCAAAATGGTATGTTACTGGCACAAGAAATAGACACATAGATCAGTGGAACAGAATAGAAAACCCAGAAATAAACCTACAACTATGCAGTCAATTAATCTTTGACAAAGCAGGAAAGAATGTCCAAAAGAAAAAAGATAGTCTCTTCAACAAATGGTGTTGGAAAAACTGGACAACATGCAAAAGAAAGAAACAAGATTACTTTCTTATACTGTACACAAAAATAAATCCAAAATGGATTAAAGACCTAAATAAGAGATCTGAGGCTATAAAAATGCTAGAAAATAACACAGGCAGTAACCTCTTAGAAGCCATAGCAACCTTCTTCTAGATATGTCTTCTGAGGCAAGGGAAACTAAAGCAAGAATAAACTATTGGGACTTCATCAAAATTAAAGGCTCTACACAGCAAAGGAAACAACTAACAAAACTAAAAAGCAAACTATGGAATGGGAGAAGATATATGAAAATGACATATCTGATAAAAGGTTAGTAATTAAAATATATAAAGAACTTACACAACACCCCAAAACCAAATAATCCAATTTAAAAATGGGCAGAAGCCATGAACAGACATTTCTTGAAAGAAGACATCCAGATGGCCAACAGACACTGAAAAAATGTTCATCATTGCTTACTATCAGGGAAATGCAAATCAAAACTACAATAAAATATCACCTCACACCTATCCAAATGGCTAAAGTCAACAACACAAGAAAAAATAGGTGTTGGCAAGGATGTAGAGGAAAAGGAACTCTTGTGCACTGTTGGTGGGATTGCAAACTGGTACAGCCACTATGAAAAATACTATGAAGGTTCTCTAAAAAGTTAAAAATAAAAAAAAAATAAAAAAAAATAAAAATAAAACTCTGGTGATTCAGCAATTGCACTTCTGAGTACCCAAAGCCTACAAAAAGACTAATTCAAAGGGCTACCCTTACGTTTCTAGTAGCATTATTTACAGTTACCGAGCTATGGAAGCCCCCAAATGTCCGATTGATAAATGGATAAAGACATTTATATACACACACACAATGGAATGTTATTCAATCATAAAAGAGTGAAATATTACCATTTGCAACGACATAGGCAAAGCTAGAGAGTATAAGGCTAAGCCAAATAAGTCAGTCAGAGAAAAAATACCATATGACTTCACTCATATGTGGAATTAAGAAACAAAACAAATGAGCAAAGGGAAAAAGAGAGAAATCAAGAAACAGACTCTTAATTATAGAGAACAAACTGATGGTTGCCAGAGGGGAGGTAGTTGGAAGGATGGGTTAAATAGCTGATGGGGATTAAGGAGTGCACTTGTGATGAGCACTGGGTGTTGTATAGAATTGTTGAATCACCATATTGTACACCTGAAACTAATATAGCACTGTATGTTAACTAACTGGAATTAAAACAAAAACTTGAAGAAAAAGAAATAGGTTTGGAATAATACTTGGCTAGCCTGTTCCCTTTTCTATTTCTACTAATAGAGGAAAAAGAAAAATCTCTCTACTTAGATGAAGAGAGAGAGAAAAGTTGGGAGTGAAGGAAGAGAGTATGTGCAGGTGAGGATCATTGGGAAAGCCTCCTGTGTCTTAGCTCCAAATTGGTTATGAAGGGTCTATCATCTTTAGAAAATATGGAGGAGCCAAGAGTTAATGGAATGCTAGAAGATGACAGTGTTTTAGCAATTCCCATGCTGCCATGGGATGGGAACAGGAAACTAAAATACAGGTATTAGGGGCAGGAAGGGCCTTAGACAAACTGTTGGGTTCCTGCTGCCCCCAAAAGTGTAGGGGAGCAATTGTATTTTCTTATACTCCTAAGATGGATGTGGGAGTAGGCTGAGAGCATGTCAGAGATCCAGAAGATCCAGAAGATGCTTCTTAGAACCAGAAAAAGCACTTTTCAGATATTTGTTAACTTATGCCTACTCACGTTCACTTTGGTAAAGCAAGTCATATGACAGAACCCAAGTTGGGGGCCGAGTGGAGGTGGGCTGGGAATATTCTTTGACTTTTTAGTAGGAGGAACAGAAATGTCACAATGAAAGGGAATGGGCCCAGGGAGGATAAAGAATTGGAGCTATTAACAATCTACCACAGCAGGTAAGTGAGAGGATGGTCGAGATGGAACACTGGGTGAGCCATTTTTAAGTGGCTGCTACATCAGCTTATGTTCAAAGCCAGGCTTAGAGCTCAGTATGGGGCAGACATGTTTCAGGTAAAGAATGGAATAGAATAAAAAGATGACGATGGACGTACACATGGCCAAGCATTTGGCTTCCTCTTGAATTGCTTAATACCTTGGGATAACTGCAAGCCTGATGCCCCCAGTTTGAAGTGTTGCATGAAGTTGCTTAAAAAAGTGGATTCATGTTTAACCCCGCTAGGTAATTTAAGATACTAGCTGTCAAGTTCTCCAAATCCATTTCTCTTGTATGGTTGATGAGTGGTCATCCAATCTATTGAAAACTGCACTAAGGTACTTTTGGGTACTTAAAGATACAGGGGATGTTGATATTTATATGCTGTTATATTGGTTAAATTTCTTGCTGGGAAGTATCATCTTTGGATCAACACATGAGGTAGAATCAATGTAGTGGTCAGCAGAAATTGGGAGCCTGGAATTCCATAGCAGCCTTCTGTCAAGCCTCATTCCTTTCATCCTTAGTGGGCTTAGGCCTACTGCATGGGTGAGCCAAACCTGACAGGAGGAATGAAATTTGTATCGTATCCACCCCCACTCTGGATGGAGTTTATGAGTCACCTGTTGCAGACCTGCTATTCCAGGGAGACTGTTTGCTGGTGAGCACCTAAGCCATAGCATTTCCTATCCCAACCCTCTTAACACTTGTCTAGTGAGAGCCTTTCATTTTTATACCTGTTCACTGTTTGGCCAGTGAGGCGTCACACAGCAAATAAAGGGATTTGGAAGTTGTATTTTCAAGAATTATTTCTCAGCAGCCACATTCCATATCCACCTCTCCTCTATCTTTGTCTGTTTGTAATCCAACCTCTTATATCCCTGCAGTGTCTTTTCCTTCTACCTTATTTCTTTCAGCATTTGACCAAGCATGTCTTTTCCTGGCTCTCAGTAGTCTCCTTCTGATTGATTAGGGCATGACCTGGATGGATTTGGCATATTGACCTCTTTTTCCTCAGGACCCTCAGTCATGAAATACCGCATGAGCTTCCCCATATCGATGAGCCCTTGTGTATGTATATGTGTGTATTGCTTCTCTGACTCCAACCCTGGAAAGACGATGGTCAGAAGACATGAGGCTTCCAACTCAGTCTGGGGCTCGGATTTGAGCCCCCAGTCCAGTCAGGAAAATTAATGAAAACATCTTCAGTTCTGTCAGTTTCTTTCCCTTGGGGCTTGGATAGACCTGTTCCTTGGGTCCTCCTGTGATTGGCTGGTGTCTGCTGTGAAAGAACTGATTGGCCACAACTTGATGCTGCTGTTACCTGCATGTCAGGTGTTCCCTACCATCAGAATTTCCTCCCATCAATTTTCTCAATTTCTCAGCTAGAGTCTCTTTGAGTTCTATGCTTTGGGTAATCCAGATATATCAACTACACCAACCGCTATCGCCAGTTCACTTCCCCAATATCCAGTCAAATAAGTCCTAGGTTTGTCTGTCTCTACTCTTGGTTGCTAATGTAACTCACTCTGCCCTTCTGGAGAGATGACACTTGGTAGAAGGATGACCAGGCTGAGACCATGACATTATCCCTTTCCTGATTTATACTCATGATTCTATCAATAACAGTAGTGCAAAGCTTGAGCAGATGCCTCAGGGAAAGAATCAGAGCTGCAGGTGGAGAGGAAATCTGAAAATAAAAGATTGCAAAATATTTTCTTAAAAACCCCAATCTACAGAGATGATCACTCTAACATTTACTGAAATGTCAGTGTTCTCTAAAGCTTTCAAATACCCATCCTGGTGATTAAGAAATCAATAATTAACATGCAAATCTGAAAGCTCTAGGCAAATTGAATATTAATTACTGACTTCATAAGTGGAGGCTGCTCAGCAGTATGAAAATAGTTCAGGATAATTAGGATTTAACAACCTTCAGACATAAAGAAAATAAATACAGGGTTCTTGATGAATGACTTTATTTTTATTTCATTATTGTATTATAAACATTCTTGGTTTTTCAAAGACCAAGGAGAGACAGAGAAAGGGTGGTTTTGAATATTTAGTATGTATCAGAGCGACAACTCCGTTTCCCTTCCACCACTGAAATCCTTCGGGAATTGTCAGATAAAAGTTAAGTTCTGTAGTCTAAGATTGCAAGGTGACCTGTGTCAGGTGGGAACCCAGACTTAAAAAATGATTGGGATAGATGCTTAAAGCGAGTCACAATTTCAGATCATCTCATTGCTCTATAATGCCTAGCTTGAATGCTTACCTGGGTACTACTTCCTTCATTTTAAAATACTTTTGATCTTCTTTCAGCCACTGTATTTTAGGGATCTTCTAACTTCACCTCTTTGTGGTCTGGTATCTTGGCATTCTTTCCTGGCCCGACCTGCTCTTGGTTCCTGGTGCTTACTCTTGATCAGTTCTTCATTTCCAGGCATCTGGCTCCCTGCATCATTGATATTTCCTGGCATCCTCCCTGGGGAAGTCTATATCTAAAAGTTTCTACCCATTTTGTGTCTAGTATTTGCTGATCATCACCACTTCAAATTTAACTTTTTAATAAAATTTTTGTTGAAAGGTAACATTCATACCAAAACACACACATAAATTTTAAGTAATTTCAGCGAATTTCACCAACGAACACACTCATAAAACCACTAACCAAGTTATGAAATAGAACATTACCAGCACCCCTGGACATCTAACGTCCCTTCTAGTCATTATTCCCCCTCTCCTTCTTAAAGATAAATTGGACTTTGAATTTAACATCATAGATTTTTAAACCTGTTTTTGCTAATTGTATGGAGCCATGCAATATTCTTTGTGCCTTGCTTCTTTCATTCAGTTTTATGTTGTGAGATTCAACATTGATGTTGCATATAGCAAGAGTTCACTCATTATCATTGCTCTATTCTATTGTAGGTTACACTGCAATTTGTTTATCTCTTCTATTATTGATGGTCATTTAGATTTCCATCTTTTGATAAAATTGCTAAATCGTGGATTATGAATGCAGCTAAATTTTATAGACAGCGCCAAAGAGTTTTCTATAGTGGTTGTACAAATTTACACTTCCTGCAGCAGAATCTGGAAGTTCTAATTGTTCTGTTTCCTTGACAACAAAAGCAATTCCACTTCTGAATATTTATCTGAATAAAATGAAAACACTAATTAAAAAAGATATATGCACCCCATGTTCATTGCAGCATTATTTATAATAGCCAAGATATGGAAATAGCCTAAGTATTCATCAATGGACAAATATATAAAAAATTATGATACACACACATATATGCATATATACACACACATACACACATACACTGGAATAATATTTGACCATAAAAAAGAGTGAAACCTTGCCATTTACAACAACATGGATGAGCTTCCAGGGCATTATAGTAAGTAAAATAAGTCAGACAGAGAAAGACAAATGCCATATGATCTCTCTTGTATGTGGAATCTAAAAACAAGACACAGCAAAACAAAATGCCAAGCTCATAGATACAGAGAACAAATTGGTGGTTGCAAGAGGCAGGGAAGGAGGAAATCTACATGAGTTAGAGTTTGATAATCAGTTTTCATGTACAATGCAAAAAGTATGATCCATAAAAAAAGAAATTGATAATGTGGACTTTAAAATTTAAAGTGTCTATTCTGTGAAAGACAAAGTTCAAGGAATGGAAGGACAGCCCCTTACTATGAAAATGTATTTTCAAAACATATCTAAAGAAAGATTTGCATGCAAAATATTCAAAGAACTAATAAAACTCCACAATAAGAAAACAAACTTCCCAAATTAAAATAAATTGGGCAATGTGAATAGAAACTAATTAAATATATATATACATATATACATACATATATATATACATATATATACCTGTAAAAATTGCTCAGCATTGGAGAATTATTGAAAAGTATATGCATTGTGCATTAGGGAAAAGCACATTGAAATACCAGTGAGATACCATATCCATCTAATAAAATAGCTAAATACCAAAAACTGATAATAGTACTTGCCAGTTAAGATGTGGTACAACAGGAAATCTCATTCATTGTTGATGGAAATACAAATGGCACAACCTCTTGAGAAGACATCTTGCCAGATTCTTGTGAAGCTGAGCATAGTGTCATCATATGGTGCAGCAATTGTGCCCCCATGTATATACCTAACTGGTGTGAAAACATATGTCCATATAAAAACCACTAAGAACATATATAAGGCATATTTATTGCCAAATGAATATTCCAGGCAAAATCTTGAAGGAATCAAGTTGCTTTTTAATAGGTAAATGGCAACCAAGTGAGACACAGTAGGCAAGGACAACTTGCACACATGGGCTGCAGGTACAGGGTGAAGAAATACACAAGTTTAGACAGAGGCTAGAGAAGAAGTAAATGAAGACACTAGTTTTCTAGATGGAGTGGAGCCACTCAGAATGTGGACAGAGACAGTTGGATAATAGGCTGAAGCACAGGGGATAGATGGACTTGAGGGCTGCAATGGAGATACAGGGAGTGAGACATTTGAGGCCTGGTATCATATACAAGCACAGGGGCTGGATACTCAAGGAAAGATAAGTGCTACAGTAGTTGCTTAACATGGATTTTAGAGACAGGCAGTGGAGACTCATGTGGATTGGCATGGACTGCAGGAACAAAGGAAAAACAGAGAACATTGTACTGCTGCATCCTAGGAGGATGGGCAGATCTGCTTTAATCAATATGTTCCCCCATCTTCCTCCCTGGACCAGGTTGATAGATTAAAACCTGCTGGGTCTATATGACAGGAGTTCTCATAAGTTCTATCATTCTTGCTCCTTTCTGGTTGTAGAGAACCTGACCTAATAGCAATAAAGACTGAATTACTAGTGCCATGTATTGTGCAATGCATGTTATATAGACTAAAAAAGGCTTAATAAATAAGTACATGGAAAAAATATCAAAATTTCAATACAGTAACAATGAACTATCCAAAGAGGAAATTGAAAAAAAATTCCATTTATAATAGCATGAAAAAAGAATAAAATACTTATAAATAAACTTAACCAGGGAGGTGTAAGGCTTGTATACTGAAAACTATAAAGCATTAATGAAAGAAATTAAAGAAGATACAAATAAATGAAAAGACATCTTGTGTTTATTGATTAGAAGAATTAATATTGTAGAAAAATCTGTATTACCCAAAGTGATCTACAGATTCAATGCAATCTCTATCAAAATGCCAATGACATTTTTTACAGAAATAGAAAAAAACTAAAATTAAACTAAAATTAGTATGGAACCATGAAAGACCCTGAATAGCTAAAGTACTTTGGAGCAAGAAGAATAAAACTGGACGTATCACACGTTTGTATTTTAAAATATATGACAAAGGTACAGTAATTAAACAGTAAGGTACTGGCCTAGACATATAGACCAATGGAATAGAATAGAGAGCACGGGAATAAACTCATGCGTATATAGACAGCTGATCTTTGACAAGGGTACCAAGAATACATAATAGGGAAGGGATAATCTCTTTAATAAATGGTCTTGGGAAAACTGAATATCTACATGCAAAAGAATGAAATCGGGCCCTTACATACAATGTACACAAAAATCAATTCAAAATGGATTAAAGGCTTACTTGTGAGATCTGAAACCATAAAACTTCCAGAAGGGAACATAGGGAAAAAGCTTCTTGACATTGGCCTTAGCAATGATTTCTTGTTCATGACAGCAAAAGCACAGACAACAAAAGGAAAAATAGACAAGTTAGATTACATGAAACTAAAAATCTTCTGCGGAACTGCGTCAACAAAATGAAAATGCAATCTATGGAGTGGGAGAAAATATTTGCAAACCATATATCTGATAAATGGTTAATGTGCAAAATGTATAAGGAACTTTTGTAGCTCAATAGCAGAAAAATGAATAACATGATTAAAAACTGGGGAAAGAAACTGAGTAGACATTTCCCCAAAGAAGGCATACAAATGGCGAACGGGTACATGAAAAGGTGCTGAGCATTACTAACCATCAAGGAAATGCAAATCAAAACCATAATGATATATCACCTATTACCTGTTAGGATGGCTATTATCAAAAAACAAAATAGTCAAATTCACAGGAGCAGAGAGTATAATGATAGTTGCCATAAACTGGGAGCAGGGGGCAACAGGAAGGTATTAGTCAAAGGGCACGAAGTTGCGGTTATACAAAATGAATAGGACTTAGGAATCTATTGTATACCATAGTGCCTAGTAAGTTTACAAAAACTGTATTGTATCCTTAAACATTTGCCAAGAGACTAGATTTTAGGTTAAATGTTCTTTTCAAAGATACACACACACACAAAATATGAAGAGGACAGAAGGAAACTTTGAAAGGTGATGGATATATTTATGGCATAGATTATAGTGATGGTTTCATGGATGTTCACTTATTTCCAAATTTATTAATTTGCACACATTTAGTATGTACAGTTTTTTTCTGTTTCTATTATTTATTTATTTATTTTTAATAATAAATTTATTTTTTTTATTTTTAAAATAAATTTATTTTTTATTGGCGTTCAATTTGCCAACATACAGAATAACACCCAGTGCTCATCCCGTCAAGTGCCCCCCTCAGTGCCCATCACCCATTCACCCCCACCCCCCCCCACCTCCCCTTCCACCACCCCTAGTTCATTTCCCAGAGTTAGGAGTCTTTATGTTCTGTCTCCCTTTCTGATATTTCCTACCCATTTCTTCTCCCTTCCCTTCTATTCCCTTTCACTATTATTTATATTCCCCAAATGAATGAGACCATATAATGTTTGTCCTTCTCTGATATGTACAGTTTTTTGTATGTCAATTATTCCTCAATAAAGCTTTGGTTTGTTTTTTATTTTATTTTTTATTTTTTTTGATTTTATTTATTTATTCACGAGAGACAGAGAGAGAGACAGAGAGACAGAGAGACATAGGCAGAGGGAGAAGCAGGCTCCATGTAGGGAGCCCGACATGGGACTCGATTCTGGGTCTCCAGGATCAGGCCCTGGGCTGGAGGTTGCGCTAAACTGCTGAGCCACCCAAGCTGTCCTTGTTTTTTATTTTTTAAAGATTTTATTTATTTATTCATGAGAGATATATATAGAGAGGGGCAGAGACATAGGCAGAGGGAGAAGCAGGCTCCTCGCAGGGAGCCTGATGCAGAACTTGATCCTGGACCCAGGTTCTCACCTTGAGCTGAAGGCAGGCACTCAACCACTGAGTCACCAGGTGTCCCTTGTTTTGATTTTTAAATGATGAGAATGAACATCCTTGCCTTCTTCCCAATCTTAGGGAGAAATCATTCAGTCTTTCGCCATCTAGTAGAAATGGTATAGTAGGCTTTTGTAGATGTTCTTTATTAAGTTCAGAAAATTCCCCTCTATTTCTAGGGTTTTTGTTTGTATGTTTTTTGGGGTTTTTTTTGAGAGCTTGTATCATAAATAGGTGATGAATTTTGTTACAAGCTTTCCATGATGAGCATGTGGTTTTCTTTCTTTGGCCTCTTACACATATGATGGAGTACATTGACTGACTTTTGCATATTAACCAGGTTTGCATTCCTGGAATAAACTCTACTTGGTCATGGTGTATACTTCTGTTTATATATTGCTGAATTTATTTCCTAACATTCTCTTAATAATACTTAATCTGTATTTTTGAAGGATATTGGTTTGTAGTTTTCTTTCTTTCTTTCTTTCTTTCTTTCTTTCTTTCTTTCTTTCTTTCTTTCTTTCTTTCTTTCTTCTTTCTTTCTTTCTTTCTTTCTTTCTTCTTTCTTCACTGTCTTTGTTTAGTTTTGGTATCAGAATAATCTTGGCTTCTTAAAAGAGTTGGAAAGTATTCCCTCCTCTTCTATTATTTAGATAATATTATGTAGAATTGGTATTTTTTTTCAATGTTTGGTAGAATTCTTCAATGAAACCATTTGGATCTGGAGATTTTTGTTGAGAGAATTTTAAAATTACAAATTCATTTTCTTTTATTATTGGACTATTTGATCTACTTCATTTTGGGTGAGTTATGGTAGTTATTATCTTTTTAATGGTTACAGAATCTGTAGTGATGTTCCATTTATTTATCCTTTGTTATTTGCTTTTCTGTTTTTATTTCTTTATTAGTTTGATAGGGATTTATAAGATTTATTAGTCTTGAAAGAGTCAACTTTTGGCTTTGTTGATCTTCTCTATCATATGTTTATTTCTTTACTTGCCATCCTATTTTCTTCCTTCTTTCTTTTCTTGGTGTTTTGGTTTGCTTTTTCCTTAACTCTTGAGAAGGATGCTTAGATTAATACAATTTTCTTATTTTCTAAATATTTTTTAAGGGTATAATTTTTCTCTAAGCATAGTTTTAGCCCTATCCTCCTGGTTTTGCTCTGTCAGGTTTTCAGTATCATTTAGTTTAAAGCATTAAAACTTTTCATTAAGATTTCTGACAAATTCATCAATTTTTATTAGTTTAAAAATATGGTAATTCTGTTTGTGGTTTTGGAAGATATTTTGCTATGTATAGAATCTAGGCTGGCAGTTTTTTATCTCAGTACTTTGATGATTATTTCATTGTCCTCTAGCTTCCTTTGCTTAGCATAACGTTTTTGAAATTCATTCATGTTTCTGTGTATATCAGTTTATTCTTTTAAATTTTTGAGTAGTATCCCATTGTATGGATATACCACAATTTATACATTAATCCATTTATGGACAATTGGGTTGTTTCCTGCTTTTGGCTACGATGGATAAAACTACACAAATCTTATGATGACATATTTCATAAAGGCAAAGGATGAGCAGAAGAAGGGAAAGAAAAACCAGCTACAGCAGGGCATGGGGAAATGCAGGGTTTGGGTATAGACTTTGGCAAGGGAGGGAGGATTTTGGGTGAGGGTGTAGACCTTGGTCTGGGTCTGCCTTCAGGTGGGTACACAGAGGTTGCCTGAACTTTGTTGGTCAGACCCCCCTATCTCTCTTCCACTTTACATTTCTGTAAAACCAAATTGTATGCAGTCTCTCAAACATACTATATTCTGTTACATATTTAAGCTTTTTAATATCCTGTCTTATTTTCCTAGAATGCCATTTATTTATTTAATTTTTTGAGCTCTACCCATGTTCTTGGCACTATTTTAGGTGCTGAGTATAAAAAGAACTGGGTGTCTGGGTTTGCTGAACCACAAAATCATTGCAGACCCAACTTCCTCCATCCTGTCCCTTTCTTGACACTGCCCCCAGGGAGGATTCTCATGTGTGACTAATCGGGGCTTTTAATGCTAGAGCTGCAAAAGTACCCAAGGCCTCATTAATAGATGGAAGAAATCTCAGGAGGCCATCCTGTCTGCACACTCAGAATGAGGGTTGGATTTTTTAGCTTTCTTTTGGTCCTATAAACAGAAGAATGCAAGAGCAGGGAAAAAGGTAGCATCACTTTGGTTCCACTTGGGTGTTTCTCTGAAAAAGCAAGTGAGTCTTTGAGCCATGGGGTGAGTACAGGGGAGTGTGCAGGGCTGAGAGTCCTGCAAACTAGTAACCCTGTGTCTACACTGGCCTGCAGGGTTAGCCTGATTTTCTTCATTTGGAGAAGAAAGGTATGAGGGAAAGTAACAGCCATGAGAAGCTGAGGAACTGGTCCTTTTGTGCATGTACTTTGTTTAACTATTAGTGCAACTGGGAAAGCCATATATATTTTTAAACCTCCTTATTCTTTTTTTTAAAAGATTTTATTTATTTATTTATTCATGAGAGACACACAGAGAGAGGCAGAGACATAGGCAGAGGGAGAAGCAGACTCCCTGCAGGGAGCCTGATGCTAGACTTGATCCCAGGACCCGGAGATCACGACCTGAGCCAAAGGCAGACACTCAACCACTGAACCACCCACGTGCCCCTAAATCTCCTTATTCTTAAAAAAAAAAAAAATATATATATATATATATATATATAATATTTACCTTTAAATATATATATATTTACCTTTAAAACTCAAGGCAATTAAGCTTTTGAGGGTTGGGAGAAGAGTGTTAAGTAACTTGTCCAAAGCCACACAGCTAAAAAGTAGCAGAGTCAGGACACAGACTCAAGTCTGGATACCTAAAATCTGGTTTTTTTTCACCATATCAAGCTGCTTAACTTAACGCTGGTTGGAGTGTATTGTGAGCTGGAAGCTGAACTAGAATTTAGCTTTATTCCAACCTTCCTATTCCTCAAGTTGTAAAAGCTTATTTTTTTTTTAAGATTTTATTTGTTTATCCATGAGAGACACAGAGAGAGGCAGAGACACAGGCAGAGGGAGAAGCAGGCTCCAGGCAGGGAGCCCGATGGGGGACTCCATCCCAGGATCCCAGGATCACGCCCTGAGCCGAAAGCAGACACTTAACTGCTGGGCAACCCGGGCGTCCCTGTAAAAGCATTATCTTAAGAAGTTTGGGAGAGCAGTCAGGGAGCATGTTGATCTGGTCACTGGAGCAGAACCAATAGTCATGCTCAACACACAGTCCGGTGTTGGGAAATGCCACCGGAGAAGGAGTGGGTGCTCTGTCCCCCTCCTTTCCTCAGTTTCCTTATCTGAGAAATGATTTAGGGAGGAGACTTACCTCAGAGAGGGCTACTTTAATTACCTACATGAAAGAGGAGCTTCTAGAAATGCCTCTCCTGGATTATTTATGACGATGGGGAGGAAAGGGGCTTGCAAATAAGGATTTGTAGAGAAAAGGAAGCAGGTGACACAGAGGCAAGGGGGAAAGAAAGGGATTGGAGAGGGACTCTGAAGAGTCTGAAGAGACAGAGGCCAGGGCTGCTGTTGCTGTTGGGGTGTGGGATGGGAGCATTGGTGAGGTCGGGGGGGGGGGCAGCCAGGAGATGCTGAGTGAGCAGCATGGGCATGGGCTGCTTCTGTCATTGCTGCAAACCCTTGCAGCTGGGATCCCAGCTTCTGCTGAGCAGACACACATTTCTGTTGATGCTCTTGTTCAAGTTGACCCCAGCTGATAATGGAGTGGCCTTCTATCTGCTCTTATGGTTCTGGCATCCGAGAATTCTACAAGGCAAAGCTAATTCCAACACCTTCTGCTTGATGTGTAAAACACAACTATCTTGTGAGATTTTGTCCTTCTCAAGTGACCTTCCACATACACCTCCTGGGACCTTCCTCTGCCCATTATATTGCCCCCCTTTTCTTGTGTTAGCTGTTTCCTCTCTTCAGGCATGTTCTTTCCCTACTTAAAAACAAAATTCCCTTTTTCATAAGCTTGCTTAACCTCTTTCAGCCTCAATTTACTCAAATGTCAAAGTGGAGCAAGTGCCATCTACCTTGCAGGTGGAATAAGGTAGTATTGGAAAGCATGGCCAGCATGCAGGAGGTTTCAATTGGTGGGAGGGTTTCAATTCCTTCCTTCCTTTCTTTTCAGTCTTCCTTCTAGAACTGTGCTGTCCAAAATCATAGCCATTAGCCGTAAGCAGCTAGTGACACTTGAACTGCGGCTGGCCCAATTTGTGATGGGCTGCCTCTGCAAGAAGCATCAGGATTGCCTAATAAACCTGCAAGCCCCATTGCTTGTTCTTGAAACTCTTGCTTTAGACTCATGATAGAATGCACTGCTTTTTTCCCTACCTGCATCATATTAATTGATATTGCATATATTTCCTCCTGAGATATATCCAAAGTGGATTTTGTATATGCCACATGGGGCGTGTGCGCACACACACACAGACACACACATTCCTACACATTTAAGTAAAACAATTCACATACCATAAACTTCATCCCTTCAAAGTATACAATTCAGTGATTTTTAGTATATGCAGAGAGTTGTATAGATGTTACCACAATCTGACTCTAGAACATTTCATCACCTCCAAAAGAAAGCCTGTGCCCATTCCAGTTACTTCCCATTCTCCTCTTTCCCAGTGCTCAGCAACCACTAGTCTTCTTTGTTATATATATATTTAATAATTTAATTTTTTAAAGATTTATTTATTCATTTGAGAGAGAGAGAGCACATGCAAGTGGAGGGAGGAGCAAAAGAAGAGAGAGGAGAGAATTCCCAGCATCCTCCCTGCTGAGCATGGAGCGCAGAGTCAGATGCAGGGCTCCATCCCACGACCCTGAGATATGACCTGAGCTGAAATCAAGAGTCAGATGCTCAACTGACTGAGCCACCCAGGCGCCCTGTGTGTGGCTTATATTTTATGTGAGATCATCCCAATTCTAACCATCACATCTGATGATCTATGCAACCTAGTTTGTGAAAAGCAAGTACATGGAAACTTTATTTACAGGGCCTCTTTGGGAAATAGGTGTTGTCTCCATTTTGCAGGTGAGGCACCAAGAAAGTGCAGAGAGGTTTACACAGCTGGCCTACGGTCGCATAGCTATTAAATGGAAGAGCTAGGACTGACACCCAGGTTGCTTGACTTTCTTCCAATCTCCAGTGTTAAGGTACAAGGGCATCTTTTTAATCTTTTTATCTCCTCTAAACCACACACAATATCTGACACTCATTTATATGTTTGTAAAATGGATAAGTGATCCAGACAGTTAATCAGCCGAGATATCAGGTGGTGGGGAGAGGGGAGTGGCCTCTGAACCCCTGGTGGTAGCCTGCTAGAGCTCAGGCTGGCTGATACTGTTGCTGACACTGAGCTGTCGCACTGGCCAAGCAGGCCTTACCTCTGCCTGCCCGCCCCAGTGGCGTTCCTTCTCACCGGGCCATTAGTGTGCCACCAGGGTGCAGCAGTGAAACCTCCCAGGGTACTCTTGGGTCTGCACACTCCAGGAGGACAACTTTATACAAATCAGGATAGATGGAAATAGGAACCCAGTGGTGACTGGGGGTCACCCAGAGCAATTTAAAACATGAATTGATTTCTCTGCTGGAGCTAGTGTCGAGGTCCTGCTTCTCATTTGTGCTTCATTGTGCATATTACCTCATGTGGAAAATTAACAGGCAAATTAACCCCTCCTCACAGTCCAGTGACTGGAGGAACAGACAACGCTCCTGTTTGGAATGCAAAATCTTGGGGTAGGAAGGAGGCTGACTCCAGGGCCAGGACAGCGGGGAGATCCATGTCCCAGGTATCTAGGAATACGTCCCAGCCTACACATGGGGCACATTAGTCCTAAGGGCACTGGGAAGGTGATCCTGTCATTCACCGAGATCAGTGGCTGTGTGGCAGCTACAGTATTACAGCTGGGTAGGGAAAGTGAATTGGACTCAAGCTAGATTTATCAGAGCCCCATTCTCTCATCAGGGTGCCCTCTTTCTCCTAGAACTCTAGAAACAGCTTATTTATTCTATTTTTGATGGTCTCTTCCCAATTGCTTGTGCTGTCATGCTCATATCACTTTATTAAACCTCTAGGGCAGAAGGTCCTGCTGGTCTACCCCTATTTACAAGCCCCTGCCTCTCCTGCTTATCTCCTCCTGCTCTTCCTTTTATTTTCTAGACATACTCCTTTTTAGTCTTTCCCTGTTTCATTCTGTCTCAGGGTCTTTGTACACACAGTTTTCCCTGCCTTGAATGCTTGTCCCTTAGCTTTTCTCTGGTTGAACTCTATTCTGAGTAAATGTCACTTCCTTGGGGAAGCATCTTCTGATTTCATGCCTCCCACCTCAAACCATTATATGGTGTCAGTTGCCTATATTTTCCTATTAATAGCATTTGTCAAAACTGCAATTAAATAATTAGGCTGTAATTGGTTGTTTAATCACTGTGTTTCCTGCTATAGTGTTAGCTCCAAGAGAGGAGACTGTCAGTCTTGTTCACCTTTCTATCTTCAGGGTCGAGCACATTGCCTTGGATGGGGTAAGTACTCAAAAATGTATCAGATGAATGAATAACTTCCTTGGGTTTTTTGTTTGTGTGTTTCATTTTATTTTGCCTTGGCAGGTGGTTCTTTCTGAGATTGAAACTTGGCATTTCCAGGAGAAGCTTACTGATTTCTAAGTACAGTTAGTCCTGGAATCACATTATAACCTAAGGTGTCACAAGAGCTAATGCTGGTGCCGTGCCATATGCAAAGAAGCACAGTTCAACACCAAGATAAAGTTTCCTCCCATTTATCTCTCTGCCATGATGCCGCCTACCTCCTACACTTTATTAGACAGATTGACTTAATGCTCTGGCTCTTTGATTGAGCTGGGTGTGCAACGACAGTTCCTACCCATGAGCAACTTGTAGATTGGTTAGTTCAGAGGACTGTGATATAGTCCAAGGATGAGATTATGGTAACTTGGAAACCAATGAGGTAGACACATTTAAGATATTTTTTTGGAGGTAAAATCAAAAAGGGTGTCAAGGACATTGGGGTTGGTGTCCCACATCAGCCTCAATCGAGGTGATTAGTCCAAGTTGTTTATGGTAATTTCATCATCCTACTTTCTGGGGACTAATTTTAAAACAGTCATGTGACTGATTCTGAGACATGAGAAGTCTAATTGGGGCTTTTGGGGGAAAAAAATCCCTCCTAAAGAAAAAACCAGAGGACGACATCACTCCTTTGCTGGATGTGAACAAAGTACTTGTTCTCTGCTATCTCTCTGACTACATGCACCTCTGACTATTACTGCTATCAGATTGGAGAGACAGCCATGGGAAGGCCCGGATATAGAAAGAACCTGAGCCCTTGCTGACATCATTGACTTATTGATTGTGGTCCTCTGGATCCAGGTAGGGTGACTTGGAATTCTGGATACATGAGATAATGAACTTCTTCCAGTATTTAAGTGTTTGGTTGCCTTTTCCATTACTTGCAGCAGAAATCATTCTACATGATTCAGTGGGGACAGGGGTAGCTCAATGGGCAGAGAGGTGCTTCTGACTTCCTGGAAGCTTATCAGGGGACCGTGGGCTGACAATATCATGTCTCTTTTATCTTGTAGGGCTGGGGCTCCCAGTTTCCCTTCCGACCTACTTAAGAATGGTGTGAGGCAGCAGGTGGGGGTCTCAATATGTCTAGGTGGGGAGGAGTGAAAAGAAAGTGACTCAGATCAAACAGTAAATGCCGAATTTCCCCTCTGGGCTTTCAATCTGCATTGAAATAGGAAGGTACTTACTGATTTGTTTATTTTTAATCAGCTTATGTTCCACTCTTTACTCTTTTTAGATACTATATTTTGAGGAATCCCCCCCAATACCGTATTACAGTAATAGAAATTAATAGGAAGGAAAGGGCAACGCACTACCAACACAATCAAATTGTTTTCTTTGCCCATGCTTCCTTGAAATTCTTGTCCATATTCATGCAGAAATGTACAGAATAGTGATCATAGCCCAGGCATCATTAATTTTTTTATTGGGGTATGACATCCATGCTGTGAGATATGCATATCTGTATAGCTCAATGATTTTTCACATGTGTTCACTTTCGTAACTGTCCCCCAGTTCAACATATAAAACACTTGGCTGGGTATCATATTGTAGTTTGCTTTTTGAATTTAATGTCATAGCAGGATCATGTCACCCTGCTGTTTATCCTAAGCATTTTTTAGTATGCTGCATGTCTTCATACTGCTGACTGTTACAGGCTGTAAAAAATCAATCAGATGGCTGCATCACAGTTACCTGAACCAGCCCACACCACTGGACATTAAGATCATTTAAAATTCTTCCAGATTGTAAATAATGCTTCAATGATCTGTACAATAAAGGCCAGAAACTGGCAGCGTGTAGCCTGGATTCTGCTCACATACCCATTTTGTTAGGTGTGCATGGTATTGGCAGACACAGTACTTTTAGGAATATTTGAGCTTTGTTGCAAGCTTAAAACTTGGGGGAGCTCACATGGAAAGCTGGAATTTTTGTTTACTTGATAAAGCAGAAGGTCTGGTCACACAGGCCACATCCCTAGCAGTGGCAGTCATGTGAAGGTCAGAAGGAGCTGCTCTCCTTGGAAGGGGCATGTGCTCCCCAGGTTGCCACAGTCCCTGTGACTCCCAATTTTTCCTTCTATCAGGCCTGTTCACTAATTAGCATCTGTCTGGGTCCAGTAGGCTCTTCAGTGTGCTATCCCTGGCATTTGGCTTGTTCTTCTTGATGCTTATAAAGATGTCATTTATGCACAAGGTTGTTGATAACCCCAAGGAAATCATAAATAGAAGCACGCTCAGAAGAGCAGAGTGGAAAAGAACATGACTGTTGTGTCCAAGGTACCTAAGTGGCAAGGACCGCTCATGACTTTGGCCCAGTCATGTCCTCTGTGCATCAGAATTTTCTCAGACTTCACATGAGAACAATGACCCCCACCTCACGGAGCAATTGTTAAGATCTAATAAAGGCTAGCACACAGTAGGCAATTCATAAATGGTGGCTAAGTAAAAGAAATCTATTGAAAATTGTGTCTTACTGTTAATGTAAACAATTCTAGTTCTTGAATAGCATTTGAAAGGTCTCCAGAGATACCTATAAACATTTAATAACAGGAACAATAGTAATGATAAGTGGATAGGATTTAATAATGTTGTGTCTGAGTGTCTAAAGAGTGACCTTAATAGTCTGATTTGATTGAGATGGTAAATTAAAGATGTGTGGCGTTGCCCCTCCATACTACAGAGGTTAAAATGGGAGAGAGTCCTTTCTTAACATTGTTATTTGAGCTGATGTTTCTTTAGGAGGATCATGAGTGCCTGCTACTCTGGCCTTTGTAGTTGATTTTAATAAGCCCAGAGATTTGGGGTGGGGGAGAACCTTTACTAATATAAACAAAGGCTTGACTCTAGAATTTTGAATGCATAAATTATTGACCTTGGTACAAGAAACCTCTCCTAGGAGATAATTTGTCTTTCTCTAGTTCATGGTCCCATCACCTCCTAAAAACCCAGGAGTCATCCTTAGCTTTTCTCCCTCTTCCACATCCAATCCATCACTAAATCTCTCGATTCTCCTTCTTAATTGTCTCAATTCAGTTTACTTCCTTCTATCTAGAAGGTCATGACCCTCGCCTAAGCCACAATGCATTTTCCACACAGCAGCCTGGGTGATCTTTTAAATACTCAACTCATATCACGTCACCCTACTTCTTAAAATTCTTCCATGACTCCCATTTCACTTCAAATGAAATCCAAACTCCTTATCATAGCACACAAGGCTCTGCATGATCTGTCCCCAGCCTCCTGTCTAAACTTCATCTCATACAGTGTGCTCTCCTTGCTCTTTATATTCCAGCAACGCCGATCATCTTTCACATCAAATTATTTTCACATCAAATTCAGAGACTTTGCACATGCCTTCCCTTTGCCTGGAATCCCAGCCCCTGCTACATATTCTCTATCTATCTTTGTAAGGTTGGCTTCTTCAGGTCACAGGTTAAAAGTCACATTTTCACCCCATCTAAGGAGGCCTTCCATTTTCCTTTCTTGCAGGATCCTATGCCTTCATACCCCTCATGCACTCTGTAGTGATTTCGTTTCTCTGTTAACAGTCTGACTCCCCAAACTAATTAAGTTTCAAAAGAACTGAAGCCATGCCTCTCTCCCTTACCAGTTATACCCTCAACCACTAGCCCACTGCTGGGCATGTAGTAGACATCAATAAGCATTAATGAATGAAAGAAAGAGTGGATATAACTCTATGAGAGTGGGTGGATGTAACTGCTGTGAAAATTCAGTGTAGTCTCAGGAAGGTTTTCTAGACCGTGAAGGTTGGCATGAGATTTAACTTAGCTATACCAGCATGTAGCATGTGTTTGATATTGCCCACAGATGGAATGTTCCAAAGACTCTAGAAAAGTTGAGTGCCAGATGCTAAAATATTGTCAGTTTCTCTTAACCACTATCCAGGGGAGGTCCTGGGTTCCAGACCAATAATCACTTAAATTTAAAATTTTCTCTGAAATTTAATGGCTCTGCATTTGGTTTACCAATTAGTGTTTTGTAAGTTTGGTAAGCATGAATTAGAGGTCCTCATTAGTTCTGAGAGAGTTAACAGATCTAACCTGGGCCTCTCGCTGGTGCTCAGTCTGACCCAGTTTGGCTCTCACCCAGCTCTCATGTGCTCTCACTCAGGTTTGGTGCTGGTCCTGCCTAATCTCTCACTATTTTCTGACCTTCTCCCTTCTTCCTCTGAGCTTAACTTCTCCTATGTCCCTTCTTTCCATTGTATGCCTTGATAAAGTAAACTCAATGTACACATTTCAAATTTACAAACCATTAAGCCAGCATACATCTCCATATCAATATCAATAAACTGAAATTTAACTTATTTTTAGGTTTGACAACATCATGGACACATTATGACAACATAGCTGGCAGCACCTGTTGGTGAAGTGTGATACTACAATCCAGCTCTGTTAGCTGTTTTAAGTGTTCACGTGAAAAAAGTAGGAAGAAAGCAAAATTCTGGGAGCTGTGAAGTGGGACTCAAGGACTGCTCATATATAGAAGAATACTGAGTTCTGGAAGAAAAGAACAAGAAAGAATTAGTCAAATGAAAAAATCTTCAAGAGAAAAGTGAATTTTTAAATGTGGGAAGTATTCCTCTTAGGGTCAGGGTCAGCTACTTTCTTTCAATTTATCTGGGAAATATGGGGGAAATGACTTCCTGTCTCCATTTTCAGCTCCTTGATCTGGGTTTTGTCACTATTTCGAGACCACAGCGACCTTGTCCTGAGAGCTTTTGCTGCGATCTGATAACGTGTAGCTCCTAAGAATGAGAGTGCTCAGAATCCCAGACCACACTAACTTATGTGGCTCAGATGCCTGCCTACACTTCCCACTGAAGTGTAGTCCTGGGGAAAGTTATGAAGTTGAATATGTTTACTATTTGTACACTTACTCCGTCTTGTCTGCACCACTCATACTTCTCAAAGCCTCTACCACTTTCATTTCCCTTGGACCCACTACTTTCATAGTTGTAAAAGGAACAAAAGAGAAATAGTGTCAGTAACAATAATGATGATGGAAAAAAAAAACCCAGTAACGATGATGGTATCAGTCAGGATTCTCTCAAGAAAAAGGAAATTACAAAGACCTGGGTTCAAACCCCAGGTATCTTTCTGAGCTTCAGTTTCCCCTTAACAATATTGAAATCACAAGGTCATTGTGAGAATTTGATAAAAGTGTGCAGAGTGCCTAATGTCTTATTTGCACTTAGTAAGTATTCCTTTTCCCCCTTCTCAAGTATATTAGCATGCTTTAAAGTCATCTGGAGAGGTGAGGATTAAAACCAAGAAATGCTGCTTTGGTGGTATAATTTCAGGCCGTGGGTGGCGTGGATATTTTTGGATTGCAGCTCCTCCATGTGCTCCTGACATTATAATATGGAGGTGACTTCCTACTCTGCCTACATATAATGGCAGCTGGGCTTTGCCACTATGATTTCAGTATGATGAGCATTCCCAGTCCTTGGCTCTGGCTTACATAATTAATTCTGTTAAAAAACACAGTGGCAATAGATCCCTTGATTACGTTTTTTCCACTTCTAATAAACATTTCTTGAATTCCTTCCTTCCCTTCCAGCCCCATCACCACTGTCATGATTCAGGAACTCATCATTTCCTATGTGCATCATTACATTGGCCTCCTAACTGGTCTCCCTGCTGTTGGGCTCTTCCTCTCCTGTCCTTCACACAGCAGGTGGAGTGATCTTTCAAAAACATGCATATGATCTTGTCAACTCTTTACTTAAAAGCCTTAGTGGAAGCATGCTTTCTGGCCACAGTGGTTGTCAGCCTCTGGTGACATAACACATTGGTTTGTCACATCACCTCTAAAGCAAATGCATGCATGCATGCATCCATCATCCATCCAACAAGTATTTATTAAATATTTATTATGTATCAGTTACTACTGAAAGTCTTTAGGGGGGATATGTCAGTGAATAAAAATAGGCAAAAATCTCTGCATGTTGCTAGAAACTTTAAATGAGTTAAAGTCCTAAAGATTGTGAATGATTTATCTACTTCAATCTTATAGTGGATACATGTTTATTCCTACAATAACATTATCTTAAATCACTTGCATGGTGAGATGTTCCTTGATGGGGAGTGAAAAGGGGGATTTATAGCTGGTAGTTGGGGAATTGTGTGTAAATTTGGGTATGCCTTTGGCAGTGTGCATCTGAACAGTATCATGATTGGTCTACAGAAAAATGTTAAGTATACTACTTGTCTATGAGATAGAGTGCAAATCTCTTAGTCTTCATTATTTGGCCTATGCTTACCCCATCAACCTCATTCTCTGCCACTCCCTACCTTGTACTGTACACTCCTGGTCCTTACCTCTTAAAATTGTTTATTTATTTATTTATTTATTTTAAAGATTTTATTTATTTATTCATGAGAGACACACAGAGAGAAAGAGAGAGAGATACAGATACAGAGACAGAGACAGAGACAGAGAGAGAGAGACAGAGACACAGGCAGAGAGAGAAGCAGCCTCCATGCAGGGAGCCTGATGTGGGACTTGATGCTGGGTCTCCAGGACCACACCCCGGGCTAAAAGGAAGCGCTCAACCATTGGGCCCCTCCAGGTGTCCTTAAAACTGTTTTATATTTATTCTTGGGGAAGAAAGGACTAAGTTCATATTGTAAATTAAAAATGAGGAATGAAAGGGGAATTTGGTGGGATCTCAGATTCCTGCTAATAGATTACATTTATAGTATGTTAGAAAAGTACATTTCTTGGCATTTGATGAAAACAGACATGGCCTTATGGTAACAAATCTGAAAACATTTATTGGTTTTGGTATGTTATTATTCAATCAAAAGTATAGAAACATTGGAGGAGGGGGTAGTTTTGGAAGATAAGAAACGCAATAACACAAAATAACTTTGTGTATTGATTAGTGTTATTTTGTCAATGAGTGAGAAAGGAATGGACAAAAGTGAACTAGAGAAGATGACTTTTACTACCTACAAGACACAGGAAAACTCTATAGCTCTATAGGAGCTAAGGCCTGGGTAGATACCTGCAACCAGTCGGACCGCAACCAAGTGGACTTCCAGTCAATTCATATGTTTTAGCTTTAATTCTGAGCCACATACCCAATTACCTCATGCTCAGAATAAAGATTTTCTCCTAATTCTTCCATTTTCTGGTTTGGGACTTGTCTTCCCATTCATGACATAAAAAGTCATGTTTGCCATAACTTGTGGCAGCTTGAAGAGGGAGAAAGTATCAAAGAAGTTTGCTTAGGTTTTCATAGAAAGGTATAAAAGAGAAAACTTTAAGGTAGCACAGATATGGCTTGTTGAAAAGGTCTGGTTAGGATCCACAGATGGTGCTGGATGGGTTCCTCCATGTTGCTTTTTCCCAGGACCCTCAGTGTAGCTGGTAGGTGGTCCATTAGGGCACAGTCCACTAAGAGGTGTGGGGGAATTGACTAACATTGAAGACTCCCCTCATCCCCCACCACTGGATGTATTTCAGTATGTTGAAGCAGGAAACATAAGTAAGGACTCGAAGCCATGGGTCATTCAAGGGGACATAAGGAGGAAGAATATGGCAAATAGGTCAAGGGGTCTAGAGTATATAATTCTTTTGATGTTGGGACAACCTTGGGGGATCATGCTATAAGGTCCTCAGGGATGGGAGAACTGTACCCCTCCCTATCCCCTTTCTGCTCCCATAAATAGGGCTCAGCAATCCACTCTCCAAAAGGGCCCCTGTGCAGTTATTTTGGTCCTTGCAGCCAAGACTTTGGTGCCTGGCCTCTCTCCCACAGTAGGTGAAATGTGGTGAAGGGTCATTCTGGGGTGACCTTCACTTTGTAATTAATCCTCCTCATTAGCAGCTCACTTGCTTCTGATGGGGCAGTGCACACTTGTTTGTAGTTATGTAACTGCCAAACAGGCTGGGACAACCATTTCTTGGCATCCTAATTGTCTCCAATCATAGGGAAATGAATTGCAGTGAGAAAAGTAATGAGAAGTGGAACACCCTGGCAGCCAGCCCAGGGATTCAAACTGTTAGCTGCACAGCCCAGGAATCTGCAATCAAGGCAGGGCACTGGAGGGCAGGCTGGGGCCAGGTGCCAATCTGCATAAGGGGGACAGTAGGGGCAAGAGAAGGGGGTTAGGGTTCAGGAAAAGGAAGCACCTGAGGGAGAGTGGACGAGAGGTTGGAGTACCTTCTCTTGTCATCTCTCCTTCCTCTTTTTGTTCTTCTCCTGTTTTCTGATCCACAGTAGCCTCTAATGCAGTGATCTTGAGAACATAGGGAAGTGAAGAGAGGGCAGGGCAGGGAACAAAGAGGAAAGGAATGGATAAAAGAGGTCTGCATGCAACAAAAAGAAATAAAAGGCATTCAAATTGGCAAAGAAGAAGTCAAACTCTCACTCTTTGCAGATGACATGATACTGTATATGGAGAACCCAAAAGACTCCACCTCAAAATTGCTAGAACTCATACAGCAATTCAGCAATGTGGTAGGATACAAAATCCATGCACAGAAGTCAGTTGCATTTCTATACACCAACAAGGGACTGAAGAAAGAGAAATTAAGGAATCAATCCCATTCACAATTGCACCAAAAACCATAAGATACCTAGGAATAAACCTAACCAAAGAGGTAAAGGATCTGTACTCTAAAAACTACAGAACACTTGGGAAAGAAATTGAGGAAGACACAAAGAGATGGGAAACATTGGAAGAATAAATATTTTGAAAATGTCTATGCTACCCAGAGCAATTTACACATTCAATGCAATCCCTATCAAAATACCATGGGCTTTCTTCACACAGTTGGAACAAATAATCCTAAGATTTGTATGGAACCAGAAAAGATCCCAAATAGCCAGAGGAATGTTGAAAAAGAAAACCAAATCTGGGGGGCAGCCCGGTGGCTCAGCAGTTTAGCGCTGCCTTTGGCCCAGGGCCTGATCCTGGAGACCCAGGATCAAGTCCCACGTCGGGCTCCCTGCATGGAGCCTGCTTCTCCCTCTGCCTGTGTCTCTGCCTCTCTCTCTCTCTTTCTCTCTCTGTGTTTCTCATGAATAAATAAATAAAATATTAAAAAAAAAGAAAACTAAAGCTGGGGGCATCACAATGCCTGAATTCAAGCTGGATTACAGAGCTGTGATCACCAAGACTGTATGGTACCAGCAAAAAAAAAAAAAAAAAAAGATACATAGGTCAATGGAACAGAATAGAGAATCCAGAAATAGACCCTCAACTCTGTGGTCAACCTATCTTTGACAAAGCAGGAAAGAATATCCAGTCTCTTCAATAGATGGTGCTGGGAAAATTGGACATGCAGAAGAATGAAACTGAACCATTCTCTTAAACCATACACAAAGATAAACTCAAAATGGATGAAGGATGTAAATGTGAGACAGGAATCTATCAAAATCCTAGAGGAGAACACAGACAGCAGCCTTTTTGACCTCAGCCAGAGCAACTTCTAGCAAGACACGTCCTGTAGGCAAGGGAAACAAAAGCAATAATGAACTATTGGGACCTCATCAAGATAAAAAGCTTCTGCACAGCAAAGGAAAGAGTCAACAAAACTAAAAGACAACCTACAGAATGGGAGAAGATATTTGCAAATGACATATCAGATAAAGGGCTAGTATCTAAGATCTATAAAGAACTTACCAAACTCAACATCTATAAAGAACTTACCAAACAGTACAGTCAAGAAATGGCCAGAAGACATGAGTAGACATTTTTCCAAAGAAGGGCTACACGTGGTCAATGAGCACATGAAAAAAATGCTCCACATCATTGGCACCAGGGAAATACAAATCAAAATCACAATGAGATACCACTTTACACCGGTGAGAATGGCTAAAATTAACCAGACAAGAAACAACAAATGTTGGTGAGGATGTGGAGAAAGGGGAACCCTCTTGCACTATTGGTGGGAACGCAAGCTGTGAAGCCACTCTGGAAAACCGTGTGGAGGTTCCTCAAAAAGTTAAAAATAGACTACCTTATGATCCAGTAATTGCACCTCCCCAAAGATACAGATGTAGTGAAACGATGGGCACCTGCACCCCAATGTTCACAGCAGCAATGTCCACCACAGCCAAATTGTGGAAGGAGCTGAGATGTTCTTTGACAGATAAATGGATAAAGAAGTTGTGGCATATGTATGGAATATTACTTAGCCATCAGAAAGGATGAATATGTATTATTTACATTCATGTGGATGGAGCTGGAGGGTATTACGCTAAGTGAAGTAAGTCAAGTGGAGAAAGACAATTATCATATGGTTTCACTCATGTGTGGAATATAAGAAATAGTGAAAGGGACCATAAGGGAAGGGGGAGGAGGAAACTGAGTGTGGAAAAATTAGAAAGGAAGATAAACCATGAGAGACTCCTAACTCTGGGAAACAAAGGGTTGCAGAAGGAGAGGTGGGTAGGGGGATGGGGTAACTGGATGACAGGCAATAAGGAGGGCATAGGATGTGATGAACCCTGGGTGTTACACTGTGTGTTGGCAAGTTAAATTTGGATTAAAAAAAAAGAAGAGGTCTGCATGGATTTAATGATGATGAAGAAAAAAACCTCAATAAACTGTTATTGTTCACCCTGCCTGGAGTTTGCTGTTGCTAACTGACGCTGTGGTGATGGTGCTGGTGGAGCCAGCCTCCTCTCTGTGCTGTGGTTACTGTAGTGCTGCTGTAGTAATTTCAATGACAGGGATCCCAGTGATGAGTGATAACAGGCATAGAAACCCTAGAGCCTTAAGTCAAGTTTACTTTCCTCCTATGAGTGAAATTAGGAAGAATAAAAATGTCATAAAATGAGATCAACTCTCTATAGAAATGTCCCAAGAGTTCATAAAATGGGAAGTTAGTAAAAGATAGTCAGTAAAAAGCTGTGTAGGAGTACCAAGTCTATCAAGCCTCAGTCAAACTGGAGCATCTCCCATCATTATGTGTGTTAACTTGGCTGCAGCTGAAACTCAACTGCGGGTCAACATTTGAGGGAGGTTTGCTGATAGAGAAGGCTAGTCTGCAGTGAGGGTTTACAGGGAATTCCTTAGGGCCAGACTTGTCATTGAGTGTCCAACATTGTCCAGGGTAGAGGCTCTGAAAGTCGGGGAGACAGTGTTCTTGACCTAGAGAAGTGCTCTTGTTGCAGGCAGGGATGTTCCTCAGGCGCTCACAGTGGTTGGGTGAAAGTTGTTCAGGACTATTCACTTTCCATTGATATAGTGACCCATGAAGTCATTCCATAAATATTTATTGGGTCCCAGCTGTATGAAAGACACTTTGCTAGTCCCTAGGAATAAAGAAGTAAACAAAACGGATACAGCCCCTATCATCTTTGAGCTTCTAGTTGAGAGGCAAGAAAATCATGAGGAGAGAGTGAGCATGGTGTATCCTGGGCACTGAGAGAGGGAGAGTGGCAGGACATGACCTTGGTGAAGAAGGTGGGGTCCAGGTCAGGCAGGGCCTTTGCTCTGTGCTAAGGGACTTAGACCCTATTTTGAGGGCATCTGTGTTAAAACTGTTTTGGTTGCAAGTGAAAGGAATTCAACGTAAATAACCTGAAATCAAAAGAGAGATTTATTGGCTTGGGATCCAAGGAAGAGATGAATGCTGTGAAGGAGGATCAGAGATGAGGTTGGACTCAGGGCCCTAGGGGATCAGGAGCTTGAATATGGCTAGGACTTTCCTTGCTTCTCTTATGGGCTGGCTTCTGCCTCCCTCTACACACTATCTCCAAATGGTAGAGAAAATAGATCCCAATGGCTTCTGGGTTTTGCCTTATAGTCTTCACCACTGCAAGGGGACTCACTGTCCTTTCTTCTGTCCCAAGTTATATATCCTGAGGAGGAGGCTTATGGCCTGTTTGGGTTAAGCGTCTACCTTGACCAATCAGGCATGTCTAGAAGGTGGATTAAGTGAAAGAGCTCTGCAGCTGCTCTAGGGACTATGTAAACTGGGTAGGGTAAGTTGGGGGTGCTAGATACCTTATGCATTCTACAGTAGTCAAAGCCCACCAAGCAACCTCTGGACTTCTAAAGCAGGTTCCCAGATGCAAATACTAGTGTTAGGTCAGTGGGACATGCTATCACATTTGGCAAGTAATTGATTAATAAGTCATATATCCATGACTTATGGCTTAGCACAGTGACTGGCACATAATAGTATTATCTAAGTGTTAGTGATTATCATGATGATGATGTTGATGATAATGATGATCATGATCATGATCCATCCCTTTTGAGTATATGGGCATAATTCAGTTCTAGAACCACAAAGCTAACAACCAGGGTTATGGTGACTCCATCAAGGCAGGGGTAGCCTGAGCCACGAGCCAGTACCCTCTACATCTCCATTTCATCTCCTTATAGCTTCACTCCCAGTGATAGGAATTTTGATGGATGCCAGGGATTACATTACTAGGAAGTAATGACAAGTTTCCAGCAGGAGCCACATTTTCCTTCTGCTATTTACTGCGAAACACATGGTACATGCTCAATAAATAGTTGATAAAGGAAGATGATAAATTAAATCCAACTAGAGAATTCTTCCCACTGTTTGCATGCCTCTATTCAAATAAGCTAGGGTTTTCCACCAAACTTTTTGTTACTAGCAGAATCTCCGTGGATCCTCTAATAACAACCTTGACAGGCAAAGCTCCAAATAAACATTAATTAAGTCTCTTAATACCCTTGTAAATCAGTGAGCCATATGGCAATTATAAAAAAAGGATAATTTTAAGGAGCAAGGAATTTTAAAATAATTGTTTACTTTATCATAACAGAGAAATAATTTACATATGAATATTCAGAACCATAGGTAAGACAAAAATGCTTGTCTAATTTCTGACAAGCCAGAATTAACTAGGTTAGATTTTGTTCTTCCTGAGGGCAAAAATGTATATATTCTCTTTGTAATCCCAATTCGTGTGCTTTATTCTAGACTTGCATTGTCCAGTAGAAATTTCTGTGATGGTAAAAATGTTCTATATCCACACTGTCTAGCGTGATAGCTATTAGAGGTTGGTGTGACCAAAGAACTAACATTTCACTTAATTTTAATATGACTTAAATACCACATGCGGCTAACAGTCACCAACTTGGACAGTGACAGTGTTTCATGGATTTGGAAACTTGCTGTGAAATGGAAGTGGATATACAAGAGAGGTTAATATAGCATTAACCAGGTCATGGGCCACTTGCAGGTCTTAGAAATTGTCATAATGGCGAGATTACTCCTTATTTCAGTCATCACAGGCCACTTATTCCTTCACTCATTCATTCAAAAACCATACATGAGCACCAACTATGTGCCAGCCTCTGTACTGAGCAGGAGGGCTACAAATAAAGACTAATGATTGTCTTGGCTTATGGATGAGGGGGAAAATAAACAGATTAAAGGACAGATACAGTTTGTGAGTTGTTGTGTATATTAGAGGCAAACATATGAGGTGTAGAAATATAGAGAAGGGATAACTTAATTCAGCTGGTAGATATGGAGTGGAGTGGGCAGGTCATGGAATAGCCCCCAGAGAGGGGATGAAGGTGGGGGACTGGCTCAGGGAAGGGTGCAACAGTCCTAGGGAGTGTGGACCCTAGGGGAACTTCCAGATGTGTGGGATCTCTAACTTAGGGGCCAAGTGGTGAGTGGTCAGCCATGACTCACAGGAAGAGGTCAGGGGCAGTACTGAGGAGTTTGGTGAAGGAGTTCAGATTTCACCCTAAAGGTAGTGGGCAGTCATTCAAAAAGCTTTAAGCAGGGGAGTAACAAGATTATATTTGTGTTCTAGAAAGACCCTTCTGGCAGCAGTGTGGAGAATGATTTAGGGGAAGTAAGATTGGAGACAGAAACCCCTGAGGAAGACAAGCTTCTCTTCCATGAGAGACCCTGAAATCACAGTTAATTAGTGGTGCTGGCTAGATACAAATGTAACTGCTCCTTTCTGAGAAATGGTGGGACCATCTGGGGTGCAGGTGCTGGGAGGCCTGAAGTTGGCTTTGGGGAGAGTGAAGAGCCTGGCATGGTACCCGGGGAACCACCCTCTGGGGAGAGAAACGTGTTTCCTTGAGCAGCCTGGTGTGTGAGGGAGGGCTGCTGGTAGCCTGAGCGAGGGGAGAGCCTGGAGGTGAGAAAGCTGAGGCAAGCACTTTGCTGCTCACTTTCCTCGATGAGTGTGTGAACCTCTTTCTGGGTTGCCTGCTATAGTAGTCTGCTCAGGCTGCCATAACAAGATACCGGACTCTGGGTGACTTACACAACAGAAATTTATTTCTAGTAGTTTTGGAGGCTGGGAAGTCCATGATCAAGGTGCTGGTCAGTTTGGTTCTTGGTGAGAGCTCTTGTCCTGGCTCACAGGTGCCCATCTTCTCACTATGTCCACACACAGCCTTTCCTCAGTGTAAGCATATTTAGATCTCGCTCCTCTTCCTCTCCTTATAAAGCCACTATTCCCCTCAGGAGGGCTCCACATTCACAACCTACGTTAGCCCTAGTTACCTCCCAAAGGCTCCATTTCCAATTGGCATCATGTTGGGGGGTTGGCATTCGACCTGTGAATTTGGAGGGGGACACATTCAGGCTGTGACACCCATGTTGGGTAAATGACCAGGTTTGAGGCTTGGTATATACATTTGGACTTCCCAACGTATATGCAGGGTTTGCCTCTACTTGGTATCTCAAGAGCATTCACAAAACCCTGTGTAGGAGGAGAGGGGCTGCTGATTCCAGAAGTTGCATAGTTGATACTTTGCTCCTGAGTATCCCTGGGACCTAGAGCTTAATTTTCTAGGCAGGGCCTGGAAGAGACTTATGTATCCTTCCTGTGGTTTTCTTTTTCTTTTTCTTTTCTTTTCTTTTCTTTTCTTTTCTTTTCTTTTCTTTTCTTTTCTTTTTTCTTCTTTTCTTTTCTTTCTTTTCTTTCCTTTCTTTTTCTTTTTGTTTCTATTGTGGGTGAGGTTTATTTATTTATTATTATTTTTTATAAATTTATTTTTTATTGGTGTTCAATTTGCCAACATATAGAATAACACCCAGTGCTCATCCCGTCAAGTGCCCCCCTCAGTGCCCGTCACTCAGTCACCCCCACCCCCCACCCACCTCCACTTCCACCAGCCCTAGTTTGTTTCCCAGAGTTAGGAGTCTCTCATGTTTTGTCTCCCTTTCTGATATTTCCCACTCATTTTTTCTCCTTTCTTTCTTTCCTTCTTTTTTGTGGTTTGCTTTTCTTATCACACATCTCTCATTCAGAAAGCAAGACTCTGTATTCTCTGAAAGTACACGGCTGACCAGTCAAGGAGATATGAAAGCAGGAAAGATTGGGTGGTTGGCAGAGGTCTGTTTGGGTTGAGAATGTTGAACAATTCTAAGTTGCTACGTCTACCTGTTATTCTGAAAGTGGCCCCTAGAGGTAAAGCCAGGGCCAAGAGAAAATTATAAGAAGAAAGATTGGGATTTACTATTCGGACACACTTTTACCTCTTCAGCAATAAGATGAAGGTCTTAAAACATAGTGGGTTCATTACTGAAGATGTGAAGGTAGAGATTTGATAACAGTTTAGCAAAGATGCTGTAGGAGGAGAAAAACAATGAATGAGGAATTAGATAAAATAGAGTTTTATGCGAATTCTCTGCCTCATCCTCTAAATAAATGGACCATTACAACGGTATTCAGTGGGGAAAGCTCAGAGTGCCTTGGAAGCCAATTGGAGGGGATATGTCAACTAAGGTGCAGGAAGGCTGGGAAGACTACTCAGAGAAAATGACGTTTAAGCAGGAACCTGAAAGATGAGTAGAACTTAGCTAGAGGAGGAGGGTTGGGGTTGGGGGATACAGACCACCCACTTTGTAATTCTTACTGAGAATCATCTGTTCAAAATGTCAATAGTGTCAAGGTGAAGAAACCTTGATCTAGAGTCAATTCTGAATTCCTATCGTGTGAGAGATGGCATGTCTCTTGACACTATTAGCTATTCGAATGAGGTTTTTTCTTTTTCTTTTAAAATATGCTCTATATTCATCAAATGTAACAATTTTTGACAGGGTCAAAGACATAGCAGTGTAGAAAAGAGAGTAGGGCCGTTCTTTGTAATACTCAGTTCTTTGTAATCCTGTAAGTTCTGTGACAGCAGTGGTACAAGTGGAGGATGCCATGAAATGTATCCATGACCAATAACACACAGAAACCCATCCTGTCCTACTGCCTGGTACTCGTTGGAGATGATACCATCTAATCATGAGTCATTGCAAAGCTCCTTCTCACTGGCCCCTGTGATACCTCTATCCTCCAAACTATCAGGACTCTGAAAGGCATAGGGTGAGCCTGTGCCAAGGTGAAGAAACCCTGATATAGAGTCAATTCTGAATTTTATGAGAGAAAGGGATAGAAAATAAGAAACAAATTAATGGGAGGCATGAAAGACCTTAGGGCAAAAAAAAAAAAAAAACCTTAGGGCATTTGGGAGGAAGAAATGGAATCTTGACTTGGTTTCCACACACATTCCAAGAATATACTTACAAGTATAGAGTCTTTCTCTGGAGTAATACATTCATAAATACCTAGTGAAATGTTGAGAGAACTGAAGCTCAGGCTTGTGATTAACTAACTTTGTCATAATCTTTTATATTGCTCACTTGCAGATTTTATGGCCAAGTCCAACACCTTCCTCTCTGTGGTTGTTTGAAAACTTAGCCTGCTTTAACATGCTGGAGAGGCAGCACGGTATAGAAACATTAGCATGGAATTTAGTGACAGATTATGAATCCCAACATCTACATAATTAGCAGTGTGACATAGGTCACTTATGTAACATTTCTGAATGTGTTTCCTCATTTGAAATTTAGGGGCAACATCTGTCTCACAGAAAATGTCTGTTACAATACCTGATACATAATAGGCTCAGTATTAGTGCACAGTCCTCCCTTTTCTTTTCTGTGCTGTCTTAGCCATGTGATCTTTGCTACATTTGGTAGACATAAGTCATATTTAAAATATGGAGGAAGCCCAGTCAGTCTGGAGGCTGTGGCTGCAGAGGAACCACCCAAGAGAAACTGCAGAGATGCTGTCTGAGCGCGTCACCCCGGTTGTGGCCTGTGTCCTCCCTCGGTGGGCTGGGCTGGTCTCCAAAAAGGCTTTGAGATCATCCTTCATTGCTGCAAGGAACCTCCATGCCTCTGACACTCATCTTCAGAAGACTGGCACTGCCCAAGTGTCCTCTGTCTTTGAAGAGCGTATTCGTGGAGCTGATACCTCTGTTGACCTTGGAGAGACTGGGCATGTCCTAAACAGCAGTGATGGTATTGCCCATGTACATGAAATGGTCAGGCCAAAGAAATGGTAGTGTTTTCTTCAGGCTTATTTTTTTTTTCTTCAGGCTTAAAGGGTATGTCTCTGAACTTGGGACCTGACAAGGTTGGTGTTGTTGTGTTTGGAAATGATAAACTAATTAAGGAAGGAGATATTGTGAAAAGAACAGAAGCCACTGTGGACGTTCCAGTTGGCGAGGAGCTACTGGGCCATGTTGTAGATGCCCTTGGTAATGCCATTGATGGAAAGGGTCCCATTGGTTCCAAGACCCATAGGCGAGTTGGCCTGAAAGGCCCTGGGATCATTCCTCCAATCTCTGTGCGTGAACCAATGAAGACTGGCATTAAGGCTGTGGATAGCTTGGTGCCAATTGGTCGTGGTCAGCGTGAGCTGATTATCAGTGACTGGCAAACTGGCAAAACATCAATTGCTATTGACACAATCATTAATCAGAAACATCTCAATGATGGAACTGATGAAAAGAAGAAGTTATACTGTATCTACGTTGTTATTGGTCAGAAGAGGTCTACTGTTGCCCAGTTGGTGAAGAGGCTTACAGATGCAGATGCCATGAAGTACACCATTGTGGTGTCAGCTACTGCTTCTGATGCTGCTCCACTTAACTACCTGGCTCCTTGCTCTGGATGTTCTATGGGAGAATATTTTTTTAATAAATTAATTTTTTATTGGTGTTCAATTTACCAACATACAGAGTAACACCCAGTGCTCATCCCGTCAAGTGTCCTTCTCAGTGCCCGTCACCCATTCACCCCCACCCCCCGCCCTCCTCCCCTTCCACCACCCCTAGTTCGTTTCCCAGAGTTAGGAGTCTTTATGTTCTGTCTCCCTTTCTGATATTTCCCACACATTTCTTCTCCCTTCCCTTCACTATTATTTATATTCCCCAAATGAATGAGAACATACACTGTTTGTCCTTCTCCGATTGACTTACTTCACTCAGCATAATACCCTCCAGTTCCATCCACGTTGAAGCAGATGATGGGTATTTGTCGTTTCTAATGGCTGAGGAATATTCCATTGTATACATAGACCACATCTTCTTTATCCATTCATCTTTCGATGGACACCGAGGCTCCTTCCACAGTTTGGCTATTGTGGACATTGCTGCTATAAACATCGGGGTGCAGGTGTCCCGGCGTTTCATTGCATCTGTATCTTTGGCGTAAATCCCCAACAGTGCAATTGCTGGGTCGTAGGGCAGGTCTATTTTTAACTCTTTGAGGAACCTCCACACAGTTTTCCAGAGTGGCTGCACCAGTTCACATTCCCACCAACAGTGTAAGAGGGTTCCCTTTTCTCCGCATCCTCTCCAACATTTGTTGTTTCCTGTCTTGTTAATTTTCCCCATTCTCACTGGTGTGGGGTGGTATCTCATTGTGGTGATGAGATACCACCCCAAGTGATGGCAAGTGATGCGGAGCATTTTCTCATGTGCATGTTGGCCATGTCTATGTCTTCCTCTGTGAGATTTCTCTTCATGTCTTTTGCCCATTTCATGATTGGATTGTTTGTTTCTTTGCTGTTGAGTTGAATAAGTTCTTTATAGAGGGGATCCCTGGGTGGCGCAGCGGTTTGGCGCCTGCCTTTGGCCCAGGGCGCGATCCTGGAGACCCGGGATCGAGTCCCATGTCGGGCTCCCAGTGCATGGAGCCTGCTTCTCCCTCTGCCTATGTCTCTGCCTCTCTCTCTCTCTGTGTGACTATCATAAATAAATAAAAATTAAAAAAATAAGTTCTTTATAGATCTTGGAAACTAGCCCTTATCTGATACGTCATTTGCAAATATCTTCTCCCATTCTGTAGGTTGTCTTTTAGTTTTGCTGACTGTATCCTTTGCTGTGCAAAAGCTTCTTATCTTGATGAAGTCCCAATAGTTCATTTTTGCTTTTGTTTCTTTTGCCTTCGTGGATGTATCTTGCAAGAAGTTACTGTGGCTGAGTTCAAAAAGGGTGTTGCCTGTGTTCTCCTCTAGGATTTTGATGGAATCTTGTCTCACATTTAGATCTTTCATCCATTTCGAGTTTATCTTTGTGTATGGTGCAAGAGAGTGGTCTAGTTTCATTCTTCTGCATGTGGATGTCCAATTTTCCCAGCACCATTTATTGAAGAGACTGTCTTTCTTCCAATGGATAGTCTTTCCTCCTTTATCGAATATTAGTTGACCATAAAGTTCAGGGTCCACTTCTGGGTTCTCTATTCTGTTCCATTGATCTATGTGTCTGTTTTTGTGCCAGTACCACACTGTCTTGATGACCACAGCTTTGTAGTACAACCTGAAATCTGGCATTGTGATGCCCCCAGCTATGGTTTTCTTTTTTCAAATTCCCCTGGCTATTCGGGGTCTTTTCTGCTTCCACAGAAATCTTAAAATAATTTGTTCTAACTCTCTGAAGAAAGTCCATGGTATTTTGATAGGGATTGCATTAAACGTGTACATTGCCCTGGGTATCATTGACATTTTCACAATATTAATTCTGCCAATCCATGAGCATGGATTATTCTTCCGTCTCTTTGTGTCTTCCTCAATTTCTTTCAGAAGTGTTGTATAGTTTTTAGGGTATAGATCCTTTACCTCTGGTGAGCTTTATTCCTAGGTATCTTATGCTTTTGGGTGCAATTGTAAATGGGATTGACTCCTTAATTTCTCTTTCTTCAGTCTCATTGTTAGTGTATAGAAATGCCATTGATTTCTGGGCATTGATTTTGTATCCTGCCACGCTACCAAATTGCTGTATGAGTTCTAGCAATCTTGGGGTGGAGGCTTTTGGGTTTTCTATGTAGAGTATCATGTCATCGGCAAAGAGGGAGAGTTTGACTTCTTTGCTAATTTGAATGCCTTTAATGTATTTTTGTTGCCTGATTGCTGAGGCTAGGACTTCCAATACTATGTTGAATAGCAGTGGTGAGAGTGGACATCCCTGTCTTGTTCCTGATCTTAGGGGAAAGGCTCCCAGTGCTTTCCCATTGAGAATGATATTTGCTGTGGGCTTTTCGTAGATGGCTTTTAAGATGTCGAGGAAAGTTCCCTCTATCCCTACACTCTGAAGAGTTTTGATCAGGAATGGATGCTGTATTTTGTCAAATGCTTTCTCTGCATCTAATGAGAGGATCATATGGTTCTTGGTTTTTCTCTTGCTGATATGATGAATCACATTGATTGTTTTACGAGTGTTGAACCAGCCTTGTGTCCCGGGGATAAATCCTACTTGGTCTTGGTGAATAATTTTCTTAATGTACTGTTGGATCCTATTGGCTAGTATCTTGTTGAGAATTTTTGCATCCATGTTCATCAGGGATATTGGTCTGTAATTCTCCTTTTTGGCGGGGTCTTTGTCTGGTTTTGGAATTAAGGTGATGCTGGTCTCATAGAACGAATTTGGAAGTACTCCATCTCTTTCTATCTTTCCAAACAGCTTTAGTAGAATAGGTATGATTTCTTCTTTAAACGTTTGATAGAATCCCCCTGGGAAGCCATCTGGCCCTGGACTCGTGTCTTGGGAGGTTTTTGATGATTGCTTCAATTTCCTCCCTGGTTATTGGCCTGTTCAGGTTTTCTATTTCTTCCTGTTCCAGTTTTGGTAGTTTGTGGCTTTCCAGGAATGTGTCCATTTCTTCTAGATTGCCTAATTTATTGGCGTATAGCTGTTCATAATATGTTTTTAAAATCATTTGTATTTCCTTGGTGTTGGTAGTGATCTTTTCTTTCTCATTCATGATTTTAGGGAGAATATTTTAGAGATAACAGCAAACATGCTTTGATCATCTATGATGACTTATCCAAACAGGCTGTTGCTTATCGTCAGATGTCTCTGCTGCTCCTCCGGGCCCCTGGTCGTGAGGCCTATCCTGATGATGTGTTTTACCTACACTCCCGTCTGCTAGAGAGCAGCCAAAATGAACAATTCTTTTGGTGGTGGCTCCTTGACTGCTTTAGCAGTCAGAAACGCAAGCTGGTGATGTGTCTGCTTACATTCCAACAAATGTCATTTCCATCACTGATGGACAGATCTTGTAAACAGAATTGTTCTACAAAGGTATCCACCCTGCTATTAATGTCGGTTTGTCTGTGTCCTGTATTGGATCTGTTGCCCAAACGAGTGCCATAAAGCAGGTGGCAGGTACCATGAAGCTGGGATTGGCTCAGTATCATGAAGTTGCTGCTTTTGCCCAGTTCAGTTCTGACCTTGATGGTGTCAACAACCCTTGAGTCACGGCGTGCGACTGACTGGGTTGCTGAAGCAAGGACAGTGTTCTTCCATGGCTGTTGAAGAACAAGTGGCTGTTATTTATGCTGGTGTCAGAGGATATCTTGATAGTTTGGAGTCCAGCAAGATCACAAAGTTTGAGCATGATTTTTTGGCTCATGTTATCACCAAGCCCTCTTAGGCAATATAAGGACCGATGGAAAGATCTCAGAACAATCAGATGCTAAGCTGAAAGAGATTGTAACACAAACTTCTTGGCTGGATTTGAAGCTTAAACTCCTCTGGATTCACATCAAATTCCAGTTTGGTTTTGTCATCGTTTATTCTAGTAATCAGTTCCATTTGTAAAAGGATTACTCTCATGCTCCAGATGTACAGAAATTACCTTAAAAATAAAGGTTCCATATTGGTTGGTGGTAAAAAAAAAATATGGGGGAAAAACCCTCAGCCATATGGCCCATGGTGTCAAGAGGTGTGTATGTCTTATAAGACAGGATTCCAAGTTGACTACAGTAGAAGACACCATGTGTCAGTTTTTAACACCGATTTCAAAGTTGTGTGTAAGAATGAAGGAATGGAAGACATATTTAAACAATCACATTCTTCTTGATCAATCTTAAGTTGTAAAAACTTTTTTTTTTTTTTTAAACTTTTAATTTTGAATAATTTCATTAAAAAATCATGGTCTAAGTTTATTTTTTTCCATATATAATTTAGAGCTACCTCAATAAAATGTAGATTTTTTTGAGCTGGAAGAAATCTTAATGATGATCTGAAATAAATGCAAATGATAGTGCCATGGGCTGTTATCAGAGATGTTAGTTGACCCATAAACTGATCTGATAAAGGACACTCAGACTCTGATAAGTGAGTAGGAGTGGCTTACATAAGATGTGACAGGGTTAGTGACAGGGACATTGTATCAATCTGTTACTCTTCATATGACACTTGGAGGTAACCTGCCTTTCCCTTGACCAATTGGCAGTAGTAGGGCATGCAGAGAGACCAGATCCTCTGACCTCTGACCTTCCCCTCATGCCTTCCTATCGTGGTCTAGATTCACCTGTGAGTGCAGCGAGTGATAGTTTGAGAGTTGACCATATCTACCAAGCTACCATATTTATATCTAACTACTGGGAAAGGGTCTAGCACAGACCAAAGTCAAAGCAAAGGAACATCCTGGTGGGGCTCACACATGACGGGAGGTTGGTCAGACTAGCTGCCCTGTGGGGTTGGGGGGAAGTGTGTGTAACTCAGAACTACAGATGGTCCCTTGAAACAGACTCGGCCAGGAGATCATTGAAGATCCATACAGCAGCTGCTGAGACTCAGCGGCACTGTGGTTACCGTGACAAAGCATTGCCGATTGGAAATTAAAATGCATGGAATTGTGTGGGGAGTCTTTTCAAGAAGAAACAGAATCAACTTAGTGGTAGCACTGAGGCTCTTAGAGCTGAACACCAGATGCAAGGATTTTTCAAGGAAACCACAAAGCTCTCTTCTTTCCTGGAGCAGAAGGTTTAGCGCTTAGGTTGGTTAGAGTGAAGCTATTTTAGGAGACATTGTCAAAGCCTGAGCAAGGAGGTGTCAGAGAGCTGTATCAAAACTGATTCAGACCCTGGGACCAGTTGAGACAAGTGGCCCTTTGATTCTGTCTGGATCTTTCTGACCCACTGCTGGAGGTGGGCTCTTCAAGTTGTCCTGCTGTCCCAAAGCAAGTATCTTCAATGCTCTGGGGCTCAGAACACTTGTGTGTCCAGTTAGTCACCACTTTTTTTCTAACCTGCTGTGCTGGACTAGATCAGTGATTCCTCAACTGTGGCAAACATGAGACCTGACCTCCTGGGGCCCTCATCTCCTGAATAGGAGGCTCAGCCAGATTTCCTTGTCTTTAGCTCATTTCTTGCATTAAAAAAAATATAAATGGAAATATAATTTGTGTCTAATGTGCTGTGAAGGCAAATGTGCTATTAATCAGTATACTTTATGTATGTTTAACATGTGGTTAAAGTGTCAAATTTCCTCTATTAAACTATATTGATAGATGTGTATATGTACATT
The DNA here is from genome assembly GCF_053574225.1 of Canis aureus. Lineage (NCBI taxonomy): Eukaryota > Metazoa > Chordata > Mammalia > Carnivora > Canidae > Canis > Canis aureus. The sequence goes on from NC_135633.1 coordinate 16,080,561, forward strand.
CTGTCTAATATATGGCCTCTAAAGATGACGATATCCTCATCCCAAGAAGCTGTGAATATGTTTACCTTTTATAGCAAAAAGTCTTTTGCAGATATGATTAATTTAAAGATCTTGAGATAGGGGGAGTACCTTGAATTTATCTGGGTGGGCTCAACATAAGGATGAAGTCCTTGTGAGAAGGGTGTAGAAGGAGTCAGAGTTAGAAAAAGGAGATGTGGTGATGTAGCCAGAGGTGGGAATGATGCACTTTGAAGATTCAGAAAGACAGCATGAGTCAGGACTATAGGTAGCCTCTAGGAGCCAGAAGGGGCAAGGAAACAGGTTTTTCTCTGAAGCCTCCAAGAGGAATATAGCCCTGGCACCATCTTGGTTTTAGACTTCTGACCTCTGTAACTGTTAAAAATACATTTTTATTGTCTTAAGCATGACTTTGTTGGCAGCAATAAGAAACTAAGACTACATATATACACACATACACATATACATACATATATGTGTATATATATATACACGTATACACACATATATTCTAAGTTATAAAATTCAAGGATTATAGAAATACATATTTATATGTATTATTTAAAGTGAAAATAACAAAAACTTACATTTAGAGGGCTAGTTATGACTTAAGACTGTCATCTCTGGAACCAGGTCTATCACATTCTAGCATTAGGACTTAGGCAAGTCACTGAACTTCTTTGCACCTCAGTTTTCTCATCTCTAAAATGGGAATATGATCCTACCTCACAGGTTGAACTGAGGAATATATATGTGTGTGTGTGTGTGTGTATATACATGTATGTATATATGTATATTTGTATACGTTGTATATGTGTGTATATATGTATATGTATATATATGCATATATATATATACACACACGCACACATACATACATATATGCCAGGGATACCTGAGACACAGTAAGTACCATATTAAACAACAATATTATCCTAACTTTTCAGATGAAGAAACAGAGGTTGACTTTCACATGGCCATGCTGCTCTGAAGTGGCACAGGTAGGGTTAGAATCTAGCCAACTCCAACTGCGGCATGGTTTCCACACCATACTTTCTCATCAACAGAGGAAAGTATATCTTATGAACTGAATGTTTGTGTTGCCTCAAAATTCCTATGTTGAAGCCCCAAATCCCAGTGTAGCTGTATTTGGAAATGGGCCTCCAAGGTTAATTAAGGTTAAAATGAGGTCATAAGGGTGGACTCCTGATCAGATAGGATTAGAGTTCTTAGGGCTTACTCCCCTTGATCCTCCCCCTTCTCTTCTTCCTCCCTGGGAAACAGGGAGGAGCAAAAGGCTATGTGAGGACACAGCAAGGAGGTGGCCATCTATAAGCCAGGAAGAGAGCCCTTACCAGATATCAAATATGTAAATACCTGGATCTTAGAATTTATAGCCACCAGAACTGTGAGAAATAAATCTCTGTTGTTTAAGCCACTTAATTGGTGGTATTTTGTTATGACAGCCTGAGCAGACTAATATATTATTCTTTCCGAGGCTCTAATTCCCTTTCCACTACTGTATAATCCTGTTAACTGGGCAGCCCGAGTGGCTCAGCAGTTGTGCCGCTTTGGGCCCAGGGCGTGATCCTGGAGACCCGGGATCGAGTCCCACATCAGGCTTCCTGCATGAAGCCTGCTTCTCCCTCTGCCTGTGTCTCTGCCTTTCTCTCTCTGTGTCTCTCATGAATGAATAAATAAAATCTTAAAAAAAAATCCTGTTAACTATGTGGTAATCACCCTGACAGACAGACAGACAGACAGACAGACACAAACACACACAAAAACAAGATGTAAAAATTTAAAAGTAAAATACCATCATTCAACATATATGGTTTTGTAACTTGGCTATTCATTTAATATATCATGAAAATTTTAAAAATATTTATTTCAATTATGAGATATTACATAGTTATTTCATTTTTAAAAAGTAAAACATTATGGTTAAATCTAAAGTCTCCTTGGGCCACCATTTCTAATTCTCATCTTCTCTCCTATGTCTCAAGATAACTATTGTTTGCGTTTGCTGCATAACCTTCCAGATCTTTCTTTAAATACTCCAATCTTTATAGAAGCAAGGTCCACATTAGCCAAAATATGGAAAGAGCCAAGATGTCCACTGGCAGATAAATAAAGATGTGATTATATATGGATTTGATATATATATATATACATATACATATATATAGTATTAGTGTATGATAATACTCTTTTCTCTACAGTATCACCAACCCTTGATTTCAGCAGTGTTTTAATTTTTGCAGATGTCATGAGTGCATATATATATATATATATAAAATAAAATATTACCCGTCAAAGAGAATAAAATCTTGCCATTTGCAACAATGTGGATGGAACTAGAGGGTAGTATGCTAAGGGAAATAAGTCAGAGAAAGACAAATACCATATAATTTCACTCATATGTGGAATTTAAGAAACAACACATGAGCAAGGGGAAAGGAAGGAAAAATAAAATAAGATGAAAACAGAGAGGGAGGCAAACCATAAGAGACTTAACTATAGGGAACAACCTGAAGGTTTCTGGAGGAAAGGTGGGTGGGGGGACGGGATAACTGGGTGAGGGGCATTAAGGATGGCACTTGTTGTGATGAGCACTGGGTGTTAAATGCAAATAATGAATCACTATATTCTACTCCTGAAGCTAATAATACACTATATGTTAACTAAATTAAACTTAAATAAAAATAAATAAATACCTTTATACACATGTACATTTCCTGTAACAAGTGTATGATTTGTAGTTTGTGTCCATATTCTTTTTTTTTAATTGTGTCCATATTCTTACCTACATTGTGTCATACTGTAAGGATTGTTCTGAAAGTTGGTATCATATTTCTGAGAAGTATCTATGAATATAGATTGAGTTTACACCTCTTAACTGCTGAATTGTACTTTGCCACATGAATATTTTGGATTATAGTTGTCCATTCCATTATTGGGGATCTTTGGTCATTTTCATTTTCTTGCTATTATAATGCTTCAGTCAGTTTTCTTATTCAATCTTTTTGAACACATGTGAACATGATTCTCTGGGGTATAGACCTAGAAGAGGAAATGATGGGTCATAAGATATGCACATTTACAGTTTGAATAGATTCTGCCAAAGAAAATTTCAAAGTGATTGTCTTACTTTATATTTGTTCTAAAAGTGTATGATAGTACTCTTTTCTTTACAGTGTCACCAACCCTTGATTTTGTCAGTGTTTTAATTTTTGCAGATGTCATGAGTGCATCTAGGATCTTCTTGTTTTAGTTTGCATTTGGAAAGTTAATTAGTTGAGCAACTTTTCAAACTGGCTATTTGAATTTTCTTTTATGAATTGCCTGTTCGTATTTTCTCTCCAATTTTTATTGTGCTATTTACCTTTTTCTTATGACTTGTAGGAGGTCTTGTGGATATCTTTCTGTCTTAATACATGAGGGTCTACTTTATTATTATTATTATTATTATTATTATTATTATTATTTTAACAGCTGTGTAGTATTCAGCCATATATATCAGGGGTTGGAAAACACTGAGGCCAAATGTGGCCTTCCATCTATTTTTCTAAATACAGTTCTATTTGTTTTTTTGAGAAATATCTAGGTCTATTATTTTACATATTGTCGGCGGCTGATTTAGTGCTACAACAGCAGCCCTGAGTAATTGTCACATAGGCTGCATGGCCCACAAAGACTGAAAATATTTGCTCTCAAGCTCTTTACAGGAGAAGTTTGTCCTTATATAGATAAATCATCATTTATTTAACCATTCTTCTTTTTTTTTTTTTTATATTTTATTGGTGTTCAATTTACTAACATACAGAATAACACCCAGTGCCCGTCACCCATTCACTCCCACCCCCCGCCCTCCTCCCCTTCTACCACCCCTAGTTCGTTTCCCAGAGTTAGCAGTCTTTACGTTCTGTCTCCCTTTCTGATATTTCCCACACATTTCTTCTCCCTTCCCTTATTTTCCCTTTCACTATTATTTATATTCCCCAAATGAATGAGAACATATAATGTTTGTCCTTCTCCGACTGACTTACTTCACTCAGCATAATACCCTCCAGTTCCATCCATGTTGAAGCAAATGGTGGGTATTTGTCATTTCTAATAGCTGAGTAATATTCCATTGTATACATAAACCACATCTTCTTTATCCATTCATCTTTCGTTGGACACCGAGGCTCCTTCCACAGTTTGGCTATCGTGGCCATTGCTGCTAGAAACATCGGGGTGCAGGTGTCCCGGCGTTTCATTGCATTTGTATCTTTGGGGTAAATCCCCAACAGTGCAATTGCTGGGTCGTAGGGCAGGTCTATTTTTAACTCTTTGAGGAACCTCCACACAGTTTTCCAGAGTGGCTGCACCAGTTCACATTCCCACCAACAGTGTAAGAGGGTTCCCTTTTCTCCGCATCCTCTCCAACATTTGTTGTTTCCTGCCTTGTTAATTTTCCCCATTCTCACTGGTGTGAGGTGGTATCTCATTGTAGTTTTGATTTGTATTTCCCTGATGGCAAGTGATGCAGAGCATTTTCTCATATGCATGTTGGCCATGTCTATGTCTTCCTCTGTGAGATTTCTGTTCATGTCTTTTGCCCATTTCATGATTGGATTGTTTGTTTCTTTGGTGTTGAGTTTAATAAGTTCTTTATAGATCTTGGAAACTAGCCCTTTATCTGATATGTCATTTGCAAATATCTTCTCCCATTCTGTAGGTTGTCTTTGAGTTTTGTTGACTGTATCCTTTGCTGTGCAAAAGCTTCTTATCTTGATGAAGTCCCAATAGTTCATTTTTGCTTTTGTTTCTTTTGCCTTCGTGGATGTATCTTGCAAGAAGTTACTATGGCCGAGTTCAAAAAGGGTGTTGCCTGTGTTCTCCTCTAGGATTTTGATGGAATCTTGTCTCACATTTAGATCTTTCATCCATTTTGAGTTTATCTTTGTGTATGGTGAAAGAGAGTGGTCTAGTTTCATTCTTCTGCATGTGGATGTCCAATTTTCCCAGCACCATTTATTGAAGAGACTGTCTTTCTTCCAATGGATAGTCTTTCCTCCTTTATCGAATATTAGCTGCCCATAAAGTTCAGGGTCCACTTCTGGATTCTCTATTCTGTTCCACTGATCTATGTGTCTGTTTTTGTGCCAGTACCACACTGTCTTGATGACCACAGCTTTGTAGTAGAACCTGAAATCTGGCATTGTGATGCCCCCAGATATGGTTTTCTTTTTTAAAATTCCCCTGGCTATTCGGGGTCTTTTCTGATTCCACACAAATCTTAAAATAATTTGTTCTAACTCTCTGAAGAAAGTCCATGGTATTTTGATAGGGATTGCATTAAACGTGTATATTGCCCTGGGTAACATTGACATTTTCACAATATTAATTCTGCCAATCCATGAGCATGGAATATTTTTCCATCTCTTTGTGTCTTCCTCAATTTCTTTCAGAAGTGTTCTATAGTTTTGAGGGTATAGATCCTTTACATCTTTGGTGAGGTTTATTCCTAGGTATCTTATGCTTTTGGGTGCAATTGTAAATGGGATTGACTCCTTAATTTCTCTTTCTTCAGTCTCATTGTTTGTGTATAGAAATGCCACTGACTTCTGGGCATTGATTTTGTATCCTGCCACGCTACCGAATTGCTGTATGAGTTCTAGCAATCTTGGGGTGGAGACTTTTGGGTTTTCTATGTAGAGTATCATGTCATCGGCGAAGAGGGAGAGTTTGACTTCTTCTTTGCCAATTTGAATGCCTTTAATGTCTTTTTGTTGTCTGATTGCTGAGGCTAGGACTTCCAGTACTTTGTTGAATAGCAGTGGTGAGAGTGGACATCCCTGTCTTGTTCCTGATCTTAGGGGAAAGGCTCCCAGTGCTTCCCCATTGAGAATGATATTTGCTGTGGGCTTTTCATAGATGGCTTTTAAGATGTCGAGGAATGTTCCCTCTATCCCTACACTCTGAAGAGTTTTGATCAGGAATGGATGCTGTATTTTGTCAAATGCTTTCTCTGCATCCAAACCATTCTTCTTTTGATGGATATATAGGTTGTTTCCCATTTCCTACTATTATAAACAATTCTTTTTTAAAAGGATTTTATTCATTTATTCATGAGAGAGAGAGATACACACACACACACACACACACACACACACACACACACAGGCAGAGGGAGAAGTAGGCTCCGTGCAAGGAGCCTGATGTGGGACTCGATCCCAGGACTCCAGATCATGTCTGGGCCGAAGGCAGGCACCAAACTGCTGAGCCACCCAGGGATTCCCTATTATAAACAATTCTGTAACTCATCACACACACACACACACACACACACACACACACACACACACACATCTTTCTCTGTAGTTATGAGCATTTCCTTGTGCTGCATTCCTGGAAGTGAAATTGCTGGCTAATCAGACTTCTGTAATAGTGAAATCTGCTTATATGAACAGTAATATGTCTGAATTAGAGAATATTTTAAAGAAGGGTTATTTCTCAGGAATAATGATATTTCCCACTATTTAGTATTACCAGACACTGGTGCCTCATATATATTATGTAATTTACTTGTTGCAGTTGCCCTGGGATTAGTTTTATTTTATTTTTTTTTTATTTAATAATAAATTTATTTTTTATTGGTGTTCAATTTGCCAACATACAGAATAATACCCAGTGCTCATCCCGTCAAGTGCCCCCGTCAGTGCCCGCCACCCCGTCACCCCCACCCCCCACCCTCCTCCCCTTCCACCACCCCTAGTTCGTTTCCTGGGATTAGTTTTAAAAGCTGCCTTTCACTTATGGGGAAATAGAGGTTCAGTGAAGTTAAGGAGCTTGTCCAAAGCCACAGAACTGATGCATGATAGAAGCAGGATTTGAACCCACTTTTCTTATTTTTTACTACATGGTGATACTTCTTTAGTGAAAAACTAGGTAATGCACACTATTGGCATAACATAGTATTACAAGTAGTGATTTTGCATATTTGTTCTTTAAATGAACAGGTAACATTTGTAATTATTGCAGTAAGTTTCTATAGACAGATGGGTTAAATTAAAGTAATTTTATAGACTCTTAAAAAACTGTTGGCTTTCATAAGTAAGCTAAACATTTCCTTTACAATCTTTTTTATATTTCTATAAATAAAGGCACAGCTGTGATGTCGTGGAAAAAATACTGGATTTAGAAACACAAATTTGGGAAAAAAAACGTGATTTCTGCCTCCTTCCAAGGTTGCTGTGTGACTATGGGCAAATTTTCTACCCTCTCTGTACCTCTGTTTGTTCAAGAAATCAGTGAGAGTAGCTATAAAGTGCTTACTACTGTGTCTGGCATGTAATAAGTATACAATCTGTGATGGCCCTCTTGCCCTGGGGTATTTCCAGAAGGAGGATTCAATCTAATCAACCCTGGGTACACTTCAATGAGTTTGTTTCAAGGCTCGAGCTCTGCCCTGCTCTGAAATCCTAATGCCGTACAACCAAGAGATGCCAGACACTGTCCATTACCAAGAATGCCACCTAATGCCTGCAGTACAAAAAAAGAGAGGCCAAGTCTTGACCTTTTCTGACGTTTAAATATTGCTTTGTGGGCAGCCCGGGTGGCTCAGCGGTTTAGTGCCACCTTCAGCTCAGGGTGTGATCCTGGAGACCCGGGATCGAGTCCCATGTCGGGCTCCTTGCATGGAGCCTGCTTCTCCCCCTGCCTGTGTCTCTGCCTTGCTAGGTCCATGCTCTTTTACATACTGAGAACCTTAATACTATCAGGTAACATGTATTCAACACTTACTATATCCCAGAAACTGTGCCGATTATCTCCTTTCTTTTCTTTTTTTTTTAAGATTATTTATTTATTTATTTATTTATTTATTTATTCATGAGAGACACAGAGAGAGGTAGAGACATAGGCAGAGGAAGAAGCAGGGTCCCTAAGGGGAACCTGATACGGAACTCGATCCCAGGACCCCAGGATCACGACCTGAGCCAAAGGCTCAACCACTGAGCCACCCAGATCCCCAATTATGTCCTTTAATTCTCACCTCATTGCTGGTAGACCAACACTCCTATTCCTACAGGAATCCACTAGATGAGGAAATAGAGGCCTAGCCCAGACAGGCTACAAAGTGGATGTACTCAGTAGGTCGAAGAGCTAAAATCTGAATTTACATCTAACACTTAAGCCTGAGCATTTAACCACCCATGCTAGACTTTTTTCCCCCAGTCAGGAAGCCCTCAATAGGAGGATTCCTTAAGGGGACTATATATGTGCTTATTGCAGTGCAGGCTTTGGGTTGGGAGGATCTACCCTTCTGGGCATGTGGTGCATCAGACTTGTGCATGCTAAATGGTCATCTATTAACATCTGGAAGGTAAGATTGCCTTTCTTGACTGTCTGGCGCCACGAATCAACACGGCTGCCTTAGACATATTGATTTCTTTGCCATCTCAGGGAAGCTTCCCCAAGCATTAGAAAGTAAGGTCTGACGGCTGACCATTTTGCTTTTATCACTGCCTTTCTCCTATCAACAAAGGAGTCTCTTTCACCCTGAATTGATGCCTAGCATCCATGTCAGAACCAGATCAATTTGTCTGTGCCACTCTATTGGGATCTCTTGTCTTTTTTTTTTTTTTTTTTTTTCATTTTAGCTGCCTCCCAGACCATCTTGTTCGCAATATAAGCTCCAAATGGCCTGGAACTTGTCTTTTATGGCCTCTGCCAGATTAAACATTTAGAACATAATATACCCAGCGTCAAAAACAATTGTGCAGCCTTCCAGCCAAGCAGCATATTGATTTTAATTTAGGCAATTGCACACGTTTTCAGGTCTTAGGAGGAACTCTGGGGCTTTAGGCCACCAGTGACTCATGGCCCTTTCCTCTCCCTCTTACCACTTCTTCACTTGGGGTTAAGAGAGCCTCGAGATCACAGGGTGAGAAACATAGGCCTCCTTCTGTGCATTGGTGTTTTCTCTTTTGGAACTGAGATTATCTGAGTCTCGGTTCTAAAACTGCTTTGAAGTAGAAAAGAAGCAAGGTAACATAGGAGTGGTGTGGACACAATTGGGCTTGGATCCCTGCCTTACTGTGGAATAGTGCATGAACTCATTTCACCCTCTGGACCTCAGACTTCTCACCTGTAAAATGGGGGCAATGAGGGCATGTAACTCACAAAGCAGATGTTAGGATTAATTATCAACCACTAGAAGATCCTCAGGAAATACCATGTTTTTTGTTGAGTGACTAACCATGAGAGAATATTTTAATGCCCAGGAAGGGTTTCTTCTCATCCCAAGGTGGCATCAATTCAACAACCACTGTGTGGAGACAATGAAGCCTGGTGCATTTTGCATTTTGATTAAAATAGTGGCATCCTGCATATAAGGCGGATGGTACATAACTTCATTGATTAGCTAATTCCAGGGACTCAGTCATTAACACAAGACCCCCAATAGAGCTTCCACTTATTTATTCAACATACATTTCACACAGTCCTTGCCTTGTGCCAGGTCTGTGGTAGGTGCTGCTTTGTAATTCTGAATGCATCAAGAGTGTTTGCCTTTAAGGAGCTCACTATTTAAGGTCGAAGATGGACACACATAATAGTAATTTCAATGCAATGCTCTTGTGGCTGTTCCCAAAGAAATATCTGCTAAGGCTGGGAAAGGCCATTCTGAGTCTTCTTACTTTCCAGTCTCAGGGGGAATCACAATAGCAGAGTTACTAGGAAATAAAACTCAGATACAATGGCTTAAACACATTATCAGGTTATTTTCTGACTTTTAAAAGTAGTCTGAAGGTCAGCAGTTAGGGCTGAAGAGCTCTAGCTGTCACAACCACATGCCAGTAGGAAGAAGAGGAAGGGTGTAGGGACAAAAGGTGTTCTTTCAGCTGAGTTAGCCCTCTTTAAAATGGTTCCTCAGAAGCCCTGGCCTCTTTCCTCTTGTTGAGACCCCTAGAGATGGTTAGCTGGGCACTCTGCCCCTACAGAATGGAAGGAAGAGTGGTTACTGCATTGATAAGTAGTCATTGCACTCTCCACCCAATAGAATGTTAGCTTTTCTCACCATCTTGAGATCTCTTATATCTGTAAGTAAAGATGGATGAGGGAAATGTCAGGCTGAACCAATGATGAAGTTTTGTGGAACAAGGTAGGGATAGCGTGGCTTTCAATGCCATGATTGATATTAATTTGTGTTCCTGCATGATGATGAGCAGAGACTAAGAGGGTGAAGGATGGAGACGAGATGGAGTGAAGGAGCTGACTGGAGGCCAAGTCAGAAAGAAGTGGATTCCTTGGGTGTAGGAATGGAGCTTTGGGAATGGAGCATATGGACAGCCATGTTTCCTGCAATCGGGAGGAGAATTGGGAATGGAGCATGTGGGCAGCATGTCTCCTGCAATCTTTTCTCATCTTCAGCTGAGCCAGGAAAGCTAGAGAGAACACCAGGAGGCAGTCATTATTCTGGGGCTATTTTTTTGGTTACGATGTTCTGACTTGAATCTATATAGCAGCACTAAGAGGAGTTTCACCACTTCAGCAAACTGCCTGAGAGGCCCCAGACTGCTGGAATGAGCTTCAGCTCTCAGAAATGAGCCTGGAAGTTATGCTATCAGCCTCTTGCATTCCTAAATTGATCTGTCATGTTGGTATGAAGCAATTGTGTCTTTCAGGTCAGGATGACTTTACATTTAAAAAAAAGTTCTAACTCTGGTTGCAGAGAAATTAAATTAGAATAATGAATAGAGTTTGATGAGGGAAAATCTAACGTCACCTGCTTGTAGAGAAAGTCTAATGTCGGCCAAAAATGAATACTTCAGTATGTTGGAGAGTTTGATAAATGACAGGTACTGATAACCCATTTTGTGGAGAGGTACTCAGGTTTATGGAGAGAGATAGGCAGTGAGGCCTCTTATAACATTCATCCTCACCTCCCCCTCCCTGTTATGCTCACACAAAGCTGTTGGCCCTGCTGCCATTGTGGAAGTAGCACATCCAGCTGCCTGTCCTCCATCCCTACTGAATGCCCATGGACACCCCAAATCCAGTATCTAAATCTGACCATCATCCCTCCCCTTCAATTCTGTTTTCCATCCTAATTAGAACTCTGGGTGGCATTCTGAATCCATGCTATCTGCCCAATTCTAGTGAATCACAAAGTCCTACTAATTCAAATGCCAGAATTTTTCTCAAGTCTCTTTTCTCCTTTTCACCCTTGGAACAATGGCCCTGATTCAGACTTTTCTTTTTCCTGTTCTATAGCCAATCTTTCACTGGCTATTCCTGCCCTCAAATCTCCTCCATCAATTCTGTCTCTGTATGCATGTGATAGTCCCACTTTCTGATATGGAATAATTCACTGGCTCCCTTTGTTATATGATAGCATCCAATCTCTTTGAGTGTGGCTTGGTCCAATGATCTGTCATAGAAAGTAGTGGCACACGGCAGTGAAGAATATATGTTCAGGAGCCAGCCTACTTTGGTGTAAATCTTGGCTTGGCCACTTGCTGTGTGATTTGGAGCAGTCATTTTTACTGCCTGTGACTGCTCTTCCCATCTGTAAAATGGGGTGATAGTCTTATCTCATCAGGTTGTTATGAGAATTAAATGGGTACATACATACATATATATGTACACAAAATAAATGTACACACCCACATACACACATGCTTAGAATCGTGTCAGCCACATAGTAAGCACCATATAAGCATTTGCTATGATGACTTCTTTCCCCATACACAATGCTTCAAACACCTGGTAGCTTCCTCCACTCAATGTAGTTTCCTCTCTGTCAGGCTATCCCTAATCTGTTTAAGTAGCCTTTGTTCACATTGACCTTCTCCCTCGGATGTCTACTTAACCTCCACCTGGCCAACTCCCCTATCCATCTTTGACTTAATTCAGGAATTGCCTCCTGGTCAAGTCACCCGTGATACTTTGGGCACATCATTAGCCTCCCGTTTCCTTCTTTGTCTATAATGATCTATTTACCAGCCTATTTTCCCTACTAGCTTATGGGGAGGAAAGGTTGTATCTTATTTATTTATTTTTTAAATCTCCTGCCTCTAGATCAGTGATTGGTATCCAGAAGAAATGCAGTAAAAGTTTGTGGACTGGAAGATATTATAGTACTAATAAAAACCCTGCTGTCAGAGCTATCTTTCTAAACATAGATCTGATGACAACTTTTCTCTACTCAAAAATGTTTATGCCGAAACAATGAGGACTGTTTTTAGAATAAGCTACAAGACTTGTGTTCCATTTCTTACTTGCAGGGCTGAGGGAGAACCTGGCTGGAGAGCTGCCCCCTGGAAAGGTTACTTGACCCATTGGAAGATGGACAAACAAAGTCCTAACTGAATGACAATTGGGGCTTGTTAGCTCCTTCCTGAGGGGACAACTGCCTTAGCTCCTCTTTGCAGCAAACCAGCTCTGCCCACTCAATTCCACCTGCTTATGGGGACCCTCTTGGTGAAGCATCATAACCTACCACATCTTACATGTTACCTGCTCTAAGGTGCTCGGGTGCTGGTACTCAGGTGGACAGAGGGGCTGTGGGCTTCTCTCTGTTAGGTGCCAGAAATGATCTCAGGTGACAGATCTGGCGGTCATAGCCCCATAAAGCCATTAAAAACCTGGAAGACCAAGCCCCACTGTGACTCCCAGCCCTGGCTATACATTAGAATCAGCTGGGCCCTGCTGAGCCCTCTGCCCACAAGTTCCAGGTGCACCAAGTGCTACTTGTTGCTTTTTGTTCCATAAGCTCTTTTCACCATTGGGGGGAAGCTAGGGCAGGGAGAAGGTGAAGATGAGGCTGTATGGTTTGGTGGGACTAAATTTGGAAAGGTCTTGTGAGCTGCAGAGCTTGAACTTCATCCTTGGGAATGAGGAGTTAGGGGAGGATTTTAAGCCTTGGAGGGCCATGATCAGGCTGGGTTTCTAGAAGATTTCTTTGTTGGCTAATGTGGGGGATGGACTATAGAGGAGTGATACTAGATGCACAGGACTATGAGTGCCCTGAAGGTTCTATCTCTTTTGTTCACTACTTTTCTCCAAGGTCATAGCTGGAGGTCAGTAGATATTTGATGAGTGAATGAAACCAGTCAAGGAGGTATTGTTCTGGTTGAGGTGAGAGATGACACTTAAACTTGCTCAGTGGCTTGGGGATGGAGAGGAGTCAGAGATACTGAAACGGTCTGGAGGGAGAGCTTAGGATTGGAGGGCACAGCTGTAATAGCAACTTAACTGGTTTTACTCCTTTAGCTCAGCCCTGAGAATTCAGCAGCCAGACTGCAATGGTAAGGACCTTTGTTTGACTTGAGATTCTCTATTCACCATCCTGGGGGATGGGTAGGCTCCTGCTTTGAGGAATTGTTCACTCCATGAAAAGCATCCTCGTCAAGGAAGTCTGGCTTAGGTACCACTTTGTCCTTTGTGATCCCATGACACCAGGGCTTCCTGGAACAGCAGAGGAATTGTTATTGAATTTGCCATGGTACATGATAGAAGATCTACAACTAGAGTCTCTGACATATTTTTTCTGTTTAAAACGTAAAGGAATATTGTTAAAATAGTTCCCCTCCTGGATGCTTCTAGAACTCAACCTCCCATCTTGCATGGTTACCATTTGATAACCAATGCAAAAGAATCCCCAAATCTAGTCTGCGCATTGGAAAACTGCTGTTTACTCTCAAGCTTTTATTCATCTGTTTGTTTTTTATGTTTTTCAGGGTAATTGGGGCTGGTCATTACTGTTATGACTTAGAGCATAAGTTCTATCTTAGATCAGACAGGTTCTTAGTTGCAAAATTGGAAATCAATTTTGGTTAATTTAAGCAGAAAAAAGATTTTTTAAAAAGTTCTAAACATAAAAAACATATCCATTTATATATACAACATAAAAATGGGAATTTTATGTAAATGGAGTAAATGCTCCAGTCAAAAGATATAGGGTGGCGGAATGGATTTAAAAAATACAAGACTCATCTATTTGCTGCCTACAAAAGGCCCACTTCAGACCCAAAGACACATAAAGACTGAAAGTGAAGGGATGAGCACACCTGGGTGGTTCAGTCAGTTAAACACCTGCCTTCAGCTCAGATCCCAGGATCCTGGGATTGAGCCCTGCATCAGTCTCCGTGCTCCACAGAGAGTCTGCTTCTCCCTCTCCCTCTCCCTCTGCTGCTGCCCTTGGTTGTGAGCGTTCTCTCTTTCTGTGAAATACATAAATAAAATCTTAAAAAAAATAAAAGTAAAGGGATGAAGAAACATTTACCATGCAAATGAAAGTGGAAAAAAAGAAAAGCCAGGGTAGCAAGACTTGCCCGACAAAATGGACTTTAAAACAAAGACTAACAAGAGACAAAGAAGGGTACTATATATTGATAAAGGGATCAATCCAATAAGAAGATATAATAATTACGAATATCTACTCACCCAACATAGGAGCACCTAAATACATGAAGCAATATATTTTTTAAAGATTTTATTTATTTATTCATGAGACACACACACACACACACACACAAACACACAGATAGAGAGTCAGGCTCATGCAGGGAACCTAATGTGGGACTTGATCCTGGGTTTCCAGGATCACGCCCTGGGCCGAAGGCAGACGCTAAACTGCTGAGCCACCCGGGCTGCCCAACATGAAGCAATACTCACAGACATAGAGAAATTGGCATAATACAATAATAGGAGGGGACTTAACACCCCACTGCCATCAATGGATAGAGCATCCAAGTAGAATATCGTTAAGGAAACACCATCTTTAAATGACATATTAAACCAGGTGAACATAACAGACATATACAGAACATTCCATCCAAAAACAACAGAAAACACATTCTTTTAAAATGCACATGGAACATTTTCCAAATAGAACACATGATAGGCCACAAAACAAACCTCAATAAATTTAAGGAGTTTGAGGTCTTTGCCTGCATCTTTCTGATCACAATAGTATGAAACTAGAAATTAATCATGAAAAAAAACTGGAAAAACACAAACATATGGTGCTAAATAAACAACATGATACTGAACAGTCAATGGATCAATGAAGCAATCAAAGAAAAAAATTTAAAAAATACATAGAGACAAAAAAGGACCCAAATAAATAAAAACAGAAATGAAAGAGAAGTAACAACTGACACCACAGAAATACAAAGGATTATGAGAATACTATGAAAAATTATATGTCAACAAATTGGACAACTTAGGAGAAATGGATAAGTTTCTAGAAACACACAATCTTCTAAAACTGAATCAGGAAGAAGTAGAAAATCTGAACAAAATGATTATCAGCAGTGAAATTGAATTGGTAATCAAAAACTACCAAAAAATAAAAGTCCAGGATCACATAGATTCACAGGTGAATTCTACCAAATATTTAAAGAAGAATTAGTATCTATTCTCCTCAAATAACAAAAAAACAGAAAAGGAAAGAAAGCTTCTAAATACATTCTACAAGGTCAGCATTATCCTGATACCAAAACCAGGCAAAGACACCACAAAAAAGGAAACTACAGGCCAATATTTCTGATGAACATTGATGCAAAAATCCTCAACAAAATATTAGTAAACTCCATTCAATAATACATTAAAAGGATCATTCACCACGATCAAATGTGTTTGTTCTGGGAATATAAGTTTGGTTCAATATTCACAAATCAATCAATATGATACACCATGTCAACAAAATGAAAGATAAAAATCATATGATCATCTCAATAGATGCAGAAAAAGCATTTGACAAAATTCAACATCTATTTCTGATAAAAACTCTCAAAAAATTTAGTGTAGAGGGAATATACCTTAACATCATAAAGGCCGTATATGAAAAACCCATAGCTAACATCTTACTCAATGGTGAAAAACTGATAACTTTTCCCTTAAGATCAGGAAGAGGGTGTCCACTCTTGCCACCGTTATTCATCATGGTACTGGAAGTCCCTAGCCACAGCAATCAGATGAGAAAAAGAAATTAGAGGCATCTATATTGGTAAAGAAGAAGTTAAACTGCCACTATATGCAGGTGACATGATACTATACATAGAAAACTCTAAAGAGTCCCCCCCCCAAAAAAAACTACTAGAGGTAATAAATGAATTCAGTAAGTTTTGCAGGGTACAAAATTAATACCCAGAAATTGGTAGCATTTCTATACACTAATAATGTAGTAGCAGAAAGAGAAATTAAGTCCACTTAAAATTACACCAAAAAGAATAAAATGCCTTGGAATAAACCTAACCCCAGAGGTGAAAGTACTATACTTTGAAAACTATAAAATATTGATGAAAGAAATTGAAGATGACATAAACAAATGGAAAGATATTTTGTGCTCATGGGTTGGGAGAACATTGTTAGATGTCCACATTACTCAAAACAATTTTCAGGTTTAGTGAAAATCTCTGTTAAAATACCAAGAGCATCGTCCACAAAATTAAAATAATCCTAAAATTTGTGTGGAACTGCAAAAGATCCTGAATAGCAAAAGTGATCTTGAGAAAGAAAAACAAAGCTAGAGGGATCACAATTCCAGATCTCAATATACACTACAAACTGTAGTAATTAAAACAGCATGGTACTGGCATAAAAATAGACACATAGCAATGAACAAAATTCAGAGTCCAGAAATAAACCCACACTTATATGGTGAATTAATCCATGACAGAGGAGGCAAGAATATACAATGAGGAAAGACAGTCTCTTCAACAAATAGTACTGGGAAAACTGGACAGCTCACATGCAAAAGAATGAAACTGGACCACTTTCTCACACCGTACACAAAAAATAAATTTGTAATGTATTAAAGACCCAAATGTGAGACCTGAAGCCATAAAAATCCTAGAAGAGAACACAGGCACCACTTTCTCTGACATTGGCCATAGCAACATTTTTCTAGAACATCTCCTAAGATAAGGGAAACAAAAGCAAAAATAAACTATTGGGGCTATATCAAAATAAAAAGTGAAGGAACATTACACAGTGAAAGAAACCATCAACAAAACTAAAGGCAAACTATTGAGTGGGAGGAGATATTTGCAAATGATATATTTTAATAGGGTTAATATCCAAAGACTATAAAGAGCTTATACAATTCATCACTAAAACCCCCAAAGAATTCAATTCAAAAATGGGCAAAGGACTCAGACATTTTTCCAAAGAAGACATCCAGATGGCCAACCAACACATGGAAAGATGCTCAACATCACTCATTATCAGGGAAATGCAAACCCACATCACCATGAGAGATCACCTTACACCAGTAAGGATGGCTAAATTAAAAAAAACCAAACAAACAACATCAGAAGTAACAGGTGTGGGCAAGGATGTGGACAACAAGGAATGCTCATACACTATTTTTTTTTTATTTTTTATTTTTATTGGTGTTCAATTTACTAACATACAGAATAACACCCAGTGCCCGTCACCCATTCACTCCCACCCCCCGCCCTCCTCCCCTTCTACCACCCCTAGTTCGTTTCCCAGAGTTAGCAGTCTTTACGTTCTGTCTCCCTTTCTGATATTTCCCACACATTTCTTCTACCTTCCCTTATTTTCCCTTTCACTATTATTTATATTCCCCAAATGAATGAGAACATATAATGTTTGTCCTTCTCCGACTGACTTACTTCACTCAGCATAATATGCTCATACACTATTGGTGGGAATGCAAATTGGTGCAGCCACTATGGGAAACAATATGGGGGGTTCCTCAAAAAATTAAAAATAGAAATATCATATAATCCAATAATTCTGCTACTGGATATTTATCCCAAGAAAATGAAAACACTAATTTGAAAAACAGTCTGCATCCCTATGTTTATTGCAGCATTATTTATAGCAGCCAAGACATGGAGGCAACCTAAGTGTTCATTGATAGTCAAATAGAGAAGGAAGATATGGTATAAAATTTTTTTAATTGGAATTTTAACTTTTTAAAAAAATATTTTATTTATTTATTCGTCAGAGACACACAGAAAGAGGCAGAGACATAGGCAGAGGGAGAAGTAGTCTCCCTGCTGGGAGCCTGATGCAGGGCTCGGTCTCAGGACCCCGGGATCATGACCTGAGCCAATGGCAGACGCTCAACCACTGAACCAGCCAGGTGCCCCGGAATTTTAACTATTTTAAAATGTACAATTCAGTGGCATAAACTACATTCAAATTCTTGTGCAACCATCACTACACATTAGCAATAACTTTCCATTCTTCCTTCAGGTTTCCAGAGGTAACGTGAATCCTGCTTTTTGTCTCTATGAATTTGCCTATTCTAGATATTTCATATAAGTGGAATTACACAATATTTGTCCTTTTGTGTCTGGTTTGGTTCACTTAGCATAATGTCCTTGAGGTTCATCCATGTTGTATCACATTATCAGTACTTCATTCCTTTTAATGGCTGAATAATATACCATTATATGGATAAACCATATTTAGTTTATTCAAGGAAAGGATTTTTAAAAAAGATTTATTTACTTGAGAGAGAGAGAGAGAGAGAGAGAATGAGCAGTGGAGAGGGACAGAAGAAGAGAAATAGAGGCAGACTCCTTGCTGAGCAGAGAGCCTGATACAGGGCTTGATCCCAGGACCATGAGATCATGACCTGAGCTGAAGGCAGATGCTGACCCCACTGAGCCACCCAGGTGCCCCAGGAAAGGATTTTTAAAAAGGACATTAAATAGGTTCTATGGAGCAAAGCCTGGAGCTTATGTAACCAGTGTGGGGCTTTTCCCCAGAATATCTGGGTAAATCGAAGCTGCCTTTCTACTGTGTGCTCTGGGTAAACTACTTTGAGCTTCCATCCCTCCTATGTAAATAGGGATAAAGAATCTTGTGCAGACTGTTTAATCATTTGAGATAATCTATGTAAATCACTCAGCATAAATTTTGACACTTAAATAAAAAAAAATACTCATGAATGTTAACTGTTATCATGGCTTATAAAAATTATTGTTTATACTTCTTCCTAACACAAAATCAGATAGGCAGGACTTTTTCTAAAACATCTCCTCCTGAGGAGAGAAATAAACTAAGTTGCTTTTTTGGTACATGTTTTCAATGGATTGTTTCTTGGGCTTGGAAGTTCTGAGTAAAGGAAAGATGCCCCCCTCCTGACCGAGAGGCAACCTACCCTGGTCAGTCCAGCCTGACCTCCTTTTTAGACGGGGGCGACTCTAGGGCTTTGCTTTCCAAGTCTAAGCCCACACCGTGGAAGCACAAAAGGGCCAGATGGCTACAGGCGATGTCTGATAAAAGGGAATAAGATGTAATTCCTGTCGACTGTAACGGGACTCCCCAGTGATGGGAACTAGTCATAGACTGGGAGGAGGTTGTGGCTCTTCAAAAGCAGATGGACCTGGATTCAAATCCAAGCTTTGTTGTTTACAGGTCAAGTTTCCCAACCTGTAGGGCTGAGAGAAGTTGTCCATGTGAGCCACTGCCCCAGGGCGTTGTTGGCAGAGGCACCAGCGAGGAGTCCCCCAAAGAAGCTGGAACATCAGATTGTAGTGTCCTGTTGCTCATTAGTCTGTGGGCTCTCTGCACTAGTTACCTGGACACTTTGGCAGTGGGGAGCCTTCAGTGTGGTCTTCAGTATCAGCCTCAGCGAGGGAGGAGCATGACAATTTTCTATCCATTATTGGTTGAGATTCAGTAATTCTGAGTAGAACTTTAAGCCAGCTTGTGCAACCTTGAGATGTAGCTCTGCCCTCTTATTCCCAAAAGTGTTTTTATTTAGTTGTAAAATTGACTTTTTTTTTTTGGTGTAAATTTTGTTACAACAAAATGATCCTCACCTACACTTCGGATGCCCTGAGAAATCAAATTTATATGCTACACTTCTGCTTTGCTTGTGCCACTGACTAGCAAGGCCATGGGAGTGTGGGCGGTACAGTTACAGAGCATTTTCCAAAACCTGTCGTGGACACTCCTAACAGACTTATTGGACTTCATTATAATGACTATAATAATGATCGCTTATACAATACAGGTCATTTAACTCCATTACTTAATTTATTCTTTCCAAAACCCTTTTTGTGCCTGGCATATAACAGAAGACTAGCCTTCATCTTATAGTTGTGAAACTGGACTCGGACATCGATTGCCAACAGATGGCCTAGTTGGGGGGGCGGTATCCATACTTCTGACTTCTGGTCCAGTGGTCTATTAAATAAATAAATAAATAGAATGGAATTAAATAAATTCCAGATTTTATGGACTTGGTGGTTTGTGATACGGTTCACTTGACCTCCCTCTGCCTGGAAAGGGACCAAACCTGTGATCTTTCTCTCTCTCCAGATTTCCAAAGAGGAAGCAACTCTCAACCAGAACAGGAGCCTAAGCCCGGTTTGTAGACAGTGGGGCATATCGGTGGCTTATTGCCATGTGCCCTGGGGTAGCAGTAAATTGATATTTGCTGATCTCCAAGCCTCTGGCAGAGATGGGGAGGGAGGGCTGGGAAAGTGACATTTCTGTAAATAACCACACCTGGTTCTAAGAGCAGAAGGATTGGCATATCCCTGTAGCCTCATCAATTACCTTCAACCTTTTGCAAAGGGAGCCCAGGGGAGAGAATCTCTTCACACTCGTCACATTATTTATAGACACCTCATCCTGCTGTACTCAGGGGGGAGCATGGTTTGCTCAGCAGCGACCTCCTTCCAGATGTGTTTATATTTTCCCAGGCCCAGTGGAAAGCATCCTTCAGCCCCTCCACTCCAGGGAGCAGAGGGGATGCCTGACGTTGGGACATAAAGAAGATGTGAAAGGGAAGACATGAGCAGGATGCCTGAATTTCTCAGTTAGATTCGTGTATCTCCCAGCGAGCACTGATTGAATAGCCACTTTGCTGCGGGAGAAGGCAATTCAGGCAATTTATGGTTAAATAAACATGCTTTGCAAGCAGGTAGACCTAGATTTAAATCCCAGCTCTGCCATTTACAAGCTGTGTGGTTTGGGTTAAGCTTTTGCCTCCATGTCCTCATCTGTAAAATAGGATAATAGCTCCTCTCGGGGTCACTGGGAGTGTTTGAATGCAAAGGGCTACTGACACAGCAGATGATACGTATAAGGTGCCTCTTCTTCTTTTTTTAATTTTAAATATGGAACACTTCATAAATTTTCATGTCATCCTCATGCAGGGGCCATGCTAATCTTCTCTGCACCATTCCAATTTTACAATATGTGTTGCTGAAGCCATCACTGGTGCCTATTCTTGTAAGAGACTACCACTTGCAGCGTGTGTGTGTGTGTGTGTGTGTGTGTGTGTGCATACGGGGGCACACGAATATGATTTTGATAGACACAGGACTCTAGAAACAGAGACAATGTAGGCAACACAGGCAGGGAATTTTTGGTGAAAAAGTAGTGATTAAAATCTAGAGAAGGAGAGAGCTCTATGGACAGGACGAGTCAGAATGAACTCCATGGTGGCAGAGAGATTGAGTTGCCAGAGGGACGGAGGTATGTTATTGCACCATCAGTGTGCCCACCGCCCACTGTGGGCTGGCTGACTGCTTCCGGCTAGCTTTTAGGAAAAGGTGGTGTAGTCTAGGAAGGTGGCCTGGACCCAGGGTGCAGCGTCAAGGCTTGCTAGCCTCTCCGGATGGAGACTTTTGTTGGCATACCATACTCCACGTGCAGCATTTGTTAGCTAATCCAGCAAAATGATGCTGCCTAGAGTAACAAAAAAAACAAAACAAAACAAAACAAAACAAAACAGACACATTTTGAGTGAGTTTAATGGATTTTCTTGCTCAGTTCTCTAGTTTTGAAAGGCCTACCTCACCAAAAATATAGTGATTACCTGGTTTATGAACTTCTTACATGAAATTGTTTTTGTAACAAATTCAAAAGTTCACAAAGGTCGACAGGATAGTATAACGAACCTTCATGTACCTATTACCCAGACACAAAATAAACTCACAGCCACTTTCATTTCATCTATACCCCTCCTCCTGTCCGAATACTTAACACACATTCCCTAAATAATGTCATCTGTAAATATTTGTGTATGCTTTTCTAAACAATAAGAGGCCCTTTAAAAGTACGATCTCAACATCATTATCACATTGGAAAAAATTAGTAAGTTCTTAATATCATCAAATATCCAGTGTTCAAACTTCCACAATTGTCTCTTATTTTTCCCAGTTGAATTAGGATCTAAATAAGATTTACACATAGCAATTGATTGATGTTTCTCTTTGTCTCCTCAATTTATAGATAGCCCTGCCTTTCTTTTGACTCCTTTATAATTCATTGTTGAAGAGATCAGTCATTTCCTATTTTCGAGATAGGACTGTCCCTCTGGTATTGTTTGCCTTGCTCCTTTGTCCCCAATATTTCCCATCAAATGGCAGTTAGATCTGATGACTTGGTCTAATTTCTTTCTTTCTTAACAAGACTACATTATAAGTATTGTCATGCACTTCTCTTGGCCAGCACATACGACTAATTGTCTCTTTCTGTGATATAACAGCCATTAATAATCATTGTCTAGATTCATGATTTCATTTGGGGCTTTGCAAAATGGTGGCATTCTAGTTCTAACATTCCTTCTTCATTTATTACCTGGATTGTTTCTGTAGAGAGAATTATTTCCTTATCAACTACTTAGTTAACTTATGATACAGTTTAATGAGGAAAATCAGGGGAGGAGAGGGAGAAGCAGACTTCCTGCGGAGCAAGGAGTCCCAACTCAGGACTCCATCCCAGGACTCTGGGATCATGACCTGAGTTGAAGGCAGACACTTAACCAACTGAGACTCTCAGGTGCTCCGAGTTTGATAAGTTTTTTATAGATTTTGGATACTAGCCCTTTATCCAATATACCATTTTTTATTTTTTTATTTATGATAGTCACAGAGAGAGAGAGAGAGAAGCAGGCTCCGGGCTGGGAGCCCGATGCGGGACTCGATCCCGGGTCTCCAGAATCGCGCCCTGGGCCAAAGGCAGGCGCTAAACCACTGCGCCACCCAGGGATCCCTCAATATACCATTTGTGATGATCTTTCTGCATTCCATAGGTTGCCTTTTAGTTTTGTAAGGTTGTTTCCTTTTCTGTACAAAAGCTTTTTATTCTGATGCAGCAATCAATACACTAGTGTATTTCTAATTTGCCTTTGTCTTATTATGTACACAATCAGGATCTTCTTATGTAGATAAGAGACATTTGTATTTAGTTTTCTGTGAATTGTCTGTACATTTCCCTAGCTTTTTTCCCCACTCTACACCATTATTAGACTTTAATTCTTTCTTTTTTAAGGCTTTTTATTTATTGTAAATATTAATCCTTTATCTATGATAAAGTCGAAAAATGTCCCCCAGTTTGTCTCTTTACTTTCCTTATGGTGTTTTTGTGCTATGTAAGTAAAATTTTTTTCTTTTTTTATGTAATAAATTCATTAATTTTTTTCCCTTATGGCTTCTAGATATTGAGTCAGAGGAAGGAAAGTTCCCCTCACTCCTGGATCATAGAATAATTCAGATTTGTTTTTTCTATACTTGTATAGATTCATTTGATACATTTAACTTCCTAATCCACTTGGAGTTTATCTTGGCACACAGTTTGGGGAATAATACAATTTTATCTTTTTACCTATGGCTATTCAGTTAGCCTCATGCCTTTGAGTAAAAAGCCATCATTTCCCCCACTAACTTGAGATTCTGGCTTTATAATATGCTAGATTTCCAAATGCAATTGGGTCTATTTCTGGATTTTCTATTTGTTCCACTGGACCATGCGTGTTACACCGCCACACTCTTAATTAGAAATATAGTATGTCTTAATATCTGACAGCACTCTCCCTTTCTCATTTCTCTCTCTCTCTTTTCTTAGGCTTTTCCCCTCTTGGGTATTCTTGCTTATCTGTTCTTCCAAATGAATTTTATAAAAAAATTATCTAGCTCCAGAAAGAAACTTACTCATATTTTCATAGAATTATATTAAATTTATGAACTATATTACATTTTATGGACTTAGACCTAAAATTTCCTATATTGAATCTTCCTGTCTAAGAATATGGTATATCTTTTCATATACACAGGATTATTTTTGTGTGTTTTTAAATTAATCCATAGTTATTCTTCCTGAAGGTTTTGGACATTTCTTGATAAATTTATGCCTGGGTATTTAATTATATTTAGTATTCACAAAGGTGGTTTTCTCTTCTAATATAAACTGATTTTTGTTTGTATATAGGAAGACTTGATTTTTGTATATTGATTTTATACTTTACTAAATTATTTTGTTTATTTTAGTTTTCTAGTCCTGTAATAGTTTGTATTTTCTGGATACATAATTACATGATTCTCAGCTCTACTAATATGATGGATAATATTAATAGATTTTAGAATATTGAATCTACTCTACTTGGTCATGATGAATGCTTGAATGTGCTGTTGGATTTTATTTGCTAGTTATTTATGTTAGATTGGTTGATAGTTTTGTTGCTGCAATCATTTTTAGGGTGATATAGACATTATATTCACTTCATACGGTTATTTTAAAAAATAGAACATCCCTGAGGAATAGCCTGGGCCTGGAACATTTTTGTGGGAATGGTGTTTTTCTACTTCCTCTATTTCTTCTGTGATATTTTATGTTTAGGCTTTCTGTCTCCGCTGGGATTGATTTTGATAAGTTGTATTTGCTAGAGACTTATCCATTTCATCTACTTTTCCAAATTCACTTGCAAAGTAGATTCATATAAAGCAGTGCTCTGTCTGATGGCTATTTCCTCATTGTCATTTCCAATTTTATGTATTTAAAGTCCTCCCCCTTTTTTCTCAATTGCATCAGCTAACAGTTTTTTTATTATTATGTTCTTTTCTTTTCTTTTTTTTTTTCAAATAGTGAACTTTTGAATGTATTTATTAGTTCTGTTTTTAACTCAACTCTTTTTCAAGGTATAATTAACTTACTGTGAAATTTAGTTTGATGATTTTGAATAATTTATACACCTATGCAATAAAACATTAATCAAATAGAAAACGAGTCTATTGTTTTAGAAAATTTCTTCTTCCTCCTTCCAGGCAACCTCCTACTGAACCCTAGAGGTAACAATGTCCTAATATCTATCACCATAGTTTAATTTTGCCAGTTGTCAAATATAATATAAATGGGATTATACAGTACATGCTATTTTGTATCTGGCTTTTTGTACTTAATATATATTTTAAGATTCACAAATGCTCTTGAGTGTGTCAATAACATGTTCTTTTAAATTTATTAATGATATTCCATATTGGATATACCACAATTTATGCATTCATTTGTTGATGAATTTGACTCATTCCATTTTGGGGTTATAAAGAAAAAACTGCTATACAAAATTAGACTATTGGGACTACACCAAAATAAAAACCTTTTGTACGGTGAAGGAAACCATCCACAAAACAAAAAGTGACTGACTGAATGGGAGAAGATATTTGCAATGATGTATCTGGTAAGGAGTTAATATCTAAAATTTATAAAGAACTTATAAAACTCAACACCAAAAAAAACCCAATTAAAAGTCTAATTTTAATCTAATTAAAAATGGTCAGAATGCATGAGCAGACATTTCTCCAAAGACATACAGATGCAACGGACACATGAAAAGATGCTCAACATCACTCATCAGGAAAATGCAATTCCAAATCACAATGAGATACCACCTCACACCTGTCAGAATGACTAGAATAGAAAACACAAGAAGTAAGTGTTGATGGAGACATGAAGAAAAAGGAACCCCTGTTCACTGTTGGTGGGAATGCAAGCTGGTGCAGCCACTGTGGAAAGCAGTATGGAGGTTTCTCAAAAAATTAAAAATAGAATTACCATATGATCCAGTAATTCCACTACTGGGTATTTTCTCAAAGAAAACAAAAACAGTAATTCAAAAAGATATATGCGGAAATATCAGTGAGGGAGACAAACCATGAGAAACACCTAACTCTGGGAAACAAATAAGGGGTGGTGGAAAGGGAGGTGGGGGGTGGTTGGGGTGACTGGGTGATGGGCACTGAGGGGGGCACTTGAAGGGATGAGCACTGGATGTTATACTATATGTTGGCAAATTGAACTCCAATAAAAAAAAGATATATGCACCCCTATGCTTATAGATGTGATATATATATATAATGTTAAATATATATTAAATATATAATATATGTTAATATTACTCCCTATAAAAAAGAATGAAGTCTTGCCATTCAGAGCAGCATGGATGGATCTAGAGAGTATAATGCTAAGTGAAATAAGTCAGAAAGACAAATATATGATTTCACTTATAAGTGGAATTTAAGAAACAAAATAAACAAAGAAAAGACAGAAAAACAGAAAAACAGACTTTTAAATATAGAGAAAAACTGGTAGTTGCTAGAGGAAAGATAGGTGGGGGATGGGTGAAATAGGTGAAGGTGATTAAGAGTACACTTATGGTGATGAGCACTGAGTAACTGTTGAATCATTATTTTGTACACCTGAAACTAATATAACACTGTGTTAATAATAATTGGATTAAAAAATAAAATAAAAAGAATAAATCTGCTATAAATATTTTTGCACAAGTCTTTTTGGGGACATGTTTTCATTTTACTTGGATGAATATCTAAAAGTGGAACAGATAGCTCATAAGGTACATGTGGCTAAACTTGATAAGAAACAGGCAATTCCACTTCTTGTTATTTATCTGAAGGAAATGAAAACACTAACTCAAAGAAATAGTTGTACCAAAATATTTATTGCAGCATTATTTATAACAGCCAAGACATGGAAGCAACCTAAGTATCCATCAATAGATGAATGGGTAAAGAAAATGTAATACACACACACACACACACACACACACACAGAGGAATATTATTCAGCTGTAAAAAGAAGAAAATCTTGTCATTCGTGACAACGTGAATAGAACTTGAGGGCGTTATGCTAAGGAAATTAAGTCAAACAGAGAAAGATAAATACCATATGATCTCACTTATACATGGAATCTTAAAAAGACACAGCAAACTCATAGATACAGAGAACAGATTGGCTGGGGTGGAGAGGGGGTGGCTTGAGGGCGTAAAATGGGTGAAGATGGTCAAAGGGTACAAATTTTTCATTACAAAATAAGTCATGGGGCTGTAATGTACAGCATGATCACTGTAATGAATAATTCTATACTGTATGTTTGAAAGTGGCTAAGAGTAGATCTTAAAAGTTACTACCACAAGAAAATAAATTTGTAGCAATGTGGGGTAACATTAATCAGGCTTCTTGTGGTGATCATTTCACTATATATATATATATAAAATTATGCTGCCCACAAATATAATGCTATATGTCAATTATATCTCAATAAAAATTTTAAAAAATAATAAAGAAGCTAAATAAAAAAAAACATGCAATTATTTTCCAAAAGTGTTGTACCATTAATAATCCACCAACAATGCATGAATGTTCCAGTTGCTCTATATCCTCACTGACAATTGGTATTACTGGTCTTTTTTTTTTTTTTTTTTTAAAGATTTTATTATTTATTCATGAGACACACACACACACACACACACACACAGACAGAGACACAGGCAGAGGGAGAAGCAGGCTCCACGCAGGGAGCCCGACATGAGACTCGATCCTAGGTCTCCAGGATCAGGCCCTGGGCTGAAGGCGGCACTAAACTGCTGAGCCACCCAGGGTGCCCGGTATTACTGGTCTTAAATTTTAGTCATTCTAGTGGGTGTGGGGTGTTATTTCATTATAGTTTTAATTTTAAAACAAAAAACAAAAAAAATAATTTTAATATCTCTGATGACTAATGATGTTGAGCAGCTTTTCATGTGCTTATTAGCCATTTATATATACCTTCTTTTATGAAGTTCTTTTTGAAGCATTTGTTCTCTTTAATTGAATTGTCTTTTTATTATTGATTTGTAGTTCTTTATATATTTCTGACACAACTTTGTCAGGTATATGTTTTGTAAACATTTGGTTTTGGTCTGTGACTTGTCTTTTCTCCCCCTTTACTATGTCTTTTGATAAGCAGATCTTAATTTTGATGAAGCCAAATTTATCATTTTTTTTCTTTTATACGTGTATTTTGTGCTCTCTCTAGAAAATTTTTCCCCATCTGAAGGCTATAAAGATATTCTCCTAGGTTTCCTTCTAGGTTTATTATTTTAGCACTTTTCCTATCTCGAATTAATCCTTGTATATGGTCTGAGGTTTTAGCTTTTGCTGTTTTTAGCATGGATATCCAGTTGTTTGATTCATTGAAAAAGCTTTTCTTTCCCCGTTGGATTGTCTTAACACCTTTGTGAAAAATCAATTGACTATATATATGTCAGTCTGTTTCCATTTTTGCTAGACATCAATTTGTCTACGCTTACACAATTACCACATTGCCTTGATTACCGTGACTTTATAGTAAATTTTGAAATCAGGCAATGTAAGTCCTATGACTTTTGAAAAAAGATTTAACAAGATTGTTGTGGCTATTCCAGGCCCTTAGCCTTTCCATTTAAATTTTAGAATTGCCTTGTCAATTTCTATTAAAAAAGCCTTCTGGGATTTTGGGAGGATTTGTGTTAGTTTGATAGGGCTGCCACAACAAAATACCCTACACTGGGTGGCTTAAACAGCAGAAATTTATATTCACACAGTTCTGGAGGCTGGAAGCCCAAGATCAAAGTGTTAGCAGGTTTTTTTCGTCCCTGGCTTACGGATGGCTACCTCCATGCTATGTCTTCATATGGTCTTTCTTCTGTGTGTGGGCATGCCCAGTGTCTCTTTGTGGGTTCAAATTTCTTCTTCATAAAGAACACCAGTCACATTGCATCAGGGCTCACCCTAATGGCTTTATTTTAACTCAATCACCTCTTTAAAGGCTCTATGTCCAGATAAAATCACTTTCTGCGATACTGGGGATTAGGGCTTCAACATATGAATTTTGGGGCACATAATTTAGTTCATAACAGGATTATATTGGATCTATAGATCGACTTTGAGATAATTGACATCTTAACAGGATTGAGCCTTGCAATCCAAGAGCATGTTATATCTCTCCATATATCCGAGTCTTCCTTACTTTACCAGAGATGTTTTAAAGTTTTCAGTATAAAGAGCTTGCATTTATTTTGTTAGACTTACTCTTAAATATTTTCTGGTTTTTGATACTATCATAAATGGTATTTTTCAACTTATTTTCCATTTGTTTGTGGTTAGTACATAGACATACAGTTATTTTTTGTATATTGACCTCATATCTGAAATGTTGTTAAATTCCCTTATTATTTGGTATATTTGGGGGATAGATATCTTATGTATGCTATAATTCGCTTATTCCTTTCCAATCTTTGTGACTTTTTCTTCTTTTACTGCATTGGCTGGGAATTTCAGTACAATGGAGATAGAAATGGTAAGAGTAGACATCCTTGACTTATTCTTGTTCTTAGAAGAAAAGTGGCCCATGTTTTATTAAGTATAAGGTTTGTTTTGGGTTTTTCATACATAACCCTTTGCAAGCTTGTATTGCTATAGAAACTGTGAAAATGTGGCTTTCAGATTTCCAAGTGTGGGAAACTTAAAGCCTCACAGCCCCAGCAGTTGCATTTTGAAATCCATCACTGTTTTTTTTTTTTTTTTTTTTTTTTTTTTTTGTGCTGAGGTGACACTTCCCAAAGTGGACAGTTCTCTTCCAGCCAATGCCTGGGAGATGTGGGATTCCTCTGGTGGGTGACTTTGGTGTAAGGACTGACTCCCTGATGGCCTTATATAACTCTGAAAGCTGCACTGTAGTTTCAGAGGCTTCTCTACCTTCCTCCTCTCCTCCTTCACCTGGAGTCAGATTTGTTTCATGATTTGACAAGTATCTCATCTTCTTCTAGAACTTCTCATCATTTCCTCTTATAAGCATTTCCTCTAATAAATTTCTTTCATGTCTAATCCTATCTTGCTGTCTGCTTCTTAGAAAATTAATATTTACACAGATTGAGGAATTCCTGTTCCAATCTTAGTTTGCTGCGAGATTTTTTCTCTTAATCATGAGTATTGAGTTTTGTGAAAAGTTATTCTGAGTTTACAGAAATTATCATATGAATTTTCTCCTTTTTTTCCTCTTTATATGGTTACATTGATTGCTTTTTGAAAGTTAAGCCAACCTTGCATTCCTGAGATAAACCTTAGTCATGAAGCTTTATCTTTTTATATACTGTTGTATCTTGTAGTATTTTCAAGGGATTTGTATCTATATTCATGGGGGTTATTGATTTGTGTGTCTAGTGTCTTCATAAGGTTTTGGTACCAGGATTATTCTAGTCTCATGTAATAGTTTGGGAGTGTTCTCTTCTCTATTTTCTAAAAAAGTTTTTGTAAGATTGACATTATCTCTTTGAAATGTTTTGATAGAATTCACCCAGGCAACCATCTGGTGCCTGGGGTTTTCTTTGTTTTCTTTTCTCCATTTTTAGTCTTTATTTCTGGCTTATTTACTTTCTGTGGGGACATTTTGCTCATTATTCCTTTTTTTTTTCCTTAAAATAACTGTGTGGGATTCAAACACAATTCTTTTTTTTTTTTTTGTTCATGCTTGAAGGGCATGAGTTCTCCTATTCTTTTTGGAGGGGTGCGTGGGCCAGGATCATTTTCCTAGTTTCATAGCTCTAAAGTTCACTATTCTGTTGTTCTTACAACGTGTTCAAATATATGGCTTTTATTTATTCTAACATCTGCTGGCTCAGTTACCCTCCCCCCCCCCCCCAGTTTTATCTGGAACGTTTCTTTCTTCCCCTAAAACCTTGTCTTATGTAAATTAGATTCTATTTTCAGTATTTTCTACTCAGTGTAGGCCTTTGTCTTGGAAGGGAGTTCTTGTTAGTTCTAAGAGCTCATAGCACCCAGACTGTTATAGTGTTCTCTGATCTTGTGCTCAGAAACTAAAGTGTGCAAGTCCCCTGCCAGTTAAGGCTGTTTTTCCCAGATTGTGTTTCCCTTCCCTTGGGAGTATCTGTTGGCAATTTTGGGTTCTCTGAATTTCAATTTCAGCACAATTTTCTTTGTCTCTCCTTTGCTTCCCTCTGCACCCTTGCTGATGCTACATGTTGCTGGTGGTATTCAAGGTTGTTCCTCAATTGCTCATATAGTGGAGCTGGTAGGGGTTCCTTGTATTGCTGTAGATATTGTCTGTGGCATTTTGGTTTTGCCATGTTAGTCTCTCTGTTTTGTAGGGTGATTCAGAATGAAAAAATTACATCACCATTGCTACTACCTTCCTAGAATCCCATCAGTGTTTCTGAAATCTTTATGGTAGGGGTGAAGATATCCAATTATATGTCCATCTTAGGAGCTTAAGCAATTGGTACAAACCACCAAGAGTCCTATTTGATTTTGAAAGAATTGGGACTCTCATGTGAAACTACAAAAGACCTTTAAAATTGAGGGTGGTAAGCCCAGAACACTAAAAGTAATACTTGTGAAATAAAAGTGGGAAAAAAGTAAGAAGCTTCTCACTGAGCTCTTCTTTGTACCAGGTATTGTGCAAAATTTTTACATGATTGTTCTCAATTAATTCTCTCAACCAACATATAAGACAGGCACTATTATAACACCTACTTTATCACTTTTATCACTATTATCATAAGGTGGCTAGAATCACACCTACTTTACGGTATTGAAAATGAAGCATAGAAAGGTTTGTTACTTTTCCACAGTCACATATCTCTCAAACTCAAAGCTGGTGCTTGTAGCCATCCTGCCAAACCACCTCCCATCTATTTGTGCATATACACTGTGGGAAAAGGAGCTCAGATGGACATGGGATCACTCTCATGTAGGGGATTACTCTCAAACAGGTAACTGAACTCTTGCCTGAGTCGTGGGGGTGGTATCATGTGTTTAGCCTTACTTATTTGTCCTCATGGAAAAATGCAACACTGCTTCCTCCCTCACAAAAAGAAAAACTGTTGATGGAGTATTGAAAGAAAATGGCAACTCAGTAGTTGAACGGTAGGAAGAAAGGGCCCTCCCCAGTTGGCAGGGTAGCCAAGGCAGATGTGTCAATAATAGCAAGACCAGTAGTAGAAGCTTCAGTGGAGGTCATCAAATAGCAGATGGGAGACCAGCTTCACTGAAAACATCAGGAAAGCCTCAACTGCTCAGGATGAGAAAGTATGAGCCAGCCTGCCATGCTTGAGGAAAGGTAGTGAGTTTGGGTCTTTGACTTCCAATAGATTCTCCATCACTGATGGAGATTGCTACCCAGAGGGAGTATGGATTAAGCATGGAGGTTCTAGAGCAAAATACCTGGCTTATATACTGGCTTTGTCAGTTCATGGTTGTGGGAACTGCAGCAAGTTATTTGGCCCTTTTTGCCTCCTTTCCCTGAACTGTAAAATGGGGACAATAGTAATACCTGCTCCATTGTATACCCGCTCCATTGTGTTGCTGGCAGGATTAAATGAGTCAACACACGTAAAGCACTTGGAATGATTCCTTGTGCCCTGCAATCCATCCTCATTATTTGCAGATTCAGTATTTGCAATTTTGCCTACTGGCTAAACTCTATTTGTAACCCCAGCATCAATACTTACGGTGATTTCATGGTCATTTGTGCAGAATGGTGACAAATTTGAGTTGTCCAATGTACACATTCCCAGCTGTTGGGCAAGATGATGCTCTGCCTTCTTGTTTCAGCCCTCATACAAGTGTAAACAAGTGTCCTTTCTGCAGTCGACTTAGTGGCATGTTTCCTCTTGCATTTTTGTGCTTTCTGTTGATGGATTTCATTGTCTAAGGTGCCCGAAGTGTGGTGCTGAAGTACTGTCTGCTGTTCCCAAGTACAAGAAAGCTGGGATGCGCCTTACAGAGAAACACGTTGTGTCAGATAAGCTTCAATCGGGCATGACTTTTAGTGCTGTTGGCTGTATGGTCAATGTTAATGAATCAACAATATATATTGAGTAAGGTGTCTTTACACAGAAAACAAAGTTACATGTTGATTGGTTGATGAAACTGTTGTGAGTAGAGGTGCGTAAGAACCTAGCTCCGATTTCCTCTGTGAGCAATGATTCTGTGTTGGAGACAACCTGATAAACAGAACCACTGTGAAAGATGAGAATCCCTTGTATTGTCTTTCCGGGACTCCTCCATCCTATGCAGCCCGGAGAAGTGAGGCATATGGAAAGGAGCAGATTTCTGCCTCATGTCTACTGGAAGAAATACATTTTAAACTCAGAACCCACAGTTTTATATTGCTCCGTGCTTTCGTTGACAAAATGGGGGTGGGCGAGGATATTTTGAGAAACTTCAGCTCGGAGGGCTCTGTAGACGAGTGGGACAGGCCGTGGTCCCAAGCGTGGATGCCACCTGATTGATGCCCTTGGTAAGTTCAGAGTCACTCCTCCCTGCTGACGCCAGGAGAAGGTTTATCCTGGCTAAGGAAGGGATTGAGCTGTGCTGCCCCTTGCCTGCCTCCTCTGACTTGGACTGACAACTGCTTTTTCTGTGGCAAGCTTTGAAAGCACCTGGCAGACACCTGAGACAAAGCTGAGATCAGATCACCTGAGGAGAAATGCGTGTGGCATGTTTGGAACCCTTTCTGGGGCTTCAGGAGGAAAGGGACCAGTGAAGGGGACAAATAGTGTCTTGGACACTGAAATGAAAACAATTTCTGATCTCAAACCGGATGGGAACCCATCTAGCAAGAAAGATAGTGTCCCACATACCTCACTGCCTCTTCACAATGCGAGCTCACAAAGCCAGAGCACAGCAGAGTCACCATGGCCTTGGAACATCCTGGCAAGCTGGGGCATCACCGCTGTGAGACAGCTGTTCCAGCACATGGCCAGAACATTCCACCACGACGAAATGGAACTTGGCACCAATACAACTCTACACCACATGCCACCACCACCACCACCACACCATGACGCAAGGGTTGTAATATGACAACCTGACAGCCCCACTGTCCTTATCACGGCATTGTCACATGTCTATCACCTTGCAACACCCTGACAATACAGCAGCACGTTGCTAAGCTCTAACCCCACAGCATCTGTTTTATTGATGAGTCTCATCAGTGCCAAGTCTAGATATTTCAGGGACCTTTAAGCCCACTGACATAAACATCCAAAGGAATTCCCTCTGGCTGTGCCCTCCCTGTGCTATCAGTAGACCTACCTGCCTTGTCCACCAGGTGTGAGGACAGAGTTCATTCCTTCTTCACTTGTCTATGTCTCAGCACTTAACATAGCACCTACCTCAGAGTGAGTGTAAATATAGAAAAGGCTGTTTGGTGAACGTGGCATTGAGATAAAGAGATCCAATAAAGGGTCGCTGTGTAGCTCACAGTCATGGGCTCAGAAGTCACTTCAGACTGGAACCAATGGTTTCCAGAGTTTACTTATTCCTCTATTTATTTTTTTTTGCCGTATTTGTGTATTATTATTAGCACAATATCTTTAAATGTATATATTTTTTAAAAAGATGCAAATTACATTCTTTAAAAAGAAAACAAAAAGCCCAAAGAATTGATGGCCCCTCATCCCATCTCCCTGCAGGCGGAGTTACCCCAATGTTGGCCTCTGGGCCCTGCTTGATGTGTGAGGGCTACATTTCACATGCTGCAGGAGACCAGGTGAAGCCCGAGACAGTCTGTGCCCCCTGATGAAGGGAAGGTTCCATGGATTTGGTGACACTGGCCACAGCCAGGTGGAGGGTGTTGGGGTTGTGTGTGTGTCACTGCAGCTGGGGAACTGGTTGCCTCAGAGAGACTAGGAGACTTAAATCGGTCTCCTTAAGCCTTCCTGGGAAAAGGGAACTGGGGTTCTTGCAATGTGCCTGATAGAGAATATAATCCTGGAACTCTTCTTTTCTACTACCCTACCTAACTAATATTTATTGAGCTCTTAAACTAAAGTGTCCTACTCTCTCTTTTATTTTTTTTTTTGATTTTTTGATTTTTTGATTTGTGCAGAGACTCCAAGTAGACTTTGGGTTTTTTGTTTCATTTATTATTATTTATTTATTTATTTTTAAATAATAAATTTATTTTTTTATTGGTGTTCAATTTGCCAACATACAGAATAACACCCAGTGCTCATCCCGTCAAGTGCCCCTGTCAGTGCCTGTCACTCATTCACCCCCACCCCCCGCCCTCCTCCCCTTCCACCACCCCTAGTTCGTTTCCCAGAGTTAGGAGTCTTCATGTTCTGTCTCCCTTTCTTTTTTTTTTTTTTTTTTTTTTTTAATTTTTATTTATTTGTGATAGTCACAGAGAGAGAGAGAGAGGCAGAGACATAGGCAGAGGGAGAAGCAGGCTCCATGCCGGGAGCCTGACGTGGGATTCGATCCCGGGTCTCCAGGATCGCGCCCTGGGCCAAAGGCAGGCGCCAAACTGCTGCGCCACCCAGGGATCCCTCTGTCTCCCTTTCTGATATTTCCTACCCATTTCTTCTCCCTTCCCTTATATTCCCTTTCACTATTATTTATATTCCCCAAATGAATGAGAACATATGATGTTTGTCCTTCTCCGATTGACTTACTTCACTCAGCATAATACCCTCCAGTTCCATCCACGTTGAAGCAAATGGTGGGTATTTGTCGTTTCTAATGGCTGAGGAATATTCCATTGTATACATAGACCACATCTTCTTTATCCATTCATCTGTCGATGGACACCGAGGCTCCTTCCACAGTTTGGCTGTTGTGGGCATTGCTGCTAGAAACATCGGGGTGCAGGTGTCCCGGCGTTTCATTGCATCTGAATCTTTGGGGTAAATCCTCAACAGTGTAATTGCTGGGTCATAGGGCAGGTCTATTTTTAACTCTTTGAGGAACCTCCACACAGTTTTCCAGAGTGGCTGCACCAGTTCACATTCCCACCAACAGTGCAAGAGGGTTCCCTTTTCTCCGCATCCTCTCCAACATTTGTGGTTTCCTGCATTGTTAATTTTCCCCATTCTCACTGGTGTGAGGTGGTATCTCATTGTGGTTTTTATTTGTATTTCCCTGATGGCAAGTGATGCAGAGCATTTTCTCATGTGCGTGTTGGCCATGTCTATGTCTTCCTCTACTTTCTCTTTTAAATTACATAGCAGCTGGATGAGGTTGGTATTTTCCACAGTCTCTAGTTGATGTGGGAAACTGAGGCTCAGAGTGGTCATGACTTACACAAGTTCACACAGCCAGCATGCAGTGGAGGCAGAGTTCAGCTGCAGGCTCACAGCTCTCTGGCTTCAGATTCTGGGCTCTTAACCATGGCACTTGACTCCGTCTCTGGACTATTTTCTCTAAATTGTACCCAGCTACCCAATATGGGCAGGAAACACAGTGGAGGTGGGTCACCATATTTGAGGTGATGTCCTGCTCACCATCTTTGCTGGGTCAAAGCCATTCTTGGAGGGTTTGGAGAAGTTAGCTGGTGAGACCTAGAGTATCTGGGAGCCAGTGGTCAGCTGACTTGTGTGGTACTCTGTCCCCAAGTATGTCTGGAGGCCTGGCCCGAGCTGCACCATGAGGTGCTAGAGAGCGTAACAAAACCTACTCTCAGGCATAAATAATGAATTATGAGAAGGTAGGATGTGGCTAATTGTATTGCCATCATTTGGCCTAACTAAATGACACTCCCAGAGACGTGTAGCAGTAATTATTCCTTCTCTGTCACAACCTCTTTTTTCCCCACTAATTTGCCCCTGGAATCCACTTCCAATCCAAGGCCTGTCATGACTGACTCTTTCTGAATCTACAACACTTTTCATCTTGCTCACTTGCTGGGACTTTGTCCTGGTTTGAAACACAGAGAGGTTGGCTTCTGAATGTGAGGGTCCCCAGATGAAAGCCTTGAGATGGCGAGAACAGATATTTACCCTAAAATAAAAACTTGTTAATACTACATAGAAACCAAGTACATGTGCCCATATGTTCATAGCAGCCCTACCCACAATAGCCAAAAGGTGGAAATAGCCTAAATGTCCATCAGTGGACGAGTGAATAAACAACATGTGGTAGATCCATACAATGGAATATTAGTCGGCCACAAAAAGAAATGAGGTCCTGGTACCTCCTACAAGGTGGATGAACCTTGAAAAGATTATGCTAAGAAGCCAGACTCAAAATATCACATTATATGATTCCATTTATATGAAATATCCAGAATAGTAAATCCATAGAGACAGGCACAGATTGGAGGTTGCCAGGGATTGGAGAGAGAGGGGAATGGGGAGCAACTGTTTCATGGTCTGGGGTTTTGGAACTAGATAGAGGTGGTGGTCACACAACCGTGTACTGAATGCCACTGAATTGTTCACTTTCAAATGGTTAATTTTATATTATGTGAATTTTACCTCCAAAAAAGGAGGCCAAATTTTTAAAAATGCTATGTAGGAGAGATTTAGTTGAAGCATCATGTAATTGTTGGAAAGGATTTGAAGTCATGTCGGCAACTACCTAATCCTTTGATGGAAGCAGCATGTGTATCTTTTCATTTTTACACGTTGCCATTGG
Organism: Canis aureus; assembly: GCF_053574225.1. Lineage (NCBI taxonomy): Eukaryota > Metazoa > Chordata > Mammalia > Carnivora > Canidae > Canis > Canis aureus. The sequence continues at coordinate 16,118,046 of NC_135633.1, forward strand.
ACAAGCACATTCCTCATGCTGACAGGATCACAGCGTGTGTTAACCACGGTGCCCCAGGGAAGCATCTGGGTGAGATGGTGGTGGGGGCGGGAGGGGAGGTGGGGTGAGCCTGGGCGGGGGAGCTAGCCTCTAGTTCTAGACACTCTGCCTGGGATATGGGAGGGAGGAGACCTTTTTATAATCCAGTTTCTCTATGACCTATCAAAAAAAATCATTAGAGGATACATAATTAAATAGCAATATACTTTTAGAGGAATGGTAAATGTCCTACTCATGAATTTTTTCTTTAAAGTTTATTGTTTTACTTGACTATAAAAGCAACATAATACTTATTATATATTGGGAAGCACAGAAAGGCATCAAAAGAAAGGGAGGGAATCAACTGTTATTCCACCATGTGGAAGTAGCTACTTTTAACAGTCAAATAAATCTTTCCAGTATTTTACGCCTTTATTCACAGAGCTAACATCACATGATGTAGACATGATGTACTTCTCTTTCCCGTAATATCATAGAATAAGCATTCCTCTGGGTCATTAAACATCACTGTGTTGGCTGCACAATAGGCTACCGTAAGGGGGTATGGTTTGTTTAACCACTCCCCTATTGTTAGATATTTTGGCTGCCCTCTGAGAATAAAATACTCCACTCTGCATGTACAGTAGAAGTGTCAAGTGGAAGGACCCAGGAGAGACTGCGGTTCTGATTGTGTGGCTGGGTATATACAAACCTCAGCCAAGTCTTAGGAAGACTCAGTATAGTCTTAGGAAGGTGACACTGGTGTGTGATTATAATTTTGCTAGTAGGAAGCAAACTCACAGCAGTATGTATACCATTTGGAGAACAAACAGAAGGGGAAGCTCAGCCTGCAGCCTAGAATTCAAAGTTGGCAGACTCTTGGGCACTGCCCAGTTAGGAGGAAGTCCAGGACCATAGGTTTATTTTTAAAAAAATTTTTTTAATAAAAAATTTATTTTTTATTGGTGTTCAATTTGCCAACATACAGAATAACACCCAGTGCTCATCCCATCAAGTGCCCCCCTCAGTGCCCACCACCCATTCACCCCCATCCCCCGCCCTCCTCCCCTTCCACCACCCTTAGTTCGTTTCCCAGAGTTAGGAGTGTTTATGTTCTGTCTCCCTTTCTGATATTTCCTACCCATTTCTTCTCCCTTCCCTTATATTCCCTTTCACTATTATTTATATTCCCCAAATGAATGAGAACATATAATGTTTGTCCTTCTCCGATTGACTTACTTCACTCAGCATAATACCCTCCAGTTCCATTCAAGTTGAAGCAAATGGTGGGTATTTGTCATTTCTAATGGCTGAGGAATATTCCATTGTATACATAAACCACATCTTCTTTATCCATTCATCTTTTTAGATTTGTATTTTAGTCTCTCCAGTAGCAGAACGCCCTTTACAGGGCAGGTGAAGGGGACATCGTAGGAATAAGGCAACCTGCTTGCCTCAAAGGAGCGTGCTAAGTAGTAGGGCAGACCGTGTAGGTTGGTGAGGATTGTTGAGTAGTGCGGCCAGGGCCGTGGGAGGACTATGCATTCTGGGAGCATAAAGGAGGCATGTTGGTCTGGCCTTGGTATCAGGGATGGAGGGTTGGGATGGGGAGGTTTCCCATAGAGTGACTCCTGAGCTGAGACTCAGCAAAGGAACCACACACAGAGTCCTCGGAGCACTACTGTGAACTCCCCCATTCGCCACGCCTGTTCTGATTCCACATTCACCGTGTGGCATTGGTGAATAACTTGGCTTCCAACATCCAGAGAGAGGCAATGCACCGTTCAGGTCCATGTGATGGATGCACTTATTGCCATGGCCATGTTGGTATCTGTTCTGGAGCCTGGTTCCCCTGAGAAATGGGCCTGCTCCTTTTTTTTGTGACCCAGTGAGTTTTCTGAGCCTGTAAGGATGTTAGGGCTTGAGGGAAGGAAAAT